>NC_044583.1:14024750-15281000 GCF_901933205.1 Camarhynchus parvulus | reverse complement strand
TGAGCTGTGTTATTCTTCTAAATAAATATCTCAAGAAAGCACCATAAGCTCCAATGTGTTTGCACAGAGTTAAAGTAGTTGCAGTTAGCAAACATATTTATTGGTTTGCCGGTTTTTTTTGGGTTTTTTTTTTTTTTTTTGGTAAATTCACCCTAGGAAGAGAAAAGGTCAGATTTAATAGGGAATTATTCCCTATAAGGGTTTAAGACAGATCTTAAATGATCTTCTGCACCAAAGTTATTTTTTGTGCACAAAATTAGAGAGTTAAGAGACTTTGAGATCTCTCATTCACCTCTTAGTCACCTCTCCTGAGATGTGTACTGAATAACAATGAAATAAAAGTCATTGTGCTCAGGATTTTTTTTTTAGCCACTGACTTGTGCTTGCAAGATCTGTGTAATAACAGCAGAAATATTCACAGCTGACTAACTGACAAGGGGCTATTTATGGAGCAACCTCTGAAGGTTTTCATACCTTCAAAGTTCAGAAGGTAAAAGGCCCAAAGTTCCTTTTGTGTCTCTGTCTTTGAGGGTCTCCTGCTCCTGCACAGGGATTTTGTTTTCCCATTCCTGCAGGAGCCTTGCTAAAGGAAGAGTTTGGGAGAAATAAAGTTTGGTTTCTGATGGAGCCTGTGGGAAATGGATTTATAGAAAATTCTTACAGTTTGATAGAAGGTTTATATACTATATAGTGTGTGTATTTGTATGTAAATGTTGAGGTAAGAAATGTTGACTTAGAAATGTTATGGAAGAGGATAGACATTGTTGAGAGAGAAATTGAATTCGAAATAAGTGTAAAAGGATGGTTTTGTTAAATAAGACTAGATACTTTGGAGAAATAGAATTTTGAAATATTTAGTGGGACTTCTGAGGGGTAATTTCAGATGACTGGTTTTAAGGTATTTATAGTATGGTGTAGTAAAAAACTGATAGGTTAAGAAATGTTTTTAGTGGTTTGTAATTAGGAAATAGTGGGGTTTCAATTATTTGTTGGACAATACTTTTTTCTGATTTAGAGATGGGGCAACTGAGAGGTGTTTTAAAAATGGTTTCTGATGGGCCCTGGCAAACAAACCCCTGGGTGAGCTCCCTGCACAGGGCTGGGGCTCTGCAGACGCATCCTGGGTGGGGAAGAGAACAGATTAGGACAAAAGTTTCCAGACAAAAACCTCTTTCTCCTTGTGTTTTACACACTGGAGAGAGCCCAGAGGAGGCCACCAGGTTGGTTCAGGGGATGAAGCATCTCTCCTGTGAGGAAAGGGAGGATTGGGACTGCTCCACCTGGAGAAGCTTTGGGGTGGCCAAATTTTGGCTTTTTAGTGCCTGGAGGGACCCCACAAGATGGAGAGAGATGTTTTACAAGGCCTGGAGTGGCAAAGCAAGGGGAAATGGCTTCCCACTGACAGAGGGCAGGGTTAGATGGGATATTAGGAGCAAAAATGTTCCCTGTGAGGGTGGGCAGGCCCTGGCACAGGTGTCCAGAGCAGCTGTGGCTGCCCCTGGATCCCTGGAAGTGCCCAAGGCCAGGTTGGACAGGGCTTGGAGCAGCCTGGGATAGGGGAAGGTGTCCCTGCCATGGCAGGGATGGTTTAAGGTCCCTTCCAAGCCAAACCATTCTGTGATTCTATATTATGGCAAAGTTTTAGACAAACCATTTTCCTTTGTGACTTGCACAGGCCCTGGGACAGAGCAGTGATATTTTGGCATCTTTTCAGTGTTCTTCTAAAAATAACAGTTCAATGAGCTGGTGTTGGTTGGTCGGTCCAGTCCCACAGAATTTCCTCCTGCCTAAAGAAACCACCTACAGCCCACAGAGCCCCGAGAGTGTCCAGACAACACCCCCAGCCAGTGGTGCTTGGAGGAAATTTGTTCTCCAGAAATAAACCCCCTTCCCTTTTCTTGCTTCTCAAAGAGCTGCAGCTGAACTGAATGCAGAGCTTCTCTTTGCTGCCACAAGGTGTGAGCAGCTGAAAACGGTGCAGGTTCTATATTTAGAGGCAGGCATCTTGCAGGGACTGGCTGTCAAAGAGCTGCAAGCACCTGCCCTTCCCTTCCCCTCCGTCTCTGTCTGGCAGAGGGCACTGGGCCTGTTTGCCACTCCAGACTGCTCAGGGTGTCGTGGCCTTTCCACATGAATGGCAGCAGGAGATTTCACAGCTTACAAAAATGTGAAACCTCAAGCCCAGGAGATGCTCAGGATGGGCGCGAGTAGCTGCTGGCACTGAGGCAGTGGAAAGCTTCACAGCTTTCACAGAATTTCTTCAACAGGCTGAACTACCCTGAGGTGCCCATGAACCACCTCATTTCCAGCAGGAATTCATCTCAGTCCCCTGCCATTATGGAATTCCCTCTCTTGGCTGCAATACCACACTATTGGGGTAAAAATGCAGGATATCACGTAAATACCATGGAGCTGATGCTCCACTCCTTGAAATGTCACTGCTGATCACAGTTCACCACAGAACTGTGCAATCACAGCAGCACTGTTAGTCATCTGTTGCTCCTTTTTCTCCCTGTGTGTTTTGCAAAAGGTGGATTTTCTTTCTCTTCCCTTCCAAAAACCACTCAGCCCTCCAGTGTTTGATGTTTGAACCCAGATGGGCTTGGACTAAGTGAATAAGAACTTGGTCTTGCAATCAGTTTTTGATGACTCAATGCACTGCTGTAAATCCCAGGCCCTCCTTGCCACACACTCTTTCATTAAAAATAAAAAAGGAATGCAGGTTTTAAGTGTAGACGTCACTATTATGACCTTATACTCAGAATTTTTGCACAATACACATAAATCATCTTTCCTTTTCTTTCAATTTCAGCTTTGCACAAGGGCTTCTGATTCATCTAGGGCATAGCTTTACAAAAATACTCTTACAGGAATAGGAACCCTCTGTGTCCCTGGCTACATTATCCCAATGCTTTATTATTTTAAAATATTATTGAAAACACCCAGGTGTTGATTCTTTTCCTGCTAGATCAAAGTGCTCTTTACTGTGAGAATTACTCTTTCCAGCAGGCTGTACTCACTTTTGTTTTGCAATTATCCCCCCGGATAACTGAGGAAATTCCACCCTCAGTCTCTTACACTTTTCTGTCTCTCTATTTCCCACAGCTCTGCATATTCCCTCCAAGCCCCCTTCTGTATATTTTCCTGTTTTCAGCCCCAAATCCAGATTGCAAAGCTCCACACAGCTCCACAAACCTGTGCTGCCTCATCCTCTGCACCAGCTCACATTTTGCCTGTGTTCTCAGTGTTGTGCAAATTTAAAAATAGCTCCTGAGCCAGACACATCCTTAGTGAAATTCCAGCTCACAGTAAAAGCACATGAGAAGTACAATTGTTTTGCTTTGTTTGGCTTGAAATGTTGCTCATAAAATACATAGGAAAATGGCTTTTACAAGCTGAACTCTTCTGTCCAACAGACAAAAGCATCCCCAACTGTGCTTGGCTGAACAGCCTCCCTGTGACTGTTCCTGGAAGGATTTGACCTTTGAATTTCCTCACACATTCCCACTAAAGGCTTTTGCAAGGCTGCAGCCTTTCAGGAGAAGGTCAAGAGAAGCCTCTTAATGTAATGAGTCAGTGGCTTTAATCTGCAGCAAACATTCCTCGTGAGGGTAATGATTTTACTCTGCATTTTTCCCAGATTATTGCTCCACCCTATCAGACCAGTTTGCATTTTCATTGATAACATTTTTCACTTTCAGGTTTTGTCACTCCTGACTCTTTCAATCTCAAAACCTTCTCTGACTCGATGATGACTTTAGAAATGTGAATTTCCAGTTCAGGGGACCAGGCAGAAATCTCCTTGTGTGAAAAGACTGATCTATCACTGTTTTAATCCTAAGTGATCAGGCTTAGGATTTATAGAGGAAAATAGTCAGGAAAATAATTTGGTGTTATCGAGAACTGGCAATCAGGTGGCCTTGGGAAAATGCTGCCAAATCAGTGATAGAGGAGCTGCTGTGCAGGGCATCTTCCACAAGATGAGTGACCCTGGGGAACTGCTTCTCCACTTTCTGTGAAGAGCACCTGGAGATAAGGATTATTTAGAGACCTGAGACCCAGAGATCATCCAAAGTTCAATTCAATTTAAAAATCCTACAACTCAGCGAATGTCCCCCGTGCAGACAAATGAGTGCCATTATCTGTGCTAATCCTGCCATCCTTTGGCTCTTCCTCTCCTCAGGATGTCTCCTGTCACCACATTCCCTCAGTGCAATAACTGATGGATGCATCTCTGTGACTTTAATGGGCTTTTAAAGAGATTGAACTCTGCTCTGGGGAAAATGCAATTCTTGCTGCAGCCCTGAAACTGCAGATTCCAGCATAAACATGTACTTAGAAAAATAATGACATTATTATTAATAATGACTATATTATATTGTACTCCATTTCACCAGAAGAAGAGTTTTTCCCCTTTCTCCTTTTTATAGGATCACTGGATGGTTTGGGTTGGAAGTTTTCAGTTTTCAGGCTGACTGCAGAATCTGTTGAAGCTGAAGAATTTCCCAATTTAATGACAGTAAGTGATCAGATTGCAGCATAATGCTATCAACACATTTATCCAAGCTGATTTTGTCAGCTTTTAATAAAATTATGGTGCATATTTGAAAAATGGTAACTAATCAAATAATTCTGACATTATTTGGGGTAAAGTTATATTAAGATGCGTTGTTTACACAAGGTCTCTGATGCATGCAAAACAAAACCAGCTGTTGGATGCACCTCTCCTCACCCTTAATTCTCAAGGTCCTCATGTCCTGAGGCTCTGAATGTGTTTCAACACAAGACTACATCATCATAAACCAAAAATGTTCCAACAAGCTCCTTTAAAAATGAAAAGAATGAAAGAAATAGAAAATTGTTATCACTCAGAATCCTTGCAACTTCCTACCCAGAAGCAGTAAAGCAAAAGGAACAATGACAGATGATCCTTTGAAGTCATTTCTGGTCCATTTGAAAACATAAGTCTGGAGTTTCCCAAAAGATGATAGTTTTCCTGAGTTTCCCAAGCTGAAATATTCCAAAGCAAATTAGGAAAAATTGCAAAACCAGGTTCCATCAGACTGTCATTCCAGTGAAATCATCCCAGCTCATACCAAGGGAGGTTCTCCAGCACAACATTTTTCTTTTTATTGGTATTATTTGGAGTATTTTTAACCTCAAAGAACAAAATCTGCTCCTGCAGGATTGAAATTCCTTGGAATAACCTGTACATTTTAGTGAGTGACTACTTTTAGTGCATTCATGACCTGGGTCTCTCATAAAAGGCTGAAAGGTGTTTTATTGCTGTCTTGATGTTGTAAAGCTGCTTGTAACCTTGGGGCTTCTTACAATGTGTTGTAAAAAATACTTTGCAGTCACCAGAGTGCTTAAAAAGGGTTCATGGGCTGCAAACATCAGCCTGGGTGTTTTCATGTTGGATTTTTTCATCTGATTGCTCATTATAGTCCTGGACATTCAGAGAGATTCACCTGGACTTTCCTTAAACAGATTCCAGGTAGTTCAGTGTGTTATAGCCAATGATACAGATAATATTAATTTTATTTGGCAAAATTAATTTCTATGCTTTTTCAGCTTTGTTCTGAGATATAATAAATGTGACAGCCTGCAGGCATTTTATTTGCTGTTATTGTTATTATTATTATTATTATTATTATTATTATTATTACTATTGTGTGCTTGTGGTGTTTTAATTTGGTGGATTATCTTTTATCATGTGTTATTTCCTCTAGCACTGCTCATTTTCTGTATAATGCTCAATATTCACACCACTAACAAGCACAATTACATATTCCAGCCTTGCCATGCCCAGAGCTCTAGCAGAAATTGATTGAGATTAATTTAATCAAAAGAATAAAAATAACCCCTTGTCCAATGTGAAAATGAGCAAAATACAGACCAGAGGGTGGAAAACAACAAAAAAAATTAATTAAACCTTGACAAGACTTTGGAAGCAATTTTCAACTCTTTCAGGTGTTTTTTAAGTGAAGGTTTTGGCTGCTGCTCCAAGGAGAAGAAAATATTTCTCTTTTTTCCCTTTATGTGTATGTAAGCAGGAGCTGGGATTGTCCCACGGTGCAGATATTTTCTTGCAGCCTTTCAGGCAGCTGAGCAAAGCAGCTCCCAGCAAATCTGTCTAATAAAAACTGTCCCTCTCTATCAGTCACTTCAGATTTTCTTTCCAGACAAAGCAGCGGCAGCCACAAGTTAAGTTTAGTTAAAAGGGCCAGATGGGAATAAGTTTCTACTCAAAGAGAGGTTTTTGTCTGGTTCTAGCATTAATAAATATCTCCTGATTTCCACATGGTGCTCCTCACCTCAGCCCTACCCCCTGAAAGTGCTGCTGGGCTTTTCCCTTCCCAAAGCTGCCCCTGCCATGGTGCTGCTCAGGCAGTATCATGGACACATTTTATGAAAAATCCTTCCTTGGGACTTTTTCTCCTGAGAAGCTGAGAAGCCTCAGAGGAAAAGAAAAACAATGATTATCTGCTGCTGTGGAATGCAATGGGTGAATCTTTGATTGGTCTCATGTGGTTGTTTTTAATTAATGGCCAATCACAGTCCAGCTGTCTCAGACTCTCTGGTCAGTCACAAGATTTTATTATCATTCCTTTCTTTCCTTTGCTAGCTTCTGAATAAATCCTTTTTTTCTATTCTTTTAGTATAGTTTTAATACATCATTTACTTATAATATATATCATAAAATAATAAATCAGCCTTCTGAAACATGGAGTCAAGATTCTCATCTCTTCCCTCGTCCTGGGACCCCTGAGAACACCACCACAATGCAGCAGTGGTTTTGTAGATCTCAATAATATCTGAAACCAAAACTACCCCACGAGAAGAGGAACCCCATTTTCCCCCCCTTTTGTTGCTGAAGTCCCTGAGAACAGAAATGCTCGTGCTGCTCTGCACCTCTGCTCCCTGATACTCTTCTGTCCCTCCGTGAAAACAATGCCATTAATTACTCCCTGCTGATTTAAACCCACAATAAAGTGACCTGGCTGCAGCCCAGCAAAGCAGATGGCATTATAGATTACAGGCTAATGCCTCCAGGGAGGCCCCAGTGAAGAAAGATCCTCAGAAAAGAACTCAAAAGAAGAAAAATTGCTGCACTCAGTGTCTGTAAGGACTTCCTCAGCTGACAGGGCTGGGCGAGTCGTGACAGAAAACAATTACCTGTCTCAAAGAGAAACATATTAAATGCCACTGTAAAACACCTTGCACACACATTTATTCCTCCAGGAGTGGAGCCTGAAGTCCTTGAAGCATTTTTGAGGAGCAGCAGTGTCCCCATGGAGGAGGGTGCTGGTCAAACAGGGCAGCAGGGGTCACATCCCACCTCAGCAGGGATTTACCTGCACAAGGAAAGCCACTGAGAGTGTTCCACCTTGCAAGACCTTTGGGTTTGCAGGTTCTTTTCCCATCTGCCCCAAAGTATTTCCATTTGACTGGAGCTCACAGTTTGGAGTTAGGACCACAGTGATGCTGCAAGTGGGAATCTCACTGTCTGCTGCTCCTCCTTGGCCTGGTGGCAGCACCTACCTTCGGAGCAGATGAAGAGGCAGCATGTGCCTGCTGACACCACAAGTGGCATTTCCACCATCCTGACAAACAAGGGGCTGGAGAGTCTGTAGCCACCCAAAGTGGGTCAGAACTTTGGTGCTGTGTCTCACCCAGAGGTCAGGAAACACAAGCACTGAGCTGCTGCGACCTCTTAAGTGATTACAATCATAATCCATTGTGCGCCTGTCTGCAACAGATCCATTTCTGCAAGCAGTTGAGTTTAATTGGGCCACAGCTGGTGTTGGCTGAGTACGTGGGAAGCAGGGGGGTGAGGGGAAGGGCTTTATTGACTCCACAGCTCTCTGTAAACTGAGGTTTCTCTCTTTGATGGTATCTGCTTTGTTTTGTTTAGTTCTGAGCACTTACACAGGGCTGCCAGCCCTGTAACCACAGTGTGGGGCTCATCACACACATCTCCCAGAAATCTGGGAAAAGTCACCTCTTCCCACCACATGGATGGGAGCTGCCAGATCAACCATGTGGGTTTTGCCCAAATTCTTCTTCAGGGCCCTCCCCAGCTTTGAGCAGCAGATCTGCAGCTGCCTCCTGCTCCTTCCCTGGCCCCTGCCAGGCTGTGCCTTTTTATAAGCTACAAGAATGTAAAATTTGGTGGGTGATTGGTTGATGATTTATGATCATGGTTTGTATATTTTTTTGGTTTTTTGGAGGGGGGGATTAGTTCTGGGGTTAATTCTGTGTTTGTTTGGGGGTGGTTATGGAGTGATGATGACAGTTGGTTATTGGTTTTGATACTAGGAAATATAGAGGAAGTCTAATTGAAAGTGGATTGATGACAAATTATTTGGATAATGTAGGGATATATGGTTTTATGGTTTAACCCCTCTGTCCTGGGAGCTGAAGGAGAAGGGATGAAATGTCCACAGCTCTGTGATTAACACCAGAGCCACCCTCCTGCCTTCAGCATCTTCTGCCTCCACATCTAGACAGGGAAGGCTCCACCCAGATACACAAGACCCTCTGCAACTTCCAGCCATGAACCTAAACAAAACACAGTGGCAGAGCCTGAAGTTTTCTGAGCTGTTTATTCAAGGGCTGTGGTGATGACCTCAAAGATCTTTCTGGGGTTTTATTGATTTTTTTAATGCTCTCTGCCAGGTGAAGTTTGGTGTGGGGTGTTAACAGAGAAATACTGTCCATCCTGAAGCTCAAACACCAGCAAAGGCAAGAATACTGAACAGGATACAAGTCAGGCTGAAATTTTTAACTGCCTCCCCTTCCTTTCTTCTTTCTCTTGTAACCTGTTTATTCCCTCCCAACAACAGAAGCCAAAGTTTATCTTTGGCTCTTTCCTCCCCTAGAACTCACATAGGTGTTGCCCAGGGCATGGCCCATCCCACAGAGCACTGTGATGAATTCCAGTCTTCATGATGCTACTCTGAATTTGATTTACTGATATATTTTAGTCATGCTTAGCCTTCAGATCAACCAGTCCAAAGATCTCAGCTATAAATGTGGCTGTGGCTGCAGCTCACTAGGCGTGGTGATTCCACCAGCCTTTTGTGGCTGATTTTCTGAGAAAGACCCTGCAGGTGGCAATTTCCGACTCTCCAAGTGGCAAATCCTTTGCTGTGCTGATTTTCAGCCGTGGATGTGATGGGCAGTGCCCACAGCTATGGTGGCAGCAGAGGTGACATCTCTCTGTAGCTCAGCAATGACCCTGCAGTGAATGTCAGAAAGCCAAATGTGTGGGAAATAATTGCCTGCTAAGGTAGGCAACTGTCACAGCTTTATCTGATGGTTCATTTGTCAGACACTTCAAATTTATCTGCTGAGGTAATAAACCCCAGAGCAAGGCTTTCACCTTTGGGAGTTTACACAAGGATGGCATCAGGACTCCTCCAGGAGATGCCATTGCTGTGCCCCTTAACAGGAGCTCAGAGAAGATGGAGTTAAAATCCAGACGTTCCTTGGTGCTCCCTGAGAGAGCTGGATGGCCAGCAGAGAACCAGCCAATGCGCAAAGTCACTCTGAACTGCTCCTTCCCCTTGCTCTGCTCACAGCCCTCCCACGAAGATCCCAAATAAGATTAATTACTCTCCTGTGAAGATTTTCCCTTTCAAACCTGCTGGTGAGTGAGTCTCTCTTCACTTGAGCACACCTTCCCCCCTCTGCCTCATTTGTCACTTTGACTCAATGCTTCCCTGAGCAGCCCTAGACCCTCTCCCCCACAGGAGCTCTTCCATCCCCACCAAACCTCCTGGTGAAAAATCTCTGCAGATTCATTGTCCTGGACCTTCTCCACAACAGTTCTCATCTCATTTTGTTATGGGGCACCAAAAATCCCAGATTTGGCCCCAAGAGATGAAGAGCAGCATGCACAGCCTCTCACTCAGGCCAGGCCTGGGGCCTCACCTCTCTGCTCTTTCTCAAATGCAGGCACTTTAATCCCTCCATTTCCTTGACTTCTGCAGCAAAATAAACACTTTATCTTCTCTGGGCACTCTGTGCCAGGGCCTCACCACCCTCACAGGAAAAGATTTCTCCCTATATCCAATCTGAACCTAATCTCTGCCAGTTCAAGCCATTCCCCATTGTCCTGTCACTTCAAGCCCTTGGAAAAAGTCTTTCCCAACTTTCTTGTGGCTTCTTCAAGCACTGGAAGGCCAGAATTAAGTGACCCAAAGCCTTCTCTTCTCCAGGCTAAAATCCCAGTTCCTTTGGCCTTTCCCATAGGAAAGGAAATGTCAGGAACTGTTTGAAGAGCTGCAAAGATGGAAAGGGGAGAATGTCCCAGTGTGACCCCAGGGGAGGCTGGGGAGCTGCTGCCAAACTGAGGAGTCGAGTGAATCCTCTGTATTGAGGGCAGCAAACTGGGGCTGGGCTTGGTGAAGAGCCCAGAAATCAGCTGTGTGAGAGCCTCAGAATGAGCTGCCATCATCCACTTGGCTCTATTTTAGGTAAGAGGGCAAGGGAAATAATCTGAACTATTCATAGTTTCAGTGAGCATCTCTTGCAGTTACCATTTAAAATAAAACTTTTTTTTTCCTCCCAGTGAAAAATTATTCTTTTCCCCAGTGAAAGTCTTTTCTAGTACTGAGATGCTGTGGAAAATAGAGACAATTTTGAGTTTACACCAGGTATAAATGCTCTGATTTCCAGCATTAAAATGTCACTGCAAGCATTTCATCTGCTGCTATAAATGTGCGATCCATCACTGAGGAAATCAGCACAGTTCAAGGCAGTAGTTACATTATTAAAACATGGAAGTGCTGTTGTGCCACAAACAACCACTGATGTGTATAAAGGAGACATTTTACTGCCATGATCTGTGTTCAAGGCTCCTGAAATAAATTAGATTTGCAGCATGTCATAATAGCAGTGGTTTGTAATACAGCACAGCTCTGTGTGTATGTATTCTCATTTTCATGTGTCACTGGTGTATGCAAAGGAAAAAATTATTTGTTAACACTGATGAATATTTATTAGCAAATTCTCAATGAATATTTCACAGCAGAAGAGTTGCTCATATTCTTATTAATTAGGAAGAGAAATAATGGTGCCCTCTGAATGTTTTTGACGTGCTGAGATGAGAAAGTCAAGGCAGTGGGTGGAATTCTGCCCTTGCAAAAGGAGCCAGTGGATGGGAAAAGTGAATCCCACTGGGCCAAAAAATTACTGAAATGATGTCATATCCCATCCAACAAAACTGAGTCAGATAAAAGGCCAAGCCCAGAACTCTCAGGAGGCAGTGGGAGCAAAGGGAAAGGAGGGAAACTCAGATTAGTCTTGCATTCAGTGGGTGTAACAAGAGGTGGGAGTAGAGAACTGACTCCCACTGTGTCTTTCACCTTAATTTATACCTTCCTGGTACTTTCTTTTTTATGTGCTTCAGGAGGTCATTTTATAGAGCAACTAAAATAAAAAATCTGTGTTCTCCTGTAATTAAATTACACGGTGGCTGCAGATATTGATCTCTCTTCTACACATGAAAATAAGTAGCTTTAACTAAATTTAACATGTTACGTGGTTTAAAATTCAAGCAATTACATACTTAACAGGAAGTTAAAGTGCAGGATTTATGTTTCTCATTTTGCTTTCACTTAAGCCAGGCTTCCCAAGGTCCAGCAGAGTCTCCCACTTGCAGGAGGAAATGCCTTGGAGGCAAAAAGGGGACCCTTCTTTCTGAGACAGTGCTGGGTTTAGCCAATTTAGCCTAATCAAGGAAGTCTCTGGGTTAATTATTCCTAGCAGCTTATGAATAAGAGAAATGGAAGCAGAAATAAGAGCTCTCTAGGTCTTCTTAGTCTTCTTCATGTTTTTTTTTTCTATTGCTTCAGTGAATTCTGGAGCCCTCCTGAATATTCAAAATCACTCAATAGCAATGGGTAACACACCACACCATTTTAATTAAGCTTGGTGTGCACTGACCTTGAAATTGGATCAGAAGGCCTATTTACTGACAATGTTGTAGCTAAATTCAACAATTGATTTTCACTAGTTGCTCTGGAAATGCCAATGAGCAGCAACATGTAATTTCAGCTGGTCACTGGAGACAGTGGGGCCCTTCAGAGAGCTATAAATGTGCTAAAGTGGGAAAAGATGGCCAAATATTTCTCTCTAACTAGCACAGGGGAAGAGAAACACTGATATCTTGATGTTGCATGCAGAGAATGTCAATAAAAAACCTCTTTTTAGGGCCTATCATTCGGACCATCAAATCCTTCCCCAAGAATTAGTAGCACTGTGGCACTCACAGAAGTTTTATTTCCAATTTACTGCTGGTAAATTGAGGCACCCACTGAATAAATAACTTGTCAAGATCAAATGGAAACACCATCATGTTGCAGAAATATTGAAGAGCTTTTAGTTTTTCTCTTTAAGACATCAGACTTCAGCTTTTATGACCAAATATTCCCTCTGCCATTGTAAATGCAGGTTAAGGCCACTGATATCTATGAGAAACATCAATTTAAATCTTGAGCAAACAAGATCACAGTCAGCTTTAATCTTGTGGTTCTTTTATGTAATACAGGATATATTCTTGCAGCTTGCTATCTTTTTCTTATCTCAGCTGGGATATTACAAAACACAGCAAATATTATTCCCTTTTCAAATGGACATTACTGGTGTTGACTGAGGGATTTTATCTTACTCCTGATATATGTTTGCAAGAGGAAAAACTGTTTTCAGGAAGGACAGAGAGCAGAAGTGATTTCTCTCCCTCTGCCTCCCCAGAGTTTCCTGCAGTTTTGTGTTTGCCCTCACTGGGATGGTGCTGCAGTTGTGTCAGAACCAGGACAATTGCATAATCCAACGAATTGAACATAAACCATCCCTCAGTGACAGCTGCCCAGTAATAAGGAGGTTTCCCTCAGAAGCCAGGAGAATAATCTAACCTTTATTACCCATGGAAGTAAAAAAAGTATGGCCCAGCTCTGCAAGTTTGGGTCACCAAAATAGGAGGAAAAATTTCAGACATTTCCCCAAAATAAAAATTCCTGCTAATGCAAGTGCAGAGAGTGCAGTCCTGCTGACTCATTCTTAGTGGGGTTTTTATTTTCACTTAAAAAGTAATTTTAATGCTCAGTAGAGATTGACCTGTGTGAACCATGTTAAAAATTTCTTAAGTGCAGTGGAAGACAGGAATGCAGAGTGAAAAACATTTTTTCTTTAAAGTGGGATCTTCTGTGGATTTTATTGACTTTTTCTCACAACCTTATGACCTCCAAGACACAATTTCCTCCAGCCAGTGTTTCTTTCCAAGGATATATTTGAAAAGAGAAGTTCCATTACAATTAGTGCTATCTCTGTGCACCTCAGTTTTAGTAAAATATAAAGTTATACAGACACAGCTCAATCCAGTGGATTTATAAAGAATATTGGCCCTGTTTGAACAACTGAACTGCTCCCATTACAGCTTCCTCTGCTTGTGGAGACAAAACTGAGGGTCACTGCCAAAATCATAAACATTCCTTAGAAAATGAGTAGATTATTTAGCCCTTGGAAATATAAGTTGTGGCACCTGTTTTCATAAATCTTGCTCCAAATTTGCACATACAAGCAGTATTTGGCATCCAGGCACACTCAGGTTTCATGGCTTGTCAAATCCCTGAATGAGCCCAATACAGAGCTCACATTTTCTGTTAATTCACAGCACAAAAATTCAATCTCCTGAGTCCTTCACGTGCTGGTATTCACCAGACAGACTGTAACCTTTAGCAAAGTAAGCATACATTTTGGTTAATTAAAATGCCAGGGTCTTTCACCTTGTATTTTAGCATTTCTCTGCTCTATCATCTTCATTATTATGAGGTTAATTTAAAAGATTAAGTGAAGATTCTGAAGAAAAAAAGCACAGTATTTGAAGAAGATCAGAAGATAATTTTAAAAGCGTGTCTGTTCATTCATTTTTTCATCTGACCTTCAAGGCTTCTTGAGATCTTTGGAAACACGATCTTCCTTTTATGTGTGTGTGTTAATGCCAGGGATGTTCCCTGAATCCAGTACACCTGCAGGTATTTAATAGCAGGCTGCAGAGAAAGCTGCTCTCCAGACCTGCCTTGCTCAGCTATAATACCCCTCCAAATCTGAAATTAAATCATTACAACTGCGTGATCACCCTAATTAGGCAAAGCAATTTCAGTGCTGTTACTTGAAGACTGCCAGCATTAAAAATGAAAGCTTTTTAACTAAAGTGGACCATAAAAATATCAAGCTCTGAAGATTTTAGTGGCATGGAGAAGTGCATTGCACACCCCAGTGTCTGAGGATTTCCTTGATTTTCAGGTCATTTCTTAATGCCCACTTCATTTTGCCCACTTCTAAATGGCAATGAAATTTCAGAAGCCACATTCAAAAACTTCAGAAACCACATCCAAAATTTGTCTTTTTATTTTTTAAAATGCACGTGGAAGTAACAAACTGCATTGGATGTGTATACCTCACAGATTGATTTTAATTGCATTTTACACACACACGTGTGTAAGGGAGGTACAAAGGTTTATTTTGCTAACTGAGCTTGGGCACAGGCAGTTCCAGCCCCCTGACACGCCCTGCTGGGAAGGTTTTTTAAGCTTCTCTGAGTCAGAATGCATTTGCTTGCGCACAGCGCTGGGTTAATGGGGGTGTGTGACATCTCCAGGAAAAGTCTTTCACACAGAACTATTCTGAGCAAGAACAAAAAACCCCCAAGTCTCCCTGTGCCCACCTGAGTGCTCTGTGTCCAGGCCAACATCTTGTTTTGAGACCTCTTCTCCCCTTCATTTTACCCTCAAAGGTTTTAGAGCCCTCTTGAAGAGTGATTCTGTTACATGAGAATTCATCTGTGCAGGGGGTTTATTTTCAGCATTTTCACTTTGGCATTAATTTAATGCCAGTTTTAGTGAACTGAAATCCCCCCCACACGTTTCCCTCATGCAGAGCACCTCAGTGTGCAGCTTTTGGTGTTTATGGCAGGATTCACTGGAGTGATCCTACAGGAAAACAAACCCCAGAGCCTAATGCAAACAGGCTGAGTGCTTGTGTGGCTTCACAGGAATCACCTGTCACTGAAGCTTCAACACTCTGTGCAGATGACACTTCCACCCCCAGATCTGCAATTTCTTTCCTCTGAAGAGAAAATGTTGTTTTCTTGATTGAAATTGCTGTTGTTATTTACATGTGCAGGCAAAGACAAGACACTTGGTGTGAAGGGAAGGTTTGGCAGTGCTGCTGTGACTGTCTCCTGAGATGAATTTGCCTGTCCTGGCTCTGCTGGGATCAGCTTTCCCACCCACCATGTTCTGGAGCTGCCTCCCCCCAGCTCCTCAGCACAGAACGTGCTCATCTCTCTCAGCATCCTCTCACCAAGCTTCTCCTCAGAGCCTCCACCCACTGGGAAAATCACACAATATTGGGGTTTTACACCTGGGCTGCTCCTCAACCTTCTCTCCTGGATTTCTCTGCAGTCCCAGGCCTGTTTTTAACATGAATTTGTTTTGCACATCTCCTCTGGATCTGTTTTCGGCAGTTTCCAAGATGGGAATCAGCCTTGTGCCCCATTCAGAGCAAAGCTGAGCTGGCTCAGTGTGTGCACCCCAAACAGATGGATCCTTTCCAGCCTGCAGCCAGGACACATCGTGAGGCTGCATTGATCCCATGGCTGGAAATCTGCTGATTTCTCCATGGAAAAGACCAGGAGGACCAGCACTGCTGCTGCCCTGCTTCCCCCTGCACAGGCAAAGCAGGAGGATGGAGGGGAGGAAGGACAAATGGATGCTGTCCTCAGTGCACAGCACTCCTGCAGGCTTTTATCTGCTTTTATCTGCTTATAAATTGCAATATTCATCTCTTTCACAGCTCTGTCCTCTGCTTTTCTGTGCTGTGTTGAAAACTTTCTAGAGCATTTCCCCTTTCCATGGACTTGGCTAATGAATGATGGTTGCCAGGAGAAAGTCTGGAAAAGGAGACACTAAAAACAAAGTTTCGTCTGCTCTTAAATTTGCTCTGTCAGCATCTCCAGATCTGAAAGCTTTGAAAGCTATCAACCCATTTTTTGGATCATTAGGCACTTTCAAAACAAAGCAATTACATTTTCACCAGAAGAGTGTTTTGGAGATTCCCACCTCTTAAATTATTTCACTTGCCTTGGCCCAGTGCTAGGCTGATGGGACTATTCTATAGGGGTGGAATTTTCTGCAAAAAAGCAATTTTGAAACGTATTTCAAACCATTTTCCATTGTGTGTTGTCAGTTTGTCACACAATGGAGAAATCAGTACCTTCTGCTGCATTTCACGAGTGGGAGCTCTCCATTCTTTAATCTTCTCTTCTGAAACAGGAGGTCTGTTCAAAGCCAGATGTCACCCCATGTCACATGGAAAAATCCCTACCTGTAAATCATAAGCTCCCCGGAAGCCAAAAACAAAGGAATTTAGACCAAATATATCCACAAGTAGGAAAGTCAAACTGCTATAAAATAATCTGGCATTCCCAAAAAGGCATCAATTAAATCCCAAAAGGGAGACTGAAAAGAAATTGCATTTAATTATGTCTTGCATTGAAATAATCCACTTTATCTTGAAGAAGGTGACCTGTTTACAGCTTCCACATCATCTTCAATATTCCTCCCATGCTCAGCTGAGTTTAATAAATGTGTCATTTATTTAAGCAGCACAGCACAGATTTTGTGCAGAGCTTCTTGACATCTTGTCTGGGTGAAATGGGGCAAAGAACCCTTTGCACTTCATTTTTGCATTTTGCTGTTAAGGGAGAAGAAACACGAGCATGAAGGGAAAAGGCAAAAGGAGAGACACTGCAAAGCTTAACACTGATTATTTATTTGAGGGGGGATCAGAGTCTGAGTTGAAGAGGAAAAGGGCGGAGAATTTTCCAGGCAAGACAATTTCTAGCTGTAGCAGGCACAAATGTGACCATCAATTCTGAGAACTGAGGAATGGAACAGGACAGAGAACTTTACACTTTCCCTGGCCTCCCAATTTATTGCTGATCTTTGTTCTCAGCAGATTTCTGAGAAAACCACTCTCCCTGTGCCATGGAGATGAGCTGGCTCTCCAAACATTAACTGCACCAAACACTTAACAACAATTATTGTGGAACTTTCAGATGTTTAAATCAAAGTCTGGGCAAACCTAATCAAGAAAAATCTCATCCCAAAAAAGAGAACTGAAATGAGCCAAGCAGCGGCGAGAGCAGCAATTTTGCAGCATTTGGAAGAGTCTGATACTGCTTTTTTTAGCTGCATTTGAAGAGATTTTATCCTCAGTGATATTTTGTTTACTTCCCTCCTGCACAAATCATGCAGGCATTTCATTGTCTGTTTGGATGCACTTCTTCAGCAAGTTGTCAGACAAGTGTGGGTGCAAAATGATGGCCCAGGAGAGAGGCTATGCCTGGAAATGTCAAAGCCAGCCACACAGGGAGATGGTTTCACTTGGCATTTCCTTCATTAGAATTCCTACTCATGCAGATTTCCAAGTCCCAAATGTTAAGTAAGGATCTATTTAAGGGGCACTGGGGGTCTATTCTGAGCAGCTGAGTTTCTCCCACCTGGAGTGTTTGTTATCCTTGTGGTGATTCCAGTGATCCCCCTGCCTCACGTGTCCAATCAGCCCAGGAACACAACATGTTTTAAAGAGGAGTTCAAACCCTAGGAGGGTTTTAAACCCCTTTAAAGAGGGGTTCAACTGCAGAACAGACCCTGTGGGGAGCTGCAGTTTGGGAAGCAGCTCCTTCCCCTAGTGCTCCATTTGGGGGAACATCCCTCCACTGATTTCTGCAGCGGCTGCCAAATGTTTCATTCCTCAAACTCTGTGGTGCCTCCAGTGTGGCCAGTGTGCTGCAGGGAGGGAAACAACAGGAGAGCTGGGGTAAAAATTCCCCTCTCTTCTCATTCTCACTCTTTTTTACTCACAGTCTCATCGTTTGAATTGGTTTCATCCAGTCCTCAGCCTGAGTTTAGGACACGAGTGAGCAAAAGTGAGTTCAAGTCACATTTATTCCTCCTTGATCCCAGCCTGGCTCTAGGCCAGCCCAGTCATCTCCAAGGAGCTATTTTTAGGCTCTGCACCAGCTCATGTCTTGAAGCAGTTGACATGATATGACAAACATTTTTAAGATCTCTCAATAGAAAGTTATGCAGCTGCTTTGCTAAGAAAGAGCAAACAAACCAAATAGCCCAAAAAAACGACTTCCAGAAAGTAATTTGCACAGGGTCACTGAAGGGATTTGTGAGGTGGAGCTGGCTGCTGAAGGAATATGGATTTTTCTATTCTGAATTGCTTGTTTTCCTGTGCACAAGCAAGCTGTGACAATATGTGTGGTTAGAAAGTAGTCCATAAATGATAATGTTAGTCTGTTACTGAAAAAATAGGCAATAATATCTTTAAATTATTAAATTCTATTTATTTTTGTGTATTGTGCCATATTAATTATATTCTATTACACAATCTATAAGATGTTATATAATACATTTATTCTTTTTAAATTTTTTGAAATTAGACAAAAATGCCTTTTAAATTCTTACATTTAAAGACTTTTACAGTTTTAAAGTCTTAAATTCATCTTTTAAATTCACAGCCAGAGAATAATAATAATTTTAGTAATAATCAAATAATAATTATATTGTAATTAATAATTAGAATATAATTTGTAGTCTGATCTAATAATCGAATAATCTAATTTTAATAGATTAAATAATCTATTTTAGCAGTAAATAATAATAATAATAATATATTTATAATAAATAGCACTATAAGCCAAGGCAGCCCTATAAAAGCTGATCATGCTCATGTCTTTGAGAAGTGTGGATTCACAGGCTCCACACCTCAAAAAAAAATAGTAGAGGCAGAGAGGTGGAAAAGGGCAGCTAAAATAACCAAGGGGAAGAAGTTGTTTCCAAGAAACTGAAGAAAAATTTCTTCAGTTTGGAGAGAAGGGGTGTAAATAAAGTAAATACAGAGCTGCAGAGCTAAATCAAAGTAACTGCACAGCAATGGACAAATGGAACTGGCTGCCCCAGGCACTTCTGGCATTCACAGGAGGACAAAGGGATAAGATAAATTCCTGCAGGGCTGGGGTTTGTTTGGATAGCTGGAGGACCAGGTAGAGACATCCTAAATTCAGTAAATGGGAGAGCCAGGGATGGAGGGGGAATGGGCCAGAGGATGGGACCATTTTCTGTGTTCTTCCTAAAAAGCAGCTCCTGCTGATGGATAGAGAGCACTGGGATGTTTATGGATCCAGTGGGACATTTCCTACACTTTCCTACACTATTGTTCATATTTTGAAATAGGACATTCAGAGCAATACAGACACCAAAAATTTGAAACCATTAAATGACTGTCTACGCTTTTCAATTCTTCAGATAAGTAATGGTACCAGAAGGAAACTGTTTCACTTAATGATTTGTTTATTCTTTCATCACTCATGTACATCTGGCCAGTATTGTGACAGCTTTCAGTTCTATATTGCTGTTTCCATCTTACTCCTGATTGATTTATTCATCTTTGCCAGTATATAAAGAATGGATTTGCAAAGCTGCTCATTTTTTCCAGTTTGTCAGGTGTCAGTCCAGCACTAACAATCTGATTCAAAGCATGGTGCAGTCAATTGACATTTCACCCTCATTAATACTGCCGAGAAGAGTAGCTGAAAATTTCAATTGCTGCTCTCAGCTCCTCTGTTCCAGCCCATAAACAGCATCCAAACTCCTCACTCCAAACTTTCCCAGGATTTTGGTGGTGGTGGTGGTGGTTAATGTGAACAAAAACTCAGTGTTTTACCAGTAAAGTGATGCCCTCTACCCGGGCTCAGTGCTCAGAGTGCCAGGTCAGGGTCTCTGAACAACTTTTGGGTGAGCAGCTGCCCTCTCCTCACCCTCCAAACCCCACCAGGAGAGACTTCCAGGGGGGAGAGAGTGCTCTGAGCTGCTGCCAAGGCACCTTTCCCCTGCCCTGGGCCACCTCTGGCTGGTGGGACCCTCCAGCTCAGAGCCCCACCACCAATTACCTGCTCATTTAAACCACCATCTGACAGGGATATTTCCTCATTTCCAATTTTCTGCCTTGTCCAGCAGCAGTGCAGCCACTCAGTCTCAAACAGCAGCAAACCATGGGCAGCTCTTTTGGTGGGCAAGAATAAACAACAGCATTTCCCCCACATCTTCACAAGGAGATCCATCTCTTCCCCCAGCACCCTCATTCTGATTTTTGATGCATCACAGCCCCTCTCACAACTTCTTCAGAGCTGCTTTCAGTCCATCAACCCTTCAGCCTGGTTTTCTCTAACCATAAAAAACTGTGAGTTTTCCCAGGGATTTTGTTCAAATTGATTTTCTAAACAGTGTGTGTATCTCCATTAATTTATATTAAGATTCCTACAGCTACTGGTTATGAGCTGGTACAATGGATTTATATCATTTAAGTCCAGTAAGTTCTGCAGAAAATTTGCCTGGAACCCAGAGTTTGTAGCCCTAATTTTCAGAGATAATAATGGGGGAACCATTGGATTTTCTATCTCAGAGGAGATAAAAACCTGAAGCTCCTGGGGCTTTGTGTTTTTAAGCCCAAAGAGTGAATGAGAACTGCTGCCAGCTCTGCATTGTCACAGTTCTCTCTGAAAGAAAAATGCCCTAAAGCAAATCCTGATTCCAGGTGAGGACAGGATGGGCTGTGCCACACACAGAGCAGACCTGGCTCCATCCATGTGTGGTCCCAAATTCATGAGGGTATTTGAAGAATCTGGAATGGTTCGTTGTTATTTCTGCTTTTCACACATTTGTGTCACATTTGTTCCCATGACAAAAAATTTTTTGAGAAATGATGTGGCAGATGTAGCCTGTCTGAGATTTGATGGCTCTTGAACAGAAATGCAGTCAGGAATCTGCAGACAGTATTGCACTGAGGAGCTGCCTCTGAAAACTGTCCTCAGTCTGTAATGAACTCACAGCCAGAGTCCTCAGATTGATGGGAATTAACACTCTCTAAATGAGGCTGTTTTGAGATAAATCACAGCCC
Source organism: Camarhynchus parvulus (assembly GCF_901933205.1). Taxonomy (NCBI): domain Eukaryota; kingdom Metazoa; phylum Chordata; class Aves; order Passeriformes; family Thraupidae; genus Camarhynchus; species Camarhynchus parvulus. The sequence continues at coordinate 15,259,961 of NC_044583.1, read as the reverse complement.
TGGCAAGGCAAACCAGGGGGCTGTGAGGTGCAGACAAGGTCCCATCACACCCTGGAGAGGAAAGGTCAAGCAGGCAGTGACCACTGCACAGCCTCCAGATTGGGACAGGTCATTCCAGAGCCACTGCCTGAGCTCTGCTGGCCCCAGGTAAATCCTGAACCCCAGCACAGAAACAGCCTGGTGGGTAACTTGGGCACACCAAGAGGGAGATGCTTTTTGGGATTCCTGTATTAACCAGCCAGCCCATCCTGGCTTTCTCACTTTCCCACTTCTCCTCCTTGTCCATTCTTGCTTCTGATACCATCAGATTCTTCTGAAGGAGCATGGCCATTATCAAACTGAAAAGCACTAAGTAAGAACATTCTTTAGCTCCAAAGTGCAATTTTTTTCTATCCACTATGCAGATCCTCCAGTCTGTCCTTTCAGTTCCTGGCCCAAAATACTGTGGAGTGTGTGGAGCTGGAGAATGCCAGAGCCCAAACCTCTCACTGTTACCAACAGCTCTTGGAAACATTTTGCATCCATTAGATGGGTGCAAAATCTGGTTAAAGCCACACCACAAAATAAAGAATGACTGAAAAAAAGAAATTAAAACCCCCAACCAAACCCAAATAGATGAAGCTAAATCCAGAAATATGGAAACAGATTCTTACTCCAGGCTTTATTACCAGGCTGCTGTGCACAGTGCACTCTTTGGAAAGGCAGGAGCCAGCAGCAAGATACTCAGTGAACTCTCCCATTCACTGCAGACATGGGGGGATTTTTTCCAATTTTACATTTCTATCATTTTTGCAACGTGCATCTGCACAGCAAGGGCCCTCTCTTTCCAGATGGCATCTTGCCTGCTTCACTCTGGCTTCCATCTGGAAGAATTGTTTTGCATCTGCCTCCAGAACTGGAGCCAGCTCTGCTCCACTTATCAGTCAGTAACACGAAAGAGGGAGGCAGTTCATGCTCTCCTAGCTGAGGATCAGTGCTGTGATCCCCCAGCTCTCAGAAGGATTAACCTCAGAGATAAATTCTCTGCTATCTCCTTTCCCCAACAGAGCTGCTTGGAGCAAACCCCTGGCCTAACTCTGGTGATGCTCCTGGAGCAGAGCTGGGTGGAACCAGTGCAAGAAAAACGCATTTACTGGATCTGTTAGTGACATTAAGGATTGCCCTGCTGGTGTTTAATTCCAGACACCTGAAGCTAAATCCTGACAGAGTGAGTGTGGAAGCAATAAAAATATTGTAAAGCACCTCTACATTAAAGGATTGCCCTCACCTAGGATTGAAAGGAGAAGCTGAATCAAAACAAGTCCCCCAGTCAGAGGAGAGAGACAGACATCTGGCTCTTATCTTAGGGTGGGGACAATCACCAGCAGTCCTGCTAAACTAGCTGTCAAACCTGCCCAAAATCATATTATAAGAATCCCAGCCCAAGATGTGTCTTGCTCACAATTCAAAGAAGGCTGAAGTTGTTAAAGCTGATTTTCTAGACATCAGAGCCTTTCTGTGTGGCAGTACTGGGGATAACAGATGTCACCAAGGCATCACCCCAAGCCCCCATTTTAGCTGAAGCATTACAAGCTTCCAGCACGAGTTTTCCACTCTCTGCTAACAGTTACAGAGTGGTTTTCCCATGGGATACACCAGAAGGGCTGTGATAACCTTGTCCTTGGAGTGCCACGGGGAAAAGTCTCTCTTTGCTGCCTTTTGTAGCCTTTTCCTTGGAGCCCCCTCCCCTGACAGGGGGGATGGCAGAGACAGAGGAAATCTTCCTGCTGACACGTGTGGGCCCACTGGCAGCTGAACACACTGGTTGTGCTCAGCGTAAGGATAAACTTTGACTAATTAAGGCTTGTAAACTATCAGCCACAGATGGTACCAGTTTTAATGTCTCCTTGCGTGAGTCTGCAGATGGCTGGGAGAACAGGAGCCAAACCCCACCAGCAAAATTCCATTAACAGTCATCAGGGACCTGAAGCAGGTCTTTGGAAAAAGTTGGGATTTATCATTAATTTCTGATGTCCCCATGAATTTAAAAGCATGTGTGTCCTGTAACTTTTTGGTTTTGGCATTTCCTTTTCTACGTGTTTATTCTTTCTGAATAATCCCATAGCAAAACTTCTGTATTAAGGCACAGTTTGGAAGTCCAACAGACATTATTTCTTCGCTTTCCATTCATTTTTGAAGTTATTTTTGGTATCAGCATCTTACCTGATGACAATTTATTTTCCCTGCAAGATAGAGTTTGCATTTAGCATTTAGGAAAAATATATGTACTGGATTAACCCTCAGGAACCAATAAATGAGAAACTGGGATAATTTTGGCTAGGCTGAAAATGCAAATGAGCAGCAAACCCGCTGATGGTTACAAAAAAGGCAGGGGAGGAAACCTGCAAATTCACCTTAATAAAATCTATAAAGGAGAATTACAAAATATGCATCTGTCCATAGTGTGATATTTATGTCCACCCAGTCATTAACAGGGGATGGCTCAGTGATGTCTGTGCATTGGATTCCTGCCTCTGGAAGATAGAAAGCATGGAACTGAGATATTGATAGGACTTATCTCCTCCAGGCAGCTGGAGTGGAATTAAAAAAAGGTAGGATTTTCAGTTCTGTGCATGTCTGCACAGAAAACAGCCACATTTGAAATGACAGCATGATTGTATTTTAATGGGACATATTCAGGATTAACCAGCACTGGACAGGTGTCAAGCCCCAAGTGCTCTGCACTTGTCACAGCCTCTGAGCATTAATAGGAACTGAGTTTGTTCCAGGGCTGTGGGAACCTGCTCCATCCAAGCTGTCAGTCCTGAGCAGGCTTCACCCAGTTAAACCAGTGCAGTTACTCAGCAGCTGAGTTATCCACAGTCGTGGCCTGAACAGACAGGTGTCTACTAAGGAAGGCAGGAGCCTCCCCTGAATGGAAAATGAAAAACCCCCTCCCTCCGAATTGTTATGATTTTGAAATTAAAAGGTCCTCAGGCAAAGATATGGGAATAGGAATAACAATTCTTTACTAGGAAAACTAAAAGGAGCAAAACAAAAACAAATCACTGACAGAGCAAGAGCAGTCCCTGCCCCCCTGTGTGTCAGGGGGTGGCACAGCCCCATCCCATGGGGGCTCAGCCCTCCTGCAGTGCCAGCTGTGCTGCTGCTGCAGCAGGGATCCTGCACAAGGGGGGAGTTTTCCTCTGCAGCTCCAGGGCTGCTGCAGATGGGCCTGGGCTCCCTCTGGCAATGCAGGGCAGCAGAAAGCTGCTCCTCTGGCAATGCAGTGGGCAAAGGCTGCCCTGGTGTCCCAAACCTCAGACTGTATCCAGGTAGGAATGCTTGGCTCCTCCCCTGGGCAGAGCTTCTCACAATGGGGTGATGGAATTCTTTTTTTAATTTTTTTTAAATTTTGTCATTATGTATTTTATGCAGTGACACTCGCTGGCCCATTAACAGAAGAGATCTCCTGAGGGAGGATTGGTTGTGGAAGAGATAAAGAAAAGTGCCCAATGAACAGAAGATAACTGCCCCACCTTTAACAGATGGGAATAGAATACACACCCCTATTTCCAACCAAAGACATCCACACCTGTGGGCAAGGGGGAATTCATGGACACACCAGACTCTGTCCCCACACTCACACCACCCAGCCTGTCCTGCTCTCAGCTCAGACAGAACAGTCTGTGCTGCTCTTTTCCTCCTGTGCTCTATGCAGAGTTCAGAGCCTTGACCTAAACCAAAGGCAAAATGTGTGCCCAAAAACTCAGCCCTGTATTTTTTGGCTTCCTTTGGTGCATCTAGGCAGGAGGAAGGTCAGAAATCACAATCCCACTGTGCTGTTTCTGTGGTGCAGAGGCGCAGGTCTGTGCTCAAATCTTTTGTACAGCAAATGGGGTACAGAAACATTTGCAAGAGACCCCATGAAGAAGAGAGGACCTGGAGAGCAGCTGGTGTGGTTGGCTGGATGCTGTGAGGAGACCAGTGAAAGATTTGTATAAAAAGATTCCCTCAGAATCGAGGTTCTAATGTCACTCACTCGACTTCTCCCCAGTGATTCCATGCCCTGAAAACATGTGGCCCGTCAGCTTCAGGGAATCTTATATCACACCCTATGTTTTTTTCATTCAGAATGAATAAAATATAACATCTCTATTAATAACTGAACAACTCCAGCTTGTCTCCTTCCAAAACCTTTAGAGCATCAGTAATGGAGTAATAGCAGTGGCTGGTGATCAGCCTGCTCCACCCACACCCTTAAATAATGGAGCAATGATTTTGGTACAGGGTTTTAAAGCTGGATTTGCCAGTAGAGATAATTTCTCATCACGTGCCATGGCTGGGAGAGTGCAGCTTTGCATTTTCCTCTGCAGCCCCAGTCCTGGAGCCCAGCAGTCAGGAAGATGCTGCATTCACCCTTCTCTTGATGCAGGGAAATGTTTGTGACAGTGGTCACCGCAGCAGCTCAGCAACCAGATCTAAGTGGACATGAAGGAATGCTTGAAGCATGTCACAGCTTATTTTTAACTCACTGCCCTGCCCTAGTTAGTCATTATTTTTGATGCAAAGTACTTTGAATTCCATGGAAATAAATGAAGGAGGCAAAGCGTGGCCCCAGTTCAGCACCAAGACCAGCAGGCTCAGCCTCTGCACAGGGGGATGCTCCAAGCACAAGGAGCCTCCCAGAGCCAGGCAGAGGCTGCCCCAGGGAAAGGCTGCCCCAGTCAAGAGAGCACATTCACTGGAGGCAAGAAATGGGGCTGGACACAAAGGATTCACTTAGTATTTTTGGAGAGATAGAAAGAAGCTGAGGAGTTTTCAGGCAGTGGTAAAGGATGGGCCAAATTTCTGTAGATGCAGGAATCGGCACCATGCTGGTTGTACTGAAAGAAAATATCCACACTAGAATGGATCTGGGGCCAAAATGGCAGGGAAATAAAAGTGTGGGAATGAGAAGGCACAGAACCAAGGGATTAATATGGATTATCTGAATCATGGGGGGATTCTGGGGGTGTTACCACCAAACAAAGTCTTCCTTAAGCAGAGATAACCAAAACCAAGGGTGTTAAAAAGTTGGTAATACTCAGGTTAGACTCCAGAAGGGAGTTTTCCTCTCTTAGTACAATCCTTATCACAAAGTTATTTGCTTAATTTCCCTGCAGCCAGGATTTCCCATTGCTTTATCTCTGAGTTGAACACAGGGATGTTTACAAACAGCTGCTTCACTGTCCCAGGGCTCAAATTCTCATTGCAGGGAGGCTTCAGGGCAGCTCTGCTCTTCTTCTGGAATTTCTTCATCCACATTGCAACTTCTCCACTGTGATCAGACATGTCTTACCTTAATGCACTGAGTGGCACCTGGTGTCAGAAACTGGTGAGCTGAAAGAACCTGAATTTTCCATTACAAAAATAAAATTCATTAAAAACAACAAAAAAAATCAATTTATAAAATAGACAGTGTTTTATTTAACTTTACTAAAATCGTCAGTTCTTTCTTATTTTTGTTATACTGGAATGCTTTTTTCCAACTGCAAATTTTTCATTTCACGATGTCAGAGAGACCCACAGATCCTGTGATGAGTTGAATCCCTCATTAATGAAATCCCATTGAGGTTAGGTGGTTCCAAAATAGCCAAATCCAAAATCATTAGTCTGTAAATAGGACCTTGCACCATGCACCACATATTTCTGTAATTATGTCTTCCTCCTCTTCCTCTTATTGATTGTATTCAACATAAATATTAAAAATATTCTAAAACTATTGAAACACTCTCAGATTTTCTCAAACTCCCTCTGATGAGTGAACAGTGGTTCTGGAGGTGTTTTTAACACAGGGGAGTCTGGCCATGTATGGGCCTAATCTGGCCATGTATGGGCTTTTTTAATTGATCCCTGGTCTGTTCTCACTTCGATTATTTAGGCAGAAAAGCCTCTCTGGATTTTCCTTTCCATTATTTAAATTTTCACTGCACGGATCACACTTCCCGTGCTTTCACCAGTTCGTTGAACCCATACATATTCATACACACACTGATAAATGACTCGGGTTCACTCAGCCCATTTATCTCCTCGACCTCTCAGGTCTTTAATTAAAGGATTTCCTTCCAGCCTGCACAGTGTACAATGCAAATAAATACCTTTATGCCTGAGTTTAGCGAGCCATTCCTTTCTCATTAAAATGGCAAAGCTCTTGGCTCAGGCAGGCAGGGGAAGCTCAAGGAACTGGAAAAGAGCTTCTGCAAGGGAAGGAGCATTAGCAGAACATCAGAACTGCTCAGTCATTAAATAGTTGTTAACTGCTCACAAGCGAAAGGTCCTGTGGGGTCAGGAACGCTGCTGCATCCCCATCACCAACCAAAAATTCAAGCTGTCCTTGGGAAAATATTGATTGGACATTTCCAGTATCAGCTGAGAGCGTGCATACACAGCCCGGGAGGGATGTTTGCACACAAGGCTCTGCTCGGGCTCCCTGCACCAACCAGAGAGCATAAAATCCCCTTTTCCCCATGCTGGGAACCATCTGGAGACAAATCCCACCACAAAATCCTTGGGTCCAGTCCAGCTGGGAGCAGGACCAGCACTGTGTCCTCCTCATCCTCAGCTGCTCGGGACCTTCCTTGCAGTGATGCGCCCTCCCTGCCCAGCAACTCAAAAAATAACAGAAATACACAGGGAAAATGGTTAAAACCCTAAAATCCAGCCCTCACCCTCCTGACCAGGGCGTGTAACCATCACAGGAATGAACTGCTCCCCATCAGGATGAGGGTTTATTTTGTTATTTATTTTGTGTCACTACAGTCACGAAAGGCAGCCAAGGATGTAAAGAAAGAGAAAAGAAAGCTCTGACTGTCATGTTTAACTGTCCAGCTTGACTAGGATGGCTTCAGCAGAATATTTTAGTGCCCCCCACACTCCCAGCAAATCAGTGCATGGAGCAATCACCTTGGAGTTATCACCTTGGGAAATCTTTGTGCTCTCCAGTATAAACTCAGTATGATCTTCAATATTTATAGGAAGAGAATGGCCCATGAGGTTACTGGTGTGTGAAAATCTGCTACCTAATGCAAGTCTACTTTAAGCTCAGTACAGATGGAAATTGAGGGAGAGATTGAATTTATATATATATATATATACATATATATATATATATCCTACTAGCTTCCTTAAGTTCAATCTTTTTCATATATTTGAAAAGTTTGAAACTGAGCTGACTCTACAAAAGGTTTAGGGAAAAAAAAAACAGCTAATATGCCTCTTTTCAAATGAAACAAATATTTGAATTCGTTCTCCTTTTTTAGAAAATATATATTTGATACTGAAAATACAGCAATCTTTGTAAGTGAATAATGCATACTAAAGTTAGAAAAGAGAGAACAAAATGAAAGGAAAAAATAATGCCAAACCAAAAACGTCAGTTTGCCAGCTCCCAGAATGTTTATTCAAATTATCCACATGGGTAATTTAATCCTCCACTAATCACCCACAAAAGAGAGAGTTACTGATGACAAGCTCTGAGTTTAATCCAATACACTGTAATCCACTCCTTCCTGGGTTTCTTGCTCTTGATTTATACCCCACCACAACAAAGACCAGCAGAGATCTGCAGCATAAATCAACCAAGATGAAGCCACTGTTAAAAATCTCCCACAATCTCACACCACAGAAACAAAACCCTAAAAATGAATTATCTTGGCCTTGCTACAATCTGGGTTTTTGTAATTTGATGTCTTGGTGAAGAAGACACAGACTTAAAAGCTGAAAAGACCATCATTTCTACAGATTATTTTTTCCATCTTGCATTCAAGTTCATTTGCTCCATTCCCAACCTCTTTCCCAGAAAAAGAAGCAATTCCAAGCTGCCCAACCTCTCCATTCCTCCTCCCCTCAGGGTTCTCCATGCAATCACCACAGCCCAGGAAGCCAAAGCACCAGGACACAAACTTCGCTTCAAGCTCAAGATCCCTCCAAGACAAATTCTTGTTTTGAGTCCTCCAGACCCCAAATTCCCCCAATCCCCAGAGCCACCAGTGGGGCTGAAGCACCTCAGCAGCTTTTGGGCACAAACCCAAATGTGTTCCTTGTCCTTGCTGCCCACATTGCCTTTTCACAGCTCCCACTCCCACAGTGCTGGCAGGTTCCTGCAGTGCCTTTGCCTCCGAGTTTCAAGGATCATTCAAAATATCAATGTTTCAAGGATAATTCAAAATATCAGTGTTTTGGGCTGCTCTTTCTCCAGATGAGCCCCAGCTGAAGTAAGCACCTGAAATGGAAGAAGTGGCAGATTCGAGCCATTGTACTGAGGGATTGTTTCTCTTCTTCATCCACTAAAACAGGGGAAGTTGATTGTTACCCCCAAATGACAAAACAAACTTTTTGTAATTAATCTGTCACTAATTTTGAAACCTACTAAACTATCTGATGAAATACCAGTATAAAAATCAGTCTTAGATATAATAAATTAATGCAATCTCAAAACATCTGGACACAAACATTTCTAGTGATTCATGACTTTCAGCATGTACAAATTCAGCAAATTGCTGGATTATATTTTAAACAGTTCTGACAAAACGTGATTAAAAGTCGGCTTTCACATAAATTCTCTAGTGAAAATGTGTGCTTTCTATGGAAATGCTCATTTAGTAAAACCAGAAAAAAGCAAGAAATTTTTCAGTTGGGAAGAACCAAAACAAAATCACAAAACAAAGGAAAAAAAAAGCCAAACGACACCAAAAAAAAAATCACAAACAAAATAGAATTGTAGTGAGCAACTAACTCATAAATGTTCACTTCTCAGCCATGAAAATCAGATCTGTGCATGGCTCCTGGGAGGGGGATGAGCTTTTCCTGAAGATCACAAGTGCTGTATTCATAATTACTGATAAACTGACTGATTAATTAAGTACTAGAGAGGCATATGAATTTATCTAGTGCCTGATCCAACTCTCATTTACGACTCCCATTAGTAACATTAATGTGAATTGCAATAGGTATCTCATCCATTTCACTCTCCACCCATTATGCTTCAGGGAGAGCTGATTGAATGCTGCAAAGAGAGTGAGTGCATCTTGGCAAATATTAATTTGCACTTTGAAATGAATTTACTCTGACTGCTCTAGTTTGCCAGCTGGAATACTCATCAGTACAGGGAATTTTAAGCAGAGATTGGACATCATTCAACAAAAGTAAAATTAGGATGGTATGATATTCCCCAGGAAAGCTTTTCTGCATATTTATAAATCCATTTAAATGAGAAAAATACACTCTGTGAGTATAATGTGCAGTGAGAAGAGCAGTGTTTTACCACCTGATATCATACGTCAGTTAAGGATCATTACAGGGTGTCACAAACCCAACCTGCTTCCAGAAATCATTCCACTAATGTAGGCAAAGACCAAAAAAATCCCAGAGATCTGAGATAAGAGCCTCACTCATAGTTTGCAGCCAGAATAAAAAGACAAAATTCACTGCAAGATCTTTTCATTTCAAAGCCCCCTTAGGCAACCTGAAAACCCCAGAGGAGCCCCCAGAACTGAGCATGGTGTGGAAAAGGAGCTGCACATCAGCTGTCAGTGGAGAAAGGTTGGAATAAATAATGATGTATTCCATTCTCTGAATGGATTCCCCAGCCCCACTTTGCCACTGTAACAGCCCCAAAGCTGCCTTGTCACAGCCAAATTCCCACACCCTCTGTGTCTCACTGAAAAACCAGGAATAAACTTCTAAGGGGAAATTCCTTCTGTGTTCAAATGTTGAAGAACAGGGGGGAAAGCACATCAGCCTGCACAGCTCTGTTTAATCTCAGTGTCCCTGGTGCATCCCATAATCAAACACAAGGCTTAGTCCACTGCACCCCTTGGTTTCATTCTTCTGAGCCCATGTAAATAGTTTTACCTTTGATTATTCAAGAATGAAGCACATCCTCAGTTGACTGCAAGCAGCCTTAATCTTATTTCAATATTTCTCTAAGCCAGGAGCAAAAATGAGGCATAATTTGGGACACTGTTCATAACCCAGGCAAAGTGTGTGCGTGCACACCAGGGGATCCTTAAGGATAAAACAAAATATTTCAGGGATGATAAAAGGATGGGTTTTCATCTTCATTTCTGGAAACCTGAGAGGGACCTCTAGTAAGTCTGGCACATCTCTGCTGCTCTGCCTGCAGGCACTCACAGCCTGGCTCTGCCTTGATCTTTCTGCTCTCTGGTGCAACTATTTTTTTTCTTTTCAACCAGAAATATGTGAATCCAGTGCTAAAGCCTGCTGAGATCTCTTGTATCTCCTCTAAGTACTCTTCCCAGGAACAGCAGCTTTGCTGCAGTGATGTCAGCTGAGGTGAGACAGGCAGAGGACAAGATCAGAGCTGTGACATGGATGGACAAAAAAGGGGCATCAGTTGATTTTCTTCTTCCTGTCCTACATAGTGCCTCTTCTCTTAAAATACAGTGAAATAAGCACTTTAAAATAATATTCCAGCAAATTTTCAAACCTCAGCTGGGCGGCAGAAAATGGTTTGGGTTGGAAGGGATCTTAAAGATCATCTTGTTCCAGCCCTTCACCATGGGCAGGGACACCTTCCACTGTCCCAGGTTGCTCCAAGCCCTGTCCAACCTGGCCTTGGACACTTCCAGGGATGGAGAATCCACAGCTGCTCTGGGCACCTGTGCCAGGGCCTCACCACCTTCACAGAAACCAGTCTGGCACAACCCAGTGACCAGTAATTAACTGGTGAGCTGGCAAACCCAGGGAATGGCAGAGCTGCTCGCTACAAGGACAACAATCTGCAAAACAGAAAGCAAAAGTGCTCAGACAACAAACAGCTCAACTTATTGACACCCAAATCACGAGCAGAACATGAGAAAAAGAGAGAATATAAAGCCCAGTTCTTGGTATTTAAAGACTCAGAACACTGCACATTTAAATGTGTTTTATACAGGGAAGCTGGCAAATAGCTGAATGTTTCTTTCAAAGTCTTCTATTTTCTGCTTCTCAAATTTTGGACACCTCCAGACTCAGGAGAGCAGAGATGGAATTTACATGAAAATTAAAGAGCATTTTACATGTTCAATCTGTGTCACTTGTTAAACATTACCTGCATGAGGGTGGAGGGTGTTGGATTGACAGCTCTGGAGATTGGCATCTCTATTTATAGCTGAGGAGCAGGGAAAACAGAGGCAGGAGGAGGGCAGGCACGTGCCCAGATGTCCCCTCTGCTTTCCTCCCTTCCCTGCCTTGCCTGGGGAGCAGCAGATTTGGGATGTCCTGCTCTCCCTGCAGAGATGCCCCTGGTCAGACTCTGTCACATGTGTTTGGGTGCTCACAGCACAAGGGGGATCATGGAGCACCTCTGCTATGAGGAAAAGTTGGGAGAATTGGGATCGTTCAGCCTGGAGCAGCTTTGGGGTGACCTAAATGTGGCCTTGCAGTGCCTGAAGGAGGCACAAGAAAGATGGAAAGAGACTTTACAAAAGCCTGGAGGGACAGGACAAGGAGGAATGGCTTCACACTGACAGAGAGCAGGGTTAGATTGGATATTAAGAGGAAAGATAATTAATGATATGGAGCAATTAGTGTGGGGCAGGGGTGGTGTTCAGCACAGAGCAACACATTTGTCATAGCTTCACCTGAAGGCAGGGATCAAGGGGAAATGGTAAAACTTGGAAAACCTTCTCAAGCCTGACCCAGCACAGCCTGCAGTGGTTCCATCTCCACAGCCACATTTTTGGGAAGGAAACCTTGGGAAAGTTTTTGGGAAAGAAACCTTGCCTGCTTTCAAGACTGTGAGCAGTTGATTTGATTGTCAGCTGTGTTTGAATATCTTAACATCTCATTTCAGAGAGGCACTTGCTTTATTTTTAAACTCTTTCTAAATTCCAAGAACAGACAATAACACTTCCATTATAAAACAAAGCCATCCTTCTTTCTTATTTACAAATTGAATCATAGAATGATTTGGGTTGGAAGGGATCATAAAGATCATCTTGTTCCACCCCCTGCCATGGCAGGGACAATTTCCACTATCCCAGGCTGCTCCAAGCCCTGTCCAACATGGTCCTGGACACTTCCAGAGATGGGGAATTCACATCTTCTCTGGGAAATCTGTGCCAGTGTCCTATGGTGACAAATTTCTTCCTAATACAGAGTGTAGAATTAAAGAGTCACTTCATTGGCAGAGATAAATGGTTTACTAAAGCAATTGAAGCAAGGTAATAAACTGAAAAGGCCTGGGGCAGTGACTGACATCATAAATTAGCTAAAGACCAGACAGGGGTCATTAGATCAGAGATTATTCATGCAAGAGATCTGAAGGATCTTGAAAAAGAGTTAATGACAATGTCAGTAAAAATGCTGAAACTGGAAACTGTACACGAGAGCTGGAACTTTCCTTTGAAGGGAAGGATTTGATTACAGGAATTTTTATAATACAGTTTGAATTAGTTTACAAAAATGTGGATGGAAAATATAGAAAGAGATAATAAAACCACCAGAAAAACAAAAGGAGTTACAAATGAAACACAATAGCTATTTGTTGGAGAATGCTGCTTATTTAGTCCAGGGAAGTTACCTGGCTAATGAATGAAAGGAAAAACTTGCTGATAAGAGAATCTGGGGTCTCCTTGAAGAACATCCATCAAAAAATGTTATTAATAAAACAGAGTATTTTGAGATGGAAGGTGACAACACCATCCATCCTGGTACAAAACTGGTGAAGAACTCAGTTCTTCAGCACAGAAGTGAAAAGAATTTATCTCAGCAAACCTGGAATCAGACTCGAAGGAAGGCAGAAAGCCAAGACTGGTAATTCACATCTCCCACAAAATGGTGATGTTAGCTGAAGCACCTTGGAAACGTGCAGGGTAAATTTAAAGTTGGAAAGGAGAAGTGAGTGGCCAGTGGTTTTGCAGACCTCCAGATGTCACCAGGGATCAGCCACAGCCCTGTGAGACCCCTGCACACCTTTATCCAAAGAATTGGTCACACCCTTCCAGCCTCAGCTGGCCCAGCCTTTGGTCATAAGCAGGACCACTGAACCCACATTTAAAAATGTATTTTCCACAGGGCTTTGTCCTGTTCCAACACTGTGGTGGTGTTCACAGGGGTTCCAGAATGAGGGAAGAGACGAGAATCTTGACTCCATGTTTCAGAAGGCTGATGTATTACTTTATGATATATATTATATTAAAAGAAAATTATACATTAAAACTTACTAAAAGAATAGAAGAAAGGATTTCATCAGAAGGCTAGCAAGGAAAGGAATGGAATGATAATAAAATCTTGTGACTGCTCACAGCCTCGACACGGGTGGCTATCATTGGTCATCAAGTAAAAACAATTTCACACGCTGGGTAAACAATTCTCCAAATCACATTCCAAAGCAGCAGAACATGGAGAAGCAGAAGCTTCTCAGCTTCTCAGGAGAAAAGATCCTGGCAAAGGGATTTTTCAGAAAACATCATGGCAACACAACACCTGTGGGAAAGCTCTGCTGGCTTCTTTGGGATTTGCTTTTGGGCCTTTTTAGAGCATCCTGTTTCAGAGAGGAAGAAAAGGCAAACTCTGCCATGTGGAAATCTTTCCATCTGGCCATTCCAACAGCACTTGCTCAAGGCTGTGGAGGGACAGGAGGAGAAGAGGGAAGGGGAAATCTCCCAACAAACCCAATGCCAGCCACATCCCCACATTAGGAGGGAGGGGAGCTTCTCCCCAGCCTTGCAGCTCAGGTGCTGCCTCAGTCCCAGCCTGGCTGCCAGGGCAGGTGGCTTCCCAAGCAGGCAGGATAAATAAAAGGTGATCTGTCAGACTGTGCCTTCCCTCCCCGGGTTTGGAAGGAGGCTTTTAGCGCCGTGCTGGAGGCAGCAGTGACTGTAACACTCGGTGAGTAAGAAGTGCGACGTTAGCGTGAAAAGCGGAGCCAAGGAGGGGAGCAGGAAAGAGAAAGAGAATGAGTCAGAAAAGTGATTGCGGGGGTGAATCAATATTTATAGCAAAAATCCCCAGGCTCCAACTGACTCTACCTAGTGGCGCAAAACAGGATCTTTTCATTATTTTTTTCAGCACTAATCAGGGAATCTGTTTGACAACAATAAGGACCTGTTGATTGAAACCTTGCGCTCTGCACGGCTACACTCAAGCTCTGAAGATTATTTCCTGAAACCTTTTTCTTTCAAAATAGAAATGGTTTTTCTGATAGCTAATAAAGGTCAAATCCCTTCACTTTTTTACAGCCTACCATCACTGCTTGTAGAGGATTTTACCTCTTTGCTATCCTGCAATTAAGGCAAAAGAAATCATGAAATTAGGCAGATGAAAGTGTCATTTGCCTTCCAGATTCCAAAAGTTCTTTGAATTTCAGAGCTGAAACAATTTGAGTTTGGTGAATCTGTTGCTAAGTAATTGAAGCCATCAAAGTTTAAATCTTGAATTATTATCCTTTATTGGAATAGGATTATTATCCTGGAAATAGGATAGAAATTATTCTCCTGGAAATAGGATGCAAGTGAACAGATCAAAATGTGAGCTGATATGTTCCAGTTCCAGCTCCCAGGGGCTTCTCCCAAGTATCACCACCATCCATGCTGCACATTTTGCAAAGAGCCAAATTTTCTTTGTGTTGAGCTATCCTTTTCCAAAAAGCATTTTCCAAAGAGTCTTTTGAGGGCATTGAAGCAACTTGGATTTATGAAATACACAAATGTACCATCGAGCATGTTAAATGCCGATAGCAGCACTCAGCTCACGGGCTGGAGAAACCAGGACAGATTCTCACATCCAACCATTATCTTGTCCCACAAACGAATGGGCTTTTTTTGCTTGCATCCACTAATGATACACTATGCTCTGGTTATGTTCAGAGCCATGCTTTGTTTCCTAAATACTTTTAATTCTGTTTATTACCCACAGATATTTAATCACCCCTGGCTTAACTTTCAAAGCACATTATCATCACTCGTTCATGTAATTGCTTGGTTCAGACTGGGTTTTCTGCAGGAAATTGTCCTCAGGCAGTCTGATAAGCTTGGACAGCCACTGATGGAAGCCAGTTTGGGAATTATTGATTGCTGGTATTTTCATACTGTGCATATTTTTATTTCAGGTTGGTGGGGATGTGGGGTTCTGTGCTCTCTCGTGTGCTCTGGAAAGATTCATACCAGTAAGAATTTTATTGGAAGAAGCAAAGCATATAAACACACTGCACATCGTGTTTCTGGGTTGAACCAGCTGCTTAGTGGCTTTTAAAATACAGCTCTTGGTTGTAGAAATACTCCTGGAAAATGAAATCAGAGTGGATTTTGGTTTCCTTTTAATGCTTTCAACAATTTCAAGCAGATATGCAGGAAGCTTTGATATCACATATAAAAAATGCGCACTATCAAAGAATATTAGTCTGCACAGTAATGGCAGCTCCTAAGGAAATAATCTGATGGAAATGAAACCTCTACTAGATACATTTTCCATCTGTTCACCAACAGGAAGGGACACAAAACTCCTCTTCCTTATAGGAATTTTCTCTTTTAGAGTTAAGAGAAACATTCAATCGTTTTGGCATCATCTTCCTCCTCCTCTCTGTCTATTCAAAAATAGCAATGCATGAAGACCCCAAACATTTTGGAACTGCAAAAGATGAGACAAAACAGAGGTTCAGAATTAGTCTCTTCTCACCCACAGACCAAGGGGATTAATGTTTATTGATTATGTGAAAAACAAAGAATTGAGCAACAACTGAGCTGACAAAGCACCCTGTGAACAAAAGCTGTAGGTCATGGACTGTTAAATCAATGGACATTTAAATATTGAACTGTGGGAAGTTCTGGAGGCAAAACCAACCAACCAAACACACCGAAGGCTGCATCTTTTCAACAAGAGACTTTTCTGCCCTATCCAGGACTTTTAAAAGTGTGCTGGGGGAGCAGCATTTCCTTCCAGCACAATCAGAGGTAAAGGCCCAGATCAGCATCTTTAGGAGGGTTTTTCAGGATGCTGCTGTTTCTCTTTCCCTGTGGTGTTTGTGAGGACAAGGTGAGAGATGAGAATTTGACTCCATGTTCTCAGAAGGCTGATTTATTATTTTATTATATTATATTAAAGAATGCTATACTAAAAATATACTAAAGAAAAAGATATATCAGAAATCTTAGCAAGAATGAATAATAAAATGTTGTGACTGACTCAGAGAGTCCAACACAGCTGGCTGTGATTGGTCATAAATTAAAAACAATTCACAAATCAAGCATTCACCTGTTGGTAAACAATGTCCAGACCACATTCCAAAGCAGCAAACACTGGAGCAGCAATCAGATAATTTTTGCTTTCATTCCTCTCTGAGGCTTCTCAGCTTCCAGGGAGAAAATCCTGGGCAAAGAGGATTTTTTAGAAAATATCATGGTGACATTTCCCTCCTGTGGAAGCTTCTCCCTGGCTCCCTGACAGGTTTTAGCCCTTCCACCCTGACCCACAGACACTCCAGAGTGGCTCATGGCTGTTAAACTCTCCTGGCCCTTGAATGGACCAGACCCAGCTCAGTTGTAAATTCTGTGAGGGGTGGATGAGGGATTTGGGGTTGTTTAACCTGGAAAAGAGGAAACCTGGGGGGCATTTGTGGCTCTGCACAGCTCCTGACAGGAGGGGACAGCCAGGGGGGAATCCAGGATGAGAGGGAACGGCCTCAGGCTGGGCCAGGGCAGGCTCAGGGTGGGCACAGCAGGGATTTCCCCATGGAAAGGGAGCTCAGGCACTGGAACTGCCCAGGGAATTTGGAGTGCCCATCCCTGGAATCCAAGGAAGAGCTGGAGGTGGCACTCAATATCTGGCATCACTGACAAAGCTCTTGGACTCAGTGATCTTAAAGTTTTTTTCCATCCTAAATGATTCTGCAATTCTGAGAACTTCTGGTGAGAGCCACCCAAAAGCAGATTCAGTGAAATGTATTTTTAAAGAAATTGACAGTTCAGTGTGGAAGTATTGCTGGGCTGGTTCCAGCTGATCAGATGGATGGATGGATGGACAGCCAGGCTGCCTGTCAGAACAACGAGGCTCCATCTCATCCCCATCCCTGCGTAGGTACAGCCTGCCTACCTACTCACAGCAAGAACATTTCTCAACAGGACCCTTATTTTACAAAAATAATTAATTAAAAATTTGAGGTTTTTCTGTGGAGGCTTTCTCATACATCCCTATAATATTAGTATACATAATACATGTGCTCTGTGGCTTCATTTTCTTCTACTTTTGATAAGGTAGGTTTACTAAAATCTGAAATTTAAATATTTACACTGTAGGCTTTTTGATTAGCATATTTTGAAGCTAATCATAATAGGGCTCAGCTCATTTAGTGGATGTCAGTAAAATGAATAATGAATTCAGTGACAGGGGTGAAGAGGAAAGGATGAAAAAGAAGTAATTTATACTTGTGAGAAGGATAATGTCTGTTACATGGGGACAGACCCACAGAAATTTAAGTAGGAGACAGCTCCTACTCCCTTTCCAATTAGAGGAACAATTTTTCAGAGAATGTACTTTTGGAGCATGAAATATTTTAATCTAAAGTTTAAAATTTCCACTAAATTGGCTTTCAAAGTCTCCCTTAAGTTTAATGGGAAAGGATTCAGATTCTTTTAACAAAGCTGATCACAGGGAGAATTTAAATCCTGGTTTGAAAGCACCAGGGGATGCAGCTCTCAGAATTTCAAGTACCAGCCGTGTGCAAGTCCAAAAGAGCAGATTAATACAATTGTTCTGTTATCATCTATACATATATATATATATTATAAATATATGTAATCCTGAACTTTCAGAGGTCTTGTTTGTTTATTCTGTGCAGCCACAAAGGTCAGAGGATGATTAGGAAGCCAAAACTGATCCATGTGCACGACTGAAAGTACGGAGCTCTGACAGAAATGTCTGGCATCATGCAATTTGTCACAAAATGACGAGAACAAGCAAAACAGAAGTCAACTAAACAGCAGAGAAGGATTTATTTTGTTTCATCTCAGATGACTGTGACACATAACATTTCATCTCAGCCAGTCAGCCCTGACAAAGAGCATCTCCAGAGCATCATCCACCCAGGCTCTTGGAGAGGCCACTGTTCCATGAGGGGACTGGTGCTTGGTATTGCCTTTTGTTTCCTACCTTTTATTTTATTTTTTTCCCCTAAATTTGCCAAATCCCATGTGGGACCATGAAAGGTGAAACCATGGAATGATAATTGCCCAACCCATCAGATCAAGACTATGTTGTACAAGATCTGCCACTCAACACCAAAGCAAGCCAAAGAAAAAAACTTTTCATTTACATCAACTGAAAGCATTCACAGGTCTGAGAGGCAAATTCATTGGTTTGGCTAAAAAAAGCCAGAGACAGAAATTTCAAAACAAAAAAATTGGTCCTGACATTTTCTCTAGTGAAAAGTCTAGGGGCTTTATAATGTGAAAAACATTGCATTTAGAATTAACTTCAATACATTTTAACTTAAATACATTTTAAAATGAGTGCACTGCAAAAGGGTCAAATGGGAGGCAGTTTTTCAATCCAAACCTAATTCCCCTGGGTTTGATTCCATCCAAATTGTATTTATAACGTAATTAATGAATGAGTTTAGCCAGGCTGATGAGCTGGCACCATGACAAGCTCCATTCAGAAAGTCACTTCATTCCTTTGGGTCAGTTCAGCATCAGGGGCAAACTGCAGCCCTGGTCCTGCCAACGAACAAGGACAGATCCCTGAACTGTGCTTGTGATGACTTGGCCTTTTCAGGCTCTGATTTATCCCAAAACAATTATGGCAGTGAAGCCCATGGTTGGCTGTCACCACATCCATTGCCTGGCATCACCTGAATTTCCTTTTTTTTTCCACCTGGTTGCCCACACGTCCTTCCCTCTCCTGTTTCCCAAGCCCAGCAGCTGAGACCTCTGATGGACCCTGGACTGCAGCTCCTCTGCTCTCCTCAGCCTTGCAGCTGGGCTTGAGTTCCATTTAGTTCCATTACAAATCGTTAAATTCTTCCCAAATTTGCAGCTGGGAACAGAGGTGGTGTTGCATTGCACGAAGCTTTTCATTGCAAACCTGATCAAGCTACAACTGATCGTCCCCATGAGGAGGAAATCCAATTATCCTGTATGTTTCAAAGAGGTGCAAATCGTTAATTTATAAACACTTCTTTCTGTACCAATATTCAGAATATGTCTTGGATCTATTTAGAAGACCAAGGGGATAGATTATTATGTTCTTATGAAGTTTAATGGAATTTGAGCACCTAACTCCCAAAGGCTTCTCTGACAACTGCATTTAAAGTCATTTACCAAAGAGATGGAGATATTTTTTAAACAGTTTCTCTAGTCTACACTTGATATCTTCCTCCTTTCCTTTTGTTGTGGTGGCTGTTATAAATATTCAATGGTTTTTGTGAGCCTCAGCAGACCAAAAATGATCTTCAAAGAACTCCCTTACATGTATTCATGTATTTTAAAAACCCTAAGATTTTCTTTAAAAGAAATATTATTGGTGTTTCTGCATGTCTGCAGATAGTGAAAAGAAATTATTTGCAGTAAATTGTATTTTCACTGAGAGACAAAGGGGAAGAGGAAAGGATGAGAGGACTGGAACAGTGATAAACATTCCAAGAATTCCTGTTATGGACCTCTTGAGAAATACTTGTCTATCCCAACACAAAATGACATCAAACTGAATTTCTTCAAGGGCTGATTGTGCAAGATAGTGAGAGAGTTAAAACTCCACTGAGATAAACCAGAGGCTCTTTGTTCTCTATCCTCTCCACCACGTGTTGTTAATGAGGGGAAAGGGAAAGCAGAGCAGCTGAAATAATCCTGAAATGCTGTGGTTTGTACTCACACCTCCAAAGGTGATTTATCTGATAGGCATTTCAGTTAAAGCAGTAGAAACAAAAACTCTTCCAAAATATGGTGGCATCAGCTGGAGAAATTCCAGGATAAATTCAGAGGAGAAGGAGATGAAATCAAAGGACAGGTCTAGCTGTGACTAAATAAATAACAATTTTTTTAAAATATTATAAGATTATCCTGTCTGTATCTTTGTGAGGGGTTTCTCAGAACTGTAGCTAAACAAAACCTGGGTTATCCTGATGTTATCCTGGGTTATCCACATCCAATCTGGCCTTGGACACCTCCAGGGATGGAGCAGCCACAGCTTCTCTGGGCGCCCTGTGCCAGGGCCTCCCCACCCTCACAGGGAACAATTTCTTCTGAACATTCAACCTAAATTTCTCCTCCTACAGTGGGAAGCCCTCATCCTGTCACTCCAGTTCCTGAAGAATTGTCCCTCTCCTGCTTCCTTGCAGGCCCTTCAGACACCTGAAGGTGCTGTGAGGTCTCCACAGAGCCAGCCCCAGCTCCCTCAGCCTGTCCCCACACAGGAGGGGCTCCATGGACTCTGACCAGCTCCATGGGCTCCTCTGGCCTTGCTCCAACAGCCGCACTTCCTTCTCCTGCTGGGGCACCAGACCTGGGCTCAGCATTCCAGGTGGGCTCTCAGGAGAGCACAGCAGAGGGGCAGAATCGCCTCCTGCCAAGGATCCCCCTCCAAACCAAGCTGGGGCACTGCTGCTCCTCCAGCCCCTTCTCCTTTATTCTCCTTGACTCTCCTTTCTTTTCCTTCTCCTTTACTCTCCTTTATTTCTGATGACAGCAACAGCAAGCTGGGATGCTCCGAATTTTTCCCGGTCGAAAATTTCAAGTTTTTTCCCAGCAGCTCTACAATTTTCCCTCATGCCTGACAAGGAGTGGAAGAGGAACACGGCACTTGAGCAATACCCACAGGGTAATCAATCACTGTGGGAGGAGATTGAAAACAATCTGGCCTCCCACAGGAGCTTCAAAGGCACCAGCACCATTTAATGCACCAGCAGCACATGTTTTATGCATCTGTTATTCTGTAGTGGGAAGCCATTCAACAGATGGTTTCAATTTCACTTACATTAGGTATATAAAGTTGGGAGCTTGTTTGTAGCAAGTGATAATCGAGTTTGAGCTATAAAAATAAGTGCATTGATACCACCCAAATTTTCAGTACGTGTTTGCTACTACTTTAATGAGAGGTGAGGTTTCAGATACTCAAGATCCACGTTGATAGGGTTACAGAAGGATCCACCCTCCAAGCCAAGATTTCTTTTTCTTTAAAAGAAATATTATTGGTGTTTCTGCCTGTCTGCAGATAGTGAAAAGAAATTATTTGCAGTAAATTGTATTTCCACTGAGAGACAAAGGGGCAGAGGAAAGGATGAGAGGACTGGAACAGTGATAAACGTTCCAAGAATTCCTGTTATGGACCTCTTGAGAAATACTTGTCTATCCCAACACAAAATAACATCAAACTGAATTTCTCCAAGGTTTGATTGTGCAAGATAGTGAGAGAGTTAAAACTCCACTGAGATAAACCAGAGGCTCTTTGTTCTCTATCCTCTCCACCACGTATTGTCAATGAGGGGAAAGGGAAAGCAGAGCAGCTGAAATAATCCTGAAATGCTGTGGTCAATTCTGCTCCTCCAGCACCTTCTGCTTTAGCTCTGATGAAATCCAAAGCAGACTGGGATGCTCAGGATCTTTCCCCATCCAAAATTGCAAGTTCTTCCAGCAGCTTGCAGTTTTCAAAGCTCAGTTATTCACCAGGGTCAGTTAGAACCCAAGAGGAGCAGTGACAGGATGTGAGGACATCACCTCTGATTGTAAGCGGCCAAATCACATCTTAATTGTGTTTATTTATTGCTTGAAAAACAATAGATTTTCAAATTATCTGAAAACTGAACAGAAAGGACAGAACCCACATGGAATTAATGTCAGTTTACAGCTCAGGGAGTGCATAAGTGTCTGAAAACCACTGGGTCACGAGCAATGAAAGGCATAAAGCTGAGAGGCTTTTCCAAACTTGCAGTTATAATCAACAATGCAAACTGAATATTCCTGATATTCTTATAAGCCCCAAATTCCTTTGAAATTCTTGTCAAAATTCACATTCTCAATTACTTTAAGTCAATGTGTAGTGAAATTATTCCCCACTGCCAGCAGCTTCCCACCTTCCAACATCCCTTTGATCAGGTAACACAACACGTGGAGAATTTTCTGACCCCCTGCTCACTGATCAGGCTTTGTGCCTTTCCATCATGCTCACTTCTTTCCAAAATAAAGAATCCATATATAAATTCCAGGAAAAATTCTAACTATGATTAAAAAAAAAAAAAAGTTAGTTTATGTTAACATTTTAAGCAATGATTTGCACATAATAGCTGAAATGACAGAGCTGAGCTGAAGCAGTTTCTGAATGCAGATGTTTCAAAAGCAAATGTAAAAAGTGGATTTGTGGTGGCCTTGGGGGAAAAAAGTGAATTTTTTCTGACAGTGATGGTGTAGCATTTTTCTAACATTGTTTTTGCTTTCTTTTTCTTTTTTTTTTTCCATTTTCAAATTTCACTCAAGATAAAAATTTCTATTGCTTGGGGGAGCAGACAGAAAAGGGAAAGAGGAGCAGGTTCAGGCACATGGCATTAAAAGGGACCTCCCACCATTTCACCCCACAGACTTCCCTGGGTCAAGAAATTCTCTCTTTTGAGCAAACCGTGCCCATGGTTTGTTGGGTTCGAGGTGGTTTTGTTTTCTTTCTTGCAACATTGCCTCAAACGTTCAATTCTGCTGGGAAAAAATGTTGGTGTTCTTCTGTGACATTTCCTGGGCTGCTTGCCTGGAAGGCTCTGCTCAATCTCACACCCTGCCCATGGGGAGGGAGAGGAGCTGGCAGCAGGGATGGGCCAGGGGGAGGAAGGCTGGGGAGTGAGGAGGAGGAGGAGGAGGAGGAGGGTCTGCCATCAGCCTTCAGCCTCCCCCAGAGCAAAGGCTTCCATGAAAATCTAAGCCTTAGGCTGGAATGTCAAAGACACAGAAGAAGAAGGAAAAACCTATTTTGGTTTCCTCAAAAGAGCCAGAGACTCACCCAGAACTGCTGGTGCAGAAGAAGAAAACATTTTCATCTGGAACAATTCTCCATGAGGCTTCTTTTCCCTCCTCCAACCAAAACTCATCACACCAATGCCCTCCCTGCTCCCCTCAATCTCCCAGCTTTGTTTCCTCACTTGCCCTCTATATTCTAATCTCATATTGAAGCATCTTCCCTCTCTCCTGCCCGCTGGCAAAGCACAGGTTATTTTTATACCTCCCAAAGGTGCAAAGCATTGAAAATCACAGACCAAGGCCTCATTTCTCCTGCTTTGTTGGCTTCTCTAACCACAGATAAGCAGCTCCAGGGGAAGAGCCTCCAGCCCCTGCAGCCTGGGCAGAGCTGTTTCCTGGTTTATGCCAAATTATTGCTCACAGACCCTCTGTAAGCACCTTCTGCCACCTGCTGCTTCCATATCCCTGACAGCACATTTCTGTGCTGCCAGATCACCCAGCCATGCAACACACCCTGGATGAGATGGGGACATCCAAATGCTTTGGACAAGGTGTTAAGTTTCCCAAAGCCCCCAGGAAAAAAAAAAAATCACATTTTCCCAGTTTTGTAGCCGTGTGCTTCCTCGGCATCTCTTTTTCACAGGGGCAGATTTTAAAAACAGCATTCTTGATGCACATTTTTTCCCTTGCCAAGAACACTGTCACCAAGACACGGGCTATAGATTTCCTTTTTCCTGGCTATGAACTGACTAACATCTTTCAAGACTAACACATTTCTAACCTGTGCTTTCTCATAAATTTCTGTGCCCATCTCTTCCAGCCATATGTGCAGAGGAAGAAGCTGCACTTGGAGGAACCATGTACCTGGAAATCAAGGATTATTGTTGTTGTTGTTGTTGTTGTTGTTGTTGGCCCAGGATCTGAGGGTTCCTTGCTGCCCTGGCTGCAGACAGAGTGGGGATGGCAGAGCCAAGGAGGGGACAGGAGATGGTTCTGCAGGGGACAGGGTAGCAGGACCAAGGATGACAGCAGGGCAGCACCCCCAGCTAGAGGAGATGAAGCCTCCCAGTGCTTTGACAAGAGCTGAAAGAGCCTAGAGCCCAGAGAAGTGATGGGGAGCTGCAAATCAAACCACGAGGTCAGAGCCTGTTGGCATCCTCAGAGTCATGGCTGGAATTCCTGATTCCCCACTTGTGGAGCCCTCCCACCAGGGTGGCTCCCAGGAGCTGCCTTGGCCCAGCCAGCTGATTCCTCTGCAGCAGAAATATTTCATTCTTGAAACATTTTTTGGCTGCACTTTGCCTTAAAAATAAAATGTGCAAAATCAATCTGTGCAGCAATATTGAAATCTGACAGCATCACTGCACAGGGCAGGCTGGTTATTAACAGAACCACTCACAGCAATGAGCCCACCTTTCCCTAGAAGCGTTGATCATAGGTGAGATAAAAGAGTGAGTTTGCTCCCTAATTCATACTGGCCACACATTATTTCTGAAAAAAACAGGTGCACTCAGTGTCTGTGCACATACATCTTCTGGAGAGCTGCAGGTGGTGGTTATGAGGTCCCCTGTGTCAGCTCATGTCAGGTGACAGATGAGGAGCAAGGCTCTTCCTGGGCAAGGAAATCATTAGCAGACTTCATAGACACAGTGGTGTAAATCAGGGGTGAATCAGCCTTGCAAGATAAATCCAGAGAATGGCCAGGCATGGCAGTTAATAACAGGACAGTGGCAATTCCCAAATATCTGGGCAGTTCTCAGCAGTGAAGATGCCTTTGGGCACATCAGAGGCAAATGAAAACAATGAAAATTGTTTGCAATTTCAGCAATGAAAATCTCATGGCTCAGTCCCGGGGGTTCTGCTGGGGAATGCCCCCAAACTCTCCCCATGAACTGCTCACACGATGGGTGACTCCTGCTGGGTGACTCCTCTCCTACAAAACTGCCATTTACTGCAAACCAGCCATCCCAGCAAGTCTGTTGACACATTAAATTCGGGCTTCATTTGTGTGCTGACCTGCTCAGGAGAACTCTCTGAGAAATGACATCCTCCAGGACTTCCTGGGGAGAGCTGGGGAACTGCAGGCAGCAGAGTGCATGTCGTTTATTTAATGGAAGAAATAAAATATGCATCAAAGCATCTTCATGGAAGTTGTTAGGATGCAGCTTGGCTTTCATTTGTAAGATGGTGGCATTTCTAGACTGTCAGTATCATCACTGCCATCACTGGCATCACTCATTGGCAGCTCTGAATATTTGATTGCAACCTCACAACAGGCTCTGATTCCTCTGAATCCCTCAGCTCCAGCAGGATCCTGGAGATCCTTTCCAAAACAAAATTCCTGGAGCTGCAGTTTAGGGTGGGTAAACTCTGTGCTGTTGCTCACTGCTTCAATTAGTGACAGTCACGTACTTATCTTAGTGGCAGGCAGTGTTAGGCTGCTTTATGTGAGCAAAACAGAGAAGCAAAGATCTGGCTCTCATTGCTGAGTAAAAATCCAGCGATTAAATTCAGGGAAATAAAAAGATCCAACAATTGCTGTGAAGAATTTCTCCCATTCTGTTGAATATTTGCATGAGCAATGAACTGCCTTCTGCCTAAAGTTCTCCTTCAAAGGTAATGGATACAGCATATTTTCTCCCTTCTTGCCCCAAGCTGGTTTGCAGTGAATGATGTACATTGTAAAAAGACTGTTACTTCAGCCCAGGAGGGGCTGCAGGGAGCTGGTGGATAAAAGGATGATTTTTTTAGACAGTTTCTTAGAAAACTGCACTGAAAAAATACAATAAAAAAGTATATTACGATGCAATTTGTCCTCAAGATGTTCTGAGATAAAAAAAAAATATATTGTGATACTGGTTGTTCAGTTAAAGAGGACAAAATTGCACTCAGTACATTCAGGAATCACTGGGTTTTTTAGAAATAAATCAACCCTGACAGGGCTGTTCCTTGTGCAGATTTTAATGACCTATGTCACTAAAAGCCTTGTGCTTTGTCTGAGCTGAGTCCTCCTCAACAAATACTTCAATCAGCCTTGGAACATAACCCGAGGAGGGATGGGGCTGTGGCTGGATGTACTGAGCAGAGCAGTCAGAGGAGCTCCCTGGGTTTATTAACACAACTACAGCAAATCCCAGGCATTAATTTAATGGGAAAAGAAGGGAAGGGAAGGGAAGGGAAGGGAAGGGAAGGGAAGGGAAGGGAAGGGAAGGGAAGGAAGGGAAGGAAGGGAAGGAAGGGAAGGGAAGGAAGGGAAGGGAAGGGAAGGGAAGGAAGGGAAGGGAAGGGAAGGGAAGGGAAGGGAAGGGAAGGGAAGGGAAGGGAAGGGAAGGGAAGGGAAGGGAAGGGAAGGGAAGGGAAGGGAAGGGAAGGGAAGGGAAGGGAAGGGGAAGGGGGGAGCTGTGTGTGCACAGCAGAGCTCTGGGCTAGCAAAGCAAAGGTCTGGCTGATGAAGCTTAATAGATGTGGGCAACATAAGCAAAGGAGCTTGGCTGAGAAGATGCTGTTGTTCAGAAAGGGACTGAAAAAAGCTGTCATTAACAAGCCTTCAGGATGCCTCTAAAATAGCCCACTTTTTATATTTGATGTATGAATAACCTAGGTGTTATCCAACGTGATAAAACCTACCTTAATCTTATGCTACTCTGAAACTGCAAGATTTTGCTTCTTTCACTGTTCAGTTTTGGCTCTTTTCCTTTTATTTTTAAATACATATTCAACTTCTGGAGGTTTTACTTTTGCTTGATATAGCTTTGGATCTGTGCTCTGGGCAAAAAGCCACTCTGACACACAAACAGGTTAAAAAATGCCCTGTGAAAGCATTGCTTGGAAAATATCACCTTCCAACTGAAAATCTCACAAAACCAGCCCTGTTTCTATTTTCAGGGCATTCAAAAAGGCTCATATTTCAGGTATTTTACATTTTCCTGTATGCATTCCACATGCTTTCCATGACATACTTTAAAAAAAAACAATCCCGAGCCTTTCTCCTTTCGAGAAAAGACCTTCATTTTGTAAGACAAAAGGTTTTGTAATTCTCTCTTCTATTTCAGGAGAATATTCACACTAAATAAGAATTCGTGCTTCTATAATCAAATCATTTATCTTTAAATTTTCTGTGGGAGGAGATCCTCATCCAGACTCAGAGCCTGGAATCTCATAAGAAATTCCAAAGGGGTAAGGGTAGCTTACATAGGAAATGATGGTTTTTATGGTTGTTTTGCTTGTGTAAGAGGAAAACCAGGGATTGCTGAGACCACCCTGAGCCCATCCAGCTGTGTTGGATGTGTCCTTATCAAAGGGGAGGAAGGAGCAGATGTGGAATGAGCAGCAAATGCCTCAGCTCCTGCAGAACCAGGGGTTTTGGGCTCAGAGCCCAAAAGGGAGCATCTCCTGCTGCTGCTAGCCCGGGGTGGGACATCAACCTCCCAGCCCTGGCATCACCTAATTCAGAACCTAATTATCTCTCCAGGCCCAACTCAACAGCATCACTTTGCCTGGTGGCTTTTAATATTTGAAAAAAACCCAGCAGGAGTTATGCAATGTGGCAGATTTGAGGCACTTAAAAAGAGATAAAGGGGGGGAATAGAAGGAAAAGGAAAGAAAAGCTTTACTTTAAAAGGAACCTTAAACCTTTCTTTTTCTTTGACATGAGGGAAAATTCTGAAGTGGTTTGGGCTGAAGGATTTGCTGAGTGTGTTAACGAGGCATCTCAGGGGTTAGAGAGCTCTGGTTCTGCTTGGACCTCACTCCTCTGGAGAAGGGCAAGGGCAGGCTGCTGCCTTCAGAGGTGGGGCTGGACCTCCCCGTGCTGTGACCAGCAAGCACAGAGCCCTGGGATCAAATATGGGCTGAGACAGAGGTTTTGGTTCCCTTTAAATCCTCGTCTCTTCTCTCGTCCTGGGACCCCTGTGAGCACCACCACACATCCCCAGTGCCAAATCTGGGACAGCCACAAAGTAAATCAGCTCCAAACCGACTCCCAAAGATCCAGAGCACAGCATGGATCAAGTAATAGCACACAAGAATGCCCGTTTTTTTTTTAATTTACATCATACACAATTATTGTTGTAGGGCCAGAGCAACACAAGTTACATCTGGATGAGGATTTTATCCCAGCCCTCCTAATGAGAGCCTGGCAGAGGCTGGAAAAGCCAGAGCTGTGCTCGCAGCCCTCTGTCTCCTCCTCCCCAAGGGGAGCAGCCCCAGGCTGAGCTCTCCCCGTGCCCTGCACAGCTCACAGGCTGCTGCTCCTCTCCCTGCTGCAGATTTCCCAGTTCCTCTCTGGAATGAGCATCCCCAAATGTCTCCTTGCCTGACTCATTCCTGCCTGGAGAGGGTGGCTGAAGCTCTGAGCTCCCTTTCTACCTCTGGGGCTGTGGCTGAGCCTGTGACTCACACATCGCCCCCTTGGACTTCTTGGGGCTCAGGCCATTTTCTCATTTCTCTCAAGATTCACTGCCCATGCCCCTTCCTGGAAAATGCAGCACCTTCTTTTGCCTTGATCCACTTCTCTGTTCCTGCTGAATTCCTTCACTGCATGTTGCTATTTCCTGCATTTTCAGCTGTCTGAGCCCTTTGTAAACACATCTTTTTGTCTGCACACACAAAACTGAACCTCTCCTCTGTTATTAGAATCACAGAATGGTTTGGGTTGTAAAGGACCTTAAAACTCATCTCATTCCACCCCTGCCATGGCAGGGACACCTTCCACTATCCCAGGTTGCTCCAAACCCTGTCCAGCCTGGCCTTGGACACTTCCAGGGATCCAGGGGCAGCCACAGTTTCTCTGGGCACCCTGTGCCAGTGTCTCACCACCCTCAGAGGACAAATTCTGTCTTTATATGTATCTAACTACATATCTAACTATCTATTTTTTTTATATCTATTTCCCCCTTTTCAGCCTGAACCCATCACTACTTGTGTTATCACTACAGTTCCTAATAACGAGTCCCTCTCCAGCTTCCTTTCCTGTCTTTTACTCTGATTTCCAGGACAAAGTGGACTTCACTGCAAACACCAAATTGTTCCAGAGACAAATTGCTGGGTTTTGTTGAGGGTTTTTTCCAGCAGACATCCTAGTTAGCTTTTCAAGCTCTTGGTCCTGTCTGAAGACAGCCATCCATCAGGTGTGCACCAGCTGAAGAAAAGGCTTCAGAAGAGTATTTTGGAGACAAATGAAGCTTGTGGCCACATCTGAGCTCCTTAAATCCATGTCAGAACAGAGATCCTGGACTTTCCTGGGCTAAAATTCTCCCTTCTGTGGTTATTTGAGTTCTCAGCCAGTGCACTCAGCCCCCAGGACAGACCACAGCACGAGTGAAAGGCAGAAGCACATGACAGAAAATAGGATGTTAAACTTGAAATTTGTTTTATTGCTTGTGCCCAGCCACAAGCTGCTCTCCTTTTTCTTTAATGTTTCCCTTAGTTTACATATGTTGAGATTTATATTTCAAATCTGAAAACAGCCATTTCTTGGAGATAAACAGACAACAAGCAGTTGATTCCAATCAGAGAATTTGTTTTTCTTCATTTGCTTTAAAGCCCCTGAAGAATTATCTGTTTCTATCTGAAGAATGGATAGAATAGAGTAAGGTGAAAGTACAAGCTAAATTCAGAGGTGCAGACACATCTTGTTAGGCAACTTCAGTGTGCAAGGGCACACAAAATTGGAACAGGAAAAGTGAAAATACAGGTTGAAATTCTGAATACAGAACAGCCTTTTTTGCATTAACTGAGAGCAACCCTTCCTGAGCTTTCCCTGGGCCAGGGCAGGAGCAGGAGAGGAGCAGGAGAGAAATGGAACCACAGCAGCTGCAGAGCAGGACCAAAGCCAGTCTCTAAGCTGGGACCTTCTCCTCATCCCCACCCAGAAGCTGCAGCAATGCTGTTAAAACAGTAAATTAATTTAAAAACACACTATGGAAGGGAAGGCAATGCTGTCTGCAGCTGGGCTACGGAGCAAACTCTCAGCAGAGCTTCCCTTTGTCAGGAAGAGGTGACGAGTGACAGGAGATGTGGCAGCAAGCTCAAGAGCCTCAGCAAAAAGGTTCACTTCTGCAATTTCTTGATATTATCAGACAGATGTAAATATCACTCATTCCACAGCATTTCAACACAAGGTGCCAGCTTGAAGTGCAGAGCTGTTAAGTGACAATTTAAATCTAACTCACCCTGATGAAAACACTGGTAAAAAACGGGCAGGCGCTGTGCACTTATAAATTCTGATTTTGGAGCTGTTCTTCCAAGGGGCTATTTGCTTTTCATGTTCATTTCTTCCTTCACTGGAGCCTGACATTCAGCTGAAGTTATCTGCTCTCATTTAGGGAGCAATGTATCAGAGCACAGTAAAACTCACACCAGCTTTATTATTACCTAGCAGAGAAAACAGTGTTTAACTGACAGCAGAATGAAGAGGAATAAAACAATTACAATATTAGTGTCTGCCTCCCAGATGGGGGAGGCACTAAATAACCACGAGTCCATTACAGGGGATTTCTCAGATGCTAAGAAGGTTAAATGGTTGAATGACTTATCCAAAAGTGATTGCTTTTCTGATCCCAGGTCCCTGGTGCTATGGCAGCATTACCTTATTGCTTTCCAAATCACTCATGTGGCTTTTTTTAAATTATGATTTGACTCTTCTGGAAGGTACCATCCCGACCATCTGGAGCCTGTCAGCTCTGCCCAAGGCATTTAAAGCCCCCAGCACAGGCAGGACAGCAAGGCACAAACAACCCCAGGGCTGTGCCTGCTGCTGGAGGGACCAGGGAGAGGCCAAGGTTTTGTGCCTCACCCAAATCACCCAAAAAAGGATATTCCACAGCGGCCACAGCCTTGCCACAGCACAGGGTGGGACTCAGAAATTCACCCCAGCTGATGGGAAATGCTCCCACAGAGCCCTCTCACTTCTCTCCCTTTGAGCTGCAGCTTTTCCATCAGCCTGGATGGGTTCTTCCCTCCCTTCCCAAGCTTTCCCTGAGCTCCAGGGTGAAATAAGCAAGGCAGCATTAGCCTAGAGAGGAAAATCCTGTCTGAGTTGATCAAATTGCTGTGTGAGGACACTCTGCACATGTGGCAGTGGAGTAGATCTTCCAGAGTTTCTTCTCTGTACAAATCTTCAAACACTGGAGAAATTTGTCAGGAAGAAAGTAAAATACATCAGTAAAACAGAAGAAATGCTTTCAGGATCCAGAGACAAAAGAACTCAGTGCTCTCAGGCCCATGGTAGAATTTACTGGGTTGTCCTGTGCAGGGCTAAGATTTGGGCTCAATCCTTGTGGGTCCCTTCCAACTCAGCTTATTCTGTGATTTGTGATTCTGTGCACTGCTCCTCCCGAGACTCTCCAGGAAATGAAAATTAATCCATTTTTAGATTCTTTCAGACAAGCTCAGATCCTCAATCTGAGCACGTCCTGTCTTCCTCCCTTCCATCAGCTCCATCAAAAGCCCTGGATACTTGAAATGGAAATGAATCCTGTAAAGGAGCTCTGGATTTGTCATTCAGTTTTGGAAATAAAAATCTTTCTCTGATCCTGCAAGATGTCGTGCTCGCTGCCTGAGCATGTCAGCAAAAGCAAATCATGGAGCTGCTGTGTTTTTTGCTGCCTCTCAATTCCTGTGACACAGGAATTGTAAGGGGTTCTGCTTTTTTAGGCTCAGATAAATATCAGCAATTTAATTGCTTTCTTCAAGCTTGGGTTTGGAAAGCTGATGGGAGCATTAGGAAAACATGTAAGTGGATTTTTTCAGTCAGTTAAGGGGGGAAAAGTAACTATGATGTCTACAGGCAGAAAAATAACTTAAACAATTCTTTACCCTCTCCATACTCACTTTAGTACCTCAAAAAGGCCACATCTAATTGGAGCACAGAGCCAGAATGCATCTTGCTTCTATTTCAGAACACTTTGTACAGTGCTCATCATCAGAGCTCCTGTTCAGGGAGACTCATAACACACAGGGCAGATTTTGAGTCTTAATATCACAGATTATTTTAAATACACAGCATTCTGCATGACCATGCAATCCTGCAAATCCTGCACGACCATGCAATGCTGCTGCCAGCGATTCCTGCCTCAGATTCCTGCTTCAGTTCCCGCCTGTGCGAGGCCTAAAGCCAGACAGCAGAAACTCAATGGTGAACACGAGCTGGGTGTGCTCTTAGTGAGGCAGAACTGGCGTGAATTCCAGCAGGGCAGGCTGACAGCCCTGTGGGGATTGGCTTCCCCCACGATTCTGCCCAAGGAAACCTTCTGGAGTCAGGTCTGGGCATCACAAGTGGGAGCAGCAGCTCCCCAGCACCAGGCTGTGCTGTCAGCAGCACGTTGTGAGTGGGACACGACTCCTTTCTTTTTGCAAATTCACCAAATCTCTCATGTCTCCTTCCCATCTTTTTGCCTCTATGTGAGTTGAACCTCCAGCTGCTCATTTGCCTTTTTATTTCTGTTGTTTAAGTCCTCTCAAGCTGTGGCAGCTTTAATAGGAAAAAGAGCCTGCTGATCTCCTTTCCTGGATGGCAGAGCTGGAGTCACCTTGGGCACACAAATGTTCATTAAACACACACATGGAAGCAAGTGATCAGCAACATCTTCCCTTTCTCCCATTCTGCTGTATCCTTTTATTAAAGACCTAAAAACCACAAATGAAACCTCTCCCTTTTTGTTTTTATTTAATCCTTAAAACTGGAGACCTTGCCTTAGGTGAAGCTCAAAACTTCAGTGGAGCAAGCCTGGGTCCAGGTGGGAGGAGAAGGAAACATTTGGTGGAATGGTGAGGATTTTGTGAGGTGCCCACACAGTCCCAAGCCCACAGGAGGTGAGGTAGTTTCAGGGACACCTAAATTCCTGAAGTTCAGGTGTATTTTTCCCTGATGGAACAGCAAAATCCAGCAGAAAGCACCTCTAGACCCAACCTGCAGAACTGTCTGCCCTCACTCCAAAACCCAGCAACCCTCGAGCTTCCCCTCTCAACAGCCCCAAATTTTCATGTGGGAAACACAACTTTGCTTTTCTCCTGTTCTCTTATGCTGCGCTGATTTCACTGCTGTGACTGACACTTTAAAAGTTTGTAGGTCTGCCTGAGGCACAGATCCAGCACAGAAAAATCTCTCTGCAGAGGATGAGGCTCAGCAAAAGAAATAAGTGACTGAATAAAGGGTCTTCTGAGGGAGAGATCAGACAGTCTTAAGGTGGTCTGGGTCTCACCCCAACCACATTGTGCTAATCAGCAGGGGGATTCTGTAATCTCCTATATGCCAGCACAAATCTAATGCAAATCCCAGGGAGTAAATCATATTACTGTGGGTTTACTCAGCAGAAATAGATCAACATTTGTCCCTGAGTGACTCCAGCATTTCTTCCCTGTGTGTGCAGTCCCCTCCCTGCTAATGCATCCCCACAGGAGGGAATGTTTCTTCTCCTAAGCAGGAAAGAGGGGAAGAGGCCAATTGCATTTTGCTTGATGGGAGAATTTCAAATGCACAATTTCCCTAAGACAGAGAATCCTGTCTCAAACAAAAATGTGTAACCATGCCCTCACATGGAAAACACACTGTGAAAATGTGAGATTCCTCAGAGCTCAAGAGGCTTCATTCCTCTGCATTTCTCTCCTGAAACATCTTCTGCATTAATCCAGAGAGAGACCAGTTGTCCAGACCCTCATAATCAGGCACCCAGCCTCCTGCATGCTCTGGGGTGCACCAGGAATTAAGGAGTTGCTCATCTGGCACCGTCTCTTTCCCTAAATTTAGGGATTAGAAAGTGCTCTGGGCAGAGCAGGGATTGCCTGAGCTGGTTTCTAATCCAGCTCCAGATGACACAGTCAGGTTAACCAGATGCTCCCCACACCCATCCCACAGGGCAGAGCTGCTCCTCAGCACGGACAGGAGTTTGGAATTGGCCATTGGAATGTCACTGTGCTGTGTCATGCACAGCTCCCTCGTGCTCCTGGCTGAGGAGAACAAAAAGCACAATAAAGTGAATGCTTTTGATGCTCACATTTTGTTTATCTCCTTGTTGTCCAGCAAACATCCTCATTTGATGTGATTCTGATTCAGGTCACTCATTAATTCCTTGGCTCGTGATTGACCTTTCCAGGTGTGACCAGGAAATCAAGCAGAAAATCTCTCACCTTCATAGCTATTGCTGAAAGGAATCACAGATGTCCCAAATCAAATTTGTTTCCACCTCACAGCCAGTTCTGCACTAGTGAGGAGGAAGTTTGGGATTTTTTGGAGGTTGGTTTTCAGTATTGGAACTCCTCTGCCCAGCTCAGAATGAAGATTTCTGAAGCCTGCACATTTAATCACAAGTCTTTTCTCCAATTAAGGAGAAATTCTCAGCATGACCACAACAAAAGAAAATAAAATAATGTTTCTCAATATTAACTGAAAGGTTGGTGCCCATGTCTAGACACACAAATTTTCCTGCAGTGGTAAACATTGGTTTTGATTAGAAAATTGTTCTTACTCCAGTTTTAACCTCACAAGACAGAATTATTACTTGGCAGCTGAGATCTGAGAAAGCTCAGAAGCTGGCCAGTTAAAAGTAATATTATTCACTTTTAATGAAAAAATATTGTTTGCTGTATTTTTCTCCATCCTGCTTGGAAGAAAAAGTTGTTTTACTGCAGGGCTCTGACTGCAGCTCTGCATCACATGGGAGTCCAGTGGCAGAGAACAGCACTTAGAGCATTAAAATTGCATTCTCCACGTATCAAACCAAAAGAAGTGTGCCTCTTGGCAGCACTGCTGGCCTAATTTTGGCTGCAGAATGAATAAAATCCAGGCTTCCACTGAAATCCCAGGCAGGGAGATA
This sequence comes from Camarhynchus parvulus, assembly GCF_901933205.1. NCBI lineage: Eukaryota > Metazoa > Chordata > Aves > Passeriformes > Thraupidae > Camarhynchus > Camarhynchus parvulus. The sequence continues at coordinate 15,225,256 of NC_044583.1, read as the reverse complement.
GCAGGGAAGGAGTTTGGGCAGTTTTTGGGGCAGGGACTGTGGGTGCTCTCTCCATCAGGGGTCTCTGCTGAAGGAGGCAGCACTCACTGAGCATCCCAAGGGATGGATGGGATTGGATCAGCAACATTTGTCTCCTGAGATCACCACACGCTCCTTTAAATACCTGTGCCCACCCGAGGGCAGCCTGGTTCATCCCCCAGCAGCTCCCAGCAGTGGTTCCTTGCCAGGTGTGGGATCTGCTCCTGGAGCTCCTGATGGGAGCGAGCACAGGGAGGTTGATCTGGCAGCAGCCACACTTCAGTCCTCACGCAGCAGCTGGGTGGGTGGGGATGGCTCCATCTCCTCAAAAGAGAGCATTCAGGACTAGCTGACCCTGCCCCAAGAATCTGTCTGTTGAAGGATTGCTGCAGGCAATTCTTTTTTTTTTTTTTTAGGAGAGAGGCTGATTTCAGAGAGGAACAGAGGAGACAGAAGCTATTTGGGGTGCCAATGTATCACAGATTGGTTTGGGCTCTAAGGGACCTCAAAGTTCATCTCATTCCACCCCCTGCCATGGCAGGGACACCTTCCACTATCCCAGACTGCTCCAAGCCCTGTCCAGCCTGGCCTTGGACACTTCCAGAGGGGGAGAATCCACAGCTGCTCTGGGCACCCTGTGCCAGGACCTCCCCTTCCTCACAGGAAAGAATTTTTCCCTAATATTTAATCTAAAACTCCTCTCATTTAGTTTAAAACGATTCCCCCATCACTATTCGTCCATGTAAGAAGCAAGGGGCGCAGCATGACAGCTGTAATGAGGATGAATTGAGGTATTTTGATGATCCTCAGACCAAACTGAACTCAGGGTCTCCCAACCCCTCAAATCCAGGCCCTGTGTGACAGCAGCAGCTCTTCCAACACTGACAAATGATAATGACTCTCTGAGAGCAACACTTAAACCCCCTCGTCTTCCCATCTCAGCTTCCCACTGAGACAGATGTGATAGATGGGAACGGGCTGGAATCAAAGGAATTAAAGTATGAGATGGCATCACCCCCGAGCCCACAGGAGGTGCTGCTCCTCCCTGGCAGCCCAGCTCCTCCCAGGCTGGAATAACAACCAGAGAAACCACAGGCCTGGAGCCTTGGCCCTGTGGATATCCCCTGACCTGTCTGTGGTGACCATGAGGCCCATTAATTTGGGGTTTTCCTATATGGTTTTCCCATGGGCTGTCTACACCAGCAACACCCTGAGCTGTACCCACACATCAGACCCACAAGTGCCTGAGAGGGAAATTAAACCCTGAGAAACTACTCTGCAGCACTGCATGCCACCCTTTTATTTTCCTGAAGGAACTAAAACACGAGGAGCATTTTGATTTAATTCAACTGTTGAAACAATTCCAGTCTGTTTAGTGCCCTTGAGTTATGGGCGCAACTAAACACGGACTCGCTGCTAAAAAAAGCAGCAGTGTTACAAGACAATGCAAGTTGAATTAGTCCTTTGTAATAAAACAAGATGTTCAGTCCAAGCAAGGGAAATCCTCACTTCAGAGGGCAGAAACAGCTTCTCAGAGAGGAAGGTCCTCCTTCCTAATATCACCTTTCTCTTCTGTGACTCCAGGTTTCACAGGGCAGTGTTTTTGGAGCATTGTTTTTGCTCACCCTAGCAAGTGAGCTGGCCTTCATTACCTACAGGTATTTGTAGTTTAAAAGTATTACATAAGACACAGAGGAAATTAGCATTCAGGAATGATTTTGTGTCAGTTGTCAGCAATGGAAAGCAGTAAAATAAAATCACATTATAAAATGTAATATAATAAAATTTTCAAATAATAAACTAAAATAGCAGTGAAGCTCTTTCATTTTAGGGAAAAGTGTATTTTCTCCTCAGACACCCCACACTTCCCCTCCAGCTGAACTGTAAACCCCAGAGGCTTTTACTGGTGACTCTTTCCTGCATTTAACTTTGAGCAGAGGCAGCAAATGGACATGGAGAGGAATCACCAGTCACTTTGAAAAGGGAAGTGAAGGAAATATTGAACACTCCATTGATTGCAGCCTGTGGTGTGCAAAGTGTTCCCTTCATGGAGTGGGAATGGATGGGCACTGCCATGGGGGAGATCCTGCTGGGGCTCCTCACTCACACCCAGCAGAGTTTTGTGATGTTTTCCCACTTTACATCCCCTCAGTGGGATGGGACTCCAGCCCTTTGCTGATGGGTTCTTTTCCTGGGGGTTAGGATTGATAACTTTATATTCTCTTTGCTTTTATCATGCAGCTGGGTCGTTACTTCAGCCACATGCCAGAACTGAGGGTGTTTGCACAGCAGAGCTGGATAAATACTGCAAAATAAAAACAGTTTCTGCAAGTGGTTTTTGAGCTGGGAAGGGCAGGAAGCACTGGAGAGCAGCATTCCAGGGGTTGAGTTTACCAAGGGGTGTGAGCTCATCGACTTTTTGGCCTTTTTTTGAGAATGCCTCAGTGAATTCACTCCGGGGATTCTCCCTGTCCCAGCCCAGAATGGGCAGCATTGCCCTGGGGATGTGGGTGGGGGGATCCCAACAAGCAGGATCCTGGGACAGAGGTCTGAGACTATGGAGGGGCTTGACAGCTGGCCTGCAAGCAAAGCTGAGTTAATAGAAAAAATAACATTGATGATTTTTGAGTGTATCCATAGCAAGGAAGAAGACAAGGCTGTCAGCATGGAAACAGATTAGAAAAGATACATGAAAATTTTTATAAACTACACTACGTGCATAAGTAGATGTGTATATGTGCCTTATCAAATTTCTGTAAAAGTTTTGCTAATTACATTGAACACTAATTGCTTCGCACCAATGAATATAATAAGTTATTGGGATGTAGTTCATGACTTGAGATCACACTTTGTTAAGAGTATATAAGCTGGAGAACACACAGAAAAAAACCTTTTTCTTTTTAGACGTTGATTATGTGTGTGTGTCACATCCAACCTAACAGTGACAGTGTCCAACAGGTCAGAGCCCTGGCTGGGCTACAAACACCTGCTAAAATCACCTTCAAATCACATTCCTACTATTTACCTTATCTCAGTTAGTAAAGGATAAAGAGGCTGAAGGAGTGAACATGCATTAGAGACAGGGAAGGGGCAAGAAGGAATTTGTTCCTGCTGAAAAGCAGCGAGACAGTCCCAAAGGGCAGGAATTCCTGTGCTGTAGCCTGGGTACAAAAATGCCACTTACAGACGTACAAGTCCACAGAGACTCCCAGCAAAAGGCCAATTAATCACACTTATTATAATGAAAGTTACCTTCACATACTCATTTAATCAATTTTTAAAAAATATAATCAATATTTTACAACGAGGGGAACTAAACAGCACAACCGAAATTACTAAATGTCTAAATGTGACTGCCTATTCTCTTTGCTAGAAAGGCTTTTACTCGTGCCCCACCTTATCCCAAAGCTCCCTATCACTGTATTTTATCCTCTCAAGCAAATAAGAAATATGACTGGAAGTTTCTGCACTAAACTGTTCTAATCAGAAATTATTCTTTTTTTTAAAGATTGTCATACATGAATAAAATGCGTTGAAAATGTTCTACTTTATAAGAATTGTAATTATAGTTTTTTCTGACATTTTAACTATTATAATCTTTCTCACTTCAAAAATACTGCTGTTCTTTAAGCCATAATCTTGCTTTTGCAAAAATTAACTCAAACTGTTTGCAAACAAATCCAGAAAAACATGCAAATTGATCAGGTTTTGGACTTACAAAAAAGATACCAACAGAAAATGCCATTTTTTTCCTCAAAAATAATTTCTCACTGTTCAAAAACAGCACTTTCCAGGGGGTTCCTTTCACTGTTCCCAACAGACCTGGTGGGATCCCAGGTTCCAGGAGGTGTCAGGAGGCTGCAGGAGCTGCTGGAGCAGAGCCTGTACAGCTGAGAACACAAATCCACATCAAATTCTGATACCAGCACAGAAGAACAAAGGGAAGGAAACTGGATGGTCCCACTTACAATTCTGAAATCATTACAGCAATTGCCACAAAAGCTTAGTAAACAAGAAAGTGAAAAAGTAAATAACAGTATTGTTAAATCTCTTTTTTATTATTATTTAAAACACTTTTAGGATGCAATTTCAAAACGTGTTTTCAATATTTTTTTAAACATTTAGTCTCTCTGGCACAAAGTGCTGGCATGGAAATCTGTCATTCCTGACAGGTTTGTCCTTTTAATGCAGGTGATGCAGGCCTGGTTCATCTCCTGCTTCTGTAACAAAGAAATTTCATTTAACTTCACCATTTGTCCCTTCCACACACTCCATGAACCCTTTAATTGAGGATGATGGATGATGGATGAACATGCCCATGAAAACAGATTATTGGTACTGACACAGAGAGGCATCCAAATCATTAAGAACAGCGCCGGGCTCAGCAGATCCCTCAGGAAAGGCTGGTGCCACAGGGCAGCCCCAGCTCCGAGATCTGGGCTGTGGCAGGAGCACCAGAGTCTCTCTCAAAGATGGGATCATCACCCGAACCAAGACTGGAGCCCAACACTTGGTTCACAGACCAGTGCAAGAACACCTTGGATTTGTGTTTCCACCTTTTAAAAGCTATGAAGGAAACACCACAGCGTTCCCTGTCTAAGTCACATTCATTGTGTGGCCACACAGGCCACGTGCTCATCTCTAGGAACACACTCTGCTGTCATTACACTAGAAACCAAAACAATTGCTGGAATAATCTGTCTTTCAAGATACTAATCAGAACAGGTTTTTGAGATTTCAGATTTGGTTGCTTCTGAAAGCTATTGATTTGAAAAAAATCCCAGATTTGCTCCCAATAACTGTGTCATGATACCTGTACCTCAGCACAAGCATTTCCTCATTTATCCTCTGTCTTTTGCATGCTTTGTTAAGTTAGAAACTCAAATCAGCGCAAAATTCTTCATGAGGGAACGGGAGAAATATATTCAGATTTAATCTGGTGATTGCAGCTCATTTGTTGCCAACAGCTCCTTCATCAAGGCCACCAGGTGAATTATTAACCTCTTCCATCCACAAAGAGAAAAATAACTTCAGTCACGAGGAAGCAAAAACAGAAAAAAAGGTTCCTTGGTTTATCTGGGTAAACTTGCATTCATGTCCTGTCATGGGAAAGGGACACGAGGTGCACTCTGCAGAGGAAATGCTGCTGGAGGAGAGAAAGGCAGGAGAAAAGTGTGAGCAGGGCAGGGAGAAAAGCACAAACAGGGCGAGGAGAAGAGTGCCTGACTCCCCTGGAGTAGATGTGGGGACCATCCTGGTGGCAGCAGTGACATCCCAGTGTCCTGGCACTTCACTGCTCCTCTGTGCCTCTGCCTCTGCCCAGCCACTCGCTGCAGCACGTGGTGAGAAAAGACTTTCCTGGGAAGGGGTTGCACCAAAGCAGCCAAAGTTGTCTCAGGGGAGACACTCTCAGAAATGAGTTCCAGAGCAGCAGCTCCCTGCCAGGGTGGAACAGGCAGCAATCCTCCCAGGCTACTGCAGCCAAACCTCATCAGTCAGCTCCCTGCTATCAGCTCCAGAGCCCAGCCAGGCACTCCTGGCACTCCTCCAGCCCCCGGGGTGCCCCCTGACATTGGTGTGACCAGTAGTTCCAGCAGACCACTGGTTTTGAGCAGCTGGGGAGCAGGCACAGAGCAGGTAATGAATGCAGCTTCTGGGCAATTAATTCAGCACATAAATAGAGAAGCAGTCAGCAGGTGCCTGCTGCTGTCCCTGCCAGCCACCCCAACACTGGTGTCCGGGCTCTGCAGCAGGTAAGGGAGGCATTTCTGGAGCAGGATGTGGGATGGGGACTCTTGGCTGTGTGGGGGAAGGATTTTAATTTGGGTTTTCTTCCAAACAAAGGGTAATTGGGGCAAATAAAGCCAAAAAAGGCAACAGAAAGGCTCTAGGGTAGTAGAGGTAAGTAGGGTAGTAATGGGAGGGAAGGAGGAGAATACAGGTAGAGGCACTTGCTGGCAAGGCTGGAAAACAAAGGGGAAATGGGGCGTGTTGGTAAATGAGGATCAAGGCCAATTCATGTCATTTTGAAATGTATTGAAGGAAAGGGAGTCAGAATCAAAAATTAGTTAAATCAAATGAGAGATAAAACAATAAAATAAAGTCATCCAAGTGTCTCCCCAGTCTCTCACACCTAGGGGACACTCCTAGCAGCAGCAGCAGCACTTCACCAAACTTCACAGAGCCCCCTGAAACTCAGATCCTTCTGCAAGCAGGGAGGTTCTGTGACAGCTCCTGGTCAAGCAGAACAAACACTAATTACAGAATACAAATCATCCCCTATGAACTCCTGCAAAAACAGCGCCTTGCTTTACACGATCTCCTTAAATCAGATTTTGTATTTTGCTTTTATATCAGAGTGCCGGGAGTTTTGAGAATAAGAGTAAGAGTATAAGTAAGAGTATAAGTAAGAGTATAAGTAATAAGTAAGTTTTGAGAATAAGAAACCACAGAACCTCCTCTTTGGCCTGTGTATTTTTTAAGAAATGAAGTAATTCCTCAAAAGTATCCCCAAAAAAATCAGGCATTAGGAAATTTTCGCCAAGGAGCCCAGACAGGCTGGGGGCAGCCAGGACGCCCTGTTTGCCTCAGACCTGCTGCTTCCCTGACCCCCAGGAGCAGCCAGGGAGGGGGACCTGGGCATTCCCACAGCTCCTGCACCAGCTCCAGTCCCAGGGGCTGCACTGGTCGTGCTGGTGTTGCTCGAGGCAGAAGGGACCATGCGGATTTGTTTCTTCATTCCAAAATGAATCTGCCGACAGAGGCAAGAGCAAAGGGCTGCCAGGAGCAGAGGGATCCTCAGCTGCACCCATCATCACCTCACTGCTGAAATGGCTCCTTTTGCTCCAAAAAACAGACAGCAGTGGGGCTGTAGCAGGATTTGAGAAGTACTCCACAGCTTGGGAGGGAAAAAAAGAAAAAAGAAAAGGAAGAACAATAATAAAAACATACTATAAACCAAATTTACTATGCGGTTACTCCAAGGCAAAACTAATCTTTTAAATAAAAGTCACCAGTAGGTCAAGCGTTACACATTTAAAGCAGAGAGTAGCTGTTTCCACATTGCTTTTACTGCTTTCAAATCCTAGTTCAGAGCAAGGGCTCACTGGTCTCTAGTAAGGAGGTTTTCCTCTGCTTTTAACAGAAATTCCCATCTGCCTCATGGGTGTGATCCCAAATAAGGGCAAATGGTAAAATAAAGGAATCATCCTTCCCTTTAACACGATCAATACAACTGCCAAAAACCAGCAGGTATTTAATAAATGCAATGTAGATTGCTTTATTTGACCTTCTGTTCACAAAATAATTTTATTATATGTATGAAAGCAGCATACAGGCAATAAAATTATGAAAACATTCACAATACATAAATACACAGACCTGATGCAGGATGTATATAGTTTGTTAGACTTTAATTTTTTGTTTTCCTCTCAGTTCTCTTTTCCTGACAACACATTTGTTGTGATATATGTTACGAAAAAGTTGTTCCAAAGGGTATTTTCTCCCATTTAGAAAAGAAATGGATTCCTTTGAATGCTGCTGAATATTAACACCCAATGTTCCTGTTGCTAATGCTCACTGATTGCTTTTGGCATTACAGAGGGAAAGCAGCAGGGAAGGACAGTGGCAAAGTAGCAGGATTTTTTAATTAAACATTGGCAACTTTTTTGGAGTTCACAGGAGGATTTCGAGACGGAGGCTGCAGTTCCAGCCGTGTTTAGAAATGTTTTAATTCCAAATGGTAGTGAGGCCACAATTCCTTATAGATTGGAGTATTGACATGGCAGTCACTAAACTGTGACGTCCTCCCAGGTCCCAGGGTAAAGCACCAGGGACCTCAGGTTTTAACTCTGACTGTGACAGAGGAGCAGACAGACAGCAGGGTCCAGGTGGTCCTGCAGGATAACCAGATTTTGGCATCCTTCCTGCCATTGTAACCCAGTGTGTTTGTTCAGAAAAGATATCCAAGACTTGAAATAAGAAAAGTCTGAGAAAGCTGTTTATCTTACATAAATACAAAACACTATATACTAAGAATTGTTATCTAAGAAGCTTTCCTTCCCAAATTGGATTCTTCTTAAGGTTGTAGTCATATTTAAGGTATTTACAGATCCACAAACTTGACATTCTAGCAAAGTCTCTGAAACATGAAACTTTTTAAAAATAAATAGCAGCAATTTCTTTTATTTCTATAAGGGAAGAGAATTTGCAACTCAGTCAACTCTGGCCCTATCTTTTGAAAGAAATCCCACTTAAAAATAAAAAAAGCCCACAAGCAAACCAACTCCACACAGCATCAGTTCTGTTGATTCCTTCATTTCTTGCTGAGCTCCTTAACATTCCTCAATTCCCCTCACCAGCTCTCCAGACTATCAGAGCTTGTAATAAAGTGCTGACTGGTTGACTGGTCAAAATGCAGTTATGACACTCCAAAAATATCCCATTATTTAAACATCTTAAATAACATAAATAAAGCTAGATCTGTTATAACATATGAAAAATATCAATTTAAAACAATAAATAAATAAAACCAGTATCAACATATTACCTCCCAAAGCTTTAAAAATAACCATTCTCATTATAAGGCTCAATTATTTGTCAGAAATAATTTTAAGAAGGCATCTACCTACCTTTACAATCCCTCAGTCATTAATTAGGACCTGTTAACACCCACTATCACAAGACAAAGCAATCTTTTAACTTCTAGTAAACATTAAATACTCAACATTTATCTTTTGCCTCACTTTTACCTAGAAATTGGTTTCTCTGTACAGAGAAGAAGCAACACTTTCTTTGTAACTGCACTGTATCTAAATTTGTAGATTTTCCTCAGGGTGAACAGTACAGTTTAGCATCCTTTTTTATAACCAATTTCCAGTATCTTTTTCTGTTTGTTGTTGGAAATGTTAAATTTGCTCTGAATGCCAGGAAAATTAATTCTAGCCTTGGTGTAAATGTGCATTTTTCTCCCTTAGAGCTTAGGTTCTTACCAAAAAATCTCGTACATCTTTTTTTTCCCAAAAAAAGATTACTACAATATACACCATTAGGTCTTGCTGAGTAAACCTTACTGTTCAGGTTTTATGCTGCCCATTCTGTGTAATGGGATTGATCTTTTCCAAAGAAACATCAGCTTCATAATCCAAGATACCCGACAGTGCTGGAGACATTTTCTCCAAGGTCTTTGACAGTTCACCCTCCTCATCTTCCTTTTTAAGAGGTTCTTCTTCCGGGCAGATAATGGAATGTGGAATCAGATAAACCAGATTAGACTCTTTGGGGCTGGACCCTTTGGGCTCGTGTTGGCTGGAAAAGACCACGGCCCCGTTGTTGTTGATGCTGACAGTCTCGATGGCATTGCCAGCCAGGGGGCAGAGCCTGTAGCAGCCCAGCAAGGTGGAGAATGCCTTGCGGAAATCAGCGTTGAAGGCATAAATGATGGGGTTGAGGGAAGAATTGGCCCATCCAAACCATATAAAAACATCAAAGGTGGTGGAATTAATGCAGAAAGCCTCTGCTCCCTTGGAGGGCTCGGTGGGCTCGCAGAAGGGAATCATGCAGTTCAACACAAAAAATGGCAACCAGCAGCACACAAACACCCCCATGATCACAGAGAGGGTCTTTAACACCTTTGTTTCCCTCTTGAAGGACATTTTGAAGTTGCTCTCTGGCTGCTGGCAGTCCATGCTGCTCCTGTTGCCACCTGGGTTATGGCAGTTCTTGGCATGCACTGCTGCTCTCTCCAGAGCCGAGATGCGCCGGATTTGCTTCTGAGCAATCCGGTATATCCTGGTGTAGGTGACTATCATGATGGCCACGGGGATGTAGAAGCTAATTAGAGAAGAGGAGATGGCATACATCCTGTTTAGGCTAGAATCACAGTTGTCCATGCTTACACCTTCTAAGCTGGCATTGAAGTCCAAAAAGCTCGTGGTTGTAGCCTTGTGCCAGTTCAGCTGCACTGGGATGAAGGAGATCAGCACGGACAATGTCCATGCCACGCTGATCATGATGAAGGCTGCCTTGGGGGTCATTTTCCTCTCGTACCTAAACGGGCTGGAGATGGCCCAGTATCTGTCCACACTAATGACACAGAGGTTTAAGATGGAGGCTGTTGAGCACATAATATCAAAGGCCACCCAGATGTTGCAAAATGAACCAAAAGGCCAGAAACCGGCGATCTCGGCCACAGCTTTCCAAGGCATGACCAAAACTGCCACTAAGAGATCTGACACGGCCAAGGAGATGACAAAGAAGTTGGTGACCTTGGACCTGAGGTGGCGAAAGCGAATGACAGCTGCGCAGACCAGCGTGTTCCCCAGCAGCGTGGAGAGGATCAGGAGCGAGAGGAAGCAGCCCGTAAGGATCCGAAAGGAAGAGGAGTCCCTTTCCACCAGCAACCCTTCCCCGTCCATAGTGGTGTCGTTCCAAGTCATAGTTTCTCCTGAGGGAAAATCATATCATGATTTTCATGATGACATCAACTCCTCTCCTTGCAGAGATCAGAGAGATCAGACGGCCATTAATTACTCATCACCAAACAGAGCAAAGGTCTTTTCCTACAGTCCCTTCGCCCCCAGACAGACCTCACCCTCTTTGAATCATCCTGAACAACATCCTGAAAGCTCTGTGGGCAGGAACTGAAAATGCACAAACACAGTCCACCCTACAAACAGAGGGTTTTTAGCAATCCCTTCAGAAACACACTGCACCACCCCGGCATGGAGCAGCCTAACTCAGACAGCTCACCTGTAAACGTTCTGCTGCCGTCCTCTGCAAACACACCCCACACACAGCAAAGCAATCACTTTTCCATGCTTGCATCTATTCCCACTTAAATAGACTATTGATCGAGTGTTTCCAGTGTCCACTGCACCAGCCCTTCATATTTACTGAAGCGTATCAGACAAGATGCCTTTTCTCTGGTTCCCTAAATGTCTCACTGATTAAACACTCCATCCTTCCTCCTCGCTACACTCCTGTTACAAAAGGCACCAGTTCTCACTCTGTTTCTTGGCAGTATCAGAAAGCAAACCTTCACTTTGTTTCAAACTGTTTTACATTTCCAAGACAAAATAAATAAACATACAGTAGGTGTGTTTTAAAGGTTTTCAGTAAGAAGTAGCTCAGGTTATTTCGTTTGATTTAAACAAGAAATGCTGGCTCCTACCTTTCACCTCTGATTCCCTGTTTGCTCTGGGACGCAGGGCCGTGTCTCCTCCTCTTTTAGTTTTGGAATTGCATAGCAAATCTTATATACAAAACCAACACAGGAACACTGCATTGCATCGTGTATGTGGGGTTTTTTTTCCCTGAAAGTGCAAATTGGCAGGGGAGCAGTAAGAGTTGGACCACCAGGAGTTATTTTTCAGGGGAGCAGCAGGTCTGTGCCGTCGGACCGTGTGTGACGGACCCTGCTGGTGTGTGCCCAGCTCCCTCCATCCCACGGCCCCTGCTGATCACTCTGCAAACTTTGTTGGCCGGATCAGTCCCAGTCGCACTTTGTACATCCCGTTGAGGCGGCACATCAGGGCAAATCATCCCAGGCAAAAGGCACGGTATTCCCAACGCTGGCAAGAACCGATTACCAGTTTTTCCCTTGGTCGTTTGCCGGATGAAGAAAGAGGCGAGAGGAGGAGGAGAAGGACCCGAGTGACCTTCCCTCGGCCACCACGCCGGCGGTGCCCGCAGTGGGTTCCTCTCCCAGCAGGAACAAGTCGCTTTAACACTCCGCTGCCAAGTTATAGCTCTCCATAACTACTCCGGAATAATCCCACCTCCCGCTCAGCGGGGCCGCGCTCCAGGGATCGGGTCCAGCTCTCACCATGCTTTTTCCCTCTCGGAAAGGCGCAGGCGGAGGCAGCTCCTCACACTCTCCCGCTGCCCGCCCCGGGCCGCGCATCTCCCGGCTGCTTCCTTCTGCCCGGGGCAGGGCTCGGCAGCATCGCCCCTCCAGGAACGCTCTGTCTGCCTGGCGACTCCTTCCTAAAGGATTAACACAAGGGAATGACAGGCACGGAGGCACGCAGCGGGCAAAAAGCCACCCCCCTTCGCCTCCTCTAACATCTTCGGTCGGGCGCCGCTTCTTCTGGGCAGCTTTTCCTGCCTTCCTGGGGAACAACGTCCCGGGCAGCCGGGGCCAGAGGCAGAGCGGGGCTCCGGGAGCGGCTCCCGTGGAGTTTAGCGCAGCCGGGATTACTCTGCCCGAGCCGCGCTCGGTGCGCTGCTGCGGACCGTGAGTACCGGCCCCGCGCCTCCGCGACGGGCGATGCTCGGGAGGGGCCGCGGGGCGAGGCAGCGCCACCGGGGCAGCGGAGAGAGCCCGGAGCACGCTCGGGAGCCGCTGCCGGCACGGCGGGGCAGCGGCCGGGGCTGGGGGCTCGGCCGGGGCAGCGCTCCGTGCGCCGCCCCCCCGCCTGGCGCAGCCCCCGGCTCCCGGCGCAGCCGCGGCCGCCGGGCTCCCTCTCCTGGGCGGCCGCGGGTGGGCACGGAGCGGGGACAGCGTCCCACGCCGCTGCCAGCCCGGCCCCGAGGCTGACACCGCGGCCGGCATCGGCATCCTGCGGGCAGGGAGCGGGGAAAAGCCGCGGGCAGCTCCGCGTCCCGAGTGCATCGTGCGGGACACAAACACTGCCCCGAGCGGGGCAGCCCCGAGGGCAGGGAAAGCCCGTCCGAGCAGACCCAAAACTTCCAAAACCTCTTGGCAAAGTCCCCCGCCCCGCTCGGTAGTGAGCACCAAAACCGGAGTGGTTATTACTCAAATCATTCTGTTTACAAAAGGGTCTTTCTTTGCTTACCTTAGCTGCAACAGGCAGGGGAAGATGAGCATGCTGGTTTGCAGCCTTTGCACAGGAATCTTACCCCCCAAAAAATCAGGAGATAAATATAAAACACATCACAGGGAGGTTTAAAAACGTACTAGAAGAACAAATACTCTTAATAAGTTGTCAACATAAATTCTGTGGAGTCCAGCTCTTGTGAAGTTGCTTTTGAGCCATCTATTTCTCATAATGTCACTTAAAACAAACACACTGCTAAGCTAACATTGACTAGTTAACTGAAACACTTGTTTTCCTTTCCCCTTCTCTTTCTTTTTTTATAAATTTTTACTGCTTCTCACCAAGTTCTCATCCCGCCCTCCCCCTGCTTATTATCCTGTCCTTTAATCATCATTCATCCCCAGAGGAGGGTGAAAATAGACAAGAAAATGAATCCTGTGCTGTTTGGTAATCGAGATCTCCAATGAAACTCACTGCGAGTTTTCTTTTTCTATTTTCAAGATCCTTCTTCTATTGTCTCCTGTTCTTAAAGCTCCACACAAGTGAGGTTTAGTGCATGATAAGTATTTGCTGCAAAGGCAGCACGTTCCTGCTTTTCCATAGAAACCCTGGGCTGAAGGAAACATTGCCTGCAGAAGAAGCCACTGAGCACACTTGATTTTATTTGCAATAACTTCCAGAGGCTCTTCTAAATTGACTTTCAACCACAGCCATCCTGGATTATTCCAGGAGAAATCACAACTTGCAATCGCCCAAAAAGCAAAATTTTTGAGGCATATTGGAGAGAAATACTGAGGTACACATTGCAGAGGAGAGAAAAGTCTGTTCTCAAGCATCTGCTTATCAGCTCATCCAGTGAACTCTTCTTTTCAGTTCGTTTTTACCACGGAGTGGCCTTTCCTGGGGGGGAGGCTGGGCTCAGCTTTGGAAGAACCCAATGCTGCTGATATGAGTGAGGGTTTCACTTAAATCTGACATTTAAAAAATGCTTTTGGATCACTACTCACAGCAGCTTGTAAGGCTCTCACAGGCCTTATTTTCTTGGCAATTCAAGCATCAGTTCAGAAGCCAGAGCCTCTCTTCTGTCTCTCCCCTAAGTTTGTGTGCCCAGTCCAGGGTTGAATGTGAGGTCTGGCTCAGCCCTGACTGCAAAGCCCCTTCAGCAGTTTCAAACACCAGCATTCATCCAGGGCACCCTGCTGAACTCATTTGTCACTTCTGCTAATTTATGGGCTTTTAAAACTTTCATGACTTGACAGTCATGCCCAGGTGAGGAGCAAAAGCAAAATCCACTAACCCCTATTATTATTTAGGTAAATGTAATGCTGGGATTAGGCAGCAGTTTTCCACAGCTCTGGGAGCCAGTTACACAAGTGTTGGGTCACTTTTCCTTTTCTGCTCTCTGACCAAGCTGTCCCCAGCCAGTGTGAGCAGAATCAGCTCTGGTCCAGCTCTGGCCTTGCCTGAAACTGTCAGCAACAGGATGATGGTGCAGGTGTTTCCTGGAGATTCATAAAAAAGCACAGAGCTTGTTAAATTCTCCCTGGGTACCCACATAAAACAGCTGCTTAACTTTATTTAAGGTTTTTCAATCACTACTGACTGCTGCTGGAATCAAAGCAATGGGCAGCAAAGGAGAGATTTGTGTTTCTATTCCCACCTGCTCCTGCCAGGAGATACTGGTTGGACAAGGCCCTACTTGGTCCTTATGAAGATTTAAAAATTTAAATACTGAGTAGCACTTTGATCCAAATGATTAATTCAAACAAAAATTGGCTACTGGAAGACCAAGTCCAAGCTGAACAAATCCCAGATCTTGCATTCAGAGATGGACATTCTTTAATCTAAACAGTACCCACACTAGACCTGGAGAAAGGTTAGCTGAATTTACAAAATATATTGTAGTATGTGGATAAAAATTGTACTCACATCACCCTCAGGAGGACTTTTCATGCCTGCAAGAATGGAATTTACTAAACAAGAAATCAGCTGAGGCATATTCTCAAAAATAATGTCTAAAAGAGCTGTCAGATTTGTAAATAACTGGTTATACTAATAAGCTGAGATAAATTTAGCCTCAATGTAACCTTCTTGGAAAAGTCAAGGGTTCCTGGAAACCAAACAGCTCTGAAGTCTTTTAAAGATCAGTGAAGCACATTGTTTAAATTGATATTATCATGTGCATTCCATGAGGAAAACCACAGTAGTGACTACAAAAATCACAGAGCAAAAAACACTGCTAACATCTCCAAGGATCTCAAGCTCACTCTTGAATGACAAAGATCCATGAGGAGGGAGAAAGGATCAGTGACAGAAATTATTTCTAGTCCCCAAAGGCAGACAACAAGAGGCCTAAATATTCAGTATTTGAGTGTGGGCACTGGTTTTTTGACTGTAGATTATAGTCACTGCAGATGGCCCTCAGTGCCTGATTCAGCAGGGCTGATCTCAAAAAGCACATCGGTGCTCAGAAAGCACAACAGCACATGTTGACTTGTGAACTATTTTTCCAGTGGCAGCCACAGAGCATCCCTTGGCATCAGGTCACTGGTGAAGTATGTGAGGAAATTTGAACACTGGCAGGGAAGAGGAAAATTTAAAAAAGCCCAGAGAGAAGCACCATGTATGAAATTCTGAATTTAAATTACTCATTTGAGGGAGCTCATTCAGGCTGGACACAGAGGGTAGTGCAGGAGGGTATAAAAAGGCAAGGATTTGCTTTTATTTGCTGCTCCCCAGGATCTGGAGCTCATGCACTGATGCAGGGTGCTCAGGGGGCAGGACCAGGCACTGCTGCTCCCCTGGCATCTCCCCTCTCAGGCACTGATGCATCAGCAGAGCCTCACTCCCTGCCAGGACAGCCCAACTGCAGCCCTGGGCCACAGCAGATGGAACCTGCAGAAAGGATTTCTGCTCTGCAGGAGATCAGGCAGCCTCTCAAAAGGCAGTCTCGTGTCACCCACAGGCTTTAGAAGTGCTGAAAACCATCCTCTGTTCGTTCCATCCTCTCCTCCCAGCCCCCTCCTGCTCAGAGCCTGTTCAAGCTCTGCTCCCCTTTCCCTCCCTCCCCAGTGATCCCTCTCTGCATCTCCCTGGAGCTCCCCCCAGATTTTACAAGAAAATGGCTTTTTTGGAGAGATGAGGAAGACAGGAAAGAAAGAGAAGTACCAAACCTGCTGCCAGGGGTCCAAGCAGAAGCTGTCACCTGCACAGTCCCCAGCCCCAGGAGCTGTGGGTAATTTAAACTCAGTGTGATACTGCCAATAACTGTGTTATTCAATCTGCAGAGCTCATGCAGTGACTTTTCATGGGGTTTTTCCAGTTCCACCCACTCACTCCCACAGGATCAGAGAAAGAAAATTTTCCCACAAGGAATACTTGGAGTGACCATCCTCTTGCAGCTCAACCTGCTCTGCCAATCCAAAGGCCATTTACTGGATCTTAAATCACCCTGGAAATCACTCAAGCAGGGAAACCTAAAATTTCCCCCCCTTTCTTTCTGGGATTTCCATCTGCCAGAGATACGGGGCAGGAGAGGGATTGCTGCCCTGCCAACACTTCCCTCCAGAGTGGGTACAGAGCCAAACTGCAGAGGATGATGAGAATAAATTATAGCTGAGAGGAAAGCTCTAAGGAAAGGAAAATGCATCCTCCAACTGCCTCATCCCTGCGGCACAGAACAGTGCCAGGAAATCCACAGCAAACTAACAAGATTCTTTCTTTAAAACCTAATCTACACCAACAAATGTGAAATACCTCAAATTTTCTGATAATTTCACTGACAAGTGTAGAGACTGAATGTAGTCCTGTAATTTTATATTCTAGTCCATGTATATAAAAGCCTTAGCTGATTGCTAAGGGCCTACTATGTGAAATGGCTCATGAAGTAGTAAGTCAGCACAAAATACAGAGTGGGCCATTGCCTCCCAATTTAGGCTTTATTTGCATATGCATATTTTTACTACTATACAGCTTTAATTCTTTCACTCCACACTGGACATTTTAGGCCCTCAGAAAAAAAAACCTGAATATGTGAATCAAAAGAAAAGTCACAGAGAAATGACAGCACTTTTCATGTTAAAGATGGCTTTGACATATTAATTAGCATCTCAGAGATGAAATAAAGCCAGCGATACCGAATGATTCATTAGAATGAAATTAATCTGAGGAATAATTAACTCTGAGGGGATGGAGAAGAATACAAATAGATATATTAGCAGCAAAACTCTTCACCAATGAGTGTGACAGTGATTGCTAGCAGCAGTGGATGAGACTGCAGATAATACCATTTTCTCAGCAGATGGCTTGGTAGGTGGCACTCTCCCTCCTAAGCTGCTCTTACAGATTTACTCCTGAGCTGTGTGCCAGCATCAAATAGATCCTTACGCATATTCCAGCCCAGCCCCTGATTGATGGATGGAGAAGAAATGTTTAACAGAACTATTTAATAGCAGATTTTTTGGTTTTCTGGTGCAGGACATAAGATGAAGAAGTTTGTGCTTGGTACCCACAGCAAGTAGACAAAAGTTTGCCCTACATTTGGTTATTAAATTCACATTATTACACATCCAGCATGGTCAGGCTCCACAGCCCTGCCACTGGCAGGCTACTAATCCTTGGATCAAAGATAACTGAACTGATACTTACCAAAAAAATAGAGGCATCACTTCTTGCTCCTAGTGAAGAGTGTCAGCAGCATTTCAGAGCTGGACCACAGGGAGCCAGAGGAGCCCAGCCAGGGCTCTCTGCAAGGGGAGCAGCCCCAGGGTGCCCATGGAGCACAGCAGGTCCAGCCACAGCACACAGAGTCAGTCCAGCAAGGACCAGACCACTCCAGCTGTGCCAGTCCTGCAGCTCTGCTGTCTCAGGCACCATTTTCCCATCTGCAGCTCCCCACACAGCCCTGCTGTTGTTGCAATGTTGCTGTTCCACCTTCAGGTTATGGGATTAAACTCTTCTCCAAGGCTCCTTGTCAAAGTCAAACCACATAATCTGGGTTTGACAGCAGTCAGAAACGTCCCACCAAGCTCAATAAAACACTGGAACAATATTCCACACAAGAATCTGTACCAAGGTCTAAGCCTTGGGCTGCTTCACTCCTCCTGACATAACTTTCATTCACACCTTTGAAAAGCCCTGTGATCCAACTGCCCCAAACTATGCTGTTATCCCAAATCCACTCTCACCCTGGTTCACCTGGATCTGTTATCCTGTTCCAGCCTCTCTGCCTGGCCCACCACATCAAGCAGAACTCTTTCTTCCCCCTAACATGAGTAACTTCTCCCTCTTTGCATCCTGCTTTGATGTCCTTGGCTTTTCCCTGCCCTGTTGCTGAGACAGTCTCTAACAGGCTGTACTTTCCCAGGCTGGAAATGTTCCCTGAGGTTCATTATCCACTTGTCAACATCTGTCCCAAGGTCAGGGGCCTTCCAAGGCAGCCAATTCTTCCTGCTCCCTTCCCACAAAGCTCATCAGGGCTCAGCTCCACCAAGACAGGCATCCAGAGCCTCTTCTCAGTCCATCAAGCCAGCCCTCTCCATTTAGGAGAGGCTAAAAGCTACGAGTTCCATGTCAGTAGAAAGTTCCCTGATGCTTTCCAGTAATTGTGTACTGTTTATGGGAATTCCCTTCTGCTTTCCAAAATTTCCTATCTGCTCTTTAGAAATTTCCCACAGCCTTCTAAGAGCTGTGCATTTCCTTCTAGGATTTCTCCACTGCCTCATAGCAATTCCTCCTCACTTCACACAAAATTCCCTCCAGCTTCCTAGGAATTTGTAGGCAACTTTTTCAGAACTCACATTTTGCTTTCCTGGGGTTCTTTCACAGCTTTCTAAGAATTCAATTTTCCTTTCTAAGGATTTCCCATCATTTTTCTATGAGTTCTTTGTAGTTTTGCTGGACTTTCCTGTGTTTCTCTAGACATTTTCCATACCTTTCCAGGAATTTCCTGCCTCTATGAATCTCTCACTTCTCTCTAGGTATTTCTGTCAGCTTTCAGGTGTATCCACCACGTTGTGGCACATTGTCAGGGGGTTTTCCATATTGGTTGTGCTGCTGAGTGTTGTGATGTGCCCAGCTGTCCTCTGGTGTCCTGTTTTGTCATATATGATAGATTTTGTCATTGGTGTGCTGACACGCCTCATTCTCATATTTTTAGCTATTTTATAAAACCATGGGAAAGGCTCAGGGAGTGAAAGTAAAAGGATTAATCAATATCTGGTCCCTAGATGCTGATGAAAAAAAATTGTCAGGTCTCTTTGAAGGAGCTGTGAGAGCTAGCATGGATCTTTCATGGCAGCAATGATCCCACATTAGACATTTATAAAATAGCCACATCATAGAGGAAATGGCTTCCTAATCCCCTTGAAAGGCTGGTTTATCCCTTTAAACACAGCTTTATGTCCCTTCTAAATGCAGATTGGCTTTTCATCTTCATTCCCTTCCATTCTTATCCAATATAACTGTGCATCTAGAGAAAGAGGAAAATTGAGTATGCATTAATTTAGTAGAGCATGAGTAACCTGGAACTGAGTTCAAATATTGCAGATGGAGCCAAAGCATTTAAGTGATTTTTTAAGTAACACTCTATCGGCTTATATAAGAGTTTCATTACAATTTATATTGCCAAAAAATGTTGTGTTACTTGCCCTGTTTGATCAAATTTCCCAAGATAATTGTTTATTTCTCATCAGCTGAGACTGGGAAAACAGGGTGGTGGTTTTTGATGCACTGACACAGACTCACAGAAATCACTGGCTCATTTACAAAAACAATCCTTGAACTCCCTCAGAGTGTACTAACGCCCCAGTGTGAAGTTTGAATCTTCTACATAAAATTAATGTATATTACGTCAGGAAACCACAGGAAATGCTGGATATCCGTGGTTCACCTTGTCCTGCATTCTGCTCCTGATAGCAAAACCCAGCACAGAGCCTTCACAGGCACCTCCCATCGAGTGCTAATGAATCATTCCCAGAAATGCTGCTGCTTTCTTCTGGCAAACCCCTGATAACAGCCAGCTTGGTGCCAAGGCCAGCTCCTGACATCATATTCCTGATCCAGCTGCTGAAAACACCCCAGATGCCTGCATGTGCCTTTGGGAACACCATCACATCATTCCCCACTGCTCTACAACTACTTTTTTCATGGAACAGAGAAGTCTTGACATCCAGCACGTTTGCCTCCACTCTGACTGCACTGTTTTCAACCCAGGGTTTGAAATTCCTGGTCCTGCAGTGCCACTTACTGGACATTTCTGCTCATAAAAGCATGTGCAGCAGCTCTTCATTTACTCAGTTGATTCTCAGGGCTAATTTGAAATGGAGAAAAAACATAAAATACACCAATGTTCATTTAGGAATACAGGAAAGCAAATACAATAAAGCTTGTTTCTTAGATGAGGCAGTAATTGTGGAGGAACAGAAATCCTCCTTTTCTCGTCAGTGTAGGGAAGAATTTGCCCTGTAATATAGTCTGGGAATTCTTCCAGGTGGAAACATGCAGATGGTCAAATTCATCCCTAATTCAACAAATGTACATGGGAGTTTGCAGGATTTATTAATATATCCCTTGGGAAATAAGGCAACTGCAAGGAATGCTTCAAAAGGAGCTGGGGTGGGGTTTATTTCATTAATCCAGACATACATTTTTAATAGAGACAAAAACATTTTAGTGTGAAAATTAGTGCAGATGAAGAAAGCCAAAGTCAGAGGTCAGATATTCCCTGCGACTACACGTATTCACCCATTTGCCTTTCAGTTTGTAGCTCATGAGTAGCTGCTGGTGATTGCTCAGAGCCATCTCGAGCCTTCTCAGGATTCATGGCAAAATATCAGATTTGTTACTCAGCAATGGGAGAAATGACTCGTCCAGTGAAAGAGAAGTTATGTAGCTGCTCAAAACCATCTGCACTGAGCACAGAGCAAACTATTAACTCATGCAGCTTTGCATGTAGTGACTCAGAGAAAGAATTTAGGCATTCGTATATCCACATTAAATACTCTGCAAGCAGAGTTTCAATTGTGACATGAAGAAAAGTCCACATATGGTTTTAAATCAGATTTACAAGTTGGTATCTTTGGCATACAAGGAATTATTACAGGCAGAACACAGAATGCAAACCATACAAAACAACACCGGTTATACCAAACAACAACTAATTTATTTCTCTGCACAACATCCAGCTGTTTCCATTTCCTGAACAAGGTGTTTTTCCTGCTCAGTCATTGCCATGTTTTTTAGCAACAAATGCTATGGCCAG
Organism: Camarhynchus parvulus; assembly: GCF_901933205.1. Classification (NCBI taxonomy): domain Eukaryota; kingdom Metazoa; phylum Chordata; class Aves; order Passeriformes; family Thraupidae; genus Camarhynchus; species Camarhynchus parvulus. The sequence goes on along the minus strand of NC_044583.1, from coordinate 15,204,199 downwards.
ATACCACCACAGATGTATCAGTGCTGGATCTGTCACTGGTCATGGAGACTGGGAGTTGACTGACAAGATTCAAAAGAATTAGACATTAGCAGGGAAATATATAAATTGTGCACAAATTTCGTTGTGCAGTGCAAGTATATCAGTGCCAATTTTTATTCTTTCATGATGGACTCTCACTTGGTGTATGTGCAGCTGCAGTTGACATATTTATATCTCTAAGATTTAAGTTGTGGAGTCACAGGGGAAATACAACAGGAGACATCTGAGATTGGATATGGCGGTGTCAGAATGAAAGTTGACTCTTAATTTTTTATTAAAAATCATGAACTGAGTTGGCTTTCAGTTAAAAACTGGAAACAAACTCCAGCCTACACAATTCTATTTTATGAAATATATATATGTATATATAATTTCAATGAAGTTGAGTATCAACAGCAAAGTTTTCTTTGGTAAGTACAACTCCACAAACACATGATACCGGGGTAGAGTCACGGCTTTTTAATAGAAAATGGCTTTTTTAATACAAAATTCCTATTCAGTACGAATAAGCAATGAGCAGGGAAAGGGAGGTCAGTCCTGTATCCAAAGAGCTGAAGAGAAGGATTTCTCCTTGCACAGCTGCCACTCCTCCAGGTTGCACAGGACTGACGTGAACCTCAGGGGAAGTAAAAAAAACAAACCAAGAGGTTTGAAATTCAAAGTGTTTCTACTGTTGCAGCAGCCCAGCCATTCTGGGAATAACGGGAAGAAGAAAAATGACAGTGGGGAGGCCACCATTTGTCCCTGTGCCGGTTTCCTCCTCCACAGCTGCATTCCGAGCATCATTTCTGGGTGCCAGCAGCTTTGAATTGCTGAAATAGAGATGAAGACATGTCCTGCTCTGAGAGCTGCTGTGTTCCCAATGCCCACAGCACACACCAGGGCTGGGCTGGGAGCCTGGCTGGGGAAGGGATGTGTGTGAGCAAGGGGTGACAGGGACATGCGGATACTCCTTATCTGGCTGCTTTTTATCTCCTCCCTCAGGTGCAGGCGCTGTGACAAGCCTCGTACTTGAGCAACCTTCAGAGCAGCCTCCTGAGCTGTGCTGTCCTCACACGTGGCAATTTATTGTCCTTCATCGCCAGGTTTGGGGGCTTAGTGTGGCTTGGGTTTCTGGTAATAACGTTGAAACAACAATCCCAGTCCAGGGCAGCCTGGAGGAGACTGACGGGAGACCTCACCGCGGTCCCTGTATGGGCCATTCGGGGCCGTACTGAGGGGCTGGACTCGATGATCCTCGAGGGTCCCATAAATTCATCATAGTCCGTGATTCTGTGATTCCGTGATTTTGTGGGCTGCAGCTTCCTCAGGAAGGGCAGCACCGATCTCTGCCCTCTGTAACCAGGGATAGGAGTCGAGAGAATGGCTGGAGCTGTGTCAGGGGAGAAAATCAGGAAAAGGTTCTTCACTCACAGGGTGGCTGGGTTCCACAGAGAATCCCAAGAGAGCTCACAAGGAGCGTTTGTTTGGCAAACTCTCTCGGCACACGGTGGGCTTGGTGAGGCTCTGGGGGGCCAGCACCGGGACCCTGCCGATCCCAGCAGGTCCCCGCCAGCACATTTACTCCATTAAATAATTAACAGCAGTAACTGTGCGAGAAACGCGATCCACCCCGAGCCCAGCCGGGCCTTCGGGGCAGCGGGCTGAAGGAAGCGCGGGCGGCCCCGGGCGCTGCCCGCACGGCCCTGCCCGGCCCCGGCGGGGCGGAGCGAGGCGGAGGGGCGGCCCCGGCGGCTCCCGGCCCCTCGCCCGCCGCGCCGAGCGAGCGAGGCTCTTCCGGGCAGCGGGGCCAGCGCGGCGCGGGGCCGGGGCCGGGGCCGGGGCCGGGTGAGTAGCGGGGCCGGGGCCGGGCAGTGCCCGCGGGGATGGGCTGCGGCCGGGGATGGGCGGAGGAGCCGGTGGCGCTCCCAAGTGCCGTATACTGTGCTGACCAGGCAGGGACCCAGCTCCATCTGCCACCTCAGTCCCCTCCACAGGGACCCAGCGCCCTGTGTTCCTCTGTCCCCTTCACAAGGGAGCAGCCCCCCCGTGTCGCCTCCGCCCCTCCGCAGAAGCCCAGCCCCATTTGTCACCTCTGTTACCCCTGCAGAGGCCCTGATCTGTTTGTGAGCTCTCCTCCTCAGGGGTCCAGCCCTGTCTGCCTCCTCCAGCCTTTCCTCGGGGACAGCCCCATCTGTCACCCCAGGCCCCTCCACAGGGACCCAGCCCCACCTCCGTTACCCTGTAGAGCCCCTGATCCGTGTTGTCGCTTTGTCCCCTCCACAGGGGTCCAGCCCCATGTGTCATCCCTTCCATCCATTGGGGCCTAGCTCAGTGTGTGTCACCCCTGTCACCTCCCCAGGGTCCCAGCCCCATGTGCCAACCCATCCCCTCCATCGGGGCCTAGCTCAGTGTGTGTCACCCCTGTCACCTCCCCAGGGTCCCAGCCCCATGTGCCACCCTGTCCTTGTGTGAGCTGGACGCTGGCAGTGTGGGGCTGTCACAGCCCCCTCCTCCCTGCACACGTAACAGCTCCCAAAACCTGTCCCTGTCCTCTCGCTGTCCCCTGAGCAGCGCTGTCTGTGTCACAGGGATTGTGTGACAGCGGCACAGATTCCAGGCCTGCAAGAGACAAGGCTCCCTGCTGCAGGATCATCATTTCCAGGGGAGGAAATCGCCAGATAACTCCAAGGTCAGACACCTGGTAGTCAGAGACAGAATTTTAAATATGAGTATTAATAATTTTTTTAAATTATTGAATTATAAATAATATATTATTATTATACTGCTGGGTGGGGTGAAGATTGGCTTTGTACCAATGTGCAATTGAAATATCACCTGGATAGAAAAAGATAAATGAAATAGAGAAAAGTACAGAAGCCATGAACACACCTGGGGTAGAGCCAGAGCTACTGCAGTTTATTGGTGGGGGTTAAAACACAAGGAGCAGAAACAAGCTTGCAGCAGTCAGCACCGAAATGAGAGGTTGCACTAACCTTGGTTAGCAAAGGAGGTTTATTCTCCTGAATGTGGAGATGAGCTGAACACATGCTGTGTCTCTGGACGTGCCTCGTGCAGAGGGAGAGGAGGTGGCAAAGCAAAGCTGACAGAGCTGAGCTGGCTGCAGGGACCTCTAACATCTGGAGCTGGCTTTAGTGCAGAATGATGAAGTCTCTGGTCAAGTTACACACCCAAGATGGCTCCTGTTTTGAGGAGAGAGCCCCAGCAGCAGGCTCGTCTCACCCTGGCTGCTGCTTTTGTTGCTAGGCTACAAGTGGGATGTACATTTATAAGCAAAAAAAAAAAGAAAAACCAAGCATCTTGTAGTGTTGCCATACTTTGCCTTCTCCAGCATTCCATGTAGGATTGCAGTAGGAAAAATCATAGTGCAGACAATTTTTTTTCCCCTGGTGATTTAAATAGGCATTTTATTGGTGGAGGGTGCTTTGAGTAAGAAAAACTTGGCAAGTGGCTTTAACATTTGGTGTGAGTACATTGCATCAGACTCCCAGTCATGAGCTGTGCTCCTTATTTCAAACTGTGGCAGCAAATGTACTGCAAATAGAGAAATACCACTGCTTAGAGACCCTGGTAAGTCTCACATGTGCTCTTTTGCCACCACACAAAAGTGCTTTTTTCCCCAGAAAGTCTATTAGTTCTTCCCATTTGAACTAATTAACTGCCATGAGCGACATCCCTGGAGAAGGCCTTGTGTTCCTTTCTTTGCCACAGCAATTAAAACATGGATTTGCCTTTCTGCTGTTGCTTTGCCAATGTTTTGCAGTTTTAAAGTAGAACAGGTCACTTTTTCCTAATCAGAGGGAGGTTTATTTCCTGTCTTTGCTCCTGTGCCAATATAACAGCCCTTTGGGTGGGCATTGTGGAAAATTAAGCATTGGAACAGAAAAATCTTGAGTTTGTTCAGACAAAGGAGCCCCAAAAAGGGAACAATGTGTTACTTGAGGAATAAAGAGGCCTAGCAGGACTCTGGAGTATTTCTCTATCAAAGTGGCATGGGAAATGTTTCAGAAGAACTCAGCTCTGCAAAAACAAGCAGCTGTGGGCACTTTGATTTATAGAGAGAAGGAAGAAGAGAAGCTGTTCTCCCCATTTTCTAGCAGCAGGTACTTTTCTCAACCTCAAGATTTTCCAGGCTGCGTCTCATTTCCCAGAACAAGGCACTGGCAGCTGGACATCAGGTTGTTAAGGGACTGCTTTAAAGAATGGAGATGTAGGGGCCTAAGTGTCTCAAATCTTATTTTTGTCTCTCCCAGTGCACAGGAAATATCAGCAGCACCTGGCTCTAACTTTTGAACTATTCTTATTCCAAAGAATTCTGTGGAGAAAGGTTCTGCTGTGATCTTCTATTTTTACTGGGTTTTCAGGAAAAAGCTTCACTCTTGTTTTTTAAAAAAAAGAACTCCTAGTTGTCTCTAGAAGATTTTGTGAATCATTATCTGACCTGAGCACTGTTCCCTCACCAGAATTTACAGGTTTGAATCCTGGTAAAGGACAGCACAAAAGTTACACCTTTCTTTCAGCATTTGTGCAGGCTGGTTGGAATTCTGTTTTAAGCTGGATTACTCAACTCATCCCGTGCTTTGTAGCAGGAGGTTGCAGTTTGGGGGCTGGGCACCAACAAGTCAAATGTCACAGTGAGCATTATCACAATTATATCTACCCTGCTTTTGGATGTGAAATTCTCTTTAGACTTCTCCCTGGGTTCACACTTACATCATCATGAAATTTCCTTTTCTGTCACTCTAGTCCCAGTTCTAGGTGATACTGTAAAGAAACTGACGAAAATTCTTAATTTTGGAGTGGAGTTTTTCAAGGCTTAGGTTAAAATACAAGGTGTCAATAACATAAGAAAATATAAATGGTTCCAAGGAAGGTGGCAAAGCTGCATTTCATCATTTGTGCACTGCTGCATGAGTTTAAGTTGCCCAGAATTTCCCCGATCATTTGCCCATCTGGATTATTCAGTCATGCAACACAGTTTAAAATAAAGTTATCAAATATCTGGGTTGTTCAAAATTGAGTGAAATAAATTAAATAGTCATTGCCACTCTTTTCACTGTTGCTTTGGTTTGAAAAGTGGTTGCTTGACCTTCAAATGAGATGTTTAAAAGACGAACTTTGTAAAGGACCAGCAGAGAGTTGAACTCCTGACAACTCCTGAATCTGCATTTTGTACAATTGTTGCAACTGCTGCTGTTAACCTTTAAACAAGGTTTAAAGTCTTCTGTTATTGCTGGATCTGTGGAAAATCTAAATGTAGCCTTTGTACCAAAATTGTTGATCAGACTTTGTGCAGGTTTAGACTGTAATTATTTTGTTAGGGCAGACCCTCTCACTTATTCTGAAGCCCTTTATTCCCCCCTGTTAATATTAGTATTAAACTTTAGAGGATGAACTGGCAGATGGTTCCATCTGATCAGAGATGGCAAGAAATGTGCCATGGGCAGGGAGGGACACCTTCCACTAAACCAGGGTACCCCAGGCCCTGTCCAGCCTGGCCTTGGTCATTTCCAGGGATCCAGGGGCAGCCACAGCTTCTCTGGGCACCCTGGGTGCCTCACCACCCTCGCAGGGAAGGATTTTTTTCCTGATATCCAATCTAACCCTGCTCTGTTTCAGTTTGAAGCCATTCCCCCTTGTCCTGCTCCTCCAGGCCCTTGTGAAAAGTCTCTCTTCATCTTTCCCATGAGCTCCCTTCAGTCACTGGAAGGCCACCATGAGGCTGAGCATTCCCAATTCTCTCAACTTTTCCTCACTGGAGGAAAACACAGCCATGTGTTGAGGAAAAACTTTATCACCATCAGTTATGACTCTAAAAATGTGGTACATAGGAGGAGCCACACATAGATAATCAAACCTGTGTGTGAGTGCTGGGGAGACAGAGTCCCAGAAAATGTCCCTGGTCACGAGAATGCCACCCCTGGCATTGTTCAGGGGCCAGGGTTTGGCCAGCACAGCTGATGCTCAGCCAGACAATCCCACAGCACGAGGCAGGGTTTAGCTGCTCTGCTCCACGGGCACTTTGGATTCGCTGCTCTGGTTTGGAAACTGAAAGGGTTTAGAGATATGAGTGTGCCAGAGAGCACAGTCCAGCCTTCAGCGCTGATTTAATTTGCTGGGGAAAACAGCTGCAGCGTTTCCAGGTACAAGTGGTTCTGTTAAATACCTTCCCAATTGATCTGTTATGTGAAATAGTGAAAATACAGATAATTTTCTCCCTTCCTGCATGTTTTCCATGAGAGTTGTTAATTGTTTGACTGTGTTACAATGTCATTCTTTATCCTTTCCAGTAGTGCTGATCCTCCTGTGTGAACATAACCTCAAAGTGACATTTCAGTATGGATTATTACGACAACTGATGTGTTTGTAAAATTCATTTTGTTTCCCAAATCCTCTGTTTGTGGCTTCGTTTGTGGAGAAGAGCAACTGCCTGGGCAATTTTGCTGCTTCCACATTAAAAGTAAAGGTGCTGTTGATTGGAATTTTATCCTATTTCAGGATTAGTTGGTATTTTCTGGGTAGCAGCAGGTGGGAACAATAAATTCAGGTATTTACATATATGGGCACCTTAATTAATTAATTAATGGTTGCATAGTTTGCCTTCATTGGTTGATTGTAATAAAGCAAACCATTTTATCTGTGTCTTTATTGTGCTTTTGCTTTCCAGTTCCTTTGCAAACTTTCAACTTATCTCAAGGTTCATATGGATTTATTTAAGTTTTATTTAATCCTAATGTCCTTTATTTTTTCTGTACCCAATTCGATTACAGATAATGAGAACTTAAATCTTGGGCACACTTAGTACAGAGGGAAGATTAGATCACTGAAAGTAGTGGAGTTCCACCCTTGACAAAGCATTGTAGTTAAAATAATAATTAAATCTTAAGTAGTTTTATTACAGTGCTTTTATTATTAAGTATTTGAATGGATTATGCAAACAGCAGCTCCCCTCTGAAATTGTATCTGAAAATTAAGGTGACAGGTAGGTAAAAATAGTGTTGCAGCAACTTAAATTGAGGGTGTTGTGCCTCTTTCTTACAGTTTTACAGTTTAAATAAAAAATGAAACTTAAAAAAAGCCATCTAATTGATGATGATGACTATGGCTGTTAGACAATATATTGATGAAACCTTTTTTGTGCAATCGCCACTTTTACTTTATAGCTGACATTTTGTTTTATAAGGGATCCCTTTGAAGTCTGTCAGCACTTTATTAGCTTATGGTTTTGCTTTATGGGATTTATTTCCCTTTTCAGCATTTACTAATGGGGTCTGATGAGTCATGGGTGGCATTATGCAGTCTCTTTAAAATCAAGACATGGGGCTTTTGTTGTAATAATATTTTGCTGGAAATCTTCTAAGTTTTCAAGACAGAAATTCCCTGGTTCTCTTAGGCACTGTTGTAACAGGTCTGTGATTCAGAATCCCGTGACTGGCAAACTCAGCCACATTTTTTACTTCACTGCAAATTTTACCTGTCTCTAAATCATGTATTCTCAACTTCTATTTTTTTACACTCCCTTGTCTGTGTGACATCTGCTCTTTCTCTGTGGGCATTGGGAGTCTGTCTGGTTTAAGTTCTTTAGACCAGCATTGTTCCTACTTATCTGCTAAAAGGGCAAGTCAGCCACATCACTGAGAGAAGAGAATGGGTTTGTGTACCTAAATAGCTGTCACCTAAAATTTAAACCCCTTTTTACAGGAGATTCAACCCTTTTGCAGAGTGGGCAGCTGTTCCACCCCCCATGCTATGCAGGATTGAATGTCCTTTATTAAGATTAGTAATAGTGAAGTCCATGTTCTCTGTTCCCATCTTTCTAAACAGTCACAGACATTTCAAGCATGATTTTTTGTTGTAGCACATGAATTAATGGATGTTTTCCTGTTAGGTTGCTTTTTGCTGCAGCAGCAGCACTAAGCCTGCTTTGTAGATTTACAAGGAGAAAGAGAGACAAACCTGTGCTGACCTGTCTCTGGTAGCTGAGTCTGCTAGGATGGGTGACAGCAGGAGGAGAGGCATGGAAACATCTGGGAAATCTGTTCCAGGGCTCAGGCACTGCCCAGGGCAGAGTTCTGCCTCCTGTGCAGGGGCAACTCCTGGCTCAGTCCCTGCCCGTTCCTCTGGTGCCACTGCTGGGCCCCAGGGCAGAGCCTGGCCCTGCTCCGACCTCCCTGCACACAGGGACTCTCCAGGCTGAGCAGCCCCAGCTCCCTCAGCCTTTCCTGGGCACAGAAATGCTCCAGGCCCTTCCTCAGCTCCGCAGCCTCTGCTGGATCTGCTCCAGGAGCTCCATGTCCTGAGGATCCAGAGCTGGACACAGCAGCCCAGAGGTGCCTCAGAGGGTTGAGCAGAGAGGCAGAATCACTCCCTGACCTGCTGAAAATGCTCTTCCCAGTGCACCCCAGGGTCCTGTTGGCATTCTGGGTCACCAGGACACTCTGCTGGTCATGGAGAGCTCACTGTCCAGCAGGACTCCAGAGCTGCCTCCAGCAGGTCACCCCAGCTGGGCAGCTGCAGGGGTTTATTTCCCTCCAGTACAATCTCTCTGCTGCATTAGTTTCCTGCCAAGATAGTGAATTCCATCAGCACACCTGGGTCAAGGAGCATCAGAGCAGACACAGTAGATAAAGTGGGAGGGGATAAAGTCAGGATGTGTTTAATCTCCTATGTTATGTACATTCACCTTTTCTGATTGTTTCAGACTGAAACAATCCTGAATTGAACCATCTGGAGTGAAGGCAGATCCTTAATGTTTAGATTTCTTTTTACTGAAGGACTTGGGTTTGTGGGCAGAGGCATCAGAGGTAAATAAAAGGAATTCCCAGAGAACCCAGTAGTGTATATTCTAATCAGAATGAAAAGAATTATCCAGAATGAAAAGAAAGAAAAAAGCTTCTATGGATGCAGTGCTTTATTCAGCATTCATTAGACAGCTTTAACCAGATTATCATAAACTATCCTAAAGCAGCTTTAATCTTTCTTAATGAAACGGATAATTTAATTAGAAAAACATTTACACTTGAATTTTGCAAATGAAGGAAGCAGTCACAGAACATGTTACCAGCCCTAATGTCCTGATTTTTATCTTTATTTTTGTGGAAAAGAGGGTTTGTATAAATGAGTGCACTTGCCTTAATAGGGCTTTGCAAAACCAGCAGTTCCCATTTTAGACCAGAAGATGGACTATTAATTCACAACACAGCTCTGCTCACAGGAGGGTGTTGTTTAATGGCAAAGTACTAAGAAAAGGAAAGGAAACCTAAGGAGCATCTCCTGTTGAGATGCTGTGCATGAGAAATCTGTTCTCCAGATCTGTCCTGAGTCTTTTTTCATTTCCATGATCTGTGTTCATCCTGCAGCGTGCCTGGTTGAGAGAGGTACACATGAAAATAATCCTGCTAATAAACAGTGCTGTACAGTAATGAATTTAACAGTGAGGGAAATGTCAGTGGGAAAAGGGGAAAAGATTCATTTCCCCTGCTGTACCAAATCTTTTAGTGTTCTGGTGTCATAGAATGATTTGGGTTGGGAGGGACCTTAAAGATCATCTAAAATTGGATCTTTATTTATAAATCTATAAAAATGGGTTTATATAGATCCAATTTCTTTCTGCCATTTGAAACAAGCATTATTTGGAGGAGGATTTTTTTTTCCACTGGTGGTTGAATATGTTGCAGAAATTTCTTTTAAGAAAGTTAAAATCCATGTACTTGTGCTGTGGAGGGACTGTCCTTTTTTCATTAGATGTTGAAGTAAACTTAGTCGTCCTGAAGTAATTTTTGCTTTTCTGAGCTGTATGCCCCATAAATGCACAACTCTTCAGTGTCCTTCACTGTAGTTCTTTAACCATCTTTGAAGTATCATTAGGAGATCTGGTCATGTGTTCATAATGTAACAATTGTTGCATTATATAATCTCTGTTTTGTTAAAACATGGATTTAGAGAAACAACATTTATTAAAATTAATTGGTGGGTTTGTGTTCCTAATTTTTGGTTTGTTTTGCTACGCCAGAGAAGTTAACTGGATCTTATTAAATATTTCATCTGTCACTGCACTTTATAGGACTTAGGGCATCTCTTGGAATAGTTGATTTCTCATTCCTTTCAATACATTATTTTCAACAAACAATAATTCATCACTGAAGTAAAGCACTTTCTGATTAATATATTGTTGTTTGGTGTGTCTGTTTATTAATAAACTTTTATGCTTCCTTTGCATCTGCCTCATCCTCAGTTATTTGTACAAATGTAATAAATAATGTATCAACATTTTGAGGCACTGAACACAGAAGCATTTCTGCAGACTTACCCCTTTAAACCCCTGTTCTGCAAATTCCTTGGTGTTTGTTCTCTGGGTTTTTTACTCTAAATGTGGCCACTTTTCATCTTGCAGGTTCTAGATACATTAGGAAGTGAGTGGTATTTTGAATTGCAAATGTTGATGTTTTCTTGGCAGAGCTTTTGAAGATGGCACCAGATATCCCATTAAATATTAATATCAGGGAGCCCCGATGGGATCAAAGCACTTTTGCTGGACGAGCCAATCACTTCTTCACTGTCACAGACCCCAGGAATATTTTGTTATCTAATGCCACACTGGAAAATGCAAGAAAAATTGTGCATGATTACAGGTATGACATTGACTACTTCTACTACTGGCCCCAAAAAGTCCAAGTCAATGCTAAGTACGTGGTGATATATTTAAAAGAAATACTTAAAACACTGTATTCATTGCAACTTCTTATTCCCACTTCAGAGCTTGAAACCCTTTTATTTTTAATCAAATTTGCTAATGGATGGGGAAGTTATGTCCCTCTTAAGGGTTCTGAAATACAAAAGAGTCTAATTCTGAAGGTAGTTAATATGAAAACAAAGCTTAAAACTTCCTCTTATGTGTAGCATTTGGAGCAGTTGATTTCTTAAATACTCTCAAAGTGAATTTTCATCGTTTCACACTAATGACCTCAGAGATTTTGGCTCCACATTTTAGCTCTAAAACCTAGTGCAGCTTTGAGTAAATAGACTCAGCCAGCATAACCACTGCTGGTTGTTTTAATTATTTTTATTTCACCAATGCATTTAAAAGCTGAGAAATCTCTACAAGTTATCTGAGAGTCTCCATTCACTTATGGTGAACATCCCAAATCCTCTGATGCCACATTTCTCACGGGCGTTTGCAGCATTTTATAACACTTGCTCTCTTTGCTGTTGTCTTGTCTCTTAACCTGTCCCAAGACAAGGTATCGTGGCACCTGGCTTGACAGAAGATGAGCTGTGGAGAGCAAAATACATTTATGATTCAGCCTTTCACCCCGACACTGGGGAGAAGATGTTTGTGATCGGCCGAATGTCTGCCCAGGTGCCCATGAACATGACTATCACAGGCTGCATGATGACCTTTTACAGGTGAGAGATGGCAGTAAAACACATAAAACATTTGCCTGCGGATTAGAGAAGTGAAAATCAATGTTATTGTCAAAAGATTTATTGTAAATATTTTTAAATGTGAAATTTTGCTTCCTTTTGCTCTTCTCTCTCCTCATTCCCTCACGTTGATTAACGGTTCTTTCTAGAAGTAGTTTTGAGATAAGCCCTTAGCCCTTCTCCTTCACCATCCCACTTTCCCTCAAACTGGGAAATGTTCCAAAATCCCATCTGTGTGGAGGACAAAGAGAAGGAGATCCCTGGGAATTTCCAGCCTTTACTGGCATGCAGGATGTTCTGTCTGCCCCGTGAGTACTCGGAATGCTTCAATCCATTTGGTATGGTTGATTTTTAACTGCTGTTGTAGACATGGCCATTGGTTGTGGAGTTTCTGCAGCTCCCCTGCATTTCCTCAGTGGTTCTGGAATCTCCAGGACAGTGAAGCCCACTGAAGCAGAGCCAGTGCTCTCTTAGCAGCCTCAATGTTAGAGACACTTTTTGACACAGGATGCAGGAACTGGTGGGGGCTCAGAGGAAACAGCAGCAGCCTTTTGGATGCTGAGATTGTACAAACTCCTGACACACCCCCCAGTTTTGGATGGTGTTTATAAAACTTGTGTGTGCTTTAAATTCCAGTCAAGAGTATGAATCAAACCCCCAGGACAGGTGCCCATTCCCAAGCAGTGCCTCCTGTTAACTGCTTGTTCTGTTATTATCTATAACACTTAGAGAAGCTCTCTACCTTTTCTTTGCATTATTATTCAGGTTCAAAACTAGGTGATTTTTAAATTCTTCTTCTAAAATAACTCTGACTGTCAAGTATCAGTATCTCACTGACTGTATTGTTGCATTCAAATATGCAAGAACTTCTGCATGGTTACTGCTTGCGGTGGCTTTTCTTGATTTGCCATCATTTTCTTGTGCTGTTAATTCAACTGTGAGTTTAATAACAATAATTACAATTGTTTCTCTTTTCAAGAACGACGCCAGCAGTGCTTTTCTGGCAGTGGGTCAACCAGTCCTTCAATGCTATAGTGAACTACACCAACAGGAGCGGGGATGCCCCCATCACTGTCAGGTCAGGCACTGAACCTCATCATTCTGATGAATAGAAATTGTTCTCTGGTGTACTTGAACATGGTTGGGCATTAAAGTTTGGGGTGAGACAGGGATAAGTTTTTCCATCTGTACTAATTATTAATTTGATATGCACAGATGAGAAGTCTGGGAAGGGCAGAGCTGAGAACTCCATTTCTGCCATTAAAGACAAGCCTGAGCACCTTGGTCAAGAGCACTTAGCAGGATTTAACAGGAGTCAGTGCTTCAGGGCTCAGTCAACCATTTGCAAGTTTTCCTCATCAGTTTGGTGTCCTACCAGGATATTTCTGTGCTGATATTTTGTGGGGCCTTTAGTTGTGTCACTATGCCCCCTTCTCAGTGCCAGCACACACCATGCTGAGAGTTCATTTACAAAAAGAGATTCCTTCAACTGGTCTGTGCTTGTTCCTACTTGATGTCTGGGAAAGAGATTAAATATATGCAGAAAGCAAGACATCTCAAAGTGAAAGAGGGGAAATTTAGGTTAGATAAACAGAAAAAATCTTCCCTGTGAGGGTGGTGAAGCTCTGGCACAGTTACCCAGGGAAGCTGTGGCTGCCCCATCCCTGGAAGTGTCCAAGGCCAGGCTGGATGGGGCTTGGAGCAACCTGAGATAGTAGAAGGTGTGCCTGCCCATGGCAGGGGTGGAATGGAATGAACTTCATGGTTCCTCCCAAACCATTCTATGATTCTATGAATAGAAAACGGGAATTGCAGTACTTGACTTTCTGGTTTTGGGGCTGACTTGCTTAAAGATGTCTGGGAGCAAACTGTGAATTCCAGCATATAGAGACACCTCCTAGCTGGGAAATATGTAAAGTGTGGTTTGGGGCAAGTTGGGCTGGATTTGAGTGTTTGCAACACAGCTGGTCTGGGTGTATGGGGTTTGGTATGGTTGATTTTAATTACTATTATAGACATGGCCTTGGAAATCCAAACTGATTTTACTAGGTTAAGCAATTAGGAAATTAAATAAAGAAGTAATCCTTCAAGGTGTTCATTCAGGTACCTGAGAAAATGCTGAACAGGCAGCAATGCACAACCAGCAGAACCTGATTCAGTATTACAATGTGGCTTAAATATGATTTTTACTGCTGGTGAAATCAAAGTGTTTGATTCAGTGTCCCATTTAGATCTTCCATCCCCACCTTATTGCAGTAGCACAAGAAAGCCTATTTGACTTCTGGGGGGACATAGCTATGTGTGTAAAATGTAATTGTTTTTCAATGTAGCTGTGCATGTACAAACATTTTCATTTCTCTTTTAGCCAGCTGGGAACAGCCTATGTTTCTGCCACCACAGGTGCTGTCGCTACAGCCTTAGGACTTAATTCACTAGCAAAGGTATTGCTGGTATTTTTTTTTCTATTCTTACTAAACTCTGATGTCCTGTGAGAAGCTCACAGCTCATTTCTCCTCTGCTGTATCTGTGTCATGCACAGCTCCCACTGTGGAATTGTTATGGCTGCTCCTTTCTTTAGATCCCAACTTTATTTTTTCCCCATGGGGATGGGTTTATGCATATCTGTCAAATAGCCCATGTTTAGTTCATGCAAACTCTGTTTGATAAGGTGCCTTTTTTCCAGTTTCTTTTTCATCTTTCAAGGCATCTAATAACACTTAGGAAATTAATTGGAGTTGTAATTACACTTCCCTGTGATGCTACTAAATTCAGAATGGTTTTCCCGCTCTCCTGCCACTGCTCACTCCTGAGAGAAGCATTTATGACTTATTTCTTGTTTGAAGCCTGTTCTACCTCTGCCCCACCAGTGAGTTTTCACTGAATTTTAATGTGAAGGAAATAAGCTGCTGTCATTAGCAGCTGAAGCATTTCAATAAAGACAATGATTATGTACATTTTTGTTTTCCTTTTTTCTCCTCTCTCTGTGTTTTCCAGCGCGTCTCGCCTCTTATAGGGAGGTTTGTTCCTTTTGCTGCTGTTGCTTCTGCCAACTGCATCAATATTCCACTAATGAGACAAAGGTAGGAAAAAGAACAGAGATCACTCATGCTGGAAGAAAAGATGTTGTTCAGCTGGTAGATCAGCAAGTTACTAAATAAAGCACATTTTGGATCTTTAGCTTGTTTCAGAACCTTGCAGAAACCTCATGCATGAGGTTTTGACTGGTTGTTTGTAACAGCTATAAAATAGAACATAATAATTCTCTTCAGATAAATACCAAAGAGTTCTTCAGTCCTGGATCTCAGCAACCAGTTACTTCAAAACTTTGATCACATGGACCTTTGAATAGCAGCTACACTTGGGAAAAACAGTCATTTCAAAAATGGTTCTTGAAATCCCACCTGCAGAGCTTAGTCATAGAAGTCAGGCTCTGCAGTTCTGTTTAATCACTGAGGTGACAAAAATGTGCAGTTTGTCAGAAACAAACTTTTTTTCTGTGTTGTGATTTGACTAGGAATAAGAATAATAGTAGGGAAAAGCAAATTTAAAGCATCCTATTATAGACACAAGGTTATGGGCAGAAAAGGGAATATTTAGACTTTACAATGGAAGTTGATCTGTGGTAGTATTTTATCTTTTGTAAAATCTGAAGAGAAGAATAAAGGCAGTCCTGAGGATATTTGCTGTTCTCTGTGCTTCTCCGAGTATGAGTTTAACACCTAACCCTGCACTTGAGCAAAAGATCTAATAGGGAATAGTGCAGTTACAGAAACATAGTTTGGTTTGTGCCTCCTTTTATATTTTCAAGTATATTCTTCATGGTAGAAATGACAGCTCAGACTAGGATGCCAGGGGGGATTTTTCACAGAGCCTTCTGTTTCAACTCAGTGAAAATAATCTTCCTGTGTTCCATGAGCTGTCAGATAGGACAGGCTCCACTTCCAGAGCAGTCCAGAAAATTCCACTTTTCTGAATTAATGTGTAAAGGGACCTCTCCCTTCTGTGGAACACAGAAAAATAATCTCTTTTTTTTTCCCCTTGGAATGCTGTGACCAGACTCAAGCAGCAGATTACTCTTACAAATATTCAGTTGGTAACTTCTCAACATATTTTTCCTTGATCTTTCTCTGCCTTTTGAATTTTTTTTGTGTCAAGGGATGTTGCAAACAGACTCACTTAGAAAATAAAATAAACCACATAATTCTTGCGGTTGACAATTTTAAGGAACAAAGATAAGGTGACAAAAAATGGTGAAAAAATAAGTTCACATCCATCACTGCTTTATTTTTTACCCCTTATTCAACAGGGAAATCCAGTTTGGAATTCCTGTCACGGATGAGGATGGAAAAAGACTGGGTGATTCATCCAAAGCAGCTCAGCAGGCAATTGCCCAGGTGGTGATATCCAGGATTCTGATGGCTGCTCCTGGCATGGGTAAGGATAAATCCTGAGCAGTCCTGATTATCAATCCCTGCTGTGAGAAGGAGATTCTGTTCTATCCAAGTGGTTTTCATCAGGGTTCAGATTACCTTACAGTTCCCCAGGCAGTGTTTGCCTTTCTGTTTAGAACTTCCCCAGGGGAATGTGGGGACATCCTCAGTGTGTTTCACTGAGCTGCAGCAGGGAAGCTCCTGGGATGCTTCTGCAGAAAAGATGCAGAGAGCAAAGGAATGGGAGCAAATTCCACTTGCTTGGAGTTGGTTTAGGTGCTCTGCCAGTGCCAAATGACTGAGCTCAGGTTTAGTTACTTGTGAAATTGCAGGTTTTGCTTATTAATGTTTTATTATTCACCTTTGTAAATACCAATCCAATTGGCAATGTGAAATGAAAACTCAGTGAATGACAAAAAGCTGTGAAAATTGTGTTATGGTATTAGTTCAGCTAAACAGAAAATTAAAACAAAGTGCCATTCTCTCCAAGGTTAATGCATTTTTTTATCTTATTTGCAGCAATTCCTCCATTCATAATGAATACCCTGGAAAAGAAAGCCTTTTTAAAGGTTAGTCTTAGATAATCTATCTCTATGTATTTCATACCCCAAGTTAATATTTTAATGAATTTTAAATACTTCCTGAATCTTCATATTTGCCTCCCAAACACTGTGGGAGGACAGCCCTGTAGAACTTGCTTTACAGCTGTCTCTTTCCTTCTGCCTTCCTTAGAGATAACTTGGTTCCTTTTGTCACAGTGCAAGGTAACATTGAGAAAATAGGAACATCCTTGTTACTTTTATAATTGTTCTTAGAATGCACATTTCCTCCTGTGAAATAAACCTTCCTTGTACTGAGTCTTGGAATACAATTTATTGGGAAAAAAAAGAACATTTTAATAATGCTGGTTTTCTCAAGGTAGCAATAAGGAGGCTTTGCTTACCTGCTGTTGTAGCAATCTTAGTTTGCAAACAAAATTGATGGTAAAAATCTCTTTTGAAAATGGTCATTTAAAATTTACTGGGTGTAAAGGGACAGGCATAGAATGGGCATTCTTTAGGTGAGGAATCCTTTCCTATATCTTTTTTACCAATGTAGTATGAAGGGACCGTTTATAAATCCTTATTATCAACTGCTGATATCTGTAAAAAAGAATATTATGAATTGCTTAGGGCTGTCTTAACACAAGGTAAATAATATTCAGGTGAGCCTTTTTTTTGCGCATAGGCTTTCCTCATGCTTGTTTGATTTTAATTATTTAAATTTTGGGGAAGTTTTTGCTTTAGACCCACCCAAGAAGCCCAAGAAAATCAGTCTCCTTCCTGTTAGAAAAAATAGGAGAAAAACCAGACCCTGCCTTGGAAAAGTTTGTGTGGGGACAAGGAGGACAAGCAGAGGAATATTTTGTTTGGAATGGTTTTGTTTGTCTAAGATAAAGCTTTCTAAAGCATTTAAATTTTATCTCTGACTGTTTCTGCCTTTTGTGTCTCTTGTGCAGAGTGAGATTACCCAGTTACACACCCCACTTGAAAGGGTTTCTGTACTTATAAGGCAGGAACAGATTGCCTGGGGCAGTTGGGGCTGCCCCATCCCTGGAAGTGTCCGAGGCCAGGTTGGAAAGGGTTTGGAACAACCTGGGATAGTGAAGGGGGGAACTGGCTGATCTTAAAAGTCCCTCCAGCCCAAACTGTTCTGTGATTGTTTTCCAGTCTTAAAACTTCTTTTTCCCTAAAGTGCTTTGCTTCCCTCCCACTTTTTAACAGAAAACACTTTTGCTCACAGTGTAAAAACAGGAAATGTGGCATTTGAGTTTCAGGGTAAAAATCTGTGTGTGCTGCTTTTATCTCCTGGAAGAAGTGAGCCTGCAGGGCATCCAAACACACCACAACTTGTGATACTGTGATGTTCTTGAGAATGTATTGCCTGGAAAATTAACCCTTGTTTAAAAAAATTTAGGGAAAAATTATTTTGTATGTATTTGACGTGTGAGAAATGTCACAAAGCCATTGCCTCAGCTGACAAATACATGACATTTGTGAAGAAATTGCAGCAATCCTCAGGGACTGGAGACAAGTACCTGCTGTTTTTGTGTGGTGTAATCAACATAAGGGTGTTGTGAATTTTTCAGATCAGCCAAAATGAGCGATTTCTGCAGTGACTGCTCAGTGGTCTCTGGTACCATCCTGTCCTCTCCCTCAGCCTCAGAGACTGAATCCAGGTGAAACACTGCTCTGCAGGTAGCCAGTGGTAACACCTGGTAGAGATTAGTGTTAAACCCATTAAGGAATGAGCTGCATTTTTAACAAGCAGCTTCTGCATGTCCTCATGGGGTTTGAGAAGCACCATCCCATGCCAGCACTCCACCACCATCCCCAAACTGCTTTATTAACTCACTACCCTTGGCCTCTGCTTCTCCACCACTCTTGGAAATAATTCCTGACTGCTTGCCAAAGCCTCTTAAGCAACACAAAAGGCCAAAAAATAGGCAAATGGTTGTGAAATGATAAAAGAAATTAGAAAGCTGGTCTGCAGTAAGACAGAGAGAAGGAAATGCTCCTGGGATGTTGGTCTCAGAGCAGCCTGTCATGCTCTGATATTTGGGATAAGATGTAGGTCATGTAGCCCAGCTCATCCCCCACTTTCCCACAGGGTTTTGCACCAAGGCATTGGTGTGAATTAACAACATTCCCAGAAGTTATTGCTAGAAGATGCCTCAAGAATGTTCTTGGAACACAAGCACGTATTTACTGCTTCAAAAAGAAGTTGCCTCGAAGAAGTATTTTTATCTGTAGAAGTTTTTTTTTTTGCCATTGGTTTCAGCAGCAGCTTTGGGGCCTGTTTATGTAATGATGCAGCATAGCAGTAATTGATCAGGCTGCAGAATGTCTATTTTCATTATCCCTATGGCCATACTCCTGACCAGCTCTGTGCAGAACCAGGTTATTTTACCCGCTGCACAGGAGGATCCATAATCAGCCTTGCCCTGAGGTACAGGGTTTATAGGTTTTATTTACAGGTAACTTTTCTCCTAAAGACATAGATTGGTTTTTTCTATATAAACCTATGAAAATTCCAATCAACACTAAAGTTTTAGTTTCTGTTACTACTCTTACACAGCTTCAGCTACAGTTTCTCTTCTGTTCTGCAAATTGTATTAACATCCAAGTTGCTTGTAGAAGTTTCCTCATACATCCTTGAAGCAAGCTCCTTGGGATCTTTTAATCTGCAGCTAAAATCTCTATTCAGAGCTGTTAGAAAACCAGAACAGAGAGCCTTTTCCTTCAAGCATTGTTCTTGAATGTTTTATGCCCTGAAGTCCTCCACACATTCCTAATTTCACTGTCATTTCATTTATTTATTTTTTTGAAAACAGACATAGGAAAGCTGACAGATTTTTATATCCAACAAAGAAAGGAGGCAGTTAGAGAAAAGCTGATTCTCCTTATGGCTTTTGTTTGCTTAATTATCATTTCTCCATTTTCTCTGTTTGCACTAACCACTAAAATGTCATAAAGACATCTGGAAATTAAATCCTAATTCATTGGGAACTGCCTTCTTCCTGAGTTAAATGATAGTTCTCTAACACACTGAATTTCTTCTGTTCTTTCTCTTGTAGTTTCTCCATTTTCTCTCTTTATGGGGGTGTGCAGCCTGCATTTGAATTTTATTGTTTTATGTTGTTTCCTGGGCAACTCCAGTTCTTAATTCTGACCTCCCAGTGTTACTTTTTCCTCACCATCTTTCTGTATTAGTGCAGCCTGGTAACATTCTTGAAAAATAAAGGCTGGAATTCAGATCAAGTTGGCAAAAAATGTTCCAGCACATAAACTCCATGTTCTTTATGGAGTCTGTATTAGACACCTCTCTCTCTCAGATCAGTGACTAACTCTGACAAAGGCATAAAACCATTTATTCCTCTCAGGGCACCTTCCAACAGCTTTTTCAGTTATAAAATTGTATTTGGGGCTTTTCTGTTAAAACCCTTGGGTCCCAGACTCCCCTGCAATGCACAGCATCCCCCTCCCTCCCTTCTCAGAGACACTGCAGGGTTTGGCTTGTGTTCTCCACCTCTTGGCATGGACTCTCCCAGGGCATAAAATGAAAATTTGGGGTGAGTTTATCTCAGCTGAGGGTCAGATGGAGGTGTTCAGGGAATGCCAGAACAGCAAAGCTCTGCTGCCTTCACTCTTCTTGCTGTTGTTTTCTGTCTCCATTTGTTATCTGTTGTTGCAGGTTATTGCTGAATTGCCCAGTTCTTCCTGCGCTCATTTCTGCATTACAGATTGACTCCAGGAAAAAAAAATAAAGAAAAGAGAAGCAGTCTTCTACATTGTTTCTTGTCCCTCAGGCTCTGGAGAAGTTTTGCTCCACACAGGCTCATTTTCCCTGCCTCAGACACTGCTGTGACCTCCCTCAGCCCTGAGCTTTGTCTTCCTGAGCTTTCTCCGTTTCCTTTGCCCATTTCTACTCTCAAACAATGTCCAGCTTTTGTTCACCATTTTTTCCCCTCTAACTTCTTTATCTTGAGAAATTCTTCTTGCAGAAACACCATCTTCACTGAAAACATCATCAACTGTATGAAGTGATTTTTACCTCATGAGCTATTTTGTTTTAAAATTCCCTTTGTGTCCTCATGGCAGCTGTGTCTGTTCTGCTCTTAATGGAGCAAGAGGCAGCAGTGTCCACTGAACAGCTCTGGGTTTACTTCACTGAAATTCTACCAATGAGAGTGGATTCCTAAATAATTTTAAAAGCCTGCAAAAAAAAAATTCTTGGCATATATTCAAGTTCTGCAAAAGTTACAGAATTAATGAGGCATGTGGGTTATGTGTTGCTTTTTCAGCTTGGTTTCCCCAGTCCTCAAATCCTTCTTTCCTTCAATAAAAGGTGAACTCTTGCAGAACTGGAGTGTTGCTACAGGGACAAGTTCCTGCACATCAGGGGAAATCATATGACAGGAGAAAGGGCTAAGAGAGGCAGATTTACATCTCCTTTATTTATGGCTGGTGGCTCTAGTTGCAGGTTAAAACCATTTGATGCCACCAAAGGGAAGGAGCTGTAACCAGACTGAGCTCTTCCTTGGAATGCCTGGGCAGAATTCCCTGTGCCCTGCAGAGGTGGGGCAGCACCACTTGGAAACTTCCAGATTTCAGCTCTGGTGCTACTCTGGGCTTGTGAGATTCACAGCAAAGGCCCAGGAGCAGGTCCTGAGTCAAACAGGCACTCAGTGGAGTTTCTGACACTTCCTCGGACCGCTGTGTACATGGATTCCCTGGGAATTTCCTTGCTGCTCTCCAGAGGGATTTGGCTCTCAAAGTGGAGCTCAGCATGAAGCCATGCTGGTCAGGGCTTTGCCTTCACATCTCAAGAGTATTTTAGGTGCAGTCTGTCTCTTAAAAGAATTCCAGGAAGGTGAGAAGCAGGAAGAAAAGAGTCCATACTCACTGTGTGTGGTTTTATTTCAACAGAAATTTCCTTGGATGAGCGCTCCCATTCAGGTTGGATTAGTTGGATTCTGGTAAGTGGTTTCTTTGGGTTGGGTCTGCTGTCTTAAGAGATACTTGTAGGGGTTTTGAGAATGCAGCAATATTTGCCTTTTTTTTTTTTTTAAGGAAAAAAGGTTGAGAGTTACTGAGGGCACAGCAGTTATTTCCATCTCTGTAACTGATGAAATATCATGTTAAAAACTAAAAAGCCGTTAGTAGGGAAGAAGCTGCCAAGAAAAGCAGAGGGAGGGGAGAAAGGGAGTGGCAAAAAAAGGAATGTGGCAGCTTGATTAGAAAAAATGCTTTGGCTGCTACCTCTGAACAGTCAGTGGAATCTCATCCTGGAGGTTGATAATTCTGGAAACATTTGGTTAATAGGGTTTAATTTGCTGTGTTCTGGCATTTTCTGTTGTCATGCACACAAAGGTAAAGCACTGTAAGGACAGCAAATGGTAAATTTGGACAAATTTGGGAACATTATATTGAAACATTTGGTGCTATTTGTAGGTAATGATTTCATAAGGTACAATGCAGTGAGAAATAAAAGTTACAAAGCACTTTGTGGAACTTTACCTCACTGTGTACAGAAAACAAGAAAGCTTTTTACTTAAATCATGCATAAGATGTTTGAATTCTGTCTTAGCACCCTAAATATTGTAACCTTGGTTTTGTCTCCTCTAGTCTCGTGTTTGCAACTCCCCTGTGTTGTGCACTGTTTCCTCAGAAAAGGTGGGTACTGCTGGGAATTATTCTCACTTCAGTGTTATTCCAGATCCAGTCATGGTGCTGCACACAGACACAAACACGGGGTCATTGCCTGCTCAAGCACAGTTTTAATTCCCATATAACAAAGGTGATAAACAAGAGAATATACAGAGAAGTAGTAACTATGTTACTCATCAGTAATATATAATAGTTGTTTACAAACCCCAGCAGCTCAAGATGAGTTCTATACAATATATTCATGTCCAGTGAAGTTATGGATGCACTAAATAAGTCAGAGCCCATTTTATTTTCAGCTGGAAACTCTTCTATTTATACAGAACAGCACTGGAATATCTGTGCTCATTTGTTATTTGATTAATATTTTTCCAGACTTTTTCATCAACACAGAAGTAGCTCAGTACTGAAAGGAGTCTTAGAAATAATATTCATTATAGCTGAAATCCTTATGAAATCGGAATGAGTTACTTTAAAAACTTTGCTCAATTTGGTACATAGTATCAACAGGGCCTTAAATTCAGCTGTCTCTCTCATTTTAATAGTGGTTGTCTAAACTCAACAAGCTGCCAGCTGTACCTTAAACAACCCAAGCTGGAGCCGAGTCCATTAAAATGCTGAACTGAGGCAGCTTTTGCCTTCCAGAAAACAATAGCCAATTCTCAGTGTTGTTTGAGTACAACAGAGCTGACACCATCTGTCTCCCTGCTTGGCCTAGGACAGGGAACTGTGGTAAACAAGTGTCACTAGGCTACCTGGAGATGACTTGACAAACCAACCCAGCACATATGCTACAGTTCTTGATTTCAGCCAGGGCTCTCCACTTCAGAGGAAGATTAGACCTTGAACTGTGTTCAGGAAATTGCAGCTGTTCAAATGACCTGGCAGCTTAACTCACTTTACTGTGAACCAGCTCTCATAAAAACAAATCTTGTATTCAACTGAATAAAACGACATAGTAAGTTAAACAGGAAAATACATTCTATTTAATAAAAACCATTTTAGGAAGGTAAGTTTCAATGGCCAGCAACAACTTGAGCACTGAAGTGGATCCTTACCCTCATGGTAATAGCAACAGCCATTTCCTGACTCCATGGACTATCCCACTGCCCTTGGAGCAGGGATTCATGTGCCCTGGTCTGTGAGCCTGCTTCCTGGATAAAAGATTTAAAAATATCTGAAAACTCTTTTGACAATGTAGGATGTTTAGCAGATACATTGTCCATCTCATTTTCCCTTCTACTTGTTTGGTGTAACCCCTTCACTGTTTCTTTTGCTCAGTTCCATGTCGGTGTCGCGCTTGGAGCCAGATTTGCAAGCCAAGATCCGAGCCAGCCACCCTGGCCTAGAACGTGTATACTTCAATAAAGGATTATAATTCAAGGAAGGCAAAGTATCTTTCAAGGAGAAACTTATGAACTTATTTTTTCAATTGTGTGCCAACACAGACAAGAACACATCTTTATCTTGTCCTTTTGTTAAACAAGTTGATCATCTGCATTATTTTACAGTTAAAGACTTTCTTCAGTATAGTGTTTAAATCACATAAGGTCACTTTGTCCACTTTGGTATTGTTTGAAAGTTTAAACATACATATCCAGAGATGTTTACATAAGTCTCAAGCAGCTACAATAACAATAAAGAAGCGCACAATGAAAACCAGATGCTATTATATTGGATTTGCCACCTGTTCCAGCAATAGTGGGGCAGGGACCTCCTTTTCAAAAGTCATAGAGCAACTGAACGAAGTTGCCAGCCTCTGGTAGCCACAGGACGGGTGGCTGAACGTGTCAGGATGTTGTGCAGGAAGGGCTTTTTGCCAGGAGGCTGATTGGGCTGCACATTCTCCCTGTTGGCACAGAAGCGTTTCTTGAGGGCGGAGGTTGGCGGCGCCTGCAGCCTCTGCACCGTGTGGTACTGCTCAGCAATGCAGGCTGCCTTCTTGCGCAGGTCCAGCTTCACCAGCATCATGTTGTTCTGCAGCTCTGCCAGGGTCTGGTCCTGAGGAAGGCAAGGCGAGATATAGTTATATTAAAAAAATATAAAAATATCAAATCATAGAAAGAAAAGCCCATTCCGAGTTGGAACAGACCTTAAAGTTCCTCTTGTTCTCTCTGTTGTGGACAGGGACAGCTTTTACTAGACCAGCTTGCTCCAAGCCCTGTCCAACTTGGCCTTAAAACACTTCCAGGGATGGAGCAGCCACAACTTCTCTAGGAGATGTGTTTTCAGTCCTTCAGCATCCTTACAGTATTTTTTCCTAATATCTAATCCAAACCTCAGTGTGAAGCTATTCCCCCTGGTCTTGTACAGAAAGTCCCTCTCCAGCTTTCTTGTATGCTCCCATCAGGTACAATGAGAAGTTGTCTTAACTCCCTGGTTACTGTGAACTGAGGAGGATAAACAGCCTTTTGCCAAAATTCACTAACTGTTCTGCTAAATAAGACCATGCATAAAGTTTCTACTGTCAACAGTGTAGCAGTTCAGTAACACATAGGAACAGTAAGGGTGGGACAAAGCTGACTCCATCCTGCTGCAAATATGCTGCCATAGCAACTGTGATGGAGTGGATAAGGAAATGAGAACTCTGAATTCTACTTTAAGTGCAGGCTGCCAGTGAACTGAACAGGAACAATTTGGGTCTTCTGTGGAGAGGTAAATACACAACTAACTCAGCCCCTGAAAAAAAAAATCAGCCATAGAGCTCCCCTCACAAAATATGTACTAGCAAATAAATAATTTCTATTTGCAGCAGCAAGAACTTTGTTGCTCTGATTATGGCAAAGCACACAGACTGGAGCCCTCTCCCCCATGCAACCCACACCAAAGCAGACACATCACCTGTCTTGCCAGGATGTCATCACACATGCCCAGGGCTTCTCGCAGCCTCCCTGCCCCTGTGCTGTGGCAGCATGCTCGCTCTGCAGACTGGAGAGACTCCCCAATTTTGTGTAACTCTGCACGCAGCAATCTGACATTCTAGAAGAGAGGGGTTTAATGCAACAGCTGGTTTTGGCACTGCTCTGCAAACAAAGCCACTCCAAGGTAATTCAGACATGCAGCACTGAGGGAGGATCCCCATCTGAGTGATCAGATACTACACAACCTTCAACAACTCCTGTAAGTTCAACAAACCCATTTCATTTATTTAAAAACCTGGAAACAGCAGCCCCAAACTCTGTTTAAGCTGGCAACCACTTTGCCCTGCAAATGTTCTTTTCTGTAACACAGAACTGGAGTTACCTTCTGTCCATCCTCCAGCTTCCTGTCCACATCCATAGTAATGGGTTTGGCAGAGGGAGGTGGCTCCACTAATTTCTGGTACTTGTGCAACTCTAGGAACAGACAAAAAGTAGTGAGCAACAGGACATTGATCAGCTTTCAGTATTCCTGAAATTCAGGACTTCCCTTGAGACAAGCTGCCACAGGCAAGCTGGAAAGAGCTTTTGAGTTTGTGCAGAAAGGCACAAACATTCCAGGCTTCTCCCATTCACTTAGACAAAGGGGCTTAAGATTTTGAATGGAAGGATTATCCTATGCTAAAGTCCATTTTCCTGTGAAAATGAAGTGAAACTGTCCATCCAGCACATTATTCCTGTCACCTACAAGTCAAATAATGTTTTGAGGGTGTCTAAATCCAATGTACCCTGAAGGAAGTCTCTCTAACCCTGCACAGGGATCTCTCAGCAGGGTTCAGAACTGGTGCAGCATTGCTGCTGTACCTGCAGTTGTGGAATTCAACTCCTTTTGACACTGCTCCAGCCTGGCTTTGGTGTCTGCCAGCTCTTGCTGCAGAGCAGACGAGGTGGCCGCTCGCTTGGATCGACGTACACTCTGCTCTGAGTCCTTTTGCTTGGCATCCAGGCTCTCCAGTTTTTGTTTGGTCTCCTTCAAGGCAGCTTTGAGCTCTGAAATCTCCTCATCACGCTCCTGAGAAAGGAAGTTTGTTCAGAGAGTCAACAAGAATTTTGTAGCACAACTTGTCTGAAACGTTCTGTGTCTTTATTCCTGGAGAATTTCTCAATCCTACACTTCACACATTGAACCCAGCCTTTAAGGTTACTTTTAAGTGAGTAAAACAAACCCACTTCCTGGGAGCCTAAAGCACTTTTTTACAGGCTCTAAAGAAGAGGGATTGTTTTGGGAGTTGGCATCTTCAGAATAGTCTGCAAGAAGTCCCAGAGGTCACTCAAATGCTGTAGGCATGAAAATATGGACAGGTCCATACCCATCATGACAACTGAGAGCAAGAAGACAAATTTACACAGCTTCTGTGAATCCAAAGAGCCCAAATCAAGCCACTAGTGCAAGGAGTAAGGGGGGAAGAGAATCATGTTGAACAAATGGACAAGTCAGGATGGTTGTACATCAGCTTTCAGACTGACTGTTCAAAATTAAGAAGCCTAGTGGGCTACATAAAGTAGGAGACAAGAAGAAAAAATTGTGGACCAAGAGATGAAATAATACCACCAAAAATACCTCAGAAAGCAAAATCTTTCTTTTCACTTTGCATAAAGATCTTCCTGGACTCAAGTACCCAGAGTCTCTTCCCAACCCACTGCTGCTTTCCTGATTGCCCTGAACAAACCTGTATCTCCTCCTGGTAGTGGTCAGTCATTAACTCCTTCAGGATGTTCATTTTGCCCTCATAGAGTTCCTCCAGCTGCTCTCTCTGAGCATCCACGTGCTGGCTACAAAGAGAACAACCAATCCCACGTCAGGATCTGGCAGTTCTGGCTGCTGTAGCTCATCCCGAGCAGAGGGAGGGAGAGCAGCACAGGCTGTACCTCCACCACTGCTCCTTCTGTTGCATGTGCTCCAGCATCTCGTTGCAGATCTCCTCACGCAGGCGTATCTCGAGCTGCAGCTTCTTCTGCCGCTCCTGCGCCAGCAGCTCCCGTGCAGCCTCGACCATCTGCAGCAGGTCCTGCAAGAGACACAGCTCTGCTGCCCACACTGCTACAGAGTTAACACCTGGGGTAAACTAAGTAATGCCATGTCTGCAGGATGCAGGGATCTAGATTTAAGGGTTTAGTCTCTTGGAAAGAAAAGTTGCCAGGGTTTGCTACCTTGGCACATGACAGCTTGAGTCTCTGTTGGGACATGACTTCATCTTGATCTTCCAGCTATCCTCACTGCCTGCTTTATCTAGGAAGTTTGATTATTTTTTCCCCATTTAGATTCCTGATCTGCATGTTTTCTAGATATCCCTTGCAGAGAAGGAATTACAGGTCTGCACCTGCACTGTTACTGCCACTATTCCACAGATGACAAAGTGCTTTCAAATTCAGCATGTGTGTGAGATTTAGACCAACTGCAGAATATTTTTGTCAAGGATTCCCAATTTCCTGGGTCCTTTTTCCTTCTGAGGTTCTGTGTCATCTCTCTTGGCTCTCTCTGAGCTCCAATCCCAGCTCCCCAGGCCAAAGCTAACAGTCATGTTCTTGACCTTGCATCCACATGAAGGCTGTAAAACAAAGCACGGCCCACCTTCTTCTCATACATAGAGACATCTGCCTCATCCTCGGTGTCTTCTTCTGATTCCACATCTTCCTCTGGCTCTGCCTCTGGACCCTGGCTGAGTCGCCTGCTGTGTTCTTTGATGATGGATTTTAAGGATGGAAGTCCCAGCTTTGTGGGAGGTGCCTGAACAAGCTGAAGGGGAAAAGACCACCATTACCAATCTGCAAAGCCTGGAAGTTGTGTAGTCTTTAAACACAGCCAGCCCCTCTCTGCAACCTGTCAGACATTTCAGTTTAGCAGAATCTGAAAGCAATAACTGCTGGAGAAGCACAGGGACAAGGTACAAGCATGCCCCCTCTCCTTGTGGTGGGAAGGGACCAAGTCCCACAGAAGCAGGAGAAACCCAAGCTACCCTGACCATGCCATGATCCTGGTGTGTGTTACTCACCTGGCTGGCAATGGCTGAGAACTTGGCTACGTGCAGAGTCTCATCATAGGTGGAAGCACACTGGTTGATGTTGACAATCATGCAGGAGCGCCCGCGCCCGGTGAAGAAGCCCTGGAACACGCGGGTCAGTTTGCTGTCCCGGAACGGAACCACCGCCTGCTTTGTCCTGTGGGAGAGACACCAGTGAGCAGGGAAAGCAAAGCAAACCCCTCACACCCTCCCTCTGGAGGAGTGGCTGCTCACCTGGCCTGCTGGTTCTGGCGGAGGGCGGCGATGCAGCGGCCCAGGGTGTGCAGGGAGGTGTTGATGTTGTTGGCTTCCTTCATTCGCTCCCCGCTCCTCTGGTCCTTGCAGCGCTCAGAGCCCGCCAGGTCACACAGGGACAGCCTGAGGGAAACACAGTGATATTCACATCACTTACAGCCTTTTTCCTGCCATATCAGGTTTACACTTCAGACACCCTGCAGTCACCTTCCCAGCTTCCCCATCAGGGCACAGACCACTCTTTTGGGGTGCCTGGGCTGTTGATGGATAGAAGGGCCTGCCTTAAGTGTAGGTGTTACACAAGGTAACAGCAAAATGAGCTTTGAAGTGTCAACTTCTAAGATCCTTTGCCAGTCCTCAGAACAGCCACTTTCCAGATAAATACATCCCAGGAACAGGCACCAGCAGCACTCAAATCAGCCCTGCTGCAAGGATAAGGATGCTCACATTTACCTTCACTCAAAAAGCCTGAGGACTACCTCAAGTTGTACCTTGCAGTACTCCTCAAACTCTGTCAGTTCCAAGACTTAACATTTATTCTTTCCAAGTAATTTCAACAACACCATCATCAAGATACTTCCTGTACCCCAGGCCCTCAACCAAAGGGACAAGAAAGTTGAGATTACACCCAAATCCTAAAAAAACATGAAACTTACTCGCTGATTTTTGGAACAAGTTCACTGCCGCCTCTTTGCAAGTGCAGAATCCGAATGGAGAACACACTGTGACTGTAAAGAAGCATGCAAATATTAAAAAAAAAAAAAAAAGCAAACTTTAAAAGCCCCTCAGAATTGTATTTCTGCCTAAAGAATTCCTCTCCCTTCAGACCTGCGACTGGAGTTCTGGTTCATGTGGGTGCTCGCAAAACTCTGGTTTTTCCGACCCAGTTTCAGGAGCTTCCAGGCCTCATCAGCATCCCGGACATTGATCCAGTTCAAATCTGGAAAGCAAGCATGCATTGGGCACAGCAGTTTGATAAGAAAACTTAGCCCCAATTTCACCACTGCATGTTCTGGACATCAACAGATTTGACAATCCCGTAATCCCAACATCAGAGCTCTCTGTGGGGCTCTCCAGCACATCACTGCTAAGCCACCCACCCACTCAGCCCTAAAGCCTCCCTAGCAGGCCACCAAACCTCTCCTGCAGGCAAACCCACCTTTCACATAGGGGTTGCCAGTCTGGTCCTCGCAGAGCAGCCGCAGCGGTTGCCGCTTGCGGTTCTGCCCAGGCAGAGCTGGTTCTAACAAGTCATAGATTAACTCGTTGTAGATCTCAAAGAAAGAGACCCAGATGGAGAACTGCACATCTCCTGGGCTGGTGAGTGAAATGCGATCCAAGTCAGCCCAGCAAGGGCCCAGTTCTGGGGAAAAAAGAGAAAAAAAGGAAGGGAAACAAATCATGACTGCAGCTTTTTATGGGTCCAACCAGAATGGTTTAGGTCTAGAGCAAGATATTTCCTTCAGCAAGCAAAACCACTCCAGAAACAAATTCTTTTACTTACTTCTTCCTATTTACATCTATTCTAATGCCTGTTCCCAGTAAGCCTAAAGTTTCCTTTAACAGTATCACCTGCTTTGTGTAAGGACTTATACATACTCAATTTTGATTCCAGAATTAAAAGATATTTCAAACATTAACTCTTTCCAGCATAACTGAAGTTTTAGTCCTTGTTATCTCAGTCACTCCATGCTTCTGGATACCCGAGTAGCTGGTAGTTCCTGGTTTTGATAGTCAGAGCACAAGTGCTCAGTGCAGCCTGCCACTTTGGCATCCTGCTTCCCAGCAATCCCCATCTCACAGCAATCAGCTGCTCAATAACCACATTCCTTGAATGAAGAGAGTGAATCTCAAGCAATTTTTCATTTCACAAGGCTTGGTTATTATGGAGTGGTGAATTCTTCCGATATTGGCAAAATATATGCAGAGTTCTTCTGATGTGGCATCTTTCAAAGGAAAAATCTGAGGCTACAGCACCTTTTCTCCCTTACCCACAACACAGCATCCAAACAGTCATCACCCTTTTCTTCCCTCATCCTCCAGCAAAAAGCAGCAGGTTGTACACAGCAGGCTTCCAGAAATACCTTCTGTCTGGCTGAGGTCTGAATGGTTGGTGAGCTGGCTGGTTGAAGACAGCCCAGCAACTCCACTGTCAAAGCTGCCACTGGTGGTGGCCTGGAGCTGAGACTCAGCACTGTGGCTCCTCTTCAGCGGTGTCAGCAGCTCCTCCTTGAAGGAAACAAGGAACAGGAGCATGCAGGTAGCATGACACCACCCCTTTCCTCTTGCTGTTGAGCCCCCAGAGGCCCTGTCCTTACCTCCCAGAGACCCTTCTGCAGCATCATCTGCTTCTTGGTCTCCTCCTGGCGCACCTGCCTGCTGTCCAGCCAGGTCACCTCAGTAGAGAGGGCAGGCTTCAGGTCCATGGCCTGGTACAGCCGGTCCCCCACACTGTGGAAGATGGTTGCCAAGGAGCGAGGCAGAATCCCCCCATCCTGGGCAGTGCCTGCAGCAAGAACAGCAGCAAAGCTGAGGATTCAGAGGCAGAAGACAGAAAACAATTCCTTCAACAGGCCCCACAACACCTGGTGCTTTCCTTACCCTGAATTGTGTGAGTCTTCCCTGAATTGGTGATGCCATAGGTGTAAACCAGACAGTTCTGCCCACTCAGCACATCCTTTACCACCTGCTTCATTGTCTCATCAAAGAACAATTTCTGCCCTACCTCTGGTCCAAAAATCTGCAAACAAGACATAGGAAAAATGGCTTTATGTAGATCTTTCCTAGCCTTTGCTGATGGTTGCTCAAGTGATATTACATGGTTCTTTGTTCCCTGCACTAGCCATGAGCAAGGGACCCGTCAGCAATTCCAGCTGAGCTCCCTACAAAAACAAGCTGCTCATTTATTTAATCCAATAGCATTTCATATCACTGCAGCCCCTAGTCTGTTTAGAGCCTCATGAACAGGAGTTTGCCATTTGCTGCCAAAAAAGAGTTGTCAGAAACAGCTTAAAATAAAAAAACTAATAAAACAGCAACTAAAACCTGAAGTAATCTGATTGCATGAGACTGCAGAGTTCAAGCAGTGCCCTGGGGTCAGTGGACGTGAATAAGGCTGCTTTTCAAGCTGCAGGGCTGGTTTAAGCTCAAATCACTTCCAGATGGGTTGTTTGTCCCAGCTACCTACCCGGGTGAAGGAGAATCTGTGCACTGCTTGGCCCACTCCTCGCTCCGTGCTCCGCATGGTGAAGGAATTCTTCGGAGCTTTCAGAATAAGGCTTTCGGAGTTCTCAATACAGACACAGCCCTAAAGAACACATAAAATCCATCATTGCAGTGGCTTACAGGAGGATAGACAGCAAAGGACAAGAGCATCTCCCAGCAGGCACACAGCCAGCTCAGACGCTGCTTCATTCAGTGTCTCACCTGGTCTTCCCCCTTTTCTACTTCTGTAGATTTCAGAGGTCGAACTCTGAGGTAAACCTTTAATTTTCCATTATTGTCTTCAGCTACAGCCTGTAAGAATCAGCACAAGTTAAATATGGCAGCCAGAGAGGCAGCACACAACCCCCCATGGGAACACTTAACAGGAACCACAATATGGAGCACACATGTTGGCTATGCTGCAAGTGCTGAGGAATTTCTCTGGTCCCAAAATCACCAACAATGCCAGAAGCTTTCTTAGGCATTTCCAAGCCCACCAGCATTTTTTTTGATTGTTTGTTTATCTAATAGATCAGGCCAACAAACCAAAGGCCTAACATCAAAACCAAGCATCACCCCAAGCAGCACCCACTTGCTGCCCACTGCTCTCCCAGGATCTGCTCCCCCCCAAATGCAGCATCTTGTTGCTGCCTCTTCTAAAGAGTCTCTGTTATTTTTTTATCACACCACCTTTGTACATAGAACAGCAGCCGTGAGTGAAAACGCTGCTCTGTTATTGACAGAAGAGCTCCAAGCTGACCTGAGAGCCCTCCAGGTTTGGGGAGATGGCAGAGAACTCTGGCAGCAGGTCCTTGCGCAGGTCAGCCCCAAAGCCCGTTGCTGTGGACTCGAGCACAGGGGAGGCTGCAGCCTCATCGTCAGAAAACAGCCCTGGGGAGGAGGGTGCTTGTGCCATGGTGCCTCACACGGCTCCTGGGGAAAAAGGGGAACGGGCCAGGGTGATGTTACAGCAACCCCTGCACATCCATCGGTCCCCACAAACACGGATCCCCACCTGGAACCCTCCCTACACACATTGCAATGTGCACACCGCCTGCACGCGGGAAAACCTCACAGGACCCCGGACACAGCCCGTGCACACACAAACACCGCCCAGGACTCCAAACCCACCTCGTGGACATACGGACACCATAGAGGTAACATGCACACAGACACCCCTTTAACACACGGTACCAAACAGACCTAACGCACACACCAACCGCCACACAGGACAGCCCCAAGCCCAGACGCAGCTCGTCACCGCCCCCACACACACAGCCCAGCACCACGCGGGACTGACCGCACGCAGAGGGACAGAGGGACCCACCAACGCCGCCGACAGCCGCTGTCGCCGCTCCGGCCCCGCTGCCTCTCACGCCGCCCCTCGCTCGGCGTTTCAAACCTCGCCGCCCGCGCGCTCCGCCAATGGGAGCAGGGCATGAGCGCTCCTCGACCAATCAACGCCCGCTCTCTGGATGGAGAGGGCGGGGCGCCGGGCAACCGACCGCCCACGCGCGCGCGCACACGGCGAGGGGGGCGTGGCGGCCCTCGGCCGCCTCCCGGCGGGCTTTGCGCACGGTGCCGCCCCTGCCGCCCTCAGGGCCGGGCGGGGAAGATGGCGGCGGGGCCCGGGAGTGAGTGCGAGGCTGGGCGGGAGACGCGGCGGGGAGCGAGCGGCGGCGGGGCTGGGGAGGAAAAGGGGCAGGGGAATTGCCCGAGGAGAACGGAGCGGTTCCAGAGGACCCTCCCGGGAAGAGCAAACGGGGGCGCGGGGCGGGGCGGAGCCAATGGGTCCGGGGAGGGGCGGGGCCAAAGAGTGCCGGAGGGGCGGGGCCAGGAGTGGAGCCGCAGGTTCGAGTCCCGGTGTGGCCGGGACTGCCCCCGCACACTCCTGCCCTGTCCCGCAGAGCATAAGCTGCTGAGCGCCGGCCCCACCGAGCCCTGGTCCATCCGCGAGAAGCTCTGCCTGGCCTCCTCCGTCATGCGCAGCGGCGACCAGAACTGGTACGGGAGCGGGAAAGGCGGGCGGCGTGTGCACGGCACCGGGCACGGCACGGGGCTGTCACCACGCTGCCTCTGTTCAGAATGAAAATGGTGTAGGAGGTGTTCAGGGTGTACCTGGACAGGCATTTTGTTGCCTTCATAACTACTGTGAAAACGCAGAGGTGTGGTAATCAAAATAAAGAGCAATGAGAGCTGGAGAGGGAGTTTGGACAAGGAGTGTCCGGACAAGGGGGGATGGCTTCGGACTCAGAGAGGGAGGGTTGGGTTGGAGATTAGCAAAAAGCTCTTTACTGTGAGGCTGGTGAGGCACTGGAAAGGGTTGTCCAAAGAAGTTGTGACTGCCCATCCCTGGAAGTGTCCATGGAACAGCCTGGGATAGTGGAAGATGTCCCTGCCCATGGCAGGGGTTGGAACAAGATGATCTTTAAGGTCCTTCCCAACCCATTCTATGATTCTGTGTTCATAATTAGATGAGGTGAATTGTGGACAACAAAGATATTTCGTAGGGGAATTCCTGTGCACTGAACCTATAGCTCTGTTTTACTGTATTTTTCTCCTCACTAAAGTAAGGGTTTTGTGGAAAAGTAATCACATAACCAGGTGAAAGAAACTTGCTTTTCAAATAAATATTTTTGAGACTTGTGGAACTCCTTGGTGAGTTTATCATGTTTAGCAGGGTTATTCAATGATGCAAAGAGAGTTTTCCATCTTTTCTCTGCATGTTGGTTTGGGGAGAAGGTGAGTTGATGGTGACTTGCCATTTTCCTCCCACAGGGTCTCAGTCAGCAGAGCCATCAAACCTTTTGCAGAGCCAGGACGCCCACCTGACTGGTTTTCCCAAAAGGTAAAACACTGACATTTGAATCTTGGACACCAAATCTCTGCACAGTTGTAAATGCTATATTGAGGATGAATTTAGGATTAATTTTTCTGTGTTTTATCCAGTACACAGTTACTAAGTAAAGCTAACTAATGAGATCCTTCACCAGGCATGTGATTCCTTGCCTTGGGAATTTGTGGATGTCCATGTATTTTGGTGTGTCCTGCTGTTTGGGCAAGCAAACTGTCCTCTGACTTCCTTTGTTTTTTTCTCAGCACTGTGCATCTCAGTACTCAGAGCTCTTGGAGACCACAGAGACCCCAAAGTGAGTACAAAGTCTGACCCCAGCACAGCCTGCGGCAGCTCAGGGGACACTCCTGGGTTCTTACAGCAAAGTCCTTGTCACTGTTAAATTACTTTTTGTCCCCCAACCAGCTCCTCCTGAAAGGAGCATTTCAGAATGAGAAAATTCAGCTGGAATAGCTGTTGTGGGACAGTGGGATCAGGGTTTGTCAGATGGGAATGATAATATTTATTTGGCTGGAACAAACACTGCATGTTAGCCTTACTGGTCAGAAGCTTTACACATAAATTTACCATTCAGAATAGGGGTAGAAAAGAGAAGGAGTGAGAAGGGAGATCTTTTGTGTTTGTCACTATTTTGCTGTGGTTTCTTACAGTTTTCTTATCAGTGTTGTCACTACAGCTCTGTGATATGAGTTATTTACTGCTCCTAATTCCAGGCATTTTGT
The DNA here is from genome assembly GCF_901933205.1 of Camarhynchus parvulus. Classification (NCBI taxonomy): domain Eukaryota; kingdom Metazoa; phylum Chordata; class Aves; order Passeriformes; family Thraupidae; genus Camarhynchus; species Camarhynchus parvulus. The sequence goes on along the minus strand of NC_044583.1, from coordinate 15,169,145 downwards.
TTGGAGACTTCACACAACGTTAAGTGAACGATGGGATGTTTAAAAGTAATATTTGTGTGGAACTGATTTGTTTGTGAATTATATTCAGCACTAGAGTTGCAAAATTAAAGGGCTTAGTAGAGTTAGAGAAGAAAAAAATAGATGTTTCTTCTTGCAGAGAAAAGAATTCTCTCTTGAAGTGGAAGGATTATTTTCAGGTTGAGAATTTTTGTGGACTTGCATCTTTGATCTGTTCCTAAAGACTTTAACACTGGGTGAATTAGCAAAAATTTGCTGAAGAGATTGTTTTAACATTGTGCTGTCCAATATAATGTAAGGGAATTGGAGGAAGTTGATTTTTTTTGGATGAGCATGTCATGAATGACAGAAAGCAGCCATTTATGAAACAGGAACTGAGTTTTCTTGTGGTTTGTCTCTGAGTTTTTCTTTTCTCTTATTCTGTAGAAGAAAACGTGGTGAGAAGGGAGAAGTTGTGGAGACAGTGGAAGATGTTATTGTGCGGAAACTGACTGCAGAGAGGGTTGAGGAGTTGAAGAAAATAATTAAAGAAACACAGGAAAAATACAGGTACATGACAGAGGTTTTAAAATATTGTACACCTGAGAGTCCTGTCCTGAAAAAGTAGTCCAGGTGGGATGGTGATTGGGGTGAAAATGCTGCTTAAGGTGTCCAGTTCAGTGATGAAAATGTAAAAAGATTTTGTGATTACAGGCAACTCAAGAAGGATGCAGAGCTGATCCAGGCCGGACACATGGACAGCAGACTGGAGGAGCTGTGCAATGAGATTATGATGTGGGTTATTTCATTATTTCTTCTGAGATTGTAATTTCTTGACACTCTGTTTGGCAGCATCTCTTGCTCCAAGTAGTTTGGGTTAAGAGAAATGGGGCTGGGCAGATGCTTTGGTCTCTGGACTGGGGAGCAGCTGATGTGGAACATCCTTTGGAGTTGCTCAGTAAAGAGCTTGGCCATGGCTTGCAGAACCATGTTTGCTGCCTCCCTTCTGGCAGTCATCTGGAAGTGAAATTTCCTGCCCTGTGTGTCATTCTCTGGCTCTGCTGCTCACCTTGGGGGATTTGAGCTTGAGTGGTTTGATGTTGTCTGGAGATAACAGGGTGGGCATCAGTAAAATGCATTTTGGAGAGGGAATTAAGGGGAACTGAGTGACAGCAGGTTTTGTTCTTTGTACAGAAAGAAAAAAATGGAAGAGGAGGAGGCAGAAGTCAAGAGGAAGGCTACAGATGCTGCTTATCAGGGTAAGTTGGAAATGAGGTGCCTTCATTTTCCTCAATGCATATATTCATAAGAACATTCAGAAAAAACTGAATTCTTGTTAAGACCTGCAGGAGGAATTCCTTGACCCTAGAGTTGGAGAGAAAGGCTGTATTCTCTTTCCAGCACTATATTTGTAACAGGGTAAAAGGCAGAGGCTCCTGAAAAAGGAATAAAATCTTCAGGAAAGGTGTATCCAAGGGAAAGCAGGGTTAGTAAGGGGGTCTGTGTTAGAATGTCAGGCTTTTCACACCTTTAGTTTCCCCTGGTCACTGAGGGTAAGAGGAAGAAACTTAGTTATTCTGAGTGTTTAGTTCTTCATAACTCTTGGGGCATTTAATTTGGTGATGGGAGGTGGTGAATGCCAAACTGCTAGAGAAACCTGCAGCTGGCGTGCATTACCCAAAGTCAGTATTACTTGGGAACTGAGCCTAGTGGGGTGCAAGAAATTCCTATAACATAAATTGTTCTCTTAAAATTCTTCAGGATAAAGTCAAAAGTAACTCTTTGGGCCACTCCACGATGGAGTCACAGACTCTCACTGTCGTTTCCATTCTCTTCCAGCTCGCCAGGCCATTAAGAACCCACCTCGAAGGCTGACGGGGGTGATGGTTCGTTCTCCTGCAGGCTCCACCTCCCCGGGCGGGGATTATTCCCTCGGAGATCTGTCCCAGCCCGCTGGGGATGAGGCCAGCCCAGGGGTGAGGATCCTTCTCTGGGTAGGAGGGAAAGCCCAGCTTGGGACGTGGGGCTCTGCATCCATCACAGAGAAGGGGCCTGGGGAGAAGCCCTTGCCTTGCTGTGCAGATTTCAGGTGCTGTCGTGTGGTTGGTGACAGTGCTGCTCGAGATCCATCTCCTCTTCCCTGTCTGTGGTGATCAGTGCCTGGATCAGAGGCCGTGTAGGGGCATCAGTGGGTTGGCCAGGCAGTCTGTGAGTGCCTGGGAGCTGGCTCTGCAGGGCAGGGAAAGGGTGAGAGCACATGCCTGGAGTAGGGGCAGTGAGTGAATGGAGTAGGTGTCTGTGGTGTGCTGGATCAATGCTCTTGGGGGAAGCAGCAAGTGGGGCTGGTCCGTGTGGTGGAGTGTGGCTTTGAACAGTGTGGTTTTTCTCTTTCTCAGGTCACGCCAGGGACATTGCCCAGCACCCCAGTTGCCTCCTTCATTGGAATCCCTGACACCCCTCCAGGCTCTGCTCCCCTGGATGCCCCCATGACCCCAGTCACTGATGATTCACCCCAGAAAAAGATGCTAGGACAAAAAGCAACTCCGCCTCCTTCCCCTCTGCTCTCAGAGCTGCTGAAGAAGGGCAGTCTCCTGCCCACAAGCCCCAGGCTGGTATGGAGCTCTCTGCTCATATATGCAAGCACACAAACAATTTGCTCCAGATTTTCCCACTGAAAAAGGGGGATCTGCAAAGAATTTTTAAAAATGTGCAGTTTTGTGAGAGTCCCAGCAGAAGTGATAATCTGAGAGGTATGAATACCCCTGTGAGCTGCAGAGGTCAGCCCCTTTCCCAGCAGGACTGCAGGGCTCGTGCAGCACGTAGGACTGGCTGTCCCCTCAGTCATAAGGAGTTGGAGTTGCAGGGTTTGCCAGAGGAAATTGTTCTCCTCAGGGGAGGGAGCTTGTTAGTCAGCATTATCCCCATCAGCCTCTGTGGTGTTCCTGGTGATTCCTACACTGGGCTGACAATTCTCTACAGGAACTCCTGTTTCAGTATTTTTAATGTGTACAAGAGTAGGGAATCCTTGAATGGCATTTATGACCTATACAGAAGTGCTTCAGTTTTCTCCTAATTGTAGACAGTTCCTAAAATCACTGTGATGAGAACCCACTTGTGGTGTTATTGACTTGGGAAGTCTTAGGAGATGCTGACACTGTTCAGAGCCCAGTGTGAAAGCAGCAGCCATCAGCCTGCTTGTGACACAGATTCCCTGGCTCAGTGCTTGTGTGATGGAGTAGGTGTGTTGCTGTTGACTTTTTTCTTCATAGTAGTCAGATTTAGGGTTTTTTCTATTTGCTAGCTTGGGTAAATGTTCTATGGATTTTGTGTTTGCAGGATGTAACATAAAGTGGGGCAGGGAAAGGTCATGGCTGTGGAAGGCTGAGTTTTCTTTGTAGGAACAGGACTGGTTTGCATCTGTTTCAAGGTCCATCATAGGTTCACTGTGTGACCTTGATCAAGTTACTTTCCATCTTGGTACTTCTGCTTCTCTCAGCTCGAAACAAGGGATACTTCTGTGCCATCTCAGGGTCTAGAGAGACTCATATGTGTAAAGGATTGTGAGGTCCTTGAAGAGAAGAACTGTGATAGAGCAAATGATGCACTTGGCCTCACCACAAAGGAAGGTGTTACAGCTAAGAACAGCAACAGTTTCAGACTGTCATGTTCTGCACTTGTGGGAGGGGCCTCAGGCAGGGACTAACCTGAATAAAAAACTGCAGAGGAAATGCTGGGACACCAGTTGCTGGTGCTGTTCATGGAGGTGCACATCTGGCAGAGAATCACTGGTGTGGTGGTATCTCCAGGAACTTGAGTCTCGTCCTCCTTTGACAGGTTGGTGAAAACGAAATGGCAGTGGCTTCTGGTCACATGAACAGCTCTGGAGTGCTGCTGGAGGTAGGAAGTGTCCTGCCAGTGCTGCACAGTGGGGAAATGCAGTCAGCACCTGGTGCTGTCCCTGCGTCTCCAGCTGCTTCAGGTAACTCGGGCCTTTCCTTGTACAGTTCTCCCTTAAGATGTCCCTTCAGACTGTTCTGTGGATTTTCTTGGGGGAAGGATGATGCCTACCTGGCTGGTCTGGGGGCTTCTCTGTCAGTTGTATTCCTATTTCTGTAGCCCTGTCCATCTCACCCCTACTTTTTAAGAAGATGAATCCTTAAAAGAGTGACTGAAGCAATTCGGTTTGATCCAGTCCTGATCCATGCAGTCTGGTTTTCTGGGTTGGACACTGGCTAATACCAGGCATCTGAGTGTAGAAAGAAAGGGTTTGTTTACAGGGAGTTGTGGAAAAAATTATCTAGATCTGATCCCCAACGTGTCAAACACAGCTCCCTGTGGATCTGGAGAACTCATGTGCCTTCCCTCTGCTGTATCTTAGAGATCTGTTCAGAGTTAGACCACTGAGCTCCAGAGGAAGTTCCACAGAGTGGGGATAAGGGGGACAGTGCAAGACTCTGCATTGGGCTTTTTCAGAGCAACCTGCCTAAGGAAGTGTTTTTTCCTCAGCTCCTGCTGACCAGTGATTTGATCACATTGTCTGCAACTGAGAATTTGTGTCGTTCTTTCATATAGAATTCTATACAAGTAATATTGCTTTCCTTATCCACATCTGTTTTTTTAAGACTTGTTAATTTAGTCCAGACAGTTCAGTAAATTCAGACTGGAAGTTACAGCTAAGATGAATGGCAGCCTTTGATATAAAAGGAATTCTCCAGGAAAAACCTGCAAGGAAATCCCCTCCTCTGCCTCCCAGCTCCTGTGACGACTGTTTGTCTTGGCTTACCTTGTGTGGCTCTCTCAGCACTGTTTTTCAGATTTCCCATAATTGTTTTGGGATGAGCCTTTGGAAGGGCATCTCTGTGCATGTGTGGCTTAGTCTGTCCAGCCCTTACAGTGAGTGCAGTGTTCTGTAGCTGCATGATTCTGCCTCAGGCTGCACACACAACAGGAGTCATGCATTTTTTGGTGCAGGTTCTCTGTACAGCTTTTGGGACTCTTTATAGGTATCTCTGTGTCTTTTCCCAGAAGAAGCCACCAGACTGTGAAGAGCCCAGTGGTGGCTTTGTGGACTTCAGTGGTGGCTGCTTCTTGCTCATGTGCTTTTCCCTTCTACTCTCTGTTAGGTGCTCCTACGCTTTCCCGGCTTTTAGAAGCTGGTCCTGCACAGTTCACCTCACCTCTTGCTTCCTTCTCCGCTGTTGCCAGCGAGCCTCCAGCTAAGCTCCTGCCACCCCCCGTAGAGCCTGTGTCCCAGGCCACTATTGTCATGATGCCCGCGCTGTCAGCACCAGCCGTTGTGCCACCAGCTGCAGCTGCAGAAAGCGTAGCCACAGGTGCGTCCCTAACCACGCACTCAGAGCTCACGTCCTGCTGGAAAGCAGAGCTTCCCGTGGGATCAGCGCCCTGCGAGCTCTCAGCTGGGCTTTGTCACCTCAGACTCGCCATCCTGGCCAAAAAGGATGGTTATGGCTGGGTTCTGGAGTAAACAAATGGTTTTAAACAGGGTTTGCTGGATGTGGGAGGGGGTGCTGGTGATTTGCTGGACTGCGGTTCAAGGGTTGGAATCTCACTTTGTCTCTCCTGTGGGAGAGCAAACCCATATTTGTCTTTTATTAATCTAAGCTGTGGTGGGGTGGATTGGGCCTGGGATACTTGTGGTTGGTGCTTGGTGTTACCCACTGCAGTGTTTGTTTATGTGGGGACTTCTCCAGCTTGGTCTCTGACTGTCCCTCTCATCCTTGTGCAGTGAGCCATCCTGAAGCCTGTGTTTCCATGGAGGCAGTGGCTGATTCCCACACTGTGACAGTGTCCATGGACAGCAGTGAAATATCAATGATCATTGATTCCATCAAGAAGGAGTGCCTGGGTTCTGGGGCTGGCAGCACTGCAGGATCTTCCAAAGATCACTGCATGGATGGGAAAGAAGATCTGGATTTGGCTGAAAAAATGGATATTGCAGTGTCCTATACGGGGGAAGAGCTGGACTTCGATACGGTTGGAAATATTATAGCCATCATTGAGGACAAGGTAAATGGGGAAAGCAGAATGCCAGTGCCTTTTGCTCCACATTCAGTTGGGTTAATCTCAAATGATTGCTGTTCACCAATTTAGTTTAAACAAGCAAGAAATAACTATTCCAGAATGCACATTCTCACCATCATTTTCCAGATCGACAGGAAAGGACACCACTGCTGCCTGTCTGACACTGGTGCTCCTTTTCAGAGTACAAAAAGAAATGTCTTTATTCCTTGGAGGGTAGGGTTTGGGTCATGTCTCTGGCAGACAGCTGAGCACTGCTCACAGAATCCTTTCCAGGAGTGCCATATTTCTGAAACTGAAGCTTCAGGAGAAACTCTCACAGGGAGTGATACAAATCTGGCTGCAAAAAAGGCAACTTTGTAAACGGAGTAGACTGGGATTTCCACAATTGTCTCTGTACCAAATAACATGAACTTTTCTTTAATCCCTGTTTCTGACCTCGGCCTGCACTGCTGTGTGTTTGTTTTGACAATAAAGGTAGACGACCACCCTGAAGTCTTGGATGCAGCAGTTGTTGAAGCTGCTCTTTCTTCTTTCTGTGAAGATACCGATGACCCTCAGACCCTTCCTGGCCCATGGGAGCATTCAATTCGTCAGGAGCATGAGAAACAGGCCCAGATGCCACAAGTGTCTGTGACTGTGAAGCAGGAGAGACTGGAGTGCGAGGAGCCAGAGGCAAAGGGGATTCGAGACCTAATGGGCATCAGTGAGCTGGGGTCAGAAATAAAGACTGAACGTGCAGAGCAGGACCAGAGTCAGCTGGGCCCTGAAGAAACCATACCAGCCACTGCAAGAGTGACAGAAACTCCAGAGATTAGAAACCAAGAGATAGAAGAAGATCCAAGAGCAGCTGTAACATCAGGAGAGACTTCTGAAATCAAAATAGAGTCATCCCAGGGAGAAGATGCAGTGCTCAATCCAGTGAAGACAGAGGTATGTGGTCACAGAGGCTGCCTGGAACTGGTGTGGGGAAAGAGAGGAGCAGCTGTGGCAGGTAGGAGCAAGTTTAGAGGAAGGATGAGTGCTGGGTTGAAGTGACCCTTCAGTGAATGTGACTGACTGTTTTCCTGGGAGTCAGGCTGCTGATGTGCAGAGCAGCTCTGCTGTAGGCAGTACCTTTGTGTATCTCCCCCCACCCATGTGCAGAACTGCTGCTGGGAAGGTGCTCAGTGAACCTCATTGCCTGGAGTTAGGTTAGGGTGAGTGAGATGTGCCCACACCTTCACTGAAGTAAGCTGACACAAACATCTAGATTTGTGCATTTCTCTTCCCTCCAGACCCCACCTGATGATGATTCATCCCCTCCACAAGTCCCAAATGTGAGTGAAGACTCCTCACAGGCTGATGTTCAGCACAAATTTGAGCTGTCAGGTAACTTAATTCAGCTAGGAAATCTTTTACATGCAACATTATTAGCTGGATAGTTGATAGTTATCTGGTTCAGGTTTTTTGGGGAGGAGGGAGAAAAGATACCTGTAGGAACAGTGGTAATTACTGCAGGACAGTAGGTGTTGGTGCAGGAGCTTTTGTAGGAAAGGCTGCTTGGGAGAATCAATCTTTCTGCATTTCTTTCTTTCACAGAATCAATGAAGGAGGAGGCCCAAGCCCTGTTTAGGAGTCAGATGAAGGTAATTCCCTGTTGGTTTTAGTCATCTTGAGTTAATTAGCAACATGTTGCTGCTGCTGTCTGCTGGAAGGCAAAGCTTGTGTTCAACTTTCTGCACATTGAGCAGTCTCCAGCTGAAGGGGAGATGGCTTCAGAATGTAAAGGTGTTTATGTCTGTGCTTCTGGGTCTGTGGGAACAAGCAGGGCAGGCTGGAGAGACTGGGATTTTGTGGAAGTGCCTGTACAGTTGTCAGCAGCCTCACAAAAAAACCACTTTGCTCACAGAACCGTAGTTGCTTTGGAGGCGCTGAGTGGCTGCTGTAGCTGGCTGTGCCAGCTGATGGACTCTGTGTTTCAGGATGGGCAGGGTGAGGAGGATGATGAGGACGGTGCCAGTGAGGCTGCCAGTTTGGAGGAGCCCAAAGAAGAAGACCAGGGTGAGGGGTATCTCTCAGAGATGGATAATGAGCCCCCCGTGAGCGAGAGCGACGACGGCTTCAGCGTCCACAACGCGCCCCTGCAGTCGCACGCGCTCGCCGACTCCATCCCCAGCAGCCCGGCCTCCTCGCAGTTGTGAGTGTCAGGGCACACTGGGACTGCAGGATCCCCACTTCTGGCTTGCTAAGTGGGTCCTAAGGGAGAATTTGTTGATGATTTGTTTGTTTCTTGCTTACAAGTGTGCAGACAGCACTCCAGTACCAGCTCCCGCTTTTTCCGTCTGTCTTTGGTGTGGGTTACCATGGGCATGTCAAGGACAAAACAAACCATGAGTTTTGTGCTCTGAAGCAGTGATCACACTCCTGAAGGAATTATGTTCTTCTCTTCCCAGCTCAGTGTGCAGTGAGGACCAGGAAGCAATACAGGCTCAGAAGATCTGGAAGAAAGCCATCATGCTGGTTTGGAGAGCAGCAGCTAATCACAGGTGAGTTTGATGTCTTGGCAGAAAGAAGTGACTAATCCTAGACAAGTCTCCACTCTCCCATCTCAGAGGCTTATCTCTCCTGGGAGATGATGAATCATATTGTTGCAGACAAATGAATAGGAGAGCATGAAACAAATGTTTACCAGCAAGGACAGGCACTGAGTGGACTGTTTCTCTCTGCAGGTATGCCAATGTCTTCTTACAGCCTGTAACTGATGACATAGCACCAGGCTACCACAGCATCGTGCAGAGGTGAGTCTCAGCAGTCTTCTGTCATCAGAACTCTGTTTGCATATTTGTAGGGATTTCTGGCAACAATGTAGTTTTTGCCTGCTGTGCAGACTTGGAAAAGTATTCTTTTTCTGACATGATTCAGTCAGAAGCAGGTTTCCCCAAGAACAGTCATCATCAGTAACAGGCACATGTCTGTACACAGTCCTGACTTTAAGTGAAGTACACTGACTTACACAGAACGTTTTGCCAGTAAGGTGAAACTGATTTGTTTCTCCCAGTTTCTGTCCAAGAGTAGGATTTAACCTTTGAAATTTCTAAAAGCTGTTCTCTAATCAGTATTTTTTGCTGTCCCAGATGGTGGACTTTTCTGGAAGAATTACCAGAATCCCCTACTAGCTGCTGAAATCTCTTGTAAACAGTTCAAGCTCAGTGGCTGCAGCTCTAGCTCCTTAGTTTCTCTGTCAGTGGTGCCTGGAGAAGGCAGATGCCTCTCCTGAGAGATCTCTGAGGCTGTTGTTACTATTCCAGGTAACTGCTGGACACCTTGGGTCTTCTGACCCAGGCCTTGGTACTGGGGAGCACAGCCCATGGGGGAGAACTGTTCAGCTACATAAAATAGACACTGTAACTAAACACATTACAGACCCAGGGCTGTTTCCAAAGGAGATGGGAAAGAGTTAAGCATTTCTGTTGCAATTTTGCCTGCATTTCTTTCACAGACCAATGGATTTATCTACCATCAAAAAGAACATTGAGAACGGGCTGATCCGAACCACAGCCGAGTTCCAGCGGGATATTATGCTGATGTTTCAGAATGCAGTGATGTACAACAGCTCTGACCACGATGTGTACCACATGGCTGTGGAGATGCAGAGAGATGTCCTGGAGCAGATCCAGGTAAAGTACTGAGCTGAGGCCAGTGCAGGACAGAGCATCTGCCTTGGTCCATAGGTCTGGCTGTCCCACAGTTCCACTCCCAGTGTGTTTGAATGCTGTGGGTCCTGCCCTTCCCTGCTAATCTCTCATGGTAGCTCAGGTGTTTGTGTTGAACTAGATTGTGGGTGAGTTAAAAGTAACACAGCAGAATATTTTATATGTTCATCCCAGACCAATTTCAAATGTAATTTCCTTCAGGGAAATGCTTAGGCCAGCAAGAACCAGGGTGTGGTTCAGGAACAGAAACGAGCAACAAGAACAGTGAATGACAGGGGACGCCACGGCTTCTTTGGGTGCTGGTTTATGTTGATACAAAGTGCACATAAAACTGCCCTGTGAATTTATGCTATTTAAAATATCCTTTGAAGCAGAATGTCCCAGCTGGCAGGGCTGAGTTTGAATTGGGGTTTTATAGTTCCTCAAGACTTGTGGCTTCTGAGGTAAATTGGGGAACTTATTCTGAGCAGCACACAAGGAACTGAAACTGACTCTGACCCAATCATTCCCAGCCTGTGGTCTGTGATAGGTAACTGACACGCACTTACTGAGCTTGTTTTGCTTGACAATCTTAACAGAGTGTGGTTTCCTTGCAGCAATTTCTGGCCACACAACTGATGATGCAAACATCAGAGTCAGGGATCAGTGCAAAGAGCCTGCGGGGGCGAGACTCCACTCGCAAGCAGGATGCTTCAGAGAAGGTGAGAATGCTGCACCCTGTGCAAGGGCACTTGGGATCTTCTGAAGGATCCCAAAATACTGCATGAAGTTCCCACACCACGGAGGCAAAAGTTCCCACACCAGCATCTTCATGTGAACAACTTTTCTTTAAATGTCTATTGATTAGATTTCAGTTCTGGAACTGTACAGCATGCCAGAGGCAGGTCTCATGAAATTTTTCTGTAATCCAAATACTTCTATTACCTGTTTTTAAAAACAGGTGATAAAAACCGTAGGGAAATTAACAGAGTGTTGGAAGAGGTGGGAATACTCTCAGGCACATGGTGTGACTCTTGGGGATGGGCCTGCAGGGCAGGGAGTTGGACTCAGTGATCCTGTGGTTCCCCTCCAACTCCACAGATACTGTGATTCTATGGTATGGCAGAAGGGTGAAGGGAATTGCCATATCCTTCACTTCCTAGTCGGGTTTTTAGAGCTAGAGAATCAATCACCTCTGGTTTGCTGTGTAAAATACACCAGAGAACCTTTGAATTCCACACTGATCTAAGCAATGAAGATTTGTGGTTTTTTCTTTTATAAAGACACATGCAAACTTGATGAAGTGATCTCAAGTACTCTCTAGTGCACACAACACTGTGACAGCAGGGGCTGCCTGCTGAGTTCTGGTGACAGCTGCACTGAGCAGGAATTGTTTGGTAGACCAGGAAAACTTGCTGTGGCTGTGGAGGGAATATCCCTTTCCTGGCATTCTGGCTCTCGCAGTATCCCTCTTTTGTCTGTTTGTATGTTCCTGCTGCATAAGACTGACGCCCTGCAGGAAGGGGAATGGGGCACATGTTCCTCTATGCTCATGTGTGGGCTCAGTGCTTCTGTGTGGTGTGTGCATTTCCGTAGCTGATGCCTGATAAGTCCTTCTGTTTGGCCTTTTAACAGGACAGTGTCCCAATGGGCTCTCCTGCCTTCCTTCTCTCTCTCTTTGTAAGTATTGAAAGGCTCCAGCAGGTTCTGCAGTACTGCTGCCAGGTGCTCTGCTCCTTGTCTGGGTGATCCCTGCACTGTCACAGCATCCTTAGCACTGCAGCAGGGTGTGTTTCACTTGGGGGCTGCACCACTGTGAGCTCAGAAGAGACATCTCAGTCCCTTACTCTCAAAATGGGTGAGCGGGTGGGGCTTCACTCTTTTCTTCTGGTTCCAAGTGTTTTTGTTTTGTCATCTGCTTTTGCTTTTTTCCATGACTTCTCTCCTGCTTTCTTTCCATGTAAGTGGGAAGACAAACCAAGTGGTGCAGTCCTGTAGTTCCTACATCTCATGTTTATACAGCTGCCCCTTCCACACGTCCGAGGCAGTACAAAAGGTCTTGGGAGAGTGAGGAGTCAGCTGTGTGTCCTTTATTTGTTCCTGGTTCAGAAAGCAAAAAAGACTCTGCAGAAATATCTTGCTCTGTGCCCGTGGTGATCTGGAAGTGTTTGGAAAAATATTCCCTCTGGGAAACCCCAAGTCTCTGAGTTACTGTGAGGAGAGAGAGGAGGAAGATGGAGAGCTGTCCTTGTCTCTCACATGTATCTAAAGACAGAAGAGTACTCCAGGAGAGGCAGCAGATCAGCCAGAGAGAGAATCAGAGGAAGCTCTCAGCTCACCTTCTGCTCGTGGAAAGGAGCTGTGTGGAGGAACTAGGGAGCTAGTGCCAGGGTCACTCAGCTGGAGGAGCACTTCCATAGGGATCAGCAGCTGATAAGGTAGGTTAGTCAGCAGTTTTCCTTTTCCCACCTTAAGCTAGAATCTGCTGCTTAGGAGGAAGCCTGCACTGTCCAGGTTCCAAAAGCATCTGTCTGGGCCAGAGGTGCAGAGATGCTACCAAGCCCAGCACCCTGCTGTGTCCACATCCAACTTTAGGTAGGTCTGCAGGCAGGCCTTGGCAGGGACAGCTTCCCTTTCTCCTGATGGGAAGGCATGAAAAATTGTTGCCAGATGCAGAATTCCCTTTGTCCCTCCCTCTGTCCCTCCCTCCCTCCCCTTGCCGGAGGGCCGTTCCTGTGGGTTGTGTAACTCTGTTTGTTTGCCTTGTGAGCAGGACGGAGGCACCAGAGGGCGGCGCTGCGCCATCGAGGCAGACATGAAGATGAAGAAATGATGCTGCAGACACAAAATGCCAGCAGAATCCCAGGCATCCGGAGCTGGAGTGTGAGCAGGCAGCTCTTAACAGCTGTTGGAGGAGGAAGAAGAGCTGCAGGTCCATTTCTGGGACCTGGTTCACCACCTTCGCTTGCCCTTCCGGAAAGCAGTGTCTTGTCAGAATGTGTAACCCAAAGAAACTTCCCTGGAGGGGAAGGCCAGCCCCCCTGCCTGTTTTAGGGCAGTTGTCTTGGGCTTCATCAGTGTTCTGGTGTTAGCTAGCAGCTGGTGGCTCGTACGTACTGTAATGTGAAGTGTACAGATTTTTACTAGTGATGTGTAAATGTGATGTATATTAAAATCTGGGAACAAACCCGTGTGCAGTGTACTGAGCATCACAGCTCTGCAGGGAGGAGCCCTGTGCTACAAGCCTGGATCCCCACCTGGACTATCTGCAAATATAATTCTTTTCCAGTTATCCCTATAGCACACATGCATGGCAGAGCTCTGATGTTAGAGACAATCCATAAATCACAGGAATGCTGCACAGTGCTTGGAAGGAGAGGAAGATTCCCTGCTTGAGTGTGTGAGGATACAGCACCACTGTGGTGACACTGGAGATCAAACCTTGAGAAGTTAAATGCTGCAGTCTTGTTGGAGCTTTCCTTAGGAGAAAATGCATTGAGAAGGACTTGACATTGTTTCCCCAGAGATCTGTGGAGGCTGCACTAGTCAGAGTGAAAATCTGTGATCCCAGCAGCTGTAGGCAGGATTGCCAGTACCTGGTTTCACATCTGAGCTTGTGCCCTGTTTCTACTGGGAATTACAGTCCTTTTCCTCAGCAACATGAAGGTTTAAATTCTCTGCAAGGATTTCCAACTCACTTTTTCTGCTCATATGACCTGAGATGAAACTTGCATGTTTTCTGCCCACACAACCATTCATGGGGGAAAAGAAAACAACAGAATGACACCATCCTTGATTGCTGCAGCAGCTGGGAGTGCTCTGCCCTCCGTGCAGCATATCCAGGGTGCAGCTTTCTGGTAGACAGGTTTCAGGAAACTGAGTCACTGGGATTAAGACCAGAGGCATTGTTCCCTTATCCAGTAAGAGCTCTCAATTTTCACAAGTTCAGTGTTGAAGTTGGCCATGCCTGCTGTGTCAAGTCCTGTGTATTGCTGAGGTGAATTTTCACCAAGAGTCACCTTACTGATGTGGAAATGCTGAAACTCCCTTGGATTGGTGATTGGTTCATTGTCTTTTGCTGCTAAATCCGGGAGCAAACTTCTGGTTTGAATTTTTATTGTTCTCAGTTCATAGCACAAAAAGCTCCAGAGGTCTTTGTCTTTCATGCATTTTATGGAGTGATTTCAGCTGGGGACAAACATTTTAGCATTGCCTGTTGTGACAGGACAAGGTAGTGGTTCTAAACTAAAAGAGGGCTTATTTAGACTGGATGAAGATTATTTTTACAATGAGGGTGGGGAGGCCCTGGCACAGTTACCCAGAGAAGCTGTAGATGCCCCATCCCTGAAGTGTTGAAGGCCAAGTTGGATGAGGCTCTGAACAATTTGGAATAGCGGACGGTGTCCCTGCCCATGGCAGGGGGGCTGGACCCAGCCAGCCTCGAAAGGTCCCTCCCAACCCAACCTGCTCCATGATTCTGAGTTGGAAAGAACCTCTGTACATTCCTTTACTTCATTCAGCTGCTCAGAGCAGGACCAGCTTCAAATATTTGCCTTAGTCACAATCTCCTGTGGTGCAGCTCATCATCCCTGTCTCCTTTCACTATTGGGCTCTGAGAAGAGTCTGGCTCCATCTCTGTGACAGTGCCCTGCCACTGTCTCTGCTGGGACACTGCAGGTGCAGCACAGGAGAAGACCTTTCTCAGACCCTCTGGTAATTTGCTTTCATCATAGCAAGCATTGCTGCTCCTTCCTACCCTTGGTTTCTTCTCCTAACCAGGTATTTTTCTCTCAGCCTTTCTCTTGTCCCATGACATTTTAATAGTCTTTAATGATGTTTAAGAGCTTTAAAATTCCAAGATAGGATTTTCCCTATGGAGCCTCATTCCCTCTTTCCCAATTCATCATCTCATGCTCTGACTACTTACTAATTCTCTTCTTCCTAATACTTTGTTCTAATCTGTCTAGTACAGAGCTGATGTTTTACTGTGCTGCATCTCCCAGCACCCACCCTTTTACAGACAGATAAAACTGTCACCCCTTTCTGGTTTTTTCTTAAATGACAAGTTTCACAGCATAGACTTGGTCACGTTATATTTAAGCTTCTTTAGAGCTCACAAATGAATCCCAGTGGGTTCTAAGGTTTATTCGCTGTCTCAAATTGTTCTAAAATCTCCCCTGTTGACATTTTAATTAGATATCATCTCTCAGACCCATCCCAAGAGAAGGTCTCATGTGAGCTCCTCTGTGGCAACTGCTGATAATGATGATTAATTTGGTTTTTCCAACTGGCCCTATTTTCCACTGAGATGTTTGGCACTGATCATGTGTCATCCCCACTGATCATCTGGCAGCTCTCTGCTTCTGATGTTTTTGATGAGGTTTTTTGTTTTTATTTGCTTTTATGTCTTTAGCAAATTGTTCTCTTTTCCTTTTTTTTTTTTGCCTACTTTATGTGGATTCTACATTTCATTTATTAGAGTTCAGGCTTTTATCATTTTTCTTGTTTTGACATGTAAGTTCTTTTTAAAGGCTGTCTTTTTGATTTCTAACAGCTTTTTCCCAGAACAGCAAGGGTTGTGCAGTGGCTGATCTCTGCAAAGTGAACTAAAACTTTCCAGTCTGAGAGAGGTTCTTTGCTAGTGACTTATCTAACCAACATAATTAAAAACTGGCAGGCAATTCTTAATTAAAAGTTCAAGTCTGTGTCATTTTGTCCGGAATTGGTGCAGAGCTGAGCTGTCTGTGATTATTTCACTCATCATGTCTTGCACTAACACTGCTGTTCTGCTCTCTGGCATCTTGAGCCTTCCAAGATTTGGTAAAACTGAACATAAGGCTGAAGATCTCTTTAATCTTATGCCCAAGTTCCCAGGACTTCCTGATTTTCAACATTTATCCCTCTGGAGCACAGAAGGATGATCACAAGTGATCAGATTACCCCAGGCTGAGGCTTTTCTGTGCCTCTGTGTG
Organism: Camarhynchus parvulus; assembly: GCF_901933205.1. Classification (NCBI taxonomy): domain Eukaryota; kingdom Metazoa; phylum Chordata; class Aves; order Passeriformes; family Thraupidae; genus Camarhynchus; species Camarhynchus parvulus. The sequence continues at coordinate 15,153,463 of NC_044583.1, read as the reverse complement.
TGGCAGCTCTGCTGAGGCTGCAGGAGAGAGCTCCAGGCACAGGGTTTCTCCTCAGATGGAATCTCAGTTTGCCCAACTCCCTCACCTGGAAGCTGAGAGCAGGTAATGTTATCTCCTACCTCATCAAATTTCATCTGCTGCCACTCAAGTGAACTTTGGAAGAGGTTTCAGAAGGACAGGCTTGCAGATCCCAACTCTGCTTGCAAGTTCACAAAATAAGCAAAGGAGTTTTCTCATCCCAGACCCAGTGGATTCTGTATTTCTCCCAGTTATGCACCATAAGCTGAATTTGGACTTGTGCTAGCAGTCCTGAGAATGGAAAAGAGTGAGAAATGTGCTTGTTCAAAACCCTGAAAAAATGAGGTTGTACATAATTAACTGAAGACTCTAAAGACAGTGTTAATTAATGCATAGAATTCTCCATAGGTGCAGCATCCAGGCAGCTCCATTCAGTGGCAAGATGAGGATTTTGTGACACCCTTCACTGTTGTACTGTGGCTCTGCAATCAATTCCCCAGGCTTAGAGGACTCAGAGTGCACTCATGCATTTGGGCATGAACTAATGAACACAGATTAAATGAGTGGTTTCTTCCTTCTTAAGAGAATGCACACTTTTATTTTCTGCAGTGAGCTGTCCTTGGAGTCACCAGTTGTTCCCAACACTCAGCAGCTGAGGAGCCCAGCAGGGCTCAGTCTGAGCTTGCTGGGTGCCTTCAGCACCTGAAATATGGAGCATCAGCAAAGCCACAGGCTCCCAGACAGCTCAACATGCCCTGAGCAGAGTGACCCACTGACCAGGGCAGGGAGAGAGCACAGCGAAAACCTGAAATTCAGTTTGTGTAGCTGAGCTGCAGCCCTGCCATGTGCTGTGTGTGAGCTCAGGTGGAGGCTGCTCACCTCAGAGTCCTTCCCATGCTGTGGCCCTCCAAGGATGTCAAGAAATGAGCTGGGCTTGGCCGTTCTGGATCAGGGTACAAAGAAAATTGCTCTATTTTCATTGTTTGCAGATGGGCCATGCCTGGAATTCTGAGTTGGAATCTCCCATCAAGTCAGAGGACAGTGATTTCCAGTCCCTTCCTGACTGGGATTCAAGCTTGGATCTGGATGTGATGAGCTGGAGAAATACTGAAGAGGAGGCCATGGGGAGGCTAGAGGGGAGCAGCCAAGAGGCAGACCAGGAGATGGAGCTGAGTGAGCCTCTCTGGAAGAATGACAGTGAAGATAACCACGAGGCAGAGAAGCCATGTGAAAACGACAGTCTTCTCCAGTTCCTCTTGGAGGTAGGTTTGTTTGGATTACAGGAGGGTGGGCAGCATAGTTCAGGCCTTCCTGAAACATTGGGGTTTTCAGGGCCTGCACCATCCATACCAACAGAAACAGTCTGGGGGCACAGCAGAAGCTCTGGGTTCACTCTCTCCCCAGCCCAAGCCCAGCCTTTCCTCCCATTTGGAGTTCCCACTGCACCCAGGCAGCTGCTTTGCCAAAACCCAGCTCACCCTTAAGCACAGAAATGTCAGTGAACTGACACTGTAATAATAACACAGGGCTTCATCAGATTTTGCCAGGATTCCTAAAAATGGAAAGGAGTTCGTGAGCGATTGCAAAAATAGCATCACTGCTGTTTATTTCTTCTCCCTTTTGCCTTCACAATTTGAAGTAATAAATCCCTGTCTTGCAGGTAACCCAGATGTTGGAATCTTGCTGCATTGGCGGCACAGAGTCATCTCAGACTCCGTGGGATTATTGTGGCTCTGTGGGGAAGCAGAGTGATGGGGAGGAAATGAGGTGCCAGGAAAAGACCACGGGAACAGCAGGCTCAGGAGCAGAGGAAAGTCAACTGCGCATCCTGGCAAAAGATGAGGAAGAACTCTTCCTGGGAAGAGAGGTGAGTGGTGGTCCTGAAAGACCCTCTGGCCCTGGGTGAGAGATGAGACAATGAAGGAAACCAACTCTAGAAGAGATGGGGGAGGCCCAGGTTCTGAGAGGGGAGACAAAACACACGAGGAACACAGAAAAAATGTATGAGGGAAGGGTGGTTTTTATGTATGGCTGTGTATCTTTATAAACAGGAAGCTTGTTACAGATGAAACCCTCAGATGTGAGTTGGAGGAATTGCTCCTTGGCAGTGTAAAGGTGACTCATGAGAGCTGGCAGGCTGCTCTCAGGTTTAAGGCAAGGTTGGAATACTTGCCTGGTTCTAATTGCTGTGTTTTGCAGCACAGCTTGGCTGGTTTCAGGCCCACATGGCTGTGCCAGCAATAACCATCTGCCCCTGGGGACTGTCATGTCTTAGAAGCAGGCACTGTCTAGCCTGGGTTTGCATCAGTCCTGTGTTTGGGGGCTGTGGGCTCCCACCAGCCTGCTGGGTATTCCTGGGAAAGCAGCACAGCACTGGAGGAACAGGGCTATTTTTCCACATTTGTTCTCTTGCAGACTCAGGACACTGGAGACAAATAACCCCCAGGATTTCACTGTTCAGCCAGGACAGTGTATTCCCAGCAGTCACTCTGCTCTCTGCTGCTGTTACTCCCAGCAGCTCCCTCACTGTTCTCCCAGTGCTCACAGCCAAACACACAGTGTTCAGTTTCTTTCTGAGAAGTCTGCTCGTGCTTCAGATCTGTTGAGGATTCTGAGGTGCTCCTGCATGAAATCCCACTGAGCTTTTTACTGGCAAACCACTACAGCAACAGCACCACTCTCCTTCCTGGCTGAGTCTATTCCCTGTCATTTTAACGTGGGAGTTTGTGAGGAAACAACCTTGTTAACTCTGGGGGTTCCTGTTATCTGTATCTGCAGCTTTAAGGAGCCTGAGGCAGTCTTACCTCAGCTCCTGATTGCCCTCTCTACATCCATGACTCTTCCAGAGAGCAGACACAACACTGGGCACCACTCAGCTCCACAGGGTTTGTGTCAGCCAGGGGTGGATGGCATCCAAGAGATCAGACACAGCTCCTGCTGGGAAGGTCTCAGTGAGGTCAAACAGCATCCTCTGAGTAACAGAGCAGGCAGGTCTTAGCTGAACCTGGATGCAGGAGAGGGATATGCAGCAGGCTGGCTTCTAGATGAAGGATTCAGGTACTGTGCTGCCATTTTAGATGTGTCCTCTGTGCTCTTCAGGGAGAGACTGAAGACACACCTGGAGAACCCCCTTCAGATGAGCTGCATTCACCTGAGATGAGTGCTCAGGCCCTGGATCAAGATGACAGTGACAGCAGCTCTGCAGCCTCAGTGCTGGACTCCACAGGCTCTCCCAACAGGCACCTGTAAGTAGCTGGTTCTGCACTCTTGGAAACGCAGCAGAACAGAGTCACTTCCCTTGTCACACATGAGAACGAGTGCATGGCCAGGTCACATCCAGGAAGGTGAGGTAGCCAAGCAGAGCAGGAGGGAGGGAGGTAACTTGTGCTGTCTCTGGGTTTGCTGGTATTGTAGGGCATTGATCCTAAGGTGAAGTGAGAAGAGTAGAGATTAAATAGGAGATTAAATGGAAAATACATGTTTTGTGATTTCTCAAGTGAAACAGGCCTGGTGTGAGCTGCACATCAGGCTCTGTCAGGCAGTGCACAGCCCAGCATTTCCAACCCCTCTGAGCAGTCACTGCCACATGCAGGCTCTGCCACATGTGTGATAACTCGCACTGCCTTTCAAAGGAAAAACGTGGGATTTGGGGAAGAGAAACTTCACCTCAGTAAAGTTCTGAACTGCAGAGCAGCTTGAGGTTTTTCTATCCAATTTGGTCCTGCTCCTTATCTCAGCTTTGCTTTTGCCTCTTGTCCTGCATCTTCCTGCACTCTGGATGTTCAGTTGTGCTTTCTGATGCAGAGCACTCCCACCATCACACTCAGAGGCTTTTTGTAGCTTCATCCACCTGGATGTGGTGGGAGCCAGCAGAATTGTCACCTCCTACTTTGTCTCGAGTGTGATGATCTGGCAGTATCTTCACTCCACAGGCTGCAGCCAAGCTGGAATAACCCCCTCCAGCACCTGATCCTCAAAAAAAAGCTCCTGTCCATCTGGAGGATGATAGCCAGCCACAGGTATGTGGGAGCAGAGGGCTGCATCAGCATGTCCTGAACACTCTGCCCTGAGTCCCAGCTCCTGTTGTCACCTGTCCCAGCCTTCCCCTCCCAGGGACTGGCCTGTCTCTGCAGGACTTTGCTTTGGGAACAGCTGCCTGCTGCAGAGCTGGAGAGAACACTGCATATTGATTTCCTCTGCTTAATGTGGCAGAGCCCAAATGCTGCTTCCTACACAGCTGGCACAACACTGGCTGTGCATCAGGGCCAGCAGGGAGAGGCAAGCCCTGCTCCATGTTTGTGGTGCAGGGGCAGGCAGAGAACATTCCTTGTCCTTGTCCTTGTCCCTGTAGGTTCAGCAGCCCGTTCCTGAAGCCAGTGTCAGAGAAACAAGCCCCTGGATACAGGGATGTGGTAAAGAGGTGAGTTTGTGGAGGAAGTGCTCACTGGTTGATTTCACTCAGGTTGTTTTCTGCCTTCTCTGGTTTCCAAAGGGCCAGTGGGATTGTTTCCTTCCTCCTTTTCCAGAGTTTGGCTGTCACCAGCATCTCCCACTGATTTCTTTCAGTAAAACTCCCTTCTGGGTAATTAGAACCTGGAAGCTTGCACTGACTCTGGAGCTGGTGGGAATTGTGCCTGCCCTGTGCAGGCATTGCATGGCTGGCTCATTGCAGGGACAGTCCCTGGGCAGGGGATCCAGGCCCTGCAGCTCAGCAGTCCCTTCTCCCCGTGCCTGGAATGTGCCTCAGGAGATGCCCCCTCCTCACCCGCTGCGAGCGCCCCAGATGTTTCACTCTCAGCACAGAAGTGGGTCATAAGAATATTTCCCAGAGAGATTAATGGCATTTTTTCAGAGCTGAATCATGTTCTATTCTGGTTACAGTTGTCCTCTCTGCAGCCATTCATTTTCCCATTCTGTCAAAGTAAGGGAAGTAATATTTATTCCCTATCATGTTCGCCTTACCAGCACTGCTATTTTTGCTGGTGGCACCATTCGATCTTTAGGGGGTTTAATAGATACCTATTTTAGCAACTTTTCTTTCTCCACTAAGACCTGGACTGACTTCCTGAAGACTAATTAGTGCTTGCCTTCTCTGGAGCTCAGCATCCCATTTTTTGCAGAGGTGACTGCTAATGACCTGCCAAGTTGATTGGATAGCAAGTGTTGCATTGGCTGAACTCACTTTTGTCTGGCTCAGAAGAAAAGCCTTTCTCACTCCCCTCTGTGTGTCTTGAGCAATAAAATTGATTGAAAATAGCTGTGCTTTCAGGGCCACCCTGAAATGAGAACAGGCACATTCATGCAGATCCCAAAGGATGCCAGGCCCTGGGTTGCAATTTCATTCTTCTCCTCTCTGTCTTTTGTAGACCCATGGATTTAAGCAGCATAAAGAGGAGGCTGTCAAAGGGACACATTCAGTCCTTGATGCAGTTCCAGTGTGACCTGATGCTCATGTTCCAGAACGCTGTGATGTACAACAGCTCCGACCACCACGTGTTCCACGTGGCTGTGGAGATGCAGCGAGAGGTCTTGGAGCAGCTGCAGGTCTTGGCTGAAGCCCTCCTGTTGTCCAGAGACAGGCTGGAGTGAGGCAGAAGGTAACCAGCCCTGCCTGAGGCCTCTCTCAGTTGGAGCAGCGATGTCTCCGTGGCTCAGGGCATCTCCCAGGCTCGGGGGATGTGCTGCCGTGGCCTCGGGTAGATCTCGTTATCCCCAGTGCTGGCTGCTGGGTTGATGGGTTGATTCAGAGCAGTTTTGGGGAGGGTACCCTGTTGGAAGCCTCCATTCTTTTTGGGAAAAGCAGCGATGTAGCCCTGCAGGGAGAAGAATTCCGTGGGATGAGAAGCAAGGGAGAGAATGCTGTGCATGGCCAGGTGGATGAGGCAGGTGCAGCCCGTGAGGGTGGCTGGCTGCACAGCGGGCACCGCAGCGTTCCCGGGTTCTGGTTGTTATCAAGTTGTGTTGGGTCGGGTGGGTCCAGCGTTACCGGCACTGACCGCACCCAAATAAAGGCCCGTGTTGAAGCTTGTCCCGGCCTGCCTGACACTGGGACTGGGACTGGGACTGGGACTGGAACTGGAGCTGAGACCAGAAGTGGAACTGGGACTGAGACTGGGCCTGGGACTGCAACTGGAACTGGGACTGGGACCGCGACTGGGTCCGGGACTGGGACTGGGACCGGGGGTGGGAAACGCGGGACAGAGCGCGTGGCTGGGGATGCGCGAAACACCGCTCGCCATTGGCCGTCCCGGCTGTCTGTCACTGTCGGAGCGGTTCCGATTGGCTGTCGGAGAGCGCGCGGGCGTGTGTCCCGCCCGCGGCGCGGCGCGCGCCCCGGAAGCGGATTCGGGCTGTGGCGGCCATGGCGCGGGAGAAGCCGGAGGCGGCGGCCGAGGCGGAGGCGACGCCGGAGCTCTCGTACCGGGAGCAGCTCGACTTCCTGAACCCCATCGCGCAGCCGCTCGCGTCCCGCAAGCTCACCCGAAAGCTGCTCAAGTGCATCAGGAAAGGTCTGGCGGCGCCGGCGGGGAGGGGCCGGGTGATGGCGGTGGCGGGGTGCGGTCCCGCACGCCGCGGTTCTCACTCAGCCCCTCACGCCGTGGTTCTCTTGCAGCGACCAAGCACAAGCAGCTCCGCCGCGGTGTGAAGGAGGTGCAGAAGTTCATCAACAAGGGCGAGAAGGGGTAAGTGCTGCCCTGGCCCCGTGGGCCCCGCTGCCCCCCGGCCCGGGCGCTGACACGGCTGTGCCCGCAGGATCACCGTGCTGGCCGGGGACACGCTGCCCATCGATGTCTACTGCCACATCCCCATCATGTGCGAGGACAGGAGCCTCCCGTACGCATACGTCCCTTCCAAAACGGTGAGTGTGGGGCGGGGGAGGAACCAGCCCTGGTGACAGGGAGCACGGTGAGGAGCCCGGGCTGTGGCCGGAGCCGTCCCGGGAGGTGCAGATGCGGTGCCCGAGTGAAGAACTCGGTGTTTGTCCCTGACCGAGGCACAGAAGGGACAGAGGGAAGGTGTAGGGGTGTCTCACTGTGGAATCACAGAGCTGTTTGTCATGATCGAGTTCCTGCAGCAGCTCCGCGTCAGTGCCAGCACATCTTCGCCAGGCTTCTGTGGGCTGGCCCGGCTCTTTTGCAGATAGGGAATTGGGGGGCTGTCGGTGTCTTCGGAGCTTCAGCCCCGGTGCAGGCAGCTCTGTGGACCCACTCTGGGGAAGAATTACGGCACATGAGCCAGATGCCAGTCCCTTCTGCCAGCCCAGCTTGTAGGAGACAAGCTGGGAAAAAGTTCCTGAGGTTCTGGCCTCGGGAAGGGACCTGGCCCCCATGGCCTCCCTGTGTTCCCTCAGGACCTGGGAGCTGCAGCCGGCTCCAAGCGCCCGACCTGTGTCATCCTGATCAAGCCCCACGAGGAGTACCAGGAGGCCTACGACGAGTGCCTGGAGGAGGTGTCGGCGCTTCCCCTGCCGCTGTGAAGGGCCGGGGCCGGGCTGTGCCCTGCGGGGCCCCGGCGGGTCCCTGTTCCCCTGCCCGGGGCCGCACGGCTGTTTCTGGGGACTCTGCTCAGAGGACTGATGGGGGGATGCTGAGCGCTGTGGGGTGAATAAAGGTGTCTGCGGGTTTTGTACAGAGTGCTCCTGGTGCTCGGGGGGAGGGCTGGGGGGGTCCAGGCTGGCTTAAAGCACAGCGGGGACAGGGGTGAGGCTGCCCCGGGAGCCCGCCCGGCCCTGCCGTGACTCACGGCCGTGCCCCGCCCGTTGTACCGCCCAGGCCGGCCCCACGCCATCCCCCTCACCCCCATACTCACGGCCGGGAGCCCCCCAACCCCGAGGGAAGCAGAGCAGAGGCCGGGAGAGAGAAATACGGGTTTATTGCAGGAACGGGGTGTGGGGCCGGGCCCGGCCTTTACGTGTTCTGCTGTGACACACAGAGCAGGGCTCTCCTTCCAGCACCTCTGGGCTCCCCAGCTCCCCCTCACCTCCCCTGGGAGGGGGTCCCCAGCTCTTCCCCACCTCAGGCACATCCCCAGTCCTCTCTCCCACCCCAGTTCCTCCCAGTGTGGCAGAGCACCAGTTCCCATCCCTCCTTGCACAAGGCACTCCCCCATCTCAGCCCGAAGAAAGCTGCACCAACCACCTCCACTGCAGAGCAGCTCCACTGGGGACAGAAGAAGCCCCAGCAGAGGTGCTGGAGCAGCTGTCCCCTCCCAGCAGCACCAGAACTCCTCGGGGTTTCCTCCTCTGCCTTCCCAGAGGCACCACCAGCCCCAGGGCCCTGCTGACAAGGCAGCCACTGCAAACAGTAGCTGCACCCTGCAGCAAGGCAGTGGGGTGGGGGACAGGGCTTCAGCTTCTCCTTGCAAGACATTAAGTTACTGGGTTGTAGGAACAGGGGCAGCAAAGCAGGAGGGACAGGGAATGTCTTCTCACAGGGTGCTTGGTTTCTGCCCTCATGGCAGAAGGAATCACAGGGCAAACACTCCTGGAGTCAGAGCACGGGGCACATGCAAGACCCCCACCCTGGCACAGATGACCCCCCGCCCTCCAGAGACCCCACCAGAAGGGCCTGAAGTGCTGCAAGAAGGAGAAGCTTCCCTGTGGCAATCGGTCCTTCAGGCCAGGGCAGCACCGAGCGGGGCCAGTCCTTGTGCACACCCTGAGATCGTCCCTTTGCAGCGGCAAGAGACCTTCCCCCTCCGCAGTCCCACTGGCGTCCCGCCCCTCAGATCTTGGAGGACTCCACCCGCTCGATCCAGGGCGAATCGATCCTGACATCCCTGGGCTCCGCCCGCAGCTGCCGCAGCTCCCGCTCCAGCGCCTGGCTCCGGTGGTACATCTCCATGTAGCTGGCCTGGAGCTCCCGCTGGTACCGCAGCACCTTCTCCTTCTCCTCCTGCCACGTTTTCCTCTCCAGCTCAAAGTTCACAGCCTGCAGCTGGCCCTGACGCCGCTCCCGCAGCAGCTCTGCCCACAGCCACTCCACCTGCCGCTCCAGGGGCTCCGCCGAGTCGCTCTGCAGGCCCCGGCACTTGGAGTCATCAGTTTCGCAGCCAGGGAAGTCCTGGCACGACGGCATGGGGTCATCGCCCAGGGGCAGCGAGGTGCCGGGCTCCGGGGGGCTCTGGAAGGAGTCTGCCAGCTGTGCCAGCTGCGAGTCCCTGGCCTGGACCTCTGCCTTGGCCTCCCGCAGCTGCGTCTTCAGGCTGAAGATCTCCCCCAGCTTCTGAGCCATCTCCTCCTGGGTGTCCCGGAGCTGCTGCTTCAGCAGGGAGATCTCTGCTGCTTTCTGGCACACCTGCAGGGCACGGGCGAGCAGTGAGGAAGGGCTGGGGGAGCAGGACCCCAGGTGGCAGCACCCCAAGTTGTCCTCATGGGAGACTATAAGCACCACACGTGGCTCATTGCTCTCGTACTGTGACCCCGAGTGACACCAGAGCAGGGAACTGCTGCCTCCAACCTGGCCCCACAGCCAGGAGGGTGGCAAGAGGGGGGAAGGAAAGGAAGGAAAGGGACTCACCTCCCACTTGGTCTCCTCCAGTTTGGGGCTGCCATGCTCGCCCTGGGGCTGCCGGAGCTTGCTCTCCTCGCACTGGCACTGCTGCAGGCTCAGCTCCTCCTGCAGCCGCTTCTTCTCCTGCTGTGCCTTGTAGAGCTGCAGCTGCAGCGCCCGCTGCCCGCGCTGCGCCTGCTGCATCACCTGCTGCAGCCGGGCCATGTACATCTGCTTCAGGTCCTCCAGCTCGTCCAGCCACAGTCGCTGCTTGTCCTCAAACGCCTGCCAGCACAAGTGGACACTGGTGAGAGGCTGTAGCCCCAGGAGGGACCCCAAGAAGTCCTGTGATATTTGATCCTCCCGCGCTTGGGCATTCCAAGCCCATCACCCACCACGGCAGCTCCTTCACTGCTCCTTCCACCCCCACATCCTTGCCTGGGGCACCCAGCACAGCTCACCTGTGTGAAGGGGTCTTCAGTCTCGCTGAGGCTCCTCTTGAGCTGCCTCAGCTCCCCTCCTGTCTCCTGCAGCCGGTCCTCCAGCTGCTTCACCGCGTCCTCCAGCGAGTAGGAGAACTCGTAGGGCGGTGGGGGCTCACCAGGGCTCTGCAGCCTGCTCAGGGTGGCCATGCTTTTGCAGGACAGGGGCATCTTCTCAGGGGCCAGGGTATCCCTGGGGCTCCGGGAAACCCTGTCCAAGGAGCCCCCAATGTGGTTGATGTGGCCCATGGAGGCGCTGAACTGGCTCTGGGCAGGCTTGAGGCGGGAGCCATAGGATGGGAAGCTCTGGATGGAGTTGTGGCTGGAGTCAGAGGCCTCATCCAGGCTGATGGCGTGGAGCAGGTGGGTGCGGAGCGGGCCGTGCTGCGGAGCCGCCGTGCTGCTCTGCGACAGCAGCGTGTGCAGGCTCCCATTGCTCTTGGACAACTTCTGCCCCTTGGACGAGGACAGGCCCTGCATGGAGACCAGCCCCTTCCCAGCCACTGCCTTGAAGGCCGAGGGCCTGATACGACACTGAAAAACAAGAGCAAGGTCAAGCATGAGCCTCTACACCCAAAGAGAACCCCCACACTCCCAGCTTCATATCCCTGAACATCCTCAAATCCCCACATCCCATCCAGGGGGGTGCAGATCATCCTACTCCATCCCCATCCTCTCGCAGACCAGGCTGTATTTCAGGCTCTCACAGCCTCACCTTGTCAAAGCGGCCCCGCTCTGGCAGGGAGCTCTTGGAGAAGTCAGCCCCGCGGTGATGCTCGCGGGAGCAGCGCTCGGGGGATCGGTTCTCGCGGTCGCTCTCGTAGTCCCGCTTGTAGCAGGCGCCCGATGTCTGGTGCTTCCGCTCCGCCCGCGTATCCTTCTTGGCCCCGTGCAGGTACCCAAAGAGCTCCCGCTGGTTCGGCCCCTTGCGCAGCAACCCGTCGGGCTGCCGGAGCCCCCGCGAGCCGCCCAGCGGGGCCCGCAGCTCCAGGGGGGACAGATCCTGCTTCTCCACCAGGCTGCCCACGCTGCCCATGCTGCCAACCACACCGACGGGCTCCGAGGAGAGGTAGGTGCCGAGGACACGCGTGTCGGGCTCACAGGTCACAGGACCCTGTGCTGCTGCCATGGAGAATTAGAGAAAAGCCCAGAACCAGCACTGCCGGGGAAGAGACAGAGTCAGTGATGCCGGGCAGCCAGGACACACCCCCGACACCCCCTTTCCCAGCCAGCCCCAAGGGCCCACACGGGCTCCTGGCACTGGGATGGATCTGCCACCTCCCGTGCAGCTTCCCGGGGGACAGGGCACAGCAGGCACGGGCCGGGGGCTCCCCGCCGCTGCCCCCACCACGGTGCAGCGCCTCCTCCCACACCCAGCCCCACCTCCCGCCCGCGGCCGGGGCCGCCACCAGAACAGGCACCTGCCGCCCAGCCAGGCGGGCGAGTTCGGGAGCCGGCAGCACCTGCCCAGGCCTGGCGCCAGCCCCGGCCCGGCGGCACCCAACCTCCCCGCCGGGACCTCCGGCTGGGACCCCCTCTGGAGACCTCCCCAAAATGCCCCTGGGGATGCCCATCAGCTTGGCCTCCCCGGGATGCACGGGATGGGCACTCTGCGGCACCACGGGGACGCTTCCCGCCGGCATGGGCGGCACGGGCTCTGCAGCTCGCAGGGGAACCCCACACAGCCCCCTCCATCCACGGGCATTCCCTCCCCAGCCCGGGCAGGGAGCAGGCGGCCACAGCCCAGCTGCTGCTGCTGCTGCGTGCCGGGGACCCCGCGGCCGGACATGGCGAGAGGGAGGGCGGTGGGAAGGGGCAGGATGTTGACGGGACAATGCAGCTTCCTGCGCAGGTGGCCGGGGGAGGAAGGATGAGAGGATGCCTTCGGCCTCGGCTCTGGCTGCCCAGCGCTAGGGAGGGGACGATGGCTTCACACCAGTGCAGGGGCCATAGAGAGTGTGGCAGGGGCGAGGCAGAGCCCCCAGCACCGCTCCCAGCCTCGCCGAGGGCTCCGGGGCCGGGTTACACCCAGGAAGCTGCCCTGGTTCTCAGCACCACGCGCCGGGTAAACAAACACCCCGCTTTTAATTGCTGCCACGCACAAACCTGTCTGACAGCTCCCGGCCTGTGCTGTCACCTCCCTCTGCGAGCCCAACACCTGCTCCGGGCACCGGCACCCCACGGAGGGCACCGGGGATGGACCCTCTGGAAGGATCGGGGCTGCCTGCGGTGCCCCCGGGCGTGCACGGGGACGGGGGACGTGGATGTTCCCATGCTGGGGGCATGGATGCGCATCCAGCCCCCGGCATTGGGGAGCAGCTCGGCCGAGCCCCGCAGCGGCTCCTCCCGGCACAGGCGGCCGAGGAAGTAGGTCAGGTTGTGGGAGGTTTGGGAAGAGCCGGGGGAACCCGGAGGTGTCCTGCCTGCGGCAGGGAGGGCAGCACCCTCCAGGCGGCAAAACACCGGTCCGGCCAGCCTGGCTCCTTCGCGATCTGCTCCCAATCCCAGCCGTGCCCAGGCAGGATACGGCCGCAAACCTTTTCCCTTTCCCATTCCCATTCCACCCGGGAGCGAACGGCAGGGTTGGAGGGAGGCGGGCGCGGGTCCCGCGCAGCCCCTCCGCGCCTCCCCGCAGCCCCGCCGGAATTTCCGGCTCGGAGAGGGCGGAGGGGGCAGTCGGTGCCCGGGCCCGAGCCCGGGACAAAGCCCCGCTGGCCGCGGGGAGGGGGATGGGGATGGGGCCGGCCGGGCCGCACTCACCATGCCGGCGGCGCTGCGGTCCCGCACGGCTCCGCTCCGCGCTCCTTCCCTCGCCGCGTTTGAACGCGCCCCTCGGCCGCGGCCGCGCGGGGCGGCGGGCGGAGCCGGCACCGGCAAATCGCGGCGCGGGGGCGGTGGGACGGGAGGGGCGGGAAGCAGCAGCAGCCGCAGCAGCAGCAGCAGGAGGAGGAGGAAGAGGAGGAAGAAGGAGGAGGAGGAGGAGGAAGGAGGGGGACGGCCCGGCCGTGCCCACCAGCGGGGCGGGGCAGGGCAGGGCGCGCTGGCTGCGTGCGGCGCCGACACTTGCGCGGAACCCCCTCCTAATGGCGGGGAGAACCCCGCAAATCCCCCCAGCTACAGCTCCGGGACCTGCAGCACCGGCGCCGGTGGGCTGCCGGTAACCCCCTGACGGGCGGGCTGGTATTCCCGCCTGAGTATCGCCCACCAAGGGTGGAGAGAAATATTTTGCTTCGTACCTGCGGCGTGGAGAGGAGTCTCGACTCCACGGGACACTCTCTCTGCCGTCCTCTAGCAGGGCAACCCCGTGTCCCCCCCTCGCAGCAGCACCCGCGGGTGGGCGGGAGCCTCACAAAGCCCGGGGACACGGCGTACCCCCGTGGGGCTCCCGCCTGGCCTGGCGCCAGTGAGACGGGACACGCTCCATCCCTCTGAATCACATCCTGGAGCCGGTTTTGGCAGCCGCAGGGAGCGAGGATCCCGGCACGGGGCGGATCTGGTCAGCGGTGTCGCTGGGAGCAGGACACCTGCAGCAGCCCTGCTCCGTCCCGGCCGGTGCCGTCTGTCCCCGGCAGGGACCGCACCGTCCCCAGCCCGGTGTGCCCGCACCCCGCTCGCTGCCAGCTCCTCCGCCGCACACCCGAGTCCTCAAGCTGTGCTGCCAGTGCTCTCCCACACGCACACACTGTCCCCGGTCCCTGCTCGCCGGGCTCACATGCTGGCAGTGTCCTCGGTGCGCTGCCAAGGCACGCTCCGCTCCCTCGGGCCTCAGCCCCCGCTCCCCGCAGCTCCTGTGGCACCAGCGCGGCCTCTGAACAAGGGAGCCCCTCCCAGCGGTGCCATGTCCCATCCTGCTGGCCTCAGGAGTGTGTCTGCCATGCCCTGGCCCTCTGCCTGGGGCTCAGTCGTGAAAGGGCCCCCGGTAGCCGGCGGGTACCGGCATCACCCCACGGGCTGGGACCGGGCGGGTTCAGCGATGCCGGGAGCCTCTCGGGGCGCTGCTCACGGCCGCACCCCTCTGCCCGTCTGCCCCGCTTCCTGCTCCTCCTCAGGCTGCACACCCCGAGCACGTCTGCCTGGATAGCAGCTTCCGCAGGGCCCCAGAGCTTGGCCCATCCCTCCAGCAGCCAGGGATGTCACCTTCTCCAGGAAGAGTTCCTTCAGCTTCCTCTGAGTTTTTCCCCCGTCCCCTGTCTCTGCTCACCTCATCTCCCCAGTGCTCCCCTCTAAGATACTACAGCAATTTCATGAGTCCACCAGCAAACAGCTCTGGAACAATCCACTTTATAACAACCTGGCAATAAAAGCCATCAATTGCTGCACCTGCTTCAACAGTAATTGGGACCCCAGAATGGGGGGTCACAGAGGGGCAGGGCTGGCCCTCCAGGGGCCCTCTCTGCCCCTGAGCATCCTGATGTTCTCCTCAGGCTTGCTGAAAGCACAAGAACACCGGGAGGCTTTGGCTGGGCTCTGCAGGGCTCCTGGGACGGCAGGCAGGGTGTGATCCATCTGTGGAAAGGCAATGGGGGAAAACTTCATCCCCTCCCGCTGGGCCATTGCCGATCCCGAAGCGTGGGGGGGGAGCAGAGCCAAGCGACCTCCGAGTCACATTCAGGGCTATAAAAGGAAGCCGGGTCTCCAGCAGGGTGCCTCTTCCACAAAAGCAACCGGGGGATGAGGGGGCTGCGAGCAGAGCTGAGAAAAAGCTGCCAGGCAGCAGGAGAGGAGCCTGGAGCGCTGAGCCAAGTGCGAGGAGCACATATGCTCTCTGTTTCTGCACAGCCACGTCTCTATGAAACCTGCCCCAATTTGTGTCATCTATTTTGAACGGCACAGAGAAATACTTTGATCTGCCTCCACCAGCCCTGGCTGCGGTTCAGGCACCAGGAAGGGGCTGGCACACAGATGGCTGATCCCAAAGCTGTGCCATGGAGAGGCAGGAGTGGGGCTGCTGGGCCAGTCTCTCCCTCTGGCTGCCCACAGCAAGGGCATCACTGGTCCTGGGACACCTGTGGAGAAGTGCACCAGCTGTCCAAGTTCACCAGCCCCTTCATGCCAGGTGGAGAGCCCATCAGGAGCTCCTGGACAGCTCCCTGAGGCTGAGCCTGCTGCTTCCATGCTGCAGAGCAGGTCCTCACCACTCTGCACCAGCACCTCAATCCCTGCCTCAGAGGAAGCCCCTGACACCCTGTCCAAGGGCTCCAGACTCCTCTCCCAGCTCCAGAGTAGCACAGAGCCCACCAGACACCCCATCCCACAGCCCCTACAGGGTCCATGAGCCCTGCACTTGGCTCTGATGCTTTTTTCCCTCCCTCCCTCCTCTCTGGAGCTACTTGTCTTCCCAGGATGGCAACAGCTTCTCTCTGAGGATGCAAAGCAACCACTCCAGGAAGTGGCAGGCAGGAGACGAGGACAGAAGGGGCCAGGAAATGCAGAGGGCCTGGTGCCAGTGCTAGTGGTGGGGCTGAACAGAGCGGTACTGGCTGTTCAGCCGGGTCTGCCCAGCCTGAGGAGGCAGCAGCACCCACAACCTGTGCCAAGACCCCAGGGGAGACATCCGATTTTCCAACCCCCCCAGAAAGGCTGAGGCAGCACCCATGGAAGGCAGGCAAGGAAAGCACAGCCAGAACTCTCCTCCTCACCCCAGAGAGGTCCTGGCCTACAAGTGCTGACACCCAGCAGTGCTGTGGATGCTGGGGCTCGGGTACAGCACAACCACAACCACTTCCTGCAGTGAAATGCCAACAGCCCAGCCCTGAGGCCACCTGGCAGCTGGAAGAGGCATCATCTCTCTCAGAGCCCGTTTCAGACTGGCTTGGCCTCTGAGCCAGAGCAGCTCAGAGCTCACCTGTCACACAGAGAGGAGCTGGGGCCAAGCCAGGACAGGTGTGCTGAAGGACGGTGAAGGGAACAGGAAAATGGAGTAGTGCCAGCACAGCCCAGGGCATTCACAACTCACAGGTGCCCTGACAGTTCTTTATTGTCCTCAGAGCTGCGTGGCAGCTCAGCCATGTCCAGCACAGGAAAGCCACCTCCTGCACCTGCCCTGGGAGGCAGCACCAGCGCCTGCAGCGACACCAGCGAGTCCCACTCTCAGCCTCCTCTGTAGCTCCCAGCAAAGTCCAGTTCTCAGCCTCCTCTGCTCCTCTGTGTCTCGCCAGCACTGCCATGCTCATCCGCTGCAAACCCCTGCCTGCTCCAGGCAGCTGCACGGCAGCCAGGGAGCCTTGGCACCAGCACAGAGCCCACGACTGGCACGCGGGGATGGGCTCAGCCAAACGTGCACCAGGGCGTCTCGTTTGTGTCACAGTCCAGCAGGACATTGAGGACGGTGCAAGGGGCTCCTGCCACGCTCAGATCTGTCCGTGACTCGATGCGGTACCTCACGTTGTTCAGGCCTCCCTCCCGATCCACCTTGAACTGTTCCTGAGGAAGAGAGAGACTGCTCGGCCCAGGCTGGAAGGGAGAAGCACCCAGGGCCCGGGGAGGGAGCCAGAGCTGGCAGAGGAGGACAGGAGCAAGGAGGGCTCAGAGCACGTGGTGATCACAGTCCCAGTCTCCCCTCTGGACCACAGGTCTCACCTGCTTCTGTGCAGCGATGCGCTTCTGGTCCCTCTTCCTCCAGGCTGGGTCGTGCAGGTGCTGGAAAGTCTCGTATCCAGTTGTGATTCCAGAGGGACGACGGACCTGGGAGAAGAGCAGAGCTTCCCTAAAGCTACTGGAACACTCCTGCACCTGCTGCTGGAGAGCAGGGCTGCCAAACTGGGTGGTCACACTGGGGGGCAGGTGAAAAGGGCAATTTCAAGGCAGGAGGGTGCAGAGAACCCCTTACCTGGAGACCAGCTCCTTTGATACGTCGATAGAACTCATCATCCTCGCGTCCCCAGCCCCAGAAGCGGTTAGACATCCCATTGCACTGGAAGGAGAGCAGCACCATAGCAGCCAAGGCCCAGCACAACTCCACAGCCTCAGAGGAGCAGACACCAGCCCAGCCTCCCCTGTCCAGCCCCCAGCAGCTCAGACCACAGGCTCTGTCCCCAAACCATTTTGACTCCTGTCCCCACCTCCCAAGTTGACCATGATAATGTCATAGCTTCTGCTCCAAACTGTCCAGGAATCCCACCCAGGAGCTCACCAGCTCATAGTGCTGCTTGGTGAGCAGCAGGATGCCACCCACGTAGGTCTTGTAGTGGTAGAGCGGGTGCAGCTCAGGGGATGCCACGTGGAAGGGCCCAGCCTCTGGGAAGCCGTAGTCCAGGTGCTCGTTGAGGGGCAGGAGATCCACGTCGTGCATGGCGATGTAGTCGGTGTCGTTGCCGCTCTCCAGGAAGCCCACGTTGATCAGGGATGCCCTGTTAAACCTGCCACGGGACTGGGGGCTCTCAGTGCCACGCACAGCAGCCACTGTCCCCACATCCCCCTGCCACAATCATCAATGCTCAGTGTCTGACCAGCCCCCAAACAGGGACACATGCAAACACAGCACTGCATCCTGCAACTGCACCCCTGCACAGTGAGCTGGGGGTGACAGCATTTACAAACACCCCATGGCCTGTCTTTCACTTCCACAGTCCCCATATGTTTGCTGCTGCAGACCTGTGACACTGGGGAGAAAGCTGAAATACCCGAGGATGAAGAATTCTATGCTCAGATTCCATTCTTGCTAAGGAAGAAAGAAGCAAACCAGCACCTTGTCCATCTCTCAGCTCCAGAATGAGCAGCTTTGGGGAGAGCATCACACACTGCCCCTGACATCCTGCTGCCCTGGTCCTTTGCTTCTGTGCAGCAGCTCCCCAACACTCACAGAGCTTCGGGCAGGACCCCTCGGCACAGGGAGACGCTATACCTGAAATGATCCACTTGGTTGAGGATGAAGATGCGGTGGCGGATCCTCTTCTTGCTGAGGAAGCGGTGCATGTAGGGCACGAAGGCCAGCAGCTCCTCGAAGCGCTCTCGGAAGGGCACCAGCAGCGCCAGCCGGTGCGGCGCCCACGACGGCTCCTCGTGGGGCGGCTGCGGCGGGGCCGGGGGCGGGCAGGGCTGCCGGGGAGCGCCCCGGTGCTGCCCGCCCGGCGCCGGCCCCTCGCCCGAGCAGCTGAGCTGGAGCCAGAGCAGCGAAGCGAAGCCGAGCAGCAGCGCCAGCAGGAACAGCGGGAAGGCGGACAGGCGGCCGGGGAAGAGCCGCAGCAGCGGCGGGGACCTGCGGGATGGAGCGGGGTCAGCGAACCGTGGGACCCCCGCACCGCGATGGCATCCGCTGAGCCCGCCCAGCCCCCGGTGCGACCCCCCGGTACGGCCGGGCTCAGTCCCCGGTACGGCCGGGCTCACCCCCCCGGTACCGCCGGGCTCAGTCCCCGGTACGGCCGGGCTCAGCCCCCGGTACGGCCGGGCTCACTCCCCGGTACGGCCGGGCTCAGTCCCCGGTACGGCCGGGCTCACCCCCCCGGTACCGCCGGGCTCAGCCCCCGGTACCGCCGGGCTCAGTCCCCGGTACGGCCGGGCTCAGCCCCCCGGTACGGCCGGGCTCAGTCCCCGGTACGGCCGGGCTCACTCCCCGGTACGGCCGGGCTCAGCCCCCGGTACCGCCGGGCTCAGTCCCCGGTACGGCCGGGCTCAGTCCCCGGTACCGCCGGGCTCACCCTCCGCCGCGCAGCCGGAGCGCGTCCCTGCGGCGGGCCGGGCCCATCGCCCCCCGGCCCCGGGACACGCTGGCGGCGCCGCCGCTCCCCCGGAAACACGGCCCCGCTCTCTTCCGCCGAAGGGGCGGGACGGGGCGGGACCGGCCGCCGGGGACATCCCCTCCATCCCGTCCCACCGCCGCCCCTTCCCGGGGTTCCTCCGGAAACCGCGGGGACACCGCACCGCATCCCCGGCAGGTGCCGGGAGCGCAGATCCACCTGCGGAGCCTTTGGGATCCTCCCAGAATTGCCTCCCTCCATCCCCCCAGTCCCAGTTCCTTCAGCACTGCCCATCCTGCTCCCTTCTCTCCCCAACACACAGAGCCAGAGCCACGGGTGGTGTCAGTCCTTTAATGCCCCACTCGCACCCCCTCCCCTCAGCCCCTCATGTTCACACCTGCCCCAGGCAGCACAGCAAGTCCCAGCAAGGCGGGGGGAGCGCTGGAAAAACCGGGGAGCAACCTCCAGGCTCCCACACCAGAGCTCTGGGGAGCCAGCGGGCATCATCCCCCTCAGTCCAACCCGCGGGAGGCCAAGGGCCGGGCAAGGGTTACAGCCAAACAGACAGGTAAGAAAATACTTCTGGTATTTCTCAGAAACAGCATTTAGAAACCACAGTTTTTTTACAGCTCCCCATAAAAAAAGATGGGTTTGGGCACAGGTGCTCCATTAGTAGAAACGCTTGTTCCGCTCCTGGCGTTTCTGGAAGACCACGGCTCCCACCACGGCGCAGACGATGATGCCCAGCAGGGCACAGAGCAGGAGCAGGAACACCTTCCAGCCCGTCAGCGGCCCGCTCCGGAAATTCCCCGTGGGGTCATCCACGTTGTCTGCAAGGGAAAGAACAGCTACAGAGGCCAACAGAACCTCGGCTCCTGTGCAGTTCTGCCAGGTGTCACCCCTTCAATGCCTCCCAGAGTACAGCCCCGACCTCCCAATCCCCCACGGAAGGTTTCCAAATCCCCCACGGAAGGTTTCCAAATCCCCCAGGGAAGGTTTCACAGGCTCACCTTTGGGGGATTTAAGGAGGCTGACCCTCGGCTCGATCTTGGTCCAGTCAACAGTCTCATCTTCTACAGGGTGCTCCACCATGAGCTGGAACAGCTTCATCGAGATAATGTCGTGATTGTCTGGGGAACAGCCATGAGCAGCAAACACCATCAGAAGCTCTGAGATGTTCACACACTCAGAGCACCCCTCAGACCGTCTTCTACCAGGTCCAGGTCCAGTCTCCTTTCCTCCCAAGCCACCCTCATCCCCAGGTATCAAACTGCAATCCAAAGACATTCTTTAGCTCTCAGGTGCCTCCTTTCCCCAGCCATGGGTCCCAAAAGAGTTTCAAGAGCCCAGTGAACAATTCAGAGAAGGGAAGCAATGGAAACTATCCAATGCATCCAGTGTTACAATCACAGTGTTTTTAGGGCTGGAAGGGACCTCTGGAGATCCAACGCCCCTGCCAAGACAGGGTCACCTAATCCAGGCTCCAACCACCACATGTTCTCCTGAGCAAAGCCCCTCTCACCAGAGAGATCTCCAGTGCCAGCAGAAGCACCAAAGAAGTACCCGGTTGGCAGCTGCACCCCTGCGATGTCGATGCAGTTCTTCCATTCATTCTTGTCTTCCACGTCAGTCATCACCTGCAAAACCAGGAGAGGGTCACACCAGGAATGTTCAGAACCATGGGACAGCTCCACCACCCTCCCTGCCCAAGCAGGGCCATCCCAAATCACATAAACTGTGTCCGGATGATTCATTAACATCTCCAGCGAGGGACACTCCACACCCTCTCCACACAATCACTTTTGGCACGCCACTCTCCTGCCTGGCTGCACCTCTTTTGGAGCTGGAGCTGCCAGAAAGGCACTGGCTGAGCGTGGTGTACCATCCCCAGGACTGGTATCCTGGTGGAGCCATCCCTGCCCCTGAGCAGCAGCAGCCCCCGTGGTCTCACCGTGAGGCGGCCACGGGAGTAGCGCACGGCCAGGAAGGTGTCGTGGTTCTGGTTGCGCAGGTCGGCCGAGCAGCCGGCCAGCTCCGTCCAGCGCCCGTCCTTGCTGTGGTCGTAGCTCAGGGAGCCGTTGTTGACCATGGCTGAGATGTAGGGGAACACACGCTGTGGGGACAGACAGGGGACACGCTGAGGGAGCTCTGGGGCACAGCCAGAGCAGGGTGGGAGCATGGCCGTGGTCAGGCACGGAGCACGGGATGTGCACGGCTGCTGCTCCACCTAAAGCTGCTTCTGCACCAAGGCAGAGCTGCCTAAAGCACAGCCTCCCTTCCTGAGCTCCCATTTCAAGACCCCCATCCTGTGACTC
This sequence comes from Camarhynchus parvulus, assembly GCF_901933205.1. Classification (NCBI taxonomy): domain Eukaryota; kingdom Metazoa; phylum Chordata; class Aves; order Passeriformes; family Thraupidae; genus Camarhynchus; species Camarhynchus parvulus. The sequence continues at coordinate 15,132,482 of NC_044583.1, read as the reverse complement.
AACCCACCCTGTACTCCATGGCCAGGGTAACCAGAGTGTCCCACACCTGCAGAGTGGCTGGGTAAAAATCCCAGAATCATTTAGGTTGGAAAAGATCTCTGAGAGCATTCAGTTCAATCCCCACCTTGTCAGCTAGCCCTGAGTGCCACATCCAGTCATTCCTTGAACACAAAAAGCATAAGAACAGAGCACAAGTCCCAGAATGGACAGAAATCTACAGAGGCAGCAAAACCACACAGAAGGCTTTGTGATCAGTGGATTACCTACACCAGGAGAGGACAACCGGAGGCAGGAATTCACCTCCCATGAGCATCAAGACAACAGGGAGATGGGTCATTTCCAGATGCTTCATGACTTTTTTATCATGGTTTTGATGGTACAGACCCCAAAGCACAGTTTTGTGCCATAGTGAGATCCACAAACACAGAGCAGGACAGAAGAAAAGGATCCCCAGCCCTCACAGGACTGATCTGTCCCATGGCCATGGGGAATTCTGGAGCAAAAAGGCAGCCCAGGAGTTTCTTTCAGGCACACACAGGTTGCAAAGAGAAAATAAGAGCAGAAACATTACGGAATGAGTATTCAAAGCACAGAGGTCAGGGAATAGCACTCAGGATGAATATTAGCAGGTGGTGCTGGGTTTATACCAGTTCTGTGCCTGTTCTCCTGTGCAGAGAAGATGCCTTGGAAACATCTGTGTAGCCAAGACCAGCACAGGAAAGAGCAAGGAGCTTCTTATCTCCATTAATGCACACAAACTCTTCTCTTTCCCAACTCCCAGGACAGGAAGAGCAAACCATGGCCAGCTAGGGAGAGACTTTTCCTTGGATAAGGTGAGAAGCACTTGGAGCAGGAAGGGAACAGCCTGCTGGGCACTGCACAAGCTGCCTGGAGCACTCACCTCCGTGGCCTCATCATTGGGATAGGTATCAAGGAAAATAGCCAGCCCATGGAAGTTGTCCTTGCTGCCAAAGACAGGACCTGGAACAGGGCAGAGGAGTGGAGAGAAGAACAGACAGAAGGAAGTGAGAATCTGTGCTCAGACAGTTCTGAGCTCTACGAGCTGTTTGCTGCCAAGCAGGTGGCTGATGGCACCTGCTGCCCGAGCGGAACCCACGGGACACGTCAGCCCAGCCTAGCGAAACCAGAGCGGGGAGCTGCGAGCCGTCCCTGGCCAGCCGCCCCGGCACCGACCTGGCGTCAGCCGCTCCTGCGTGTACCACAGCGCCAGCCCGTCCCCGTGCAGGTTCTTCTTGCCGGCTCCGTGGATCTTGAAGTGGACGTGGAGCTCCCAGTCCTTGAGGAAGCAGGGCTGTGGGAGACACCGTGCCCCGTCAGGGCGTGAGGCGCCAGGCCCGTGCCGACCCCCGCCCGTCCCGCCCCGCGCTCTCACCACGCGGTTCCAGATGGAGCCCTCCCGACTGCGCTCGTCGGGCGTCAGGCGCACGTACTGGCTGGTGACCATGGTGCTGCCCGTGAAGTCCCACAGCGGCATCGCGGCGGAGCCCGCGCCTGCAAAGGGGCCGACAGAGCGCGGATCAGCCCGGGCCGCTCGCGGGGCGCCCCGAGCGTGCCCCCGGGCCCCCGCTCACCCTGGTACGGCTTCATCAGCGAGTGCTCCCGCTTCAAGTGCTCGCTGTTGCCATCCGTGAGCTCGGCGGGCACCGGGCGCGGCCCGGCCAGGGCCAACAGCAGCGCGGCCGCCGCCGCCACCAGCCCGCCCGCACCCGCCGCCATGCTCCGCTTCCGCCTTCCGGCGCCCCGCCCTCAGTCCCGCCTCCCAACAGCAGCATCCAATTAGAAACCCGCAATCACTGCGGTCCCGCCTTCAAACGTGAGCGGCATCACTGCCCACCTATGGCAGAGGAGAAGGGCGGGGCCAGCGGGGCGCGCAGCTCCCGTAGTGCGGCGGGAGGCGGGAGGGGGGGGGCCCGAAAGGCCTCACGGAGCGCGTTACGCGTGCGCGGCGGCGCGGGGTGTGCCGGGAGATGTAGTCCGCCCGCCTTCCCCGGACCGCCTCACGTGCGCGGCTCGTGCCGCCCGCCGGACACGTGACCCGCCCCGACGGGTCCCGGGAACGGGGACAATGGGATCAGGGACGGCCCCGGGATGGGCACCTGGAACGGGAACAATGGGATCGGGGACGGCCCCGGGATGGGCACCTGGAACGGGAACAATGGGATCGGAACGGCCCCGGGATGGGCACGGGGAACAGCCCCGGGATGGGCACAGGAACGAGAACAATGGGCTCAGGAAGGACAGGCCGGGGCAGCATGGAGGAGGTCACAGCCGCTTTATTGAGGGTCGCAGGGCAGCCCCCGCCCCACTCCCGCCGGTCTCCCCCGTCCCTCCGCCACGGCAGCCGTGGGGGCCGGGGAGCAGAACCTCCCAGCCCTCCGGATGGGCACCTCCGGCCCGGAGACAGCAGCGCCGGCTGGGACACAACGCGTGTGGTACCAACAGGGACAGGGTACAGGGCCTGCTCGGGCACACCGGGCAGCCCTCCTGGCCCCGGGCACATCCCTCCATGGGTGACTGGTCCTGTCCTGGTGCTTGTGCCGAGTCCTGTGCGCACCTGAGGACTCCCCTGGCCAGTGAGAGGTGCTGAACGGGGGCAGCACCGGTCCCATCCTGTGGGAGCACAGGGGACACGGCACTCGGTGCCTGGCGGTGCAGCCAGCGCCGTGTCGGGGTGCCCGGGGCACTGTGGGGGTCTCAGCAGCCCCTGTGGGGTGTGACAGCAGTGTGGATGCACAAGTCCTGGGCAGGTTCTCGTGCTGGAGGTGTGCACGCCCTCAGCATGGTGGGACACGTGCTTCCCTCCAACAGCACAGGGGATCAGGGGTGTGAGGAGCCCGTGGAAGCCCAGGAGGCAGGGAGAGGGGCAGCCGATTGATTTGTGGAAATCTGGGTGGGAAAATCATCCGAGCATGGCAGTCTGAGGCTCAGGGCCTAGCCGAGGCTCGGGGGCAGCCGAGGGACATGAGGGGTTGGCCGTGGCAAAGGGACCTTCAGCTCAGTCCCGTCTGGCACTTGGCAGCTCTCACTTCTTCCTGTTCATGATCTGGCTGGAAATCCAGTTCATCCCATCCTGGAGGGAAGAAGGATGTGAGCGCAGGCCCTTGGGCCCAGCTCTGCAGAGCCCACAGGGCCCCATCTCTACCTGCACCCCTTCCCCAGACAGGGCCGAGCAGGCCTGGATCTGCCACTCCCGGTCCCGGTAGGTGTGCAGGCTCAGCCCCTCTGCAATTTCAGCTGCAGGTGCTGCAGTCACCAGGTCCTGCTTGTTGGCAAACACCAGCAGCGGGACCCCCGTCAGGGACTCGTCCTCCGTGAGCTCTGCCAGCTCCTGCCAAGAGACAAACTTCTCCCAGGGCTGCTGCCCTCCTCCACGGAGCTGGACACCTCAGCCCTCCAAATGCCCCATCCCTCCTCTCTGGTGCTCATGGCAGACAAGGAAGCAGTAACATCTTGATATCCCCAGGGAGAGAAGCTCCCAAAGGAGCTTCAGCTCCTGGAGCTCCATCAGCCCAGGACTCACATGCAGGGCTACTTGAGCACTGAAATCCTCCCAGCGCTGAGAGCCCTGGGCAAAGGGCAGCTGCAGGAGGCTCCTGGCAGTCCCGAGCTGTCTGGCACACCCACACGGCCGTCTGGTGCCGGAACAGCCGGGGCTGGCACTTGGAGTCTCACCTTCCCCTCTCAGAGCTCCATTCCCAGGGTTTGTAGCTGAATTTGCTGCTCATAAACCTTTGCTTGGCTGCATCCCTAACCAGGTGCTGGGTGGGATGGGGGCTGGGAACTGAGGGGTCACTTTCCCCAGGGATTGTCACCCCTGTACTGGACACCCTTGGAGCATCCAGCTCAGGGGGAGCTGCTGGGCCATGGAGTGGGGCATCTCTGCCTGCTGAGATCTTGAGCCTTCCCTCAGAGCTCTGGGGACAGCATGGCCCCTCCTGCAGCACTGCCCCATAACTCAGAGCAGCTTTGCCTCCCCCTCATCCCCAAAGAGCTGGTGCCATACAGATCTGAGCCCCAGGACCCCACAGCCACCCCTCACCCACTCATACCTGCCCTGTCTCCTCGAAACGCTTCTGATCAGCGCTGTCAATGACATAAATCTGCCGTGGGGACAAAAGGGACAGTCAGGGGCTCCTCCTTGCCCGGCTGCACAGCCCTTCTGTGGGGCCCACACCGCCTGCACGGGCCTGGGTGTGCTGCCCCACTCACCAGCAGGTCTGTGCTGCCCAGGTACTTCTTCCAGTAGGGCCGGATGGAGCGCTGCCCCCCGATATCCCAAACGTTCAGCTTGAGACCGTGGGACTGCACGCTCTTGATGTTGAATCCCTGCGTGGGGACACAAACCCCAGTGTCACCCAGGGGATGGGTGGGCCCTGCACCCTCTGCCCTGCCCGTGGCCCCCAGCAGCCCCTACCTGTGTGGGGGTGATGGTGCTGACCTCCTCGGACGCCAGGCGCTTCAGCAGCGTGGTCTTGCCCGCGTTGTCCAGCCCCAGCAGGACGATGCGGAGCTCCTGCTCCGGGGATCCCTTCAGCTTCTGGATGACAGAGAGCAGCCCCTGGGGGCAGGGGGTGCTGGGGGAGCCCTCTGGGGTGCTGGGTCCCTTCTTTGGGAGGGGGGGACTGGGCATGCTATTGGCTTTGGGTACCTGTGTCTATGGCCTGAGTGAGCGTCAAGCTCCCAAGGTGTTCAGGCGTTCAGGTGTGGGGTGGCCCCACAGCAGAGCTGCCCAGCCCCAATTCCCCCTTCCCTGGGTGTGCTCTGCCAGCCCTGGGACCACTCCCAGCTCCTGGGCACGCTGCGGGGCCATGCCCCAGGCAGAGCCCTGCTCTGCCAGCCCTCCTGGCACCACCCCCGAGAGCTGGTGCTGCAGTCCCCCCTGGAGCCGGTGGGATGTCACCGGACCCCGCTTACCTTCTGCACATCCCCCATGGTCCGGGAGTGGCTCCGGCCCGCGGCACCGCCTGGGGAGCTGCCGGGGGCTCGTCCCCGGGGCCCGCCGGTGGGTTCGTGACTGGCACGCTCCCCGTTGTTCCCGGGGGAGGAAGAGGATTACGGGCTCCGGAATTAGCTGCTGTTCCTCCATTTACCCACAGCGTTAAATAATGCCCTCGGCAAATCCTCCAGCCAGCTGTCGCCCCGCCGTCGCCTACCCCCGGGATAAACCAGGTCCCCCCGGGCTGGGGCACCGGGGCACAGAGCATCCCCCTCCCCATGGGGCAGAGGTCCCAGCCTGGGAGGATGCCGTGCCCAGGCACAGGGCTGGCACAGCCTCACACGCTGGCATACCTCACGCTGAGGCAGCACCAAGCTGTCCCCTTGCAGGGTGGCAGAGGAAATTGCTGAGCTTGCTTGAGGCCACGTCAGCGACTGCCACAGCTCCCCAGTGCTGCCCAAGGGAAACCACCAGGCCCTGGAGCAGGTTGAGGGCTGGCTTGGCAGCAGCTGGAACCTGGGGATGACACAGGACAGGGATCCAGAGGGGCTCAGACACATTCTCCAGCAGCCCACCCCCAACCCAGGTGGGGCGAGGGGCTCATCTGTTCTCCGTTTGGATTAAGTGCATTAATTAAGCAATGTCTTTGATTCCTGCATGCTGCAGTTCCATCCTCAGATCAGGTTTCCCAGCAGAGAGGTTATCCTTGTGGTGAGGACCGTGAGTCACGCACTCTTGGAGAGACATTTTTATTTATAACTCTGGTGGCAAAGCCAAGCCAAACAACACAGCCACACTCCAACAAAGCAGAGGGGAGCAGCATGATCACCCCTCATCCTGCTGCTGCTCCATGCAGTGGCAGGGGGTGGAGGGGCAGCCAGAGGTGCCACCCTCTGTTCCCCCCACCCAGAGACCCTGCCAGCCCTGTGGCTGCTTGTGGTGCTCTGCTTTTCTGCCTGCTCATGGTGGGAAAGCTTCATTTTTTTCTGCATAGATCTGCACCCCACTTAATGTTAGGGTTCTGCTTTTGCTAGGTTAATCACCCACCTTACATCCCCGTTATTAGCATTTCCCCGAGCGGGTTGCCATGGTGCTCTGCGGTTTATCCTGCGCTCTTAGTTACTGAGATTTCCTAACAAATAACCTAAAATATCCTCCACTGGTTTGTGGTTGCTGATCAACATGGAACCCCGACCTTAGGAGATGGGCAAAACTGCTTAGGCATCAGTTTGGTGACTCCAAGCTGCACGTCCACTGCTCCTCTCTGCCAGGTTCTGCTGGCACGCACAGCACAGTGAGCCCTCCCCAAACGCTGGCCCTGGGGCCAGCCCCACGCCCTCTGTGGCCAGGGCAAGTGGCACCAGGCTGGTGGCATCAGGCTGGGCCTGCTGATGTCCCCTGCCCCTGCAGCCCCTTCCTTGGGATGATTTGATGGCTGGGAACAGCCCCCTCAGGCTGCCCAGGCTGCGGGGAGGGGACAAAGGGCTGCTGACCCCAGCCGTGCTGGGAATGGAGACTGGCATGGGTTTGGGAACAGGGATGCAGATGGGGATGCGGTCACGGATGTGGATGTGGATGGAGACAGGGATGGGGATGAGAACAAGGATGCAGATGGAGACGGGATCACGGATGTGGATGCAGATGGGGAATGAATGGGATGGGCATGGGAAACGGGGATGCAGATGGGACCGGGATAACGGATGTGGATGCAGATGGAGACGGGGACGGAGGTGCAGCGGCGCCGCGGCGGCTCCTGGCCCGGGGCTGGAGCCGGTGTCCGCCGGGGCGGTGCCGGCGGCGCGGGGCGGGCGGGCGGGCGGCCCCCGCTCCCCCGCTGCGGTCTCGGTTCCCATGGTGACACTTCCTGTGGGAGCCGAAAGCGGTAGTGTGGCGGTGCCGGGAGCGCCGGGCCGGGCCGGGCCGGGAGAGCCGCGCCGCCGGCCGGGGATGCTGCGGGGCCGCGGGCCGCGCCCGTAGCGCGCCGGGCCGGGCCGGGCCGGGCCGAGCCAGGCATGCAGGGCAAGGGCAAACTGCTGGTGGTCCACAACGGGCGCATGGTGAGTGCCCGGAGCGCCGGTCCCCGCCCCGGGGCTGCCCCGGCCGGCGGCGCGGCGGGAGCTCGGTACCGGGCAGATGTGCGGGAGTGCGGAGCGGGCGGGCAGGCGGTGTGCAGCGGATAACGGGCACACAGAGCGATGTGTGGAATCAGGAAAGAGGCAGGCAGGAGGTGTGGGGGTTCTGGGCAGGAAGGGCAGGATGGGCATCCCAAGCAGGCGGAGCTGTGGAGGGTTTTAGGGCAGGCAGCGGTGTCTGGGGTGGGTAACGCGTGTGGGGCCGGGGCGGTGAGCAGCTGGGGTTTGTGAGGCTCGGCAGCGTTGTAAGGGATGTGTGGCACTGGGTGATGGACCGGGGGATGGGGATGGGGTCACGGCAGTCAGCAGCGCTGGTGTCCGTGGGGCTGTGTGGGTTGCGGGCAGCAGGGATGGATGGGGAGGAGCACGGAGCTGGCAGGAGAGAGGGACGTGGGACCGGGGTAAAGAGATGGCAGAGGAATGTGGGGTGGGGTGGCAGGGAAGGGCAGGGCTGGGATGGTGGGCCTGGGATGCAGACAGTCGGGAGCTGTGTGGGGGGCACGGCCAGCTGGGCCAGGGGCATCCCTGGAATGTGGGCACCCCTTCAGTGGCCCCAGTCAGGGGATGAGACACAGCACCCTGCAGTGAGTACGTGGCTGGGCTTTGGCTGTGGAGGCTCTGCCCATCTCCCTGCTTGGCTACCCCATCCTCTGGGCTGCTGTCTGGGGTGGCCCAGACACCCCATCCTGCCGTGCCCTGCGCTGGCAGCTCCCGGTCCCTGCTTTTGGGCATCTGCCCTCCGGTAGCTCCAGGCTCCAGGGAAGGAGGGAACAGGCAGTTTGCCTGCTTGGGGCTGTGGTTGTCCTTCCTTCCTTCCCTCCCCTCCTCCCCTCCTCTTCCTGTGCCGTGGAGGCTGCTTCTCTCCTCCCTTCTTGTTTGGGTGGCAGGGTTACATCTGATAGCAGCTGCCCTTCCCCATTGCTGGCCTGGCCTCAGGCCATGGAGGGGTAGGAGAAAGGCTGTACCCCCTCTGTAGCTCTCTCCTCGCTGCCCTGGGTTGGAAGTCCTGTGCCCTGCCTCTGCCGCAGGGCAGGTAACACCAGAGCAGTGTTTGCTGGCAGTGCCTCTTGCTCTGGGCTCAGCTGGGCTTGCCCTGGTGCTGCTGCCACTCCGCCAGGCCAGCAGGTGCCACGTAGCCCCTCTGACCTCTCTTCTTTCCACTCCCACAGGGCCCAGCCGTGTCAGATGGAGGTAAGGCTGCTCTTTGCCCTCGGACAGGAGCCCAGCATCATCTTCAGGGGAGGGGGAAGGCCACAGGCAGCCTGGTGCCAGGGGCAGGGAGCCAGCAGGCAGCGAGGTCCTGTGTCAGCACAGGCTGTGCTGTGGGTGGGTGCAGGGCTGAGCCCTCTGCCCAGCACTGGCCATGTCCCCCCATCCCTCTCACATGGTCCCTGGTGCCTGTTCCTCTGTCTGGCTGCTCAGCTGGCACTTTGGGGTGCTGGGGGCTGAGTGGCTTCCTGGAGCAAGGAGAAGCTGGGTACCAGCCAGCCCCAGGTTCTCTGAGGGAGTCTGTCTGTCTGTCTGTTGGTCTGAGTGTGCACTGGATATCTCAGATGGTTTATTTAAGTGACTTGGCCCCAGTTACTCGTGGTTTAGCCCAGCAGGAGGATAAGTACAGGAGGCCTGGCAAAGGAGCAGCCTGACACACCTCCCCTATTCCTGCCAGCTTTGCCAGGAGAGCACTGCTTCCACAGCCTTACCTTCTCTTGCAAATGACCCCCTGCTTCCAGCTGCACACCAGTCAAACCAGTTCCAAAGCTGGGCCTGCCCCTGGGAACTTCCATCTTTGTGAGCACATGGTCACCCTGGGATTCCCCAGAGTGGGGTTTCCTCAGGGTTGGGAGCTGGAAATGACATTTTCTGTGTCCTCCACATGCTGGGTTTGTCCCTCATCTTGGCCAGAGGAATAGAGAAAGTGGGTTCAGGCACCGTCTTCCAAGCTTCCCTCCACTCTGTGTGCCCTCTGTGTCCCCTTCCATTCTGCTTTCCCCATGGGTGTCTTACCCCAGGAGATGAGTCACGGGTGGAGTCACAGTGACACCCAGGGTGGGCACAACTGCCAGCCCTGGCAGGGAGAGCTGTCATGCCAGGAAGTGCCAGCTGTGTCATCCTGGTGCTCAATCCTCCAAGGATGCCACCGTGATGCTCCTCATGTTCCCTGCCCAGCACTCACCAGGTCTGATCCACATGGGGCAGGTGGTGCTGGGGGGTGACATTAAGGGACAGAGAGACAGCCAGAAGTGACCCCTTTTCTCTCCCAGAGTTGAATGCCTCCCGGGCCCGTGGCAGCAACCACAGTGTGAACAGCCTGCCAGGCCCACCAGCCACGTGTGGATCCACCCAGGGCTCTGTGGTCAGCTGGGCTGAGTCCTTCGAGACGCTGCTGCAGGACCGTGTGGCTGTCACCTACTTCACTGTGAGTGTCACAGCCCAGAGCTCAGCCCCTGCCCCCGTCCACTCTGGGACACCAGCTGTCCCACAGGCACGGTGCCACCAGACCAGCAGATCTCTCTGCCCTGCAGGAGTTCCTCAAGAAGGAGTTCAGTGCTGAAAACGTCTACTTTTGGCAGGCGTGCGAACGCTTCCAGCAGATCCCAGCCAGTGACACACAGCAGGTACCAGCTCTGGGCAGCTTTGCTCACAGCTGCTGGGAGGGATGTGGGCAGAGTGTCCAGGGGTCCTGGCAGGCCCCTTTTCTGGGGGACTGAGCAGGCTGGGGGCTCTTGCAGAAGGAATAAGGAGATGGATGTGATGTGTATCTGAAAAGCCACAGGGACTGCCTGTCCCACAGAGCAGGATGTGCTTCCCCTGCCAGAGGGTGGAGAGTGTTTCTGGGGAGACAAACAAGACCAAGGGCAGAGCTAGACAGGGCATCATGGGGACAGAGCCATGTGGCTGCAGGGGATGGTTCCTCCCTCAAGTTGTACCTCTGTGGAGACACTGCTGTGTTGTGCCCAGAGCTCGGTCCTGAAGTCCAGATACTGAGCTGGTCCTGGGGCAGGTTGGTTCTTCAGGGCTCAGGTGTCTCTGTGGGGTGAGCGGGGGGCTCTCCTGGTGTGGTGTAGAGGAGGGGGTGGCTGGTCCCAGCCTGGTCTCCTGTCCCCTCAGCTGGCCCAGGAGGCACGGCGGATCTACGATGAGTTCCTCTCCAGCCACTCGGTCAGTCCTGTGAACATTGACAAGCAGGCCTGGATTGGGGAGGACATGCTGGCCACCCCCTCCCCAGACATGTTTCGTATCCAGCAGCTCCAGGTAAGGCAGCACCCACAGAATGGGGCTGTGGGACCACCCCACCTGTCACCCAGCATCACTGCTGTCACCGTGGGGCTGTGCCATGGGGCAGTGCCCGGAGCCTGGAGGTGTGCAGGGGTCTGAAGCACACACATCCTCCCTCTGCAGATCTTCAACCTGATGAAGTTTGACAGCTACACACGTTTTGTGAAATCCCCCCTGTACCAGGCCTGCCTGCGGGCAGAGAGCCAGGGCCAGCCCCTGCCTGACCTGCGGCCCCACTCCCGCAGCAGCAGCCCCCCTCCTGACCTCAGCAAGGTGAGTCAGGGGGAAAGGGCCATGGGGACACGTCCCATGGTGCTGGGTCCCTTCCCTGCTGCTCAACCCCAGGCTGAGCGCACACAAGCAGTCAGGGCACCAGGGAAAGGGGAACCTCAGGTGTTGCCATGCTGAGATGCTGCTCAATTCACCCCAGAAGACGAAGCTGAAGCTGGGCAAGTCGCTGCCCCTGGGCGTGGAGACAGCGGGCAGCAGTGCCAGCCGCAGCCTGCAGCGGTCCTTCAGGAAGGGAGAGCGGCGGGAGCCCTCCTGGGCAGGTGGGTGCTCTGCTCAGCAGGACAGAGGGGCCTCACCACCTCAGGGGTGTTCATGTCCCTACCACCGCCACCCTCAGGGGTGTTCACGTCCCCACCACCATCCCTCTGTCTGTCCTAGAGGGGGGAGAAGGCAGCAGGAGCGCCATGCTATGGAGGGAGTCCCAGGGCTCACTCAACTCCTCAGCCAGCCTGGACCTGGGCTTCTTGTCCTCGGCCAGCACAGCCACCAGCCCCTGCACGGAGGTGAGTGGGCACCACGCCACTGCCAGGGCACCACGCTGCCACTGGCTGGGCTCATCCTGCCACATCCCTCCCTCAGGGCCAGCAGAAGAGTCTGGGGGGCAGCGAGGCAGAGCTGCCAGGCAAGCCCATGAAGTACTGCTGTGTGTACCTGCCCGACGGCACGGCCTCGCTGGCCTCTGTGCGGCCCGGCCACTCCATCCGGGACATGCTGGCAGGGCTGTGTGAGAAACGCGGCTTCAGCCTGCCCGACATCAAGGTCTTCCTGGTGGGCAACGAGCAGGTAGGGCCGGCAGGGGGGAGCAGGGTTTGTGCCAGCCAAACCATCCCTGTGCCGGGACCACTCTGCTGGCTCTCTCCCAATGGTTTGTCTCCTGCAGAAAGCGTTGGTGCTGGACCAGGAGTGCTCCGTGCTGGCAGACCAGGAGGTGAAGCTGGAGAACAGGATAAGCTTTGAGTGAGTGGGAGCTGTGACAGTGTTCACAGGGGTCTTAGGATGAGGGAAGAGACAAGGATCTGACTCCATGTTTCAGAAGGCTGATTTATTATTTTATTATATATATTATATTAAAACTATACTAAAAAAATAGAAGAAAGGATTTCATCAGAAGGCTGGCTAAGAATAGAAAAAGAAAGAATGATTACAAAGGCTTGTGGCTCAGACTCTTTGTCCAAGCCAGCTGACTGTGATTAGCTATTAATTAAAAACAACTAACATGGGCTAATCAAAGAGCTACTTGTTGCATTCCACAGCAGCAGATAACCGTTGTTTACATTTTGTTCCTGAGGCCTCTCAGCTTCTCAGGAGGAAAAATCCTAAAGAAAGGATTTTTCATAAAAGATGTCTGTGACAGGGAGCTTTGGGGCTGATGCTGTTGGCCATGCACAGTGCCTCAAACCCAGTCCCCCAGGCAGTCCCGAGGGCCCTGGCTCTGCTCCTGCCTGCAGCCACCTCTTGTCCCCCTCTGCAGCCTGGAAATCTCCTCCCTCAACAAGACCATCCGCATCACAGCCAAGTCAACCAAGCGCATCCGGGAGGCGCTGCAGCCCGTGCTGGGCAAGTACGGCGTGAGCGTGGAGCAGGCGCTGCTGCGCAGGGTGAGAGCCTCGGGGGCACGGCCAGCCCCGAGCCTGGGGGGAACCCTGCGTTTGGGGCTCAGGCCAGGGGCTGCTGGCTCTCAGCAGGTGGTGGGGAGCAGCGCTGTGTGCCGGTGAGCTCCTACAATCACCGTTTTTGGGATGGGCTGTGACATCCTGCTCTGTGCTGGGAGGGACCAGGGGGTGTTTCCTGGGGTCTGGCCAGACAGGTCCTCAGCCTGGCTGCCTTCCCCGTGCCACAGTGAGTGTGACACTGAGTGCTGTTCCTGTTGCAGCAAGGTGAGCCAGCCGCCCTGGACTTGGAGAAGCTGGTCAGCACAGTGTCTGCTCAGAAACTTGTCTTGGAAACACCAGCAGGTAAAGTGTCCTCCCTCCCAAACCATGTTCCCTCAAGCCACATCACCCTGAAGGGCACTCAGAGGGTCAGGCTGTTTTCTGCTGGCCATGGCTCCTGCTCCCTGGGACAGGGTCCATCCTGTCCCTGCCTGGCCAGGACCAGGATGCTGGAATGGGGCCCTGAGCATCACTTCCCTTGCAGACGTGCGAGTGATGGGGAGCGCTGAGGCTGCAGCTGCCTCCTCTCTGCTCCGGAGTGAGGTGAGCATCAAATCCCACCAGCCCTGGTCAGAGATGCCCTCACAGCTGCTGTCATGGTCCACAGGGAAGCTGGGCCCTGCTGTGGCCCCAGCACTTGCCACGGGGCTTGGCAGTGGTGCCAAGGCAGGTGCCAGGCTGTGGGAGGGTGATGGGGACACAGCCCAGGGCAGTGCTGCCTCCTTGCCCCGTGGCTGAGGCCTGGGCTGCTCATTGCAGGAGGGGAGCCCAACAGGAGCAGAGCCTGACACGCGATGGGAGATGCCCTCCTCCTTCTCCAGGCCACAGTCTTCAGCTGCCATGAACCTCAACCGCCGCACCTACGACCTGGAAGGTGAGAGCTGGCATGTCTGAATGCTGAGGGGCTGGGGCAAAGCACAGGCTGAGGGATGCAGAGCCCCTCCTGGTGTGCTGGGGATGGCTGCAGGGCCCCATGGAGCTGGGAATGGGCTGTGGGGTCTTGGGGTCTGGCATGGAGCAGGGAGAAAGTGCCAGTGCTGTGCCTGGGACATGTTCAGGTCATATCAGGTGGAGAGGGCAGCTGAGGTGCTGGCACAAAGCCCCAGTGCCTGGCTCAGGTGCATGATCTGCATTTCCCCAGGGCTGGTGGAGCTGCTGAACCGTGCCCAGAGCTGCCGCGCCAACGACCAGCGTGGGCTGCTCTCTAAGGAGGACCTGGTCCTGCCCGACTTCCTCCAGCTCCCCGTGCAGGACAGCAGTGCCTGTGAGGGGGCACAGCAGCCCAGTGCCCCTCGGGCTGGCTCTGAGGGAAGCAGCTGCCCTCAGGAAGAGCCTGCTCTGGCTCAGCCCTCGTTGGACCACAAGCTCTGATGAGTGCTGCTGCACGTCCACACCCGGCGTGTGGCACCCCCAGGCCATGCCAGGGTTCAAGAGGGGCCCGACAGCCCCTGCCCTGCACCGCTGACACTGCCCAGACTGCAGATCCATCCGCGTCCTGTCCCACGCTGTCGTGTCGTGTCCTGTGAGTGGCTGAGCAGCTGCCATGCCCCTCTGTGGGGCCCGGTGCACATCAAGGGACTCTTGTACATAGTCTGAACCCTCGTTGCAAAGCACTTTGCAACACCCCTGGCACTGCCCTGCCCAGTGCCTCTGCCCTGCCCAGCACATCCTGCCTGTGTCACACAGCCCCACTCGCTCTCTGGGTGGGGAGAGCTCCCTTCCAGCTGCAGGGTGTGCAGGATTCACAGGCTGGGTGGGGAGGAAAGGCAGGCTCCAGTCCTGAACTGCAGTGCTGTGGGCAGGCAGGGTCAGCAGAACATGTGCCCAAGCTCAGAGCCAGATCCAGTCCCGGCCCTGTGGGAACAGGGCTGCCCCGTTGTTGGTTTGCAAGTCCACCCTTCCTGGGGAGGGTGAGCATGGCCCTGCCAGGCTGTGCCCCGGGCAGGTTCTTACGTCTGCATTGTGTGAGCGTGGCCTGATCCTGCCACAGTAGCACTGTTTGGAGCAGGGCACATGGTTCCTGCCCCGGGCAGCCAGAGGCAGAGCCAGCAGATGGTGCCAAAAAAGCCTTCCTCCTCCTCGTCCTCCTCCTCCCTGCTGGAGATCCTGCGTGGGCGGCTGCTGAGGGACAGGCAGGAGCAAGTCCCCATCTCCCCCTGCCCCATCCCCACCGGGGTGTGGGTGTTCAGCCTGCCAGGACAACTCTGCTTGGTGCCAGGAGAATGCAGCACCCCTGGGTGTGAGCACCTCAGCCTGGTGTGCAGGTCCCCAGCGTGTGCCCAGCCTGTCATTCCTGCCAGGAGCCTGGAGCCTCCTTCTGCCAGTCCTGGCTGTGCACTGCTGGTCCCCCTGCCCAGCAGTGTCCCCAGAGGTCCCAGACAGAATCTGCCATGGAGATGTTCCCCCAACAGCAGCCAGGAGATCCCTCCACAGTCCATACGTGCCAGAGCCCTTCCTGGCTGTGCCTTGGGTAACCACTCCACCACCACTGCCTATCCAGAGGCAGAGGGGTGACCCAGGGCCCCCAGGCTTGCCCAGAGATGGGGGCATGGCCACCCAGCCCTATGCTGCCACAGCCAGCTGCAGCCCTGTGGCCTTAGTCAGAGCCCCCCTGTGTCTCTGTGATGCTGCTCAGTTCTGTCTGTGCTGTGGAACCGGGGGAAATAAAGAGCATTGCCTGGATGTACCTTTCTGTCCTTCCTCTGTCATCAGGGCTGGATTATGTTTTTCCCAGCAGCAATGTCCCCTCAACCCTCCTCTCCCCACAGAGCCTTCCCAGGGCCATGGCAGAGCTGGGGACAGCCCTGGGCTCCAATGCCACCCTGACTGGCAGCAAGGGGCAGTGCCAGGAGCTTGTTTACCCAGCACTGCTGGTGGAGCAGGGGAAGCTGCAGGGCCGGCATGGCCAAGGACTTCAGCCCCAACCCTGTCAATGAGTGACAGCCAGAGCTGCCAGGGCCTCACTGGGTTAATGATTGTGGGGGCAGCTGGCCAAGAGCCCCTGGGCACGGGGCAAGTGCGGACACCAGGGACACCAGCCCCTGCACGCTGGCTGCACCCCTGGGCAGAAGGGTCCCCAGGCCCTGCGGAGGCAGGACATGTCCCCTGCTGTGCCACCTCCCGGGCATTCACCAGCCTGTGACGCAGCGCAGGTGGCTCAGTGATGCTCCAGCAGTGGCACAGGTGTCCCCAGGTTGTCCCTGAGTGCCCTGGAGTACCCAAGGGATCTTTCCTTTCATTTGCACCTGGCTCATCATGGTAATGAGTTCTGGCAGTGCTTCATTCTGCGGAAATGGGGATGTGGCAACTGAACACCCCTTTGAGCCCACTCCCACAGGCACAGGGCTGGGGGAGCCTTTGGCCACTGTCTCTTCCCTGAGGACATAAGCTTGCTGTGTGTCCTGTGGGTGGATGGAAACTTGGCTGGAGGTGTGTAAGCAGCAGGTAATGATCAACAGGGCTGAGGAGGTGGTGACAGCAGCCCTGGCCTCGCTCTTCTCCTGCTCACCCACTGCACACGCTGGGAGATGTGGTGCCAGTGAAGATGTGGTGCCAGGGAAGATGTGGTGCCAGGGAAGATGTGGTGCCAGGGGGATGCAGGCTCTGCCTCACACACCCCTCAGCACTGCTGGCTGCCCCACACTGAGCCCTGGCACGGGCAGAGCCCAGCTGTGTGCCACCATCACCACCAGTGGCAGGACGTGGGGATTGATCACACTGGTGTTGGCATCAGCCATCTCCAACGCCCTGGGAGTGAGGCCATTGTGCCCTGGGCAGAGCTCATCCCTCATGGCTGATGCTGTGGTGGCACTGAGGTGAGCATGGTCTCACCTCTGGTTTGTGATACCCCAGCAGCACCAGCACCAAGCCCTTCTCCTCCTCCTCCTCTTCCTCTCGTGCAGTGGATGAACCACCTGGCACCAAATGATGGAGAGCTGAGGCTCCTCCAGCATCACCTCCGGGACTCTGGGCCCCAGCAGCACCCTGGCTCTGTTCATCATGGCAGCAGCTGAGCTCACTGAGGTCACCCCGGCCCCGGGAGTGCCCCGGTACCCCGGGGGCACGTGCCCCATCCTGCCCCGGGGCAGCGGCTGACCTGGGATGCGGTGGGGGTTACCCATTAACTGCAGGAATTTCTGGGGAGGAGGTGAGCAGCCAGCAGAGCCGAGGGGCGACACGGGGCTCCTTAGACTTTGCTCTTGGCCTGTGTATAAAGGGCCTGGTGCCCCACAGGGCACTTCGCTGGAGGGACGCGTGGATGTGGCATGTGGAAGTGGCACTGCCCTGAGTGCCTGGCCAGCCCCAGGTGAGCCGGGCCCTTGGCAGGAGGAGTCCCCTTCCTACCTGCCCTGCCTGCCCTTGGGGTGGCACAGCAGCAGCTGGCGGCCCAACAGATGATGGGATGGTGCTCCTCAGCAGTGCCAGCGCTGCAGGGATCTGGGGGGACGTGGCAGCTGGTGCAGCACAGCTGTGGTGACACGGGGCCACCTCTGCTCAGCCTCAGCAGGAGCCATGCTGCCCTACCGGACCGAGAGCCCCATCCTGCCCGGACGCTGCCCGGTGCGGGGAGGAAGGGTTGTGCACGGGCCACAGTTCACCTACTGCCCCAGCCCCCAAGGTAGGTGCCCCCAGCCCTCCTCCTCTTTCTCCTCTTCCTCCTCCTCCTCTTCCTCCGCTCTGCTTCTGGCCAGACGCTGTCCCAGGCAGCGCTGGGCTCTGCTCTGCAGGGAGATCCCTGCCAGGACAGGGCTGTAACACAGCTGCTGTCTCTCCCCAGCTCTGCACCGGCTGCCGGGTGCCCATGGCTGCCCCTTCACGGTCAGCGCCGTGCCCTGCCCTGAGCACGGCTTCCCCTGCCCCGGCTCCCCCGGGCGCCTGCGCGAGGGCCGCGAGCGCTTCGAGCTGGACGCGCTCCCCTGGCAGGGGCACCGGCTGGGCTTGGACGAGCTGCAGAGGCCAGGTGAGACCCCAGGGGCGTGGGGGTCTCACAGCACCTGGGCTGGGGAACACCCCAGAGATCTGACAGAGGCACCTGGGGCACTTGGGGTGCCAGGACTGTGGGTGCCAGGTTGGGAGGGGAGTGCTGGTGGAGACACCCTCAATGTCCTGGGGTGATGTGAGAAGGGCTGAGGGACAATGGGGCAGCTGGCACAAGGCACTCCAGGGTGGGAGGAGATGAAGGGGACCCTGGGACAGGTGGCATAGCTCAGGACATGGGCCCTGGGCTGCCGGGAGCCATGAGAGTGGCACAAGGCTGTAGGAGCCTGGGGAGCCACGGTCATGCCACAGCAGGAGTTTAACACTCTCTCTTGTCTTGCACAGAGCTCGGGTGCTGGGCCAGGGTCCAGTCCTTCTGTGTCTCCCTTCTAAAGGTGCCCCTGATGTTTGGGTTCCTGTACCTCTTCGTGTGCTCTCTGGACGTGCTCAGCTCTGCCTTCCAGCTGGCTGGAGGTAGTAGGGCGGCAGGGACGCCCGGGAACCTGGTGGCACTGGCAGTGCCATCAGCCTGCACTCACATTCCCTTGCAGGTAAGGTGGCGGGGGACATCTTCAAGGACAACGCCATCCTCTCCAATCCAGTGGCTGGGCTGGTGGTGGGCATCCTGGTGACCGTGCTGGTGCAGAGCTCCTCCACCTCCACCTCCATCATCGTCAGCATGGTCTCCTCAGGGTGTGAGTGTGCCCATGAGGCTGCTGGGGACCTGAGGCTGAGGGAGAGGATGGCTGGATGGGGTCACCCTGAGCTGGACCATGCAAGGCTAGCAGGTCTGTCTGTCCGTCTGTCCCCAGTGCTGGAGGTGCGCTCGGCCATCCCCATCATCATGGGCTCCAACATCGGCACCTCGGTCACCAACACCATCGTGGCCCTCATGCAGGCTGGCGACCGCAGTGAGTTCAAACGGTGAGAGCTGCACGGCTCAGGGGACACTGCTGGGGCTGGGGGCTGCTCCTCAGGACCACCTCACACCAAGGGGCTCCTTCATGCTGCACAGGGCCTTCGCTGGTGCCACGGTGCACGACTGCTTCAACTGGCTGTCAGTGCTGGTGCTGCTGCCGCTGGAGGTGGTCAGTGGGTACCTGCACCACGTCACCCACCTGGTTGTGGCCACCTTCAACATCCGCAGTGGGAAAGATGCCCCTGACCTGCTGAAGATCATCACAGAGCCCTTCACCAAGCTCATCATCCAGGTCTCCTCAGCTGTTATGTATGCCCCAGGCTGGTGGTGATGTCCCCAGCACTGGTGTCCCTTTGATGGCGGTTGTATCCCAGTGTCCCCAGGCTGGCAGTGGTGTCCCCATGCTGGTGAAGATGTCCCCAGCCTGTGGGTGCTGTTAGCCCCCAGGTGGCCTCTCCAACACGTGTGTTGTTGCAGCTGGACAAGTCTGTGATCACTGGCATCGCGACAGGGGACGAGAGCCTGCGCAACCGGAGCCTCATCCGGGTCTGGTGTGGCCCTGCAACCCCACAGGTGAGGGGCCCGTGGCCCTGCTGGAGCCACCAAACACTCCCACAGAGGATGGGTGATGGGCAAGGGCTGGCAGAGGACACTGTGGAGCCAGCTGTAGCCCACCTTCTCCCTGCAGATGGCCTCTGTGGGGCTTGCCCCCCCAAACTGCACATCCCCCGGCCACTGCAGCACTCAGGGCATTGAGGTCCTTCACAACATCACCAGGAAGAAGTGTGAGTGGCTGTGGAGAGCTTGGGCAGGGCTGGGGCACAGGGCATGGGGCTGGGGAGGTTCAAGTGGGGCTGGGGGTTGCACATGTGATGGAGAAGTGCTGGAGCCATGATGTGGGGCAGGGCTGGGAGATGTTGTGCTGGGGTCCAGGTGTGGGGCTGTCTGTGGGGGCAGGTTTGTGAGCGGGGCCAGGCCAGCCCCAGCCCCTTGTCCAGCCGTGCTGTGGGGCAGGTGAGCACCTCTTCACCGACACACCACTGCCTGACCTGGCCGTGGGGCTGGTGCTGCTGGCCGGGTCCCTTGTCGTGCTCTGCACCTGCCTCATCCTCCTGGTCAAACTCCTCAACTCCCTGCTCAAGGGGCAGGTGGCCAAAGCCATCCAGAAGGTCATCAACACTGGTGAGTAGGATGGGGACCACGTGCCACATGGCCACCCATGCCCATCTCCACCTCCCATCCTCAGACCTGTCCCTGGCTGCCCCTGGCCCTCAGCCCTGATGTGGCTGTGGCCATGTCCCTGTTTGTGTCCATGCCCGTGGCCATGCCCTGGCAGACCTCCCACACCCGCTCAGCTGGCTCACCGGGTACTTCGCCATGGTGGTGGGTGCTGGGATGACCTTCGTGGTGCAGAGCAGCTCTGTCTTCACCTCGGCCATCACACCCCTGATTGGTGAGTCTCAGCCACTCCTCATCCCCTGACATGTGCCATCCCCTGGACTATGGGTGCTAAAGCACTCGGAGGGACAAAAGGAGCTGTGCCTCCTTGGGAGAGCATGGGGATGGCACTGTCAGGAGTGACAGGGTGCCTCTCCTACAGGCCTGGGGGTGATCAGCATTGAGCGTGCCTACCCACTGACCCTGGGCTCAAACATTGGCACCACCACCACTGCCATCCTGGCTGCCTTGGCCAGCCCTGGGGACAAGCTGGCCAGCTCTTTCCAGGTACAGTCAGCCCGGGGCCATGGCTGGGCTGGATGGGGTCACCGGGCAGGGCAGGGGCTGGGGGAAGCCCGGCCTGATGGGGATGCCATCCTTGCAGATTGCTCTGTGCCACTTCTTCTTCAACATCTCGGGCATCCTGCTGTGGTACCCGCTGCCCTTCACCCGCCTGCCCATCCGCATGGCCAAGGCGTTGGGCGAGCGCACGGCCAAGTACCGCTGGTTTGCCGTGCTCTACCTCATCATCTGCTTCCTCCTGCTGCCCTCCCTCATCTTCGGCATCTCCATGGCGGGCTGGCAGGCGCTGGTGGGGGTGGGCGCGCCCTTCCTCGGCCTCCTCTTCTTCGTGGGGCTGGTGAACGCGCTGCAGGCACACAGCCCCGGGCGCCTGCCCAAGTGGCTGCAGACCTGGGACTTCCTCCCGGCCTGGATGCACTCGCTGCAGCCCCTGGACCGTGTCATCACCCAGGCCACGCTGTGCTGCACCGACCGCTGCCGCAGCCCCGAGGGCTGGGAGGAGCCCGAGGGCGCTCCCCGGGACAAGGCCAGGCTGGGGCTGGACAACCCTGCCCTCTCCTACCCCGAGGAGATGCCCAGCCCCAGCACGCGGGTGGGCTCCCTTCGCCCGCTCCCGCACGGTGCCACACGGCTCTAGCTGGCAGTGCTCACCCGGGCTGCTGCTCCTGTGGCCGCAGGTGCCCACTGCCCCTGCTCAGCTGTGTCTAATAAAGGGGGAGCGCTGACACCCCTGTGTGTGTCTCTTTGGGTCCTTCCTCTGCAAACCCTGCTGTCACAGGTACCACTCACACCATCACTGCTCAGCCCAGCTGTGCTGGGGACACACCAAACACTCATTCTGTGGGGCACATGGTGATGACGTTACAGAGCTCAGGGTTTAGCTCACCTGTACTGAGCTGTCACAGGCAGCATCTTCTTCCCCCTGCCTTGTCCCCAAAGGGCTGAGCTGGCAGGGTCCCTGGTGCCCCACTGTGTGCCACAGCAGCATATCAGTGAGCGAGGCACAGCCAAGCAAGGTCCTGGGCTGCTGCAGTGACCAGCAGCAGGAGCTGGGGTCAGCAGGATGATGACTCGGCATGGTTGGGCAGTGCCCCTGCAGCACCAGGCACCGTGGCACCCGTGGCTGGAGCCTTCCTGCCGTGGTGACCCTGAAGGGAGCCCTTTAAGTGGCAACAACAGCTTCTCCCAGTGCCCACAGATGTTTGGGTTCCTGCCAGTGATATCGGCCCACCCTTCCCTCCCTCCCTCCTTCCCTTCCCGCCCTCCTCCGGACTGGGACCAGCAGAGCCAGCAGCGCTGCCGTGGGAGCCTCTCGGTGCTCCCGGCCCCGCCGCCGTCCTGCGTGCCCAGCCGGGCAACCACCGGGCCAGGACGACCTCGCCACCAGACCGGGTCAGCACAGGAGTGGTGGCAGCCAGGAGAACACCCCGGGGACTCAGCGATGCCGGGACTGCGCCCGCAGCCGCTCCGGGACCGGTGAGCAGGGTGGGGGAAAGCTCCATGGGGCTTCATCTGCGTGAGGGGCCGGGCCAGCATGGAGCCAGCCAGCGCCCTTCCCAACACCTCCGGTAACGGCAGCGGCGCCGGCAGTGCCCCACACTCACCCGCAGCCACGGGGCTCATCTTGCTGGCAGCCCTGTCCGTCCTGCTGGCCACGCTGCTGGGCAACGCTCTGGTGGTGGTGGCCATCTCCACCAGCCGGGCCCTGCAAGCCCCACAGAACCTCTTCCTCGTGTCCCTGGCCTCGGCAGACATCCTGGTGGCCGTCCTCGTGCTGCCCTTCTCGCTGGCCAACGAGGTGATGGGCTACTGGTACTTTGGCGGGCTGTGGTGCAGCCTGTACCTGGCGCTGGACGTGCTGCTGTGCACGGCGTCCATCGGGCACCTCTGCGCCATCAGCCTCGACCGCTACTGGGCCGTGACACGGGCGGCGCGGCTCAACCTGCGCCGCAGCCCGCGGCGGGTGAGGGCCATGATCGGGGCGGTGTGGGCGGCAGCGGCCCTGGTGGCGCTGCCACCGCTCCTGCGGCCGCGGCCGGGCGGGCGGGAGTGCCAGCTGAGCCAGGAGACCTGGTACGTGCTGGCCTCCTGCGCCGCCTCCTTCTTCGTGCCCTGCCTCGTCATGGTGGCCGTGTACTGCCGCATCTACTGCCTGACTGCCCGGCGCACGGCCGCCCTGCTCGCTGCCCGCTCTCCATGCCCTGCCAGCGGTGACGGAAAGGTGTCGGGTGTGGGGATGCTGAGATGGCGCCGCCGGAGCCAGCACCAGAGCGTGCTGCTGTGCCGCCGGCGGCTGGTGCGGGCAAGGGAGCGGCGCTTCACTGTCGTGCTGGCTGTGGTGATGGGCGCCTTCGTGCTGTGTTGGTTCCCCTTCTTCTTCACCTACAGCCTGGGGGCTCTCTGTGGGCAGGGCTGCCGTGTCTCCAAGCCCCTCTTCAACTTCTTCTTCTGGATCGGCTACTGCAACAGCAGCGTCAACCCCCTCATCTACACCCTCTTCAACCGGGACTTCCGTGCTGCCTTCCGACGGCTCCTCGCCGTCCCGCACCGGCAGCGCTCTTAGGGACCCCTTGGGACACTGGGGACATGGCCCCCAGTCCTGCTCAGCGTTCACAGCGCCTGGCCACACCACAGACACTGGATGGCAGTGCCAGTGTGCAGCTGGAGGTGCTTCTGGAAATGCAGGATTGAATAAAACAGGGGCTGGCGTCTGCCTCCAGGGAGCCCAGAAAGTGGCACGGACTGCCAGTTCCTTCTGTCACCCGCATCACCCCACATGTATGCCTTGCAGCAGTGGTGGTGACAACTTGCTGAGTGAGCCCTCCCCATTCTCAGATGAATGTCTGTGTCCCCCAGCACTCTCTTGTGTAGGGGATGGACCCCATGGCTGCTGTGAGGAGACAAAACCTCCCCGTGGCAGCGTCACCAGCACTGGGCTGAGCTGGCTGTGCCACCACAGCAGCCCAGCCCGAGCCCTGTGCCCCTCTGTCCCCTCTGGGGACATGCCAGCTGTGCTATGTCATGGGGGCTCTGTGAGGGCACACACGTACCCACAGTGGGGTACAGGGGTGTCAGATCTGGCGTGGAACACCCCGCATCCTGCTCGGGGACTGTTCTGGGATCTTGCTGCAGGAGGGAAAGCAGGAATGACATCCCAGAGCCAGAAAGGCTGTTCTCCCTTGGGAGAGTGTCAGAGATGGGATCGCATGGGAACAGGCTCCAGCACAGCCCGACGTGCAAGAGGCCACAGAGGCAGCTGTGGGGGGAAGACCCAGGGACAACCACATCCCCCTTGGGGGGCAGAAAGCGCCCCACACCCACCCTGCCTGGCTGCCTGCCTCGCTCTGCACAGACACCCGGAGGTCAGGGGCTGCTCCACTTCTTCAGCTTTGCTGCTCAAAATAGAAAATCTCAAAACATTGGACTTTCTCTGGGCTAAAAACAGCTGCTGGCGCCTGGGAGCTGGAGCTCAAGGAACACTGGGCCCTGCCAGCCCCCTCCAGCCCCTGTCAGGGTGGGTGCAGCTCAGCGGGGCTCTGGGGGGGCTGGATGGGACGGGGGCACTCGCAGTAGTGAGGATCCCTGGGCCATCTCTGTGCCTGCTGGCCCCATGTGGGGAGGCTCATGGAGTGAGCTTGGGAGTCAGCAGAGTTCCCAGTGGGGTCAGGTTGGGATGGGATGGGTTGGGATGTGTCCCATGGGTTGAGATGGGTTGGGTTGGGATGTGTCCCATGGGTTGGGATGTGTCCCATGGGTTGGGATGGGTCCCATGGGTTGGTGTGGGTCCCATGGGTTGGGGTGGGTCCCATGGGTTGGTGTGGGTCCCAGTGCTGCCTCTCGGAGGGGTCCGGCCCCAGTGGCTGGAGCTGCTCGGGTGCTGCCCACGGAAGGAGCTGCCCTATCGCTGCCACCCAGCTTCCCCTCCCGCAGCTGCCCTCCTCCTTCTCACAACTAAAAAACATTTTGCTTCTAAAAATACCCAGATGAGGGCAACTAATGGGGACATGGCCGGGTCAGTTCTCCCAGGGGGCACCAGCCCTCTGGCAGCACCCACAGTGCCCTGGCCACACACCCTGGTGCCAACAGGGTCCCAGGCACTGTCCATCCTCCTGGGCATGAGCACACAGCTCCCTCCAGAGAGCTGAAAAGCAGAGTGGCAGCTCCACCACCTGAGCTGCTGCCAGATCTGTTGGGGACATCAGGATCCTCTGGACACTGGTGCTGCTCCAGCAGCCTCCCGCTGTCCATGAGCCTTGCCAGTGGTGGGAATGGTGATGTCCCATGATGTGAGTGCCCCCATCCCATCCAGCTGCAGAATGCCAGGTGGGAGGAAACAGAAAATGGCAACCCAAGGGTTAATGCTGGAAATGGATGAAAACAGAGTAATCTCATTTTAAGTTCAAAATAAACATGCTTTGGAAGGAAAGCAGCTCTAAAAGAGGAGCTCTCACACCATGAGCTCATCCCTCCATGCAGTGACAGAGAAATTACCCCCAAGGTGTGGCAGGGCAAAGCATCCTCCTCCTCCTCCTAATCACTGCAGATTCGTACCCTGGAGATGTGACATCTGATTTCCAGTGGATGCTGAAGGGCACAGCAGTACTGACCGCACAGACAGTGAGTGCTTGGAGTAATTTGTGGTATTACCATCCTCACTACAGCCTGAGGACATGAACCCAAAATCTCTCCTGCCGTGGGCCCAGGCTGCCACTGACAGGCACCAGGGGAGGGACCTGCCCATCATCTCCTGCATGCCCTGGCCAGAACCAGCCTCACACCTGGGGCAGCCTGAGACATCTCCCGTGGGCTGGAGCAAGGGATAGAAGCCGTGGGAAGGCAGAGGTGATGTCCTCACCCCAAAGCCAGGAACAGCACAAAGCAGGGCAGACACCACCTGGTGTAAGATTAAGGAGTGCTTTTGTGGGCAGGAGAGGCAGGGAGATGGGCAGGTGAGTGACAGGTCATCGAGGGATGCTCGAGTACAGGCCAGCTCTGCAGGGAAACCAGGTGTGCTGGGGAGCAGGTGGGGAAAGGTTCCCATGGCACAGCTTTTCTTCAGACAGGGTAACGCTGCTGCTAATTTTGGTGTAAGTTTTTAAAAAATGGCTTTTAGAGAGAATAATTGGTGGAAAGAACTTGGTGGGAGCTCAAACACCAGAACAGCTCATGGGTCAGCTGCACTGGGGGATGAGAAAAGCCAAACCACGGCAGCGGTGACCACGGAAAGGGGGCTCAGCACCGGAGCACATCCCGCGACCGGGATGGACCGAGACATCGGGGAAACACGCGTGGCTGCTCGGGCTTTATTGAGGCTGCGAAGGTGGGGAGGCTCCCCTAAACACGCAACCGGTTCGAACAGGAGAGCACAGCACACCACGGGAACCGGGACCGGGACCGGGACCTCAACTTCTCCTGAGCCCGTCGCTAATTTATATCCAACCATTCGGCCCCACCCTCACAGACCGGCCTATCATAAGTCGTTTTACGGCTGAGTGGCAGCCCCACACCCAATCAGATGACGTGGGAGGCGGGGCTTTCCCTGTGGGCGTCCTTGACTCTCTGCCAATCCGTTCGCGGCGCACCCTGAGTGACATCTCGCCCTCCAATCAGCGCGCGCCCCCTCGTCCCGGCAGAGCTTCGCCGATGGCCGCCGGATGACGTCACTACTCTGGCCCCGCCCCGCCCGCCGCACTTCGCGGGGCCAACTGGAGGGCGGTGGTGCTGCGGAGGGGGTGGAGCTTCCTGAAGGGGCGGGCCAATGGGAGCGCGGCGCGGGAGGAGCGAGGGCAGGCATTGGCCGGGTGGGGCGCGGGGGGCGGAGCACGGCGGCGGCGGCGGGGGGCGGCGGGCGCGGGCCGAGCGCGGGGAGCGGAGCCGGCGGGAGGCGGCGGCGCCCGCGGGCCCATGGAGCTGGAGAACATCGTCGCCAACACCGTCCTGCTCAAGGCCCGCGAAGGTGAGCGGCGCAGGGCACCGGAGCTGGCTGGGCGGCAGGCCCGGGCTGCGGGCCCCGGTGGTGCCGCCCCGGGGCTCGGCCGGGGCGGTCCCTCCCGGGGCATCGCGGCCTTGGCGGGGAGCGGGGCGGTGGCGGCGCGGGCTGGGCACGGGCATTCGGCTCGCCCGTCCGGTGCTGTGCTCCTCTGGGGGTGCTGAGCTCCGTCCCGGGCGGCCTCGCCGCCTCTCCGGTGTAGATCGCCCCGTCCGTTCCCGCCTTGCCCGCTCCCGGGGCTGCTCCAGCTCCCCCGGCACAGCGGACAGGCAGCTTTGGGTGCCGTAGGAGGAAAAAAAAGTTGATTTCAGTCCGGTAAATGCTGCTTCCCACACGCGGGCCGATCCCGAAACTGCGGCGGGGAGCCCCGCCCGTCCCGTCCGCCCCCTTCGCAGCAGCCCCGGGCCCGTCTGCGGGGCTCCCGGAGCTCTGTCCCGGCCCCATCGCGGGGCTCCCGGAGCTCTGTCCCGGCCCCATCGCGGGGCTCCCGGAGCTCTGCTCGGGCCCAGCGCTCCCGCTGCCCCGGGACACGCTGAATTCCAGGGATGTCCTGAAGATGCAGGGGAGCAGCTTCAGGAGGGGATGGGAAGTGTCACACAGGAACCTGGTCCTTTGCACAGAAGATCCGCTCCGGCCGGGCATCGATGGGTTCATTAAATCCCATTTGTGCTGGGGAAACACGCTCCCCCTTGCTCTGTGGTGTGCAGCTGGCCAGACCGAGCCATGTTGGAGCCTGAGAGACCCGCTGAAATCCAGTTAGAGGGCTTTGGAGATTAGATTTGTGGGAGCAAAAAGCAGCGGAATTTGATTTGCACGGGCAGAAACATTCCCAAGCTGCTCGAAAAGCAGGCTAAGTGTAAGTACTCCTGGCACAGTGACCGTGGTGGACCGTGACGTTCGGGTTCATAATGGCAAGGTTTGGTTCAAAAAGCAGCAGGGTTTGTGACCTCCAGGCACGGGGCCCAGCCTCACACAGAGTGACCCAGAGAGAGACTGGCTCCTGTGGTGCCCTTGGGGAACGGAGTTTTGGCACTGATGCAGCACGAGGTGCTGGGCGGCTGCTGCTCCTGTTTGCAGTTTGCAGGCAGGAGCAGCCCAGTGTCACCCTTGTGCCAGGTGGTTCTGGGGCTGTGAGAGCCACAGGTGCCATGCTGCCTGCCTGTGGCTGTCCCACCTGTGGCTGGGTGGCCGTGGTGGCCACTGGGGTATGCTCAGACAGCTTTTGTGACAGGACAGAGCTGCTTTGCAGGCCAGAACCAACAGGGCTGGGTTCTTCGCTCCAGCCCAGCCTTTTTGGAGCTTCCTAGGTTGGTGTGGGAGTGCAGAGCTGAGCTGGAATGTGCTGTGGGGCTGCTGACAACCAACCACGGCATGACCGTGCCCTGTGTTTGGTCTGGCCCAGGGCAGGTGGAGGATCCCTGTCCCCCTTGCCCTGACCGAGGGACAACAGACCAGCTCTCATCCACCACCCAGCCCTGAAGCTTGCTCCTGCTGAGCTCTGGGTGGAGGCAGCCCACCCCTTGCCCCATCCCCAGGCCAGGGCTGCTGGAGGTTGCTGTGCAGGAGCCCAGCTCCCCTCTGTAGTGCTGGGAGGGCGGGGGAGAACCGCGCTGGAGCCTCCTTTCAAAGCAAACAACTCAAGGAAATGCAACCTCCGGGTGCTGTGGGGCTTTGCTCTGCCTTTCCTTGAGCTCTCTTGGGGTGAGGATGGCCTGTCCTCCCCTGCCCTCGTTTCGCTGCCCCCATCCGCTGCATTGTGGCTGACACGAAGGTGTCTGCGCCGCTGGTTTCTTCCAGCCCTGCTCACCCTTGAGTCACTTCCTTCCTGAGTTTGTACAATCGTGTGGCCCAGCTGCTGCTGCTGCTGCGGGGCAGATGCAGTGCAGGGACCCACGGCGTGCCAGGGGCTGGGACCTGGGGCTGGCACCACCTGGGGCTGACCAGGATGGCCCCATCCCACCTGGTTCTCCATGCGGGGCCTCCTGCTGTGTCTGGGGTTTGGGGCTGAACTGCATCTGCACTGGAGGAAAGTGTTGTGAGAGTGTTTCTCAAGAGCTGATAAATTATGTTCAACCCCTGTGTGATTTCAGAAGGCTGGGCCTTGAGCCCAACTCTTGGCCCGACCACTTTGGCAGGGTGATTTAATGAATTTCCAGACAGAGGTGGGAAATTGTGTGTGTTGGCACTGGGCAAGCAATCCCTGGAGGTTGGCTGATCCCAGCAATCGGTACTGAGTGCTTGCTATGATGTAAATTTTTTGGTCTATCTAGAAGTTTTCCCAACCTGTCCTACAGCACTGGGCATTTACTCCAGCAGCTGAAGCTGGAGTAATACCTGGTTCTTGGATCTGGATTTTCTGAGGCTGGCTTATCTCTGGAGAAAGGTGGGAGTGTCCCCACTTCAGAGGTGGGAAACTGAAGCGATGAGCCCCAGGCAATATAGCGAGTTGTCTGTGGAGGCAGGATTAGAGCAGGAATTCCTGTCTCCCAGCTTCATGTCCTCCATGTGAGAGCCCCTCCCTGGAGTAAGCAATCAGTCTGGAATGAGTAGGTGGCATTACTGCAGCAGGAAGAGTTTCACACCAAGCAAGGCATGGCCTGGAGGGGTGATTAGTTATGCGGAGGTGCTGGGGACAGGCCTGGGAGCCAAGAACTGCTGTGGCTGTGGACACTGGTGGGATTCTCCCATCATGAAAGGTCTTCAAGTTCTTGTTTGGGATTTGTTCAGCAGCCAGAGGTTGGTCTGTCCATTTCCAGCTGAGGCTCCAACACTTTGGTCCCGCCAGGAGATGGTGTTACCACGTCTTGTTTTCCTTGCCTGGACTTGGAGGCAAGGCTGGGGTGCAGTCAGACACCTTTGCTTCCTGACTCATGGTATTGATTTTGTGTGCCCTGCAGGTGGTGGAGGAAACCGGAAAGGCAAGAGCAAGAAATGGCGCCAGATGCTGCAGTTCCCCCACATCAGCCTCTGCGAGGACCTTCGGCAGACCCTGGGTGAGATGCAGGGCTGGGTGGCACTAGTGCACCCCAAGCTGAGTGTCAGGGGCATACAACAGGGCAAATCCCAGCCTGGATTACTTGGAGTTCAAAGTGTAGGGAAGAAATAATGGGTGGATAAGTGGCTGATGATGTAGCCACACACCGGGGAGGCTGTGATGAGCTTCGCTAGGGGAACATCACCTTCTGTGTCATACAGACCCGCTCCATGCTGCAGAGTTTTGGAGTGTCACTCTGGGGTGCCTTTGCAAAAACAACAAAGGTCCTGCTAATGTTCTCTGTTCTCCCTGGCTGGATTCAGCTCAGCTCCACAGAGCTCAGCTTCTAACATTCAAGCAGTAAACTTGGGTTCTTGCTGTGTGGAGTGGATGAGAACTGGCGTTGAGCAGGGCTTGGCCTGTCATTTTCATTCTGTACTTTGTACTCTTCATGGTTTTAATGTTGTTTGTGCAGCAGGCTTGGTCCTGAGATCATGTGAAATTGTTTTGGGGCACAGAGGGTGCCAATGCTTTGCTTCCTGAGAAGAGGAGGGCTTGTTTAAGTTTTCAATCCGGATTCAGCTGCCAGCTGGAGAGTGGCACAGCACTGGCCTTGTTTCAGAGCCAGTGCCACTGAAACCATTGGGTTTGGGAGGTTTCTGCCGCTCAAATTCCCAGTTCTGCCCTGCCCAGGATTTCCAGTCCTGGCAGTTCTTTGGGCCCTATGGAACTGTAGTGCTTGGAGAACCTCAACCTCACTCATCCACACTGTAACCCTCAAGTTCACAGCAGCCCAGTGCAGGCTGTCCCCACCTCCCTCTGCCACACAACCCATGCACCATCTCTTGGAGCTGCCTTCACAGCCAGAGTGACTGTGTGGTGACTCCAGCCTTGGATTTGCTGCTGGCTGCCTCTCTGGAGCAAGGTGTGAGGGCTGAACAGGGCTCAGGCTTGGGCTCTCCTTGCAGCTCCCATCTTGACCACCCAAATCCCTTCTTTGATTTGCAGTGCTCTCAGCAGAGCTTTCCCTGAGCTTTTGTGCACCCTGTGCCTGCAGCCACCCTTCCTGTGACTCTGATGATTTTTTCCAGCACTGAACTTCACCGTTTGCCAGTGCTGAGTGCTGGTGGTCTCCGTGTCTGCTGTCCTGCTATCTGGGACAGTGGCCTTGTGAAGATTTGGGAAGCAAGTCCCTCTCAGCCACTGGCTGTCACCACTCGTGTCTCACTTCCCCTTGGAGAGGCACGTGAGAAGTGCTCTGACCCAGGTGGCAGCAGTTTCTCTTGGTTTTCCCATGGGAGAGATGACCCTGTTCCTTGTGCCTGGGCACTCTTTGGCTGGGGCGTCTTTCTTTTCACCTCATAGTTTCTGGAAAGGCATTCCTTTCCTATTCCAGAGTCTTGGCAGGACTGTGGGCACCGTGGGCTGGTTGCCCATTGCAGAATTAAGCTTTTTGTGCCCTGACCACAGGGAGTAACCTCGTGTGAGCCTGGGCAGCGACCAGGGCAGCTGAAAGCTTCTGATCTCACCGACAGCAAATTCTGGTCCTCCCCAGCTGAAGGGAACTCCTTCCCCTGCAGACACGAGGAAACCGGCTGGTGCGGCGGAGCTGGTGAGGCCACCTCCTCCCCCAGCACAGCCCGCCTGGCTCTGCACTCTCCTGCACCCTCAGGAAGCTGCAGCTTCCTCGGGAGAAACTGCTGCACAGGGAGGGGAAGGCTGGGAGTACCCAGTGCTGGGATCCCCTGGGTGGCTGCACATCTGCTCTGCCGGCAGCCCTGGTGGCAGTGGCTGTCACAGAAATGTGTTCTGGCCTGGGATCAGACGTCTCGTGAGTGGAAGGGGAGGAAGAAAGCAGAGAACTGGAAGTGCTCTGGATAGTCAAAGGTGTTTGTGCGTGGGCTGCCAGAGTTCAGAGAGGGGTAGGAGGAATCTGCAGGAGTTGATGTACGAGCAAGTGGCTGTCCCATGGAGAGGGGAGCTCTGGCTGCTGTGTGCTCATCAGCAAGGCATCTGTGGGAATGGTGCCTCCCATTTTGATGCTGCTGCTTCCAGCAGGGCCTTTGGGAACACAAGTGGTTTGAAGGAGTCATCAGAACAACTCTTGGCCTGGAAGATCTGCCTTGAGATAAGCTTGGTGTGTTCCTCATGTTCCAAGGAAAGTTGTGTGTCTGGAGTAGTTGGTCGATCTCTATGGAGAGAGAAGAGAGCCTTTAGGCAAGCAGCTGATATGGAGGTCCTTTGCTAGGAACTAAGAGGTTCAGGCTGAACAGAGGAGCAGGTCAATCCTCTTTCAGGAAAGAGCATCTTCCACAGGGGAACATAAAACCTCAGCAGTGTCCCTTGTCCCACTGGGTGCCCTTCACTCTCCTGGGCGTCTCAGGCTGGTGGCACCTGTCAGCAGCCCAGCTGAGGAGTCACAGTACCCCCAGCGCTGCCTGGGCTGGGACTGCTCCTTTGGGATTTGTTGGGGTGACCTTGTCCTCGTTTGCAGAGCGGGACTACCACAGCCTGTGCGAGAAGCAGCCCATCGGGCACATGCTGTTCCGGCAGTTCTGCGAGACGCGCCCCGAGCTCGCGCGCTGCGTCAAGTTCCTGGATGCTGTGGTAAGAGCAGAGCCCATCAGGCTTCACTGGGGGAGGCGGGGATGTTCCTGACATCCTGGGCATGAAGTGGTTGGCTGGGTGCTCCAGCAGGTACTTCTGGGCAATAGGGTTTTCCTGTAGGAAAAACCCATGAGTCAGAGCCCAGATAGGGCTGGGCCTTTGCTTAGGGAGATGTTTGCTGGGGATCTGGTTTTCAAGGAAAGCGTGGGAAACTTTGGGCAGAGGGTGTTGCTGCTCCACAGCTGTTGCCCAGTAGCACGACTGGAACTGCCCCTCACACTGCTCTCTCCAGGCAGGGTACGAAGTGGCTCCAGATGAGAAGAGGAAGGAATGTGGGCAGCACCTGATTGAAAAGTACTTGAAGCCAAACGTGAGTAAGAGGGTTGTGTTTGCTGCCTGCAAGGGTAGAACAGTTGGAGAGCCAGCAGCTGACATTGCCCATGTCCTGCCACAGCCAACACCCTGAGCCACCCCACCACCTCACAAGCTGCCATGCTGCTTTGCCCACTGACCCTAATGCAGGACCCTTGTGCTCTGCTCCCTATCTCTGACTCCGTCCCTTTGTCCCCAGAGTAAGGACCACGTGCCTGAAGTTCCCTCACAACTGGTGGATGCCTGTTGTGAGAGGCTGGAGCAGGAACCTTCCAAGGAGCTCTTCAAGGAATGCACTAAGTAAGTTGGAGAGCTGGGCTGTGCCTGCAGGTCACACATGGCACGGGGATGATCTGCAGCTGACTCACCTTGTGCCCCGTGGTCCCTTCCTCTGGGAGAGAGAGAGCTGCTGCTGAGGCTGGAGCCTGGGGAGTTTTGGGCCAGCAGTTTGCAGCCCAGCTCCAGAAAAGCAGGTACAAGGATATCTAGGGCTCTGGGAGCCACAAGCTGCTGCAGAAACCTTTGTCAGTCCTCCCAGCTGGAGCTGCCATTTGAGAAGACCCTGTACCAATGCTATTCCCAGTGTTGTGCCAGGATTTTGTAGGCTCCTGCCGAGCTGAGCCCATAGCTGCCCATAGTGTGTGCCAGCTGTCCTGTCCTGCCTGCTGCAGCAGTGGCTGTTGTGGTTGGGTCACTCTGGCTGTTCTGCAGGGCTCTAAGGTCACCTCTGTTCCCATCACAGAAGCGGTGGCCGAGGTCCTGGCTCTGGGTGTGAAGCGGAAGCTCTTGGGCAAGCCAGGCTTGCAGCCTCACCCCTCCCTGCACAGTAGCTGGAGTGTGTTGCCTCACTGAGAGCAGGGCTGTGGCAACATGTTTGCTGCAGTCTTCTGGGGAGCGTTAGCTCCGTGTGTGGTAACCAGAGTCGTGTCTGAATGCAGAGCCTCCGGGCTGGGCCCTGCCTGCTCTTGGCAGGCTCTGAAAGGGGAGAGCCCATCCGCTTCTCCTTGATGCGTGTTCCCAGTCTAGACACTGTGTCTAAGGCTCCTCACTCCGCTGGGCAGCCCTGGCACAGCTCTCCAAAGGATCCCCTGTGGCCTTTTGTGCTGGATATTCACTGATAGTGAACAGCTCAGCGCCTGCTGCTGAATGTTGCTAGCAGCTGATTACAGCCTGTGTGCACGTTTGCCCTGTGAGCAGAGGGGCAATTCCAGAGTCCCATTGTCCCCTTTTGTCCTGCAGCCCTGGCTGATGCCAAGAGGCCACAATTAGCAGTGCCAGCCGGGTCCCAGGGTGCTGCATTTGTCACAGTGGTACCTCCAATGCACCTTCCTTTGCGCCAGGCTTAGCATGGAGCGGGGCTGTGTGGGTGATTCTGCACCAGGCTGGGTGAGGGATGGCAGAGTCTTTTGGGGCTGTTCACCTCCTCTTTCCTGGGGCTGCTGGCTTTTTCCAGGGCTGTGACCAGCTCTCAGGAACCGTGCTGGCTCTGCTCTCTCCTAGGCTTATCCACGACTACCTGAGCGTGGCTCCCTTTGCCGACTACCTCGACAGCTTGTACTTCAACCGCTTCCTGCAGTGGAAATGGCTGGAAAGGTAACGCCCCCCTCACCTCTGGGAAACCTGCACCCTCCTCACACAGCCTGCCTCAGGGCTCCCTGGGGCTCCTTCTCATGCTGGGCCCAGCCTTTGCTGCCCCTCAGGGCCCTTTACTGGCGCCAGCAGCAGCCCCAGCCTCGTGGGGAGGCACGGCTGGGTTGGGCAGGGGTTTGGGGTGAGCCACAGTCTGTCAGGCCAGGGCATGGAGCCCTCTCACTGCTCACATCTCACTCTGGTTTCCTTTCCCTCACAGGCAGCCAGTGACCAAAAACACTTTCCGCCAGTACCGTGTGCTGGGTAAGGGCGGTTTTGGGGAGGTGAGTAACCACTGCTTCCTCTGCACTCAGGGTACCAGGCAGCCCCATTGCCTGCTCCAGAGGCAGGCCTGGCTTGGCCATCAGGGTGCCACCAGCTGCTCCAGCACCTGGAGGCAGGTGCTGCTGGCTGTGGGGCTCTGTGCTGGGCTGTGTTTCGGGCCTTGTGTGACCTGTCAGCTCTCCCTGAGAGGCAGGAGCTCAGAGAGTCCAGCTGCTGGAGGTGTGGGAGGTGCTGGGTGGGGTTGGTGGCACGAACCCTGTGGTACCTACTGCTAACTGGGCAGTCAGGTCTGTTCCCTGTGTCTCAACAGGGCAAACTGCACTCCTGAAAACTTCCTGCCAGGCTTCCTTCTGTTCATAGAGTGGCCTTCTGTCTTCCTATGCACCAGCTATGGTGCTGCTAAAGGTGTTTGAGGCATTAGAGCTGGCTCCTGCTTCTCTGTAACATCTGGAGCTGTCACTGTGTCTTTGCTTTGACAATGGGCTTCTTTGCCTTCCTGTGCCCCTTCCTGAGAGCAGAACCTAGACCCCACTCTGGAAATGGGAGGGTGCTGAACCTTGTGCTCCCTCCAGGTGTGTGCCTGCCAAGTGCGTGCCACAGGGAAGATGTATGCCTGCAAGAAACTGGAGAAGAAAAGGATCAAAAAGAGGAAGGGAGAAGCCATGGCCCTGAATGAAAAACAGATCCTGGAAAAAGTGAACAGTAGGTTTGTAGTAAGTACATAGGAATTGCTCTCACTTTGCTGCAATGCTGGATTCTTCCTCCAACCAGCCAGCCTGGCACCTCTGTGCTCCTCAGCTGCTGTGGAGGGGCAGGAGCAGGCTCTGCCCATGGTGCAGGGTCCTGGTGGCTGCACATCCCTCACCAGGCTGGGGTGTGGCAGGACCTTTACTGCCTCCACCACATGCTCTGAATGCCCCCAGAGTCAGCCCCAAACACCCATCTGGGTTACAGGCGCCTTTGTGACTTTTGGGGCACAAGGAAACAGTGAGAACTGTCTCTGCAGACCGTGGTCTGGGGAGAAGCCCAGCCCTGAGCTGTGTGACTGGGAGCTCTGCCTTGGTGCACTGAGGTGTGGAAAGCCTGAGCCTCCCTTTGCAGAGGGTTCACCAGATGAACCCCAGTGTTGCTGTTGAGTGCTGCCTGCCCGTGGGGGGAAGCAGCTTTGGCTTGGGGGAAGTGTCCTCCCTGTCTGAGGAGAGCTGGGGGTGTGCTGGGTCTGCTGGGTGCTGCCATGTCCTCCCTGGGTTTGCACAGTTCCTCCTCTGCTGGCAAAGGCCCAGCCCTGAGCCTGTGAGTGGCTGCTTGGGTGGCAAAGTGTCCATGGGAGTGTGGGCACCTCCCTGTTCCAGCTGTGTCTTCTAACAGCCTTTCTGCCCTGAATTGCAGGTGAGCTTAGCCTATGCATATGAAACTAAAGATGCTCTCTGCCTAGTGCTGACCCTCATGAATGGAGGGGACCTCAAGTTCCACATCTACCACATGGGAGAGGCTGGTTTTGAGGAGCCCAGGGCAGCTTTCTATGCTGCTGAGATCTGCTGTGGCCTGGAGGACTTGCACCAGGAGAGGATTGTGTACAGGTGCGTGCTGCCTGGGCCCTGCTGGGAGAGCTTGTAGGGCCTGCAGCAGCAAGAGGGTTCCTGCTGCTCTCACCAGCCCAGCTGGGTCTGTCTGCTCAACAAAATAACCTTAGGCTTGAAAGCAGCATAGAGCTGAGTGAGAGGAATCAGGAACAGAAAGCTGATCTTGTGGGAGAAAGGGAGACCTTAGCTTGGCTTCCTTGTGCTGCTAAATGATCGCCAAGAACAGGATGTGATCGTGCTGAGAATGGCTCAGGGCAGGCACTGAGCTCCCTGGGCAGTATTGACACTAGAACAAAGGAGGGTTGGCTGCCCCAATGTGCTCAAGAGCTGGGGAGGAGTGAAAACAAGTGGATTGACTGTACTCACAGGGCTGTGATGCAGTGTTAGGATAGCATGGCTAAACACTGGCCAGGAAGTCCCTTGTGGTCCTTCCTTGTCCTGGGGCAGGATAAGCAGAGAAGCCTCTGCTCCATACTGAGTTCTGCTCCTGCTAAGAGGGAACCATCCTTGGGCTCAGTGCAGAGGGTTGAAGGTTGTTGTGTTCCACCTCTCTGCCCAGGAGGGGAGAGCTTGCAGGGTCAGCTCTGGGACAGAGGGTGAGGGGAAGGTTATCTGTGCCTCAGGCAGGGGCATTGCATCCTGAAGTTGCTTATCCTTATCTGTGACTTGTTGAGATGTGGCTGTTGCTCGTGTCCTTTGCTTTGACGGCAGACTTCTTGCTAATCAAGTCCCTTCTGTCCTAGGGACCTGAAGCCAGAGAACATACTACTGGATGACCATGGTGAGTGCAGGGGCAAGAGGAGCTGTGAGCCTGAGGTTTTCTTACTCTGCTTGAACCAGGGTTACCCTGTGGTTTTGGCAGCTTCAAACACTGCCCCTTGACTTTCTCCTGTTAACTTGTCCCCTCCTCTATGCAGGTCACATCCGTATCTCAGACCTGGGCCTGGCTGTGCATGTGCCAGAGGGCCAAACAATCAAGGGCCGGGTGGGGACAGTTGGCTACATGGGTAAGTGACCCTTCTTTAAGCAAAAAGTGGTTCCAAAGATGTGCTCTCCCTGCCCTCACACGTCCCTCACCCTGCTCCCCGCAGCCCCGGAGGTGGTGAAGAATGAGCGCTACACGTTCAGCCCGGACTGGTGGGCTCTGGGCTGCCTGGTGTACGAGATGATCGAGGGCCAGTCCCCCTTCCAGCAGCGCAAGAAGAAGATCAAGAGGGAGGAGGTGGAGCGCCTGGTGAAGGAAGTGCAGGAGGAGTACTCGGACAAGTTCTCGCCCTGCGCCCGCTCCCTCTGCACCATGGTATGGCTGTGCAGCCCTGTCCCTTCACTGCACCATGGTGTGGCTGTGCAGCCCTGTCCCTTCCCTCTGCACCATGGTGTGGCTGTGCAGCCCTGTCCCTTCACTGCACCATGGTATGGCTGTGCAGCCCTGTCCCTTCCCTCTGCACCATGGTGTGGCTGTGCAGCCCTGTCCCTTCACTGCACCATGGTGTGGCTGTGCAGCCCTGTCCCTTCCCTCTGCACCATGGTGTGGCTGTGCAGCCCTGTCCCTTCACTGCACCATGGTGTGGCTGTGCAGCCCTGTCCCTTCTTTCTGCACCATGCAGCCCTGTCCCTTCACTCCCACCACTCCTGTGCATGCAGCAGCAGAACACCAGGGCTGCTCCCTGCAGAGGTGACAACCAGCTTCCCTTGTTCCTGATAAGGCAGCACAGGAGGATTCAAAGTGCCTTCATTCCTTGCCCAGCTGCTTAGCCAGCCTGTGCTCTCCCTAGAGCACACTGCAGGAACCCAGGGCTGCTCCTGCACAGAGCACCCTTCACCCTGGACATTGATTTCCTTTGTGTCACAGCTCCTGTGCAAGGACCCCTTGGAGCGCCTGGGGTGCCGAGGAGCTGGAGCCAAGGAGGTGAAGGAACACCCTCTCTTCAAGCACCTCAACTTCAGGAGGCTGGAAGCAGGCATGCTGGACCCTCCCTTCAAGCCAGATGTAAGTGCCCATCTGTTCCTGACCTTGCCAAGGAAAGAGGGAGCCCTGGCATGAGGAGATGGGGCCCATCCCCCTCCCTGGACCTGGCAGAACAGGGGTCCAGCAAGCTCTGGGCTGCAGGGAAAGGTGGCCTTGGCTTAGCCATGAGCAACAGCTGGAGGTGGTGGCATCAAGGTGGAGCCTGACATTAGAGCAATCTTTGTGCTGCATAGCCCCAGGCCATCTACTGCAAGGATGTGCTGGACATCGAGCAGTTCTCCACGGTGAAAGGGGTGGAGCTGGAGCCCACAGACAACGACTTTTACCAGAAGTTTGCTACAGGAAGTGTGCCCATTCCTTGGCAGAATGAGGTGGGTCTTTGCTCCTACTCGTGCCCACCATGGCCAAGGGCAGTGTCCCTGTGGTGTCCCCACTGCTCTCATGCTCTGCTGGGCCCTCGGTGATGGGCTCCATGTGGCAGTTGCTGCAGCCTTCTTTTCCCTCTTCCAGATGATCGAGACAGAGTGTTTTAAGGAGCTGAATGTCTTTAGCACAGATGGCACAGTGCCCCCAGACCTGGACTGGAAAGGGCAGCCTTCTCCACAGCCCAAAAAAGGGTTACTCCAGCGCTTGTTTAGCAGACAGGTAAGGGTTTGCCCAGTGTTTCCTCCCCAGCCAGTCTCCCAGCAACAGTGATCCTGCTCCTGCCTGTGCCAGGCAGGGCTGGCAGGGAGGTGGGCACGAGAGGGCAGTGAGCAGTCTCCCCTAGTGCTGGCTGGCCAGACCCCAGAGCTTTCAGGGGCACCTGTGCAAGGCTGCAGGCAGTCCTTGTCTGGCTGGCACTCCCCATGCTGGGGGAGTCAAGGGGGCTGCAAAGGAGTGTCCTGGCTAAACATGCTGGAATCACCCAGGCAGAGGGATGCTGAAGACTCTAAAATATTAAATCATCTCCCTTCTGACATGAATAATACCATCCCTGAACAAGTCCTTGCTCTTGGAATGGGCTGTCTGGGCTCCCCAGAGCACTTTGCCAGATCTTGAGCCAGGCAGAGAGCAGCTCTTTTGAGGGATGAGGAGAACAGAAACGTCGTGCAGCTGCTGTGGGCTTGCTTGTCTGCCTATTTCCTCTGCCTGGGACAGTCTTTGCCTTCTTTCCAGGCCTGGCAAAGCCTGGGCTGCTGCCTCTCAGCGGCTGTGTGCAGCTGTAGGACTCCAGCATGGTTGGCTCTGGACCCACTCAGCCACCTGGTGCTGACTCCTGCTCCTTGGCAAGCTCCGAGTTGTGCTTTGAAGTTCAGTGGGCTGCCCTAGCCAGAGCCAGCTCTGGGGATACCCAGCCCTTCCCCAGGCAGCCAGGACCTGCCAGAGGATGGGCAGCTGTTTGTAGAAGGGGTTGAGCTGTGATTTCCCACGTGTTTTCTCTTTCCAGAGGTGAGCAGTCACTCCTGGCTGCTCTGCTCAGGGAAATACCCGGTGGCCCACGGACATGGCAAGATCTGGGAAAGAGGAGTGTTATCCTTCAGTGCCTATTCCCTTCCCCTGGCAGAGCACAACCTGCTTGTTGTTCTAACTGCCCCCTGAGCCACTAATCCAGCATCCCTGCTCTTGCTGCCTTTGTGGGGGAGGCCTTGCCCTCAGCTTGAGCCAAAGTTGCCCCTGCACTGCCGCTGCTGGGAGTTCTGCTCCCAGGGGGCTCTGGGAAGTTTCCCTCACTCCTCTCCGGATATCCGGGACACACAGAAGGGTTGAGAAACTGTGAAGGGTTTGGCATTGCCCCGTGCTCAGACTCCCATTTCAGCAAAAAGGGCTTCAGCTGCTCTCGTGGCCAGCTGAGCCCTGAGCGGGGCCGAGTGTCTGTGCTGGCACTGAGCTTGTGTCCCTGGGTGGCTGCAGTCCCTGGAGCCCAGCTTCTCACAGCTTCTGAGCTAGCCAGCTGTGTGCTCACCAGTCTGCCTGCCAGGGGCTGAACCTCCAGATGCAGCTGGACTGTTCTCTGCCGTCTGGGGGTCCCCTCCTGCCCCTTGCCTCCATGTAACCCTCCTGCACAGAGGCTGGGAGGGAACCTGGCCCATCCCTGCCAGAGGGCAGCTGTAGGCTGGGTTGTGTGACCGTGCTCACCCTCTGCTTGCTGTGCTCCTCTCTCCCTCCCTCCTCCCTTCCCTTGCCCTTCTGACTTCAGGACTGTTGTGGAAACTGCAGCGACAGCGAGGAAGAGCCCACCCGGCTGTAGAGCACAGCTCGTTCTCCAGCCCCGGGACCCCCCTGCCTCTCCCGAGTGCCCAGCCCGAAGGACACGGTCGCAGTGGCCCCACAAGGTGGATTTGTTTACAGTTTTATACGTCTGCATGTGAAGACTGTGAGGATGATTCCAAGGCTGGCAGCCGCACACGACTCGGGTTGAGGCGCCTCTGACCACGGGCAAGCCCCGAGACAAACCCGGACGCTTCCAAATCTGCCCCTTGGGATGGTGCTGGTGCTGCTGCCGCTCCTGTCCCGGGCCCAGGGAGGGAGGGAGGGGTGGTGCCAGCGTGGGCCGAGGCCAGGCTGGAGCAGCTCTGCTGACACATTCCACGGTGCCCGAGCGGCGCCGCAGGTTGGATGTATATTTATATATGTCGGTCTGTACATATCACATGTTGGTTTTTAGTCTATGGGTGGGGGCCTGCACTGCCCCCACCCTGCCACAGGCACAAATGTCCTCCTATGGGAGGAGTGAGTGTCCCAGCTTTGTTCCAGGGAGTCCTGGACAGAGGCCTTCTGTGCCTTGAGGTGTCTAAATCATCTTTCCTGCATCTTTCTGGCCATGCTGAGGTGTCCTGGCTCCAGCGGAGTCCATTGCTCAGCCTCGAGGCACAGGAAGGTGCTGTGCCAAAGCGAACCCCATTGTGTCCTGGCAGCAGAGCGTCACTGCCTTGTCCTCGTGTCCCTGTCTGCTGGAGCCTGCTGCCTCCTGCCTCGTCTCACACGTGCTGCCAGCTCCAATGAGCTGACCCCAAGCCCCTCTCCAGACCACTGGCACAGCTGGACACAGCCACTCTGGGCATCTGCTGCTGCTGTGGCCACAGGGTTGGTCTGATCCTGGCACACTGCAGGGTGGTGGCAGTGCAGTTCCACCAGCTCTGGACCTGTGCGTTCCAGAGGTGTGGCCGTCGCCAGGCCCGGCTCAGTGGTGGAGGAGCAGACACAAAAAGGACCCTGCTCTCAGGGAGCAAAGCTGTGATAAAGGGAATGTCCCTCCCCGGGGTCATGTGAAGCTGTGACCCAAAAGTGAGTGGGCTGGGACCAGCTTAGTGTGTGTCCCCAGGGGCTCTGGGCAGCCAGCACAGCTCCTGCACCCACGGGCAGGAGCCCTCTGTGGGGAGCAGCGTGGGGATCAGCCCACCTCTCCATTCAGCTTGTCCTGTCCCCTCTTGTGTACACTTGTCCCAGCTGTGTCCTGAGCAATAACTTGTCCCTTCTCTGTGTGTGTGTGTGTGCACACGTGCGTGCGTGTGCTGCTGCCTCTGCTCATTCTGAGCCAGGCCCCCAAGGGGGGCTGAGCACCTACTTGGACCTGTGGTATCATTTGCTTGCCTTGCACTAAAGTTGGAGAGTATTTAAATTTTTAACCTTTTGTTAAGTGTAAAGATTTGCTGTTCCTTGTATTGCTCTCATGTCATGGGGGGCCTGCTCCAGGCCATACGGGGTTGGTGGCTGTAAGAAGGGGAGTGGGGACCTCGTTTCTGGGCTGCCATGGGCTCTGCTGGTGTCCTGTCCTGCAGGGAAGGGCTGGGGTTGCTCTCCAGGGCAAAAAGGCTGATGCTGGCTGAGCCCTGACTATCACAGATACCCTCAGTGTCTTTGCTGCATATTTTGAGTCAGTGTCAGGGCATGGCAGGTATGAGGCCTTGTGCTGTTGGGATGCTGTGGTCCCCTCTGGGACATGTCCATCCCCAGCACAGCCCCTCCTGGGCTGTCCCAGGTGTGCTGTGGGGCCAGCACAGAGTCCTGCTGCCCTCTGGTCACGGTGAATTACTGCTTCAGGGGGGCCGCCATGAATGGGAACCTCGTGGCAGCACAGAGTGCTGCTCCTTAGCCCAAAGAACAGCCCCTCCAAGGGGAGACCCTGCATGGTGACACGGGGTCAGGGTCACAACGGTCACCAAGGGTGAAGCAGTCAAAGGGGGCAGCCTGGTGGGGGACACAGGGTGGGTTTGGGGTCCGGGGCTGGTGGCAGTGGTGACAGCCTCGTGCGCAGCGCGGGGGGGCCGCACGCAGCTGCACTGGGATGAGAATAGCAAGTGAGGCTGGGTAACCAGGGAACAGTTGCCATGGGAGCGGGCCGAGGAGGAGTTCTCACACTCAGAGGGGGCATCTTGGGGTAAAATCCAGGCATTTGCTGCAGCCGTGGAAAGGAAGGAAGGCAGGCAGGCGGGGGGATGGGAATGCTTGGGCATTGCTGTTCCCAACGCACCAGGCAGGATGCTGGTGCTGCCCTCCTGGCACTGCCTGGGTCGTGGCACCCTGGCACCAAGGTCCTGGGGCCACCAGCGTGTTCGTGTGCCTCACATGTTCAGGGTGGCTCTGGGGCAGAGCTGGAGTGTGAACAGAGCCGTGGCTAGCCCTAAGCAGGGCAGGGAAGTGGCTCTGCCTGTTTCCACCAGCCCAGTGGTGCTCCAGCGTTTGGGGGGTGTCTCATCCCCATCCCTGTCCTTGATGGGGGTAGCAGCACGCAGGTGAGGGGATGCTGGTGTGTGTCCAGAGCTGGAGTGGGTGCATCTGGACCCTACGGACACAGGAGAGCTGTGAGGGTCCTGAGCAGTGCCCCGTGCTGTGGGGCTGTGGCGGCAGCTCCGCACACCATTTTCAGGGGTGAAAGATGCTCTCAGCTGTTGCCTGGGCAACGGCTCCTCCTCCAGCCCACCATGTGGCTCGGGGAGCGCTCCCCCGCCTGCCTCCCCCCGCTGCCGTGGGGAGAAGGGGAAGGGGAAGGCAGCTCCCGGCCCCCGGCGCTGGCGGGGCCGGAGGCCCGGCTCCCTTCGCCCGCCCTTGCCCCGACCTGACGATGCCCGTGGGCCCCGCCGTGCCCCCCGTCCCTGCGGTCCCCATGCCTGAAGGGACCACCCCGGCCCCCCCGCATGGCCGCAGCCCCCTGCCCGCCCTGGGTGCTGCTGGGGCACCCGCACAACCACCGAGCTGGCAGAGCCCGGCTGCCGTGGCCGCGCTGTGAGGTCGGATCGCAGGAGCTGAGTTCCAGCAAGGTGAGTCGGGGCCAGAGCCGAGGGGGCCGGG
Source organism: Camarhynchus parvulus (assembly GCF_901933205.1). Lineage (NCBI taxonomy): Eukaryota > Metazoa > Chordata > Aves > Passeriformes > Thraupidae > Camarhynchus > Camarhynchus parvulus. Next base: position 15,089,859 of record NC_044583.1, on the reverse strand, counting down.
GGACACTGCGGCCCTGCTGCGAGCGGGGTGCTTGGGCTGGGCCGAACACCGGAGCCGCCGTGCCCAGCTGCGGTGGGACTGGGCTGCCAGCGCCCGGAGTGCCCGGGTCACCCCTGGCCGGGATGGAGGAAATCCTTGCGGCCGGCCCCCGGCAGAACAATGCGCCGTGTGTGCCGCCGCAGCGGGCGCCTGCCACCCTGCCCGCGGGAGGAAACGGCGACGGGGTCGCGGCCTGCTGGGGCACCCACACCCATCACCCACCCGCATCTGGCACATCTCCCCCCAAAACCACTGTGCCTCGCTCCTGGCGCGCCCCAGGGAGCAGAGAAGGGACGGCGGGGACGCGACTCCAAGCTCGGTGCAGTCCGAAGGAGCCAGAGGGGTGTCCCATGGGGGCCACGACCACCGGCCTCAGTTACAGCAGAGAAGAGCCGTGACAACCACCCGATGGCAGTGCCCGAGGGAGCCCTAGCTCAGGGACAATTGCCCGGGCCAGGCTGGCAAGGGGTCTGCCTGGGGATATGGCACCCGAGGGATTGGGGTGACCCCAGGACACCCAGTGCCATTTCGCTGCCTCTGTTCTGGGGGCCAGGCTGGCACCCCTGCCATGCAGAGCCCCGAGTGTCGCTGCAGTGGCCAGCTGGGCTGTGGCAGGGGCTGTTCAGCTCTTGCCAGCGGCCGTGCTGCCCTCCCCTGCCTGTGGCCCTGTGCTGGCCGTCACCCCGGCAGCACGCCGTTGTCCCCCCTTGAGGAGGCTGGGGATGGCATTGCAGAAACGGGCGGCAGCACCCCCCGGGCACCTCCGGGGCGAGAGCAGGGTCACCGACCGTGGGAGCCCGTGGCACCTGCCCAGCGGGCATCGCAGGGCCCTCACCCCGCCCGGACCGGGAGCCACTACCCGGGAATCCCCGGCCCCCACCCTGTGGGGCTCCCGCGGCCACCCCGGGGATGCCCCGGCCCTCTCGCCACCGGCATCCCGGCATCCCGCCGCCGTTCCCCAGGGGCCGGAGCGGGGGGGATTCCCTTGGCAGTACCGGAGCCCAGCCGGTAGCCCCCGAGCGGCGGCGGGTCCCGGGGCGGGGGGTGCGGGGAGCCCGCGGATCCCTCCCCGAGCCGAGGGCGGGGCGGAGCGGCGGGGCGGGAGCCCGGGCGGGCGGGGCGGCGCGCGGCGGCGGCGCGGGAGCGCTCACCGGAGACAAAGGCAGCGCCGGGAGGCGGCGGCGGCGCCGCGCACCGGGCGCGCACCGGGCCCCCCCCCGCCGCCCGATGGAGCCGCCGCCCGCCGCCTGAGCCACGTGCGCCGCCGCCGCCGGTAACGGGAGCCGCGGAGGGAGCGGGCGCGGCGCCTCCGCCTGTTGCGCGGTGCGGGGGGCAGCGGGGCCGGGGCGGGGGCGCGCGGGGCCGTCGCCACCGGGGCCGCGGCGGGGGCGCGCGGCGCGTACCGGGGCGCGCATCTCCGGTCCGGCCCCGGCGGGCGCGCGCCCGGGGGAGGAGGAGGAGGATGAGGAAGGGGTGCCGCGCCCGGCACGGGGAGCGGGGAGGTTCCCCGCCGGGGTGTCACCCTCTCCGCGGAGGCAGCGGGCAGGGATGCGACGCGGGCAGCGGGGCCCAGGCCGCGGCCGGGGGCAGCGGGGCGGCCCGGGGCTACCGGCGGGGCCCGGCTCGGCGGCCGCTCCGCTCTCCGCCCGGCGTGAGTGTCTCCAGCCCGGCCCCGCTCCTCCCCCAGCCCGCACGTCCTCGGCAGCCCCGCTCCCCCCGCACGCCCCAGCTGCGAACGCCCCCGGTCCGCGGCACCGCCAGCCCGCCCTGCACCGCTTCCCGGTGTTCCCCCGGCCGTCATCCCGGGGCTCGAGCCACGGCCCTTCCCGCACGGTACCTCTCCTCCCCGGGGATGCCCGGGCTGCCGGCGCGGAGCCTGTTGCAGCCGATGTGGCGAGCGCGGCCCGAGCCGAGCTGGCCTCAGGCAGGGCACCCCCTCCCCACAGACCCACATCCCGGCACTGCCTCAGCCCACGCGTTTGTCTGCGTGATGGAGCAGCCCCCGCTGCCCGCCGGAGCGCGGTCAGGGCCCCCGGCTCCTTCCTTCCCCATCGTTTCTTCCTTCCGCCGGGCTCGGCCCTCCGGCCCCGCCGGCACCCTCAGCCCCGGTGGCCCTGCCGTGATCCCTGGCCGGCAGCGCGGCCCTGCGCCGCAGGGTGATGGGATGGAGCACCCCGCGCCCCTTCGCCCTGCTCCGAGGGAGCGATGGTGTCACCGTGATCACCCAGCCCTCGGCTGCCGCTGCTCCAGGCTCACCCTCCTCCCTGCTGCCGAGCCCGTTTTCTCCCACGCCACGACAATGAGAATCCTGACGGGCGCTTACGTGCCTGCCTGCGAGCACCCATGGGTGCTGCTCGCCGCTCACTGAGGAGCAGACCTGCCCCTGGCACACACCCTTGACATTTGATGCTTGGCTGGATGTGACGGAGCTGTCACCCTGCCTAAAGGGCAAAGGTGATGGTTCCCATCGCCACCACCCCTGGCCCTCCATTGCCGTGTTGGGGTGCCACCATCCCCCGCGGCTGCGAGGCCAGCGATGGCTTCGGTGCACGTGCTCCTGCCAGCGCCACGTGCCGCAGGCACCCGGCACCTCTGCTCGTCCCTCCTGCTGCCCAGGGCACCCCCCTGTGTGCCAGCACAGGGATGAGCTGCCCAGGCTCAGCAGCAATTTAGGGTGCACCGGGTGGGCAGGAGAAGGGGATCCATGGTGGCCCCCCTGAAGCAGTAATTCACCCATGATCTTCAGATCATGATCTTCAGATGATGCTGTGTTACCACAGCACCCGTCTCCCACCCCAGGCTGCCCAGCAATGCCGTGGGCGATTCTAGGGGGGCTGCGCAGGTTTGCATCCATGGGGGTGATGGCGGGGGGTGCACGGGGTGCCAGGCACGGTTCCCCCTGGCTGCTGCGGGCGCTGCGGCGCATGTGGAGCGAGTCACCATGGGAACAGGGCGTCCACGTTTCCGTGTCGCTCACGCTCGCGTCTGTCTCGTTGCAGGGCCCCCACCCCGGCGGTCCCCCCCCAGCGATGGGCAGCGGGACCCCGGCAGCCCCGTCCCCCCGCCGCCCGCCCCGCCGGCCCCCCCGCCCCGCCGCCGCACGCGGCAGGCCTGACCCACCCGCTCCAGCCCCCCCCAGCTCCATGGCGAGGACGGACCCCTGACGCCAGGCTCGCCCGCGGGCCACAGGAGACGGAGCCGGGCACGGCCCGGGGAGATGCCCTCGGCGGCCCTGACAGCATCGGGTCCTCCCTGACCCTGCCGCCGCCCTGAGCATCCCGTCCCCCATCCCGAGGGCAGGGAGAGAGGCGGGGGCCTCCCCCCGGGGCCGGCTGCCAAGATGGTGATGTCCCAGGGCACCTACACCTTCCTCACCTGCTTCGCGGGCTTCTGGCTCATCTGGGGCCTCATCGTGCTGCTGTGCTGCTTCTGCAGCTACCTGCGGCGGCGGGTGAAGCGGCAGCAGGAGGAGCGGCTGCGGGAGCAGAGCCTGCGCGCGCTGGAGATGGAGCCGCTGCACTACGAGGGTTACGGGGGCAGCCCCCCCGGCATCGCCATTCCCCACCGCCTCCGCCTCGAGCCCCACCATCACCATCACCACCCCCACCACATCCCGCCCCCCCGGCCCTGGAGCTGCCGGCACGGTAAGGAGCAGGGAGGGGCTCTCGCATCCCCGCAGCACGTGCCTCCCCCTGGTTTGGGGGGGATACGACGTGAGAGCCGGGGCGCAGCGCTGACGGCAGCAGGGGTCCGGGGGGGGCTTTGCCTTGCAGAGTCAGACCTGTCAAAGCCGCCGTGCTATGAGGAGGCGCTGCTGATGGCGGAGCCCCCCCCGCCATACAGCGAGGTGCTGATGGACACGCGGGGGCTCTACCGCAAAATCAACGCCCCTTTCCTGAGCCATGAGCGGCTGGAGAAGCAGGAGCAGCCTCCCAGCTACAAACCCCTTTTCCTGGACGCCGGCTACGGTTCAGCGCTGCACCTGCCCCGCTCAGCCAGCCCCGGCCCTGCCTGCCCGGACCTCTACCTGCAGCAGGAGTGCTCCCCACGCATGTTTCCCAGCTGGACGGACTCGGAGCTCAGCAGCAGGGACACCTACGAGACGGGACCCTGGCACCTCCCGGTCTCCATGCCCCTCTTCGGCAGGACTACCGCTGTCTAAGGCGGCCGCGGGGGATGCCCGGACCTTGCCATGCACCTGGGGGTTGGGGGGGTTTCGGTTGCTCGTGTCACCCCAGGGACACCCGCCCCGGCGCGGGCCATCGCCGCCGGCGCGGAAGGGGCTGGTTCCCCGTCTGGCCCCCGCCGGCCCCCCCATGGCCGGGGGCGCTGGGGACCCGGACTCTGCTCTGTTTCTTAAATTTTTTGTTTGTTACAGTTTGAGAATAAAAGTTTGTGGCTCGGGTTTGCCTCCTGGCGGGCTGGCATGGTGGGACCGCCCCCTCCCCAAGGCAGCCGTAGCCCCCTCCCCAGTCCCAGCCCTCCGTGCCACCCCAGCAGGCTGCAGCCCCCGTGGGAGACGCTTTATTTATTAACAGACATGAGCACACCGCCGGTACAGAACTTGTGCTTTCCAAAAAGTTTCCGGGGGGAATGGGGGGAGAGGGGCCAAGCAGGGGCCAAGCAGGGGAGGACGGGGCTCCCAGCAAAGAAGGAGTGGGGAAGGGGTAAAAGCCCCCACATCAGCTCCCTGCCGGGGTTTGGGGTGGGGGGGACGCCGCTGGCCGCAGCCTTGCCTCGCTCAGGTCACTTTATTGCCATATTCATTTATTATTATTATTATTATTTCTTTTTTTTCTTTTTTTCTTTGAACTCGTGCAAAGTACTGGGGGGGCTCCCGGGGGGGCACGAAGAGAACGAGGACCCTGTCCCACAGCCGGGCAGGGGATGCGAGCGTGTGTCGTCCCCCCCAAAAGGGGCGCTGGGATATCGGGGGGGGGCTGCTAAGGGAGGGCTGGGGGGCTGACACGGCTCCTACCGACAACTTAAAAAAGAGAGGGGGACAAGGGGGGGCTGTAAAAGGTGCCCCGGGGCGGGGCTGCAGCGGGGTGGCCGCCACCTGGAGGCCTCATCCTGCGGGGCCCCCGAGGGGTGAGGGGGGCCCGGCCCCCGGCTGCAGCCCCCCCGTGCCCCGCCGGGGGCGGGCTGCCTGTGCCGGCAGCGGGGCCCGGCCTCACAGGGCCCCCCCAAAGCTCTCCTCTTCCTCGGGCAGAGGGTCTGCGTCCCAGCACGTGATGTCGATCTCTGGAGGACAGGGAGAGGTGTCAGGATGGCTTGGGGTGCCCCAGAGAGGGACAGACGCCCCCTCCTCGCTGTCCTCACTCACCTGGGGGCTTGTTGTAGAAGACGGGCTGGGGGGCTTTGGCCGACAGCTCCTCGGTGGGGGGCACCTCCTCCTCCTGGGACTGGCTGAAGTAGCCCTCGCTGGCCTGGGGGGTGGGGGCAGGTTGTCAGGACCCCCCCAGCCCCCCATCACACCCTGGCCTCTCCCCACAAGTGATGCTCACCTGCTCCCCACGACCCGGTGTCCCATCCTTGGGGGCCATCTCCCCATTGGTGATGGGGGGCGTCTCTCGGCCCGGGGTGTCTTCCTGGGCATCTTCCTGGGGCGTGTGCTGGCAGCCCAGATCCTGGGACTGGGGGTCCCCCTCGCCAGCTGCCTCTTCCTCATCCTCCTCCTCCTGCTCCGCGTCGCAGAAGGTGGCAGGAGGCTCCGGCAGCTCATCCAGGCTCAGCAGGGCCCCCTCCTCGGGCAGCATGGCCGGGGGTGTCTCGGGGACAGGGGCAGCAGGCAGGGGCCAGGCAGCTGGGGGAGTCACCCCGTCGCTCTCGCTCTGCCACAGGTCGATGAGGCTCTCAGGGTTGGGGGCTTCGGGGGCTTCCTCAGTTTGGGGCTCGTCAGCCACGGGTGGCAGGGAGGGCTCGGTGGGCTCCAGGGTCACCAGGTCCCCCAGGGCATCACCCCCCTCTGTCCACACTGGTCTGGGGCTGGGCTCATCCCCGGGGGGCTCGATGGCCTTGTCCTCGGGCCCCGGGAAGGGCCAGTGCTGCTCGGGCGTGGCCGGCCCGGGCTCCTGTGCGCTGGGGCTGGGGGACTCTGAAAGGAGGGGACACGAGTCAGTGGGGACAGACAACCTCGCCCAGGGCTGGGGGTCACCCAGGGACAGGGATGCAGCTCAGGGGGATTTGGAGTCCTTTGGACTGGGCACAGTATGGGGAATGCTGCAGGGATGGGTGGGGGTAGCTGGGCAGGGAGGGGACTGTGGCATGCACTGGGCAGCGAGGGGACATAGGGAGGGACAAGGTGACCCCCTGGGCAGTGGCAGGGACACAGAAAGGGCTTGGAGGGAATGGGAGAGGTGCCCTGGGAAGATGCAGAAGGGAAAGCTGGGATGCACCAGAGGATGCCAAGGGGGCAGTGGGGATGCAGCAGGGACACACGGTGACAGCAGCAGAGCTGGCTGGGGTGTCCTGGGAATGCAGTGGGGCAGAGGGGACATCCAGAGGGATTCAGCAGCCCTGCAAAGGATGTAGGGCAGGACGGCGCAGATTGAGCAGCATCGCACTGGGGGACCCAGCAGAGACAGCAGGGCTGCCCTGGGGGGTGCAGCAGGGAGGGCTGGCAAGTACAGAGCAGGGGGAATGCACTGGGGGTGGGGGGATGCATGGTGTGGGGTGCACCAGAGATGCACTGGCATTAGAAGATGCACTGGGGGCGGTGGGGATGCAGCAATGACGGTGGGGCTGCGCTGGGGGATGCAGCAGGGACGGTGGGGATGCAGCGGCACGGAGCAGCAGGGAGAGCGGGGATGTGCTGGGGGCGCAGCAGAGGCAGGCAGGACGTGCCGAGGGATGCAGATGGGGCAGCAGGAATGCACTGAGCCATGCAAGGGCAGCTGGGGGGCTGTAGCTCAGCCGAGGGGGCTGCAGCAGGGATGCATCCTTGAGCCATGCAAGGGCAGCTGGGGGGCTGCCGAGGGGCCTGCGGCAGGGATGCACTGTGGGACACAGCAGGGGCAGGAGGGATGCGGGTGGGACAGCGCGGATGCACCGAGCCAGGGATGCACTGAGCCATGGATGCACCAAGCCATGGATGCACCAAGCCATGGATGCACCAAGCCAGGGATGCACCAAGCCAGGGATGCACCAAGCCATGGATGCACCGAGCCATGGATGCACAAAGCCAGGAATGCACCGAGCCAGGGATGCACCAAGCCAGGGATACACCGAGCCAGGGATGCACCGAGCCAGGGATGCACTGAGCCAGGGATGCACCAAGCCAGGGATGCAGCGAACCAGGAATGCACCAAGCCAGGGATGCACCGAGCCATGGATGCACCAAGCCAGGGATGCACCGAGCCAGGGATGCAGCGAACCAGGGATGCACCGAGCCATGGATGCACCGAACCAGGGATGCATCGAACCAGGGATGCACCAAGCCATGGATGCACCGAGCCATGCAAGCGCGGCTGGCGGGGCCGCAGCAGAGCCCAGGGGGCTGCAGTGGGGATGCTCCCGGCAGTCCGGGCAGGGGGGCACTGCCAGCCCTGCGCCCACCTTTGGGCGTTGCCGGCGTCGGTTCCGCGGGCGCTCGGGGGCCCGGGGGCGAGGCGGCCGGGCTGGGCTCGCAGGGGCTGCAGCCCGCGGCCGAGGCCTTGCGGAAAGCGTCCGACTGGCTGCCTGCAGACAAGGAGATGGGCTGGCGTGGGGGGGCTGCCCGCATTGAGGGGGGAACCAGAGCCCCAGCACTGCTCCTGCCCCTCACCGACCCAGCTGTGCGCTGCCGAACGCACGTCACTGTGTACCTGCCACCGTGTGGGCGGTGGGGTGGAGCCTTCCATGGGTGCAGCAAGCACCATGTCCCCTACAGGTGTCCCCACCACCCCCACGAGTTTCAGCCCCCACATCTGCTGGGTAAGGGGACAGGCAGCCCCACACCTGCCGTGGTGCACACTGGCTCTGCCCACGCATCACTCAGCTGTGCCCTGGCACAGCCTTTGTGGGCGCAGCTCTGTGTCCTGTCAGCTGTGCCTGTAGGGGCACAGCCCTGGAACCACCTGGCCCCTCCTGCCCCATTGGCAAAGCCCCACACATTCCTGGGCTCAGCCTTTTCCATTCCATGCTGTTTTGTGGACAGTCTTGCAGTCCTGTCCATGGCACAGCTATTCCATGCCCTTCTGCCCCACTGGCACAGCCTCTCATGATCCTGGGCACAGCCTTTTCCACACTGCCCAATGCTGCCCCACAGGCACAGACCTGCATGGTGCAGGGCAGCAGAGACGTCCCTCTCCCTTCTGCCCCATCAGCACGTGATTCTGGCACAGCATCTTCCACGCTGCCTGCCCCTGCCCCATGGGCACTGCATGATCCAGGGCACAGCTGTCCTATCCACTCCTGCCCCATAAGCAGAGCCTGCCTTGTGCCAGCTCTACCCCATGGGCACCATCTATCCCATCCCACTGTGCACCACCACCTCCCCAGGCACAGCTCTACCCTGTCCCCACTGCCCCATGGGCACAGCCTGCCCTATGTCCCCCCTCCCAGGGGCACAGGGACCAGCATGGGGTCAGCCCCAGCAGGGGCACGGTCCCCGCCTGGGTGCCAGTCCCACTGGGGGTGCCAGTTCCCCTCAGGGTGCCCGTTCCCCTGGGGTGCCCGTGCTGCCTCCGCTGCCGCTCCGATGTGCTGTGGGGTGGGTGGGCTGTGGGGCCCCCGGCTCGACCCCCGGAGCTGCGCCCGGGAGCTCCCAGCTACCTACATGGGAAGAAAGAGGAGAGATTTGGAGTGCGGTGGCAGGAGATATAGGGGAAGGGGGTCCGTGGGGGGGAGGAGGAGGAGGAGGAGGAAGATGGTGGCCCACTGTCAGCTGTCTTTATGAAAGGACAGTGCAGACGACCTGTGAGAGAAAGACAGACAGACAGACGGACGGACGGACGGAGAGAGAGAGAGAGCAAAGAGATGGGTCAGTCCCTGCTCAGCACAGTCGTGGCGGGGCTGGAGCACCAGGGCACCGGGATGGGAGCACAGCAGGGTGGTGGAAGGCAGCATGGCGGGAGAACAGCAGGACAAGAGGATGGAAAGGCAGCAGGACAGAAGGACGTGAGGCAGCACTGCCTGGCCAGGTGGGGACAGAGGCCAGGACACAGCCGTGGGACCAACTATCTGCTCAGCCACAGCACAGCCCCACAGCGTGAACCTGTGGCACAACCATGGCACGGCCAGAACACACAGACCACAGCACAACCCCACAGCACGACCCATGGCACAGCCCCCGGCACAGCCCATGGCACAGCCCATGGCACAGCACCATGGCGCAGCACCATGGCACAGCCCACGGCACAGCCCATGGCACAGCACCATGGCACAGCCCACGGCACAGCCCATGGCACAGCCCACGGCACAGCACCATGGCACAGCCCATGGCACAGCACCATGGCACAGCCCACGGCACAGCCCATGGCACAGCACACGGCACAGCCCATGGCACAGCACATGGCACAGCCCATGGCACAGCACATGGCACAGCACACAAGAACACACGTCACAGGCTCCCTCCCAGCACAGCTCACGGCACAGCCCCCCAGCACAGCACCATGACACGGCCCCATGGCTGGAGGCACCCCCAGGACAGACAGTCCTTCCCTGGATTCACAAAAAGAGTCCCAGCACTGGGTCCCAGACATGGGGCTCTCCTTGCCAGCTGGCAGCACGCTGAGTGCCCCACATGTGCCTCACTCTCTCCTGCCCCTTTTGGCTGTCACTATGGGATATATTCCCAAGCCATCCCTGGACCTCCAGTTGCCCACCCGTACACACCAACCACGCTTCCAGTGCGGCTGTGGGCACAGTGCTGTGACAGGTGAGTGGACGACACCCAGCAGGGAGCAGGGTGAGCTCTATTTTGCTGAAGACAACCTGACATCCAGCCCCCGACAAGCTGCCCCAGCTTGGGGCCACGTGAGGTGCAGTGGCAGTGGCGGTGATGGTGGCAGTGATGGTGGCACAGCAGAGCAGGACGTCCCCTGCCATCCTCATACCCTTGGCACCCAGAACCGCAGTGCCAGTGATGGCAGAAGGTACACTCCCTCCCCACATTGCATCCCTGATCTTTCCATATCTCACTGCAATCCTTTGAGCTGTGACAGTGCACTCACCTGTGCCCTGGTGTCCTGGTGCCCACCCCTGTGCCCACAGCCCCCCACAGCCCCTCACCTGTCCTGTGGCTGCCTGGTGACACAGCATCACTGCTGCCCGATGCCACCCGCTCCTGCTGCTTGAAGAAGTCCCGGGGGTTGTCAGGCCGCTGAGCAATGATGGCAGCAGCCTCCTGTGGGGACAGGGGAGGCTGAGCCCAGTGCCCCGGGGGCGTGGGGCTGTGGGACCACCCTCCATGCATCCCACAGCTTCATTCCCATCTTGCTGTGGGCCCTGCTGGATGGGGAGTGAGGACCAGTACTGGGCACGGCCACCACCACACTCACCTCCACCTCTGACTCCGATTTCCTAAACTGCTGCCTGTCGTCCTCGTCTTGCTGGTCCCCCTGGGAAGAGACACAGCATCACCCCCCAGCCTGGGCACCCAGCTGGGGAAAGCCCTTCCCTGGGGGTAATGCCAGTGGCAGCTCTGAGCCTGATCCTGGCACCAGTGGCACTCACAAAGATGGACTGCTCCTTCAGGCGCTGCCGGGCCTCCTCCGCCTCCAAGCTCTGCTGCTTCCTCCTGCAATGGGGAAACGGGAGAGGCGCTGGGCATCGGCTCCTGCCAGTCCCTGCCCCAACCCCGGCCTGCGAGGGACACCCATGTGCCCACCCAGCCACCCTGTACCCACATCCCACCCGACCCCAGGTGTGCATCCATCCTGTACCACATCCCACCCGACCCCAGGTGTGCATCCATCCCATACCCACATCCCACCCGACCCCAGCCATGCCTGTGCTCCTCGATCTGCTCCTCGCGCTCCCGGTAGCGCCGTTCCCGCTCCTCCTGCTCCAGCCGTTCCTGCTCCATCCGCTCCTGTTCGAACCGCAGCCGGGCATCCAGGGCCTTTTTCCGCTCTTCCTCTTTACGCAATTCCTCCTCTTTCTGGTGTGGCAAGATCAGTGAGGGGGCTGCCCATCAGCAGCTCACCCCTCTCTCTGGGCTGTCCCTCCGTACCCACCTTTGCCTGCTCCCAGAACTGCTCCCGGTTCAGCCGCTTCATCTCCACGGTGGCGTCGGTTTTCTGGTAAGTGGTGCCCTGGGACGGAGGAGAGGTGAGGGGATGGAGGGGCTGGGATCAGTGATGGGGGTAACAGCAAGGGGCACACGGGGCGAGGGGCTGTGGCACACAGGAGCCCGGGGCAGGAGGGATGCCCCAGTCCCAGCAGCATCCCCAGCGCTGCCGTGGGGACGTTACCACGGGCTCGGCGTTCTCGTCCTCGCGCAGCCGCAGGCGGTGCAGCACCGGGCTGGAGACACGGGCCAGCCCGTTGGAGAGCCGCTGCCCGATGGCCCCGGGGTCAATGTCCTCCACGCTGCTGGCATTGACAATGACATCGACACCCTGCGGGGGTGCAAGCAGCCATCAGGGTTCAGCATCAATGCCCTGGCAACACCTTCCCTGTTCCTGGCATCACCCACCTGGAAGAACTCGGCAATCTTGGCTACGTGGCTGGCACAGGCGCATTTGCGGGCGTCCGGCACGTCCTCACCCACCTGTGGCAGCCAGGGAGGGACTGAGCTGAGAGGGGCAGCAGGGCGACCCCCACCCCGCTGGCCTCAGCAGGGCAGCAGGACTGTGGGGCACCCACAGCCCCTGGGCACTGCCAGCTCCCTCACACCCAGCCCTATCCCTGTGGGCACAGCACAGCCCCCCTCAGCAGGGCCCCCAGACTCACCCAGTTGACGAGGACATATTTGGGGAGCACGGCCTGGGGGTCCTTGACGCTGCAGAAGCCATACATGACCTTCTGAATCTCAAAGTGGCCAGAAAGCTCCAGCAAACCTCCACCTGGCACAGCACCATCAGCCCACGTGCACCCAGCACCAGGAACAGGTGACAGGGAAAACACCGGCACAGGTGAGCCGGTGGAAGGGACAGAGGACCTTACCTCCTGATGCTGCCAGCTTCAGGTCATCAGAGCCATCCTCGTATGTGTAGAGGGCCCTGGGGAGACACCATGGGTGAGCCAAAGCCAGGAGGAGTGTGGGGCAGCCCCCAACCTCCCCATCCTGCTTACACTGAGGTCAGGGTATGGGCTGGGGTCTGGCCGCTTGTCCCAAAATGAGCACACAGCCACAACAACCCTTGTCCATCATCAGCACCATGAGCTGGACTGCCAGGCAAGGCAGACAAGATGTGGGGCAGGGCCTATTCCCCAACCTTTAGTAGCAGCTGTGGGGAAGGGTCCCAGGTTTGGGGACAGAATAGTCACTTGGGCACAGGGACCCACTGACTGCTGTGCTGCAAGCCAACACAGTCTCACAGCAACTTGCTCGCCCCTCCTTGACCCCTCACGACCCTTCCAGCTACTGACCAGGTTTGGGGACAGCCCTGTGCCCCAGTAAGGACCCGGGTCCACTCACGTGCCCGGCTGCGTGAGCCACCAGCCCAGCAGGCACCAGGCTGGGGGAGGACGCCGGAGCACCAGCAGCAGCAAATCAATGAGCCGCCAGAGTGTGATGGGGCCGTCATGGAGACTGTTCCTTGGAAACCATTCCCAGCTGATGGGAAACCCCCTGTCGCTCCCACCGTGCCCTGGCCAGCCCCTCTGGGGGCTCCGCGGGGACCCCCACCAGCCAGCACCTCCCCAGAGGCACACAGCCAGCGATGGAGGGGGGACCACGCATGCCAAATTGGTCCAGGGCGGGTGGGCGAGGGGATGGATGTCGCTAGGCAACCAGCATCCTCCATCACCATGGCAACCCCCCCATCCCAGCTGGGATGCAGCTCGCCCCGATGACGAGGTGATTAGTGGAGGGGAGCGGGGGAGGCAGGCAGGCAGTGGGGACCTGCGGGGCCTGGCAGGAACCCAAACCTGCCTGCCACCGTCACGCGCTGCACCCGGAGCGCCGGGGCCGCCCGTGCTGGATCCCCACAGCCCCGCTCCGCCGCGGGTGGGCGGCTCTGCCCAGCAGCTCTCGGCTGCTGCTGCCCGCACGGCGCTTCCCAGAGCCCCAAAATCCCCGCTGAGCCGAGCAAAGCCCTCCTCACTCCAGCCGGCAGCTTCAATCCACAGCCTGGGGAATGGGAACTGGGGGTCCCTGCGGGCAGAGCCACCCCTGAACAGGGCCGTGGCTGGAGCTAAAAAGCAAGGGGGAGGCAGGCAGGTGCCTAAGAGGGAGGGGGCCTCCCTCTGCCTCCCCGAGCCCCTGGCAGGGAGCCGCAGATAATAGCACCAACAAGATTGACTTTAATCCGCACATCCCGATCCCGCTAATCGGCCGCCCCAGCCGGCGCCAGCTTCCAGGCCGGGAACAGCTGCAAAGTGCTGTCTGAGATGGCTGTGACAGGGAAGGGTGGCAAATGCAGCCCCTGAGCCCCCCGGAATGGGGGAGGATGGCAGCAGTTTGGGGGAGCCCAGGGCAGCGAGCTGGGAGCTGGCAGGGTGGGATGCAGCTGGCAGCAGACAGGAGAAAAGAAGTAGGGCAGAGCCACAGCATCAGTGCCTGGGAGCCCTGTGGGTGCTGGGGGCACCCACTGCCTGCTTTTCCTCCCTGCCATGCCCAGTGGTATCTGGGCACAAGGCTGCTGCCTGCGTCCAGGGGTGCTCCCAGGGAAGATGGGGCTTGCTGTGGACACAGCTCAGCAGCACAGCCTGACTCCATGCCAGGATGGAGGTTTCCATTCCAGGAGACAGGGAAGCCGTGCTGGGGCCAGTATCATCCCCAGGGGTGCCCCCAGGGACCCACAGTCCAACAGCACCACCACAACCCCTGGCAGTGGGGACCAGCGGGTCACAGCGGGTGCCGTCAGCATCATGCATTGCTTACCCCGCTTCCACGGGCTTTAATCCCTCCACCCAACCCATTCAGCCCTTTCCCACCCCCGGGCTCCAGGTATGTGGGTCACCCGTGGGTGGAGATGCCCCGTGCAGCCCGGGGGGGGCTCCCTGCAGCCCAGGGGGGGCTCCACTGAGGATCCCTCATCACCCCAACCAAAGAGACCTCAGCCCACTGCCCTCGCATGGCCCTGCTGCTCACCGGAGCAGGCGGAGCAGCATCCCCGGGTGCCAGAACGGCGCTCCCCCGGCAGCCCACCCCCCATGCCAGGGCCAGGGAGGGGTCACACCGCCCCAGCCTCCCGCCCCAGCCCCGGCACATGTGTTTCCAATGTGGCTGGGAGCTCCAGGGAGTCGGCGTGCTCAGAAAGCAGCACCAAATTCCTTTCCGATCGAGTAATGGGCCCCAGCAGCCTTCGCGGGGCCGGGCAGGGGAAGGGGATGCTCGGACCCTCCAGGCCCGGGCTGGAGCAGGGGAAATCCCAGACTAAACAGAGGGATCCCGTCCGGACATGAGCGAGGCATTCCCCGGTACCGACCCAGGGCCAGGCTCTGGCACAGTGTCCTCCCTGGGTCAGCCAGGCTGGGCCCTCCTCCCCGTGGGACTGTCCCCATCACCTTGCCCGAGGCAGCCCCAGCAGCATCACCCCTCATCCCGCACCCCGCAGCGGGCCCTGCAGAGGGGATGCTGCTCCCGCAGGCACTGAGTGCCAGGCACTCCGGCGACAATGGAGCACCGGCTGGGGACGATGGAGCAAAGTCAGCCCCACGGATGGGATTGGCAGGGGATCGCTGCCCGGCCGGGATCAGCGTTGGAGGTGTGTGTGGGGGAGCCGTCACCGGCACTCGCCTTCCCGGGAACCGATTCTGCTGCTCTCAGCAGCTTTGGCAGGGACGGCTCCTTTGCAGCGGATGCCGGGAAGCGAGATGTACCCAGGGCTGACAGCTGCCGCCTGGCCGGCAGCACACACGGCGCTTGCCCACAGCGCCCCTGGGCTGACAGCGGGACTGTGGGGCCCTCCGGAGACCCCAGGGACTGGCGGGGACCTGGACCTGCCCAGGCCCACACAGCCCTGTCCCGAGAGCAGGGACCTGGTTAGAGATAGACGCCCGACCGGCTGGGCTGTGGGTGCAGCCCAGCTGGGAGGTGGGAGTCCCCGGATGGGTGGTGGGTGTATCCCGGAGGGGCGGCGGATGCCCCTGGCTGGATGGTGGGCGCACAGTAGCTCCCCTCCGTCCGCCCCCCACCAAAAGCATCATGCACAGCATGCACCCAGCACCGTCCAGAGCCCGGGCTCTGCCCAGCGAGATGCGCCCGGCGCGCCGGCAGCGTTCCCACCCAGCGCGCCAGAGGCACCCTGGAGGGCAGGGAGGGGATCGCGGGGCAGATGGCCCCCGCCAGCCTCCCGGCACCCGGCTGGGCTGGGAGATGCGGGTGGGCAGGCAGCGGGTGATGCTCCCTGCAGCGGGCCCGGATCCGGCCGGCCTCGACACCGGGTGCCCCGCAGCGGGGCGCGGGCAGCGCGAGAAGCCGGGGGTCCCAGCGGGGAGAGCCGCTCCCCTCCCCGGCTCAACAGCAACCCCGGCCCGGCGGGCAATCGTGGGCCGACACCACGACCCCCCAGGGATTTGGCAGCCCAGGAGCTTGGGGCAATCTGAGGGTAGCGGGAGCGGCGGGAGATGCTCGGTGCCCCCGCGGCTTCAGGCCTCGCTCCGCCGGGCAGCGGGACCGCCCGCTGCCGGGATACCGGCGGAGCCGGTCGGGAGCAGAGCCGGTCGGGAGCGGGGCCGGGCTGCCGGGCCCCGATCCCCTCCCCATCCCCCGTTCCCCGGGCGCCCCTGCCCGCGGCTCCTGCTCCAGACAATGGCGAGGAACCGGTGCCGGGCCCAGCGCCGGGGAGCCCCACGGGGCCCTCCCCGCCGTGCGCGAATTCCCCCGCTCCCCGCTCTCGCTGCCCGGCCGGGGTCGGACCGGGCCGCGCCGGGGAGTCCCAGCGCTCGCACGTGCCGGCCCGGCGCAGACAAAGCGGGGACCGCGCCCCGGCCCGGTGCGGCGGGCAGGTGCGGGCACCGGGGGCGGCGAGCCGGGCACACCCCCCGCCGCCCCGCCCGCCTTTGTGTGCCGGGGCTCCCGGGGACGGCGGGGGCGCAGCTCGGGGGCGCGGCCGGTGTTACCGGGCGGCTCCGTGCACAAAGGGCGGCGGCGGCGGCGGGGACAAAGGGGCGGCGGCGGCGGCGGGCGCGCTCACCAGTCGGTGGGGCTGTCCTCGCCGATCACGTCCTGGTAGGAGGCGAGCAGCTCCAGGCGGTGCGCCGCGAAGCCGACGCCAGCCATGGCGGGGCCGGGATGCTGCCGGGGGACCGGAGGGACCGGCCGCCTGCCCGCCTCCGAGACACTGCCGCAGCGGCCGGGCGGAGGGGCGAGCGGCGGGGAGGCTCCGCCCGCCGCCGCGCCCGGTCCTAGCGCCGCGAACGGCGGCCCCCCTCCCCTCCCCTCCGCCCCCCGCCCGGCCCCCGCCCCCGCCGCGCCCCCGGGGCGCCCCCAGGGCACCCGCCCGCCGCGCCGCCCGGCCCCGAGCCGGGACCCCGGGGGTGCGGGCAGCATCACCCCCGCCCCGCCGCCCCCGCGAGCAGCTCGCCCCCGGGATCCAGCAGCCTGGGCTCCGCTCTGCCCCCGCAGCACCGCGCCCCGGGCCATCCCCCGCCCCAGGGACGCTGAACCCCGGCTCAGCTCCTCCCGGGAACCTGCCCGCCGGGTGATTCCGCATCCCGGGCTCTCCTCCGCCCTGGGGACCCCGCATCCTGTGCTGCCCCTCCTGGGAACTTGCACTCTGGAGACCTCTCCTGCTGGGTGGTCCTCTCCATGCCCATATTCTCCCCTGCCCCACGTCCTCGACACCCAGGGGACGTGGCACACCTGGCTTCCTGCGCCCTCCGCTGCCCACGCCGAGCCCCCGTGTCCAAGGTTTCCTCTCCAAGGACACGGCACCGTAGGCTTTGCCCTACACATCCAGCCATGCCCTCGCTGCTTGCACAAGGGGTCAGTGGACAGAACCTCTTTGGGGGCCTCTTTGCTGCCCATCTGCTCCTCTATCCCCACAACTCCCAAGCCCCCGGTCCTTTCAGAACACCGCAAGCACCTTTTCCAGGAGGTGAACCCACAGCTGGTTTTGCACTGACCCGCGCAGGGCTCTGCAGGGGCTCCCAGCCAGATCCTAATGCTCCTGCCAGGACAGGCAGCGATTCCCCTCCCCAGCACTGTCCCCAGCCTGGACCAGCACCGCTCTGGAGGGGTCTCTGTGCCAGAGCAGCAATGGAGAGCGCGCAGGGCCCGATTCCTGCGCGCTGGGGATGTTGGTGGAGTGGCCTGTCCCAAGACAAGCCCTTCAGGCCCGTGGATGACCCCAGAAGGACACGGGACACGGGACAGGGGTCCGCGGGCCTTGGCGGTGCCGCCCGCTCCCCCCACGCCCTCCTTTCAGCAGCATTTCCGAGCGAGGCCAGAGCCGGAGCCGCCCTAAGAGGCTGTGAGAGTTTGGGAGCAGCTGTGGAGCAGCTGCCGGGGCCAGCGCGGGGGCTGGGGCCGTGGCAGGCGCCCCACAAGCGGCTCAGATGGCTTTGGGGGTGGATGTGGTGGGACCCTGCTCAGGGATGCGGTGGGAGCTCGGAGCCTACCGCCGCCAGGCTTTGTTCTCGGAGCAGCGAGGCTGCAGCCCCTCCCCAGGCTCCACCTCCGCAGCCCACCCGAGACCCTCCTTCCGCTGCCTGTGCACAAGCTCCTCACATGGTGCGCAGAGCTGGTGGGCAAGAGATGCCCTTGGCAAGGCACAGAGGCACCTTGGGTGGTAGAGGCATCATCAGGATGGCCCAGAGGCAACAGGGAACTAACCAGAGCCAAGCCCCCCAAGAGCAGAGACCTTGCAGCGGCACAAGGGGATGCTCGGCTCTCCCCAGGGGAGACGCAGGTTGGCTGCAGCACCCTGGCCCTGCTGGGCACCTGGGGCTGATCTGGCAGAACCTGTTCCCATGCTACGGCAGCAGGCTCCGTCCCGCACCACTGCCTGCCCCTGCCCCTTCCCCACCCTCCACTCACGGGTTGCTGTCCAGCCAAGCTAGGGTTGGTTCAGGGGCTGCCCACGTGCGGCCACAGCCACCTCACCTTGCCCTGTGCTTCCTCTGACCTTGGCTGCCCAGCTGGGACTCACACGGGGGCACCCAGCCCTGCTCCTGCCAGCCCTGCCAGGCAGGCACCAGCTGTTTCTGCCCCTTGCTGCACCCGTGTCCTGCTGCTTCTCCATGTGACCATCCCATTGCCCTCCTGTGCCCCAGCCCAAGTGCCTGGCCCAGCCGCAGCCTGTCTTTATTCCTCGACTTTGCTCACCCCATCTTTGATGTGCTTTTGCACTCCTGGAACTGGCAGTGAGAAGACATGGCACCGCAGCCCAGCTCTGGGTGATGCCAGGAGGCATTTGGCTCCCCACAGCCAGCTCCTGCCCCCGGCAGAACCTTCCAGTAGATGAGCAAGACAATTTTCCTTACAATTGCTCATCATGGCAAGAGCTGCAATTATTAATGACCGTTCCAGCTGTCAGAGTGGAGAGGGAGGAGAACAGCCACTTCCCCGCAGCCGCTGCCCTCCAGCCCGTTCCAGCTGGAGGCGCTGCTGTGGCCTCACCCCCGTCCTTGGGGACGGCAGCTGCATCGCATGAGCGAACGTTTGGCTGCTCCACGCTGGAGAACGCCCAGAGCTGGTGCACGTGGCCCATGCGTGCCCCATGGCTCCTCAACACTTCTACAGTGCTCAGGCACAAGGACACTGCCCCACAAGGGTCACCACTAAGGTCTGACCCCATCCCCATCTCTCCTTGCTGCAATTTGCCCCCCAGATTTATTACTGCCTCCGTTAGCGGTCCTGCCTGCTGCAAGAGGGATGACCGAGCCGACACAAGGGGTCAAGCCTGGGCTGACACAAGCAGAGGAGCAGAAATGTGAGGCAAAGAGTTTCCCTGGAAAGCTGGAAGGAGCTGAGTCAGGCCCCAGAGGGAGCGGGATGAGGGCAGAGCATGACCTTCCCAGCCGGCCGCACCTCACTCGGCAAAACCACGGGCCTGGAGACAGGAGGCACTTGCAGAGACGTGTTTATTAAAGGCACTAAAAGCACCGTGGCTACATCAGGGCAGCCCGACCAGAGGGTGTGGTTTGGGGAGAGGCATCGGTGGCCCCAGGATGGCAGTGGCAGAGAGCTCTTTGGCAGGAAGCTGTGCCCAAGCCTTGCA
The DNA here is from genome assembly GCF_901933205.1 of Camarhynchus parvulus. NCBI lineage: Eukaryota > Metazoa > Chordata > Aves > Passeriformes > Thraupidae > Camarhynchus > Camarhynchus parvulus. The sequence continues at coordinate 15,070,564 of NC_044583.1, read as the reverse complement.
GGAGCAGCCGCCTGGCTGGGCTGGCCATCAGCACACGCTGCCAGCCCACAGCTGGGGGTGATGCCAGCCCCAGGGGATGCCACCAGGGTGGGGGGCATGAGGGACAGACAGCCCCAGAATGCAACTGGGGCAGGAAGCCACTGCAGCAGTTTGAGGAGTGCCTGGTGGGTTGTCATGGGCAGGGCCCAGGCAGGGGAGCAGGGCTGGGTCTCCAGCCCCAGGCACACAGCAGGGAAGGCTGGGGAGAGTGAGACAGGAGCTGGTCCTCACCCACACAGGGAGGGATGTGTAAGGAGTGTCTCTGCCCCAGCACTGAGCTGCCAGGCAGCAAGGGAGCAGCCCAGCTGTGGCAGACCCTCTCCAATTCCAGCCTCAGCATGGTTGTGCCCACTATGCTGGTGGCTCAGGGGCAGGAGATCCATGCAGCATCCCATTCCTAGGGCTCCTAGGGCCAGTTGAGAAGCATATAAGAAGCCACCCAGCTATCAAAGGCTCTGGATCCAGCACTGTATCTGGCTGGAGTTGAGCCAGGAGCTGCCAGGAAAGAGGCAGGAGCAAGGGAAAGGGCCAAGGGCCCAGCCTGGCTCCCTGGGGCCAGCAGGGCAGGGGGAGAGGAGCATGCAGGGCCAGGGGCATGTGTGGGCACAGCTGGATTCCCACCCCTCACACATGGGAGAAAGCGTGGCTCTTGCACAGAGGCTTGTCCTTCTTGGAGTAGAACGTCTTCCCTTCCAGGTTGGTCTGGCAGATCTGGGGAGAAGAGCGCAGCTGGTCAGGTTGTGGGGCTGAGTCAGCCTCTGGATCCCCCACAGCCCAGCACTGGCATCACACAGGGACCTCCACATGGGTCTGGGACACTGCCAGGGACCAGAAGGCTCAGAGCAGAGTTCCAAGCTCCCAGAATGGAAGCAAGTGGGAAAAATCTTGTGGCAGCAGGTCCGCAGTGCTGCTGGTGTAGCCCACCCAGAGCAGGACTGCCAGGGAGAGGCGCAGGCCCTGCAGCAGTTGGGGAGGGAGGCACACTGCTCACCGCACAGACAAAGCAAGTGTCGTGCCAGCTGAAGCCCAGCGCCTCCAGGAACCGGTCCCCAGCATCGATCTTGAAGTCGCAGCCGCGGCACTTGGTGCCAAACATCTTCTCATAGTCTGTGAGGAAGGCAGAGCACAGGTCAGCACTTCCATGCACTACAGCTGCTCATCCCAGGGGAGCAGGGCTGCAGCTCAGCCAGGATCCCACAGGCACAGCCTGGAGACAGCTCTGCCAGCCCCATCCAGGTGAGAGAATGCCCCAAAAGGTGCAGGGTGGCTCGGCCACCACAGGGCTCCAGGGGAGGAGGAGAACCTCAACTCCCAGGATGCAGCAGTAGCTTTGATGTACATCCTCCCTCATTGCCATGGCAACATAGGAGCATGGCACTACCCTGCAGCTAGGGAGAACCAGGATGGAGCGCTCAGGGCTGTGGGACTGGGGTCTCTGTGCTCCCCACAGCCCAGGGGGAGCCCCACAGAGCAGGGCAGCTCATGCTCCCAGCCCTGTGCAGCTGCTGAGTCCCAGCGGTGCCCCAGGGCCACATGAGGTGACACATGGGGTCCCTGGGTCCTACCTCTCTCGCAGTAGGGCTGTCCCTCCTCCATGTAGAAGGCTCGGTTGCGGATGGGAGTTTTGCAGGCGTTGCAGGTGAAGCACTGCACGTGCCAGGTCATCTTCAGTGCGTGCATCACCTCCTGGAGGGGAGCCACTGTCAGCCCAGGGGCAGGACCACCAAGGGCAGGAAAGGACAAGGAATCCCCTGAGATGGACCAAGGTGGGAAGGGACAGAGCCAGGCACCCACAGCAGAGGACAAGGACAGGAGATGGAGGGCAGGCTGAGGGACACTCACCCCAGTGATCTTCTTCTTGCACTTGGCGCAGGTGGGTGCGTAGCGCGTGTCGTAGCACTTGGGGCAGAAGATGGAGCCTTTCTCCTCAAAGAAGCCGCCCTCATCCAGCACCTTCCTGCACTGGCAGCAGATGAACTCCTCGGGGTGGTAATAATGTCCCAGCGCCACGAGGTACCGTCCCCTGTAGCAGGACAGAGCCATGTCAGCCACGCCGGGGCTCAGGACGGCGGTGTGGCAGTGGTGGCAGCCGGGGCTCACCTGATGACCTTGTTGCACTTGTAGCAGAGGGGGGTGCGGCCGGGCCCCTCGGGGGCCTGCTGGGCTGCCTGCACGATGGAGCTGCGGTTCTGCATGGGGGTGGGCGTGGCTGGCTGGCTGTGCTTGCTCACCACCGTGCTCGTCTTGTCCGGGGCGTAGCGCTCGGCAAACGAGGGGTCCACAGCCCAGGGCGGGCGGCTGGTGGGGCTGGGGGTGGCACTGGGGGTCCTGGGGGCTGCACACACACACACAAGCCTTAAGGAGAGTGTTCCTGATCCCTCGGCAGCCCCTCCCCAAAAAGCCCAGAGATGTTTTGCTCACCCAGTCCTGGCTCAGTCTTCATCGTTGCTCCTGGGGACGGGTCCGGCACGGAGACCTGGCTACAGAACAAGCAGTTAATCCAGCCTGCCCTGATGGCTGGTGACTGCCCAGGGGGTGCAGGCAGGGCTCCCCACCCCAACAAGCGGGAGGGAGCTGGCCAAGCCCCCATGCCCAGCAGTAACTGGGTTAGTGATGAGGTACTGAGCCAAGGGCCTTCAGTCCAGCCAAGACACAGCATCCCCAGGGTCTCTGGTACCCACTGTGGTGGTCTGGGGAGAGGCAGGAGAGAAGGTTCTGGGCTTCTCCACACTGACCAGGGACCCCAGGGACCACACAGACTTTGGCTGCCTACTAATATGTGATGATCACCCCCAGTCTCATTGGTGTGCAGGGGGACCTGGATGTGGCCTGATGCAGGGAGCCCCAGGGTCCAGCTCAGCAGCGCTGGGAACAGGCAGGGCAAGCCAGGACTAAAGAGGCACAGCCCAATGAAAGAAGGGGGACAGGGAGAGAGGGAGAGCCAGTGGCTCTGTGCTTCTCCAAGACAAATTCAAAAAGGAGATGGCAACAAACCCAACTTTTATTTGCATCAGAGCAAACTGGGCACAGCTGGTACCCAAGGACCACAGCACCAGGGCAGGAGGTGTCACAGAGAGGTGAAGGCAAAAATGGGGTGCTGTCCACCCCCCTGCCTGGCTGCACAGAACAAGGAACAACCCTGACAAACTGGTGACATCCACGAGCGTGGCTGCCCCACAGCCCCACACCAGGCTGGCAGGACACTGTGCCCCAGGTCCAGATGCTGCCCAAACACCACAACAACCCAGCGAGATTTGGCCAGTGCCATCAGCCACTCCCAATCCACCGTTTCTGGGGCACCACGGCGCAGCTCAGCATTCCCAGCTGAGGGGCAGCAATACCCAAGGGGTTCTGCCCAGGACGTGCAGCCCCCCAGCTCCTGCTGCCACACATTCCCCTTACCTGGGCTTCCTAACAAACACATCATCATGATCCTCCACTGAGCGCAGCAGGAGAGAAAGGAGGAAACAGTCAGTCCTCACAGACAGAGGCCCAGGCACAACAAGAGGGAAAAGGGGGGAAAGGAGGAAAACCAACCTCTCCTCCCACCAACCCCTGCCCCAAAACAAAGCCCTGCCCAGCCACAGGGCAGACCAAGACCCCAGACCGGTGTCACCACCACGAGACCACGCAGAGCCCCACCAGCTCCCCTGACTCAGCCACCCCACAGGGATAACACGGGGCCAAAACCAACACTCCAGTGCCACTCCAGATTCTGCTGGGCCCTGGCAGCCCAGGGAGAGCCCAGCACCCCGGGGCAGTGCCAGGCCCTATGGGGACTCACTGCTGCTGTCTGTGCCCGTCAGCTGGGCCAGCTTGCGGAAGGTGCGGGACTGCGAGGTGCCGGTGCGGGGCTGCCAGTCCTCAGCGTCCTCCATCAGCCGCAGCTTCCCGGGGCTGCACCCGGGGGTGCTGGGGGGCTCCAGAGGCTGCGGGGGCTGTCTGTGAGTGACAGAGGGCAGGAGCTCAGCCAGCACCAAGCACAGACCCTGCTCTGGAACAGGGAAGCACTCCAAAAGGTGCTCTGGCACATGGCAACATCTCTGCCACACCCTGGCACTCACCGCTGCTCCACTGTGCCCCAGCTGGACCCACGGGCATCCCTGTGGCAGCAGAAAAAACGGTGGCACTGCAGTCAGTGGCTGATCCACGGCTCAGCCCATGCTTTCCATACGCACCCACAATCTCAGAGATACAAGAACCTCATGGAAATGCAAACAGCATTCACTCCTGACCAGCCTTGCAGCCATTCCATGACCCCACATGATATCGTGCCCCAGGTACAGTGCCTGCCCTGTGACTCCAAAAATGCCCAGCAAAGTGTTGTGTCACCAGCCACCCCTACACACTGTGCTGCATATTAACCTCCCCAGCTTGGTGCCAGCAGTGCCCAGTGAGTCTTGCCTGCACACCCATTTGGAGACAAACTGCCTGGCCAGGGGGTGTCCAGGCAGGAACCTCCCAAGGTGAAGGCCAAAGCAGTGGCTGAGCACTGGCAGTGCCTGTTGTGGGCTGAGCACAAGGTGGGCTCTGCAGCTCCACCACCACCTGAGCTCTGGGAGAGGACAAAGAGAGAGAAGAATCCACAACAGGGCAAAGCGTTTGCCCAGAGTCATGAGAAGTAGCGATGCTGAGGGGAAATGAGCCAGCAGCACTCACCCAGCTCTGCCACACCAGGCTCACAGGACAATGTGCCCCAGGTGCAGGCACTCCCAGCACCTCCCACCATCTCATAGGCAGGTTTTCCCAGTGTCATCAGCCTCCTCCACTCTTTGTATGCCCAAAAGGCTAAGGTGCAGCCCAGCATCTCCAGCTCAGAGCCAGCAGTGCCCAGACACCTGGGACATGCAGCCTCAGCACATGCTCCCCTTACCTGGGCTTTTTAACAATCTCATCCTCACCATCTTCCACTGCAGCAGGAGAGAAAGGGAAAGATGGCATCAGTCTGCAGCGACTGATGCCAAGGAAAAGCAGGAAAGGAAAGGAGGAAAACCAACCTCCCCACTCACCATCCCCTCACCCCATCACACAGCCCTGCTTGGCCATGGAGCAGAGCACGGCCCCACGAGCACCACCACGAGCCCACACACAGCCCCAGGCAGCTCCCGCTGGCTCAGCTGCCCTCAAGGGGTGACTTAGGGCCAAAATCAAACTCCTGACGCCACATCACCCCACTGCCAAAACAGTCCCACAATCCCAGGCAGCGCCAGGCCCTGTGGGGACTCACTCTCATCTGTGCCCGTCAGCTGGGCCAGTCTGCGGAAGGAGCGGGACTGCGAGGTGCCGGTGCGGGGCTGCCAGCCCTCCGCGTCCTCCATCAGCCGCAGCTTCCCAGGGTCACACCCGGGGGTGCTGGGGGGCTCCAGAGGCTCCCTGTGAGTGACAGAGGGCAGGAGCTCAGCCAGCACAAAGCACAGACCCTGCCCAACACTGCAGCACAGGGCAGTGCTGCCAAAGGTGACCTGGAACATGGTAACACCTCTGCCAGACCATGGCACTCACCGCTGCTCCACTATGCCCCAGATGGACCCATGGGAATCCCTGTGACATTGGAAAAAACAGCAGCACAACAGTCACTGTTTGACCATGCCTGCCATATGCACCCACAGCCCCGTGGAGGCACAAGCCACATGGAAATACTGACCAGCAGCCTTGCAGCTGCTCCACAGCTGCACGGGATGCAAAGCACCAAGACCCGTTGCTGCCCAGCACCTCCCAACATCTCCAGCAAGGTGTTGTGATTATCACCAGCCACCCCTACCCAGGTGGGTGCTTGGGGCAGGACCCTCCTGAGGTGACGGTCAGAGCAGTGGCTGAGTGCTGGCAGTGCCCATTGTGCAGCTCTGAAAACACCTCACGTCTGGGAGAGGGGACAGAGAGGGAGGGGAGAACCCCCAGCAGTGCAAAGAGCACCCCCAGAGTGACTGCAGGCAGCAAGGGTGAAGTGGCTGTGGGGGCTGAGCCTGGCATGGGCACCTTGTGGCTCCAGCTGCTGCCCTTACCTGGGCTTTTTAACGGGCTCATCCTCACCATCATCCACTGAGGACACCAGGAGAGAGAGGGGGAGATGGAGTCAGTCTGTGGCAACTGAGGCCCAGAGACAGCAGGAAGGAAAGGGAAGGGAAAGGAAGGAAAAATGCCCTCTCCTCCCACAGCTCCCCTGCCCCAACACACAGCCCTGCCTGGCCACAGGGCAGAGCACAGCTCCAGCCCAGCCACACCACCACGAGCCCACACAGCCCTGGGCAGCTCCTGCTGGTTCAGCTGCCACAGAGGGGCCAAATGGGGCCAAAACCAATGCCCTCCTGTAACAACACAACACAGCCTTTAGCAGCTGCCCCAGCAAAGCTGGGCACAGCTGGGCAGCCAGGCAGTGCCAGGCCCTGCAGAACTCACTGCTGTTTGCTCCCACCAGCCGGGCCAGTTTGCGGAAGGAGCGGGACTGGGAGGTCCAGGTGTGGGGCTTTGAGTCCACAATGTCCTCTAACATCCGCAGCTTCACAGGGTCACACACAGTGTCACTGGGGGGCTCCAGGGCCTGAGGGGGCTGCCTGTGAGTGACAGAGGGCAGGGGCCCAGCACCAGGATTAGACCCTGCTCTGGAACAGGGAAGCATCCCCAAAGATGCCCTGGCACATGCCAACACCTCTGCCAGAACCTGGCACTCACCGATGCTGCCCCGTGCCCCAGTTGGACCCATGGGCATCCCTGTGGTATCAGAAAGAATGGTGGCACAGCAGTCAGTGTTGGACCAGCCCATCCCTCCCTATACACATCCACAGCCCCAGAACCACACGAGCCTTGTGGAAACGCTGACAGCGTTCACTCCTGATCAGCCTTGCAGCCATTCCCCGGCCCCATATGACATTGTGCCCCAGGTCTGGCTGAGTTCCCTACCCTGCAACTCCCAACATCCCCAGCAAGGTGCTGTCAGTGCCAGCAGCCACCCCTGCCCACTGTGGCCAGCACACTGTGCTGCATCTTGGCCTCCCCAGCTTGATGCCAGCAGTGCCAAGCAGGTCCTGCCTGCACACCCAGCATGAGGACACCTCATCTGGGGACAGCCTGCCTGGCTGGTGGGTGTCTGGGCAGGACCCTCCTGAGGTGACAGAGCAGTGGCTGAGCACTGGCAGTGCCTGTTGTGGGGTGAGCCTGTGGCTCTGCCAACAGCTTGGCTCTAGGAAGAAGGAAAGGACAGGACAGAGGGTGGAGGATAAGGAGAGGAAGGAAGAAACAGCAACAGGGCAAGAGCTTCCCCTGAGTGACTGCAAGCAGTGAGAGAGAACAAGCCTCGTGGGCTGAGCCCAGGGTGGGCACCCTGTGGCTCCTGCTGTTGCCCTGGCACACGCTCCCCTTACCTGGGCTGTTTAATAAATTCATCCTCACCATCCTCCACTGAGTGCAGCAGGAGAGAAAGGGGGAGATGGAGTCAGTCTGCAGCAACTGAAGTCCAGGAAAAGCAGGAAGGGAAAGGAGGAAAACCAACCTCTCCACTCGCCTGGCCCCACTGCACAGCCCTGTCTGGCCACAGGGCAGAGCACAACCCCAGACCAGCAGCACCACCATGAGCCCACACACAGCCCCGGGCAGCTCCCGCTGGCTCAGCTGCCCTCAGGGAGTTAACTGGGGCCAAAACCAACATTCCCGGGTGCTACATCACCCAACTGCTCCTCCCAACTTCTGGTTACCCCAAAACAGTCCCACAATCCCAGGCAGTGCCAGGCCCTGTGGGAACTCACTGCCATCTGTGCCCGTCAGCTGGGCCAGTCTGCGGAAGGAGCGGGACTGGGAGGTGCCGGTGCGGGGCTGCCAGTCCTCAGCATCCTCCAACATCCTCAACTTCCCAGGGTCACACCCGGGGGTGCTGGGCGGCTCCAGAGGCTGGGGGGGCTGCCTGTGAGTGACAGAGGGCAGGAACTTCAGCCAGCACCAAGCACAGACCCTGCTTCAGCACAGGGCAGTGCTGCCAAATGTGCCCAGGCCCTGGCACTCACCACTGCTCCACTGTGCCCCAGCTGGACCCATGGGCATCCCTGTGATATTGAAAAGAAGGGTAGCACAACACTCAGTATTTGAGCACGGCACAGCCCATCCCTCACAAATGCACTCCAGAAGCAGAAGTCAGAGACACTCAGCCAGCTCTGCCCTGCCATGCCACAGCCAGGCTCACAGCACACTGTCCAGCTGCTGCCTAGCACCTCCCAATACTCCCAGCAAGGTGTTCTCAGTGCACCAGCCTTCTCCAGATCCCTTTTCCTCAAGAAGCAATGGCAGAATTTGGCCTCCCCAGCTTGGTGTCAGCAGTGCCCAGCAGGTCCTACCCAGCACAGGACATCTTGTCTGGCTGGTGGGTGTCCCAGCAGGACCCTCCCAAGGTGATGGCCAGAGCAGTGGCTGAGCTCTGGCAGTGCCCACTGTGGGGTGAGTGCAGGGTGAGCTCTGCAGCTCCACCAACAGCTCAACTCTTTGATACGGAGAGAAAAAACAGCCACAGAGCAAAGAGCTTCCCCTGAGTGACTGCAAGCAGCGAGAGAGAACCAGGTGTGCGGGCTGAGCCTGGGGTGGGCACCTTGTGGCTCCTACTGCTGCTCCAGCACACGCTCCCCTTACCTGGGCTTTCTAACAAGCTCGTCCTCACCATCCTCCACTGAGCACAGCAGGAGAGAAAGGGGGAGATGGAGTCAGTCTGCAGCAACTGAGGCCCAGAGACAGCAGGAAGGGAAAGGAGCAGGAAAGGGAAAAGGCCCTCTCCTCCCACTGCCCACCTGTTCCAACACAGCCCTGCCTGGTCACGGGGCAGAGCACAGCCCCAGCCCAGTGGCACCACCACGAGCTCACACAGCCCCAGGCAGCTCTGCCTGGCTTAACTGCCCCACAGGGCCAAAACCAACACTCCACGAGGCACCAAAGCCTTTATCCAGCTCCAGTTTCCCCAGCAAAGCTGGGCAATGCCAGGCCCTGCAGAACTCACTGGCGTCGGCGCCCACCAGGCGGGACAGTTTGCGGAAGGAGCGGGACTGGGAGGTCCAGCTGGGGGGCTTTGAGTCCTCAATGTCCTCTAACATCCGCAGCTTCACAGGGTCACACACAGGGCTGCTGGGGGGCTCCAGCAGCTGTGGGGGCTGCCTGTGAGTGACAGAGCCATCTGTCAAATCTGACAGATCTCCTGGGGCTGTCCCCCACCTTCCCCAGCACAGAATCACAGCACACTGGTACCAGAGACATCACACCTTGTCCTCCTTCCCAGCCCCCAACTGCTCCCTCACAAAGGCTGGGCCTGTGAAGGACTCTGGAATGACCACCACCATTCCTGGCAATTTGAAACTGGCCCCAAGGGCCAGAAAGAGAAAGCACAGAGCAAGAATAAGCCAAGGTCAAAAAACACCACCAGGGAAACTGCACCACAGCCATCTATGGCAGTGCCACCTGGCCATGGGCATGGCGCCCAGCACAGCCCATCAGTCCTTGCCCAGCACAGCCACATCTTGGGGAACAGAGAATGGATCACACACAAGGACACTCCAGGGCTCCAGCAGCTGGCAGAGACAGGCAGCTGCCCTCTCTACACTGGGGACAGCTTGGTGCCAGCAGTGACCCACCCACATGGGCAGAGCAGTGGCTGCCCATCCCCAGGCTGGCCCTGCCCTGAAGGACAGGGCCCTGGCAGGGAAGAGGCATGCAGGGAGGATAGAGAGAGCAGGTAAAAGGCTTACTGACTTGTCAAGGCTCAGCACCTGTAGGGAGAGGGAAAGAGAAAGGGAGGAGAGAAAGAAAGAAAAAGGAAGGTGAAATTAGACCTACAGCACCCAAGAAGTTTCCAGAGCTCACCTATGGCCTGCATTAGCCCCCTATCGCTGAGTCTCACACCCAGCTCACCCAGGGCTGAGAGCACACTGGGACACAGGGGCAGATGCCAGCAGACCAGACTGTGCTCCCTCAGCCCCCAGAACAGGCCTGGATTCCCGGGGCAGTCAGTGCCACATCCTGCCCCATTGCCCAGCTGCTGGGCACTACGGCAGCTCTGGCAGGAGGAGCAGGGACCAGCAGCTGCCGCACACATGTAGCAGAGCTGGGGAACAGAGTGGCAGGGCTGGAGGCCATCACCCTGCCCACTGCTGCATCCAGGGGAATGGCAGGACTTCCCAGGCAGGCACCAGCCGGTGGTCACAGCCAGCCACCATTTCCCTGCCACTGCAGATGCCAGCCAGTGTCCTCTACAGGCACCGTGTCAAGCCTGGCAGGAGCCCCCACAGGCTGACACACCCCAGAGCGAAGGCCTGGCACGAGTGTGGCTGTGTGTCCCTGTGTGAGACAGCTCTGTTGTGCCACCTCAGCACCAGCCCCCGTTTGCTCCGGCACGGGCGCTGTCACCCGCTCCCACCCAGGGTGCCTGGCATGCAAGGCGCAGCAGGGCGGGGCAGCAGGCTCCCCCCATCCTCAGGGAGCAGGAGGGACGGCAACGTACCCGTTGTGCTGGGGGGTGCAGGCGGGCGCCAGGGGCGCGTACGTCACGGGTTTCGTCACCAGCCCGGGCCGTGGGTTCGGAGGTGAGCCGGCCCCGAAGGGCCGGGCTGTTTTGTTGAGGGCGGTGCTGGGAGCGAAGTTATATTTCAGGGGTTCAGAGCAGGGGAGTGAGTCCTGAGCGAGACAAAACACACAGACACGGGCTCACACGTCAAGCAGCATGCAAGGGGCAGCCCTGGGCCAGGCAGCGCAGCAGGCAGCCAGGGAGGAAAGCCGGACAGCACGTGCACCTTGGAGACCAGGCTCTGCCAGGCTGGCACTCGCTCCACCGGGCACCTGGCCCAGTGCCAGCAGGTCACAAACCCAGCCTGAGGGTCATTTGGGGATTAGTAGGTGCCCCGGACACTCGCTGCTGCCCGTGGCAGGGCGGTGCATGCACACACGCCGACTGCAACCATCCCACAGCACAAAGCTGAACACATGCAAGTGGCTTCTGCCCAGGAGCCACCAGTCACCAGCCCCAGCCCTGCTTCCCTGTGCCAGGACACTCCCCAGCACTAGCAAACATGGTGCTGCACCTGCCCAGCCTCCTCCCCTGTGCTGGCCCACACCCAGCACCAGCAGGGGCACAGACAATCTGGGCTCAGGCACCTACTGCGCAGATCCTGCTCCCTCTGATCCTCCACAGTGCCAGAGCTCAGAGCTGCTCCTCCAGCTGGGCTTTCTAGACCTTCAAACACACCCCAGCCCCCTAAAAGCCCCAAGAGCAAAGTCCATTTGTTTCACTACACTGAGACTCCCTTTCCCTGACATGAGGCTGAGCTGCCACTGCGGCACCAGGAGCAACACGTACCTTCTGCGGCTTCCCCAGCTGGTTCTGGGCTCTGCAAGAGAGGAGACAGATGGGCAGGTACTGGAGTTGGTCCAGACACCACCAGCATGCTGGTACCCCAGGGATGCAGCACCCAGTTGAGGGGAAGCATGGCCAGCTGGCACTGCCCTGTGGCTTGCACTCAGGTTAAGCCTTATCCAGGCAAGCAGAGCCCTTGGACACAGCCTGGGACTTCCAGGGTCTAAGTAAGGAGCAGCGATGCTGGGAGATAGAGATACCAGGAGGTGGCACTGGGCAGAGGGCCCTGATTACACTCCAGTCATACCAGAACCCCACGTTTGAGGGACCCATGACTCCTACCTGCTCAAGGTGAGGCAGAGCCTGTCCCCACAGGCACGGATCCTGTTCTGGGCCTCGATGTGTGTCATGGCACTGGTGCTCTCCCCGTCGATGTACAGCACCCAGTCGCCCACTCCCACGCCGGCCTGGGCTGCCTTCCCACCCAGAGTCAGCTGCAGGACAGACAGAGTTAGGGACAGCTGGAACAGCCAAACAGTGACATGGGAGCAGAGGGACAGCCTCATGAGGGCAGGGGCCTTCCAAGGCCCAGGATCCCCAGCCCAGCACAGGACATCACACCGACCTGACCCAGGGAAAAGCGGGGACCCGTAGATTACTCCCCATTTCCCAGTGCATGAGTCCAGAGCAGCCTCTTGCCCTTGGCAGCAGCAGAAGGCAAAGCACTTGTCCAGGGCACTGCCCAGCCCTTGCCCTCTGGCATGCCTGGGGACCCTGCCAGCACCCCAGGGCCTCATTGCCGTGACGCCAAACACAGAGGCAGCGCTGCCTCAGCCTCGAAGCCCAGCCACCCCCTGGAGTCACCCCTGTGGTCCCAGGGCAGGAAGAGAGCACAGTGAGTCAGGGCCTGCTGGGCAGCCCACATCTCACTGCAAACCACAGGCATGTCCAGCCCTCTGCTGGGGCGGGGAAGGACAGGGGAGGCACCCCTGGGGCACTCCCCCAGCCGCCAGCGCTGCCGGCCCGTTCCCACCAGGCACAGACATTACCTCATTCCCACAGAGGAGCAGGAGCCCTGCCGGGGCAGGGAGACACCCGCCTCCACCATGTCATCCCGCTGGGACAGCCGGGAGCACAGCCACAAGCTTCCCTTCCGCTGGCCACGGTGCCAGGGATGCGCCTTGGCCCTGCAATGGCCCCATGGCACGGCTGAACATCAGCCCCGTGCTGGGAAGTGCAGGCTGCCCTCCCCTCCCACCAGGGATGCACAGCCAGAGCAGGGCCCAGAGCACTGCACACAGCTCCCAGGCACTGACAGACAGACAGACAGACGTGGGCAGGCTGCAGCCATTCCTGCTCCTCCAGCATGGAAGAACTCGAGGCGCTTGGACCCAGACCAAGTATTTCCTCAAGTCCTGTTCGACATGAACATAAAAGGAGCGAGCCAGATTCCCAGCACTGTCAGAGGGCTGAAAAATCCTTACCACAGAGTCCTGGCCCCTCCTTGCAGAACCCAGCTCACCCTGGAGTCACACATCCCTCCTCTAGGCCAACACCAGCCCTCCATGCAAGGCCAAACACCACATATGGACTGGATGTGGCCCAGTTCTACCTGCATCCCACCGCTATTCCCAGCAGGACATGGACACTCCCACCCTGTATCCCCCCACCACCCTCCCACTCCCCCAGCCTGGCACAGGAGGGTGCCCTCACAGCAGTGATGCCCCCAGCTCCTGGCCATGCTGCTGCAAGCCCCAGCTTGCTGCCCTGGAGGGCTGGGGAAGGCATGGGGCGGCTGCGTGGGTTTGGAGGCAGGAGCAGGAGTTGGGAGAGGTTTTCACACGACTGCCCAGGAAGGGGAGAGCACGTCAGGCTGCGTCATGAAGCCTCACCCAGCCTGGTCAGCACTTCCCGTTCCCCTCCATGCCAACATGCAGGAAACCCCTCTGACAGGTGCCAGCACAGCCAGGAGCCATGGCAGTGCCAGCCCTCCCACTTCCCACACAGACCCGCTAACCAGGGCTTCCTTCCTCCTCTCTCCACCCAGTCTTTTGTTCCCTGCACCTCCATCACCACATCCAGAGAGGTGCTCACCTACTGCCCTGTCCAGAAGCCTCCAGGACAGAGGCCCCTCAGTGCCTTTCCACCAGTAGCACCCAAGTGTCTCTCCTCTTTCCCAGCAGGCAGACGTCAGGATGTGCCACACAGCATCCAGCTATCCAGACTGCAGTCCTTATCCCAGCTCCAGCACAGGGACCATGGTTTACAGTCTGCCTAGCCAGGGTGTCAGCACCTAGCAGAGCCCCATGCCACAGGAGGTACATGTCACAGGGCCGTGGTGGCACCTCTTTTGTGTGATCAGTGAGCTGAAACAGCCTCACTGCTCACCCAGGAGTGCCACAGTGATGGACACAGCTGAAAGCCAAGCCAATGGACACACCAGCGTTGCCCTGGGCTGCCCACCCCTGCAGACCTGCAGAGCAGGGCCCCACTGCAGCCCACAAAGCTGGGGCAGGATGCTTCCTTCCAGCTGCTGTGGCAGGCACAGCTCACAGGAAACAGTGGCAAGGACAGCAGCATGCTCTGGGTCTGGGGATGCCTCTGGAGTGCAGAGCAGCACAGACTCACACTTTCCCATCAGAGCACACCGCCCTGCCATGCAGCCCAGCCTCACCAGAGAGCCCCCAAAGCTGGCTGCATCCCCTGGGAATGTCCCTGCTGCTCCTGCCCTGCCCAAGACTGCAGCACTGCCCAAGCCTCACCAAGAACTGCTTCACGAGGCCCCTGCCCCAGGCTCTGGGAGGCTCCTCCATCCAACCAGACCCTTTGTTAAGAACTGGCTCGCAGCCAAGAGAAACATTTTTTAGAGAATAAACTGGCTGAATCTGTCTCTGCGTGCTCAGCAGAGATCAGCAGGCCCCGGGGCAGCGGCACAGGCGACTCCAGCCTCACTCAGTGCCCTCAGGGCCAGTGCTCCGTGCTGGGATGCTGTGCAGATCTGTGCCCTCTGGGGCAGGTGTGCAGTGCCCGGCTCGTGCCAGGGGCAGGTCCCCACGCAGCACTCGATGCCACAAAGCAAAGCTGTCCTTTGAGAAGCAGCCTCTGTGCCAGCTGCCCCGGCGCCAGCGGCGCAGGCGATGCAGGCACATTCCAAGGCTTATAAGGCAATTGCCTGGCCAAAGCTGTGGCCAGCACCCGCCCAGGGACGGGGACCTGCACACAGCCGGGGTCAAACCCGGGAACATTGCAACGGGAGAGGCTCAAACCAGCGGCCATGGGCACAACCAGCTGTGGCACAACGGCTCTCACTGGAGAAATGAGAGAGTTTAGTGGAGGGAGTCACATCCCTGAGCAGGCAGCCGTGCAGCTTCCTCCTCTCCATGCCCATTTCAGGAGTGACCTCAGGCACAGAGCTGGGAGCTGTGCTGTGGAACGGAGGGCAGAAGGGCACTGGCTCGGTCCTGGGATGCCAAGCCCAGTGCTGGGTGCAGACCAGGAAGCCAGTCCCACATCTCAGAGAGCAGATCCCCTCCCGCTGCGGTAGGAGCACTCCGGAAGGGGCCTCCCCTGCCCCCCTCTGCAGAGGCTGTGCAGAATTTCACATTTCTGCCTGCAGCACTCTGCCCGGAACACCCCCGTGCTGGGCTGCAGCTGATAAGGGACCAAGGAGGCTACGTGGAGCCAGGCAGGGCAGGATGCAGCATTCCCGGGGCCCCAGCTCATCTACATCCCCCGTACAGCTCTGCCTCAGCCACTGCGGCCTCCCTCCCTCCCACAGGGGCAGGAGGAAGGATGGGTGTCACCAGCCTTGGTTTCTCTTACCCTGGAGATGGAGAGCGGCATGCTGAAATCCTTCCCTCCCTGCAGCCTGAAGCCCCAGGGTGCCGGCCCATTCAGCATCACCTTGTAGGACTCCATGTCGCCCATCTCTGCAAGGGAAGAGGGTGTGATCCCAGTGTTAGGGAATGTGGAAACAATGCAGGGAGAGCAGGCGAGGAGAGGGCTCGGTGCCTGGCAGGGTAGGACAGGAGGCAGGTCACGTTTCCAGCTGTAACTCCACCCTGACCATCCTACGCTGTGGTTAGAGACGCACCCCAAATCCATCAGCATCTCCTCCAGCAACGTCAGAGCTGAGGGGCCCAGGCTAACACTGACTAGCGCCAGGGAACCAGGCACAGCCCTGCTGCCACCCACAGTGGAGTGTCTGTGGGCTCTGCTCTCTTCCCCAACCTGGGATGTGCTCTCCTTTGCAGCACCCCAGGAACTTCTGCTGCTGAGTGCCAAGGCTGTTCAGACCACAGAGAAGCAACAGCAGGTACAGAAGGATAAGAACCAGAAGCATTTTTGCCGGATGAATTAGCAGCAGCAGCACAGGAGCTGCGTGATGCCACCCGAGGCGCTGGCACAGCAGCCAGGCTGGCGCTCCGGCAGCCGGCCGAGCAGATGCTCCCTGGGAGCGAGCCCATCTCCGGGGCTTCGGCAGGAGGGAATCCCGGCGCTCCCCTGCCTGACAGCTGTCAGCCGGCCAAGGCTCGGGACAGACGGGCCAGCGCCAGCGTCTTGTCACCTTTTACCTGGAAGGAGCCGCCAGACCCCTGCGAACGGCCCCAGGACCTTCCCCCCGAGGGCGGACAGGGCCGGCTGCGGGGCTCCCCACGCCTCGCACGAGCCGGCCGCAGGGCCGGGGGCCAGCGTGCCCCCGCTCTCCCCAGGCCGGTGCGGGCTATATAAGGCGTGTAAGACGACACCAGCCCGCTCCCCGCTCGGGAGGGCCGGGGGAAGAGCTGCGTGTCAGGCATTCCCGGCGCCCGGCAGCCGCGCAAGCCCCAGCGAGGCGCCGGGACGGGGCGGCCCGGAGCGGGCGGTTGCCCCCCACCCCTCCCCGGCGGGACGGGGCCCGAGTGCACCGGGGGTCCCCAGCGCGCACAGGCCGGGCAGCAGCTCTGCTTATGACTGGGAAGCTCCACCCTGACCCGCGGGGGCCTCGGGACCCCTCCCCATTCCACACCGCCGCCCCCCTCCAGGGGTCGGGAACGCCGGCTCTGCCCCACACGGACCCGACCCTGATCACCCACCTTCCCCTTACGCCAGGCCTCAGCCCTCCACCCCTCACGCCCCCGTGCGCCCCGGCAGAGGACGGAGCCCCCGCCTCGGCTCGGCTCCCCGGACTCACCCGCGGCCAGCGGGGCCCGGCGGAGCGGGCGGGAGCGGAGCGGAGAGCGGTGCGGGCCGACGCGGGACTCGAACCCGGGCACCGCCCCCGCCCGGCCCGGCCCCACCATATATAGCATCTGGACGGGGCGGAGCCAGCGGGCGTTTCGGCCAATCAGCGTGCGCGCCTCTGCCTGCCAGGGCGGGCACGGCGGCGCCCTCTAGCGGGAGGCTCGAGCTGCCCCGCCCGCCCCCCGAACTCCTCACAGCCGCGGCGGAGCCGGGTCCGGGAAGGGCCTTTATTGACCGAACGGCACCGACCGGCACCGGCCACATCAAGCCCAGTCCCGCGCTCCGGGGCTCTCCCGGCTCAGCAGCCGCACGAGCTTGGCCCGAAGGGTGCTGTGAGGCTTGTGCCCGGAGCGCCCTGACAGCGCCTCCTGCCCTCCGCGCCCCCAGCCCGCGGCCCGGGGGGTCGGTGCCATGGCGGCCCGGTTGTCATAGACGGCCCCCCCCTCACTGCTGTGGCCCTCGGGGGCCTGTCGGCACCCCAGCTCCCACTGCCCTTCCTCCTCCTCTTCCTGGGCCCCGGCTGGATGCGGTTCTGCAGTGAAGATGTTCTCGTAGAGATGCTCAGGGAGCGGCTTCCCCACGGCCCAGGGCTCCCCAGAGCCTGGCTGCCCTGACACAAAGAGGGGCTGCTGGCCCCGGGCGATGGAGGCATAGACGATGGGGCATGAGGCCTCTGGCTCTGGTGGGGTGAAGCGGAGGAGGTTGGCAGGGGGGTGGGAGGCAGGCTGTGTCCCCCCCAGGGCTGAGCTGGGCTGGGGATCATCGTTCCCAGGCCCCCAGGGCTGGGGATCAAGGCCCTGTGCAAAGAGCTGGGGCTCTGAGACACAGAAGAGTCTGGGGTCCAGGTTGTCCTTGCCCTGCTGCTGGCAGGCAATGGCAGCAGCCACAGCGCGGCACAGCTCAGGGGCCCGTGGGGTGCTGAAGGTGAAGGTGCCCTCGCCGGAGTCACTGCGGCGGCCAGCCTCGAAGGAGAAGACAGCCTGCAGGGTCAGAGGGAGGGTGAGGGGCTGCCACCCACCCTGGGCAGGCAACAGCCCCAAGAAGGGAGCAGGGGACTCACCTGATCCTGGCCAAACTTGCGAAGGAAGGGATACGGCCAGGTGAGCAGGGGCTGGCGGGATTGGGGGTCCTTCAGCGTCAGGCTCTGGGGAAGGGCTGAGAGCAGGTAGTGCCCGTGCAGCCCACAGCGGGTGGCTGCATCTGTCTGGACCACCAGCACCAAGAATTCAGTCACTGTGGGAGCCAAACAAGCCAGGGGTCAGCACTGCAGCACTGAGCTGTAGCCCACCCCAGCCCTCTTCACCACCCCTGCACGTACGGTCCTGCCAGGATGAGTAGAGAGAATTCTCCTCCATGGGGACAGCGGGGCTGGGCTGGGTCCTGGCACTACTCGACCCCTGAAACAAAGGGATGTGAGTAGGACCTGGGACAGGAGGGGGAGAGCACAAAACCCCTGCCTGCCCTGGAGCTTCCCAGCTCACCCAAGTCGGGCTCTTGGCTCTGCCAGACCCGTTGGTACCTGGAAGGCCAGCTGGCAGAGCTGGGTGATCCATTCATCGCGCTGCTCGGCTGCCAGCACATAGCTCTTCTCCGTGGTGGTGAGGTAGAAGGCAGCAGTGGCTTTGGGGCAGCTCTGGGTGCCCGCCGGGCCCACGGAGACGCAGTCAGAGAGGCGGATGACGCGGCGGGCACAGCGCTGCAGGGACACCTTCTCTGGGACTGTGCCATCATCCCGCACGTCAAACTTCTCCATGCGGGCCACGCCAGACGGGCTGGCAGCGAACAGCTGGGCTCGCATCTTCCTCCAGGACCTCTATGCATGGAAAGGGCAAAGGCAGGGAAAAAACGGATCAGCAGAGAGCTGGCTGCTGCATCTGGCAGCGCTGCCCTTCATACAGGGCATGAGGGGCACAGAGGAGTCCCAGCTCACACCTGCCAGGTGTTGTTGGAGAGAACAGGGGCCAGCACAGACCCTGAACTGTGGGGCAGGGCAGGCCCGAAGCTGGGCTGAGGGGGCCTTGCCCCGAGCAGGCTTGGCATGGCTCACTGGGTGAGTCACACTCAGTCCTGGCTCCCTGAGCACCAGGTCCTGCTCTTTGTTCCCTGCTGCAAGTGCTGGCCTGCCGACCTGCAGCTGAGCTCTTGAGCTGTTCTCAGGACAGACCCTGATGCAAATTAAAGCCATTTTGAGCTGCTGAGGCTCCTGCTGGCAGCCTCACATCTGCTGAGCAGCCTGCTTCCTCCCAGGGGAGCCTCTGCAGCACCAGCACCTTCCCAGTCTGTCATGGGATAGCGGGGGCGCGTGCCACCACGTACCTCAAAAGTGCACAGTGCCTCCGCCCTGCAGGAACCAGATGCAGCCAAGCACCCAAAATACCCACCACCCCCAGCCCACCTGCCTCCTCCATGGCAGGGCACCAGCTCCTCACACACAGGGCTGCCTGCTGAGCTTCCAGGGCTTGGTTCTTGTTCAGCAGGGAGGTCAGAGTGCGATTGCAGCCCCACACATCCACTGAGACCCCCACAGGACATGGCCACCCTGCCATGGCATGACCAGTGTGCCAGCAGGACCTACTTTGCCCACACCCCACAGCTCCCAGGTACTCTCACCGTGTCACCCATACCTTTTCCCGAGGGCTGTGGCACCCAGTGCCCCCTCCAAGGGCACAGAGGAGCAGCCCAAGCCACCAGGGTGTCGCTGGATGGTGCTGGCCCCGCAGGGCCGGGCCGATGGGGGGCACAGGGACACGTCCCACGTGCTGGCCCAGGGTCCCACTCTCACACACACACACACACACACAAACGCTGGAGCTGCGCCATATTAACGCGTGTTTATTCTTCCATTGAGACTCACGCGGTGATCAAGCAAGAAGAACCCAACACATGGGCAAGCCAGAGTGGGTGCCCACACAGATGAGTCCCCTCAGCCCCACGGGAAAGCCCCACTTATGGAGCTGCTGAGCCCAGGGCTCCCCCAAGGGCAGCTCCAACGGGTCTGGCTGCAGTCGCCCCTTCCCAGGCTGCTGAGGGCCCAGCCCTGGGCCCAGCCTCATGACAAATCAGGGAAAACCCTCTACCAACCCCAAATCCACCCTTTACCTTTCCAAATTTGGTGTGCTGCACATAAAGGATCCCATCCTTCACTGGTCTCTCCATGGGCCCAGTTAACCCTGGCAGCCAGCACAAGGATAAGGGACTCGGGCTACCCGCAGCGCAGAAAATGTGACTGCTGCAGTCAAAGGAAAGGCATGGGGCAGACTTCCGTCTCACAGAGACTTCCCCTTTTTGGGGTGTGGGATGGGGGGCAGAGGCTGGGCCACGGGAGTGTCCATGTGCCCGCCCTCCCCCTCAGAGCAGGGCAGTGGGGCAGAACGCGGGGGCAGAGCACAGGAAGCACCTCAGGGAGCGCCTGACATGGGCCCAGCATGCTCCACCTCACCCTGCCTGCATCCTCCCAGCATGTCTGGGGAGACAGAACAGCCACCAGAGAATGCACAAATCCAGGTGAGGGAGATGGGCCCAGAGAAGCTGGGTGGATTTGTGAGGACCAACACAAGACCCTGACCTCACCACTGCATGGGGCTGGCAGAGGCAGCAGAGCAGTCGCCCCACCTGGGGCTTTCTCTTGCCCTGAGGCACTGCTACCTGCTTGCCCAACACACCCTGATGTCATGGGCTGTTGCAGCACAGCTCCATCCATTTCCTTCTGGGACAGGACCTTCGTCAGGCTGAGCTGGCAACAGTCCCAGTGACCAAAATCCTGGAAAAGGGCCCACAGCAGAGCAAGACAGGCCCCTGGGCTGAGAGGAAACCCAGGCCCACCCAGGAGCAGCACACCCTCCAGGCTAGAAGTCCATCGAGCTGTGGGCCAAGTAGTCCTTGCGGCCAATGTTGCTGACTTGCTTGGTCTGCATGGCCTCCAGCTTGGGGCAGTCGGTGATGCGATGGCCCAGGCCACCACAGAAGGCACAACCTCGCTCACCTGCAATGGGAGGGATGGGGTCAGGGCCAGGATAGCACAGTGACATGCCAGGGCAGCACAGTGCCACACCAGGACAGCAGCCCCCACCCCAGAACCAAGGGGCTACACCAGTGTCTCCCCAATGCTGTGGCACTGGGGTCTCTCACCATTGATGTCCAGCATGGTCTCATCCCCACAGTGCAGCACCTGGAGCACAGGTGGCACCTTCTGCTTCGCCTCCAGGAGCAGAGCCTTCAGGTCCATCAGCACTGATTCGTCTGGGGGCAGAGACACAGGTCAGGCAAAGCCATCCTGCTTGCTCAGAACACCCCCTTGTCACCACCCAGCTGCCCCCAGCCCCAGCCCTGTGCTGTTCCTCACCACAGGCCTTGTTGATGAAGGTGGTGGCAATGCCAGTGTTGCCTGAACGGCCCGTACGCCCGATGCGGTGAACTGTGGAGACAGGGACAGGATCAGCCCCAGGTGAGCACAGTGTGACAGACCATCCCTGCCCCAGGACACTGCAGGGACAGGCACAGAGCCTTGCTGGCCTCCAGACCCCTCCCAGAAGGCCCAGTGCCCACCATAGTTCTCAATCTCCTCTGGCATGTCGTAGTTGATGACGTGCTGGATGGCTGGGAAGTCCAGGCCCTTGGAAGCGACGTCAGTGGCAACCAGGACATCCTTCTTCCCATCCCGGAAGGCCTCAATGGCTTTTGTCCGTTCTTCCTGATCTGCAAAGGCCCAGTAGAGAAGATCAGTGAGGGCAAAGCTCCCAGCCCTACCTACTGCAGCAAACACTGTGGCCTCAGAGTCAAGCATCGCTTCCTTGAGCAGCCTTTCTCCCAGTGAGGGAGCAGAGGGGTCTCTACAGCCCACTATCACAGCCCTTCCTCACATCATCAACAACTGCCCAGGCTGGTCCCTCCCATGGCCACACACATGCCTGGCAGGAGTGGGTCACACCAGGAGCCCAGGCCTCTCTGGGACACACACTGACCTTTCCCTCCATGGATGGCCACAGCTTCCACACCCTTGAGCAGCAGGTACTCGTGGATGGCATCGACATCTGCCTTCTTCTCTGCGAAGATCAGCACCTGGGACAGCACAGGCATCATATCAGAGCCCCTTTTGCAGGCTGGCACTGCTGGCACCAGCACAGCCCCTGGGGAAGCCCATTCCCTCTTGTTGAGCAGAGCACGCAGCACTGCTGATCCCCAGCATGGCTCAGTCACGTGCCCACTCCACACAGGGGTCCCTCCTCCCAACTCCCCCATGCCCCAGCATGACCACACTGTCCCCAGCATACTCACAGGTGGAGGGGTCTTCTGCAGGCACTCCAGCAGGTACACCATCTTGGCCTCCTCTTTCACATACTCCACCTCCTAGGAACAAGCAGAGACATGGGTCAGGTAGCAGAGAAACTGCCACTGCTTGGTATCCCTTAGCTGGGAAGGAGGGCCATGAACCCCAGCTCCCTGGCAGAGAAAGGAATTAAGTGCCCTCATGAATGTTTCTGGCCTCCCACACAGGCACGAGGGAGCACCCAAACACCTCACCTGTACAACATCCAGGCTGGCAGCACCTGCTCGCCCAACGTTAATGGTGATGGGCTTCACCAGGGCACTCTTGGCAAAGTTCTGGATCTTCTTGGGCATTGTGGCACTGAAGAGGAGGGTTTGCCGCTGGCCCTGCACAGGGAAGAAGCCTTCAGCACTCACCCAACCTGGCATATGCAGGACTGAGCTTCAGGGTGCTCCTATCGTGGCAGTTCAGTACCTTGAAGTAGGAGAAGATGGTGCGGATGTCCCCCTCAAAGCCCATGTCGATCATCCTGTCAGCCTCATCCAGGGCCAGGTACCTGCAGATGTCCAGGCTCACCATCTTCTTCTGCAGCAGGTCCATCAGGCGCCCGGGGGTTGCCACCATCATGTGCACCCCACTGTGGGGTGAGAGGAGGCTGCAGTCAGGCCCCTGGCATTCCTGCCCCATGCAGGACACCTCCCTGACACACAACTTTCACCCCTATGCTCTCCTCAAGCCAGGGTGCCACTCCTCAGCTCCCTGCCAGAAAACAGAGCAGCTCCAGCCCCACGGACTCCCCCAGAAGGTCTTACTGTTTGATGGTCTCCATCTGCTCCTTGACAGACATGCCCCCGATGCAGAGGGCGCAGCGCAGCGGGGGCAGCCCATCCTCCTGCAGCAGGCGGCAGTAGTACTCCAGGATGCCGTGGGTCTGCCGGGCCAGCTCCCGCTGCAGAGACAAAACCAGCCCGTTCCTACACCTCTGTGCAGGCAGAACTCAGGATTGCCACTGCAAGTCAATCACAGCCTCCTCCTGGCACTCACCGAGGGACAGATGATGAGTCCATAGGGTCCCTCTCGCTTAGAGAATGGCAGCCTCTTCTCCTGCTCCAGGCAGAACATGATCACAGGGAGGGTAAACACTAAGGTCTTCCCAGAGCCAGTGAATGCAATGCCAATCATGTCCCTTCCTGAGAGTCTGCCAGAGAAATGGGGCCGATGAAGAGGAGGAACATCATGGAACAGCTCAAACCTCCAGGGCTGAGCAGGGTGACAGCGTGCATCTGTCAACAGCGCAAGAGCCCCCGGTCCACACCCCTGAGCAGGCTGTGGGAACAACCACTCTGTACTCTGGGATGGGGACAGAGCACTCACATTGTGGGGATGCCCTGGATCTGTATGGGTGTTGGCTGCTGGATTCCTTTTTTCTTCAAGCCTCTCAGGATAGCTGTCAGAGAACAAGGTTGGCACGTTCACGACCTGAACCATTTCCTCTCTTTTCCCACATCAGCTCCTCCACCGGTGACAAACACCCCTCAGGCCAACAGCCAGGAAAAAGGTGGGATCCCTTCCAGGCTCCACTCCTGGCCTACCTGCTGGGAACTTCATCTCCTTGAAGCTCTTGATGGGGGGTGGGATGCCCTCCCCCTCCACCAGGATGTGGTACTTCTTGCGCACGCGCTCGTGCCGTGCCTCCGACATGCCCAGGATGTAGCGAGGGGCTCTCCAGCTGTGGAAGCAACAGAAACAGGTGCACAATGAGGCCAGGGCGCCAGAACCAACAGCTCCCATGCAGGAATTCAGGGGAATTCCCTGCTGGCCTCCAATATCCTCCCAGATAAAAAAGGTAGCCTCAAGGAGTGAGTATAGGAGCAGATCTGAGCCAGTTCCATGAATAACAGCTGAGAACAGCCTATGGATGGTGGATGGAACGTGCCAAAAACGTCTGGAGACATCTCAATCATCTCCCTGACGCTGCCTCAGAATCACTGAAGTTGGAAAAGACCTCTGAGATCATTGAGCCCAATCTTTGATCAATCACCACCTTGACACTGCTGCCTCGAGCAGCACTGGCTCCAAAGGCTCCTCCAGACCCTTTCCCTGGCTTGGTGACTTCCCAGACCTGAAGACCAACCCTCATGCCTTCTAGTTTAACATAAATGTCTTTTATCAAGCCTTACTGTATACAAAACAACATGCAATGTGACTCAACAGCGTTTGACTTTACAGATAACGACACAAACCCAGTCACTCAGGCAAGAGGCTGCACAGCTGCACTGCTCCTGCCAAGACTCTGTGGGTTTTAGTTCTCTTCAGACACAGTGATGTTTTCAGAAGGACAACTTCTGAGCTGTGCTGTGAAACTTACCTGGTTTTGATTGGGTCATCATAGGTGATGCCCTTGGCCATCTCCTTCACTGACATCAGAGCTGCAGGAACAAAGATCATCAGTCAGAGCAAACTCTCCTCATCCACATCAACCTCACTGGGCAAACAGTTTGGGAGATCACGTCTGGAGACAGAAAAGGAGGAGCAGCAGCACAGACAGCCCCTCTGGCACAGGAACACCCAGCACTGCTGTGCCCAGAGCCCTGTCACAGCCGTGTCTCAGCTAAGGCAGGCAGTGCCAGCTGAGGGCACCCATTGTCACCTCCAGCCCCACCCCTGACTATGAGCACTCCCAAGGCAGGGAGCAGCTCTCCTGCTGCCCTGGGAGCTCTGGAGACACATCTGAGACACAGAGCTCCCACTCACCTCGGCCCTCTGCCACACTCTCCAGGATCTTCTCTTCCTCCTTCAGCTGCTTCTCCTTGGCTGACTCCTTCCGAGCTGGGGGAATACAAGAAACAATGAGGGGGTTTGCTGTCCCCTGAAAGCCACCCAGTGCCGCCACCAGCCCCTCCCTTACCTTCCGCCTTCTCCTTGAGGTGCTGGTGCTGGTCCAGCAGACTGATGTTGGACTGGGGCCCCAGCGGGATGTCATCCTCGTCCCCGCGCTGCTCGCTCCCGCTGTCCCGCTGCTCCTCCTCCGACACCACCTTCCGCCGCATCTGCAGCAGCTTCTGCAGCTGGAATGACGCGGACGGAGGCGGAGTGAGCAGCCCGACGGCGGGAGGGCCGCTCGGAGCCCTCCCCGGGCAGCCCCGTTACCCCATTACCATCTGCTGCTTGCGCTGCTTGACGGGCACGTAGGGCACGTAGTCGTCATCATCCTCTCCGGACAGGTCGGACGTGTCCGCAGGCTCCTCGCGCTGCCTCTGTGGGGAGACACGCGGTGAGGGGAGCCCGGGGCGGCACCGGGAGCGCGGAGCGGGCGGTACCGGGGGCCGGGCCCGCTCCCACCTTCCGCTCCGCCACGGCCTCCATGGCTCCTTCCCGGAAGAGATCTGGGAAGTGACGTCATCGCGCACAGCGCCATCGCCTAGCAACGCGCGGGGGCGCTACTGGGCGGGAGCTGCGACTCGGCACGACGGGTCCCCGCGGCGGCCAAACTTGTGCAGAATGAGTTTTACATCTCCTCTCTCCCGCCCCCGCGATTTCCCCGGCGCGACAGAAAGCAGCAGACACCGGGGTTTAAATAAAATAAAAAATTAAAAAGTTCTTTATTGGGTCCAGCACGGTCCTTCCCCGCGGCACGGTGAGCCGCGTGCCCGCGGAGAGGGGGACGGGACGGCCGGGATCACCCCGCGGGGAGGGGCAGGAGGATGGAGGGAGCCCCGGGGGTCCCCGCGGGGCAGGAGAGCACCGGGGCCCCCCGCGAAGGAGGGGACCCCACCAAGGTGAGGCGGGGGGCACAGTGAGGAGAGGCGAGCGGCCGTGGGTGGGTGGGGGTGGACCCTCCGCACCTCACTGGGCTGCGCTGGAAGTGGTTTTCTTCAGGGTGAAGTTAGTCCAGTTCACGGCCACCTTCTGCCGCGTCTGCTTGGCCGAGTCTAGGCAGAACCTGTCAGGGAGAGGACAGCCCCGGTCAGCCCCAAGCCCA
Organism: Camarhynchus parvulus; assembly: GCF_901933205.1. Taxonomy (NCBI): domain Eukaryota; kingdom Metazoa; phylum Chordata; class Aves; order Passeriformes; family Thraupidae; genus Camarhynchus; species Camarhynchus parvulus. Next base: position 15,044,740 of record NC_044583.1, on the reverse strand, counting down.
TTGGGGTCACCCCTCTGTGACTCCAGCCCCAGCCAGCTCCCAGCCCATTCATGCCTCCAGCCCTGCTGGCAGAGCTCAGCCCCGCGTGGTTCTCCCCTCACCTTTTGAAATACTCCACTTCTCTGTCAGTCTCGTCCATCTCTGCCCCATCCAGGTCCTTGGGCAGGAACACATCATCTGGGAAAGCAGAGCAGAGGGTGAGCGCTGCAGGGCAGGGAGGGGCTGCCAGCTGAGCAAGGGGCCACCGAGAGGAGGGTGGTGCACAGCAGTGCTCCCAGCACTCACCGATCGAGGTATTGGATTTCTCCACTTTGTTTCTGCTCTTCCTGCTCTTGCCCTTGGGCTGGGGGGAGCCCCCCAGGGTGAGGTGGGTGGCCAGGGCAGGTGGCTGCTGCGGCGCCAGATCCGGCAGCTCCGCTTTGCCCTCTCCCCTCCGGCCTTTCCACTCGCCGGTTCTCTCCTTGTCGCCCCTGGCAGCGCTGCCGCAGGCCCAAGGCTGCCCCTTGCCGCTCTCCCCGGGCTCGGCGCAGCCGCTCGCCCGCGCTGGCTCCGGGGCACTGGCCTTGGAAGGGTGCTTGGTTCCCAGCACCTGCCCCTTCCCACCAGGGCTCTCCAGCCGGGCCTGGCCGCTGGGCACAGCCGTGCTGCCCTCTCCTTTCTTTGCCTGCCCGTTCTGCCGCTTGTTCTTCCTCTGCCGGCTCCCCGTGGGCAGCGGCTCCGGCCCCTTGGGCTGCGGCCCCTCCTGGGGCTCCAGACCCGGCCCGGGGCCGTCCACAGCCGAGTCTGCAGCCTTGGACTGCACCCAGATCATGCGGGACAGGCTGGGCACGGCGCTCAGGCGTTTCACCACGCCGTTCTCGGCCGCCGGGGCTGGCAGGGGCTCCCCGGGCCCCTCGCCCCATCGGGGGCCCGGCTCGCCCCGCAGCAGCGTGTGGCTCTTGGCAGGGCCCAGGCTGAGCGGGGCCAGAGCCAGGTCTATGTCCTGCAGGTCAGAAGACCCGTTGAGGTTGGAGAGCAGGTTCTTCTGCTCCAGGACAGCTGCCTTCTTGGGGAAGTCGTTGACATCCAGGTTGAGGTCGTAGACGCTGAAACTGGCCCGGATGGAGTCCTTGATGGTGTTCTTGATCTCCTGCAGCCGGCTGCTGAGGAAGCTGTTCACCCGCTCCAGCTCCAGCTCTGGCCACTCCAGCAGCTTCTCCTCGGCCGGCTCCCTGGCCTGGCTGGCTGCAGGGGCACGCTCTGCCCGCTTCTGGGCCTCTGCCTCCAGCTGGGCTTTTTCCTTCTCCTGCAACACAGGTGCCATGAGGATCATTTGGGCTGGGCCACAGAACCACGGGTGCAGGACACAGGGCTTTGCTCCAGCTTCAACTGACAGCAAACTCAAGGGTAGCTGCTCAGCACAGCTACACCACATCTTCCGCAGCCCCTAAAGTGCCACATTTCCCCCATGGCCACTGCAACAGCTGGGCACTGCACACCTGACACTGCTCTGGGCACCAGGCACCAGAAAGAGCCATCATGGCACCGTCTCTCCCTACCAGAGATGCATGGTGTCAGAACGTGGCATAGAGCAGACTGTACAGTGCAGCCCAAAGCACCCAGGAGGGCTGGCAACCCTCTGCAGGAACAGGGGCAGGAAGAGCCCTACATGGGGACCGGGACTGCTGCCACCTTGGGTGAGAGTGACACAGAACTCAAGAACCCAAATGGATGCAAGGGAGAGAAGGAAAAGCCCTGGAGCAGCACAGCCCTGCCCGGCTCTCCTGCAGCCCCAGCCCCTGCCCAGCCTCACCTTCTTCTTCTGCTTGTGCCGTGCCCGCTTGGCTGCCTTGGCACTGTTCAAGGGCTTGGGCTCTGTGCTGTTGATGTAGTCCAGCAGCTCGTCCACATTGCGGTGGTCCACAGCAGGCTCCCCTGAGCTGCTGTTGTGCCCCAGTTTCTGTGGTAGCTCCTCTTTTCTCTTGGTGAGGCGAGAGCGCAGCTTCTCTCGGATCTCAGCGTAGTTGCGGCTTGTGGGAGCGGCTGGGGGCTGTGGAAGACAAGTGCTGTCAGCCAGACATGAGGGGCAGGCAGCCCCAGCTCCCCCAACAGCCCCCTGTGACATTCCAGCCACTCCCTTCCCTGCAGTCTCAGCAAGACAAGTCAGCACAGCCCTAGTGAGCTCTTCCACTGTGAAGCCACAGGGCTTGGCCGGCTGCTCTGAGCCCTGGGGCCGGGCAGGCGGCTGCGAGTCGGGAGCAAGGGACCAGCAGGCTGATGAAGCAGGGTAGAAAGGAGTGGGGATGTACGTCCTGCAGGGAACAGCTGTGACCAGCCCACCTCCCACTCTGGGCACAGGGACCAAGTGATGTCTCCCCACCAAAGCAAGGACCAGGGGTGGCTGCAGACCAGCCCCTCACTCACCGCGTTGTGGCCGAAGAACTCACAGTAGCAGCAGTCACAGAACTTCCCATCTTTCTGGTTGGTGGAGGAGGAGGTGCAGGAACTGCGCTCTGAGCTGCTGTCCTCATCCTCCCCGAGCCCCTCGTCTGCCTCGCAGGGCTGCGGCGGGTGGCAGCTGGTACCGTTCGGGAATTTGTGCCCTTTGCAAGAGGGGTCCCTGAGGAGAAGGGGAGAAGGGTGAGAGGTGAGCAGGTGCCAGGGTATCTCAAAAATTGCCCCGTGCTATGCATGTAGGAACAGCCCTCCTGGGGAAGCTTGTGCCCAAGCAGAAGGATTTGCAGGACAAACCCCCTCCCCTGCATTCTCGTCTTCTGGGGAAGATGCCCGAGGAGCCCACAGGAGCAGTAATCTGTCTCTCCCAGCCCTCAGGGCCTCTGGCCAGCAGAGGCTGGTGCAGCAGAGCCCCAGCGAGCCCGGCCCTGGGCTGGGAGCAGGGCAGGGCACGGTACTCACTGGGGGAATTGGGTAGCACAGCTGAGGAACACTGGGACTGTGCAGCTGCCAGACATCCCCCTGTGTGAGGCAGGCCCAGCTCACAAGGGCACAGGCTAGCCAGCTCAGAGACAGTGAGGCCAGGGCACAGCCCACAGTGTCATTCCTCAAGATCCAGCTCAGGACCCGACTGGCTCTCCACAGAGAGAGCTAATTAGCAGAGAGGAAGCAATGTGCTTTCTTCCAGGGCACAGGCAGCCCAAAGAGGGCCGGAGGAACAGGTGAGCAGAACAAGTCCACAGGCTTCATCTTCTCGAGGACCTTTGCTCAGTGCCACAGCTGCCTGACAGGTCTCACTGACATAGATCCTGTTGGCCCACTGCAGGTTGATCAGGGTGTTTCTTTGGGTCTTTTAGCTGGAGGAGAAGCATAGCCTCTTCTGCACCACAGAACCAAAGTACAACCGCAGGAGCAACACGCGCTGGCAGAGAAAGAGCTTCACCTTCAGTCTGCAGCAGTGGAACTGGCCCACAAAGACAGCAGCTTCCTGCACCACCATGCCAGGGCGGTCAGTCCCTCCACAGGGAGAAGTGCATCCATGGTCAGGGATGGGAGAAAAGGCATATGGCCCCACAAGGAAAGGCTGGAAGCAGACAGGGCTCCCTTACTCACCTGTTCGTGCTGGGCAGCTGGTGGGAGGCAGGAGGAGGAATGAGTGAAGTGCTGCAGTGCCCGTTGCAGGGATGAGCACAGCCCGACAGCGGCGGCGGCATCTTCAGCAGGGGCACGTTGGCAGGGGGCAGGTGAGGGCTCTTGCACGGCCCTGGGCTGTGAGAGGCCGCGCTGGCCGGAGGGGACTCGGACACCGGCTTGGGGGCCGCCGCCTGCGCGCTGGGAGCGGGGAAGAGCGCGGCCTGCGAGGAGGTGCCCAGCGGGATGTGCGGCGGGGAGCTGAAGGGCCCCGCGTGGGGAGGGGTCTGCTTGGAGGGGATCAGCGCCGGGGGCTGCGAGGGGAGGCCCGTGGGACTGTTGGGAGGAGCAGTGAGGTCGGAGTGCTGATGATGCTCTGAGGAGTGGAAGGCCTCACCTGCAGAGAGGCAGGAGCAGAGACAGTCAGACACTGGCTGTGCTGCACGGACCAAGGCCATGCTCAGAGCCACCCACCACCTTTGCACAAGCTGTTTCTCCTCCCAGATATTAGAGTGCTTGGGATAGAAGCCACCCCTGCTCACACAGGGCCTTGGGGTCAGCGTGCCCCCCCCACAGGATCCAGCCCTGCCCCATGGAGAACAGGGCAAGAGGAAAGGCTCTGGAGCAGCAGGCCGGGGGACAGTGGCCGGTGCTGTCCCTGGGCACGTACCTGGTGGGGTGGCCCTCCGGCACAAGCTTTTGAACTGCTTCGGCAGTGTCTTGCAGAAGTCGAGTGAGGTAGGCAGAGGCGAGCCCGGTGTGGCGGTGCTGGAGGTGGCAGAGGCCGTGTGGCTGTAGGGACAGGCCTTCAGCCCCGGCGCCATGGCCGACACCTGGCTGGCGCACTCCGGAGACAGAGCAAGGCCGGGGTGCTTGTCACCTGGAAGGACAGCAGAGCTGGGGCTGAATCCCAGCACCATCTGCCTTTTTCAAAGGGGCCCAATGTGCTGCTGGTACTGAGATTCAGAGGCCCAGCCTGCCCACTCTTGCCCACAAGGAAACCACCTAGGCCAAGAACTGGGCAGAAAGCTCTGCTCAACCCCACAGCCAGCTTCAGCTCACCTAGTGCAGCTGGGGGAGTCCCAAGGGGGCTGCCCTGCACGGTCCCGTTGGTGTGCTGTGAGTTCCAGAGGCCCGAGAGCTTGTGAGCAGACAAAAACGAGCTGGGGTCCCAGTCCCCTGAGTTCCCATGGCACGAGGAGGAAGAAGACGAGGAGGAGGAGGAAGAGGAGTGTGAGCCACCCCCACAAGACTGCGACTTGCAGGATGTGTGGGATAACGAGACCTATCAAAGGAAACACAGAATGAAGTGGCTGAGGTGACACCTTGGCCCCCAGGGGTCAGCACTAAGACTCCTCCATTGCAGCAGGGGCTCAGCTCATGTGAACCACTTTTATCACTGTCTTGGGAGTGACAAACATCCCCTCCATCCACACCAACACAGCCTGGCTCACAGAGGCTGGGCCATGCCAAGGGCCACACACCTGTGCTGTGTCCCTGTGCTGGTCTCACTCACACCAGGGCAGGGTTAAATAAAGCCAGGTAGGAGGCAGCTCCTCTACCCAAGCCCCACGCACAGGCAGGCACTTGCCCTGGCAGCCGCTGCCTCTCTCTGCGTCATGAAGGGAGCAGCCCCGGGGCTGGGGGACGCGGCACAACGTGCAGCAGAGGAAAGCAGTGGCACTGTCAGCCTTGCCAGCCTGGCAGCTCCAAGGCATGGCAAGCTGCTGGATGAGCCTCCCCAGCACCACACACTGCCCCAACAGGGCCTGTCCCTGCTGAGCCAGAGGCAGCCCTGGGCAGGGAAGTGAAGGCTGGGATGTCTGGGACACTCAGCTCAGAGTGAGGACGGGACCCACACACGCAGTCAGTGCCACAGGGTGGTCAGTGCCCTGTCCCCAGAGCCACAGCCCTGCCTTCCAAACCCCAGCCCCGTGAGCGCGTACCGCCAGGGCCTGCTCCTGCACCGCCCGTCGCTCTTCCTCCTCCACGCTCTTCCGGCAGCTCTGGCAGATCCACAGGGGCATTTCTCCCAGGAGGTTCTGCACGAGCGTTGGCACGAAGTCGGGTGGCAGCCTCTCGCCCGGGGAAACCAGCCCATTGTGGGACGGCCCTCCCCAGTCCTTGCGCTCCCGGTGACAGAGCAGGCAGCAGGTCTGCACGGACTGGTTGGCGGTGGGCAGCACCTGAGGAAGGACACACAGACTGTGAGTCACCCAGGTGTGATCTGGCGCAGATGTGGGGCAGATGAGACAGTGAAGGAGACCTCAGGACGCTGACACCAAACCAAGGAAATTCTTACAGGCTACACGTGGTATTGCACCTTCTCCCACTGGAGCAGAGCAGCCTCAGGCTGACCAGCTGCTGCCAACCTGCCACGTGCCAGCTTGGGAGTGTTTGGACTTCTGGGAAGATCACAGCATGCCAAAGAGCCAGCCTTGCCACCAAGCAAGGCTGGGAAGCCATCAGCAACTCCCACCATCACCTCTGGTACAGTGAGACTGAGGGTACTTGCACGGCAAAGCAAGACCCACAGAAATCCCACAGAGGGATATGAAAGGTGAGTCTGACAGCCTCAGCTCTACCTCCTCGCCCATCATATGCCCCCACTGTGTCACCCAAGAGCCCCAAGCCCTCTCTCCCGCCTCTTTGTTCTGCACAGCCAGCGGTGCTGATGTGCCAGGGTGGGGTGCAGCCCCCCGTGCTGCTTCATGCTCTCCCTGCACAGGCACAGCCAGGTTGGGGCTTCCCTGCAGGAGCCGGGCTGCATCCCTCGGGCTCGCCGGAGCCCTGACAGCCGTGACGAGCCCGGCGTGGCGCGGGCGAGGGGGCCCCCATTGTCTGCCGGCGCAGCGGGGCCCTGCCACAATGAGCCGTGCATTGAGCTGCTGCTGCCAAACAGATGGCGTCTGCAGGCTCAAGGTGAAGCAAAGGTCAGAGGCCAAGGAGAGCAGAGTGGGGGCACAGCCCCCCTGCCCACCCACGGCGAGGGGGGAGCAACGGGGCCACCCCGCGTCCCAGCTGACACCGCCACCATGGCGGGTGACACCACGGCTGGTGACACCACGGCTGTCCCCAATCCACCCAGCACATCCACACCCGACGCCCACCCCCGCCTCGCAGCCCACAACCGGGAGCAGGTGGCGGCAGCCAGGTGTGTCCAGCAGGGAGAAGCGCGCTGAATGAGGATGCTGGAGCCACCTGCCATCGCCCAGCGGCAGGGCTGTGCGGGGCTGTGCGGGGCTGGGCCCGCCCGCGGGGCGCTCTGGGAGCGCTCCCAGCCCCATCCGCAGGGATGCTCCGAGCCGGGGGTCGGGGCGGGGATGGGCAGGGCCCGGGGGGGATGGGGTGCGAGGGGCAGGGCCCCGTCCCCGCTCAGGCTGAACCCCCCTCGGAGCCAGCCCCGTGCCCGCCGCAGCGCTACCCCGGTACCTGCGCGCTGCCTCTGCCCGACTCCCCGCCGCTGCCCGCCGCCGCCGCCACCTCAGGCGGGGCGGGCGGTTCCGGTGGTGGCGGCGGCGGGGGAGGCCCGACGTCGGGACCCGCCATCCTGTCACGGCGAGGCCCGGAGCCACCTGCCGCCGCTGCCGTCGCCGTTGCCGCCGTTGCCGCCTTGTTCCGCCGGCGAGTCATGGCGAGCCCGCCGCAGCCAGGACAACAGCCAATATGGCGGCGCGGCCCGTCCGGCCCCTGCCCGCGGGAAGGAGGGAGGGAGGGAGGGGGGAAACGCTCGGGGACGTGAAGGCGCCGCCGCCATCTTGGGTGAGGGCAGCGCTGCGCCCCCTGGCGGGCAGGGGGGATCGGCGGCAGCCACGCGGGTTCGAATCCTGCCCGCGCCCCGAGGCTCCCGTGTCCTCCTACAGGCGCCGGTGCCTCAGTCGAGACCGGGGGTGCATCGCGATCGTGTCCCCAGCTGGATCATCAGAGTGCAGATCCTTCGGTTCGAACTGAAAGAGAGCAGGATTAGATTAGATATTAGGAAAAAAGTCTTCCCTGTGAGGGTAGGGAGGAGCCCAGGCTGCCCAGAGAAGCTGTGGCTGCCCCATCGCTGGAGGCGTCCGAGGCCGGGCTGGATGGGGTTTGGAGCGACTTGGGATAGTGGAAGGTGTCCCTGTGCATGGCAGTGGGATGGAACGAGATGATCTTTAAGGTCACTTCCAAATTGTTCTATGATTCTGTAATTCCTGGCCCTGCACAGGACTCAAGAATCTCACCCTGTGCCTGAGAGCATTGACCAAATGCTCCTGGAGCTATGTCAGCCTTGGGGACACTTCCCTGGGGAGTTTGTTCAGTGCCTGACCACCCTCTGGGCAAAGAACCTTTTCCTAATATCCAAACTAAACTTCCCCTGACACAGCTCTAGCCATTCCCTCGGGTCCTGTTACTACCACAGAGAGCAGAGATTGGAGCTGCCCTCTGCTGCCCCTCCTGAGGCAGCTCCAGCCCATAATGAGGTCTCTTCTCCAGACTGAACAGACCAAGGGACTTCAGCAGCTTTTCATGTGACTTCCCCTCTAGACTCTTTGCAGCCTCCTTTGGACACTCTCTAATAGCTTTATTCTTTTTTATTGTGGTGCCCAGATCTGTGGGGACCTGTGGGACAAGCAGAGCTCCAATCTCACTGTGTGCTCAGGGATGCCCATCCAGGGGAACCAGGACATGGCTGAAAACAGAGACAGAGTCTGTGGGGTACACAGGGAGCCCCAACAGCGGGGCCAGTCCCGCACCTGCACCCATCCAGCACAGCCGGGGCACTGCCGTGACTCAGGGACTTTCTGAAGCCGAGGAGGTGCCACTGCCGTGTTTGTTCAACCATCCTCCACGGATTCTTTACCCATGATTCCACCCCATTAGGCTTCCAGCCACCTGAATTATCGGCACCCACATCCTGTGGCCGGCAGTGCCAGGTCTGGAGCAAACACGTCCTTTGGCACAGCCGGGGTGGTTTGCTGTGGCCAACACCCCGAATACCCCCCGGCACCTCTTGGTTCTTCTTTGTCCCACCGAGGGGCCACTTTATCCCCTTCTCACTGCATTACCCCGCTCCGCACCCCGTGATGCCTGCAGGCGCTTCTCCCGGTGTTCCCCATCGCTCCGGGAATGCTGTGGGAAGCGCTGGGGCGTCCCTGTCCCCGGATTGTGGGGCTGCGGGGAGAGAGGAACCGGGGGAGGATAGCCGGGGATGCAGTCGGGAATTTGAGACGGGAACCAAGACCGGGAAGGAAAGCCGGCGGTGAAACCCATCCCGCCCCACGGCAGACGCACCCTCACCCTTCCCATCACAGAGAACCGGTCCGTCGAGGAGCGGACGGGTCGTCCCGGTGCCGGGACTGGGCGGACCCGCTCCGATCCGCCCCGCGGGCGGTGCCCGGTGCCGACCCGCCCCGTCGGCGAGCGGCGGGCGCGGGGAGCCGGGCGGCGGCGGAGCTGCGGGACGCGCCATGCTGCCCGCTGCCCTCCGCCGATGGCTCCGCCGACCCAAGGTGAGACCGGGGGGGTCGAACCGGGCCGCTCTCCCTGCGCCCGGGACCGGCGGAGCCCCCGGGCGAGCCCGTCGGGGCGATCCAGGAGCTGCGGCGATCCCGGGAGCAGTGGGGGCGGCCGGGGTCCCTCGTGGTGGAGCGGGAGGAGGAAGCGGGGGGACTCCGGGGGACCTTTCCCGGTGTTTACAGCCACGCACGGATCGGTGCCAAAGCTGCCGGGATGCGGCTGAGCTTGTTCATCCTGCTCTGCCCCCGGGGAAACTGAGGCACGGGTGGGTGGGGAGGGCGGCGCTCCCCGGGAGGCGCCGCAGCTGCCGTGGGAGGTCCCACGTACCTGCCCCAATAGGTGTTTGTGGATCCGTGCGGTCCGATACCCCCGCGACTGTGGGAACGGGAGTTTGGGATCCCGCTGGAGCAGCACACGGAGATGCGGGGTGCCCCCAGCATCACCCCTCTGCCCTTCCCGCAGCGCTCCGACCCACGCCTGCTCTCCCAGTTCTTCTTTGCCGACGAGAGGGTGACACGAGTGGTGGCCGAGATCAACGGGCTGGACGCCGAGCTGGATCCGCAGCAGTACCTGGTGCTCCTCAACCAGCTCCACCTCAGCCAGGTACGGGGCCAGCCCGGACCCCGCTGTGACTCGGTCCCCCGGGGGCCGCGGGTGACACCCCTGCCGTCCCCAGGCTCACCTGCTGGCCGTCCTGGAGCGCATCATGGAGGAGTGCATCCCCACGCAGCGGCACAGCCGGGACTACCTGGTCAAGTTCCCCGAGGAGCTCTTGGTGGACAACCTGGGGAACCACATGCTGTTTGCTGCCGAGGTGAGCCCGGGGCCATGGACACCCCACCGTGAGCTGACCCTGGGGACAGGCATTGCCCTGACAGTCCCTGTCCCGGCAGTGTCTCCTGGCTGGGACCTTCCTGGAGATGGAGGAGTCAGATGGGGCCCAGCTGCGGCCCCAGGCCAGGAATCTGCTCTGCAGCCTGGAGCTGGTGCGGGCAGTGCTGCGGGAGCAGAGCCTGAGCCAGCCCAACACCTACCCAGAGCCAGTCCGGGCTGTGCTCATCCAATTCGACCGGCTCTTTGCAGAGTTTGAGCTGAGGTAAGGGGCAGGGTTAGGCTGCTGGGGTCCTGGTGGGCTGTGCCAGGGCTGTAGGGGCCTCACAGTCTCCCCCATCTCTCAGCTACGTGTCCTCGCTGGTGGCAGTGAAGTCTCCTGATGAGATCTACAGGCAGCAGGAGATCATCGTGCTCTTCTGTGAGACAGTGGAGAGGTGAGTGAGGGCACTGTGTGTGGGCTCTGCAGGGACTCCAGCCCCAAGGATGGGCACCAATCCCTAGGCTCAGATCCCTGTAAGGCTGTCTGTGTGTCCCAGAGCCCTGCACCTGGGCTACCTGACCCAGGAGATGATCGATGGCTATGAGCCACTGCTGATGTTCACCATCCCTCGCCTGGCCATTATCAGGTGGGTGCAGCCCCTGGTATGTTCCCTGCTCTGTACCAGCTCCTTCTCATGGGCAGATGGGGTCCCAGGCAACCCCTGACATGAGCTGGGCTCTGTCCCCTCACAGTGGTCTTCTCATCTACCCTGAGGGACCCCTCAGCCTGGAGCGGAGCCCTGAGGAGATGTCCCGGGTCTTCAGCCCCTTCTACAACCTCCTGAAGAAGATCAGGTGTGCAATGGGGGGCACTGGTTGGGGCTGTGGGGCAGCAGTGGGGCCCTGACATGGGGCTGATGCCAACCCCTCCCTGCAGGGACCTGTTGCGGGTGCTGTCAGCTGAGGAGCTCTGTCTACTGGAGAGGAGCCTGTGCACAGCCGAACAGGAGGACACCTGCAGTCCAGAGGCCCCCCCAGCCTGGGGGGCAGCTGTGCCCAGTGTGGACCCTCCTGCTCCCTTCAGTCTTCTGGAGGTCCCTAATGCCACCCAACCACTCCCCACCTGCACGACACAACCGGGACCCCCCAGTGCAGTGGATGACCTGGGCACTGACTGGCAGCAGGGGTGTGCAGTGGGCCAAGATGGCAAATCCCTGTCCACTGGGACAGGGGTATCTCACACCATCCCTGGTGTAATGGTCACCTCCCCCCTGCGCAGCCCCCAGCCCCTTGGGAGCAGCCCAGGGGTAGGGGTCAGTGCCAGCGCAGGTGCCCGCTGCTCGGAGCTGCGCTCCCGCTACAGCAGCACCAGGGACATGCTGCACACCCTCTTCGTCTGCATCTCGGGTGAGTGAGCCGCAAGCCAACCCCCAGCACCCTGACCCCCAGCACCCTGATCCCCCCAGCACCCTGACCCCCCACCCTCTTGCTGCAGGGGTGGCCGATCAGCTCCAGACCAACTTTGCCAGTGACATGCGAAGCATCTTGAAAACGGTCTTCAAGATCGTGTGCTCGCAGGCAGAGCCCTCGAAGGAGCAGAGTGACAGCAGTGAGTAATCCCCAGGGACATGTGGCACTGCTCCTCTCTGCCCTGCCCATCGCCCATCCCTGCTGAGACAAGGCCACAGCCCTAGGCTTGGGAAAAACGTGGCCATCGTGCCCGCCCAGCTCCAGCTTGGCTGGACCACAACCTTTGTCCCCACAGAAGAGAAAGGTGGTGACTCCTGTGTGACAGATACTCCTCGTGTGGCTGACTGCCCACTGTGCTCCAGCCCTGCAGAGGCTGCCAGGCTCCGGAGGGCAGGTGAGGGGCTGCCCAGGTGCTGTGCCTCCGGGGCAGGGTGTGAGGCTGGGCTGATCCTGCCCCATCCTGCCTCAGGGGGTCTGGCTGCAAGGGGAGCCAGCCTGAGGGGTTTTTACCGGTGTGTTCTGCCCAGCAGGTGCCTGCCCCCTGCCCGAGTGGGTGCCGGACAGCTCATGCAGCCAGTGCTCTGCCTGCCGCTCGCCCTTCACCCTGCTGCGCCGCCGGCACCACTGCCGCAGCTGTGGGAAGGTAGGACGGGGTTGGGATGGGCATGTGGGGTTCCTGAGGGACCCAGCTCCGCTCAGCCCCTCTCTGGCCTCTCGGCAGATCTTCTGTGCCCGCTGCTCGCCAAATACCGCCGTGCTTCCCTACTACAGCCAGAGCAAACCCGTCCGTGTCTGCACCCACTGCTACAGCACACACCTCCCGCCCGCATCCCGCTGTGCCCGGAGCCAGTGAGAGCCCCTCTGCCCGATCTGCATCGCAGGAGCCGCACAGCTGGGTGCCCAGGGCTGCTCCGGGGCTGCTGGGCAGCACCTCGGCCCCGTGGCTCTCCTCAGAGCTGGGTGGGCATGGCGGCAGGACCCCCCACCTGGCGTTAGGTTCCCCCCGGTGCACAGGGGCAGGACCCCACACACGGTGGCAGCCCGTGCGGAGCGATGGTGGGCGCAGGACCGCCTCTCCTGGTGCACCGTGGCCTGCCCTGCTTTGGGCGAGCTGCCTGCCGCTGCCGTGCACCTGCCCCCCGGCTGGAAATGTGCTTCGTGGTGGTTTTTTTCAGGTGAACTTTGGCTGGTGTTGGGCCCGGGGCAGAGTCTCCCCCCGGGGCCTGGCCTGAGAAGGTGCAAACAGCCCTCACATGACAGCGGGTGCCCCGGGGCCGCCCGTGCCGTGCCGTGCCGTGCCGTGCCGTGCCGTGCCGTGCCGTGCCCGGCAGCTGGGGCCCGGCGCTCCCCTTCCCCATCTATGGCCTCCATCCGATGGATTTTAATAAAGAGATAAACCCGTCTGTCTGTTTCGTGTGGCGCTGGGCCGCGGCGATCCCGGGCGCGCTGGTGGGCGCGGCCGGTGTGGGGACACCCGTGGGCTCGGTGGGGCGGGGGACGAGGGGCTGCGGGCAGCGGGGCGGGCGCGCTCCCGCACGGGCGGACACGGGCGCGCACGTGGGCGGGGGCACCTCTCGGGGGCGTGGCCTCTGGGGGGCGTGGCCATGATGTGAAATTGCTTAAACACCGACATGGGCGTGGCCCGGGCATAGGGGGCGTGGCCCCACCGTCCCCTCCCGCCGATTCAAATTTGAAGCACGCGCTTTCCCGCCTGAATTTGTTTGCCCGCCGAGGTGACGTCAGCGGCGCGGGGCGCCCCGCAGCCAATGAGCGCGCGGCCCGCGGCCCCCCCAGCCGCCCGCCATGGAGCCCGCGGGCAGCCGCATCCAGGTGCTGCTGCAGGCGGCCGAGTTCCTGGAGCACCGCGAGCACCGGCACCCGCTCGGCCTGGCCGGGGCCGAGCACGGCTACGCCGCTCTCTGCCCCGCGCCGCTGCGCCGGGCCGAGGGCAGCGTCAGGTGAGCGCTGGGCGAGTGGATGGATGGGTGAATGGATGGGTGGATGGCAGCGGTGCTGATCACCCGGGTCTCTCCCGCAGGTCGGTGCACAACGCTCTGGAGAAGCACAGGTACGGGGGCGTGGGGGGAGAGCGGCGGGGCAGGGGGTGGTAGAGCCCGTGTCTCTCCGGTGCCTGACCCCCGTGTGGTTCCCCCCGTGCCCGGTGGCAGGAGAGCGCAGCTCCGGTGCTGCCTGGAGCGGCTGAAGCAGCAGGTACCGCTGGGCGTGGGGCCGGCCCGTTCCACCACGCTGAGCCTCCTGCACCGTGCCCGGCTCCATATCCAGGTGAGGCGGGTGGTGGCACTGGCAGGCTCGGGAGGTCCTGGGTGGCAACAGGGCCGCCCAGCTCGGCCCCCCGCTCATGGCTCACCGGGCCCCCACAGAGGCTGGAGGAGCAGGAACTGAGGGCACGAAGGGCCAAGGACCGGCTGCGGGACCGGCAGCGGAGCCTGCAGCGGCGGCTGGAATCGCTGCTCTTGCCCGCTGATGGGGAACGGGCACGGGCTGACAGCCTGGACTCCTCCCAGCTCTCAGAGCCCTCCGAGGAAGGTAAGGAAGGGGAAAGAAAGAACGAGGGTGGGCAGGGAGGGAGAGCAGCCAAGGGGCTGACCCGGCCTTCCCCCGTGCCCAGAGGATGCCGAGGTAGAGGTGGATGCTGTGGTGTTCAGCGGGGACCTGCTGCCCGGCTTTGGCACCGGGAGGGACCACAGCTACTCCAGCCCCCACAGCCCCGCCTCCTGACGGTGCCTGCTGCCTGCCCTGCACTGCCTGCCCGCCTCCCTCCTGCTGGAAACCCAGCCCCGGCCGGCCTCAGCACAGCTACCGGGCTAAGGGGCCACAGATGGGGGCAAGAGTCCGGCCTTACCCCCCCCCACAGCTGGGTGGCACTGGCTGTGGCACTGGGTGCACGGGGCTGGCACTGCGCTGTGGCACCTGCTGTGGCACCTGCTGTGGCACCACAAGGCACTGGAAGAAGTGCTGGAAGAAGGCCCAGCTGTCACTGAGGACACTCTCCTGCCTCCCCCTGTGCACCCACGGGCAGTCTGGGGGCTGCCTGGTGTGGGTATGGGGCGGTGCTGCCCACTGCAGACACAACTACAGGAAAGCTCTCCTGCCCCTGGAGCGCCAGGAAGGGGAAATGAGTGCATTAAGGAACCTCCCTTCATGCTCCTGCAGCCACCCCGCTCTCTTGTACAGACCCGACACTTTTATAGTAAAGGCACTTGGTAAAAGCCTGGCCTGTGTCTTCCCTGCAGAGGGCTGCACCCCCAGAGTGCAGAGCAGCCCTGGGCTCTGCTCTAGCCAGGCCAGCCTCAGCCAAATCAGAGGTGGGAGCAGATTCTTTAATGATAATTACATCTCAGAAAGGGTCAAGCAGCAGCTGATTGTCAGACTTATACAGTTTCTTTAAAAATATAAAATCTAAGGAGTCTCCTATCTGTCCTGGTGCAGCTGGCCCCTCACACATACTGCTTCTTCTTGGTGGCTGCCTTGCTTGCCAGGTCCTTGGCTTTCTCCGTAGCAGCCAGAGCTGTTTCCTTGGCTTTCTCGGTCGCTTCCTTGGCAGTCTCCACCAGTGTTTTGGATGGAGCTTCTCCTACAACACGGAAGCCATTAACCCCACAGCAGTGCCGGCTAGACCGGCCCTGCCACCCAGGCACTTCCCCACACGGGGAGGAGGATGAGCCCGGGTTCCTGCCCCCAGCGGGTCAGGGCACGTCCAAAGGGGAACCACAGGGGCGTGGCTGTCACCATGTTCCACCCCCTCCTGCCTGCACTCCACCCTTGCCCGGGCCTGCAATCACTGCTGGCCTGATCCACTCAGGAAAGAGCAGGCTGTGCCAAGACACAGGGCAAAGGCAAGGGGTGAGGATTTCACAGTCAGATTAGTTCAAGCAACAACCTGCCCATGGACTGGAGTGTTCCCAGTGTGACCTCTAACTCCAAGAGACCCATCCCGGTCAGCCCCAACCTGCCCTTGGTGCCCACCTTGCATTTTTGCTAGCACATATTCAAATCCCTTAGTGCTCTTGGTCACGTTGCTTTTGAACCTGGCCAGACCAAACTCCTGCAAGAGAAAAGTCAGTGAAGGTGCGAGGCCTGTCACACACAGCACCTGGGGCTTTGTCCCAGCTTGAAAAATCAGAGTGACTTCTACAGTGATGGTTCTGGGTGCCTCAAGAGCTCATGGGGATGGGGGGGAACAAAGGGAAAGGGTGTAAACCCAGCACAAGGAGAGGGCAGAGCAGGGGCGAGCAGCAGCTGTACTGCTTGAGCTCACCTGGATGGCCCGCGAGACGCCGAACAGGCTGGAGGATACCCAGGCTTCCCGCTTGACCTCGGTCCAGTTGCTGTTCTCGGGGTTCACCCGGTACTCACAGCGCTCCTCCACCACCTGCACGAGGCACAGCCCGGCCGTGGGCACTGCTGGGTCCCCTCCACCCCCCAGACACCCGCCCAGCCCAGCACCTACCATGAGACGAGCGTGGTTGATGTTCCAGGTGAATGTGGTCATGGTTCGGTTCTTGGGGTCCACGATAGAGTCCTCCAGGATGTAGACGGAGTGGGCGACATTGGCTGGGAAGAAGCGCTCTGCCCAGCGCGGCATCCGGTTGGTCTTGGTCAGGAGCCGCCGAGAGAGCAGCTTGTGGTCCGGCGTCACCTCCCGGTGCACGATGTCTTCGGTCAGGACATGTTTGCTAAAATGGGGAAGGAAACATCACGCCCCGCTCTCCGCCAGCTCTCCCCCGGGGCTGGCAATCGCCAGGAACTGAACGATTAATGCAGGGAGGGCACCGGTGGTGCGGGACACCCATCCCCGCCGGCCGGAGCCCGCGGGACCCCCGGGGAACGGGCTGGGCTGGGGACTGGGCGTGGCACCGATCCCAGGTGGGACCGAGCGGCGGAAGGGGGCGGGGAGGTTCCCGGGCGCACCTGTAGGGGTTGGGGTAGCGCTGCCAGAAGGCGGCGAACACCTGGTCCCAGGGCCCCTTGAGGACGCCCAGGCTGGCGCAGTATTTCCCCATGGGGCCGCCGCTCAGGCCCGCGCCTGCTGGGCGGCCGCCATGCGGCCCGCGCGCCCCGCCCCGCCCCCCCCCCGCCGCGCGCTTCCGCTCCGCACTGCGCACTTCCGGCACGCCCTGCCCGGTTCCGGTCCCGCCCCGGCCGGTTCCGGCCCCGCCCCGGCCGGTGCGGCCCCGCCCCGCGGCGGCGGTGGCGCGAGGATGAGCGGGAGGCGGGTGGACGCCAAGGTGGTGCTGCTGGGGCAGGAGGGGGTGGGCAAGAGCAGCCTCGTGGAGCGCTGCGCCCACGGCCGCTTCCGCGCCGGGCCCTACCAGAACGTGAGTGACACACCGGCACCGCGCGGCCCCGCGATGGCGCCCCCGCGTCTCCCTCGCCTTCCCGGGATGAGCCCCTCGCGTGGCACCCCCGCATCCTGCCCGTGTTCCCCCCGTTTCCGCGCCGTGTGCCCGGGATGCTGCCACCCACGCCTCTGGGACGGTGTTCCCTCGCGTTGTCCCCTCCGTGTCCGGGCTGGGACCCGCCACATCCCTCCCGCCCCCGCGGGTCGGTCCCCGCGTGTCCTCAGGCTCTTTCCGCACGCCCCGGGGTGAATTCCCCCCGTGTCCGTGCGCCGGTTTCCACCGCGTGCCCAGGGCAGATGCCCCCGCATGCCCGGGCCGGTTCCCACCGCTCCTCTTGCTTCACTTGCAGACGATCGGAGCCGCTTTTGTGGCCAAGGTGATGACCGTGGGGGACCAGACCGTGACCCTGGGCATCTGGGTAAGTGCAGGGCTGTGCCAGTGCCCCGCTGACATCCCTGGCCACCCCCTCGTGAGGGACCCCGGGACCCTCCTACCCCGTCACCTGCCTGTCGCCCGCAGGACACGGCGGGCTCAGAGCGCTATGAGGCCATGAGCCGCATCTACTACCGGGGAGCCCGGGCTGCCGTGGTCTGCTACGGTAAGGGCACGGAGAATGGGAAGGGGAAGGAGCTGGTGGCTGTAAAGGGCCCGGGCCGGGGTGGTGGTGGTGACGCCGGTGGGTCGGGCACTGAGGAGCAGTGTCAGCAGAGCCGGATTGCTCCCCCCAGATCTCACGGACAGTGGCAGTTTCCAGCGAGCCAAGTTCTGGGTGAACGAGCTGCAGAACTGTGAGGAGGTACGGGGCTCTGGGGGCTGTGAAGCCTCCCCAGAGCACAAGGGGGGCTGGTGGTGGGGACCAACCCTCCCAACCCTGTTCCTGCCGCAGGGCTGCCGGATCTACCTGTGTGGCACCAAGAGCGACCTGCTGGAGGAGGACAGGAGGAAGCGGGGGGTTGACTTCCACGACGTGCAGGACTACGCTGATGGTACGGCTGGTACTGGCCCTTCCCGGGCTCAGGAGCTTTGAGCGGGTGGGGAGTGAGGGAGGATTGAGCTGCTGTGTCCACACGAAGAGCTCTGTCCTTGCCGTGGGCCCGCAGCAGGTCCAATGGCACCGGGGCTCCCTGTATGGTGAGGCACGGGCTCTGCCAGGGACCTCCCTGGGCACGGCATGTCCTGACAGGGGCAGGCACGTGGCCAGCTGGGCCAAGGGGCCGGGAGCCCTGCCCTGTGTCCCTGCCAGCCTGCCGTCAGCAGCTGTGCCCAAGGGGTGACTCTGGGGGCAGACATGCCCATGGAGCTGTATCTGCTGAACCTGCAGCAAGTGCCAACCTGGGCCCTCATTTCAGAGATCAAAGCAGACCTCTTTGAGACCTCCAGTAAAACGGGCCAGAGCGTGGGTGAGTAGCTCCTCGCTGGGGCCGTGTCCTGGCTGAGCAGGGCTGGGGGCTCTGCCTGGCAGGGGGGCACTCATACCTGCCATGTCTCCTCTGCCCCCAGATGAGCTGTTCCAAAAGGTGGCCGAGGACTATGTCAACTTCTCCGCCTTCCAGGTGATGACAGGTGAGTAGGCAGGACCTGTCCCTCCCCTGGCAGCCTTCCCTGTGCCTCTGGGTGCAGAGCATGAGCTCTGGGGGTCTGGCAGTGCTTCCCTTGGGGCTGCTGTAGCTCCACACCAGGGATTGTCTCACAGAGTTTGAGTTCCATCACAGCATCCTCCTGCCTGCTCAGGCCAGGCTCAGCACATCCACCCAGCTGGCTCATGGTGGCCTTTGGGAGCCAGGAGCCTTGCTGGGCTGCAGGACCAGGCCTGCCCAGGCATGCTCAGCCTGGCTGTGCCTCCTGCCCTGGGCTGGGCCGTGCTGTGTGAGCCGTGCCATGACCCTGAACCTCAGCACTTCTCCATGGGGCACCAAACCCTCCCCAGGGCACCTGCCAGGGCCCACACCTGGGACCAGCATCTTTGGTGGTGTGGACGTGCCAGCAGCCTGCTGCTCCTGCTCTCTTCCAGAGGACAAGGGTGTCAACCTGAGCCAGAGGAACAGTCCCTACTTCTACAGCTGCTGCCACCACTGAGCCCCCGTGCCAAAAGGGAATTGCTGCTGCTGGGCGGGCAGCTGGCGCTCACCGGACTCCTCCGGGTTTTTACCTGCTGTGTTTTAGCTGTTGGGCCTGCCTGCAGCCCAGGCTCCGGACTGCTCTCCTGGCACACAGAGCGGCACGGCGCTGCCGTGCAGTGCCAGGAACCATGGACTGTCACTCTGGGCACCCCCTCCCTGCCACCTGTGGTGTTTGTGGGAGCTGTGGTGGCCCAGCGGTGGCCAGTAACTTATTCTCTCAGAGATGCTCGATTCTTTGCAGATTTATTTAAGCGTCTTCTCTCGAGGTGTACAATGTAAATAAAACGCGTTGTGGTCTGAGCCGTACCCCCCTGCGCGCCAGGCCCTCAGGGCTCTCCCTTCCCTGCCTCCCCCCACTGAGCAAGACAAACCACAAGAGGACATCGAGAGTAAAGTTAAACTTTACTTTACAGTAATTTTTCTTCTATATACAAAGAATTACAGTACATGTTCTGGGAGCACCTGGGCAGGGCAACCCTCTTTTCATGATAAGTTTCACATACACAGCCAACAGTCTAAGGGGAGCAAAATGAAAGTAATCAATGGTCCAAGACTCTCCCCTCTCCCTCTTCTAAAAATAATATACATGCTGGAAATATGTAGTTTACTCTCACCTGCTCTGGCATTCCTTCTTACAACTGACAGACGACTCCTGGCCAGGGCTGAGCACCCCTTTGTCCCCCCTGCAGTGCTCTGGCGCTGGCCTCTGCCTTGGCTGGGATCCTTGACTCCTGATGTGCTTCCCTCTGCCTGAGTCTGCAGAACAGGACCCTCTGGGGGACTCCCATTCACCACCACCTCGTGGGCAGCAGACCTCAGAGGGGAAGGAAGGCAGCATGGGGCTGCTCACACCGAGGTTCTTCCCACAAGCAAACCTCTCATGGCTCCAGCACAACTTTTGCTGCTGCCATGAGTGGCCCCCCATGTCCCCGGGCAGTGAGGAAGGGGCAGTGGGCTGCCCCCCTCCCCAGGGCTCTCAGCTAGCTGGCAGCCAGGTCCCCAGCTGTGAGCACACAGTGCTGGAGGGTGGCAGGGGACATTACCAGCGAGGCACGGTGCCCAGCACGGTCTGTGTCTTGGGGGTGAGCAGGTTGGTGGGGCAGTGAGCTCAGCACACGGATGTGCAGGGCTGGGAGCGCCACTGCTGAAAGGCTTCCATGGCCCCTCGCAGGGAGAGCCACTCCCTGCCTGCCCCCCTGCTGCCAACACATCTCACCCACCTCCCACCCACACCAGCTGGGGCCACCCTCAGCTCCAGCCACGCTCCACCTTGAGCCTCCCCGTGCTTGCTGCTTTTCCTTTTAACAAGTTCCCAGTGTCTACAAAAAATACACAAAACCCAGTTCCTTGAAGTCAACAACTCGGAAACATCAGAAAAAGAAACAAAAACTGAAACCAGCTCAGTACCAAACGGACACGAAGAACATGCAGTAGCGGATGCCTGCTTGCTTCACGTGGCTCCACAGGCTCCCCACGGGGCTCAGTGGCACACTGGTTTAGTCTCAAAACCACCATAAACTGAAGGAACCGAGTCACTCCTTGTCCTGTTTCAGTCACACGTGCTGAAGCCTGGCCCCAGCTCCAAGGGGATGGGATCAGCTGGCCAAGAAGCCCCAGCCCGTGGGCCAGGAGCGTGAGTCCAGCCCTACTGTGCTAAGCTGCCAACGGTTTACAATAGCACCACAACAGCCCAAGGGCTTTGCCAAGGGCAAACATGATTAAAACTTTACCTTGAAATAGGCCATAGCAACACCCATTTCTCAGATTTCCCTAGGAGGTAGATTCAATGCTGTAGGGACTGTCCATCACTGCTGCTCCTCCAGCCCAAGCTCACACAATCTGCCCTGTTCCCCTGGCACCAAACTTTGCTTACATCACTTTTGTAGGACCTGGAGCAGGAATCTTGCATCCTCCCATCTCCTGCTAAGCAAGGGCACTGCCACCCCACAGGTGAGACTCCTGCTGAAGCCAGGCATGTGGCAGAGCAGTCCCCAAGCTCCAGTGTCCTGTGTCCCAGGCCCTGGGAGCCCCAAGCACCCATCAGCCCAGCTGTGCTGCTGCAGGAGGAGCAGCCTTGGCTGCAAATGCTGCTACCAGCGTTATCACTATCACAGGAGGGTGGGTAATTAGCACGGGCAAAGCCTGGGAGATCAAACACAGCATCCCCCCATACTTTCAGAGTAGCTGCACGATTTGCCACTTTGCTTTAACACTCACTGGCTAGCAAAGGCCAAAAGCCTCATCAGTAATTTAGGGCAAAGCACATTACAAGCAGGTTACAATTATGGTTATTCCAAACATCAAGCAAAATCAGAAGTAAAGGCTGAAATTAAAAATAAACAGAAGGTGTTGAAGGTCTGAAGTTTCTCAAACTCCCCCTGCCCTGTCACAACACTGGCTGTGGTGTCCAGATACGAGCTGGGCACACCCAGAGCATGCTCGGGGTGAACACATTGCCGAGAGCATCAAGGTTAGGGCTGCTTTTTCTTTCTCTTCCGTTTTTGTTTTCTGTGAAACTAAGCTGAAGCTTTTCTAGCAGATGCACTGTCTCACCTTAGTTCTTTAATGTCCTTTACATTCAATCATCTCTCTTATCTCCCGAACTTTAACACCAGCCACACCTTCAGAGCCTCTGCCTGCAGGGGTTTAACCCTGAATTAACACGTGCTCCCACAGTACCACCCAGATGCTTTGTGTATTGAAGTGACTCTGGTTCCTGTGGAGCTTTTTTTTTTGTTAAATAGGAAAAGTTTAACTGGAAAACAGCAATAAAGCAAGCTACCATGAGTTAATTTGCATCTGGAGACGCGCAGTAGGTGAGTTGATTATTCCTACAGTGACAACTCTCCTGCTAGATTCACCCGAGCCCTGGCTGACAGTGGGCACTGGGAAAGATGGGACAAGCCACACAGAAGAGTGGCCTGTGCCTGCTCCCCTCATCCTGCCCACACATCCCACACGTCCTGTGCTGGCTCCTCTTCTGTAACCCTCATCCCGACAGGGCACAAGGCCCTGACCTTGCTGTTACCCCTCATTAGAGCGCCTCTGTCACAAAGGGCACCTGGGACTCTCCTGCCACTAAAGTGGGTCCTCCAGTGGGGTGGAGGCCACAGCCCACTGCTGACCCCAGCCCACTGCTCTGAGCAGGGGCAGCAGGGATGTTGACCAGCAAAGCGTTCACACAGGAGCAGAGCCTGCATCCCCTTCAGAAATGGGAAGAGTGAGCTACTCCTACCAGGAATGAGTCTGGAAAATTCCTGTGAGCCATCGTGGGACACCAGGGAAGAGACAGAGATAATGACACCCTTGATTCTCCCTCTACAGTGCTCCACAGCAGTGAATCAACACAGGAGTCACCTCTCACCCACCTGGGGTGCAATTAGGGCTGACCCAGGACTAAGTGACCAGGTGACTGGATCCCTCCAACACAGCAAGAGAGCATCACAGCCTTGGCATGGAGCTGTTGCACAGGTCTGGGCCCAGCAGGAGGCTGCAGCAGCGTCTCCCACAGAGTCTGCCAGGGGTATAAGTTACTTTGCCTCTACCCTCTACTTTTAAAATCTCTCTTGATTCAAACTGGCTGAATTCTGAAGGCAGCAACAAATGGCAGCAAACAAACCCAATTGCTTCAACACAGACACATCCCTCTCCTCCTCCAAGGCAGTGCTGCCAGCTGCCACCACAGTGAGTCACCTTGAGTACAGAAGATGCCCACATTTCCTTCACAAGGGTTTTGCTGCCTGAAGCTGTTCCCCAGCTCATGCTCCCTGATGAGGGCAGGCTGGACAAGGGCAGGGCTGCTGGGACCTCTCTCTACAGCTGGTCAAGCCTTGTCTACACGACCCAGAAAAGCCCAGAGACTCCCAAAAGCACCACTACTCCCTCTGAAAAGCCCTTCTGATCTGACAGAGCATCACCCAAGGCTCCAGCGAGAGCAAAGAGGGAAGAGCAGCGTCCTGGCTTCCTCCTTCAATGAAGTTCCTCAACACCAGTTCTGCCAAGCAGCCTCCCAGCTAAGCTGAACTCAACTTCCCAAGAGCAGCTGCAAGATAAGAAGCCAGAAACCTGGATCCTTGTGGAAAAGGGAGACAAGAAGAGAGACAGGGTACAGTAGCTGCAACAAAGTAGGCTGTGGAAAATGCCATGCAAAGGTTTAATCCACGTTCACTGCTCCAAACAAGCTTTTGGGTAAGCACCTGCTGGCATGAAAGGCGGCCGCTGCCGTGAGCCTCACCCTGCCACGTGAGCCCGCGATTTACAGAAGTGATTTTTTCAAACCTGCTCTTGTGAGAATTCACTGAGAACTTCTCCATTTTACAGATTTAAAAAAGCCTGCACCAAAAATATTCACAGTTTATTTTTTCATAAAACAAGTAACTAGTTAACACGTGACAATGCGAAGCAGAGGTGGACAGAGCAGTGCAGAGACCTCTCTGGTTACAGTGGGAGCTAGCTGGGTGCTGGCACTGAGGAAGCCCTACTTACACAATCTACATGACTAAGTCCAGCTCATGGGAAGGTTTATAAATGTAAATTCAAGATTTATTTTCCTTCTCACACATGATAAATACTTAATATACTGAACGCCATAATTTTTTTAAAAATTTCATTCAAAAACCTTAATGAATGCCCTTAAGGTAATCTTCTCTCTCAATGGATCTGAGTTGTCCTGATTCCCTTTGTGGAGGAGTCACACAGAAATGCAAGCTGCTTGCATTTCCCTAGTTTCAGCAGCAAGCAGGAACTGACCTGCCAGTCTTCCCGGAAAAAAAAAAAAAACCAACATTAACAAGTAAGTTTCCATAAGCCATAAAGCTTTTCCAAGCTGTCAGCTATTCTACAAAGGATCTGAAATGATTCGGACTAGAGAAGAGATAGCACTGGTAATGTCCCCTTGTGCCCAGCACACCCGGCCTTTACAGCAGGACGTTGTCTCAGGGTGCACACATCAGGAAAGGAGAACGGATCAGGATTTGTCTTGGTACAGGTGTCTGCCTCCCTTCATAGAAAACTGCAAAGCTCATGACTGTCTGCTCTGGGAGCAGCAGGCACTTGCAAGCCAGGTGAGAACAAGGACCTGCTCCCATGTTAGAGGAAGGAGGTCAGCATGGGGCTGGACTCTCCCTTCCTGGGGAGGGGCTGTGGATCTGCCTGGAAGAAGGAGAAGGAGAAGGATACACACACTGGAGCTGCGCAAGGGTCTGGCGGCGGCACGGAGATCCGAGGCTGCAGCCCCAGATCGGTGGAGCTCAGGTAATTACAGAGGTAATGTGTTGTGAGAGTGGGAAAAAGCTGGTCAGCAGCGTTTCCTCGGCAGGACACCAACCCTATCCAGGCCAGGCAGTACCACCAAAGGAGGTCTGTCCTCCTCCTGCCTGCGAGGGTGCCAGTGGTCACGAGATGCTGCAGGTCCCTGGGACTCTACTGCCTGCCCCACGAGCACCACAGCCACACCAACTTCTGCCTCAACGCTTGAGTGAGCGGCTTTCAGCAGGCCTAGTCTGGACAGCAGCCCGATGACCACCAGGTACTAAACATCGCCTTCACTGTAAAAGGGAGAAGAGAAAAAAAGAAAGCCAGGCAGCTGCTGGAGCCCAACGTGTTCCAGTGTGAGAACTACAATTCAGTTGGATGGACGCACACGCGCACACACACATGCACACCAACACAGTCCAGTTAATTCAAGTCTCCTTTGGTTGTAGAAGAGTTAAGCCAGAAGCTACACAAGGGGAAGGTGTTGAGATGGGTCCCGATCCAGCTAGGGCACCCTTGCCTCTGTGCAGTGAGCGGGACAGGCTTGGCTTGCTGCTGGCAACACCAGGTGTGATGGGAACGCGTTCTGAACACATCTGAGGCAAAGGGAGAAAGGACTGCTCAGTCCGCTGGCTCACGCTGACAACACACGTCTAGAAGAGACTGGATGGAAATTTGAAAGGGAGCACAGTCCCCCTGGCAGGGCAGTGCTCAGCACCTCCAGGAACCCACTCTGCTCCACTATTGCTGCTTTATGGGTCACTACGTCGTCAAGTGCAGGAAAACACTCCACGTGTCCTGTGCTAAAGGATTAAGACACAAGAATGAAAAACTCCCAGATGACTTCTTCCAAGATCTCTCTTTTCCCTGACTTCCTCCAGATTTCTCACTTCTTGGGCCTGGCCAATCGCAGCTCTGTAAAAAAGGAGCCTGAATGGATACTGCCTATTGCTGGAGAAAACTGCACTGAGCGAGTGAAGGAGCTCCTCTCCCATCTCACTGGAGATGATCCCTGTCCTTGAGCAAACCACACACACAGATGTCCCAGTAAACACACGGACAAACCTCGTAAAGCAACGCCCTGCAGGGACAGAGACCTGGGCAGGTGACATAAAATCTCTTCCCTGCTTCTGGACTCTGGCAAGGACACACACCTGACTGCTCACCACATGATCCCTGAAACATCTCCAGTGCCAGGGCAGCCTGACTGATCCATTTTCTTTAAATGCAGTAACAAGAGCAAGGCCCTGGCTGTGCCTAGGAACCCACCTATGAATCAAACCTGGAGCTTGAACACGCTGGATCAGTAATGTGACCATTTCAATGGAATTGGAGATTTTTACCCAGAGTGGAGTCTTTATTTCAGCTTTACCATTTGTAAAAGGAAGAGGAAAAGGTCATGGATGCTCTCTCCCTTTGGCTGGGCCAGACTCAGATTTAAGAGAATGTCCTTGCTCACGTCACAAGAGAATATGGATGGGATGTGCATGGGTTAGGGGCCGGGCTCAGGGAAGTGAATAAAAAAAACAAAATAAAGATTCCCCCTCCCTAAACATTAGACGACTGAAACCTGCCTCCCATATTCACCAACCTCACTTTGGCTCTGAGTCAGCCAACTCATGACAGACAGAATCCTGGTTACAGGCTAGCGCTGTGTTTTGTTCAGGCAAAGGGTCCTGCCCCCGAGGAGTCTGTGCTTTTCCACTCAGCCAAGCAATCTGATCAATTGTCTGAACGTTCGTGACAAGCCACTGCATCTGCTCCGGGGGCACCGGCGCTTCCCTGGCTGGCCGAGGGGTCTGCTCGAATGCACACAATCTCTCTGATGTCCACGGGCTCTGCTCCGAGGGGGCTGAGGCCACTTCCCAGCTGGGCTGAAGGGTTGGCTCTGGTAGTTTCTCTGCTGTCCGGGAAGGCTGCTCCGCAGGTGTCAGCGTTTTCGTGGTGGACCAGTGGCTTTGCTCGTGCGTCTGTAGTTTCTCTGTAGGCCAAGGTACTTGTCCAACCTGTGTCACCACCTTCCCAGCAGACCAAGAGATTTGCTCCCCAGCTAACATGGTCCTCTCTTTCTGCTGGGGACTCATCTCCATGGCTGGGGCTCCCCTCTCCTTCAGCTGAGCGTTCTGGTCGACGGGACGCAGCGCCTTCTCCGACAGCAACAGCCTCGGAGCTGATGCAGCCAGAGGCTTGTCCGAGGCCTGAGGCCGAGGAGCCACAGCAGGAGCCAGCTTATCTGATGCCTGAGGCCACGGGGCTGTAAGAGTGAGAGGCCTCTCCAAGAGCTGAGGCCGAGACACCCCAGAGCTGAGAGCCTTTTCCAAAGGAGGAACCCGCAGGGCCCCGGAGTCAGCGGCCTTCTCTGCAGGAAGGGGTCGCAGCACCCCGGGGGAGACAGACTTCTGTGTGAGCGGGATCTGAAGGGCCCCTGAGCTGAGGCCCCTCTCCGTGGGCAGGACGTGCGGTGACCGGGAGCCAGCAGCCTTCTCCAGAGACAGGGGCCATGGCAACCCTGAGCTGGGAGCCTTCTCTGTGGGCAGGATCTGAGGCACACCCGAATCAGCAGCCTTCTCTGGAGGCAGGGGACAGGGTGACCCAGAGCTGGGAGACTTCTCTGTGTCTGGGACCCGCACTGCCCCAGAGAAGGAAGCCTTTTCTAGAGGTGGGGATTGTGGTACTGCTGATCCAGGAGCCTTCTCTGAGGGCAGGATCCGTGAGACTGGGGAGTCTGGGACTTTTTCAACAGAAACAGACCACAGCACCTCAGGACTGGAAGCCATCTCCAATTCTGGGACCTGCAGCACCCCAGAGCTGGAAGCCTCTTGCACAGCCTGTGGCTGCGGACTCTGGGCAAAGGAGTTGTCCAGGGGCTGGAGCTGATCGGCCTCAGAGGGCTCATCCCCTGCCTGGGACTGCAGCATCCCCACGGTGGCCAGGAGTCTGTCAGACAGTGGAGGAGGCAGGCATTTCACAGGGAACTCATCCAGCAGCTCGGGCTGCTGCGCCCTGCTGTCAATGAGGGACTTGTCCGATAACTCCAAAACCTCGGGGGCATCAGGAGTCTCATCTGCCAGCTGGAGCTGCAGGTCAGCAGCAGTGACAAGTGACTCATCCAGCGGGGACTGAGGTGATCCTGGAGGAGATTTGCTCGGCAGCTGAGGCTGCGAGGCGTCACTGGAGGACTCGTCCAGCGGCCAGAGCACCGCGTTGCTGGGAGGTTTGTCGGGCTGCTGAGGCCGCAGTGCTACGATGATGGGCTGCTTCTCTGACTGCAGCCTCAGGGACAGGGCAGCCTGGGGCTTGTCTGATGGCTGCAGGCGGAGCGACAGGGTGGTGGGAGGTTTGTCCGAAGGCTGAAGCCGTAGTGACAGGGTGGTGGAGGGTTTGTTGGATGGCTTCAGCCTCAGTGACAGAGTGGCGGGGGGTTTATTTGACGGTGGCAGTCTCAGAGCCAGGGTGGCAGGTGGTTTGTCTGGTGAAGGTAGCCTGAGGGCCAGGGTGGTGGGGGGCTTGTTTGATGGCTGCAACCTCAGGGCAAGGGTGGTGGGGGGCTTGTCTGAAGAAGGCAGCCTCAGAGCTAGGGTAGCAGGGGGCTTTTCTGGTGACTGCAGTCTGAGGGCCACAGACTGAGGTAGGCTGTCCAGGGGCTGAACACTCAGGTCTGTGTCTGCCTCTGTTTCTGCAGGCACCTGCTCTGGCGGCTGGGTGTCCTCGCCGTTAGTCAGGCCTTCTATGGGAGGTGCATACTCACGAATTTCTCCTGGCTCTAGAGGGTGAGGCCCACAGGGATCATGCTCTGTGCAGCATAATCGTCCATCCAGCTTGGAGATGAAGAGCATTCCTTCCCGGTGCTGCTTGCAGAAGGACCTGGGGCACATCTCGCAGAACGAAGCTGCTTCCTTGCCACACACGTCACACTGATGCCACGGGCACTCCCACTTTCCTGCAGCACGGACACGGGAGAAAAGACACACCTTAGGAGGAGGACAAGGGCAAGAAACAAAGGCCTGCTGCAAAGGGAGTTCAGGGGAAAGTGAGAACACTCCCGTAATACCCACATACAATTCTACACATCCTCTTCTGTTTCCACCTTAGCTCGACAGGCAATTAACATGAATCTGCATTCTCAGAAGGAGCAAGGGCAATGATAATCATGACAAACACAAGCCACATCAGCTCAGACCGAAAGCCCATCTGGCTCCTGCACAGCACTGACCAACAGAGTGTCTAGAGAGAAGCAGACATTCTCAGTTTGCAGATCTCTGTAGCTCTGACTTCCATAGAAAACAGCAGCAGCTATCTGTGCACAACACCCAAAGGACTTTTTAAGCTAACATGTCAGATTCATCTTTTAATTCTGGGGGGTCAAAAACCTCCCTTCCTGTTTTTTAGAAAGAAGAAGTGAGAGAGCAGTGATCACAAGGGCTAAGTTTCTATTGTCTCTGAACCCAAAGGCACATCTTTAACCTCTGGCCATGTATGGCCACGATAAAACAAAGCTGCTCCTCCAGCAGCTCCATCTTCACACAACCTACTGACCATCAGTACCAATACCACCAGCAGGCAAAACACAACATGACACTTCAGAGACTGCTGCTTTTCTCACTTGCAGATGACCTCACTGGCTCAGCTTCCTGCTCCCTTGGCCCAAGGCTGTGTCTGGCTCTACCAAATGCTTCCAGTTCATGGACACAACCAGGTACACGTTGAGCTCCTGACCACAGGATGAGCAAAGATGTTTTTCCAAATACACCTCCTGCCTCTGTGCTCTCCCAGCACCCCACATCCCCCATCTCTCCTGCTCCCTGCCTTGCTGTGGGGAGCAGCTCCTTGCAGAGCAGCCCTGACACAGAGCTCCGAGCCAGAGGGCAACCATGGACACCAGCCAGGCCAGAGAACTTCCCAGCCTGCCTGAACCAAGCCCACAGACCTGTGGCTGTGGGGAGAAGCTCCTTTCCAGGGAGGCTGGTTTCTGCAGCACAGCACTGAGCAGCTGTGGGCATTGCTCCCTGGACTTGTGCAAGAGCAGCTCTCCACTCCCCTCTCTCACGCTGCTTCTCCCCGGGGGTTGAAAGCAACACGTAGTAAGTTTTTCCCCTCCTTTGAAGCCAGTCCAAGGCTTCTGTTCCAGTCTCAAAATATGCACACTGCTCTTATGTGTCTTTTCCAATTTTTCAGCATTTTTTTCCAAGTGAAGATGTTTAACACTTCCCATGGTCTCCCCTGCTCCTGGCTCATGGTGCTGCAGCACAGGCTGTCACTGCTCCCCCTGCACCAGCAGCATCCCAGAGAGCCACACAACACTGCAAAGATCCTGGGACCATTCTTATAGAGGTCATTTGTACAGATGGAAAATAAAAAAAAGTCAAAACCTGCTCCTTTGTTGCAGAAAGGATAAATCCTTTCAAACCACTCTAATGGTCTTTGACAGGATAAAAAGGTCTAATGAATAAGCACCCCCTCCAGGGACAGCCCAGAGCTCTTGGAAGTAAGATCACACAATTAGCAAACATGCAAACAAGCAGGAAATTCCAATTACTTGACAGCAATGCCCATGGCAGAGGAAACATTTGAAGTAGAAAGTGCTGAACCTTTCATGTCCTGAATGATACTCTGAGGAGCAGGCTATGAAAATCACTGCCTATGTGTAAAAAGAGTAAAATTGCTACAACTGACTGAAAATCATTCTCTAAAAACAGTTATTAATGGTCTTGTGGCAAACTGAGAAGGCATTTCAAATTACACCCTTCAGGAATGTATTTTAATCTGTACAATAATTTACATTTCTGAAAGCAGAACAGCAAATACTCTTACAGATACAGGTAGATAATATTGAGCCTGTAAGGGACTGCAAAAATCCAGTTGGACAGGCTCAGAATTTAAACTGGACAAATGCTCTTGCACCAACAAGGTGTAATTAAATAAAGACAGGTGCAAAACAGGATTGCAAAAGGAAGAAATAAATATGGGAAAAGAATCAAGATGAAAACTCAAGAAGGATAAAGCAAACCATCAACATCCCATCAATGTAAGTTATTTTTGCAAAACAAGTAAAATATAATTTCCAAAGAAATTTTATGTAAAAAACAAAAGATAATTACTCTCTTCTGTCAGAGTAAGCAAGGCCTTGGCTGCAGTGCTGTTAAAATACTTGATTCCAGTTTTAAAAAAATGTGTAGGCAAGTGGGACACAGTCCAGAGTAGATCAAGAATAGAAACTTGAGGCTATGTTTGTACAAGCCGGAAAAGGACTGAGACAACAATCTTCACTATGTAAAGAAATGTGTATCACAGAGCTGGCAATCCTTAGTGTTTTTAAGTCAGGCTGTTAGGAGAGACTTTGCAAATGGAAAGCAGGGGAACAGGCTGGAGGCTGGACTGTACTTTCGGAGTATTTTTTTTTTCAAATTTTTGCCCTGATTTCACCACAAACTAGAATATGCTTTGATACTGTTCTCTTATGTATGAACTAATGGCTGTTCAGACATTCAAGAGATTCTTTTCTAACTCCTATTTTCCAGCAGTGCTTCTCCTCACCATTCAACTCACAACTGTTTTCAACTTTGGGAAAACAGCCAGTGTGATGACCAATACCTCAGGTATTGTTGGGATTACGCTTTGCCAGGCCCCAAGAATGGGGTCAGTTCACAAGCACCATCTCTTAGGCAAGGACCAACTCCCCCTTCAGCAACTTTTGCAGTCACAGTGGGGTGCAAACCAGGGCTGGGTTAGTTGGGCAACATGATCTGCTCAAGTGAGAAAGATTTCTCTAAAAGTTAAGAAGCCATGAATAGAGTGCAAGGTCACAAGCAGCACCCAGGACACCCAGCACCAACACTGTGAGCCAAGCAGAGCCCAGCTGTGCAGAGCACTGACCTGCAGGTCTCTTGGTCAGGTTGAGGCAGTCAGCATGGTACACCTTGGGGCAGCCTGACTTCTTACAGGAGACCAGCTGGCCTCCATCCCCACAGCTGAAGCACTCGTCCTCCCGCTCCTTCATCACCTCCGCCTGCGACCTGCGCTTCATCTGCGGCCGCCTCTTGAGCTTCTTGGACTTCTCTTCGCTCAGGCTGGGCTGGCTCTGGGGGTGGAAAGATGTTGGTTAACACAGGGCTCTGCCCCATCTACCTGCTCCCTTGCTGCTGCAAACCCTGCTGACACAAATCCCACTGCCAGCTATACCTGAGACCTGTGCAGCATCTCTAGTGCTGCTCGGTATTTGGAGCCAAGTTACTACAGCAAATAGCTCCCAGTTATTTTGAAAGAGCCTGGAAGTCATGCAGCAAAGCTTGACTGGACATGGGATTTATATGACTAGCAAGAGCAGAATGAGGAGCTGGGGTTGCCTGGTGTCACTGAGCTCATGCCACCTCTCCCAGACTCTTCAGGTCAAAGCAGTCAGGTCTCCTGGCACACATGACTCAGAAAGAGCCTATTCAGGGCCTTCCTGCACTTTTTCACATTCATCACTTCCCTCTCCATTTTCAGTATGAATTTATCTGTCATCAGTTTAGACCTACTCGTTCTTGTGTCAATGCTGCTCTTTTGCACCAGAACCACAGAATCTTTACGGTTGGAGAAGACCTCCAAGATCATCAAGTTCAACATTTGAAGCTTTTCTATCTCCCTCAAGAAACCCCTGGGACACACTCCCCTGCTTGCAAACTGAAGATTTCACAGTCTGCACACTCAGTCTTCCCAGTGGCTTTTCTTTGCCCTTATTGAGTATATTTATCCCAAAGGAAAGTTACAGAATTACACATGCTACCTCAGATAACACCTTGTACAAAGACACCAACACTCAGCCAAAAGAACAGAAAATCCCCCAAAGCACTGCCCCCATTTGCTTTTTCCACAGCTGTGTCACACCACAGCTCAGTCCTGTGGCAGCTGAGCTGCACAGTGGCTCCTTCTCCACCACAACTGCCCAGCCATGACCTCCTCATGGTGGATTTGTTTCTGCTGTTAACCTCTCCAGGTGTGTACTATGGAATATCCAGTCTCCATTCCCCCTATACTTGGTTATTCCTTTGCACCCCCCCATCCTCTTACTCTCCCACACCAGTGACAAGCAAATTCTGCATCATCAGTAGAGTTAAATTATCTGTGTAGTGAAGTAACTACAGCTGGACCCAGGACAGGCAACTAAATGGTTCAAGTGCTCTCTTCTCTGGCCTAAGGCTTCCTCAACCCTGCTCTTCCAACTCCCCCTGGAGCCAGGCTGAGCCTCCCATTGTGTGGAATACTCAACTCGACAAAGATGATGCTTCTTGCCCCCAGTCCTGACCTTATCAAAGCACCATCAGTTTAGTTTATCTAAGGAGACACGAGCTAAATTCTGTGCCATTTTCTACATCTCTTTGTGTTCAAATATGTGTTCTCCATGCAGGATATATCTGTGTGCTGAGACAATGCTTATGAAGCAATTTTGACATCCTTTATTCTGCAAAAATATAATGCATAATATTTTCATCACCAAAACATTTAAAAACCTTGGTCTCCAGGCCTACAATTTCAGAACTCTGCAGCTGGTTATCCAGCTTTCCTGTCACCAAGGAGCTACATCTCTTGATTCTTTCCTTCCCCTTCACACGTGGAAGTTTCTGCTTTCATACCATCATTACCCCTGACAATAGGGACAAGCCAGGCCTTTCTTATCACTGAAAATGCAGGCACTGAAATGCTTCCATCTAAACTATGCCACCGATTTTCAGCCATCTAATTACAAAGAGAACACGAAAATCCCTTCACAGCTAATTT
Source organism: Camarhynchus parvulus (assembly GCF_901933205.1). NCBI lineage: Eukaryota > Metazoa > Chordata > Aves > Passeriformes > Thraupidae > Camarhynchus > Camarhynchus parvulus. Next base: position 15,011,910 of record NC_044583.1, on the reverse strand, counting down.
GAATGTCTAAGAGAGGTCTAACAGCTGGACTAAGCAATTCCCACTTGCTCCCTGCAGTACCATAGACTCCCAAACATTCCTCCACACTCCCAGTTAGAACTGATTATACTCAAGTTCACTTTTAAGAGTGAACTTGAGTATAATCAGTTTTGTCTTGCTGTATCTTCAGCAAGCTTAAAAATGCATCTATTGTGAGAAGAATTTTTTAAAAAAACCACCCCAAGGTATTGTTTTCTCGGTACTGTTTCTTAGACCATCTCATCAAGATGGAATGAGTTGCCTCAGATATCACAATGGAACATGAATGCCAACTAAAGGGCACCTTTCTCTCATTTCCATCGTGCAACCTGCAATTTCAAGGCAAAAATGACAGTCAAACCATGTATAACACAGGGGCAGCACAAAATCAATTGAACTTTAAATTGCAACCCGAAAAGGAGCTAAATACATCAGATGTGCCACTCCCCCCATCTGTCAGCTTCTGAAGACATCCATTTTTTATTTCTGTAAGTTAATTTTTCTGAAGAACTAATCTCTGGAGAATTCATAAAACCTCCCCTATATACTGATGGGGCTCAACAACTGTGCTGCTGGAGGTTTTTAACCCTTAACTGTGGGCACGGCAGGATCCACATGCCAGAGCAGAGGGATTACAGACTGATTTGGTGAAGCATTTGTAACAAACCAACAGCTGAGACATAGATTTAGCAGGTGACAGCTGGGAACTGGGCCAACTGCTCCTGTTATTTCCTTTTCCCAGTGAGAACCAGCTCACACAAGGAGGTAATTGAAATCAATTCCTGTTACTGCAACACTACAGTTACAAATCGAAGCCCTCAAAAAGTCAGTGAGTTCTAAAAGCTGGTGGTTTTTCAACTACAGATATGGCAGATTTCTTATGTCTGTTTGATGTGTAAAAATCGGTCATTTCATTAAAACCAGAATAAAACCAAGAACTTTACTACAGAATAGAGATAGCAGCCTTCTGGCTCTAAAGCAACTTCAGTGTGAAGGAATGTGAGTTTGCTGGCCTTCCATGCATGCTCATAATTTACTTTGGGAGTCTTTACTTTGGGAAATGGGCTGAGTTGTGTTTTCTTCGTTATCTAATGAAGTCTTTCCCATGCCTGTCCTTTGCTCCTCTAGTGCTATGGAAAATGTCAGGATAAGAAGCAGATTAAAAAAAAAATTTAAAAAACCCCACCCTCTTTCTTTTATTCTTTCAGTGTAAAATAAAGCTTCCTGTCATTATTTATAGCAACTCTGATAACTGAAGACTAAGACTTGCTCTCAGAATGAAAACTCGAATATTTAACTCATTTCAAGCACTGTTCCCATGGCCACACTTCAATGATCTCCAACCAGAAACCTCTGCAACCAATGATTGATACACATCTATGCAAAGAGGCAATTTGGAAGAACAAAAGCTTAAAGGATGCATCATACCTTCGGCCTTACTCCTAGGAAGCCACTGCAGTTTGGGGCACCACATTTACAAACGGTCTTTCCATTTCCCAAACACTCCAGATTGTAGTTGAAAGTCAGCTCAGTCCCTGGCACAAAAGCAGATCAAAACCAAGCAAGTTGTTAATGAATTACAGAGTAGAATGTTTCACTGCTAAAATAAAAGCACTTTTTAAATACGTCACAAGTGACTGCCACCACTACACAAGGACTCCAAACTATTAATCTCCCCAAAGATCTGTGTAGATTGAAAATTCAGTAAAACCCCTCTCCCCTACCACATTTTACAGCTAAAAAGGGCATTGATCCTGTAGCAGGCCCCTGTATCAACCTCCACTGATACCATGTGTGTGTTTCCTTATGTTAATGCTGCTGTTAAGCCTCATGAATACCCCAATGTAAATAAAAATTAAATCCCCTTCCAGAGAGCTACAAACCCTCCCTTTTCCTTACAGAACCCCCGAGGCTACTGCAGGCATTGACAGTGTGTTCCTTACCAGCTTTGATATTTACAAGTGCGAAGAGCCCGACCCGAGTGTCACCATTCACACACCATTTCTGAGTCTCACAGTTGGGCTGGCAGCAGTGGTTCATGAACCGAGCATAGTTACCCTTTGGCCCAGCATCAATGATTCGATCCTGGAATTGCAAAAAAACAACCCAGAAAAACACATTTCAAGCAGCTATCATGAGCTGCAATCAACCAGCTCTGATGCCTCTGGCCAGTGCTGGCAGATCACACGGCAATAGAGCCTCCTGCACATCATCCTCCTCCTCAGAGACACAGGACTTTCAAGGGACAAAGACACTCTCCCAAACAGCCAGGACAGTGCCACTGCTGCTTGCTGGGAAACAAGGTCTCTGTGGCATCAGCATTGGATAAAAACCACCCCAGCACACTTCCAAGGCAGCGCTCGTGGTTCCAGGCCCCAACTTCTGCTTAAAGCAAAATAGCAATTCCTATTTCTTACATGTCAGTGTATAGAAAGAAAACAAGAAGAGTGTGTAAGGTGAGGTACACTGGTGCACAGCTTGTTATGGGGCTGGAGAGGAGAGGGAAGCTGCAACAGAGATTTGCTTTTGTAGCAACGAGGCGATATTAACACTTGGGCCTGCCCCATCAGCCATACAAGGAGAACAAGATATGGTCAGTGTGAACTTGCAGCAGGATGAGGGGAAAGACAAAGCAGCCACTGTTATCCTGTCCCACACTCTACAGTTTCCTCCCCATGTCTGTTTTCATGGTTTCTTTCTCATCTTTCCATGGTTGAGTAACAAAGTGGGGAAAGCAGCTGACACAATCACTTAAACTCTAAAAATCAGGAGTTCATAGCAACAACCTGGCCTGCAGGACCCACTGGGGACCCTGTGGCTGTAACTAAATCCATCAGTCTACTGAGAACAGCAAGACCTGAGACCTGAACTCAGATGAAGGTCTTGCTGTGCCTGTAACTTACATGCCTCTTCTGGCACACACCAACCACATTCTGGGCTCTCCAAAGTCCAGCTGCTGGGAAGGATCCCATGTTCCCAAATTCAGCCTCTCATGCTGAAGTAGGATCTGCAGTCCTCAGACAACTGTCTTCACCTCTAATGAACAAACTCAGGCAATGCCTGTTCAGACTTTCCTCCTAAGCCTGAAATCCAGCCTGAAGCTCCTCTATTACACATTAATTCATTTAATAATTTCAGAGGAAATGCAGACCAGCTCGTCAGCAATGCTTAGCACCTTTTTGCTAGATGGAGTATCATGCCTTCATTCCCATCTTTTTATTTCTGTTCAGGATGCTGGCAGGACATTCCTTGCACATACCTTATCCAGTGTCAGCATGTAGAAATTGGTGATGTCGTGCTCCTGAGCATAGCGGATTCGGGCTCGGCACTCCTCCTCATCAATTAGCTCCCCAACATACTCATTAACAAATTCACCCTGCCAGACACAAAACAAGCTGATAAGACAAGACAAATTATCTGCAGGATGGAGGGACATCAACCTTTTTGCTAGAACTTAGCTCCTGTTTCCTTCCTAAAAATTTCTCCCTGTGCTCTGCAGCCAGTTTGGCCTATAACCTACACCAAAAGCCCTGAACCATACATCCGTTTCACATGCTCAAATGACTCAAATTAAATAAAGAACTGTGACCATCAGGTTATTCTTTGTGCCAAAGAAAGAATTAGCATCCAGGGACAGCACAGAAGTTAACCACAAGAACAGCACTTCGCTGCAAAGCTCAAAGCACTGCCCTAATTGCATTCCAGATGAAAACAATATCCCTTTGGGGACCAGCCACATGGAGCAGCAGGATGCACCTGGAGCACCTGCTCCTGCAGTGAGTGCAGGAGTTCTCCTGCAGTGAAGTACTGCAGAGACTGTACTCCAGCCACTAAAGAGAACCCCAGCTCTGCTCCAGTGGGGCTAATAGGTCCCCCCACTAAATAACTGAGTGTTTCTGTTTCCAGTCTGTCTGCTGAAAGTGAAACAAGCACATGGAATGGCAGAAATATCCTTTAACTTATGGCACAGCAGGCAGCAAAGTTTTCAACAGGACAGACTCACATTTTGCCTCTTCTATCAAGGCCTCCCTCTTATCACGTCATCACTACTCCCTTTTCAGACATTCTTCTCTTACTATGCTGAAAGTCCTCTGTTTCACTTTATCCTTTATTAGCTTTGGGGTTCTTTTGGATTTAACATTCCTCCTTCTTCGTTCAGCACAGATGTGTGTCCAAAGAATTGCTCTTCTTTGCATTTAAAAAACACATACAAGTGTTTGATGTGGAGATAATCAGTTTCAGCAGTAATAACAGCCATGTCCAAGACACTGCCCTTTTTTAAGATCCAAGCCCGGGTTTCTGTTTCTGACACAAGATTCTCATGCTGGATAAGCCTGGTTAGTCAAGAATGGGGAGGAGGAATAATCACTGTTCCCCCATCTGGAAATCCTGAGCACTGTCCCATTGTTCTTACAAGCAGACTGACCAAGCAATCACCTTTCTTACCCTGTGGGACATGCAAATAATTTTCCCGGTCAGCTGAGCCAAAACACTTTTGTCAAGACTGCAAAGACTAAACTCAACTTTTTTTCTAAATGGCATTCTACAGAAAAAAGTCTTTTTCAAACCAAGACTGATCAAGAGAGAAACAACAAGAGAAAGCAACACAGAAAGAGCACAGGTACCTTCCTGATGTCTGTTTTGGCCTGCAGGCCCCAGCCTCGTGCCAGCGTGCGGAAGATCTGCACCTCGGGGTACTGGCGCTTGGAGAAGCACTGGTTCTGGCAGCGCTCCCCCGCAGGGCACACCAGGGGGTGGCACTCGTAGAGCAGCATGCGGTTGATGCACTCCGAGTCCAGGCCGCAGGGGTTCTCGTCCGTGGGTTTGCAGTTGCAGCGCGGGATCTCGGACAGGTCTGCAGTGAAGATCTGCACCTTCCCCACGGGCCGGTTCACCTTCAATGCACACGAGGGACATGAGCTCTTGGGAGCTACAGGTTACCCCGACAGGCATTTCTGTACTCCACCCTTGCCTACGAGCTGCAGTGACTTAGTGACAGCGAGGGGCAGAAGGACACAAGTACAGGCACAGCTGTACTCCTGGGAATTCTATTTCAAGAGGCAGAAGGTTAGAGGAAACAGCTCAGGAGGATGCAGGTTGCCTGTTAGCATCACCTGGTGCAGTGTGTATTCTGTGACCCTGGAGAGGTGAGAGGCTGCCAAGTGTCCCCCTCCCATCATCACTGAGCCCACATCCAGCCCAATGCTCTTGCTGGGGCACACAGCATCCCTGTGACCAGCACCAAGCCACTTTGTGCATCAAACCACACCTTTTCCAGTCTGAGTGTCAGGTGCTTTTCCTCAGCTTTCCCTTACTGCCCTGCTTTTTGAATGTTACCTTCAAGCTGGTTTGTGCTCTCAGCTGTCACACCTGTGACAGAAGGCCTACCACGCAGTTACCTCCCTACCCAACTGTCCTGCAGATGTAAATGGAAGCCAAACCAGACAAGGCTGGGGTTAGAAGGCCCAAAGAGGAGCTCAGAGTTAAGCCAAGGAGCTCTCTAAAAACCGCTCCAGGAGGAAGCGGAGTGCAGCACCAGGTGGAGAAGTGACTGGCATGTCTGTGGCATGAGCTGGGTCCTTGGGGTTTGGTTAAAGGCAGCAAACGCTGAAAAGCAGGCAACAGAGAGTCAGGACTTTGGAGAGAGACACTGAAGAAAAGCTCCTTGCTGCTCTTTCCCTGGGTGAACCATTGTCTCACTTTCCTCTCCCAGAACATGAAAGGAAGGGATTTTAGCAAAACTATTCCAGCCCCCGTATAAGTTACCTAGTCCCACCCACAGCCTGTCTGAGGCTGGCCCAGTCCTGATCCCCCTTTGTTTAAACACAAACCCTGCAGAAACCCCTCATTAATCACTTCAACACAGTCTCCCCCACCTTCCTCCTAGAACTGAGCCCCACCTCCAGCCTTCCTTGTCACGCAGGTTCTCCTCTGCTGGTTCCCATCTCTCACCCAGACTCATCAAGAGTGGCAAGACTCACAGGATTGGGTCAATCCTCTACTGGTACTGCTCTAGCACTGCCACTGCACACCACACATACCCAGCACACACCTGCCCTATTCTCTGAGGCACTGCTGGGAAGAAACCAAAACAGGGCAATGCTTGGACTCAGCACAAGCCTGATGTGATGAAAGATCCCAAGTACATTTTGCAGCAGCCTCTCATATGGGTGTTCCTTGGGATGGACTCGAGGTGCTGATCTCCTTAGAAGGAGTGGACACAAACAGCTTCATCCATTCCATCCTGAAGCCCTCTCCAGTTCACCATCTGCTCCTGCAAACCGCTTTGCTTTCAGAGAGACAAACAGCTTGCACCCAGACCTCAGAAGAGCTGCCATGACTAATGACCACAACCGTCATTATTTATATAAAAGGGTATTTCAAAGGCTCTAAACTGCTTCCAAAGTTCCTTCATGTTGTGGCCAGAGAAGCCTAAAAATAGCTATAATGAGAAACTACTTCCTCCACTGAAGCTGCCAGGCCCATACTGCTGCCACAGCATTCAGTTGTGCTCTTTACACCACACAGTAACTCATGCAGGATATACCTGCCCGCCTAAAAACCTAGCTAGATACAAAAAATGCCAGAAATCAGTTAAGCTTTCATATTTTGCCACATAAAAAGGGAAGGAGCAGACAGAAGCAGCAAAAAAAGAACACAGTCCCTGAGTCAATGGGTTTCTGGTCAGCTGGGATCCAGTTCTCAGACACAGGCACATGCTTGGCCTCAGCTCTCTTCTCAAGTCACCTCCATCCTCTAGCTATAGCTGCTCCAATTCTAACTCAACAACAACAATAATATTTAACAGCCCTTAATGTGAATAGGTCCCCAAAACAGAGGAAAAGGGCTGATATTGCAGCCTGTACACCTGCTTCAGTATTTCTGTTCGGTCACCAACTGATACAGAAAGAGATATAAAACAATAGCAGATGATAGAAGATACTGTGGGTTACCACACCCTCCACACAGCCTTGCTGCACTGCACCCTGACCACCTCCTGTCCTGGTCTGTCCACCTTGCCACCAGCAGCATGGAGCATTTGACCACACTGGCCATTACCAGCCCTCTCCCCTGAGTTCTCAAGGTACAGAGACAGTTCCTTTGGACCACACAACTGACACAGACAGCACAGACATGACCAGATCTGTTCCAGCAAACCAGAGCACCTCTGTTACTGCAGCCCAGCTTGCTGATGATGGAGAGAGGATCAAAGGAACCTTCAAGAACAGCCAGACACCCAAACATCAGAAATGTTTCTGTATACCTGTAAATCACCTGCACTGAGAGCTCAAGACTTCTCTTCTGCACCTGCCCCCCACCACCTCCCCTCACCTTGATGTGTTTGTAGGGAGGAGGTTTCTTGTCATTCTTTTTGTCTTCCTGAAGTTGTCTCAGTTCTTTCTGTGCTTTCAATTCTTCAAATCTCACAGCAGCTTCCTGAAGAGCTAAGTGAGAGAACAGGCTCTGTTATGAGGAACTCCCTCTGCTCACACAGAGCTGGGCAGCCACTGTCCACCCAGTGTTCACCAAGAGGAGGGTGAAGAAAAGGCCAATGCAGCAGAGAAGTGCAGAAATTACAGTCAAGGGCCTGCTCATGGGTGATGAACCATCCCATGTGCTGGCTCTCTTTGCCTGCCCTCTTGGGCAGAGATGCCAGGCAGCTACATCCACAACTCTCAAGTACACTTTTATATCAAGATAATGACTGCATTGCACAGAGGGAAGCTGACACAGCAGCAAGCTCACTTGAATTTTGAGATGCTATATCAGAGCTGGACAAAGATTTGAGATCTGCACATCCTTCTCCCTCTCTGGGAGTCAAACAGACACTCTGAGCATGCTGGATGTTACATAAGCAGCAGCTCATTCTACACCTTTAATTTCACTTCAGTTCTAAGAAGACATTTTTCTCTGCTACATGAATGACACTTTTCCAAAGAGAATGAAGAAGGCAAGACCATGTACTTCCCTGGATGAAGACAAGTTACCTTTTTTGTAAATGCCATCCACGCCTTTCCCCATCTTGTCTTTGCTGCTGACATCACCTTCCATGTAAGGGAACACACGAGCCTGGTGGGTCCACAGGTAGTCCTTGGAGCCAAAGAACAGCACAGGGAACTCGCCAATGTCATGTTTCATTTTTTGGATGTTGACAGGAATTGTCCTAGGATGGCAAATCTCAGCTGGCCACCACCTGCAACACAGGAAAGGGCAGATGAAACCTCTGGCTTCCCCACTTCCAGACACCTCAAAAGTATGCTAGTGCATGGAGACATGGGAAAAAGTGTGTGAGGGCCTACCAGCAAGGCTGGTGGGGAGAAAAGAGGCTATTGGAGGAGGAAAGCTCACGTTTTATGAGCAATGTGCATGCAAAAAATGCAGAGGCCAGCTGCAATGAACCCTGCAGAGAGGAGCAGCTCCTCACCTCCATCACCATGAGCACTGCATGAAGAAGGAATGGGGACAAGTCTGTTCTATCTTCACCTACCTGTAGCGCCCAACTTTCACCCAGACTACTTCTTTGTAGTGTGGCTTTTTGCCTGCCTTGCAATCATTACAATACCAGCTTCCCTCTGGCATCTCAATGTTTAGACACTCACGGTGAAACGCAGCCGGGCACGACTCGCAGCATAAAAGGCTGCCCCCTGCAAAGAGAAAGAGGAGAAATTTATCAGTCACTGTGCAGAAGCCCTGCACTCCCCATTTCCAGACAGACCTGGAAAAAGAGAATGATGGTCTCCTGCAAAAAGTTGGGCCCTATTCACAGTAAAAAAAAAAAAGAACCCTTCTAAGAATCCAGAAATCCAAAAAAAAAAGTGTAGTTTGAAGCTGGACTTAAATGTGGAAATACAGAGAGGCAGGCTGCTCTCTGCAGTTCCCATTGGGACATTCAGGATGGGAAAAGCTTCTGCCCTCTGTAATGAATTCCAGGCCGGGCATTCCCTGGGGCCAGGGGACCTCACCTTCCGAGCAGACAAAGCACCAGCTGACGTTGACGTGCTCGTGGTTGCGGCAGCCCCGGCGGGCAGTGAAGTGGTTGGGGCAGATGATGCTGTTGGAGGCCAGGACCACGGAGCCGGCGGCCAGGCAGAAGTCGTTGGAGTGATACGCGACCGGACACCGCACGCAGCGCATCAGGCGACCTGGCACCGACAGCCACACAGTCAGCCCCTGCACGATCACCCCTCCTTCCTGCTCAAACTAGACTCTACTCATACCTAAGCTCAAAAGGAGCTTTGGAGAAGGAAGCTGACCTTTAATTTTTATAGACCATCCATGATATACTCACTGGGTTTCTATGAAGTTATTTAATATAACTAAATATATATAAAATTATAAAATCTGGAATACCTATACCATAGATAAAATTGCATTATTTAGAAGTGAAAAATATCCTGCGTGCTGTGCAGAAACAGTTCAAGAGTTCACAGACTGGGACTGCTTCCTATCATACACAAATAATTACTAAATCAGCTCCGACAGTAATTACAGACAGGGTGTTCCAAGTGCTTAGCTGCACATAATGAAATCAATCCATGTAGCTTCTGAAAACACAAGCACTTGCCTCTTGTTTATCAGATTTTACCCTGAAATTCCAGAACTTCCAGGCAATTCAGACTTCCCTACAGGCCTAGTTTATGTGAGGTTTTTGAGTTCAGTTTTCAGTTCCTCACAGCAGACTATAAACAGGAAGAAGAGATGGGAGAAGAGGGGTAAATGTGACCATTGAGAAGCAGCAGCCAGTCAACAAATGTTCAGTGGGGAAGCGGCTGGCTGTGGGCTTTTGGCCTTGGTGTTGTTTTCTACACCAAATACTGATAAATGGGGGCAAAAAAGCCAACTTTGACACAGACTCTGAGGACAAAAATAGAGCCAGTCTTATTGTCACCCATCTTAAGACACCAAGGATTAAAGAAAGGCAGCCTTAGAAGCAAACATACACAGCAATCACAAAAGTTTTAAGTTTGATCATGTGAGATAAAGGTCAAGGTATTGCTGCAAACAGCTCAAACAAATGTTTGCTTAGGAAGCTTAGCCCAAGGGTGTCTCCACTACAAGATGAGAGTTTACATAGAAAAAAAACGGATTAGTAGAACAATATCATAGTTTGCCCTGTGCTGCTCTTGATGCTGCTGTGTTGACAGCCCATGCTGCTAAGCAAGGCACCATCTGCAGCACTGGCACAGTGAGGAGCAGGTGGGAGAAACACAATCGTGTCTGTACAGCTCCAGAGATTTACTCAAAAACCCACTGAGGCCTGAGGCAAGGCTGGGCGTGCAGGAATTCCAGCCTCGGGACAGCCTGAGAACATTCCAGCTGCCATGGCCGACCGTGGGGAGTGCTGCTGAGCCTCACACTCTGACACCACCCCTTCCACTCCCCTGGGAGCAGCTACTCCTCAGCAAACACAGCCAGTGCTGAGGCAAGGACACAAAGGCAAGAGTGCAAAGAACCGGTGAACCAGGTGGACATGAAACAAAGAAAAACCAGGTGACTGCACCCCCCAGACCACCCTGGAGGACTGGGTACCTTTAGAGGCAGAGATGTTTGCTGGGTTAGCAGCATGGCAGGTCATGCAGATGTGCAGGGAGCAGCGGAAGCCCTTGTTCTGCATGACTGTGGGCGGGTATTTCTGGATGCAGGCTTCGTGGTAATACTTCCCACAGAGGGGCAGCAAGCACCGCTTCACATCCTCCCCGCAGCTCTTGCACACAAAGCAGGTGTGGACCCCTGCAGAAAGAGCAAGGCACTGGTCACACAGGAGGGCTAAATGAGGGCCTGATGCTGTCACCAGGCTGCCTGACAACACAGCACAACTTCCCAGCCTGCTGCACCCATCCCAGAGCACAGCTCTCTGCACCAGGCTGCTTTGGCCTGAAGCTGCAGTAGAACTCCACATCAAAATAAATATTATTATAGCTGGGACTTCAGGCCAAGGAAAAAAAGAAAATAAAAAAAATCAATAACCCTACTTTGAGATTTCCTCCTTTCCAGCCTGAAAAAGACTTCTCCTCCCCATCAGACCCCTTTCCAGAGTCCCAGGTAAGAATTTGTCTCTTTCCCAGCAGATCATGGACATTCACTTTGTACATCAAGTCTGAATCAACAGTAAGGCTGGTAAATATTTGAAGCCATTATTAAGGGCTTCAAATCAACAAAGAGAAGGTTTAGATTAAACATTAGGAAAAAATGAGGCCCTAGCACAGGTTGCCCACAGAAGCTGTGGATGCCTCTTATCTGGAAGTGTTCAAGCCAAGGTTCAACAGGGCTTGGAGTAACCTGTTCTAGTGGAAGGTGCTCCTGCCTGTGGCAGGGGCGTGGAATTTGATGATCTTTAAGGTCCCTTCCAACCCAAATCACCCTGTGATTCTAATTAGAAAGTCATTATCAGACATCAAACCAATAATGTGAGGACTGAGAGCTACTCAGCAGCCCTACAGCAGGCAAATCACTCCAGTCAAGGCAGCACCAGGTAAGGCCACAGTCCTGCCCTACCTGTGGAACACTCATTGCAGATGAATTTGCCCTTTGGCATCTCGGAGAGCCCAAGGCACTGCAGGTGGAAAGCACCACAGCACTGCGCCTCACACAGCAACAACTCCCCTGGCTTCTCACAGATCTGGGGGAGAGAAACACAGTATCAGCTTGAGCAATTTTCCTCCCAGCAGCACCCCACACAGCAGCAACCCCCATGCTGGCCAGAAAGGCCAGCAGAGACCTCCCGGGGAAAAATGTTACATTTTCATTGTGTCAGTTAATTCGTGTAGTTTGTGTATAACCACTGTTATTTACCATCCAACTCCCTGACACCCTACATTGGGTAAAATGTATCTTATGCTGGTCACATCTCCCTAACCTCTGTGAACTTTAAGAGGAAGAAATGCTATTGCAGGAGAAATGCTTGATACAGAACACAAAAAGCTGATTAATTCCACAATAAGCACTTGGAGGCTACCTGGGCTTACCTGGGGCACCAATGTGTCCCAGAACTTACACAAAAATACTTTACAGTGGGATAGTTTCAGAGAGATTTCTTTAGGAACACTACCTGACACACATTCTCCTTGAGAGCTGCTCCTCCTCCACGCTCCCCCTGTATCTTTTTGGACGAAGGCACTCCATGGTCATTCTCTGACCCCTCCTCATGACCCTCTTTGGGGCTTGCAGCAGTCCCATGAACCGATGTTTCCCCCTTGAAAGAGAAAACTAGAATTAGGACTCTCAGTAGCACCTATCCTGCCTTGGAAATTACAAATTCAGTCACAGTTTGGCAGGTGTTACACACCCTGGAGAGAACATCTCCCATTACAGTTCCTCCAAAAGATTTACAGGAAAGGAAAGGAAAGAACTCTTAGTTTACTAGGTGATTAAAAATACACAACACAATTACCTTTCTGTGCATAACCACTCTCTGAGCAAGGAGTGAGCCCTGAATGGAAACAAATCAGGTAGAAAAAGTCAGAAGCACCCCAGTATCTACTTGCACTAGAAACACAAATGAAAAACCTCAATCTTCATAGCACCTGTCACACACTAAACCAACTACATTTTTCCTCTACACTCAGCTTGTTCTAACCCATGTGAAATAGAGATACAAAGGTACTCGAGGCCTGTGTTGGGTATAAAATCAGCCAACCCCAAAAGGAGCAGCACAGCAGGGCATGCACAGCCCATCCTGACTGAGGTGTGCAGTCTCCCACTGTCCTATATGAGCGTACAGCACTGCCCATAACATCCTCTGGTGAAAAACCATCCTGGGGAGAGGATGGGTTTCAAACGATAAAGGTCCAACCACACACTCACAGGCCAAGTCAGATCCTGCCACAAGGTTTCCCAGTGTCCATGGCACCTGCCCAGGCAGTCAGGAGGAAAGAATAGCAGGTATCCTAGAGACATTTGTTTCTAGCACAAAATGTGGCTGTCCTGCAGCTACACCCTGCAGCAGTGCCACAGATTCTGTCAGGACAGGCAACTGAGGGCTAGAAAACACCATCCTGCCAGCTTCCAGCCCACTTGGGAGCTCTAGGGAACACTCCAGTGGCCTCAGCAGCCCCAGCTGCCACTCCAGAGTAGGGACAATTTAAGGACATTAATACTGCACTAAAATGATGCCTTTAGCTACGTGCTTTGAGCCAGAACATTTTAAGGACTCTGCCACTTTTAAATAAGGCAGCTCACTGCAGGTAGCTGAGTGATCTCAGTGCACAGCTGCCAGCTCCTCCCTGGGTCACCAAGCTGTAGCCACTGTACACCCAGGCACAAATAGTACACCTGAGAGACCTTGTGAGAATTCAAAGTGCTGGCAGAAGCAGCAGCCATCACTCCCACACCCCCAGGCCTGCTTGGTGCAAGCCTGTCCAGCCAACAATCACGAGAGGGAGCTTTGCAACACTTTCTGTAAGGGAAAGGCTGAGCTGTGTGTGCTCCTAAAGCTTGTAAGCTGAATTGAATGCCTTTTGAACACATTCTGAATCTCGGCAAAAAAGGACAAAGGACATAAAGATCTTCTAAAGTTTAAAGCTGGAAGAACCTGGAGCTAGTATTTGCTCAGATAATGATGCTTTCTTTGCCTGGAACTGTTGGTTTTTCCCCTATTCCCTGAATGTAGCAGTATGAGTTTATTTGGGGACACTTTAAAGCCATGTGCCTTCTGTGGAGCAATGAGGCACAGATGCAGTGAGGGTATATTGAAGTACACATTACAAAGATGAATGGTATAAACTGATTTTATTGAGAGAAAAAAAAAGAAAAAAAGCAAAGTCCCAACTACAGGCTACTGCCAGTCCAACACACCTTACAGAGTACTTGTTCTAACACTGCTCCCAGAACTGCTGAGGGAAGGGATGTCAGAGCTAGAGAGGATGAGCAAGGCCCATCCTTTGTGAGCATGGAAAAAGGCATTGCCACTCAAGGATCTGCCACTGTTTCCCTTCCTTCCTCTGCCCAGCACAAGCACTGCAACACTCCATACCTCCTGCAGAAAGAAAGGCTCATCCCAGGTCTTCTTCCAGAACCATCCCTGCTGCTGTGTCTGGCACAATCCCAAAGCCTGACCTGTTCTTTGGCACAGCCTGACCTTGGCTCACAACCTTGACAACCATTTCAACAGCATTTTCCATCCCATTCTGTCAGTCTCTTACTGCCTGATGTTGTAAATTTGCACTCCTGGTTCCACAGACAGGCAAGGCCAGAGAAAGCTGCTCAGCTCAGCCCAGGCTGACAAGCTTTCCCCTGCCCTCTTTTCTTTGGAAGGCTTCACTGGGCTGTATCATCAAACCATGTATTTCTTCTAGCAAAGTGGAGTTCCTTGCCCAGTGTGTGCAGTCACTGAGGGAGCAGCATGGTTTGAATTCCACATGAAAGCACAACAGCATCTCCACAGCATCCCAAAACTCACCTAAGCCAGGGGATGAACACCCACCACAGCAGCTAAAGAGACAGAATTACATAGAAAGGGAGGTTGGCAAAGGTGCCAAGCATTGATCTTTTTTTTTTGCATGGTTTACACCATACCTGACTTCTGGTACACAATACAAATGTCTACATCTAGAGGCAGCTAAGGCTGGGTTTCCTCTGCAGTGAGTAGTGACTACAGGATTCAGAGCATGGCCTAGATCTCTGCTGCTCTGAGCTGCCCCTCTTTTCACAGAGAATTTGCTGTCTCTTAGTGGGTAGAGCAGACAATGCTAACTGCCCCTGCCCAGCACTGGCAAAGGCATTTGTACAGGCTGTTTTAAAACATTAGTCCAGCTGAGCATGCTTCAAAAGAACACTAGCACCAGCACAGGAAAGCATACATGGACCAAGGGTATTACACCAATTTATTAACTTTATCACAAATGCCCTTTCCAAAATGCAACAGGATGGCTGGAACTGCTTAAAGTGGTGTGAGGTTTCTGTTCTCCTGTAAACTGTGGTTATAATAACAAATATAACAATATTGATCTATAATTGGCTCCTGAAATACATACTGACTATCCTGCCTGCTGCTGAACCTGGGCCACTGGAAGTGAGAGGCGATGGCGAGAGGCCCAGAGGTGTCCTTGCCTCTCCCAGGAACTCTTGCTTCCCCTACACTTGCTGATAACTGGCTCATTCCTAAAAGGCAAAATGTGCTTGTCAGAGATATTTGTACACTGACCTGCTAATATGTAGCAGAGGGAATTGCCCCTGTTATCCCTTTCTGCTGAATGGCAGAATGCAATCAGAGGCTCTTGTGAGCAGTCACAGACAGTCCCCCCCAGCCCCTCCAGTGGGGTTCTTGGCTCATCCTGGTGTTCAAGTGCAAGCAGAAGGGGCTGAAGTCCAGTCTAGTGCTTGTGCTTCAAACTGGTTTCTAAAAGGGCAGGAGTCCCATTCCCAAGAAAAGACCTTTTACAGCAGTTTGATTTTCTGAGGTGTGAAGCAAGATGCCAGGTAAAACCTGGTTCCATGAATTCAGAACAGCCTCTCTCACAGAGAATTACAGAGCCTGAGTTAAGCATCATTAAAAAATAGTTACTAGGTCAAAGCAGTATCTTCAACCTAACCCCAGCTCACGCAGCTGCATCAGTGGGACAAATTCTCAAATGACAGGCCCACAGATGCCTCTGGCTTAGGCTCTGCCAAGTGCCCTGGGAAGCAGCAAACAGGTTACAGGGATGAAAGCATGAAGATCCAATGGTACCTCAGAGTGTGGGGTCTCCCCCAGCCCCTCCTCATTTTTCTCCTTCTTGGAATGGACTGCAGCAGAGGTATGGCGCTGCCTCTTCCGCTTTCGCTGCTTCTCCAAGAGCTTTTCAGAAGCTGGGATGCAACAGAAAAACCATTCAAGGAAAATGCAGAAAGAATTCCCTTGCTGCAGGTGACACCAGTAAGTTCTGCAGCCTGAGTGCTTCAGGCTGGATCCTATATTCTTTCAGGGCCTAAGGGCTGGGGCAATACCAGCCTCCAGGCACTCAGCCCTCTGCCCTGCAGCCACCACAGAAACACCAACTCATACTGGTTAAAGCAACTTTTGCTGGGCAGCTGAACCCAGAGCACCAAGCACTTACACACACACACACATTTCCACAGGCACTGATCCCAATATCCCAACAGTTTGCCCTGCTATCCCTGCATTCACTTACCTTCTCCCGTGTCCTGGAAGTGGCCTGGTGAGTAGAGCTCAGAGCTGTCACTCTCTGAAGGGCCAGTACCCTACAAACACAGGAGAGCGAGTCACGTCACCAGAGGAAAACAGAGGCACACACTCCTCAGCTGTGAAACCTTTTGGAATGACTGCAACACCTAATTTACCATCCAGATCATGAATTCGTCAGTCATTAGAGATTTTACAAGAAAATATTTGGTTTGTGTGTGTGATAAATCATATGTCTAAAAGTCTGTCTCTGGGAAGGGAGGAATGTGGAGTCTGATGTGTCTTGTGCTCATGAGCACCATTCACAGCTTCCTGTGCTCTCCTAAAAAGGCTGCTAATACTCTGCAAGGTGCTGGGAGAAGACATTCTCTCCTGAGTTTACGCTTTTACAGACCTTAAGACTGAAATACACTGGCCTCTACATTACTGCAGTGGAGGTAACTGTACTAAGACTGTACCTCACAGTGAAAGAAAAAGGAAAGCCGTGTTATTTGTCAACTTTAGGAACAATGGCAACAAGTTCTGTGCAGGCACATGATCTGAAATAAACACAAGTGGCATTTTTCCAAACCATGTCATTGAATATTGAGTATTCAGTGGAGAAGCGCAGCATTTTCTTTAAAAATCTGAACCAAACAAGGTATCCTACATGTCATTCACCTCAAGCCTCCATCCTGCTTCAAGCTCTGCACTTACATGCATTCACCAGCTCACTTGGAAAGGTAACAAAGAAAACACTGCTCAGAGGAAATCTGATGGAAAAGGACAAAGCCTTAGGTTCAAGTTCAAGCTACATTGTAACATGACAGAAAGCCTCTGCGCAGAACATTTCTGCTCATACCTTTCCAGCCAGCATCCAGATGACTCCTTTTCCAGAAAAATCAATTTTAAAAAGGAGATTTTGAAAACAAAACTACCCAATCCCCATTACAACTGGAGAGGGCGGGGGACAGTGGATTATTTCATCATAACACAGCAACCAGCACCTTTGGGAAGGGTGGACCTTTGCTCCTGGGCTGCAGCCAACAAAAAACCACATCCCATTGCATTGTGTCTTGTTTAGCAGGATCTGCTGTCTGGGCCTGCTTTCCATCCAGTTTTTAAAAGAGCTGGAAGGGAAGTACCTTCTTTTGGGGAGTCCATTCCTCCTTCTTTGGCATAAAGGCAGTGTCCAAGTCATTGGATTCCAAGAGCTTTTTAGTGGGCTTCCTTTGACGCTTGCTTTCGAAGTTTCCTGCAATGAAACCCTTCACATCAGATAAACAGGGGTTTTCTTGTCTTCCATCAGATTAAGGCCATTAAGTAAATATCAGCCAACAGTTCAAGATAATCTGCTTCACCCTGTCTTTGAGATCATAAGCTGCTAGGGCAGAGATGCCAATTACCTGCTTCTGTACAACTTCAATAAAAACAGACCTCAGTCTGTCATGACCTTCAGGCTCACCTCAATAAGTAATATAAAAATCCACCCACAGAAGAGAGGCTGTGAACTCACTGCCAGCAGGTAACACATGCTGGCAGCACAATTCACATCATAATTTCCCAAACACTTTGATCTGCATAAGCCAGTCCTACCACTGACACAGCCCTGCCTACACTCCCACACCCCTCACATCAGCATTCATGCTGCTCCAGTAAACAGGCTGAAGATCACAATCCTGGTTAAAACTACTTGAGAGAAGATACCCCAACAAAACTATTTCCTACTCAAGCTTTATCCTGGCCTTCAGGAAGTAGCAAGTTGCTAGACCTGGGTTCCTTCACTAATTTTGGCAACAGTATAAACTTAGAACCAGGAAATGCTGATGCTGAGTGCAGACACTCTGCAGACACAGGCTGTTACCCATCCCACCCCATTCATCCACTGGCTTCCAGAGTCTCAGCTGTGCCCTTTGACACCTCTGCAGGCACAGCTCATCCATCACACTCCTAACCCTCAAGACAAGCTTCTGCCCACTCTCTGTGCTTCAGCAAAAGGTGAGGGGAAATGACTCAAAAGAGCTACACAACCTCTGCAGACTGGATGTTTCCTCCCACTGCTGCAGCCTGTTGTGTTCTCCTGCATCTCCAATCTTGGGTTTACATCCTCAGTTTTTCCTCCTTTAATCCTCTCCAACTTCCCTTCCTGGTGACACCCACAAGTCTCCAGAGGCAATCCCTCTTCCCTCACACATGACAGGCTAACTGACCTCTCACTGACCAAAAATCTGCCTGCTTGGTTTATTTTTTTTGACTACAAGCCCTTTAGGAACAGTGTTCCTTCCAAGCTAGCACAGCCAGAACACCAGGGCTTCAACTCTGGACACATCTTTAGATGCTACCAGAGAATAAACACACTGAAAGGAGATTCTGGGACTGACACTGCTGGAAAGGGAAAAGGCCCCTCAGACCACACTCCTTCTACACTGTGCCTTACTGAGGACCAAGAACCTGGCTTACTGCTCACACAAGTCCTCAAAATTTCTAGAGATGCTTAGAACCAATTAAGTAGGAAGTTCTTCCAGAGGGAGTTTTGTGCTACAGCTCCCTGAGCTCCCTAGGAGAGCAAAAGATCACTCCATGAAGTCAGACTTTGTGCATCACCCTCAGCACAGCAATGTCAATCCAAAGGGGTTTACAGCAACAAGAAACTGTCAGGCTGAAGGGATGTCAGTGTTTGGAAGCACAGACAGCAAGGACTCAGAGAAGGAGTTGTGTCCTCCTTCCTGTGGACAAAAGAAGCATTCTGTGCAAGGATCTAAGGAGGACCACCACAGTCTATAGAAAGCCAACAGTACCAGGTCACTGGACACCCTTGCACCTGCCCTCTTCTCCTTTCTCAACACAGTAACAGTCAGTGAGTGAAGAAGGCAAGAACAAACAGTGGCAACAGTCACTGATCTTTCATGCTGCCCCAAGAATAATTTTTCACTGAGAGTTACTTTCACTTACAAAAGCAGCATCACACCCCCTGCCACTTACCTGATTTCAGGAATCCCTCTTCTGCATCTGGAGAAGCAGAAACTTCAGAAACATCCGAGGAAGACAGAACCACCACCTCTGGAAAATCTGAAGATCCTCCTTGAGCTTGACTAGGGGGATCAGTGGAGTGGGATCCTAGTTCTGAGAAGGAACACTCTGCTTCAAGGACGGGAGGGGACTCTTTGGTTGAAGATGGAGTTGAAACCAAAGAACTTGGCCCCCGCTGGGTCTCTCTGTCAGGACTGCATTGTGCAGGAACGCCTCCTTCACATTCAGACCTCGCCACAGAATTCACCTGCCATGGTGAAATATGTTGGTGAAAACATTCATTCTGCATGGCACTGCACACAGCAAGAACACTCAACCACAACGAACATAAACACACAGACAGGGTCCTGGAGAAATAACCACAAAGAGACGCTGGCCTTCACCCACCTTTTGTGATTGCTCCTGGCCCTTCTTTGATTTTTTCTTGGGTGCAAACAAGTGATCATATTCTTCTGCATATTCCAGAAGCCGTTTACTTGGCTTTCTAAGGCGTTTCCTCTCTGAATGTGCTAAGAAAAAGGAAAGCAGCTTCAAGACTGTGTTTCTGAGATGATCACAAGACATCTGTGGATGATAGCTGTTCCTGCCTTCTCTTCCAGAGGTTCCATGTGGGAAGAGCTGATAATTCTCTCTCTGAGACAGCCCAAAGAATTTTTGAGTTTCCTATTTTCCAAAATCCCAACTTAGCAGGGGGGAATTTTAAGGACTTCAAGCAGTTCAGGTAAGAAATCAAAACACATCAGACTGAGAGGCTCCTAAAATTTCACCCACCATGTCCCTACAAGCTACATCTAACTTTCCTGCAGTACCTCTACCAGAACCAAAGGTCATTAGCAACTCGTTACTCTTTTGCTGTTTACTCAAACTCTTTTGGTTTTAGTGCAGGGGCACAGGAAAACACTGTTTTCCCATAACACAGTTCAGTCACTAGTTTCACTAGGAACACAAGCTTAATTCCTTCTCTTCCCCTCCTCCCTGGCATTTTTTTATATACTACAAATTCCCCATCTGCTACTGTGGGCCCATTTATTGCTTTGTTTGTTCCACAATGAGATCAGGGAGCCAGTGACTGCAGCACTTCTTGTCTCTGCACAGTGTGGTGGCATTGCAAAGTAAAAGGTATTTCCTCACCACAACCCTAACCACACCACCTCGATACACCAATGCAAGCCAAGCTCCAGAAAACTCAACCCTGACACTAGAACAGCTCTTCTCAGCAAGCTGCAAAAGCAAGGTGATGCACATTTATGTCTTTTTCTCACTTCCCAGAATACTTCTGAATAGATCTGACTTTTCTCCTTTTTAGCATTCAAAGTCATTAAATAATACTGCCCAAAGATTTCCCCTAGTCAGGAAAATACCTGCATCTCCTGGAAGTTTTGGAACAAACAATAAATATTCTCTTTGCTTCGTTTCATTTGTAGGAGGTGGCTTTTTCTTCTTTAAAACGGAAGCATTTTATAACAAAGCATTTCAATGCAACGCTTCAGAACAGGGATGTTGGACAAGATTGCTACATTTTATTGTGGCTTTGTGGTTAAACAAGCATGAAAATGTCAAACTTGGCCAAAAGAGAAGAAAGAAACAACTTTCTCAAACACAGCTATTTTCAGCCTCTATTAACACTCTGCACAGGTGTCTGAGTGAAACACACATTTCAGCACATAAGCAGTTATGGGATGAGTATCCTCACCAGGCAACTATTTAGAGCCCCAAAGCCATGCAGCAGAGTACACAGCACGGCGCCAGAAGGGCTGACTTAACTGCTTTTTGTTCCCAAAAGGGATCCCATACAGGAATCCCAAATGCAGATTGACAGTGGCAAATCACAGACCTGATGAAACTATTATTTATAAAATTGGTTTACATCAACCAAATCCACCAATCTTCATGTCTGCCTTATTTGCTCTAAACCACTGTACAAGGTTTGTGGCAAAATTATGCCCAATGCTACCATTTAACTATGATGAAGACTTTATGCAGTTTGAGCTTAGTGGAAATGGCACAGTTGTGACTGCAATCTGTTCTGATGTCTTACACTGAAGCTGCCTGCTGTGGGCAAGGATTGCTCATATCTCAAAGCACTGCATCAGTCCAGTTTTCCAGCATCAGCTTCTCTGCTTTCTATGCCTTGCCCAACATAAAGAATGGTCTCAACACAGCATTAGAGGTTTACTCAGTCCCACCAGCACTGGGGATGTTACAAGAGCCCTGCCAGTGGCACTGGTGCCTCCCCACAGCACATCTGTACAAAGGGGTGGGTGTGCACAGAGCTCACATGCTGTTTAGGGCAGGGGAATTCATTTATGCTGCAGTTGTTGATCTGGCACTTTTGTCAGCAAACCCAGGCCCTGACTGCTGCTGCTGCATCCCTGTGTGCAGCACCAACACCCTGTACACTCCTCACACTGTTGCCACCTTGCCCAGAGCCTGCTGCCTTCCTCTGCCACTGCCCTCCCAACTTTCTGCCTCTCAGCACCTCCTCTTCCCCAGCTCACTCTGCACACCTTCATCTTCACCCCACACAGCATCACTGAGGGATGCTTCAACTGCCAAACCACCACGAAGCTGTAAGAACCTGCCTGGATGTCGGTGTGAAGGAAGAACCCCCAGGACGTGCATCCTCTCACCTGCTCTACAGAGACTTCAGTCCTCAAAAACACACAAACCCAGCACGTGTCAATGAATGATTAAGCTGGTCATGACTTAAAACCAGAACTTTTACCCCAGGTGTTACACCCTATAGGCTTGTTTTCTGTGCCTGCTGCAACTTGCCTTGGGCAGGTCCCACAAGCACCAAGCCAGGAGCTGCCTTTGCCACAATTGAAACAGGAGTGCAGGCTGCCTCCAGCAACCACAAAAAGCAAAATACACACATCAAAATCTGCACTGAGAGAACACATAAGTGACAGAATGCACACAGGCTCAAAATTATGATAAGTTGTATTTTAGGATATCACAATTAGATTAGAGCAATTTAGTGTGGTGAAACCTATGCAAAAACCTAATTTTATTGGTTTTATTAAGGTGTGTTTCCCCAGATTCCCTGCAGAAGCCAGAGGATGATACATGTTGAATATGGTTCTGTTGGCCCTATTCTTCCACACACCCTTTTACTTCCTCCATTGGCTTTAACCAAATGTCCCCACCTCTGTGGGAGAGGCTCTCTTGCCTTTTGGTCCTCAGAAGCCTCCTCCTTCTTGGATCATTTCCCTTCCAGTGCTGCTGCCTTACTTCTGTCTGCCATATTCCAGACCCACCTCCAGCTCAGCCTCCCTCTCTTCTCTTCTCTCTTTTACCCATCAGGCAGCCACACCAGAACTGTAAATTAGGAAATCTGTGGGGCTCCACAAGTCACTATGAGTAGCTAATAAAATTCCACACTAAAAACTAAAAAACTCCCAACACATTGTCTTAAGGAAATCCTACAGAACAAACCGAAGACAAACTATGTCAAACAGCACTATGAAAGATAAAAAACCGAGCAGCCATTGAGGCTCAGTTTTCTGGAACTTTCTAGCACTGACCTACCCCACTAACATCAAACTTGTGGCTCTAAGGAACACATCATGAAGGTGTAAGTTAAAGAAAAATCCCAGGGTCAGAAGGATTCTTATTTTACCTTTCACTGGGGAAGAACTAAAGATTTTGAATGTGTGCAAAATTTTCTGACCAATAACCAGAGTACAAACTCATAATGACTCTGCCTCCTTTGTCCTCCATGCTTACACAGAACTCAAACCAAGGTCCCACACTTTCTTCTGCTCAGACGTAGATATCTTCACATTGTCAGCCACAAATTCTGTAACTTATCCTTTAAATGAAAAAGTGTAAAATGTATACAAATACTCTGGCGCAAGTCCAGCTCCCTTACCTTGTGCAGAGAATTCAGACTGGGGAGCAAAGTTGCCAAGCTCTGTTTCTGAGTCCATCACACTGGTGTTTGGCTTACCACATACATTCAAACGTTTATCAACTAAGTCTAAACGATTCTCAAAGTCCTGAACTGCCAAGTCTCCCTCAAGCACCTTTGAATGAGGGGAATGCCTACGTCCCAAGCACTCATTTCCCTTCAGTGAAAAGCCACGAGAATTCAGGCCAAAGGCACTCTCCAAGTTTCCTTGTTCCCTAGATCTACTGGTGTGCTTATTAGATCTAGCACTGCTTTGGTTAAAACGCTGCCATCGCTTTTTGGGTGCTACGTGATTGGTATCATTAGACTCATCACCAAGAGAGCTCTCACTATTTGCCTCTGAATCCAAGTCTGGACTCTCCCCATTTTCAGCAGAATTGCAGCTCTCATTATTTCTACCAGCTTCAGGTCTCCTTCCAATACGACCTAAATTGTCATCAGATAAACAGGCAGAGTCTTCATCAGTTGAATGCTCTGTTAAATCAATACACTCCTTCCTCTCAGTATCTTCTGCCTCATTCCCTAGAGGTCTGGTAACCGAACTGTGCCCACGGAATGCATGTTCTCCTGAATCTCTGGGTAACCGACTTAGCAACTTACTTGGCCCTCCTGGTTTTAAGTCCTTTCTGTTTGAAACTGTTTTATCTCCAAGCTTTGATGACTGCTTAGATTTTGAACAGTTGCGTTTGGACATGCAATTTGTGCCGTTTGTCCCAGAAACAGCAGCACTCGCAGGCTCCCTTTTACCAGTACCAATCCCTGTCAACTTGGTTGGAGGACCACGTGAAAATGAGGAGTTGCTTATAGCAGAGTTTGGAGTTACGGTTTCCTGGACACAATCTCCATTTTTTTCTATTTTATATGGGGGACCTACAATAGACAAAGACTTGAGACCACTTGCAGAATTGCTTCCAGAACCATCACCTGTGCTGGTATTTCGAAATGGGACTATATTTTGACCAGTCATCAGTTGCTGCTCTTTTGTCTTACTGTCATGCATATCCTTCAACATCATTAACAAGGTGCTGAATTTGTAATCTGGTTCAATGGGCAAACGACCATGACCAGAAGCAGAGGAGAAAAGCAAAGGTACTGTGGCCTTTGGAGTGCCAGAGTCACTGGCATCATCATTCATGGACCGATAGGACAGTTCCTTCAGCTCTGACAGAACGTGCTTCACCACGGCTGTTTCGATTTCAGCAGAATCCCTGGGTTTCTCATGCATGTTGTTTAACAGTTTCTGACCATCAACTTTTCCACTTCTCTGAAGAGAATCTCTTGAAAGGCCAGAGAAACCTTTGGTATCTGAAGAACAGTGATTCACAGCACCCTCCTCTTCTGCAAGAGAAGGCTCCAACCCAGCAACCTTTTCTTTATGTTTACATTTTATACTTCTGCTTCCAGGTAATTTCATGCTTTTTGCTTTCAAGATTGCTTGATTTGTAACAGCAGGCCAGGAGCCCTCCTTGGAAACACTTTGGGGGGTAGTGTGCTTATTTGCTAGGGAAAGATTGTAATTTCTCACATCTGAAGAGCACTCGAGAGGTGTCAATGACATCTCAGCATCAGACAAACCTACTTCAAGCTCCCCATCCACAAATTCAGCATCAAGTCTGTTGGTTACTGAACCTCCCAGAGCTTTGCGATCTCTGTGCGACTTCTTCCTGGCCCTTCTGCTGCTCTTCTGAGAAAGATACATGGAAAGTTTAATGTTTCCACTTGATGTCATAGCAAAGTCCTTCTCCACTTTATCTGAAGAATCACTAACTTCAAGAGCACTAGAGGCTCTCTCTGAACTTTGGTCCATGGTATCTACATCACTGTTCCCACCATCAGAAAGGGAAGAGGATGAATCTGATTCAGTTTGTTTTTTCTCAACACCACCATCAGATGCAGAATAGTGTATTTGTAACTTGGAACTGCACAAAATGCCCAGGGAGCTCTTCTCTCTCTCAAAAGACGGGCTGGAAAACAAATCTCCTTGGAGGGTGCTTTTCAGAGCGTCACTTTTACGATTCTCATAGTCTGGTTTTAGAGGAGTCTTTTCAAAGCGTCTTTCTCCAAAGGAGGACAGCAAATGGTTTTCCCTGGTGCTACTGGCTGCTGTCAGGCTGTTGGCAATCCTGCGAAGCTCGTGAGACGCATGTTTCTCTGGCAGGTCCCCAACAATCACGTTTCTAACTACGCTCTCTGGTGTTTTGTCTTTGCTTTCTTCCCTCGGTGCTTCCCCTCTTGCACCACTCTTTTTTACTCTAGTCCTTTTTCTGCTTTCAGAGGTTGTTTTCACCTGTGGCTTGATGTGCAATTTTCCTTTTTCACTGGCCACGTGTCTGGAGTCAAAAGCCAAGGATTTTAAGCAGCCGTTCAGTTGCGTGTCCCTTTCTGCTCCAGGGCCATTGCTGTAGTATTCCAGCTGCACGTCCTTCTCGCTGTCCGGCTCGCTCGAGTTCTGGCTGCACTTCTGATCCTCTGGCCCCCCGAGAAGAATGTCTTCTGCCTGTCCAACACTGACTTCCCATTTAGCCCTAAATCTCTGAGGAACCTTAAAAGTTGGAGACAAAAAAAAAAGACAAAATTTCAGTAGGTACCCAAAGAGGTAAAAGCGAGGAGCACAAGGCACAGAACACAGAGACATTCCTGCATTTTGCATCTCTAAGACAATTCCCTGAGACTGTGTCTGGCAGACACAGGAAGTACTGCACCTGGGTAAGCACCCTGCATTCCAGCTGAGCCCTGTGCATTCCCAGAACAGTAAAAAGGTCCCTGGCAAGTAAAGGTCTCTGAAGAATCAGATGTCTTGGCATGCCAACACACCCCGAACACAACAGCCTGTAAAGAGCAATGCATAAGGTATGGATCCCTGGCACAGAAATGCAAAGCTACAGCCAGCAAGCCTCACAAGGCAAATGCAGCACTGTTTTCCTCAAAATATCTGAGCAGACCTGTTTGCTGTCCTCATTGCTGATTCTTCCTGCATCCCCTGAATTCAGAGCACGATCTGCCCTCTCCATCAACTCACCTCGGGACTAACATGAGCTCCACACACATCTAAGATGTGCTCTATCAAGTTCACAATGTTCATTCCTGAGAATTCTCCCAGTTTAACTCTGTATCTGTAGAAAAACCAGAAAGCTCTCTGCATACTTAACAGGAACCTCTGCTAATACTCAAAATCAACAAGAAACTTGTTTCTTATCTGCATGTGTAGTTTTTGGCTGCACAACAGCAAACTAAGAGCTTCACAACTGCTCCTAAAATCAAAACCAATTCCAAGGTAGGAGGAACAACTCACATTGCTGACACTTTTTTCCTAAAGAAAACTCCAAACCAACAAAGTCTTATCTCAGCAGATTCAAGAAGTTTCATGAAGCCTGATAGCAATCTAGCCGAATACTCTCAGCTTTTCATCAATTTTGGCTTCCAGGGGTGCAAACCTGGACATTTACGTGAGTAACAAACATTTGATTCCCTCAACTGCAGGCATGCTGGCACTATATTTACATACAGAATGAGATTTCAGCCACGCAGCACTTCTAGGACCAGAGAAGTTACTTGGGAGCATGTCACTAGTTGTTGAGAGCACAAGGAGAGAAGTCCTTAAAGAAAATACTGAACCTGCCCTTGGAAAAGAAAAACCAAATAAGGCCACTGCCCCCAGGGACTCACATCTGCAAGAGCACATTCAATCTGATAGTTCTGCACTAACAAAGGTTATAAAGCTTAGAGTATAAGAAAAAGAAAAACCAGATACCATTGCTTAGTATAACTATTTGCTCTCTCACAGTAACACAGTAGCCTCTGTAGTTCTTCACTTCAGCTATTCTAACGAGTTAATTTCTGCAGTCACCTTCCTAAAGACATAGACCAGACCCCTGTGTCACATTACATTAACTGGCTACAACTGCTCAGGGCTGTTATGTTTGGAAACGGAGATGGTGCGATGAGCCACAAAACTCATTCCCACAGGCTCACTGACAAAGCATTTTCCAAGTCAAATTATAAGTCCTAACAGGTTTCTATAAAGAGAATTACTGAAGCAGTGCTAAAAACCCCACTGCTTTATCTCAGCCAGTGATCTAGCGAAGCATGCAACTCCACCTCTGATTCAGATCAGCCAAAGGAGGCTGCCAGAGAGCACAGAAGTTTTTTAGCAGCGCTGCAATCCACAGCAGGAGAGGGCTGTGCTGCTAAACAGATCCCACGCCAACAGAGCCCAGATTCCTCTGCCTTCCAGAGCTGTCCAGGGCCACAGAAGCAGCAGGCCACACCCCAGCACAGAAGAGAGTCTGGAAACTCCTGGCAGTTTATAAACTATGCAGCTGTAAGGACACAAAGAATCCCTTCCCTGGCTGACATGCTGCAGTCAGTCTCACAGAAGCTGTCAAAGTACAAATTCAGGCATAAAGGAATATTTTGTACTGTGCAGATTCAAAGAAATAAAAACATATTACACAAAACAGCTCTTTCACCTTGTGTTTGTATCCTTTTTCCTTCTGCTTTCCTCTTTTCCGGAGAACAGGCAGCTCTTCAAACTGATGTCTCCCTTCAAAGAGGACAACAGCTTTCCCAGGAACCCAGGTTTTCTCTGAAGGTTCTCCTAAGGCATCCACATAATACTCTCGGTATGGTCTCCCACCGGAAACTATTTCAAGAAATTTAACAGAATTACCCTTGTATGTAACAGAATAAAGACACAAAGAGACACAGAAAGCAGTAACTATTTGAGAGGTTGTTTTCAATTACATTTTCCTTACCAACATTCCTACATAAATTCGAGTTCTGGGGATTTCTACTCACAACTAAGGCAGACCCCTTTGTTTGCTACTGTCTATATTTGTATTCTACATTGCTACTCTATTTTTAAATTGTTTGGGTTTTTTTTTACAATTGATTAACATGCCTATGATTGGTCATCTTCCTACAGCAAAGATTGCTTGCTTGCAAAAAAAAAGAAGGTAAAAATATCTAAATATTTTTTCCTTGAAAGACACAACACACCAGGCAGAACATTTTTTTCTGCTACTCCCTGATTAATGATTAAACAGTCCAGAGCACTTGACCGTTGGGAAAACACAACAGTGCTGGGAACACCCAGAACTGACATCCTTCTGGATAGGATTTACTCACACAGGTTGAGCCTCCCTCATCACAATATATCCCATCCTCTTCAATGTTTTAATACCAAACAAAGTCTGATTTAGGACATAAAACATGAACAGCAGCATTTAAGCAAACACATGCACACACACTGAAAAGATTAGGTGCAACATGACACATTAGTTGCAGTAAGTCTCTCCATACTTCAGGCACAAGAGGTGCAGAGAAAGAAAAGAAATTCAATCATAGGGGCACATTCAAAGATGCTTTAAAGGTACTTTCTATGCAAGAAAGTTGAACACACATGGTACAAGTAAGAACTGAATCAGTACTGGGTGGAAAAGGACAGGTCACAAGCATTGGAACAGAGCAAACAGCACCTTTGGGATACAAACTTCTCCCTGCAGTTTGCTGCAATATATTAACCTTCTCCTGGAAACACCTTCACCCTCTGAACAGGCGGATTACACTCCCAGCCCATTTGGTTTGTGCTGCCTCTTCCAGGGTGCCAGCACAGTGTGGCAGCCTGGCCTTAACTGATGTTGAAATTGAGATTCTAACAAAGACCACTGAGAGGATAACAAACAACAACCAGAACAACATCAAACCAAGTGCAAAGATCACAGGCTGCATCCACCCCATTCACAGTTCTGGGACTCAAGCCACTGAGCCTATACCTTCCAGCTTCAAAAATCTTCCAAGCCAAGAGCTTGCTGAGAAAAGGTAAACTGCCTTTAACTAAATATTCCTCAAATCCCAAGAGAAGAGCTTTCAGCACAAGAGACAAGGTTGAAGAGACCTGCCTTGTTTTGAAGGGCTTGTTCCCTTGGCAACAGGAGAGCCAAGGCAGTAGGACTGAGCTTCCTACAGTGCACACAGAGCCCAGCTCCTCCTGCCCCGAAGTGCCCGAGTTCAGATCCACCTGCTTTGCCACCCTGGCATTGGGAAGGGAGGGACAAGCACATTACATACAGCCACAGCTGAAAAATATAAATTTCCCATGAGCTCCACTGGTTTGAACACAGATAAAACAATGGTGGGAGAGTCCATCATGTGGCTGGAGACCAGGCCTTCCTGGAACTTGCTGACAGAGCTTTTCCTCCCTGCAGAATTCCTTTATTATCAATCCTCATGCACAGGCTGAGAGGGGAATACTGGACAGCTATATACATTAATCCTGCCCAAAACTTCATGAGGAGGGATGCTGGGAGACAATATATATCAGCATATCTTCTGGAAACATCTCTGACCGGACTTTGAGAGCTGGAAACAGACTATTTAAAATAGCACATTCACTATTCCCTAGAATCAGGATAAATGCCTCCCCAAAGGATGAAGGGGGAGGTGAAGAAAGAAGACTTCAGCAACCAGGCTTGGGGATGATGTGAGCACCACGTAGGAAAAGCTACTTCATGTCTAGAGAAACAGCAGTGGCTCTGAGCTGATGGCCACTCAAAAAGAACTCCACTCATGCACAGCACTTGTGCTTAGGCTGGCAAGGGCCACAAAACCTGGAGACAAAACCAGTAGTGAGCGGCAATCTCACCAGTCTAGAGCTGTCAGTGGCAGAGGACACCAGTTCAAGGGGTTTCTAGTTGCCCAGAGAACAAAAAGAATCAGAAGGGGAAACCAGGAACAGATAAGCCTTTCTGTTTGTGCCAGTCTCCCCATGGCATCTGGTATGATAGTAAAAGCAAACAATTCCTCATTTCCCTTCTGTTCTCTCCATCACTCACCTATGTCTGTCTTGATCTTTTAAGACTCTCTTTCTCCCTTCCTGGCTCTCTCCTATGGCCAAGCACACACTGCTCTGTTATATTTGCCCATCTCTCCTCCTCACATTTAGCTCACTCACACTATACCCTAAACAGTCACATATGTGGCTCCATCTCTTGGTTTTTCCAGAATTTCCCTATCCACAACCCCTTACTCTTCTGTGCCAAACAAGACACAAAAGTTTCACTTCCATGCACATGCTCCCATCACACCCTCAGGCAGTTAGCAGCTACACTAAATTACCCCACACTTCACTCCTCAGCCTCTCCACCCTCCCATTCTCCAACAACAACTCTGCGTCCTCACACATTCCAATCTTCCCAGCTCTGTTTCCTCACCTCTTCCACCTCTCTGATCCATCTCCTTTTTCTCTGCATAACTTTTTTGAGAGGCTGCTCTTTCTTCTGCACTGCCTTGAGCTTAGCCCAGCTATCTGTCTGGGAAGAAAAGCCTAAATCTCCAACAGCTATCTGTGCCGCTTCATCATCCCCAGCCCCTTCTTCTTCCTGCCACCTCCCTCATTTAGCTCTACTCTATGGATCCAGGTCTTGTTTTCCACAGCAGAGTCTATTTCTTAGCACCTTTCAAAGGCCAGAAATGCTTTTAAAATTAATTAAAACCTGCAGCATCCTGACATACACAACACCTCCACTTTGTGGTCTGAGTAGATACAGTACCTTTCATTTTTGAGTGACAGTCCAGCACTGGGTCATGACAAATTGTGCATGGCCACCATGGGCGTCTGTTGAACTTGGCCCAAACAAGATCCCCAACTTCATACTTCACTGGAGGCTTCTTCTTGGCTCGGATCTTTGGGGAAAAACCAGAACACAAGAAATCACTAAAGCTCCAGATGCTTTTGAAGAGATTTGCCTCCCCCCCTGCGTGCAGATTACACGGGACAGCAGAGACATTTACATTAAAAAGCAAGTCCTGATTTTACTTAGTGGCTCCTACACCTTCAAAGAACACAATGGTTCTCCCCATTCTTCTGCAAGAACAAAGCAATAAGAGGATTTGAGAAGGTTTTTGTTATTTTTTTAGTAAGTATCGTGACCTCTGGTAAATGACTGCACTCAAACTTCACACATTTGAACAGGTAAATATTTGGAGTCACTACTAGACCCCATTATTTCACCAACATGAGTTTGTTAATTTCAAAGGTTGCAACATACCGAAAAAAAAGTAGCAGTAAGAGACAGTGACATTTTCCTGACTGAAACGTGATAAGAACAGCAAGTGTTTATCAATTGGGTAAAAAAAAAAAGGTTGGTATGTACAAGTTAGTAACTTTCCTGCTTCTCATATGTGCTCAGGAAAAAGCTTCACCAGAAAATATTTGAAACTAAAGACAGGCACAATCACAAAAAAATTATATTCTGATGTTTAGCTTGTATGAGCAGATCTGGTGTTGCTTTGCTCCATAACTACAGAGCAGAAAGGGAGTGTAACAGCAGGCACCCCCTCTAGGACAGACACAACACTGACCTTGCCTGTCTCCAAAAGCTGCTCACAAGTATCAACTCTGCACACACAGCCACCCAAATCCACTCAGCTTCTCAGGGCTGGCAGCAGCCACAAGAGCACCGAAATCTTTCAATACACAAACCCTAAAGTGTTTAAAGCCATTTCTGTGTCACTGGCCAGGAGCTGAGTGCAGATCCCGTGCTGTTTGTGAAGCACGAAGCCTCTCTGGCTGCATGTGCAGGACCTGTGCCAAGGAGGGGATCCAGGAGCTTTGGTGTTGTGAATAATTGAGCCAAGACGAGATACAATAGGTTTTCACAGGATACCAGAGTCCCTGTACCCAGCTGTGAGGTATCCTGCCTGTTTAGCAGCACCCACCAACATGTCCCATGTGGGTTCAGCATTCTAAGAGCTCCAAAAAGCACCCCAGGTATTCTTCCTGCCAGTAATGCTCCTCATTAAAGTTGTTACAGCACGAACACACACCTTTCTGCTTCACTTCTCCATCCTGCTAACCACCCTGCTCCAGGCTTGTCTCTTGCCATACCCAATTCAACATCCCAGCAACTAAAACACAACAGACCTCTCTAATAAAAGGTATATTCCGTTTCTCATTGAGTTTTATGGCTCTTCTTCATGTGGTCAAAGAAAACACAAAAGAATAAACCCTGTCACATGAAAAAAGGCATGTAATGATGTTACAGACTACATTATTGAAATTCTTCTCACTCACTCATCAAAAGCCACACAATAACTTATTGCTGAGCAGGAGTTCAGGAACAGGGAATGTGAACAGCACGGGGCAGGGGGCTGCAGCCCCTCTCTCTGCCACTGCCTTGCTGCACCCTCTGTGTCTCCAGCTGGATCTGAGAGCACAGGACCAGAGGTGCTGCCTCAGCTGTTGCTTTTAAAATGCAGATGCACTTTCAGATGCAAACCCCTTCTTTTTTTAGTCTGTTTCCCTGCTTGAGTTCTTGTAAATGTGACTTTGGCCTCAAATTTTTTTTACAGATTTCCAGCCTGGGCTTTGAGGGGCACATGTATATCCCAGCTGATTATCTCCAATGCTGTGCATACACGTACAATAGATGTGCAGCTTACTGACAACTGTAACCTGAGCACAAGCACTGGACAGAGCAGTAAAACCTCACTGGAGGTTTGCCAGAGCCATTCACATTGATCCACCTGAACGACACCCGCAGCCCCTGCCCTTAGGCAAGTCTGCATTTAAATCAACTCTTTGTCAACCTCCAACACCCCAGCCGAGTGAAAAGGTGGCTTTCAAGAAACTATTCAGACAATGCCTAAACCTCTTTCTAAGAAGTCAGCAGCTATTCTCATTCCTGCCTAGTTTCCTCTCTCATTTCCCCAGCATTAGCAGTCAGGTGTTGGACTCACCATCACCCACCACAAAGTCCCCACCAGTGGGTCACAGAGGAAGCATCATGTCCTGAGGGAAGCCTCGTGACAGGATGCACTGCAGCAGGTCACTGTCTTGCATAATTTTCCCCCTCTGGTCTCCCTAAATCCACACCAACCTGCCAGAGATGCCTTAACAGTTTTTTTCTTTACACTGCAAAAAAATCTGCTAGAGACTTTCAAAACGTGTAACACTAAATAGCCAACAGCAGAGCAGCAAAAGCAGCAATTATTGTCCTTCCCAGGTACAGTTAAGTCTCTTCCTTTAAACTCTGTAGCATGATAGAAAAATTATAGCCCCAAAGCATATATTTCTTATGTCAGAATACAACAAATTTCACTCCTATAAAAATCAGCATTTACTATGCCAAGATTAAACTGCTGATAAATCCTGATGGCCAAAAATTTAGCCCTTCAGTAACAGCGACTTTTCTGCGAGCTAGGGAAAGCCAAAGGTTTTTTAAAAAACTAAACTTCAGATGTAGTCCCATACATCTGATCACAGCACTGTTCACTTTCAGAGCATGGAAATATTCAAGTATTTAAATAACAAGAAAATCTGTGAGCTAGCTTGGATAAAATCCATGTTGTAACCCATACACTGAAGAAATTAAACCAGGTAAGAGCCTTGGTTAGTGAGGAGGGAAAGGACAGGGCCTTCCTTCTCCATTGATGAGGAACAACAAAGTTTTGTATTGTCTGATGTTCTCCTCAAGGGAGTCAGCACTGTCCACTCTGTTATCAAATGCTTGGCATTAATCAGCTGTTCAGATGGGACAAGCTACAGCCTAAACTCGATGATATGCAGCATTTCAGATCACTCTGTGCTATTTTTGGACCAAACAAGACTGTACCTTGCAGATGTTTTTCATCAAATCCTCTCTACCAAAAACCCCAAATGATCACTGTGAAAGGGATCACAAGCCAAGATTCAGCAGCAAGATGACACAAAAACCACCTGCAAAGTCACCTCTTGAATTTGTACTACATCAACCAAACACAACAGTCTGCAACTCACTAAGTGAAACACCAAACATAGCTGCTCAGCTTCTGAGAAGGGGGCTTTCTATTTGAAAGCCAAGTATCTTTACTCTCCTGAAATTCTCACCATACAGCAAACAATGAAACATATAAAGCAAAGAAAGCTTAAATTTCCAAGTGTTTTTATTTTGGTAAACATACTGTCAGTCCTTAACTGTCTTCCACTAATCTTTCTCCTCTGAAAATAACCACATCATTAAAAAGTGGAAAAAATAACCCTTATCCAGTAACCACTCTTGGCTCTGTCACTGGAAGCTGTTGTTCAATCCATTCATCTTGCTGGACCAAGTGGCACAAAGCAGAAGCCCACAAACACAGACAATGCTGACAGCCACAGAGTGCACCTTTCCTGCAGCACTGGACATCTCTGAATAAAAATCAGAGCAGCACCAGCCTCTCCAGTGCAGCTGGGGACACAGCTGCAGACACCCCACGTGCCCCAACGGCGTGACCAGGGATGTGACCACCTTGGCAGAGCCACAGCAAGACTGAACTGCACACAGAGGGGCAGAGACATGTCTGCTGTTCCAGGCAATTTATCAAATTTGCAATTTCATATAGCCAAAGAGATATCTGTCCAGAGATCAAGCACTGTCTGCAGCCATTGGAGCCTGCACACTTCCAATTCAGACCTGCTTTGGAAAGTCATCGTGGAAATACTTGGCCAAGAAAGCCCTATTACAGTTTATTCCTGACTTATTTATAAACAATGTTACTCAATGAAGCCAGGGACAGAACATGTTTTGCAGAAAGGCTGGGGCAGCAAAAGACACTGTGTGTAAGGATGATGAAGAAAAGCAAGAAAGAAGCCACTGATCCTCCAAAAATAATGGAGGAAGATTCTGCCAAGCCTGTTTCAGGCATGAACTGAACAGAATCAAAGCCAAGGATGAATATAAAAGGAGGTGGCCACATCCAAAGGGTAATTAACCAATAGAGTGTAAACAATGACACTAATAACCTTTTCCTCTGAGTGTACAGCAGATACCTGCCCAGGGCCCTGCAGCAGCAGCATGGGATGGGGATATCTCCTGAGCAGATCTCACCACGCTGGTAGCTGCAGGGAAGTCACACCCCACACATGAGCTGGCCCAAATATCACTGCCAGGGGCAGAAACAGCAACAACTCTGCCCCATAAACTTCCAGTGCTCTCTTCAAACCTTCTCATTCCCAGGCCAGCAACTCTCATGCTTCTCCCTGCATTCCATCTAAGCCCAGGATAAAGTTGTTCCCAATACCTATTTTTTATTAGTTAGAACTGGAAGCTTGCTGAGAATCAGTCCACAGCCTGCCCCCACCACCACCTTTTATGCTTTTAAGATTGGTGATCATTATTTTTTCTTAACAGGACAAGATGATAAGAAGGCCATCTAATTCCTATGAGCCACTAATGCCAGATACAGCTGAAATGGCTCAAGATCAGCTTTTTAACCAGAAATAAACCCTACCAAAATGAACTTGAGGGAAAGACATTTGAAGGCACCTGGATAGGCTGGGCCTCACAGTCTGCTGGAGAGGGACTTACAATGACAGAGTGACAGGACAAGGGGGAATGGCCATAACCTGGGAGAAGGTTTAGATTAAATGTGAGGAAGAAATTCTTCCCTGTGAAGGGAGTGAGGCCCTGGTACAGGTAGCCCAGAGATGCTGTGGATCCCTGGAAGTGCCCAAGGCCAGGCTGGATGGAGCTCTGAGCAATCTCATCTACCAGAAGGTGTCCCTGTCCATGGCAGGGCATTGGAACTACATTGTCTTTAAGGCCCCTTCAAACCCAAACCATTCTGTGATTCTATAAAGAAGTTATCCACTGACAGAACCAACCCCACAGATGGTGTCACAGGTGCCCTGTGCCTAGGACAGGCCACTCCCAGCTCCTGCCATTTCAGTAGAACAGGTTATTCACCCTCTGCCCTCACAAAGGAGAGGCAGCAACTGGGGCAAGTTTTTCCTATTAAAATAAATCCAGAACAAGCCTGGAAGGGCACTGCTAAAGCTACCCCAAGAGTCTTCAGGAGATGGAACTTCCCTTCAGCTACAGCACAACCTCACTGAGTTAGCAGAGTTTAATACAAAGCAGAGCAGTTTCAACCTCAGCACTGAGCTGTCCATACAGCTCCTGTCCCAGGGGATCCAGATCCTTTAAATCTGGTCATAGAAACCAAGCAGCAATGGATGCAATTCCCATACAGTGACTGCTGCTGACAGACAGTTAAAAGGTCAACTCCCACCTCTGCACTGCTCTTAATGAAGGGAGAATGGAAAGAAGTCTGAGTGATCCATGGTTCATTACTTCACTCAGCCCCAACACTCCTGCACTGAGAAATGAACAGACACAGAGAGAAGAAAAGAGAGGAACTGGGAAATAACCTTTGCTTGGGAATGCTGCATGGAAAGGTAAAAAGGAGGAGACTAAGAACAACAACAAAGCAAAATTAGTAACTGCTTGTGATGGAAGCTAGAAATAATAAATCTCATTAGCAAAGATTTGTGTTTTAAAGAACATTTTCTAAAATCAAAACCAAATCAATTAAAAAAAACCACGAAAATTGAGAGATAATTAAATTGTATACGCTTGATAGCTTAAGAAATATTTGAAACAAAGCAAGCAGAGATCACCGAAGCTTCCTCCATACCAAGTACCATTACCAAGCACAGGAGCTTTAAGCCTTTACAGAGAGGCTGCAATGCTGACTCTGCACTCCCTGTGACAAAACTTGCAGGAATCAATCCCTGCACAGGGAAAGGGGCAGGCCCAACTGGAGCCCACATGGACAAAACCCCCACCCAAACCACGGCACGCAATGGCTTATCTGAAGAAACCAGAGTAATAATCACACTGGCATTTTATGGCAAGCTTCAAATCTACCAGAGCAGCAGAAGAAGCCTGCTGGAAGCCCATGGACAGCCTGTGCTGCTGGGGACCTGGGGGCATGCTCTTCATCCCAACTGCTCCCATCTTCTTCAGCTTCAGCACTGCCGCAAAAAGCAAACAGGCGTCTGACCTACATTCATGTCTGAGAATGACACTGCCTCTTATCTGGGATCATTATCATCCAGAAGTCTTAAATACTCACTAATCAAATATTCACTAGCAAAAAAAAAACCCACCAGAAATGATGATACAGATCAAACTTCTGTTATCAACATGCCTGCAGGTAATTTTCTGTCTTTGGCCAGTTTTTGCTACCATCTTCCAGGGTACTGAAGTTTTTCAGGGTCCGTATGAACCATCCTGAAAGTTTAAATTAAGAGAGCAGATTGGACTACTTTGAGTAATTCCTACATCCTGAAGCATTTCTATCAAGTTCAGGAGTTATCCACATACAGATATTAAATAAAGAATGTACTGAGGAGAGAACACAAAGTTCCAGTTTCCAAGATAACTGGGTAACAGCATCCCTGTTTCACTCTGAGGAGATAGTTTTCCTGAGGGATTGGATGGAAGAGCAGTGCATGAGAAAGCTTTGGCACTTCAGCATCCCAACTACCAGAAATGCACCTGACAGCAAGGTTTGAGGGAGGCAGGAGGAGGACATGGGAGAGAAGGGGTGTGATCTCATCCAGATCCCCAATGGAGAGAAATCCACTAACACACAGAAGACTTCAGACCACTTCCAGGAGCCTCAAGCAGAGGACAGACTCTCATACTTGCTTATCTGCACACATTTTAAATGATAAACCACATTCTCTTTAAATCTGGCTCTTTAAATCAGCACTAATTGTTTCAGCGAGCGAGGAACCGCTGGCATTACCAAAACTTTGCAAATTCTCACAAAGAACAATTACCCACAAATATCTTCTTATGTCAGAGAACAAACAAAAAAACCACAAACTGAAACCAGGTCATCAGATTTTCCCCCTTTTCAGCCTTACTTTTGTGCTCCTCTATGTCTTATCAAATTGCTCACAAGTAAGACATTGGATAGACACAGGATCCATTTTTCAGACATAAAGTTTCTAAATCCATGAAATGAAAAACAGATTCAAACTGTGCAAAATGAAACTTGGCTATTCTAATTTATATATGTATGTTCTATTCATTACAGCTTAAGCTGTAACCAGAATGAAGCAGAACTAGAGAACAACATGTACAATGCAAAGAGTGAATACTGTACTAAAACCTCAACAGTTAGAAAGTGTGAATTTGGGTTGATTTAAATAAAATTAACTGGCTTGTTGCTTGGTTTGGTTGTTTATGTTGTTTGGGTTTAAGTTCATGGGATTCTTTAAAAGCAACAAACATTTAAGGGGGGGGCTTACAAATCTCATTTTCTGCAGAAGTTTTTATTTACCCACAGGAAAGAAGGGATAATCCCACCTTGCTAGTCCAAATAAAAAGATGCTTCTTACACAAAATCATAACCTCCTGAAAATGAGGTGGCATTCAGCACATAAGTCCCCCTACCCAACAACACCATTTTTCCAAAAGAAACAAAATTTCTATTCATACAAAATTAAGTTTGAATATGCACTTAAAACTTTGACTGCTTCTTCTGAAGTCCTACTAAAACTGAAATCAGAATTTTGGAACACTAAGAGGGCAATAAATTTATCTGATGCTTATTTATTTCTTTACATCCACACTCAAAGCCATGACCACAGGAAGGTTCATGCTTCAGGCACCAGGTACTACAAACTTATGTTTCCAAGAGGCTTCCAAGCCTTTCTGTGATGAATCCAGCTTCCTAAACATGGTGAGCACACTGTGAGAGGACTGCCAACTAGAACCAAGAGGAACCTGACTTGTTTTACTGCTGTTATTTAGAAATCTGCGGGCAGTCACCACATTAGCCAGAACAATAGGAAGTCTGAACAGGTGCTTGGGGAAAACTAAACAACAAGGTAACATCAGGGCAAGGGGAGGAACTATTAAAAGGGTGATAATCACTCTGCTCCTCACCCTTCTTGTGAGGCAACAGCAGGTTTCTATCTTTCCATCAACAATGGGAGGGGAAAGCCATGAACACACTCCTCCAAAACAAGTGGAACATGGAAGCTTCAAGCAGGGCTGAGGGTGAGAGCCTCTCTGCACACTCAGCACTGCAGGCACTACAGGAGCTGAAAAATAAAGTGGCAGTTTCCAGTGTGCTGAGATACTACTGTGCAGGAAATTAGCTGTTCACTTTTTCCTAAAGAATACCACACCAAAAGGCATTCCATCCTCTGGCTTGGATGCAACACTGGAATTGCTCCACCCAACTCAACACTTCTGGTGTCTCACATGCAAAAGTCAATGCCTGAAAACATAAAGGGAGACCCCAGTGCATTATTTCTGATGAGTGTCTGAAGTTAAAACAAATTACTCTGCTATTTTATTGTATAATTATTTTACTGTAAAGCTGTTTTTTCCTGAAGAGCCCAGCAGTGGGATGTGCTATCTCCAGCAGCACCCACAGCTGTCCCAATTACTGCACGTGACCAACAGAACAAGTTCCCTACCAAGAACTCACTCAAAGCTTTTCTTGCCAACCCTTCCTACCCCAGTGGCCTACTCCATGAGGAGGAGGATGGAAAAACAGAGGGGAAGGCTCCAGGACTAGAGATGTGCTGCCCTTTCCCTGTGATTCAGCCACCAACAGTGCTCCCAAAACACTCCCCTTCCTAATGCCACTCGTGTGGTGTCCCTTCCACCTGCAGCCTTGCTCTTCACCCAGAACCCCAGCAGCACCTCAGCCCCACAGAGACAGCAGGGATGCTGCTGGAAAAGCACAGAATCCACCTGTGGATTGTGCAGCTCCATCACTGCCAAGGATACAACCAGTGCAGGCAATGAGTTGGGACAACTCAGCACAACCCTTCTGCTCTGGTTGTGCTAGAGACAGCAGGGAAGGCACCCAGCCAGGACCAGCCTGTCCTTGAGAGGGAAAGAAGTGATACACAAGGTGACTTTTCTCCCAACTTCTTAGCCATTTTTCTAAAGAACCGTGTGAGATAAATTTAAATGATAACCAAGAAGAGGCAGCATGTCAATTTTAACAAGTGCTTTACCATCCTTCAGTAGAGGCAAGACACACTGCTGAAATTCCTCTGGGCTTCATCAATGCTTTTGGACACAAAAGAGATGGATGCACAGCCAGGCCATCTTTATCTCTGTCACACATTTAATCACTGCTGTGAGCAGCCACACTGGAACCAGATTTCTAATGTAACAAGAACAGAGCACTTCAGCTGGCACCTGCTCCAGCACATGGCAGCATCCTCCCCTGTCCCTGGCACTGGGGTCAGGAGCACCCACTCAGATCAGCCAAAGCGATGCCTGAGCTCCTAGCCAGGACTGAACCAGTGGGGCTCCAAACTTTGCACCTCAGTTTTCCTCAGCAGGGCACCACAGCTCTGCAGCCATGACAAACTCCCCCAGGTTACCATTCTTCACCAGATGGCTCTGTGCAGACAGAACAAAACATAGGTCATCATTTTTAGATATTAAAAGTGGCATTCACCTAAACTGTTGAGTTTTTTAACTCCTAGGACAACCCCCTGCCTGATTTCTTCTTTCTGATGCTTCTATTCCCCTTGCCTTTCTAACTGCCAGAGCAAATAATTGAAGAGCAATAAAAATTACTATACATAAGCTGGCTGTCACAGACAAGAAAAGCAGAAGTATATTCCAAGGAGCTGCACTGAAAATTGACCATCATCTACAACACCAATTTTTGAGTTACAAATATATTTTTAATACCATCTCAATTATATCTCAGAGAACACTGCTTTTTTCTTGGGGCTCAAGTAGCTTGTTGACCATATTTAGAGTACACCTCTTGAGTGAGCTACAGATTTGTTCAGTCAACTTGGGGAAATTTTTAAAAAACCCCACTTAATAATTGCTGCACAGTTTAACCCCACTTCTGCAAACAAGGGTGTAATAAGGTACAACAAGAAGCTGCTACATTGCAAGAGGCAATAAACAAATCCATGACTTCATGCAGAATATGCTGCTCTGAAGTCAAAGATTACTGCTATAGCATCAAACTGAGCCACTATCATTGATTTTAATTTTACCAAGGCTTGAGAAGGAGTTGTAACAGTAAAACTTGAATCACTACCCTCAACAACCTAAGATTCATTAGGGAGAAAAGGTTCAAGTTGTGGGAGACACACTCTCCCAAAAGAAATCCCCAGCACATAGTCATTCAGCAGGGTCTGAGAGGCAGCATCCAGCCCAAAAAAACACCTGCAAAAGCCAATTTAATTGCTACTATTGCCAGACTTACAACTGCAAACAGTATATTGACCAGGACATTGCTTGAACAACTTCTCTCCTGCTCAAGTTTTAAAAGTAAGTTTTAAATTTGGAAAGCAGA
The DNA here is from genome assembly GCF_901933205.1 of Camarhynchus parvulus. Taxonomy (NCBI): domain Eukaryota; kingdom Metazoa; phylum Chordata; class Aves; order Passeriformes; family Thraupidae; genus Camarhynchus; species Camarhynchus parvulus. The sequence continues at coordinate 14,970,748 of NC_044583.1, read as the reverse complement.
AATTACAGAGGTTTCTGTCATTACATCCAGTAAAACATCACTTTCAAAACTGTCCAATCTGCAAGAAAATACCTCTGGTTTTGCTATTTGCAAACAGACAGGTTCAGCTTCAGAACATGAACCACAAAGGCATCAGTCATTCAAATTTCACACAAGGTATTTTCTAGAGAAACCAAGTCATTTCCTGTAACACAACCTTCACAAACAGATATTTCACACCTAATCAGCAATCAGAAAAACAAATACAATAAAACAAGAAGAGGAAGAGCAATCTCAGCCAAATGCTATGATAAAACCCTTCCAGAATCCAGCCTGCTGTGCAGGAGAGCTCTGGATCCTACAGACTGTTCAAAACCCTCAGAAATGAGCTGCTCTCACATCGTCACACACTGCAGGTCCTGCTATGACAGCTCCTAACACCCCCCACTGACACCTCCACCATGACCAAGTGGCAATGCAGCATCACCACACCATGAAAGCATGAAATAATTAAGGACCTTAAAAATTTATGGTCAAGCAATAACACAGGCAAGGACAGGGCCCTCACGGTGGCAATTCCCATTCTTCTGGACACTCATCATGGCTGAAATCCTTTATAGGTGAGTTTAGAGCTACTTGAAACAGGAATGCCCTTCAGTACAAGGCCTGGTGGGTGCCATCAGGCTGCACAGCAAGGCAAGATCCAGCTACAGGCTCTTTTCTGTGAAATAATACCATCTTCCAAACAGCGCAAATCCTAGTGGCAAAGGGGGATGCGTGCCAGATCACAGGCATGGGGACAGTAGCACACAAAGACCCCGTTCTCTCCAGATGCACAGAGCAGGAGATGATGCTTGCAAGAATCACTGAGAGCCAAACAGAATTCATCTCCTACCAGGACGATGTCAATCGACCAAGGAAATTTATGTTCCCTGCTAAAACAAACCACTGCCATATCTACTGTATCTCAGGGATACAATGTTATCAGTAGTTAGTTACACCTCAGATCAACAGCCTGTAGTAGGAGATTCTTTCAGAAATGTTTACAGGAGTAGCGAGGATCACGTGGCTTTAGTTCCTTCATTTTATTTTTAGCAGAGAGAGAAATGGCACCAGACACATCAGTTAATAGACCAAGCACCAGAGTAACTCTCACACAGGCAACACCAACACTTTATAGTGAAAGTACCCTCCCACAGCTGCAGATTAGAACACAACTCAAGGTCATAATGGATTAATTCTAGAGAGGACTCTGCTGGCCTTCAGTACTTCTATCACAGTGCAAACAGTGTGATTCTGGTAAAGCAAAAACCTTCCTGGAGCCTTACACACGTCTCACTCATTCCTCACACCCAGCCTTTGGAAGCAGCCATTCTTAGGGGTAAAACATCTGGCTCTGAATTTCCCTGTACCTCACTTCCTGACTGTCATTACCCGAACATCACAGTGCTGCATCGTGGGAATGGACAACAAGGAAATGATAATGAAAGCAATACTGAGCTTCACGCAAGCCTCTGCACATCCTGAAGTCTGAAACCACCAGGGTCTCATGGAGAAAACAGCTTGAGAATGCAAAATGTACACACAGCAGGAGTGGCCCAGATGTACCTGAATCCAAGAACTCTCTGCTTCCTCAAACGCTCAACTCTGCAAATCAAATTATTCAAACATACTTCGTGTGTACTAACTAAAAATCAACAAGCCAACAAACGGAAGTATTAAGGCATCTAAAGTTACATTAGAAGAGCAAAATTTTCACACGAGACTTCTGCAAGAAACAACTCCACCTGTGCTCCTATTACTCAGCATCTAAATTCAAGCAATATCTATGGCACTCAGACTTTCACCTTCCCCAGCACTGGAGTCTGGACTCATGTACATAATGCTGCCTCTGCAACTTGGAAATGCCAGGAGAGCACCACAGACAAACTCACATCAGGATGGTAAAGAACAGAGATATCTAAGAACAACCACCCATTTAAATTTAAATGGCCATAGCCCAACATGGGCACAAGGCAGCAAGCCAGCAGCTACCACCAGTCACTGTATCACCTCTGGAGAACAAGACCAAAGAATTGATGCTATAATTTCCTTCTCCACAACATAAAATCTGTCAGGAGCTGCTGGAAACTTCAGACACCCCTAAGGGAAGATTAAGGTGGCACTTAAAATAGTTTTAGTTCGGAATATGCACATCTCTCTTTACAACTGAATGGTGCCTGAGCAACCTTCCCTGTCTGGGGAAATGTCTGAGAGCAGCAGGTGCCAGGGCTATTAACAAATCCCCGTGCAAAACAATACCTGCCACCACCCCTCCTGCCCAGAGGCATTACTGAAATGCTGGATTTTGCATCTCACTTAAGACTAAACCAAATTCTGGCCCTTCTTGAAGTTTGTGCCTTTTAAAGGCAAGCATCAATTCTTACAAGGGGCAGACACAGACATGGGGAATACACACACACACTTCCCTCTTGGCAAAACAGGAAGTTTGAGCAGCAATGGCACACTCAGAGCCATGAGCTTCAAAAATGAAAGCTCTGAGACAGTCACGCTGTAAGGTGGCGACCCATCTACAGGCAGCATATAGCTGATACCTGTTAAGAGTAGCCCAGCTATGACAGACAGCTGTGCAGAACTCCCAGCGATTCGTGATGCCTTTTTTGGGGTGGGTTTTTGTTTCAAGTTTTAGCAAGTTCTCAAAAAAAAAAAAAAAAGAATTATTCCAGTTACCAAACACAGATGAGACTGGCATTAAATACCTAAATGAATACATGACCTGAAGAGTAAACCTGGATATTTCTAGCTACTATGCCATGTTGAACCATTAAAAGATTTAAATTGCCTCAGAGGTAACTTGGCACTTGGCCCTGTCTTTTCCCATTCCACAAGCAGTGGGGATAAATGAAGGACCACTCAGACAACATGCATTTAGTTACTGAAGAAAGAATGCAAGACTTAGGGAAAGCAGAACCCCAGGCTGCCAAAAAAATGCTTTTCTTCTTTGCATATTTTTTAGGAATGCAGCTGTGCTTTCAAATCACCAGAACAACCCAGCAAGGCTAACTACAGCACACAGGTAAGGCAGTTTCACTGAAAAGTCAACCCTCGTTGCATATTCAAATAACAGGCTCCCGTCACTGGGACGGTTTTGTCACTCTACCAGCTGCAGTTCTGTGGAGCACGGTTGTAAAGGCAAGTGTTGTGAAAGTACCTCTGCGAGCTTCTGTTTACAAAGTGAGACCCTCCCACAACTGCATCACCGAGCACATGTCTGCGAGAGATCCCCGCTTTCCTCTGCAAAACAAAGCTGAAGAGATGCTCAAACCTCAGACCCACAGTAGACTCTCACCACCAGAGACCGAGGGATTCTTCCCAAGGTACGCTGAAGAGTATAAACTGCTCCACAAACAAATTAAGCTGCTGTCAGCATCTTCCTGAAATCGCCCCTTGCACGGGCACTCTGTGACAAGGGCTGCCCACCTCCCAGAGCACGAAGCAGAACACTGAGTGTTCCCAAAGGAACACAATCCTGCCTCCCAAGCACTGCACGCACCAGCACGATCTGTCCGGCATCAGCAGCTCTACTGAAATTAGAGAGCAAGATGGTTTCGGTATTAGTCCTATCAAAGGAGCTAATCTTCAAACCCTGCATCAATACTTTAAGTCCAGAGTATCCTCCAGCAGGGAACCTTGAAGTTGAAAAACATATTGAAGAAATAAACAAGGAAAACCCCAAACAACCGAAATCTGAAGGAAATATACATATATGGCTGCAAATAAAAGGTTACACTGAGAAACATCTCTTACACTTGGATTCAAAAGCAAAGTACACAAAAAAATTACTAAATGCATCTAGCTCCTTTCAGAACTCCTACTACAGTTCCATCAGTTCTGCTTCTTATTAATTATATTATAATTAAAGGAATTTGTGAGTGTAGAGAGGAATTAAAACAAACAAACAAAAAAGTCCGCCTGAATAAGAGGCAAGGTTTGCTGCCCGTGAGGTCTGTCAGGCCATGACACGGCCTCTCCCCGGCCACCGCCAAGGTCTCACAGCTCGGGAACCTCAGGCCTGGCCAGACAAAGAGCCTCTGACAGCGTTCAGCCGGAGCGGCAGGAGATGGGAACGCTCCCTCCTGCCCTCCTCATCTGCACTGCGCTCAAAAAAACCCCCTTCAAAGGGGAAAAAACTCCACCGAACTCCGCAGTGAGTCGCTGGGCAGAAGGATGATGCCTCTTATTCCTGACGGGAGAAAAAGCGGTGGGGGGAGCGCGGGCGGCCGCGCCGGGACACAGGTGCGCGGTGAGCGCGGTGACAGCCCGCGCCGGCCCCGGCGGGCTCCCCTCGCTCGGTAAGATGGCTCCCATCCTCCGGGGTGCCGGGGCGAGGGAGGCAGCGCGGCCGGCCCGGCCCTGCCGCACCGCAAAATGGCAGCGGCCACGGCCCCCCCGTCCGCGCCCCGACGGTGCTTACGAGTTGCAGGGCGGCCGAGGACTCCGGCTGGTCCCCGGGGCCGCCGTCCGGCACGGACTCGGCCGGCTGCGGGCGGCTGTCGGGGCCCCGCTGCGAAGCTGAGCGGCCGCGGCTCCGCGGGCCGAGCTCTGTCGCCGCCTCCTCCTCCTCGTCGTCGTCGTCCTCCTCCTCCTCTTCCTCGTAGTCGTCGTCGTCGTAGTCGTCGTCGTCCTCTTCCTCCTCCTCCGGAGTCTCGGCGCCCTCCTCCTCCTCCTCCAGCGCCTCCTCTCCACTGTCCCGCAGGAGCAGGGGGAAGGCCCGGGCCCCGCGGGGCACCTCGGCCGCAGGGTCCTGCGCCGCGGGCAGCCGGGGGCCCGGCGAGCCAGGGTCGGGCAGGGCCTCAGCGCCGTCGGCGGCACCGCCGAGGTACTCGGCGTTGATCATGGAAGCCAAGTCCTGCAGCCGGCGCAGCGGGATGTAGCAGGACGACGGGTCCTGGCCGTAGCCGGGCTTGGCGGCCGCCAGCTGCATGGCGGGCGGCTCGGGGCCGCGGGCCTCGCCGAAGGGGCCGCCCTTGGGCTCGGCGGCCGACAGCGAGGTGCCGAAGGGGACGAGGCAGCTGCGGCGGCTCACTTCGCAGGCCTGCTCCATGCCGGGCGGCGGGCATCCACCTGCGGGCACAGCACAATGGGGTCAGCCCAGCCTGCACCGCAAAATGGCAGCCGCACCCGGGGGCCGCGTTGGGCTCCGCCGGCCCCGCTCCGCCACCGCCGGATTACAGGCCCCAGGCCGCGGCACGGCCACCCCGGCTCGCCTCGGCACGGCCGGCGCCGGGGCCGCTCGCCGTGCTGAGCGCTGCCGCAGGGCCGCCGCTCACCTGCGGGTGCCGCGGGCGGCTCGGCGCCTGCCCCCGGAGCGGGCGGATGGGGAGACGCGCCGACCCGGCCCGGCCAGGCCCCGCCGCCGCTCCGCCGCCTCCCTCCTCCTCCCTCCCCCGCATGCGCGCGCCCGACGCCGCCGCCGCCATCCCGCGAGGGCGCGCGCCCCGCCCCGCGCGCCCCCGCTCTTGGGGTTCGGCGGCCGCGGCCAATCAGCGCGCGCGCGCCCGCGCGGGCCTGGCCCCCCTTCCACCCCCCACACGAGCACCCCCCTCGATGCCCCCCCATGTCAGGAGGGGGAGGTGGGGAGGGGGCGCTCAGTGCTGCCCCCCGGCGGCGCGCCCCGGCCCGGCCCGGCCTGCCCCGCTCCCCCGCATCCCCCCGCCCGGCACCGCGGCCTCGGGGCCGCCGCCCGCACCTCCATCGCAGGCGGCGGCAGGGGGCACGGATGGGACGGGGCGGCCCCGCAGTGTCTCCCCCGCCGCTCACCCCCTCCCCCCATGCCGGGCAGGCCGCGGGCCTGCGAACGGCGGCGGAGCGGGCGCCAACAAAATGGAGTCGGCCAGGCCCTGCGCCCCGGCGGGGCACCCGGGCGGCGCCGCCCCCGTGCACCGCTGGCACCGCTCCCCGGCCCCGGTGCCCGCGGGCGGTCAGCGGGGCGGGTGGCGCGGGTCGCCGCCCGCCCCCGCTGGGCTCGGGTTACCCTTGCCATTGTCCGCCGCGCCCGCGGCCGGCCCGCCCGGCGCCGCCGCGCTCCCCCGCCGCCCTTCCGCGACCGGCGGGGCGGCTGTCGCCCTCCGCGGGGCTGCCGTGCAGAGCCGTGCGAGCCTTGCCGAGCCTCGCCCGCCGGGAGCGGCGCCGGGTGCCCGCGGCCTGGCTGTCGCCGGGCTCCGCCCGCTCCCGGACAGCCGCGCTCCCCACCCGCCCTCCCCCGCCGAAGCGGCGCGCACCCGGCCGCGCGCCGCCCCGTTCCGCCGGGACGGGCTGCCACCGCGCCCCGCAAACGGCCCGCGGCGGGCGGCGGCTCGTCGCTACCTCCGATGCGGGCCGGGGTCTCCGCCGCCAGCCGCAACGGGTCGGGCGCCAGCGCCAGCGCCGCCGCCGCACCGGCACGGCTGGGCAGGCACGGGGCGGGGCAGCCGGGGCAGCGGGATGTGGCACCGGGCGTTGCTGCCGGGGCCGCGGGGGCAGGGCAGCGCTGCCGCCCCGGGTGCCGCCGCGGGGCTCGACGCGGTGCTGCCCGGCGGACCCGCTCCCCCCGCCGCCGCTGCCCTTTGTTTCGCCCCCGTCCGGACGTCCCGGCGTGCGGGAGCCCCCGCCGTGCTGGCGCCGCGCTCCCCGCCGGGCTGGGCCCCGGAGCAGCCGCTCTGCGCACCCAGGCAGGGAGCGCCCGCTGCCCGGGCCTCGCTGCCCCGCAGGCACAGCTTTTTTCCCCGCTGAAACGCTGTCCTGGAGCGGCTGCGGGCTGGCACCTCAGCGGGGCACTGAGGACTTGCCTCCTCCCTGCCCGCGCACCTTGGCAGCCCCACTGAGGGCACCTGCCTTCCTGGTGCCCCTGCGGTCTTGCCCATGCACTCCCTCTGCCCTGTCTGTGGCTGGTGATGGAGCAACCATTTCTCCCGGCGTCTGCTCCTGAGGAGCCACACCAAGGTCCCCGACCCATTGTCACCCCACTGGTTTGCTGCAACCACGGAGAGACTGCCATGTTCAGCTCATGCCACTCCAGCACACCCACAGAGGGTGGGGTGGCTCGGCAGGAAGCTCGTGACATGTTTGTACCTTCGAGGTCCCAGCCCAGGGCTCACCTGGTGGCACCTGACCTATTTTAGGCCCTTTCCCTCCATACTCACATGCCATGGTGACATGTGGGAGCCGGGGTCATGCTGTGCCCCAGTGCTGAATGAACTTGGCACTAAGTTCCAGTATCCACACAGGTCTCTCCCCCTTCAGAGAGCTAGGGCATCGCCCAGCGTGCCTGGATCCCTTGGTTTACACCTGAATGGGGGAAACACATTGTCCATCTCTCAGGGATCGACTGGGAGCCAAAGCCTGGCACACCTGGGAGAGGGCCCAAGAGCCAAGTTTCCTCCTTTCTCATCGGAGCAACCTGCCACGCACGTTTCTGCCACGTTCCCAAAATAAAGCTAGTGGTTTATTTATACCCCCCCAGGGGCAGGCAGGGCATGTGAAGAGCAGGAACGCCTGGTGTCTGAGGCCCAGTGAGTGACCTGGGGAGATGTTTAGGGCTTTTCCAAGCAGAGAAACTGTATCCTGGGCACTGACTGTCATCAGCTGTCCTCCTTCTGCAGAAGCGTCCCCTCTTAGGCTGAGAGGGGAGAGCCAGGGCCACCATCAGGACACGTCCCAGCCTGGTTTCCCCTGTGAGCCCTTGGTCCGTGGGCACAGGGCACAGCACATCCCGATGGGACACTGGTGTGCAGGGGCTGTCCAGCTTGGGCAGCGATGCCCGGGCAGCTCCGCACACCCCGAGGCACGTCCACCTCCCGCTGTCCCAGCGGGGCCCCGCAGCGATCCACCTGCAGCCCTGTGGGTACTGGCGCAGGGAGGAGCAGGGCAGCGGTGGCGGGATGCCCTCAGACGCACTTCCCATGTGCTGTGTCACCTCTGCCCGTGCCACGGCCAGGCCCGCAGGAAGGGCCCTGCTCCGGCCCTTCTCTTCCGGCAGAGAACAGGGAAATGGCATCCCGGCCGCTGCCGCCCGCTCCCGCCCGGATGTGCGGCACGCCGGGCAGCGTGGCCGGCCCCGCCGCCTCAAGGCTTTGTCTGCGGGCTGCAGCGGGGAGCGCGGGGCGCTGCGGCCGCCCCACCGCGGGGTTCGCCCTCAGCCCCCACCCCGCCATCGTGCTCACCCCCGGCCCAGCCCCGCGCCCAGCGCTATGGCCGGTCAGGCCGGCAGCCACGGAACCGCCCGGCACTGCGGGCTCCCTCTGCAGGCCCCAGTGCCCGTGCACAGATCGCATCACGGTGCCCCCAAGGGAACGGCCCGGTGCCCCCGCGCCCGGCGGGAACGCGCATCCTCGGCTCCCGCCATGGCCGCTCCCGCCGCCGCGGGGATGCCGAAGGGACCGCGGCCCCGCACCGGGGGCTCCTCCGCGCTCCCCCCGAGGGAGATGAGGAGCGGGGAGCCCCACACCGCAGCGCGGAGGGAGCTGTGGCCCATGCGGGTCCCGCGGGAGCCGTGGGCAGGATGGGCTGGTTGCGAGTCGCCTCCGGCCGCGGATGTTCGCCGGGGCGGGGCCTGGGGGAGCGCGGACCCCGGGGGCAGCACCGGGATCCTGCACAAAGGGCCGGGGGCGGTGGCTGGAAGCCGTGGCCGTGGGGCTGGATCGCGGCCGGGAGCGTGGGCGAAAGGGTTAAGGAGTCGCGGCGGGCAGGGGGAGGGCTGGCCCGGCCAAGGGAGAGGAAGGAAGCAGAGGAGGAGAGGAGCGGAGAGCATCCTGCCCGGAGGGTTTGCCGGGGGCCCCCTTTCCCCCAGGAAGCGGCTTGCGTGGCTTGAAACCGCAGGGATGGAGCGGCGGGAGCCGGGCCCATGGGTGGGGTTCAGCCCGGCTCCGTGCCCGCAGGCGCGGCTGCACCGGCCCGGTGTCCCCGGCTCCGGGTCTGCTCCTCCTGCCGCGGTGACCTCTGCTTCCCAGGTCCCTCACCTCGCAGTCCCTCTGCCCAGGTGCTTCCATGGCCCCCCAAAATCTTGCGGGGGCAGCCCACGGACACACAAGGGCGGTGGGTGCGGGCAGGACGCTGCTACGAGCTGCAGGGGACAGGAGCCATCACTGCTGAGCAAATCCGCCCGGCGCGGAAGAGCTATCGCTGCACTGTCACCTGGAGGCCGGTCTCTGCAGCAGCCATATATGCAGCACGGGGATAATCCCGAGGGGCCGAGGCCCAGGCTGCCCGTCTGGGTGCTGCAGCTGCTCTCGGGGACCGCCCTGCTTCCCCAGCCCTCAGGTTGCCCCCCATCCTCAGCCTAGGGGGTGTGCAGGGCTTTCAGCCCTGAGCAGCGTGGCTGAGCTCACGCTGGGCTTTGATCCATCCATCCAAGGTAGAGCCAGGTTCACCAGGCTCAAGTGACCATGGGGTGCCCTCCCCACACTGCTCCTGTCACCTGGAAGGATACAAAGGGATGCACATTGGGACACAGCGTAGCTCTGCAGCCCAATCCCTTGCCCTGCCCCGCTCCCAGCCCCATCCATCGGTTCGGGTGGTGGAGAGCAGAGCCAGGGTACATCCCCATGCCGCAGACTGTTTTTCCCAGTCGCGTTTGTCATCTTTCCAACACAATCCCGTGCCTGTCCTGCCGCGAAGGCCACTGTGACCAGCCAAATACGGGGGATGTGCGGCAGGAGAGCTGCTCACCCGCTCCGTTCTGCCCGCCCCGCGCAGCTGCTCCCGCCGGCCGGGAGATGGGGCTGAGAGTCCGCGGCTTCCCGCAGCACCGGCGGGTCTGGCCGGCGGGAGGGGGATCCGCACCATGGGGCCACCGCCCTCGCCGGCACCCCCAGCCTGGCCTGTCCGGATGAGCCTGAGGGTCCGCAGTGGCGCTGGAGCCTCGGCTCTGCCGCTGGGTGGAGAGCGGGTGCGTGAAGGGAGGTGCAGATGTGTGTGTGTGTGTGTGTGTGTGTGTGTGTGTGTGTGTGTGTGTGTGTGTGTGGATAGGGGTGGTGCAGTACATGTGTGTGCGTGGAAGCGGGTGCGTGCGGGTGTGCGAGGGTGCATGGGGTTTTTTGGGGGGATGATGTAGTGTGTGCTTGGCTGGAAGTGGATGCACGCATGGGGGGATGTTCCTGGAGGGTGTGCCTGAGGTGAGTGTGCACGCATGGAAGTGAGTGTGCAGGTGCTTCTCTATGGATATGGGAGCTCGGCGCATGCCTACGTCGTCTCTGTGTGCGCCTACATCGGTGTGTGAGGTGTCCCTGGACGCAGGAGCTGTGCTGGGATCCAATGTTTGGATTCCTCCACAGCAGAGATGGGGCTGTGCCTCAGCCTCTACTCCGACGTGTGGGTGCTCATGGGCCCCTTTTCTCTGCCCACTGACCCATGGGGGCCCTTCCCTCCCTTCGCTGCCTGGGCACATGGGGCACAGGCATGGGACAATGACAGCAGGTCGGGGAACAGGGCTACGGCAGACAGGAGCAGCCAGAGGGGCAGTGCCAGCTCCTCCTAGCAGTGGGGCAGACGGCAGCCTGGTGCCTTTCCGCCCCGCCAGCCTCACCCTCTCCTGCCCGGGGGCAGAGGCTTTCTGCATCTCACAGAAACCAGATTCTCCCCAGAGATAAAATCCTGTCGCCTTTGTTTTGTGGAGAAAAGACAACATCAGCTCCCGGCCAAACAACAGAGTCGTTAAGCAAAGGCATCTCCGGGCAGGGGCTCGGAGCCACATCCCGCAGCTGGAATGAGGAACCAGCTGGTGTCCTGGCCCCTGGGGTGCTGTCTCCCTCAGGGCTCAGCATTCCTCCCAGGACCAGAACCAGATCCACCAGCACTCAGCATTTCCCCAAGGACTACAGCAGCTTCCCCAGGACTCAGCATCTTCCCCACACACCCCCTTCCCCCACCCAAGACCTTCCCCAGGGCTCAGCATTTCCCCGGGAATCACAGCATCTGCTCCAGGAGTACCGCATCCCTCCAGAACCACAGTACTCCCCGCAGGGGACCCCAGCATCCCATGAAGGACCTGCAGCGTATTGGGGTGGCTGTGAAGCTTCTCAGCCCCACCAACACCCCACATCCCATAAGGACTCACAGACATATCCCAGAAATAAACAAGCAAGGGGGAATCTGCAGCCCTGGAGTGGCAGATTCTGGGGGGGCAGCAGGTACATGGCCCCAGAACTTGGGCAGACAGGATGCCCACGGGCATGGCCGGGCAGGGATCGGTGCCAGGGCCCCGGGGCTGGGAGCAGGCACAAGAGGGGGTGTAATGGTGGGGGTGTGGGAACGCTGCCTCAGGAAACCAGCAGGATTTACTGGGCTACACACTAAATCCCCCTCACAAAAGGGGCCTGTTCGTGCGGACAGGATGCTGGTGGCTCAGCCACACTTGTTTGGCCAGCAGAGCCTGGCGGATTAAGGACAATTGGTTCAGCCCTGACAGAAAATACCAGGAATGTTAAACAATAAAAACTGCCTCCAGTTGTCGTGGGGCTGCTTCCCTGCCCAGCCATGGCCTCGGCTGCCCTGTGCCTGGCAGAGCTGGCTCAGGCACAGCCCATGTACCGGCTGCTGCAGCTTTTGGGGGCTCACTGGGGGATGCAGTGGTGCCTGAGGATGGGCTGAGGGCCTTTTCCACAAATTGGGGCAGGCAGGTGGGCACAGTGCTGGGCACAGCCAGGACCCTGTGGGCTGCATGGTGTGGGTTGTTGGGCTGTGGGTAGCAGGCACTGCCTGTACCTGTGGCAAGCCTTTTAAATGAGCAGGGAGTGAGTGAGGCTTTGGCAGGGGATGGCAGGTCCCTGCTCACAGTGTCCCCTTCTGCCTCCCTCCTTCCCTTTGGTATTAAACATTAGCAAACCCACCTATGCCTCCCCTTGTGAAATTGGCTGTGGCCCCAGGGAAAGGGCAGAGCAGGGTGAGCAAGAACTGCCCACCCTCTGTGCTGCCCTCAGCACAGAAACCCTGCTGTGGTGTGAGGTGGGGCAAGCTGGGCACAGCCCCTCTCCGTGCTCAGTCTCAGTCCCAGCAGGGATCTGGGCAGCCCCTGTGGGCAGCTTGGGCAATTTGCCCTTCAGCGTGTGAATGCCCCATTCAGGGCTGTGCGAAATGCATTGGTTCTGGCACATTACAGGACAGCTGGGATCCTTCCCGGGCAGGCAGGCTGCCGGCACAGGCAGGTTTCACACCTGCCAGGGGGCTGTCTGCCCCCGCCCGCCCTGCTGCAACGGGGGGCTCCTCCCAGCAGAGAGGGGAGCTGGGCTGGAGATGGAGGCTGCAAGCATGACAGTGGAGTGGGATCCCCCCTGCAGCCCTGTGAAAAGGAGGGGACACCAGGATGGCTCTGAAAGCTGTTGGGCTCCCAGCACATACAATTCACAACACCCAGGGTTGTGTCAAGTCCCAAGTTCTGTGTCTCCTGTGACCCCAGACCCGGGCACCACCACAGCAGCAGCCAGAATTTAGGGATTCCCTTTCCAGCTGCCCTGGGTCCAGGTCCTGCCCCACAGCACCTGGCAGCCCCATCACCTTGGGCTGTTTTGGGGCAGGCTGTGCCAGAGAGCCACCTTCCATGCTGGAAGAGGCAGCTTCCAGGCGGGGGGCTGTGAGTGCAGCTGGGAGCTGAAGGAGGAAACCAGATCCTGGGGCTAACGGCCGGCAAAGCCTGGCCCTGGATGAAACCCTAGACCCAGGGAGCAGGCTGGCAGGAGGGGGTGAGACAGCTGCAGCCCTCCTTGCCCACGCTGCCATCATTGCTGGGCACCACAGGGCAAGGGGGGGCAAAACAGGCATCAGAGAGCAGGGGCTGGAGACCCCCAGCTTGTGCTCCCACAGGCTTTGGGGAGACAGAGCCCATAACTCACTTTAATCCAGAGTGCTGGGCCGGCCTGGGCAGGAGGGTGCGGGGGGTCCCCAGTGCGTGGGGCTGGGCCCCAGAGCACTTTCCCAGCCTGGGAGCCCATGGCAGTTGGGGGATCAGTTTCAGGGCAGTGCTGGTAGTGCAGTTCACGGTGGCTTAGTGCAGCAGTGGCTAATGGGGAACAGATGCAAGGGTGCTTTGTGCTGGAGCAGGCTTGGAGGCACAGGAGTGGGGACATCACTTCCTGCACCTGTGGCACTGTCTCTGTGTCCCCCAGGAGTGACTGCAGGCCCTGAACTGGCTGGAGCAAGGAGGCAGCAAGGAGGCAAACCCTGACCTGCCCTCCAAGCTTAGGTGAGCCCTTTGTGCTCCAGAGCAGCCCAGAAACTGCACCGGGGTGTATTCCAAAAAAATAATTTATCAGGTTGAAATTTCATGTACATAAATATTCATCTCTGTGGCTATGTACAGATGCAGCAGGAGCCTGGCAGCAGTGGGGCTCCTGCCCAGAGACACTTCCACTGAAGCACTGGCCAAAGCCCATCTCCCTGGGCAATGGCATGGGCATCCCAGGCAGTGCCCACATGGAGAGGCTCTGGCTCCTGCTGCCCCACAATACCAGGCACATCTCAGCCAGGGCTGATGGCTCAGTGCCCAAAAGGAGCCTGGGGAGAGGGACACTCTGCCCTGGTGCTGTGGCTCAGGGCCCTGCCCACCCACTGCTCAGCCCGGACAAAGCAGGCACCTTTGGGAACCCGGACCCCCTCCCTGCAAGGGCAGAGGTGGCTTCAGCATCACCCTTCCCTGCCCTCCCTTAAGTCCTCACGCTGGGGTAGGAGAAGAGGTGAGGAGCCAGCGGCAGCGGGTCGTGGGTGAAGACGGAGTCATCAGAGGAGCAGGAGCTGGCAGTGTCCTCACAGGAGGGCGAGTACTGCTCGAAGGGCATGGAGAGGTCCAGGTACTGCAAGGAGGGATGGTGCCATGACCACCAGTGCTGTCAATGCCCACACTGCCCAGCCCTCACCCAGCAGACTCCCCTCCTCTCACCTCCTCTGAAACAGCTGCCAGGATCTTGTCCAGCCCCTCCACGAGCTGCTTGAAGGTGGGGCGCTGGGAGGGCACGGCGTGCCAGCACTCCCTCATCAGCATGTACCTGGGGACAAGGGGGTGTTAGCAGGGTCTCACCGTGCCCCCTGCCCACCCACCTGGCTGGTACTCACAGCTCATGGGTGCAGTTGGATGGCCGGTCCATGCGGTGCCCCTCCTTCAGCAGCTTGAACAGCTCCTCCACAGGGATGCCAGGGTATGGGGAGCCCCCCAGTGTGAAGATCTCCCACATCAGAATCCCAAAGGACCACCTAGGATCACACATAGCAAAGGAGGGTCAAATACATCCTAGGGCTCTCCCCCAGCCTCACTGCACTCTGCACTGTTCCCACAAAGTATCCCCATTCTGCTATGAGGACCCTCCAGTACATGCATAACCCCACAGTGCTGCCTTGTCCCACACCAACAGCATCCTCAACCCACACCCAGCAGACCCTCATTCCCCTGAGGACTCACACATCGCTCTGGTGGGTGTAGACACGGTCAAACAGGGCTTCGGGGGCCATCCACTTCACTGGCAGGCGACCCTAGGAGAGCAACCCCTTGCTCAGCTCAGCCCTGGTGGGGGTCCCTGTGCCCCTGTCCCAGGAGCCCCACTCACATTGCTGGTTTTCTTGTAGTAGTCGATGTCGTGAACGTCCCTGGCCAAGCCAAAGTCGGCGATTTTCATCACGCTCTCCGCTGTCACCAGCACGTTGCGGGCAGCCAGGTCACGGTGGATGCACTGCCAGGGGGAGCATCACCCGCAGGGGTGTGACATGGTGACTCCAGCTCCAGATATTCCCTTCAAACACTGAAATCACTGTTTCCCTGCCACACACCCCCCCAGCACCTCTGCAGTGGTGGGGCCATCCCATCACCGGGCTGGCTGCAGTGACAGGCACACCGGGGGGGCCACATACACTTCCCCATGAGGTGGGTCAGGCTTTTTGAGTCCCATATTTTTGGGGAAGTACTGCCTTGAGCTTTGCTGGATGGGGCTGGGAGGTTCTGGAGAGCCTATGGGAATTGGCTGGGCTCCCTTTCCACAGGGACTGTGGGTTCACCAGGGATACACAGCTCCTCTGTCGCCACCATGCCCTCCCCAGCTGTGCCCAGCACAGGTAGCCATGCAGGCCATGCCAGCCATACCCGTTTGGACTCCAGGTACTCCATGCCACGGGCCACCTGGTAGACGCAGGAGACCAGATCCTTGAAAGAGAGCTGCTCCTCAGGCATTGCCATGACATCAAAAGCGTAGTCAGGTGTCGGGGGGCGGCGGGCACGGAGGTACTCACGCAGGTTGCCCTTCGCAGCAAACTCCACAATCACGTACAGTGGCCCTGGGAAGGGTGGCCGCTTGCTCAGCCCCTGCCTGGCCTTGTCCCCTCCCAGTTAGCCACTGACCCAAGTGCCTGCATCCCTGGTCCTGCTCCATGCCCATGCCCTGCCCAAACCCTGCCTGCACAGCCCCCTCACCATCCTGTGTGCAGACTCCCAGGAGGTTGATTATGTTCTTGTGTCTGTCCATGAGCTTCATCATCTCCATCTCGGATATGAGGTCAGCCAGGTCCTTGTCAGTGGCATTGTCTAGGGAAGGAGGGCTGTGTCATGATGCCAGCTGGGTGGCACCCCTGCCCAGCGCTGATGCCACCTCTGCTCCCAGGACACTGGCACAGAAGCCATTACCTTTCAGCATTTTGACAGCCACGGTGACAGCTCTGTCTGGCCGGTCTCTGTCTATGCCATAAGCCTCTGCCCGCACCACCTGGCCAAAGCAGCCTTCCCCCAGGGGCTTCCCCAGCACCAGCCTGGCAGGGACAAGCAGAGCCATGAGAGATCACAGGGATGGTCTGATGGTGGCCAGAGGCCTCCCCATCCACCACCTGCATGCTGCTGTCCCTGGGGCAGCTGGGGAGAGCAGCCCCTGTCCCTGCCCTGTAGAACCGTACTTGTCCCGGGGGAACTCCCACTTGGCATCAAGGGGCAGGTCCAGCTCCATGACACCAGCCAGCATTGGGGCACAGCTGGAGGAGAGACGGGTGACC
The DNA here is from genome assembly GCF_901933205.1 of Camarhynchus parvulus. Classification (NCBI taxonomy): domain Eukaryota; kingdom Metazoa; phylum Chordata; class Aves; order Passeriformes; family Thraupidae; genus Camarhynchus; species Camarhynchus parvulus. The sequence goes on along the minus strand of NC_044583.1, from coordinate 14,954,776 downwards.
CGCATCAGGGATGTGCTGGACTTCCCGGAGGAGCTGGAATCCAGGGAGAACTGTGGAGAGAGACACAGGTCCTCAGCCATCCATCCAATCCCATGCTCCAGGGCCCAACAAAGATGCAACAGAAAAGCAGAGATCTCACTTGGAGCAATGGGGTGAGGGAGCTGCAGGGGGAAGCGGGAAGGGCAGCCCCAAGGCTGGCAGCAGGGTAAGGTGTGATGGGCACAAGCGGCACTCCTGGAGCCCATTGGTCACCAAGGTCCCCCTGCATTACTAGAGCTCAAGTTTGGTACCCACCTGTCGGATGAGGGGGAATTTGGAGAGCTTGTGGACTGCCATGGGCTCCAGGTGCTGCTTGCTCGACTGAGTCTGCATCCGGCACAGCACCACAATAATAATGGCCATGGCCATGGCCAGTGAGCCCGAGGTGTAGATGATGATGTCTGTGTACTTGGTCTCAGGGGCCTCAGCTTCCCGCACCAGCTCCTCTTCTGCAGGGAGTGAATGAGTTGGCCTGAGGCATGGCCTCTGTGTGCTGGGGATCCCAGACCCCACACGAGGACCCCACCCCTACCTGGCAGGACAGTGAGCCAGGCAGACTGGTAGGAGAGGCCGATAGAGTTCCCTGCCAGGCAGGTGTACTCGCCAGCATCCTCCATGGACACATTGCGCAGGTACAGCACCTCCACCTCAGAGCTGTTGATATCTGCAGTCTGTCAGAGAGGGATGGATGCTCAGCATCCCTCTTCCTCGGGGAGCTCTGTGCACCCCTGTCACCACTTTAGCATGGGTGTCTGGGACCTGAGTGCTTCCAGCCTGTGTTACCTTGAGCACTTGCACATAGGGGACCCCGTCGGGGCCGTAGTTGCTGCCATTCACTTCAATGTGCTTCAGCCACTGGATGTGGGGCTGGGCATCACTGTAGACCTTGCAGAAGAACTCCACATCGCTGCCCACCAGGGCTGTGGTGTTGGCAGGCAGCCCAGCCTGCAAGATGGGCCTGTGCGGGGACCTCTCTGCGCACAGGGAGCAGAGCAGTGTCACTGACATGGTGGCCCAGAGCACAGGCTCCTTTCTCCCTCCTTCTCCACCCACCAAGGAGCCCTTCCCAAGCCCTAAAAGAAACCAGTGCAACCCAAGCCTGGTCTCCATCCCATGTCCCTGGGTTGTGAGGGACATGTGAGCTGCACCAGTGGATAGACCACGAACAGAGACTCCTGCACCCCTTTCCCTGACCCCACCAGGCATGGGGAAGCCCAGATCAGCACCAAGCTGAGGAGCCCTCACCCAGCACGTCCAGGAGGTAGCTGTAGCGGATGCTGCCAAACCTGTTTTCCACTAGGCAAGTGTAGTTGCCGCGGTCAGAGGGCACCACGCTCTCCATCACCAGGCTCCAGTGCTGGTGCCGGAGCTGCAGAGGGGCAGGTAAGGCAGTGAGGTGAGTTGGGGAGGAGGGATCCTGGGAGGGAAGCTGTGGTGGGAGGAGCTGGCCCGTACCCGGATGCCCCCGATGCGGTGCTCCCCTCGGAACTCACGCCCATTCTTGAACCAGCGGATGCTGGGGCTGGGGCTGCCTGAGGCCGGGCAGCGGAACTTCACCGTGTTCCCCGCAGGGACTGCGTACAGCTTCTTGTCCATCCGGTGTGGGTGAGTCCAGTAAGGGGCTGGGGACATGCAGGATGTACAGTGGGAGGGGCTGTGCAGGGAGCAGGAGGCAGCAGTGCCCCTGCCCCTGGTTCTGCCCCTCCTGCCCTCTCCTGTAGTGACCCGGTGTGGTACTGACCTCTGTGCACATAGACTGACTCCTCATTTCGGTCTCCGTGGGGACTGTCCCCATCACTATCTTCATCATCATCACCTGACGCCAGGGAGTCTGCAAAGGGAACCGGGTTGAGAGGGACATCCCTGCCTGCAGGGCGGGGTGGGCAGTGGCTGCCTCACTGCCCCGGGGGTAGCTGGGTGCTGCCGGGGCTCCTACCCACGACAGAGATGGTGAAGTTGCGCAGGACCTCTCCAGTTCCCCGTGCCCGGCACACGTAGAGCCCTGAGTCCTCGTAGGCAACTTCTGAGATCTCCAGCAGGCCCTGATGGAGATGGATGCGACCCCCCGAGACGAGTGGCCGGGACTCCTTGTACCAGACCACACTGGCACCACTCTGATTGGCGTCACAGTACAGCTTCAATGTGTTGCCCGGGTCCAGGAGGAGATGTTCATCTTCTGACTCCAGCAAGGGTCTCTCAAATAGCTCTGGAGAGATGTGGTGAGCACCCACCCCAGCACTCACCCCTCCCTGACAGCAGGACCCCTCCATATGCCCATCTTAGTGTGGAGAGCATGTGATGTGACACAGCCCAGAGCCTGGCTCTGCCGCCTCAGAAGCGGGTAAGGGCTGGACTCTGCCCTGAACACAGGGACACGGTTTCCCCAATGGCATGTCCCCGTCCAAGGCCACATATGCCACTATCCTTCCACCACTCCCAGTGGCTCAGGGTGCTCTGGCTTGCTCTGCCTTTCTGAAGGAGGGTAACAAACCCCTCCAGACACCCAGCGTCAGAGCGCTACATGCCCCAAGCACGGCTGGGACCCCTACAGCCGGGTTGTCCGTGGCCGAGCCCAGGCTGGCATTGGAGCCCAGCTTGCAGCAGCATGTGCACGTGGAGGGCAGAAACAACCTGGCCGCCAGCACAGCAATCCCACGGCAGCTCGACTGCCCGCGTGAAGGAGCCTGGAGCACACAAGTGTGTCTCCAGCCCAGGTCATGGCCAGCACAGGAGGGATGTGGGGCAGCTGGTCTCTGGTCCCCGGGGACGCTTCTCCCGCACCTCAAGGCACGGAGTGCCCGCATTTCGCCAGGAGTCACACACAGCAGCCACAGCCCAAAGCGGTCTCGCAACCCCTCTCTGCCACGCGTGTCCCTGCGAGCCAAGCCCCCGCAGCACAGGGACAGACCGGCTGGAGCCACCCTGCCCCTGTCAGTGATGGAAACGCTGGTCCCTGTGCCGTGTCCCCAGCTCCCGCCAGCCCTGCCCTGCAGGCAGAGCGGTGGGGCTGCGTGCCCAGGGCAAACACCCGCATCCCAGCCCGGGGGTCGCCGCCCCAGAAAGCACGAACCCACTCCCGCCGCCCCCCGGCTCCGCTTCGCCCCCCGCAGCCGTACCTGGCTCCATCGCCCTGCCCCGTGCAGCCGCCGCCAGCAGCAGCCCCGCCACGACCTGCAAGAGGGGCCGCATCTTCCAGGCCCCCCTAGCGCGGGGGTCCCACCCTGCGGGACAGGCAGGGTCGAGTGAGTGGATCCGGGCGGGCAGCCCCTTCCTCTCCCGGGGCACGGGGGAGAAGCAGTGCGAGGTCCCCAGGTCACCGCGAGGGTGGGTGGGTGATCATGGACGGGAGGCAGAGCACGGGGGTCCCTGGGCAGGAATGGGAGGGGGCACGGGATGGGAAACACCCCGTTTGGGTGCCGGGAATCCGACCTCTCCAGCCAGCGGCAGCCTGGTCAGGGCGCTAGGGGAGGTTAACCGGGGGCGGGGGACGGCGGGGGATCCCAGGGAGGGGGAGAGTGTCCCGGGACGAGGGGGGCCCGAATGGTGCCGGGGGCGAGGGTCGCGGTCGGCGAGGTTACCGGCGGTGACGGGGTCCCGCGGTGGAGCCGCCTGCGCTGCGCGGGCCGGGGCAAAGTCCGGGGACAGCGGGCTCAGCGCCGCCGAGCCCCACACCGCGGCCCCATGGCGGCAGGGCCGGGTACGGCTCCGGCTCCGGGCTCGGGACGGTTCCGGCTGCGGGCAGGGCTGGGGCTCGCTCCGGGCTGGCTCCGGCCCCGCTCTGCCGCCGCCTCGGGGGCGCGGGCACTTTGTAGGGACGCGCTCGGGTTACAGCGGCCCCGCCCGGAGCGCTGGGGAGGCGGGAGGGGGGGACGGGGACCGGCCCCGCTTCTCCGGCACCTCTGCAAACCGACCTGCCGCCGAGCTGGACGGGGGAAGTGGGGGGGCAGCACCGGCCTTTCCCCCCCGGCAGCGAGAGGCGGCCCCGGCCCCCTCCATCCCGGCTCCGCCGATGCAGCCTCCCCTCACGGGTGGGGAACGCAGGGGGCTGCAAAACACCCGGGGCTGCTCCCCTGTGCTGTCCTCCAGGCGTGGGGAGCAACAGATGGGACAGGGGGCAAGGCCACCCTGTTTCCCCCCGATTGCTGGGAGTAGGAGCACTCCAGCCCCAAGCAGGTGTGGTGACCCAGGCTGGGCGCTGAGCGTTGCTGGGTGCCCAGCAGCCCACACGCTAATTGTGCCATAATTAGTTGTAGCCTTATCGCTGTCAGTGCCATAAAGTGGCTGTGACCCTCATTAGGAGCCCATAACGGAGCGCCATAAAACGTGGCTAAGGTGCGAGCCAGCGTTGGAGCGGCCTAATCCAACCCATAAACACTTCGCCCTCACCTTCCCTATGCTGTTGCCTGTGCTGGGGCAGGCAGACCCCACCATGCCCGGGCCTTGCTTCTTGTTGGCCCATGCAAGACCCCTGGGCACTGGGGGAAGCCTGGCCTCAGACACTCTGAGCTGGTGTGATCCCAAGGAACAATGTCCCCTGAGCATCCTGCTGCCATCCCCCAGTACATGGCCAGGGTCTGGCCCCAGAGCTGCTCTCCTTTCCTGTATCGCCGTCTGGTTGGCCACCTGCTTTCCAGCCAGACCTTCCAGGGCTGTGCTGAGCCCCATACACAGCCTTGCCCATGCCGGGTGTGGATCTTGAGGCCCTGTGAATGGGGTACACTGTCACTGTCACCCCTCATTTTGTAGGGCCACACTGTGAGTCCCGGGCATAGCCTTGTCCATGCTGCTCTGCTGTGCCAAACCATCCAGCATGACACGGTTTCGCTGTGAGGTCTGGTTGGTGCTACAGTCTCCCATAGCACCATCCACCCTGTGCTGCTCCCCATCTGGAGTACTGGTGTCCCTTTGGGGTGCAGAGGTGCACAGAGCAGTCCCGGGGGCCAGCAGCCCCCAGCAGCTGTTCATTCCTGCTGACGCGTGAAGCGGACAAGAACATCAATTTCACGGAGCAGCGGCCGCCCCTGCAGAGTTCACAGCGTGCCGGAAGCACAGAAAAATGTTGGGTTCAGCTCAATTCGAACCAAAACCAAATTAAAACCAGAGAGAAGGGGATGTTCCCAGTACTGGGAACACCAGGGAGAGCTGGGACTCCGGGGAGTCTGTGGGAGCTGCAGCCTGGGATGAACATGGAAGGATTCCGTGTATCCCAGGGTTCCTCAATGCTGGGTGGAAGAAGGGCAAGCAGACCAGTGTGGGCACGTTGCCCAGTGTCACACTGAACATCCCCACTGGGCCAGGACAATGCCAGGAACAGGCCAGGGCTTGGCGGGGCTCTGCTGTAGGCGGCTGGGAACTGGTCACCTCCCTGCCGTGGGGCAGTGCTGGGCTGGGCTGCCTGGCTTGATTTATAGCAGCAACTGACGGCAAACAAAAAGCCCTTCACAGCAGCCCAGCCGCACCGCCTGCCACCCGCTGCCGGCAGCACCACAACGGCCTCTGCCATGCCAGCAGCTCAACAAGGGTGGATTGTGCCAGCACAGCACTCTGTGCTGTGGGTGCACCCCTGCCCCAGCACCCTCCTCTGGTGCCCCTGTCTCCCCCAGCTCATGGGCTGCCCCCATCACTGTGGCACAAGCAATGTGTGACCCGTGGTTACTTAGCTCAGACACAGCGGGGTGCCCAGAGATGAAGTGTGTTCTCAGAACTCCACAGATGGTGCAGAGGGATCCCTCTTGCCCCATGTCCCATTGGGAGAGACGACCCCCGGCCAGACCCTTGGCCTTGCTTACGTGTGCAGGGCCCCGCGGCAGTGAGCACGCACAAGGGGCCGGGCGCCGGCATGCTGGGGCTCCATCCTCCCGCCCCTGCCCCTTCCCCCAGGCAGTAAATCATCCCCACTCTCCTCATGAAAGGCCCATGTATGTGCTGCCGGTGCAGGGAGCCTGCCTGGTGCCAACAATATTGCTCTTGGAAGGCAGCCGGAGCTGCGGGAACACAGCCGCCCCTTGTGCCTGGCCCCAGCACTTGCCGCCACTCCCGCTGTGGTGGCACCTGCGGCCAGCCAGAGCCCACGCAGCACGGTGGCTCCTGTGGGGGCCAGAGCCTGGGGGGCTCTTTCCTCCTGGAAGTTTCTCTTGGCCTCCCCTGAACGGCTCTTGTTTGGGGCACAGAAGCCCCAGCTCACTGTACCCTGTATGTGCATAGGATCTGAGGCTGAGCAGGCTCACCCCATGGGCTGGGGTGATGTGAACCTTCTGGCACTGAGGGAGTGGATCAGCCCTGGAGCAAGGGGTGAGCCCCAGCACAAGAGCTTCCAGCTCCAAGCAGTTCCATGGGCTTCAACGTGGTAGCTTCCAGCCCCAGCCACAACCTGCTGCCCTCATATCAGTGGGCACCCGCTGAGGAAGGCAGGGGGCAAGCGGGACAGGCAGGCAGCTGCCCCAGACTGGGCATGGCGCTCTGCAGGGGCTGGGTCCTGCCCTGGAGGCAGGCAGCCAGGTTTGGGGCAGTGCGTCCCACCAGGCCCTGGTCTTGCCTGCCCATCCTTATCTCCGGCTGGGAGGGACTCATGGAGCAACCCAGCTCAGTTAAGGTTTAACCAGGCAGAACTTGGCAAACATAAACCTGCTGCTCCCTCTGGGGAGCCAAGAATGTGGGGCCCAGTGCAGGGGCTGCAGGACAGGGACACCAGAGGCCCAGGCTTCGTCTAGCCCCCAGCATGGCACAGGAGCATCCACAGATCTGGGCAGTGAAGGCTGAGCAGGGAACATACAAGTTGAGGGTGATATGGCAGGAGGGTGGGCAGTGTCATGCCTTGTCCCACTGCAGCCCTGCCACCTCTTCCTGTCCTGGCTGTGTGGGGGAGTGCTGCGGTCACAGCTGGCAAAGGGAATGAGGTGCATGGGGCCAGAATGTGTCCTGCTCCCCGTGGGGACATGGCACACATTGTGTGCAGGGTTGGGCACCACAGTGCTGATCTATGGGCCAAGAAAGCAGGAGCTTTGCTCACCAGCCCGGTCCCCTGTACAACATTGGGGGGTCAGCCCAGTAAAGCAGCAGCCATGGCAAGGAACTGCAAAGCAAGAACGGGGCCACCCCAATCTTCCCACCCCCTAATTGTAAGCAGGCACCCGGTCCTGACTCCACATCTGCACTTGATTTACTCAATGGAGCCTCAGGGGCCACGAGGGATGGCAGTGGCTGGGGCTGTGGCCAGGGCTGAGCTTCTCCGGGCTGAAGCAGGGACCCTGGGTGTGCTCCTGCAGGAGCAACTGGCTCCACAGAGCTGGCTGCAGCCTGGGCAGGGGACTGTGGTGCTTCTGTGGAGGATGTGACTGGTGGGTGGCTCTATGCTCTGTCCTGTTCCTGCCAGCCCAGAAGGCAATGGAGTTCAGACTGGCGAGGCAGCCAGAGCTCTGGCCCAGGGCAGGGAGGAGCAGAGCTGGGCCAACAGCACCAACACCAGGGCACACCTAGGGACAAGGGCCACGCTCCATCCTCAGCCTCCCGGCTGTGTGGGTGGCTCTGGTCCCACAGCCAGGCTCCAGGTCCCCTCCTGTCATGCCTGGGGGTGCCCATGGGTGTTGGTGTGCCTCTGAGAGCAGTCCAGCAGCAGAATGGGCAGCCCACTAGAGGGGACAGGGAGAAGGTGCCACTACCAGCTTGCTGCCAAACCCTCCTTACACCAGATAGACACTTCCTCTCACACCGCACCCACCTTCACAGGAAGCAATTACACAATGAAAACTACTCTAAGGGAGTGAAGTATTTGCTGTCTAGCAAGTCTCTTCCAGCTGGATCCTTTTCCTGACAGATTCAGTCCCCGTTCTGCTCAACGGGTGTATACAGGAGGGTAGGGCTTTGCTTATCCAGAGGGATAATGAAACCATTGTGGGCTGGCAAAGGATGTGCGTTCTGGGGCCACCAACAACTCCAAGAATAGTGCTGCAACTTGCTCTAGAGGTCTTGGCTGAAGTAACTGTAGCCTCCTGGGCCAGTTGACTCTTCCCGGACATACTGTTGTGGCGGGAACGGTCCGACAACCGGCACTGCTCCAGGCATCCTGCACATTGAAGGGAGCAAGAGAAAGGAAAAGGAGACAATGTCACAAATGCTCTGAAATGTGCCAGCTGCAATCACTGCTCAGCAGGCAAGGCTGTCAGCAGAGCAACAGCCTACTGCAGCCAAGGCAACAACTTGCCAGGAAATCTTCCAAGTGAATCCTTGCTCTCTGTGCCTGTGTGTAAACAGACACCTTTAGCATGGCAGAATTAGCTGCGGCAGAGCTCAAGGACTGCTAAAGAGCTCCCATTACAAAGCAAGCATCCTGCCTCTCTGCAGGCTGCAGAAGGTGGAAGAGGACTGCACAGCTGAATCCAGAGCAGCATTCTGAAAGGGAGCTGTGTGGCTGCAACAGCTCTGACAACAGCAGTGTCCTTAAAGAGAACATTAATGTGTGTGTGTTGGAAACATGTTACCTCTCTAGAACGGGATACTTCCTATACACTGATCTAGTTGTGCTGTTCAAAAGCTGAACTTCCCTGGGATGAAAGATGTCTTCCCATCAAGTACTCCCCAGAGCTCAGGGACCAGGAGGCTGTTATTCCATAGACAGGCAACAAGAGATTCCAGTTTTCTTCCTGTCCCTTCTGGGGAATTTGGCTAGGAGCCTGCCTTCCCTTCAGGTAGGATTTCCTAATACCTCTTCCTTTTAAGAAGCTTTCTAACCAACCCAGGCTCATTACTGTGCCTCTTTAAGTGAAGGCTCTTAAATTAATGATTGGCAGTCTCCAGAACAAGTATTTTTGGTATTAATCATCTGGCAGCATAATTTTTTTCAATTAATAATATATGCAGGGGATGCCATTATTTAACTTGCCAGCTGTAAGAGTGAGCTCAGCAATACAGTCCAGGTTTCTGGAGCGTGCTGACTATATGCCAAATTTTAAAACAAGCAATCCCAAAGGAGATTAGAATTGCAAGCAGATCTCCACTGAGCCAGTCCTTAATTAAATTAAAATCTCAGTTGTTAAGAGAAACTGTGTTTAATAGGTGTCAGGTTCACTGCAAAGGTCTATGCTGAGCTGAACGATTAGGAACCAAAAGCAACCGAAGGCAATTCCACCGCGGCAGCACGACCGGGCTGTCTGCAGAGGGAGCTCCTGGAGCAGCGTCAGGACACACAGAGAGAGCCTGCACAGACCCTGCTGTTCTGTTTGGAAGTCAGCTGGAAACACGTGCTCAAAACTGCATTTTAGGTTATATTTAGGCCATCGATTTGAACAGTGAGGCTGGAAACACACTTAGACAAGAACATTACTTACTGATTCTTGTGTTTGAAGCCACTGATGTGAGCTTGGTACTGCTCTATGGAGTTCAGCACTATGTTACATGTGCTGCAGGGGTAGCCCTTCCCAGCTGAAACAGACAGCAATGTTAGCACACACAGCTAGCCAATCCCCGTGCCTGAGCTAGAAACAAGCAAGATACTCAATCACCTGATTTATTAAACCCTAAACAAAGAAAAATAACAGTCAACAATCTGACCAGGCAGGGAGACCACAGAATCCCACTACCCCACTGTGTATCAGCCAGTTATTGCAAGGGAATCACTAAGCCAAAAAAGCTTTCCTGATCAGAACATGGTTTGTTCATTGCTAAGAAACACACACATGTTCCCTACAAACAGTTCATGGTATCAGGCATATTAAACTTTTAGATTTGGACCCCAAACCCCAAAGGCTATACTGCCTTTGCAACTCTGTTTCTCTCCCATATTCCCACTTCTGCTCATCTGCACATCTCAAAACAGAAAATAAGAGATACTGAATTTGTAAGCTTATAACATTTCAATAAAAAAGGCAGCCAGGGGAGATTACACCCACTGTCCAGCTCCATAATGCAGCATTTTGCTAAGCCTTGCTGAGGTGCCAACTGAGGATATTAAGCTCTGTCCTCAAGCAGTTTGGTTACAGTCAGTGGATCAGTTAACTGCCAGGAAAAAAAAGTTTCCAACAATAGTGGTACTCGACAGGATCACTGGTTTTGTGTAACATGACAACTCCAGCTGGACTGAAAGTTCAGGAGGTCACAGATACCAAACAGGCAAGTACTGCAGCACAGGAGTCTCTTAACAGGGAAAAATTCTGGCAGTTGTCCTCAAGACATTAAGTGTTCCTGAATTTTGGGACACTGAGGAAGGGCTCTGGTTGGGACTCTCACAAGGAAAACATTTCCTTAAGGTGAAAGAGGAGATGGACCCCAGGAGTGCAGAGCAGGAAATCATTGGGAAGCTCAACTCTGGATGTAGCAGACACTTTGCCACGTGGCTGCTGCACCTCAGATATGTCAGAATCCAGTGGGACACTCGGCTCTCAAAATGGAGCTGGATCTGAGCAGTAAAGGCCAGAGGAGGCCTTCAGGTCTGCTTTCCTGCACCATCAATGTCAAGGTTTCTCTGTTGCAAACCCATCCAAGAGGCGCATGCACAAAGTTGTCTGAACTATACTCCTCAATTCCAAACCACTTTTTCCCAAGGAACTTTAAGCAGGCAACCACCTCAGTGCTGCATTTGCAAAGAACACATCTTCATCTGCTGCAACTCAGGTCCAAGCAGAGAGTTTAGGGACAACTGTGGCTGTTGGCACACAGACACAGGCAAAGAGAGTGGGACAAAACATCCCTGACTGCAGCTCATCTCATGTGAGAAATCCCTGATTATAGCCCAGGCTCTGAAACCCTTCCTGAAGAGCTGAAGTGCCCTGGAGATGTGACTGTACACATTCCCGTTCTGCTGGCACTTCTTGGGACACATCAATCACACAGGCAAGGGCACTGCCCACCTACCCAGCCTGCCTGGGCTGGGGCTCCTGCCCCTGTCAGCACCTGAGTCACACTCAAGTGGAACCATTCATCAGACCCCACTAATTAGGTGCAGAGCAGATGGGTAACGTGAGATACTGAGCACCTTTTCCATCTCCCACACGGCCACGCAATGTGGGAGAGAACATTACTTGGCTAATTGAGCCTCATTTGTCATAAGTGCTACCGGTATCTAAAGGTGGCCTGCAAAGAATTAGAATAATTAATCTTCTGCTTGTGTGGGTTTTTACGACAGAGAAAGAAGCCCTTGATGAAGATTTTAAGATGATCTGTCTGCTTATTATTTACCTCAAGTATCCAGCAGGTACTAAGACTTCCTGGCCCAACAGAAGGCTGCTGGGAGGAACAAAGGAGTTTTCTGTGAGTGCCTAATGCTTTCACTGGACTCAGAGGGCTTTCATCACGTACAAGTGCTCATAAGCAGCAGATCATAAACCAAAAGAGTTTTAACTGTCTGCCTAAAGTTCCTCCTTAATAGCTCTGGGGTTTTTTTTCCACATTCCTGCTTGCTCCAGAGAGAGCTGCATTAGTTCATCAGATGGAAGTGCCCACACAGAGGCAGAAAGGCATTCAGGGAGAAATCTTTCTGGCTTTCATGTGCTTTGAAGCAGCAGGTGCAGTTAAACCTATTCCTTCCATCTCTGGCTAGTCCCCTCAAAGACGACTTTTAAGCATCAAATGCCACTTTTATCTTTCCATTTTGGATGCAATCACCTAACTAGAAACAGTACTGGCCAAAATCCCTGGATTATCTGCACAGAGAATAAAAAGGACACGTCCCCGATTAAACACCACCGCACAACACAACCCAAAGCCTGTCACGAGTAGCTACAGTCTAAAACATCTGCTGCCGGGGGTTACAGCATCAACCAAATCAATCTTAGGGTGTATAATCAAGTTCCTCATCACAAGCAATACTCCCCTGCTCCCTCCCCACAGACTCTCATGTCCAAAGGCCTGTCAGACACATTCTGCTTCTCTCCCACCCTGCTCTTCAGCTGGTTATCAGCCTCCCTGTTGAGAACTCACCCATGAAGGATGATGCAGGTGCATCAGGGGTTCGCCCATAGTGTGCCATCAGCTTGTGTTTGGTCTCCTGCTTTCTGTGCTTCTTGCCTACATAGTGCTGTTTTGCCATAAGGGGGTTGTTGAAAGTGGCGTGGCAGAGGCTACAGAACTTGTCCGGGTCAGTAATGTCCTTGTTCTCTTCGTTAGAAGATGCAGTAGAGGTGGGGAGGGCAGCAGGGTGTTTCTGTGGGGGCACTGTTTCTGTAGGGTCAATCCAAACTCCTGGTCAGTCACAGAACTCACAAGCATAAACTAGTTACTTTATTTCCCCCAAATCCACATTAAAACCAGTAACACACTACAGCTAAACCCCAAACCTAGCCAATGTAAAATATCTCAATAAATTAATAATTTTGCTACCTCTTCCCTTAATGCTGCAGAATTTAAAGACATGAGTATGCCAGGAAAACTTTCAGGGTTTAAAAAATCCAACAGATTTGCATATATCTCCTTAACATAAGCATGACTGTATTCAAGAAACACTGGGTATGAATGAGCTTCCACCTGCTGTTATCATCTCCCAGACAGAACATGGGCACAAGCCCTTGCACAGCAAAGGCATTTTGGAAAGGATTCTGGAAGCACCGTGCAGCCACAGGACCTGATCCTGAATTCAGAAGGAGTCTTGCCTGAGACACAGCATAAACATGGGACTAGGTCTGACACAGTGAATCCACAGCGGGAAGCAGCTCTTCTGTGTGGTAGAGAAACCTGCACCCTCTCACTCCAGGGTGCCAAACAGCAGAGTGAGTAACCTGCTAGGGATCAGAGAGTTCCTCTCACCAAAGGCACACACCAGACTGCTCAGTGAACATCTTCCTGCAGGCTCCTATCATACCTAAAAGCAAGGGCTCCAAAGAACAAGAAGATCCTGGAGGTGGCTTTGCTGTGCACATATTTTAGCAAAGTCATGAAGACATGCTGGGACAGACATCTGCCTGGAAGATCCCAGGAGTCAGGAATCTGGGTGACTCACAAGTCCCCAGCTTGGAATTAGCACAAGCTGCCATCCTCAGGTACACTCAAGGGCTGTGTTTTCCTTCTGTCCTGACCAGCTGCAGCCCCCCTGGCCCATGGCTACCCCTACCTGCCCTGGACAGAGGGTGTCACTCCTCACCCACCAGGCCTTTCTGGCTGCTGGCAAAGGGATGGGACACACAGGCAGCTGCACAGGGGCAGAAAAGGTCAGAACAAGCATATAGTGATGTGTCCTCAGCTGTATTCTCCCACTCCCCAGCAATCTGCAGCTCCTGAGTCTGTGAACCTCAGAGGCCACACTCTTTTAGCTGAGCAGCCCTGGGGAATTTGCTGTATCAGTTTCACCAGTCACTTCAGTCTCTAACATTGAATGAGCATCACACCCTGTGGCAGGCAGTTCTACATCTTAACATCACACACCTGGTCCCTGCATACCAGGATGGGTACAGTGGCTGCTGCCAGCTGCATTTCCCCCAAACAAAGCAAAAAAAGCCCCACACAACCTCTTGCCAAAGCCAGCCCACTGAGCAGGCTGGAACAGCCAGGTCTCTGGAGGTGCACTGCTGGCTTACTCTATTTCATGGCAAAGAGCACACATTCTTACAAGAGCTCACACTTGTGATTCAACAAGCATCTCAAGAGCCCTTTGGGACAACATGAAGGTGCTGCAGACACTCATACCTTCTGCTTTGGGGGCCTGCTGCTTCATGTTCTTGGCATGAGTCTTGCCCAAGTAGTGAGATGTTGCCACGGCCGGAGAAGAGAAGGTCATGTTGCAGATGGGACAGCACTTGTTCCTGTCCTCCCCATTGCTGCCTTCCTGCTTGCTGTCCTGTGCACAGAGAAACACTGAGTTGCAGAGGCTGGGAAGGACCTCTGCAGATCATCCTGTCCAACCTCCTGGTTTTGAGGAGAAACACTACAGTTTGGGGGTCTAAAAAAGATCACCACAGACATTCAGGTGTTAAGTCAATGAAGTGTGACTAGGCAGAACTTCCATGATGCAGCATCGCCCTCTCCCTCCCTGGAGAGCATTCTTGCACCAGATGACTGTTTTTAACCTGTTGGCAAACACTCCAGCCAGAGAGGCAGCCTGGCCTGTTTGGGTTAAGGACAACGTTAAGCCTGTGGCTGCCAAAATTGGACCACACAGCCTTGTCCCCTGCAAGGTGTGAACTGAGCAGCACAAACATCGCTATCAGCTGGGTCATCTGCAACACAACACCAGCTGAGGAGGGAGCAGCAGGCAGTTCTCAGCCTGACACTATGTGCAAAGGCATCTGCTGTTATCCCCCAGCTCCCTGCAAATGCCAGAGTTGGGGATTACAGCTGAAGCAATCATAAAAGTAGAATCTGTTCCCCAAGGGAGTCACAGGGCAGACAGATGGCTGAATGGAACGTGTGGCCTTTAATGACCAGCAGGCTCCAGCTACCAGCTGAGGGAACCTAAATAAGTAAAATAAAGAATGCTCTGGGAAGAGAATTCCTGTGGATGATGAACCCAACATGCTCTGCATGATATGCAATGATTCTCCTGACAAGCTGTTGCTCCTGTTTTTTCTCTGTCATTTCAAGCAAGACTATCAAACAGAGGAGCACACATTTGTTTAAATGGGGAGGGCAGGCTCAAAGAGCAGGGAGGGCAGCAGGAACTGGGACATGGCCTGGTGAAACACCTGCCACTGAGTTTCTCAGTTCTCACAAAGCCCCTTCTGAGAGCATTTCCTTCGTTCACTGACAAGGCTGTGCAACTGCCTTTAGCCCTGCAGGTCTCACAGAGCTGTATTTAGCCCTGGTGGATCCTGCACTCACAGAACATAAGGATGGATCAGGCTGGAAGGGACCACAGTGGCTCACTGGTCCAACCTCTCTGCTCAAGCAGGGTCATCTCTCAGCACTTTGCACAGCATTCTATCCAAACGGTTCTGGAATATCCCCAGTAAGAGGGACTTCGCATTTCTGGAATATCCCCATCAGCTGCTCTTCACCGGACTTACCCTCTAGATCTTAAGACACTGTAGACTTTACTTATAGACATTGATCAGCTCTCCTCTCACCTGCTTCACCTCCAGTTTCATCTTCTTCCCGTGGGCACCCTCCTCCCCGCCGTGGATGGACAGGTACCGTCTCACCTTGTTGGCGTGTTTCTTGCTCTGGGGAAACAGAGAAAGCCCCGCTCGGTGCCTGGCCGAGCCCGGGGCTGGGCTGGGGCGGAGGCGGGGGGTTCCCCATTCCTTACCTGATAGTGAGCCAGCCGCTGTGACTCGGAGATGAGCAGGGCGCTGCACACCTTGCACTGCGCCTCGGTGAAAATGTGTCCGTTCTCCCGGATCAGCCGTTCCACTGTGGGGTGAGAGGGGTGAGACACAAAACGGGGGCGTCTGCGGCCCGGTGGGACCCCGCGAGGTGCGGGCCGTCCCTGTTCGGGATGCCCGCACCTCGCAGGATCCAACCGGGCTAGAGGGCACCACGTGGGGCCCGACCACCCGCGCGCTCCCGGTGCCGCCGCCTCACCCGCCTCTTTGCCCACCAGCGGCCCCGCGGCGTCCCCGTTGCTACCGGCCCCGTCCGCCATGGCCGCCGTCGCCGCCTCACGCTGTTCTCGCGAGAAGCCGCCCGCGCGCCCCCTCCGCGCCTAGCAACGGCGGGGCGGCCTCCCGCGAGAGCACCGCACCCTCCAAGGGAGGCGGCGGCGGACATGTTGGTTGTGGGCACCAGGTGTATTGCGGCAGCCCCGGGACGGCTCGTTTCTGTGGGTGTTTAGGCGACACAGCGCATCCTTCTCTTGAGGAAGTGGCGTCTGGGTTGATAAAAAAGCGAGACCACGAGCACCTTAGAACGATGTATCCGGGCCCGCTGTCCGCCAGCCACGGACATGGCGCTGCCCGCTTCAGCACCCCGATGACCACGTGAAACGCGGCGAAGCCGCTGCCGCCATCTTGGGTGAGGGCAATGAGGCCTCCGCCGCCAACTTGAGCGCGGGTGCGGGACCCGCCGACCGGGGCCGGTGCGGGAGACCAGGCGGGGAGGCCGCGGGCAACGGGCCGGCCCAGGCCCGGTGAGTACCTTGTGCCCTGCGGGGCATGCCGCTGCTGGGCCCCGGGCGGGCCGCGGGGCTCCCGGGGCTGCGAGGGAAACCCCTTCCCTCGCCCGGGGCCATTCTCCGGCCCCTGCCCCCGGGCTGACCTCCCCCAGGTATGACCTCCGGTCCCCGCCCGCGGCGGCCCGGGACTGGCCCCCAGCGCTGTCCGCTGGGGAAGGGACACCTCCCGTCTCCCTCTAGGGGCACTTTCTCTGCCTCTTGCCTGGAGGGGACCCAGGGGATGCCCTGTCCCTGGAGATGCCCTGGAACTCCTCCTGGACCGTCCCCTGGGGAGAGGACCCGAAAACCGGAGCTCTGCCTGGGCCGCAGAACGAGGTGCTCCTGCCTCTCCTGTTCCTCTTGCCAGGCCCGGCTCCCTCCCCTTTTCCTGGGCAGCCCCTGCACGCTCCCTTCCCTTAGGTTTGCCCACCTGTGGCCGATCCCCTTTCCCAGAGCTCACCCCTCTCCCCCTGGGATCCCCCATGCTTCTCCCCAGCCTGTCGAGTATCCCTGACCCCATCATTGTAAATTTCCATGCAATGCCCGAAGGCAGCGGGTTGGGAAAGGGGCAGGACCATGGGTGGGTTCTGGGGCGAGGGTCGTTTTCCCTCCATGTACGGGGTGAAAACATTTTCCTCCCCTGCCCTTGGAGGAGGGAGATGCTGCGGGCTGGACTCGAGGGCGCCGGAGCAGGGAGCATCTCCCAAGAGCTCAGCAGCCTGTGCGGATGCGCCCGGCCGTGCGTGGCCTCTGCAGTGCCCTGTCCCCTCTGTGCAGAGCCAGCTCTATAAACGGATCAATCCTCTAAACAATTTCTCTCTCCCCGGGGCGCTGCCAGCCCTCGTGTCCTGCTCACGGAGCATCAGCTGGGCCCTGCGTGCGGGGTCGAGCCGAGGGTCTGGGGATGATGTTTCCATGGAAATGTGTGGTGCTGACCCGCCTGAGCGCGGGGAGCGTCGTGCCTCTGCTTCCCGAGGTGGGGGGAGTTGTTTACAAAGCGACAGCCTGTGTCTCCAACCACTCAGGAACTCATCCGGGGATGAGAGTCATTCATTTTTTTTGGCTTGGTTTTTTTCGAGCATTTTTCAAGCTGTCACAGCTTGGCAGGTCTGTAGCTGCAGTGTCAAGATTTAGAATTATTCTGTCGGTAATTGCTTTCTGATTCATCAAAATGATAGATGAGAGGGAAAATGACAAATAATCACAAGTTGGGGATCTTCAAGGATATCCCTAAAAATGTGACTGGAGAAGCGTGGCATGTGTGAGTTCCTTGTCAGGAGGTCACCTTTGCTGTCAGAGCATTTACAAAGAAATTCTCTTAAATTCAGAGTTGGAAAAAAATCTGGATAACTGCAAAATGAGTCTGCAGACTGGACTGCAAAGGTAATTTTAGATGATTCAGTCTCTGGCCTTTTTTTTTTTTCCTGCTGGGTCTGAAAGCAGGTATCTTCCCCTCAGGCACTCACAACTATCCTTTCCAAGAGTGCAAAAAGCAAAATATGCTCAACTTCGCTTCCTGAAGAGGAGGTCTGTGCTCTGATGCGTGTTGTCTTCCCTCAGCTCCACCAGCTTGTCTAATAAAAGCTATTACTGCTCTCCTACTCACAGCTTCAGACTAGCACAGCTACGAGTGATCTCTTACTTGTCTTGTTCCCTTAGTTACATTTTCAGAGACTCTCTTTGCCACAAGTCCCTTCATTTTCAGAAGCGTTGTGGGAGTTGTGTGGTTACATCTCTTACATCTCCTCTTTTCTCTCCTTTAAATGTTGAAGGTAGGTGACTCATCATAACTTCAGCTGATATTTCTCAGTGATCTCTTATTTAGCACAGAGCACTGAGGAGAAGATGTATCGCAGAGTCAGAGGAGTGATGGTGATACCAGCATGGATTGAAAACAAAACAAAACAAAAAAAAAGGCAGCACAGCAGTTGTTTTTTGCAGTTGCTTTTGTTGTGGGGGTAAGAAGGTTTATAGGCTGCCTCTCCAAACCTCAGTGACCCTGTGTGGGCCCTTCTGTGCTCCTCATGGCTTATGAGTGAGTGGTTTTCCAAAGATAAGGGAACATTCTCCACCACCATGGATGCATTTTGTGGGGGCAGCTCACAGCAGCTGGGTGTGAGGCTTGGCTCATCTCCCTGGGCAGGGAGGGCAAAGAGACCATTTGGAGCAAAAGATAAAAAACTGGAAAACATACAGTGAGGATATTCCAACAGCACTGGAGTTCAGCTTAGCTGGAACTGAACAGCTTTGTTTTTCAAGAGCAGTGCTTCACCAAAAGCAGTGCTTGTTTTTATTTCCCCTTCCTTTAATGGCTCCAAACTGACAGAGAGCAGGATTATTTTAGATATTAGAAAGAAATTCTCCCCTATGAGAGTGGTGAGACACTGGCACAGGTTGCCCAGAGAAGCTGTGGCTTCCCCATCCCTGGAAGCATCCAAGGCCAGGTTGGACAGGGCTTGGAGCAACCTGGGATAGTGAAAGCTGTCCCTGCCCATGGCAGGGGTTTGGAATGAGATGATCTTTAAGGTCCCTTTCAACCCGAACCATTCTATCATTCCTCAACAGACAAACACTGGAGGGCTGCAGAGGTCCTTGCAGTCACTTTGGCGCCGTGACTGCCCATTTGTGCAACCTTCTGCTTTCAGAGGGCTCAGCAAACCTTTGGTGCAAATCATGACTCACCAGGATAATCACCTTTTGTCTCTGGGCGTGTGTGTGCATGTATTTGCAGAAGGAAGGCTGCAGATCGTGGGGAGGGAGTGTGGTTATTCCTCACCTTGCTGCTCGGACTGTAGATGGAGCAATGCACTGCTGTTCTCGGCACTGATGGGGATTTTGGCCTCCCTTAGTGTTTCTCTACGCAGTGGCTGTTTGCAGTTTTGTGGTGTTACAGAGAAGGGTTTGGCTCTATCCTGGGTGATGTAGGGTTTCTGTTGCATCTTCTCTGACTCTTATTTTAGATCGCCGCACACATCTGAGCTATTTCAGTGATCCTGAAGGAAGGCAGAGTGATTCTGGGGAAGGACACTGGTCTGGGAACCGGCCAACTTAACTTACATTTCCAGCTCTGCTGTTCCCTGATGTGGAACCAGGGGCTTGTTGTTCAACCTCTGTCTGCTCATGTTTAATTGAACTTCAGCAGAGCTGGTCATGCTCAGCCTGCTTTGTAAGGCTCTTTTACATCACAGTTCAAGAAGCACTGAATGTTATTGTTGAGCTATCAGGCAAACAGCAAGCATAGGCAGGAAAGGGTGATTTAACTCTGTGCCATCCTGCTGCTCTCCTTTACTGAGATCTCTTCCCAGTCCTTGCCTCTGAGCTCTTTTGGATCCAGACAGCTAATGCTTGCTGTGCATCCCTCTCCATCAGTGTATGGGCTGCCAAGGGAAGGGATGCTGAAGTACCAGTTTGCATTGTGTGGGCACCTGCTCTCAATTGTTCCATGCACTCAGGTTTGGTCTAATAACACTCAGCAGGTTGCTTGCTGCTCTTTAAGTGCCTTCGTTACTGCGGATGGTTTGGGCATGTCTGGATGGAGTTCTTCCGGAGGCTGCTGCAGCTCATTGAGAAATCCACACTGCCAGATAAACCTGTTGTCTTGTTTCCAGCCTGCCTGCTGCCATTGCCTGTGTTTTCCCTGTCTGTAGTGCTGGAGCAGCCATGCACTGAGCTGTGCAGACGGCAGGACAGCATCCTTGAACGCACAGTGCCTTTCCTCCTGGTTTTGTCGAATACAAAAGCTGACAAAAGGCTGTGCTATGGTGGTTTCTTGGTTTGGTGTGCAAATGTCAGCTTGATCCACTGCCACAGCCTGGTTTGTTTTGGTCAAGGTGGGGCTGAGGACGGGAGGTTGTGTTGGAGGGTGGCAGACCTGCTGTGAAGTGATGCTGTGGAGGAGTTTGCTGATGGGCTTTTAGAGGAAAGCCTCATTGCTTTGGAATGAGAGTGTGGCTTTGGTCTGTGTTGCTGTTCCCCTGAAACCCCTTTTTAGCAATCAGCTGTAATAAAGTGTTCTTAACTAGATGAGTGGTGACTGGTGCATGTGGCTCCCAGTAACACTAAATCCACCACACTTTGTAATAAGGTTTCAGTGCCTGGGGTCTTTTGCCTAAAAATAGCAAAAAAAAAAAAGTGTTAGGGGAAATCTAAATCAGAAGGAAACAAATGGCTTTTAATCTTTCCCTCTGTTTCAGAGTGAGGGATGCCGAGGAGGAAGAAGCCTGCAGAGGGCCTGGAGTCTCGAGGTCAGGATGGGGAGGAAGAGGAGGAAGAGAAGAGGAACCCAGCCAATGCCAGGAAGAAGCGCAGTTTTGTGGATGCGTTTATTGTTATATCCGACAGTGATGGAGAGGTCAGTGATGGGTTGGGGTGCCCAGAGCCTGGGCTGGGCCCTGCTACTGCAGGACAGTGCCAGAGCAGCCCTTGCTGTCGTGCTGGGGTCAGGCTTTGCACAGAGGGTCTTGTACTGTTCCTTGTCTTACATATGAGATGAATCAAATCCTATTTGACTAGGAAATGAATGGTGTGCTTCATGGGGGTGAGTTATGAGTCTGGGATTTGATAACCAAATCCTCTCAGAACTGAATCTGAAATGTAATTTAAAAGTAACCTTTCCTCAATCCCTTTACAAATCTTTTTTTTCATAATTTTTGTTTGATTGATTTCCAGCTAAACCTTAGCAACATGATTCTGTATTATGTGCAAATAGATAAGAAAATGATTCAGAACTCAGGCTTGTGAGTAGCTCAGAGACAGGCAGTGTCTGGTAAACTGATTCTGAATTACAGGGGCCTGAGTTTGTAACCCAGCTCCAAAGGGTGTAAAGGTGAATGTGATGTGGGAGTGCCTGGCTAAGGCATCAAGGCTCAGATCCCTGATCCCCAGCGTCGGCTTATGCACATCAGCATTACCCTCAAGATTGAAATGTCTGTGTTGGTTACACGGCATGAGCACAGGAACTCCTGCCTGGGGGAAACCCAGAGCCCTCAGAACCTGTGCCTGACTGAGTGAGGCACACCAGAGGAAATTATTACAATCAGTTTTTTTATGTGTGACTCGTACAGCTTTGCTCTGTCTTGCTGGTGATTGGGGATCCTAAGCTGCTTTTTGTAATTCCACCATTTTCAAAAGCATTTCAGTTCACTCTCAAGCTGTAGATCTTAAATCAGGTCCCTTTTGCTCCCACATCTGCAGTGTGCTCCTCTCCAATAAGGCGATTATCATGTGAGGAGGGGAAAATCACTAGAAATAAACAGTAAGAAGCTGTAGGGCAAACGATATTGGATGTTTTTTCTTCACATTGTCTGAGTTCTTTCCCATTGGGAAATTCCCTGAAAGAAATGGAACATATGGCAGTAATAGTTCAGTGGGGTTAAACCCTTAGCTCTGCAATATGCTAAGTTAACTTCAGATGTCTGCTGCATCACTGGCCTTTATTGTGAAACCTATAAGGAAAAAAGAAATCAGCAGCTATAAGAGCTGCTGCAGTACATAAAAGATCAGGACCTGTTATTGTCTGCAATTATTCATCTCAATGTGCACGTATCTGAAAAAGAGGAAACAAACGTCTCTTAAAACACATCTATAAAAAGGTTAGGCTCCCTCACTGTTCTCTAAGTTTGTCTATAAACAATAAATTCTGATGGCATAATCGGTCATATTACAGAAAAGGATATGCTCAGAGAGGCCGTTAAAGAGCCAATTAGGTTCTGTTTAAGTGACAACAGTTCAGTCAGTTGAATGAGTGGATTTATTCAGTTCAGTCTCTTTCTGTGAGTCATCAGCTTCCAGATCCAGTGCCACAGTCTCTTGTCATGTTGTTTTCTGCAAAATCAAACGCAAAACTGATTTACTTGGGATCTCAAAAAAATAACTGTCTGTCTTCTGTAACTGTCTCAGCTCTTCTGTGTACATCAAGTTGAATTTCAATTTTGGACGTTGTAACTGTTGTTCTTGCACTGGTAAGACCTTGTTGTGTGTTCAAAAAGAGGTGTGGGAAGCTCAGATCAATAGCAATTTTAGAGAACAATATATTCTCAATTAATCTTGCATCTGTTAGGACATGGTTCCTTATGAATCAAAAGCTACAAGGACAATTTGGGCATCATTGATTCGATGGCTTTCTTCCTTGGCAGTCTCTTGGCAGGTATCTATAGAACAAGTCCCTAGTTCTGCTTCCAGACCAGCAGATCTTGTAGCAGCTGCACCTGGAAAGCCTCCAGCTTCTCACTTTTGATGATCTTTGGCAGACTGCCTCTCCCAGGAATTTTTCAGTCATGCTGGATTATCAAGCTCATCCATGTTATTTTGCCAAGTTCCCTTTCTTTGCTCATGTCTGTGCTGTGGCATCTGCAGAGCTGCATCAGAAAAAAGTTTTCTGGACGTGAGGCTTTCTGATCTCTGCTATATATAATCCTGGATTCGGGGAACACTTCTCTTTTTTTGGGAAGGGTCAGACAAAATAAGAACAGTCTCTCTGGCTCTGTGGAAGCCAGAGGAGATGACCTTCTTTGTGCAGACTGTGTTTCTGAAAATGCAGACATGTTGAATGAGTCGAGTGGTTCCCATCTCCCTTGGCTGTGTAATCCCACAGGGAATTGGTTGCCTGTGCCAGAAGATGGATTTTCATTCACAAATACACAATATTTCAAGTAGTGCCCAACAATGCTCTCTCTGAGCATGACAATTACTGGTCTCCCGAACCTCGTGCTTGCATTGGACTGTTGGTTTGACTCCTGAAGCCATGTCTTCAAGATGATTGTTCCTCAGCACAGGGCCTGGCCAAGCGTGAACTCTGAGCAGAGCCCAGAAGTTGTGCTGACCTGTTAGACTGATCTGCAGCCTTTAGTGCAGTTGATCCTCACATGCTGCTGATCTGGTCTGGGACCTTTTGGAAGGGTCTTTTGCCAGAATATGTCCTTTGGGAGCTTTGAGAGTACCTGCCTGCACTTACAAAGTTGGCATCAAGTCTCACAAGCTCTTTCTGCCAGATCCATCAGCTCTGCCAGCCCTCAGGGAACATATGACAAGACTCCAGGGTGATGGTGCCATCTATTTCTGCATGGCCCGTCTTCCCTTCAGTGTGGAACATCCCTTTGCCTGAGTGTTCCTGTGTTTGGAGATGCTCACAGTCGGGGTAATCAGCAGCATGTGTTGATGTTCCAGATCAGATTTTGGCTGTGGTGCAGAGGTGGCAAATACCCAGCCACTGCCCTGTTTCTATCATCTGTGACAGTGGACACTCACCTCAGGACCAGGCATGGCCTGAGGGACATCTTGCTATGGAGAGGGTGGCACTGGAAATGTCACAGCCAGGATGGCAGTGCCCACCTGTCATAGTTGAATCCCATCCAGCATCTAAGTACCAGGCAGCTGCTTGCTCACTCCCACCCCATGGCAAGGAAGAGAATCGTGGGGAAAAAAAGTAAATCTCGTGGGTTGAGATAAGAACAGCTTAATAATTGAAACAAGATAAAATATAATAATACTATTAATAATCCTAATGATAATATCAAGAATAATTGTAATGAAAAGAAGGGAGAGAGGAACTGCTTTTCATCAGGAACTGTAATGATAGGACAAGGAGGGATGGGTTCAAACTGAAAGGGGAGAAATTTAGGTTATATACGTGGAAGAAATTCTTTACTGTGAGGGTTGTGCAGCACTAGAAGAGGATGCCCAGAGAGGCTGTGGATGCCTCATCTCTGGCAGTGTTCAAGGCCAGGCAGTGAGCAACGCAGTCTTGTGGGAAATGTGCAGGACAGGAGGGTTGGAATGAGATAATCTTTAAAGTCCCTTCCAATCCAAACCTTTCCATGATTCTCTGAGTAAAACCCAAGGAGAAACCAGTGCCACAATGCAGTTGCTCACCACCCACTGACCAATGCCCATCCAGTCCCTGAGCAGCAGTCAGTGTCTCCCAGCCAATTCCCCCCTGTTCATACTCTGGGCATGAGGTTCTGTGCTGTGGAATATCCCTTTGCCCAGTTCCCCCAGCTCCTTGTGCACCTGCTCACTGTCAGAGCACAGGAAACTGGAAAGTCCTTGATTTAGAGCAAGCACTGCTTGGCACCAAATAAACCATTGGTGTGCCATCAACATTACTGTTGTACTAAATCCAAAACACAGCACTGCACCAGCTACAAGGAATAAAAATAACTTAATCCCAGGACACCACCTCACACCAGTGACCATTGGAGCAAAGCAGAGCCACACGGGAGTTTGCTGCAGTGCCCTGCTGTCTCCATGGGCTCTGCTGCTGCCAGGGGACCCTGTGCCTCCATCTCCCAGGAGAGAATGCAAGAGTGAGTTGGTTCTGGAGAAGGCTTCATGGCTCAGCTGAGCTCACTTGTTGAAAATCAGATGGATCTGAATCCAGGCTCCTCTCAGCCCAGTAAAAGCCCTTTTTCCTACAGAGTCCTCTCTCCCTTGTGTCAGGAACTGCATATCCTGGCATAAGCCCCGTTGTGTCTTGTTGTTCATCTCCACTTCCAGCAGGTTTGTTCTAATGAGCTGAAAGAGCAAAGCTGAAACAGATTCTGAACTGAAGTCAGAGACTAATAAAGTAGGGTGTGATATTAATTTCAGCAGCAGCCTTGGCAAGAGCCAAACATGGTAATTCCAGCATCTAATTGGCTTTTAAAAATAAATTAGTCTGGTTTTCATCTGCATATTTCCCATGCAGGATGTGTGCTGTTTGGCTGTGCCCTATTGTTAGGTGGTCCCAACTGCTGTTGAGCAGTAAAATTACCCAGACCTTTTGACTTTGCAGTCTGCACTGTTAGGGGTGGAGACATTCTGCTGTAGCCTTTTCTTCCCTGAGTCAGTAGAAGCTGATTTCTGTGGTTTATCATGTGGATTTGAGGGAGCAGGATGTGGTATGCTGGCTACTGGCTTCCATTTATGGGCTTTTAGAAATGAGTGGAGCTGTATCTGTTTCTGCTGGCAGAGTCAGGTTCTCTTTAAGTATGTGCAAAAGCATTTTTAAAATGGGAATTTGATTTCCTGCTGTCTGGTGAAACCAAGCAGGTTACAAAAACAAGGAAGAATAATAGTGGCTGCCTTCCACTAAATGTGTGGAAGACTTTGGAAACCTGTCTATTTCTTCATCTGTGTACAATGCTGACAGTGAAATTGCTCATAAGAGAGCATCATAAATTAAAGTGCAAAGCCTGACACACAGGAAGAGAATTTGGGTTCCTTCTGACTGTTGTGCCTCGAATTGACAGCAGAGGAGGAGGGTGCTCTCCTGGCTGGCACTGAGCAGAGGTGTGCAGTCCCTACCTCGCCTCCACTATAATAATTAGTTTCCCTTGGAAGATATGTGTATTGGAGATGACCTTGTAACTGTGAGTATTGGCTGCAGTTTGGGAATATTTTAATTGATTAAGATTATTTTTGGACTAGTGATCTTATTAGAAAGGCAGTTGGTTGAGAGGCCCCTTGAGTTCCTATTATCCTTGTAGATAGATGAGCATTAAAAGGTTGGGTCAGGAGGAGCAAGCCCTGTTGTCTTCTCTGAATTTTCTTGGCCCCTTCTGTTTCCACCATCCCCGCCTGCATTTATGCAGAGCACTCTAGGGCCTGTGGGGCTCTCTCCCAGCAGAGGCACAAACAGCGATAAATCCTAATTAAAAGGTATGTTTTATTTTCTGGGTTTAAAACTAAAAAAAGATTTAAGAATTCTTGGAATTGAGATGTGTGTATATATTTTGGCCCATCAGGATTAATTGGATTTGCTTCAGCGGTTCACTGTACCGTGGCTGTTCAGTAGAACGCTGCTGAGCAATTTAAACATCTTTCTCGAATGTATGAGGTTCCTACAACAACGTGTCCTGCAATAATTTTGCTCCTGCCACTGATGTAAATGTTGAGATTGTTCAGGAGCAGCACAGGGAAGCGAGGCACGTACTTGGCTGTGCCGTGGATCCGGGCAGCACATCCGGCGCTCTGCTCCCCTCGGAAGCCCTGGAGGTGTTGGAGCCCCACGTTGTGCCCTGGTGTGTGTTGTGAGTGTGTCTCTGTGCACAGAGCAGGCACTCCCAGCCATGGAAAGTTTGGTGTGCTCATAAATCACATCCGTGCCCTGCAAGAGAGCTGCAGATGAGAGTGTCAGGGTTGACCTTCCAGCAAGTGCGGGAGTGATGAGGGGAAGATTGATGCCTAGAGAGAAGAGCTGGGGATTTACAGAGCCTGTTAGGATTAAATTGCCCCTGCTTTAAGCTGGGCTGGGTTTAGCATTGTTAGGCAGGGTTTTGGGGGAGGGCAGGAGAGCTATTGCTGAACCTCCTCCAGCATATAATCCTAGTGCAATCCTGGTGTGATCCTACGGACTGTTCCCCATCCCCTGAGGTGGGAGCAGCCCACGGGGTCAGCATGGGGCTGTTGCTGCAGACCAAGGCAGGGCAGTTTGGGGTGGGAGATCCCATGGTTTATGGAAAACTCTGGGCAGGGCCACTATGCCAGGGCTCTGGAAGAGAGAGGATTTCACCTCCTGAGCAGGAGCTTGGGATCCATCTCTCAGGAAGAGAGACTCTGGGTGTGAAGCAGCCTTTTGGAGACACCGTGGCAGATCTTGGAAAGGGGGTACCTAAACCAGTCTGTGTGGGGAAGAGAAGGAATCACTCACAGAAAAAACCCCTTAGGCACAAGCATGAGTGTGTGTGGGCTTGCCAAGCATGATTGCTGCCGTGTTGTGAGGTGATTCTTAAGTCAGTGGAAGTGAGGAATGATGTAGGTATTAGGGCATGTAACAGCTGTAATGTATGAAGGTTTCAGGAAACCACCTAATAGTATGTCTTGCAAAATCTTAGTTGGATAAATAATTTAATTTGGTCTACATAGCAACATTCCTGGATTGAAATGCTGCTAAAAGACTGTCAGTAAGAGCTGCTGATGAACAAAGGAGAGGCTCATCTGAGGGAGATGTAAAGCTGAGGCCAAGAGGATCAATATTAGGTCTGTGTGTCTTTTAACATCCTCATTAATGATCTGTAAGAGGGAGCAAGTGGTGTATATAGATTAATAAAATCTACAGATAACACTAAAGCCAGAGATGTCTTCAACAAAACTCAGCACACAGATGCAGTCTGAAAGACTTCACAGGTTCAGAAACGTGGGCAAAGGACAAAAGAAATGGATGACACTTGAAAATAATCACTACATCTGTTTGTGTTAAAGTAGCCCAAGCCGTGTGCCCCTCCCTGAACCCTTCTCTTGGCACAGGAGGTGGAATGAGGCACAAGCACGTGGCCCATGTGTCTCCTGGGCAGCAAAACTCAATGGAGCTGCAGAGGGAGCAGTGCAAAGCCCATCCTGGCCAAGCGTGGGTCTCTGCCTGAAACACTGGATTTGATTCTAATCCTACCTGATTTAGAGACACAAATTGGAAGGGGGCCAGTGCCAGCCTTGGGTAATGTGTGTGCCCTTGCCTAAGCCGTTAGGACAGCAACTTGCAGAAATTTGTGTCATTTAAGCCTGTGCCCATTTTTGCTGCAATCCTTGTGCTTAAAGCTGCACACATTTAAGTTGTTTGTGGGAGTATTGTTCCAGGGAGCCTCGAGACAAAAAGTTTCTCAAGTATTCAAGTTTCAAAAAATGGAATACTTTTGGCAATACTGCCCGAAGAAGATGTGGATGCCCCTCAAAAGTGTTCAAGGCCAGGTTGGATGGGGCTCAGAGCACCCTGATCTTGTGGAAGGTGCCCTTGCCCATGGCAGAGTTGCAATGAGATGATCTTCAAAGTCTCTTCCAACTCAAACCATTCTTTGATTCTATGAATACAATGAGAGAACAGCATGAGGAAGAAATACAGCTGGCCCTCCTGCCCTCAGGGTGCATTGGTGTGGGTCTCCAAAAATGGCCAGGGATTCTAGTTTGGATCACCTGAAATTGCCTGGGCATAGTACTAGAGGCTGCATGGCAGGAAACAGCCCTGGCTTGCAGGTGTGTGATGCTCAGTTATAAAAAGGTTCTGTTTTTCTCTTTTGAGTGCTTACAAATATCAATGTTTTAGCAAGGCCAAACAAATTCTCTCTAAAATCATGGGTAGCAGGTGCAGTGCATGGTGGTGACTGGCATGAAGTCTATTGTCTCTCCTACTTCTCTGTTTATGTCAGTCTGTAACTCTTTTTGCTCGTTATGCTTATCACACAGCTTTTAATAGTTACAGAATGTGTTTGAATTACGTTTGAAATTCAAATTTCACTCAAATAGATGCTTGTTCTTGAACCAGTGTTTGTGTCTGAGTAGTTGGGGGGAGGGGGCTGGTAGTATTTCTTACATATTGCATGCGCTCACCATGTTCTTTTCCATTGCAGCAGGAGTCAAAGGAAGAGAGTGGCTTGCAAAAGAAGAGAACAAAGCAGCTGGATCGAACAAAGTTTGCTGCTAAAAGAAAAATTGCACGTACGTCTCGACTGTGGGGCTGGGGAAGTTGTCTGGTGCTGAGCAGCTTCTGCTCTTTGTGTTAGAGATTATTTCCCTTGCAGAAAGGCTGTGACATGGCTGGGGATGCAGAAAAGACCCTTCACAGGGCTAAATTTTGCACTTCCAAAATAAGTGTGCGAGGGTGTCGGTACCTCACCAGGTTCAGAACTGTCTGAGGCTGATGTGAAAGCGCCGTCAGTCACAAACTCAGCTCCTGTCCAGGCCCCTCTGCTCCTGTCTGTCCCTGAAACATCACAATGCTCTGACCCGACAGCTGCCGCTCAGGAAGGATCTGAGTCGCAGCTGACAGTTCTCTGAAATCATCAGCTCACAGTGTGGGGGCAGCCAGAGCACCAGCAGCATTGGGCATCATGAGGAAGGGTGTTAAGGGATTTAGTTGATGTAATTTTGCTGTTACATAAAGTGTTGGTGCACCCTTGTCACAGCGCTGTGTGCATTTCTGGCCTCTGCATAGCAAGGACACAGTGGTACATCCAGAGAAGGGCAGCCCAAGTCATGGAGGGGTAGAACAACTGCCTGGTGAGGAGAGTCTGGAAAGACTGAGGCTGCTTTGTTAGGAGAGAACAGTGGGATCAAAGTTCCCATTGGGAAGGCAATGCCTCAGCTGAGCACAGAGCTGTTGTTTACCAGCTCCTGGGGTGTATCAGTGGAAATAGCAAAAAATAGATGGGTTTAAAACGGGTGAAGGACAGTAATGCTTCACACAGCATGGGGTGAACTCCTGGAAGTTTGTGTCACAGGAGGTTGTGGAGAGGTCACTATCAACAGCTTTAATAAGGGATGAAATGCATTCATGAACAATAAGTCTGTGAACAGATGCTAAAGGCTGGGATGTTCCTGCTCATATTCTGATGTACAGGCAGCAGGGCCCACTGAGCATGGCCACCATACCTCTGCTCCCTGTACAGCCCCACATGTTAGAGCAGCCAGGCCTCAGAGGGTCCCCACTCGTGTTCCTGTGCTCTGTGAGGCAGGGGTCCATCCAGCACATAAAATTCAGAGACTTTTTAGAATGATTGGCTCCTGCAAAACCCAAAGCAATCGCTGAACAAAATGGAGCACGCCAGTGCTCCGCAAGCAGCAGCAGTTGGGCTTGTCAGTCCTCACAGGGCTTGTGTGAATTAAATTGTTTTTAATAGAGGCCTAAGGCCATAGCACAGAACAGCCCAGCTCTTTGTGGGAGCTGCAACCCACTGTGCATGTCAGTGTTGAGCAAGTAAGATAGCAAAGTCAGAGATGGGAAAAGAGTTCTTTTTCTCATTCTTCTTTTTCTCCCAAAGGAAACAGAGCACCAAATTAAAGCTGAAACCCCCCCTTGGAGATGCCACTAAAATGTGACCAAGCATATAGGTGCTAAGAGCAGGGATCTGCTGAAGTTGGATGTCCTCGTTGCATCATTGAACATGTAGGGTTTCAGGAGCTGGTGCTGTGCAAAAGGTGTTCACTGTGCTCCAGAAAATACACAGGAGACAGGGCCAGCTCTCCAGACGTTGTGTAACAGAGGAGTTCTGCTGTGTTTCTAGATGTTGAAATTATTAATAATAGTTTTTCTTTTCCTGGGGGAAAAGCTGCCTTTTTTTGTTGCTTAGTGTGCTCGTCTGAGTTTGGGGGCGCCTGGCACCACACGGTCGGAGAGCAGGGGCTTATTTAAGCACGTGTGATGCTGGGGCTGTTCTCATTTGTGGGAAGCTATAATTAGACTTTTGGTGTTTGCTTTTAGGCAAATTAAGATTTGAAGTAGTAATTATTTTTCCCAGTGTCTTTAAATAAATTCTTTGAATTGCGAGGCAAATTGGTCTTTTGTAAAGATTGGGTGCTTCTGGGTAGAGCAAGTTCTTTCTCCTCAAAACTGGAAAATTTCGGATATTGGCAGGCACTCGTTATAAAGCGTATCCTCCCTTTTTTGCTTTGTTGTGGTTTTATTCATTTTAACCTAGAGCCATAACTAAAATATATCTGTGACGTTTCATCCTGACAGGATAAATGGAAATACAAAACCTAAAGAAGTCTCTCTCTTTTTCCAGAGGAAGTCAGTGCTTTAAAGCACATTTGAATGTTTTTACTGTAATTGCACTTTGGATATGTAAAAATACTGAGATCCCGCATTTCTGTTATTTTTGAGTAAATCTCTTATTAGTAAGTGTTATAACTACAACTAGTGGGGTTTTGCATCTAATTCACTTTGCAAATGTCAAAATGGAACATAAATCGCTTTGCAAATTGCCGTATTAGCATTTAAAAAGGCTCTGAAATGGTTTAATTTGTTTAGGGCTGCCGTATCTTAAAAACAGTTTCTCTCTGACCCCTCCTTCCCATCTGCGGGTCTCTTGGATGCCCTGGTCCCCAGAGGGGCGCTGGGATTTCCTGCCGCGTTGGGATGGACCTGTGATGAGAGGATTTTGGAGTGTGAGATTCCCAGTGCCGGTGCTTCCCTCGGGAATGGGCTCCTGGCAAGGCAGGCGAGTGATGAGTCTGAGCTGAGCGTCGCTCCAGATGGAGAGGGGTCGT
The DNA here is from genome assembly GCF_901933205.1 of Camarhynchus parvulus. Classification (NCBI taxonomy): domain Eukaryota; kingdom Metazoa; phylum Chordata; class Aves; order Passeriformes; family Thraupidae; genus Camarhynchus; species Camarhynchus parvulus. Next base: position 14,923,773 of record NC_044583.1, on the reverse strand, counting down.
TTCCCCTGGGATCTGTGGAGCCCCCACCACAAGCTCTGAGCTCTCTCCCCGGCTCTGTTTGCACACAGTGGTCGGGGGCTAACGCAGCACTCTGGGTTTCTAATCATCATAAATTATGACGGCTGCAATCAGCATCAAGTTTAATAAAACACACGGTGCTGAGAAGTGATCAGTCCTGGAGCATGAAATACTGTCAGCTTCACTTCAAGCAGGTCAGGTCTGCTGGAAGGCACGAGCAGAGCTGCTCTTTGCTCTCCCCACAGTAATACCAGGTGGATTTTAAACTCGAGTTTTCCCCATCTCCAGAGCACCTACTCAACTGGAACGTGCACTAAGTGCATCTTGTTTGTCACTGGTTTCTTTGCCAGAGGCAGCATTTGTCTGGCACATTCCCTGTCCCCAGAGGGGAAATTGCTGTGCCAGGGAGGGAGAAGAAAACAAAATGTACAGCAGTAACTCGCCAAAAAATGTTTCTTTTTATTAAGCTTCATGGATGTTGATAGCCTGAACTGGCAAATGTTCAGGCCCCTGTTGAAGCACGTGGAAAGTCGTGTGTTGCAGGGTGCTGATCATGTGCACCAGTTTTCCTGCACATGTCTGAGTTTACAGGATCTGGCCTGATTGCTGTGATGGTTTGGGCAGGAAAACAAATCAGCACACACTTTCTGAATGCTTGGAAGGTGTTTGGTGTTATGGGAAAGAAAAAAGACTGTAGGTAGCACTAAGTGCTATGGTCTGGATGACACGGTGGTGATTGGTCAAAGGTTGGACTCAATCTCAGTGGTGTTTTCCAGCCTAATTGACTCTGTGATAAGCTGTTTAATGCTGCTGTTCTTGGGGCTGGGAGCTTTCTCTATACACTGGACTGTGCTTTCCATTAAAGAATGTTTTTGGGTTTTTTTTTACCCTGGTCCCTCCTGGCTGTAACATCATTGAGTGACTTTGTCCAAGGACAAAAGATCCCCACGAGCCCTGAAAGCGCTGCAGTCTGCTTTCCCTTCAACCCCTTTCTTAATTTTCAAAGGAATTACCCCCCACCCCACCCCAAACCAACAACCTGAAGCTAAGTGCTGTTCTAGTAGGACACATAAAGGAATCTGAAGGTAATCAGTCCAAAAATGTTTCAGATCCTGCTTGGGTGGGGGGGGGAGCAGGAGGCTGCCATCATCCAGGAGCTGGGGGAAGGGCAGAGCTGTGCTCTGTGGATGCTCCTGCTTGCAGCAGTGCTGTCATGGACAGGCTGCAGTATGGCCAGAGCACGGCTGCACTGCTGTGTTTGGGAGAGCATGGGATAGAAAATGGGAGCCTACAACTTGGGAATGCAGCTTTATCCAGCCTGTCTCTGGAGCTGGCTGCAGTGAAGGCATGTTTTGTGCCTGGGCAGGCTCCCTGTTCAAATGGCATGTCTTAAAGATGTTGTAGCCGTCGGAGAGCGCGAGCCTTTGGTTCATGCATGAGATGGCGCGTGCAGGATTCTGCCTGGAGGAGGGAGCGGGTTCTGAAGGAAATCTGTCAATTTGTTTCGAGTGAGAAGATGTATTTTTTTCAGCTCCTGAGAGTGCTGTTGAGTTGTTTTTCAAGCTGCACTCCATTCTGCAGGCATTGTATATTTTAAGCAGAGTGAAAGTGTTGGATTGAATCTCAGTAAATAAGTGTTTTCCAAAGTAACTAACTGCTTTGTTTCTACATAGCCAGTCTAGACTTTTGGTTTGATTGGAGTGAGGAATATTTCAGGAATAAATTTTCTGCTGAAATAGCAGTTACAACTGTAGGAAACCTGTTTCCCATGCATGACTGACTTAGTGATGCAGTAGAGTGGTGATGTGAGCAGAAGGGGGTTGTATGCATGTGAAATATCCTCTATAATACCACCAAGCAAGTAACATTATCCTCCACAGAGCTTTCCACCTGAGGCTCGGGGTGAAAAACATGCAGCTCTTTTTCTCTTGATAGGTCTCCTGTGGTATTGCAGGTATCTGTGTCAGAAGACAGTGAGGTGTGCTGCTCAGTTAGTAAAAAAGTCTCTCAAAGATGTGTTGTTTATCCTGCTTTGCTGCTGAGCCTAGCCAATACAAAAATGAGCACACTTCAGAGATCTGTCCTTTTCCTCTCTCCTTGAACATGCATTCTGCAGCTGCAGTGTGTGTTGTTTGATGGCAAATAAAATGTCATGTTGCAGTTAATATACTCGGGGAATGGGAGCTTAGATTGCTGTAGAAACCTGAGGTGAAGTTCCTGACCTGAGTTACCTTTCTCATTTAGTGTTGCCTGCTCCAGTTTTGTTGACACCTTTCCAGGACAGCTGAGGTTTAGATGATTTTCTCTGCATTCCTCCTGGGAAGGTGGGGCTCTCACCCATTTCTCCCTACATGCTGGATATTCACTGAGTGTTTACATACACCTGCAGCTGTGACTTGACATTATCCTGTTTCTTCTGCTGTAGAGATGACTGAAGAGGAACAATTTGCACTGGCCCTGAAAATGAGTGAGCAAGAGGCTAGACAAGTGAACTGTCAGGAAGAGGAAGAGGAGGAGCTCTTGAGGAAGGCCATTGCTGAGAGCCTTAGTGTAAGTGCACTTCTGTGAAGAGGCTCACCAGGGTTCTTTAGCAACATTGCTGTCTGTGCTTGCTTTACCATGCTGCAAAATAAAGTTTTGCTGGGGAACGTAGATATTCCCAGCACAAACTGGAGTGACAGCAACTGCAGAGTAGTTGCTTTGTACTGTTCCTAGTGAGAGGAACATGAAGTTTAACCCCAGCTGTCCCTGTTTTGGGGTACTGAGTTCTGATTTGGGATAGGGGGATCTGCAGTCCATGGGATGGCTGCCAGTGTGCTGGGGGAGCCCTAGGTTGTGCTGTGCTGATAGAGAACACATCTGTAGGAGAGTGAACCTTTTGTTTTTCAGAGCTGTCAGCCCTCAGACTCATCGACTGCATCTCCTCATCTGTCAGTGGAAGCACTAGATTCACAGGGCCAAAGCCAGCCTGCTGAGAAAGAAGGCTCTGAGCTCCTGGGAGGCCTGGCATTCTGCCCTGACACCCCTCCCTCTGACTGCAGCTCCCACTCACAGAGCTCCAGAGCTGATGGGAATGGACAGATGGATGTCGCCCGGAGCCCCTTGGTAGTGTTGAGGAGGTTGAGCCAGGAAATCGTTGAAAGCTCACTAGTATCCAGCATAATCGTGTCTCCGGGGAAGGGCCAGCCTGTGACAAGGTCAAGTGAAAAGTCTTCCTCACCAGCAAAAAGTGATTCGAGTAACATGTTACCCAGCACTCTGGGAGAGGACTTCATGTCTTTGAGTCCCACCTTTGGCAAGGTGGCTTCAGGAGCCTCCTGGCGACTGACACCTCGGAGACTGTTCAACAGCCCCTCCAGCTCTTCTGAAGCAGCAGGCCACGAACCAAAAGAGCAGCTCCTACCCTGCACTGGCCATTCTGCAGGAGAAGCTGGTGCTGGGAGCTCAGCCACTCCACTCTGGAAGAGCAGGACCACAGAACAGTGTGACAGCCCCAGGAGGAGTGGTGGAGGAGCAGGTACCAAACACAGCTCACAGCCTGGGCACACCGCCAAGGTCTCTGTTTCCACAGAGCAAGCAGAGCAGAATGAGGGGTCTGGCAGTACCCCAGATCTTTGCATGCTGACTGTGGAGGAGAAGCAGAAACAGGAGGAGGCAAAAAACACAGTGCACTATTACTGGGGCATCCCCTTCTGCCCCAAAGGGGTGGACCCCAACCAGTACACCAAAGTCATCTTGTGTCAGCTGGAGGTTTACCAGAAGAGCCTGAAGCAGGCTCAGAGGCAGCTGTTGCATAAGAAGGAGTTTGGTAACCCGGTTGTGCCCAGTCCTTCCTTGAGCCAAAATGAGCTTGGGAAAGGAGAAGCGATAAGCAGGGAGAATGGGACTGCTGATGGTACAGAAGATGGAGACACAGAGGGACAAGAGTCTGAAAACATCACCTGGCTCCACCCTTCAAAGAGGAGGGAGGCAGAGAGTCCAGGGCACAGCATGGAAGAAGAGAAGAACTCCACTTCTGATGATGAACCGACCACCAGCTACTGCCAGGTAAGAGCTTTGTCACTGAGCAGAGGTTGAGCAGCCATGCCCTTCTGTCCTTTTTATGGTTCAGTCCCTTCTGCAAAGCAGGCACTGCTATTTAATGCCCCTCTTAAATTTAGGGACTTCCTCCCCCAGCCACACAGGTTATTGTGGAAAGGAGAGAAGTGTACAGGCTGACATGCAGCTCTCACAAGACAAGGGCCATTGAGCAGCCTGGCAGTCATCATTAATGCTCTAGAGAGCGACACATCCAACTGATCCTTCTCAGAAGGGTGCAGCCTGGCAGTGTGCCAAGGCAGAGGACACAGAGGTGATGCTGACCACCACCAGCTCTGGTTTATAAACCTGTGGCTGTGTGGGGAGCTCTTGGTTTCTTTTTGCAGACGGAGATGTGGGTTTGTCCTTGCAGCGCAGCCTTTCCTGTTTGCTCCTCCATGCTTATCTGCATCCATAAGTGCTTCACTTTTGGAAGTGCTCTTCTCCCTCGTGGCTGGGAGAGGCTCTGTGTGGTCACAGGCATCTTCTGCCTGCCCTGGTGATCTGTCACCGCGGTGGTGCTCCCTGTCCTTGTCCTGGTGTTGGGCACCTTCTCTCGGGTGTGTTAGACACTAGGTGTCAGCCTCTGTCTCTGTCAGGGCTCTCCTGCTGGAGCGGAAGGCAGCTTTCTGTCACTGCTAAGTTTAAACAGATTGCTAGTCAGATGAAGTATTTATTACTGCTGTATTTTAGGTTTGTGTCAGCCTTTTCCAACCCTCATTTTTCATAATGACTTCACTCCCGGATCATTGTATAACTTTATCTTCTCTATGACTGAAGCCTTGGCTCTGTTGTTCCTGTTTTCAAGTGTATTTGATCATTTACCCTGGTGTTAGAAAGATACTTAACTTGTTTTGTGATATTTATATTCTGTCTTGTAATATTGAACACTTAGGAAAAACGTCCTGTCTGCATTTTCTGGTTGCAGAAAAAGAGCAGAGCAGCCTGTGCTGAAATGTGACTTTTCATGACAGTGCTTTGGCTTGGGTTTAGCAGATGGAGATTTAAACAAGCCTTAGAGGTGATCTGCAGAGGAAAGGAACTGACTTGTGCCCTTTTTCATTTCCTTAGGATGGATACAAAAGACCTGAGAGGTTCTTAAAGCAAACTGCACTTTTTTTCTGTAGCTTTTCCTCTGGAAATGAAGGTGTCATTATGCTGGAAGATTGGGGTGACTAGAGGTCTTTGGATGTGTACTCTAAAGCCCTTGGGAAGCTACAGTAGCTGGGAAGGGCATGAACTTTTAATCAGTACTGAAAATTGTGTGGTATTTTTTAAAATATTATCTGTTTAATGCTAATACCTAATTAATTCTTGGGGAGAAAGAGGTTTTAGTGGTGCTGAGTGGTAACTTGTAACCTACTCCTCTTGACCATGGGAGCTGTCTGAGAGCCATAGCCAAGAGATGTAGTCTTTCTGATATTTTCAAGGTGAAAAAATAAAGGAGGGGGAGCAGACTTTACAATTTCAACCCTAGCCCAAAATTTGCCAGTCTTTTATTTACACGAGAGAAAATATTTTCTAAATGCCTTTTCATCTGCTTTATCACACCCAGCATGAGAGGCAGCTCCTTTCTCTCGCCTCTCTGTGCAGTCGCACACTGAGGCCAGAGCAGGTGATTTACTTGCAAAATCAATATGTTTGATGTTTGCTTGTGCCTTGTCTCCATTTTTTTTTCTCTCTATCAAATACAATTCCACTGGTAGTGACAAAGGAGGGGCCCAGAGCTGTCGTGTCTCCACCTTGCTGCATCTCTCAGAGACCCTTTGCTGCCTGTGCTGCCCTGGGGCTCTCCCAGTGCCACCAGGGCTGCTCTGCTGGTAGGGCTGGTGGGAGATCTTGGGCTGTGCTGAGTGTAGAAACCATCCTTGAGGACTCAAAACTGTCCTTGAAAAAGGACATGGCCTCATGCCACGTGTGAAATGAAAGTGCAAATGATGTGCTTGAAGGAGGCTGCCTGTACTCCTGCCCTGAAACCTTCACCTGGAACGGGCACAGACCTTCCACCCTGGCAGCAGTCAACTGCTGCCACTGCCTCCCACAGCCAGGGGTTGTTTGCACGGAGCAAATCCTGGCTGTCAGGAGATCTCACAGCCTGTGAACCTGCACTAACAAACTTCAGTGCTAATAGAATCAATTTTTTCAGAGTCTTTCAGATAAGGTTAGGGAACTCTTGGTGTTTAAAAGATTCAGAGGGAAAAGATCCAATTCTGGAGATTTAGAGTCTGGTGACCTGAATTAGTGCCATATTTTATAACAGATGTACAAGGAAAAACAGAAACATGGATGAGTGTTCATGACCAGGGCAGAGGCGTTGTTAAGAAATGCACAATTCGGGACAAAGACAAATAAAAATAAAAGAGGAGGTGTTGTATTTTATGTTAATGATGAGCCAGGCTGTAAAGAAAGTGTAGATAAAATGGGATATTTGGGGGTTGGAGTCATGTTAGGGAAATTGGACAGGAGAGGCCTTGATTTGGAACTTGCTGGGGAAGTACATCCAGGGGTGGAGCTGATCGAAGTTGAAACCTTTGGTAGAAATCAAGCTCACAGCATTTGATAGACTCAAGGAAGGGGGAGGGAAACTCCTTGAGTTTCTTTGAGACCTAGCATGAGAAATTGTAGGCCTGACTGCAAGGACTGCTAATAAACCGTTGTAATTCCACCTGATTAGAGGATGGCAAGTGTAGCGTGTACACTGCAGAAGAAGAAAGGGATCTGGGTAATGACTGGCATGTTAGCCTGACCTCAGCAGTGCATGAGGCTTTTGAACAAATTTTAAAGGAAAGAATAAGTGGAGTCGTAGAGCTAAATGAAAAACGGGATAAAATGCACACAGATTTTCCAGCTGTAGATTGTGCAGGTTAATCTGTTCCCCTCCTTAGATGGGACAGCTGATTTCCCAGGCAAGAAAAATGCAACAGATTTTATCTCTAGGAAATTTCAGAAAAGTGGTTCTCATGGTCAGGCATCAGCTGTACCAGTTGATCAGGTCATTCTGGCTCAGGAAAATAAATTTTAAAGTGGAGTAGGTGAGGGCTGCTAGGGTACCTGGAGGAGTGTAGGGGACACTAAAAACTTTGGGTTGTTTCAAGCTCAGCACAGGTGGAGGTGGAGAAAAGCTGTGGTTGCTGCTTACAAATACATTGAGGTAGATGCTGAGAACAGGCAGAGGAAGATGATGGGCAATGCTGGGAGGAGTGAATGGGCATGGACTGTCCAGGAACATGTCTAGGCAGCAAGGTAACAAAAAGTACTGCCAGGCTTTATTGCAGGGAGGACCTTGCCAAAAGCAGGGATGGAGAGAAAAAGCTGACTCGTTCCGGATGGATACTGAGCCTTTTTCAGATAAAAATACACAGCAGACTGGCGGCAGTGTCATGGACAGAACCCAATGACCCAGCAGACCCCAGTCAGCTGTGCACATTGTTTTATATAACCCCAGAATTTCCCTTTCCAGCCCTCCCAGGTACTGCCTGCAGAGGATGTGCCTGAAGATGGGGAACCCATGCAAATTGCACAGAGGTGAGTAGGGTGTACAGAGTGTGGGGTTCACAGGTTCTCTCTAGTGATATGGGCTCTTCCACTCTCCCTGGGGTATTTTGGGGTGCGGTCCCCCCACAGCTTGATGGAAAGGCTGGCTGCAGTCCCTACTGTTAATTATCCCTGGAAATAGATGGCTTTGGAGCAGGAAGGGAGAGGAGGGGCACAGCTGAGGAGAAGGGATCAGTTGCTGTTGTTACTTTATAAGATGTGCAAGGTGCATTATTGTACAAGTTGAAGGAGTTGCTCCTTGCCCTCTGAAGCTCCTGTGACGTGGTGCAGTAAAGCCATGGGGAGCTGGAGGTGAGTTACAGCCATGCCATCACTTGTCTGTCGGGGAAGGCGCACAGGCAGCACGGGGAAGGGTTTACTGGATTTCTGTGTGTATTTTTATGTTCTTGCCTTGCTGCTGAAGAGGAAAGCAGGGAGGAGGAAGCCAGACGGCACTGCCTATCAGCCAAAGATAGAGTGCAGTGCTCCAGAAAAGCCACTTCAGCAGATGACAGGTGTGGGGCAAGTCAACATGATTTTCTTCAGATTTAAGCCTACTCCTCTTTTCCTTTTTTTCCCCCCTCTCCTTCCTGTGGGATGCAATTCTGCATCAAAGGCTATGGAGAAGAAGGACAAATGGGAGAGGATTCAGGGAGCAAGTTACAAGAAAGGCCAGATAATGTCATGTTTTTAATTTGTTGGGTTTTATAATTTAAACCTGCTTTGGAACAAAACTGCCAACTTTCCTCTGATCTAACAGCATTTGGCCTGAGCAGTTAATATCAATATGCAGACTATGAAAATCCCTCTTGCTTGCACCTTTCTAACAAGCTTAAAACCTGCCTTGGGGAGCAGGAGGAACCTGCAGCTGCTGCCGAGGCTGATGAGCCTGTGACAGCTGAGCTCTGAGCTTGCATGGAAGGCAGCGAGGTGTGTGCTCTGCAGAGCTGGCCTCCCGCCTGCTCAGGGCCTGAGAGCCCAGGGTGGGGAGGACAGGAAAGGACAGGGACCTCTTTTCTTTGGTAGAGCTGGTGGGGTTAGTCTGGGACACTCCCCAAGCTGCCCAGGAGCTCCTGGCTGCCTGCTTTAAGGTGGGATGCACCTGGATGTTTTGCCCCCTCCTCGAGCAGCTGGAGCATCAGCAAGGCAAGAAATGGCTGCAGTCTTTGCAGTTTTGTGCACATTAAGTGTTGCCATCTGGCTCCTGGTAATTTGCCAGCACAGGCCTCTCTTGGGTATGGCTCAGGCACCCCAACTGGCTGGCCTCAGCAGCACTTAATAGGAAAACATGGCTCTGAGCTGTCTGGAGGGAGTGGAGCAGTTCAGGAAGTGCCAGTCCTGTGAAGAAATTGCTTTGCTTTCTGTGGGCTGCTCTCCCCGCTTGTTCCACGCTTTGTACAGAGCATGGAAGATTGGGGTTTTAATAAATGATTATAGGCTTTGTTACCAGGAGATAGTTGGTGTAGCAAGAAATGTGGTTTGACTTCAAATTGATTAGCCCATTTTATAAATGTCATAGCAAGTTGTTTTGTGTGAGTTCTTTTGAAGAGAGCCCTGATGTTAGACACAGAGTAAAACACGCTCAGCCTGGATTCATAACAAATGCTTTGAGATGCTTTATTTAGAGAGAAAAGCCACTTGTGATTTCCTATCAGAATTTTGTTATTTATCATAAATCAGCAGTGGCTGTTCTCTCTTCTCTAAGGCCTGTGGTTGAGCTTAATAAATCTTGTGTTTGTCAGTGCGGGGATTCATGTTTTTAAAGTGTGTTCTTGCATACTTGATCAGACTAATCAGAGAGCCACGCAAGGCGCAGAGTGTGTCAGCATGGGTGCCAGACTTACTCAGCAATGCCTGTCTGTGTCAGAAAGACACTGTGCAGTGAGGTGGGAGAAAAAAAATAAAAAAGGAGGAATCCAAAGGTCAAAATGAGAGGAGCAGTGCTGGGTGCTGCTCCAAGGAACCACCACACTAATGCTGTAAGGACTTTGCAGCAGAAAATGCCTTGTGTCACATCCATGCTGCTTCTGGCAGCACAGGGATCAGGGAGAAAATGAGCAGTGTGAGGAGGGAGAGGATAATGTGGGATAAAGCAGGTCTGTGTTTCCTCTGTGAGGATTTCCTTCCCCAGCCAGAAAGAGGCACAATGCTGGTACCTGCACAACTCCCACATCTTCTCCCACAGAGAGTCCCACAATTGTGAGCAGGTATTTTTGCTCCCTTGAGAAGAGATAATGACCCTTTCTGCCTTTCTAGAAGAAAAAAAATGTTCCCTTTGGGGCTTTTGCTTAGGATGGCATTTTAGACCCATATTTTGCTGTTATCCTGGTCATTTCTGGCTGTCAGATATTGACCACTTGGAAATTATGGCATCATCTGCTGTTCTGAACTGTGTGAGAATGGCAGGTGTGGCCCTCACTCCTACTGGGTTGGAGATTCATGTTATATTTATATTTTGAACAGCATCTCCACAATGACCCCACTTGGCAGTAAAAGGAACCCAGATACTGCCACAGAAAACTCTGCTGAAGAAGAGATCTCTGTTTGCCCAGGTAAGAGGCACTTGAGACTGTTATGAATTTCGTACCAAAAGTTACACGCTTAGGAAATGCAGAGAAAAGAGAATTTTCAAGTTATTTCAACAAAATGAGATTTTTTTCCCCTCTCCATTTTTCAAGGCTAAAATTATTCAGGTAATTTAGTTTGAGCTCCTAGTTTTGGACCCATTTCCTCTAAGGCAGTTCTGTGACAGGGATTGCTGGAGACTTGCTGAAGAGACACCTGGATGTGCATTGGGCATGGAGGGATCACTCAAAACAAGGTGTCTCTGCAATGCAATCAAATTTTCAGATTTTTCAGTGTCAAGATAATGTGCAAAGCATGACAGCTGAAATATTTTTTGTCTTAGATTAATTAAACATGTTTGGGACTAAGGAGTTTTTCTTCCTTGGTCTCTCCTACCATGTTTGAGATTTTCTGGTCCAGGGTTTTAAGGGAGAAAAATAATGAAGAGGCTGCTCCTGTTCATGAGCAGCTGTAGCAGGATAGGTCAGGGTGGTGCTTGGAGGCATATTTTGTTGCTAACAAAGATGTGGAGATCTAAAGAAGGTGTGACTGTGAGACAGAGCATGGAATGGGAGCTCTGCTTGTCTTGATGTGAAAGCAGCTCTATTCTTGCTTTGTCTCCATCCCAGCAAGTGTCCCACACACTTTCCCTGTGTCTAATCTCACTCCCCATGAAGCTGCACAGCTGCAGTGCCTTTATCCTCACACTACCATGCTGTGACTTTAACCCCTCATCTGGCTGTGTTGTTGCACTTTGTCTGATAACATTTGTGGCAAGTCTAAAGAATGTCTTGAAACTGTGAAAACTCTTAAAAAGCGTTAAGGACTAAGCTACATCAACAAGTGAGGAGATAGTTGGGGGCTGCAAACCTTTGCTCATGAAGGTGTTTTTCTGCAGAGACTCAGCCAAGCCCACTGGAAGCTATTGAGGAGAGAGAAGAGCTCTGTTCAGGCAGCAGAGGTGCACCTATGCAGGTAAAGGCGCTTGAAATTGAAGGGTCCTGTTTCCAATCCTACCTTTTAGACCTTGGTTCAGCTGAGCTGTGCTGGCATTTCCCTCTGGGTAGCTGGAAGCTTGGGCTTCTGCTGTTTGGATCCTCACAAACAGTTCCCTCTTTGCTTTTCTCTACTGCTTCATATCTCCAGTCCCTTTTGGCTGGGGACTGCATGCAGCTGCTTCTGAAGCCTTTCAGTCCTATAGCTGGAGAGCTGTTATCAATTCCAGCCCGTTCTTTTATATCCCAGTGCTGCTGAGCTGGAGGATGCCATCAGCGTGGGTGGCAGTGCTTTTGCTTGCCCATGCTCAGGGGCACAAGCTGTGATGCTCAGCAATGCAGAGGGACCCAGGAGCTCTGAGGGGAGTCCTAGTAAACCTCAGTCACTTGTGCTGTCACCTGCTTTTCCCTGTTGCAGTGCTCTGAACTCCAGTTTGCTCTCCACAGACTATATCCAAGAGGCTAAGGGGAGAGCTTCACCCAGAGATCAGACTGGTATAAAGATGTGCTTGAAGTGTTGAGGGCTGATGGTGGTTTTCACGCCAAGCAGAGTGTCCTGAGTCTGGGAATCTTGAGTTTTGTGCAGAAGTAGTTAATAGCAAGTCAGTGACAGGGCCATCCTCTTACCTCTTGCTGCAGATGTTGCTGTGTGCAGCCCCTTTCCCCATGTTGTCACACCTGCACAGCAATTGCTTTGCAGCTGTCACTGTACCAACATCTGACTTCAGTTCCTGCTTCTGATAAAACTCCCTTTGTCTATTAATTTAGAGAGCGATATCAAAGGGGTTGCCAAGTACTCCTCTGGTGCAGGGTACATGAATACAGAATCATACAGCTCTTGACAAGAGGATTCATTTGTGGAAAGCTCATTCTGGGAGTTTGCAGCTTGTACAGCACGTCTGCAGTTCCAATGTCTCATTCTCACAGGCCTCTTAATAAACCATCTTCTCCTCTCGTGTGCCTTTCATTCTGCAGGTATCTCCAAGCACTGCTCTGTCAATTAGGGACTGCAGCAAGGAGAGAGGCAGTCCTGAGCTGGCCACCAAGGCACATTTGTGATCCATTTGGCTGTGGCTAGGGCTGCCCTGTCCCCTTGTGTGTTGCAGAAGGTGCCCTGTGTCTCACACCTCTGCCTGGGTGGCACAAGGTGGTGGGGAGCAAGTTCCTAGGGATTGTTTGACATCATTATGGTTGGCAGCATGTCCCAGACCTCCAGGAAAACAGCAGAAACAGCTACCATGGCATCAGTGGTTTGCAGGAGCCAAGCAGAGAGCACTGGGACTGACTTCTTCCTAGCAGATGCTGAGCCAGGACACAGGAGTCTTGTTGAGCTCAGCCTCTAGCATTGCTCTTGGCTGCAAGTACTATGTCTTGTAGGCAATTTCCTCTGCTAAAAAGCAGAGGCAACTGTCTCTGGCTCTGACAGGGGTGATTGGTTCTGCAGTTGAGGTTTTCCAGACTGTTACAGCAAGGTTTTGTACAAGCAGTCTTTTGTTACAGAATGTTGCATTTCCATTTAAAATTAGTAATTTACCGCTGAATGTAGGCGGGCAGGGTGTGCAGAATTGGTGATCTCCTAAGATTGCTTTAAAAAAGGCAGCTAGAAGGAGCAGTGCCTGCTGCTTTTCCCATCTTATTTTTTATGTGTGTTGTCTGTGTAGCACAGGTTTGATCTGATCATTCATATTTGACACATCTTGTGTTTTATGGCTCTTGAGTGTGATGCCCCACAGTGAGGACTTCACAAGATGTAATGACACTGAGATGTGAGAGAGGGGTACGAGTGTTAATGCTGTAAGTGATGTACTTCAGCAGCCTGTGTTTGGCTGGAGGAACTATTGTGGCAACTCCTCTGCAGAAATTCAGGGCAGAGAGCCTCCCTGGGAATGAGGGATGCTCCTGGGGCTCGCCGTTGTAGCCTTTCAGCTGGTGTCGGGGAGAAATGCATTTTGAGAGTCAGAATCTCAGTTTGAGTCCCAGTCCTGCAATTTTTGTCATAGCTCCTCTGAGTCAACAAAGCACCCTCCTTCCCTTTAGGACATAAAAATCAGGATCAGATCCTCATTTGGGAAAGGAAGTAATAAACCGAGTAATACAGCAAAGCGCTCCAGTGGCACGGAGCATCTTGGCTGACCCCAATTACTGCTTCCCTGAAATGATACTGTTGGAGGGAAGCAGACAGCAGTTTTGCTGCACACTGTCCACATGTCACTGCTTAGCTGTAAGGACAGAAACCTCTCCCATATTATTTTTCTATAGGTTTCTCTACATGGTTAATATTTAAATAGGTTTTCTTAATCATCGCGGGGAGGGGAAGGTTTTTTTCTTAAATGTGGTAAAATCTTACAGCAAGCCTGACTAGGCAGAGATGCAGTTCTGAGTGAGATGGCTGCAGTCTGCTGCATTTGGGAATGTCAGTGGCGTAGGGAGCAGGCTGGCTCTCTGTGGGTTGGTAGTGGAGCACCTTTGCAGCTGTGTGACCAATGCAAAAAGAGAGTGTCCATAAGTGGTAGTGGCACCCTGAGAACGTACACGAGCTGTGACATTCTGCCCTGGCGAAAAGCCTCCGCTAGTAATTTTGTGTGACACAGATTTTTAATGGTATTCCCTCTCTCCTTGATCGGTGTCCCCTCTCATGACTGCTCCAGTCACCTCCTCTATAAAGGAGGAGCTTCAAGTGATCTCTCCAGGGTTCCTAACATCACAGCAGCCTCCTTTCATCCTGGGGGAAGCTGTGTTCCCAGACAATGCTGCCTGTGTAGCATGGATCATGTCCAGAAACTGATGAGCACAAGTCAGGTGTTGAACTCTTGCTTTGCCCCATGAATTTTCCATCAGTTTCGCTTCTGAGATTTCCTGATTAATGGAAGCTTTGCCGTTTTTCCACTTTAGTGCAGGTGATGTTTGCCTTAAACGGTGTGCATGGCTGTGCAGGGAGTTTCACCATGATTCAGAAGGACATGTTGCCTTTGCAAGAAAAATTAGTTATTAGTGCAGTGTAGTTCATTTAGCCACTAGTGTTATTTCTGAGCACTATGTGATGAAGGAAGAGTAAAACTTATCAAGAAAATCTGAGTCTGTGTGAAGGTGAGTAGCTGCCAGACAGCATGGAGCTCTGCACCTAAGCAAAGTAAGAGAAACAGAGCTGTCTGGCTAATTTTTCTTCTTCTTCCTTAGGTTGGTGGGGATGAAGATGCTGGCAGGGCTGTGTCTGAGTGCAGTCCTGCAGCTGCTGCCCATGTGTCATGCCCTCTGTGTGACCACAGCTTCCCAGCTGAGGAGATCGAGGTGCACGCCATGTACTGCGACGGCGCGGCGGGACCTGAGCCTGCTCAGGACGCTCCAGGTCTGCCAAGTGCTGCTTCCACGGGTTTGCTTCTTGTGCTCACCCCCCTTCCCTGTTGTTACTTGGCAGGCAGGTGCTGCAGTCTTGTCTCTCTCAGGATATTTGGAGTATTGGGAGGTTTGTTCACTCTGCCTTATTCCATCTCCATGCTGCCCAGGAGTGTTATTGGAGGCTTTGGTATTTCCAGCACCTCCTGCACAGACATACCATTTCTGATTGACTTCACACAATAATTCACCACATTATCAGCTCCTGAATATTACCTCAGGATCTAGTCCTGGATGCTTCAGGCAGTACTTGTAAGATTTGTCTATTGTGTGCCTTGCTGAGGACCTGCAGAGAATGTGGCAGTGGTAGAAAATGGAAGGCTTGAGCCATGTGGGCAGTCGTCCTTCAGGGCTGTTGAGAGGGGAAGATGTTCTGTACTACTGCAGGAGTGGCCTGTGCTCTGCATGAATTCTGACATTTGTATGTGCAAAAATGGCCTGTTTGGGTGGCAGAGACTGCAGAAAAGTTTCACTAAAATTGCAAAATGATAACTATCAGTCTAGGGGTGTGGATTTTTCTCCTTCATGTGAAGAGTGAGGCATAGAAGCACAGTCAGAATGTCCATATTAATCCTCTTTTTATTCTTTTTCATATCAGTTTTCCATAGGCAACCTTTGTAGAGCTTAAGTGAACAAATACACTGCTTGGTTATCAACATATTCAGTAAGTTATGTTTTAGCTGCTGCTTGAAATGTAAAATCTGTGTTAGCACAATGTCAGGTAATATCAAAGTAGTAGCTTGTAATAAGATTAACTTTTCAGGCTGTGAATATATAATTTTCAGTTACATACTGGCTTGTTAAATGCAGCCTAAATCTATGATGTTTGAGCAATTTGAGCAAATCATAGCTAGTACAAGAACTGTAACTTCTGCATTCCTCTAGCAGGAGGAAGTTTCACCATGTAATCTTAATGCAGAGTTGATGTAGTTTTAAAATAAAGTTCCTGCTATACTAAATCTTTGGGGATGTGACATGGGTCCTGTCAAGATAACAGGAGCCAGAGTAAATGCAGATACTGGCTGGTGCTTAATTTTGGTGGAAGGTTGTCTCTGCAGGCACAGCCCAGCTATGGCTGCAAAGCATTTGGCTCAGGCAAATCACAAATTATCATAGTTCCTCTCCCATCCTCGAGACTGATAAAGGTATTATTTGTGTTACAAAATAGAGCAGAATTTCTAGTGTGCCTTTTAGCAGGAATGTCTTTGGCCTTTTGGTATTCTGGTCCCTGGTGTGGCTGGACTGTGAGTGTATCCACTGATCCTGGGGAATCCCGACTGTGATCAGGAAAAGGCTTTGAAGTCTTTGGCAGTGCAAGGGAATTTGTTCTTTTCTTTGGCGTTGGCTTTCAGCAGGACAGAGTTCAAGGCTGGCCTCTCCATTCTGCTTCCAGGCTGGTCTCCTTGGGGATGTTTGTAAGGGTAGTTATTTTGGAATTGCTACTCTGCTGTTCTGGCTTGTTCAGAACAATCCTCCTGTAAGGAAACCAGCCTGGAATAAAAGGAATTTTGCTCTGTAATAATGGCTGTAAGCAGAGCAATGGGTCTGGGACAAAATCACAGTAATTTGAGTTTTCTATTGCTAGTTATTCTAGTATTTTCCCTGTAGAGACCAGGCTCTATTAGCCATAACAGTCTGAGACACCTGTGTTGTTTGCACCCAGGCTCTTTGCAGTACCATGGGCTTCCCAGGCTTGGGCAGAATCCTGCCTGCCTGTGGGGCTCTGGCTCGTGGGGCACCTCAGGACAGTTTCCAACAGCTGTCGGAAGGCAAATGCACCCAGAGGGCTCTCAGCTGCTGGGCTAGTCTGTGGGATTTGGGTTGAATAGGCAGAGATGATGATCAGCTCTGAGCAGAGGCCAGACAGTAGCCTGGCACAGCTGTGCAGGTACAAAAGGACTCTGTTTCCAGGGCTGTTACCTTGGCATCCACCACTAGCACAACATCCACAGGTAAAGCTAATGCATGGGGAGAAAAAAGATGTGAGAGAATTGTCTTCTGATTCAAATGCCAGCTCCTGTGTGGGTCCAGAGGCTGTTCTCTACTGCTGCAGCACTGTGTGCTCTTGGCTGGCTGCTGGCTTCCTCGGGAGCACAGCAACAGCCTTGTGTGAGAGGAAGTCAAAGTTCTGCCCTCTAAGCCATGCCCTGATCCGTTAAGAAAAAATGGCTTCAGTTTTCCTTTGGTGCACTGGATCAGGGGTTCTTAGTCTGTCTTCAGATTTATTAATTAGACTTACTCCTGATGTCTCTGGAATTGCAGTCCTGCAAACTATAGCTGTCAGTGGTTTTCATTTTAATAGTACAAAAGGATGGGGTCTTGCTGGTTTTACTTCTCTTCTTCCTTCTTATAATCATGCACCAAAGTCTCTCAGTCTTAGGTCTCAGGAGGCCAGCTCAGTCTGGATGATATCTAAGGGCAAGTTTTCAAATGAGCAGCTGGGCAAGATGAAGCTACAGTTGCTTCCCCTACGTACATGGTCAACCTGGCTGGATGCCCAGACTGCCACGTACCTGGGCAGCATGAAAATCTTATCATGAATTTCCACTTTCCTGTGATCTGAGTAAATAAAAAAGAAGAGCCTGATGTTGTGTTAGCCACTGTACCAGGCTGAGGAAGGCTGAGGCCCTGGGTTTCCAGCTCAGTGACTGGTGTTAATTCCAAGTGAATGAGTGGAGCTGTGGAATTTCTGTGCCAGCTCCCTCTTTCTTCATGCACTCAACTGAAGGGGCTCACTTGTGTGAGAGGGCTCTGCTGGAGTCACCACATCCATCTCCCACTGCTGCTGCCAGTGCAGGCATCCACTGGTCTCAGTCTGGAAGGGAGTCTTGGCTGCAGCTGAGTACAGCAAATACTCCTGGGCTTTGTGACATACTCGATGCCTCTCACTCTCCATCTACATCCATCCAGCATTCTCAGTTCCCAAGCGAGCCCAAGAAAATGAGGATTTGGTATATCCCTTCCTCCCAAAGGCTCAAATGCAGTCTTGATGCAGCTGTCAGTCTTCAGCAGCAGCACTGGTGCTGTTAAAAAGCTCTTCACATCAGTAGAAGTGGCAGTGATACAGCAGAAAGTAATGAAATGGGTGCAGGGGAAAACTGTGTGGCTTCTGAGAGGGTACAAGATGCCATGAGCCAGACACTGATAGATCCTGCAGGGAAGTGGCATGGCTGGTAGTGGGCACAGGGAGCTGGTGGATCAGGCCACAGGTGGGCTGAGCAGGAAGATGAGGAGCTCAGTGGCTCTGGCCTCGCAGCTCCACGTGCCAGCCAGACCTGGCAGCCCCAGGAGGTGCCCAGGCTGAGTGTGCTGATAGCAAGGCCATACTGGGCAGGGTTTGCTGCTCTTCCCCAGGGTGATTGCTGGAGCCAAACAGGCCAAGAATGACTTGTCAACCAGAAGAATTGCCGAGCGAGGGAAAAGGTTGTTGTTGGGCCACAGAGTATGTCTGACCCAGCAAAGAGCATTGCATTTGGGAGAGTTACAAGGCTCCTGTCACACAAGCAGGTCAGCACTGCTCTGTGGTGGGGATTTTGCCTGTGGCAAGTATTTTCCTGTGTTCTGAACCCCCTTCTTGGGGGCAGGGGTTGTGCCTCACCAGCTGGCCCTGTTCTCTCTCCTCTGCTGCTTCTTTCAGCAATGCAGCTGAGGGTCTCCTCCTGGGCAGCTGCAGAGCTAGACTCAGACATCTCTAATGGGTCCATTATGCCAGATGTGTTCACTGCTTTTGGAAGAAAATAGAAGTGATTAACACCTGAGCTGGTGCACAAGGCTCGTTAAGGAATATTAACGAGCACACGCTGATTTGGAGAGCAGTTCTCCCCACGCTGTCGAACACACGTGTTGGTTGGCTTCTTGGGAGGCTGGATGGCCTGGGGGGTGGCCATTGTTACCAGTCATCCTAGTCAGGCTGCCACTTCAAATCTGGGCCAGGCTATATTGAAGAGAGGCGTTTGCTTTAGTTCCTGTGAGCGATGAGCTGTTGGTATCAGTCATCGCCTAGGAGACAATACCCACATCCCAGGAAGCCTTGAGCTTGTTTCTTCAGCATGGTTGTCTCCCATCAGCCCCAGCAGCTCTGAGCACTTCACTGTACATTGCTGGTTGTAGCTGCAGATCAGTGATTGCTGCTGAAGCAAAGGCTGTGTTGCGTTGTGGATAGATATTGGGGTTGCCCAACATTCCAGAAATGGGATTTTGCTAAAACTCGGGAGAATTCCTTTTGTTCTGCACAGAATTTTGTGCTTTGCTTTCTTTATCACAGATGATGTGCTAACAATAACAGGTTTGTTGTGCCTATACCTTGGAGTCAGACTTTGGTCCTCTTGAGTATGGGAAGCAGCATCACCAAGCCGTAAAACAGCTCCCTGCATTGTCCCCTTAGCCAGCATGCCTGAGAGCGCTCACTGTGACATCTGTTTTGGAGCTGGAGTCTTGAATGTCCCTGGTGAAGCAAGCTAAGCTATCTGAAATGTTCCCTGAGGATCTTTGCTGGTGGTATGTCAACAGGAATATGCTGAGAGGAATTCAAGTGAAAGGGACAACACTCCAACGTTCTCCCTGCAGATGCCTGCAGAGCCAGTTGGGAAAGGCTGCTTGGGCTTGCTGGGGGAACAGAAATGGTTGGGTCCATCACCAGCTGCTCAGCTGGGATCTTACTGGTTACCCATGTGTTGGAGCTTCTGGAGAGCAGCACTGCTCCTGCTAGAGATCTTCATCCTGCTAGAAGGGGACTGCCAGGGCTGTCTGTGGACGACACCACCATGGTTCATATGGGCAGTGGGAAAGCGATGAGCGTGGGCTAATTGTTGTAACTTCCCTGTCCAGTGTGAGCTGTGTCCCTTCCCAGCCAGGCTCTCTGTCAAAGATCTGGTGCAGAGCCCGTGCCTCAGCTCTGCATTCCCCTGAGCCCACAGCTGGCACTGTCCCTCCCTGCAGCAGGCACGGGAGCCTGGCTTGGCAGGGAGCTGGGCTGTGCTGCCAGAGCAGCTGGGTAACGCTGCTCTCAGGCTATCACACTGCTGTCATCAGCTCTGAAATTCCTGTAAACTACAGACTGTCAATCCAGCTGTTTCTGGCAAATTAGGTGTGAAGTGGTCAGCTGGCTCCCCAGTCTGGGAAAGGTAAATTTTTCAGAATCCCCCCAGGAAAAAAGGACACTTGTCCAGCAACCTCTTCCGCAGGAAAGAAAACCCTGCTTGTCCCAGTCCACTGCTTCTTCAGCTCTACCATCACTTCTGCTGCAGCTTTGAGTGGAAGTGGTGGAAACTTGGTGCATTTGAGCATGATGTAGGGATGGTTTGGGGTGAATGGTAGTAACCCTTTTTGTTAACCCTTTCTGGTTTTCCTCCAGTGCTCACCCGGCGTCAGAGAGAGGCAAGAAATAAAGCTGCCGGTGGTAAAAGCAGTCCACCATCCTCAGACATTGACAAGTAAGTAGGTATGCCTGCTCCTCCAAGATTATTTCTGTGCTTCTGTACTAGCTTGGCTATGGATGTCTTTATTCCTGTACATATGCTGGCCGTTGGCCTTATGACAGTGTTTCCCTAAGAAATTGCTTTTCCTCAGTGCCTCTTGTTGCAGTGCTGGCTATATTTAAACTGAAGCAAGAGGAATTTGCTGTTCTCAGATTGTTTATTTTTGCACTGATTTCCTTTCAGCCCAATCCATGCCGGGTCAGGGGCGCATGGCTGCTGGTGGGGAGCTGTAGCTAAAATGGTGCTAACTCAGCCAGTTTCTGATGGGAGGTTTGAGCTTGGTAACCCCGGGAAAAGAAGAGGCCAGGACATGGAGGCTGTCAACATGGCACCTGTAGTGATATTCTTAATTAAATTAGACTTTCTGAATAGCAGTGGCTTTGTTTAATCTCTCTCCATGCAGCCCCTCCTCCTGCCACCCACACAAAGCATCATAAGAGAGGATCTGACAGTAAAATCCCTGCTATGGAAGCAATTTTGCTGTTACAAACAGTGGATGGCAACATCACTAATGGAATTAGGCTAATTATAGAGAGGACAGCTTCTGTTTAGACACATTATCTGGGTAATCAGCACTGACTGGAAAGAAAATACGGGAAAAAGTGCTGCAGAGTTTTGCTCGATGGGGGCTCTCCATATGCATTTTAGAGCCTGGGGTGTTTCACTCAGAGAGTACCACTATCAAACTGAACACAATGCTGCTGGGGCTGGTCCCTGGGGGCTTTGTCTCTTCTTGGAGATAGTCCGTTCCTGAATGCAGCTTCCCTCCTGAAGAGCCAGTGTCCTCTTCTGCAGGGTTCAGTCCCTGCTGAGAGCTGGTGTGGAAGTGAGTGTAGCTGTGTAAATCTATGCCTGACCTTCATCTCCTTTCACCCAGAATAATCTTCTTCCCAAGAACACTCAGTTGTCCTGTGTGAGCCTGAGCATCTTCCACCCAAACGAGGGGGTTTGAGAAACAAGCTGAGCCAACCCCCCCAGCAGGAGCATGTGCTCTGCAATTCCTCTCCCTGCATGGCATGATGTAAAATGGAGACAGTGCAGAGAAAGGCTTGATTTACTAGTCAGACAAGTTCATCCAGCCCTGGTAAAATGTCTCTCTGATTTAACACACTTGGTTTGCTTTTCAGGCAGAATTTAACTCCCCTTTGCAAAGCCCTTGCACTTCATTTCTGTAGATTTTGACAGGGTGCTTTATGTCTGGGGAAAAATCAGTGGTGTTTGAGATAGTTAGATGAGCAGATTTGATTACTGTCCCGCTGCTGCAGCAGCAGGATACAGAGGAGCAGGCAGGGAGAACTGATAATCACTCAGTCTTTGAGATTGGTGCTGGTCTGACCCCACTGGGTGAGACTGGATTTGGTGACACGATTTGGTGACACGATTTCTCCACGGCATGGCTTGGGGGAGGAGAGTCACTGCTGGTGTCTGGGAGCCCGGTGCAGGGTGAATCCTAATGCAGTGCTCTGTCCTTTGCTGCCTGGCAGGTGTGAGAAGTGCTACCTCTGTAAGTCACTGGTGCCACTGCTGCAGTATCAGAGGCACGTGGACAGCTGCCTTCAGGCTGCTAGGCAAGCTCAGGGAACCAGGAGGCTGCGAAGAGCCAAGGTGAGGGGCGACCCTGCACACCATCCCCTTTGCTTTGTGCTGGCTGTGGGGCTGGGCTGGCAGCAGGAGCCGATTCCCTGGCTGGCAGGGATGAGCTGACCTGGTGTAGGATTGCCTGTCCCTGTGGGCTGCTGTGGACAGAGAACTCATTGCCCTCCTTCCCACGACGGTCTGTGGGAGCACGGAGCGGTCCCAGGGGTGAGCTAATCCAGCAGAGCTGCCAGCAGCCTCTCCAGTGGGCAGGCAGCCAGGGCTGTCCTGCTGCCAGCCAGCACAGCCTCAGTCCTGCAGCCTTCCTCTGCTGAATGTCGATGCAGGGGAGGCCAGCGTCAGCATGACAAACCTCTCTGGATATCCACAGGCCCATTCCCACGGGGAAGGCTTTAGAGCCAGAGCAGGGGAAATTGCTCAGTGCTGGGAGCGAGCAGCAGCGTCCCAGGGGAGTTGTGGGGGAGTGAGTGTGCTGGAGGTGTGCTGGGTGTGGGGAACGTGCCTTGCTAGAGGAGGTGGGAGGCAGGAGCGTGGGTGGCAGCTGCCTCACAGTCACTCGCCAGGTGTTAGCCCCCACCGTGCTTTTTCCTGCTCGTGGCAGTCCCAGGGGAGCACGGAGGGTCCTTCCAGGCCTTCCTGCTGGCTCCTGCGGGCAAAAGCCTCGTGCTGCAGCTTTGCCTGCGCTCAGAAATGTGATTCACGGCATGAAGATGCAACATGATGTCTTAGTTTTGTATAATCCCTTAAATCCATCACAGACCTCAGCCCTTTGGGGATTCAGATGCAAATGATGAGATTTCTGGTTGATGATTTTGGCTGGGATACAGCCAAGCACTGTGTGGTTCAGAGTACTGCAGGGCATGGCTGCTCCTGCATGTGACCAGCTCTGGGGGGGCTCTTTGGGTCCCTGTGCCCCACAGCTGGCTGGTGTGTGGGTCCTGCAAGCAGGCACAGGGTATGGGGGAAAGATGCTGAAGCCAGGGGGCTCTTTGGGAAGGCTCAGCAAGGCTCTGTTACCTCTGGCCCTGTCTTTTACTGGAGTGGCAGCTCACTGGGGAAGCCTGGGCATTGGCTGGGCCATTGCAAAGCTTCCTAATGGCACAATTGGGCTTGCAGTTTCCTGAAATGGCCCATTTTGGGGGGATTTGCAGCTCCAACACCACAGCCGGGATGCCAGTGCCTTCCAGAGCAGTTCTGGGGGCAGGGAGCAGCCAGGAGAGGGGACTTTGCTGGGCCAGTGAGGCTCAAAGCAACCAGGCCAAGTGGTCTTCCCCTGGCATGTGTGACCAGCATGGCTGCATCTTCCCAGGGGCAGAGAGAGGGTACAAGGTGTGTTCCTGGTCTGGCTGTGCCCTGAAGGAAGGCCCTTCTCTCCAGCACCAAGCACCAATACCCTTGGACAGAGTGGGACAAGTCTGCCCTAGGACATGCAGTGCTGGGGGATGTGTTCCAGTGGTGTCAGAGCCCCTGATGCCCCCTTTTATCACAGCCCTGTGCTTGCTGGCTGGGCTTGGGGATGGCATCCTGAACCCTGGCCTCCCTCTTTACCAGATTCTGCTTGATTACTGCAGTCCCTCTTGTGCCCAGCCTGACCCTGAGGGCTGGGGGAACCAGTGCCCACGAGGCCATCCTGGCTAAGGGGTTCCCTCGTGGCAGTGCTCTGATGGTTGTTCTCTCCTTGGCAGGACACTGGAAGGCAGGAGAGAGGACTCCTCAGGATGCTGGAGCTCTCGGAGAGCAAATCTGAAGGTGGAAAACTTCCTATTCCAGCCTGGCTGGGTCAGGGCTGCTTTTCCCAGCTCTCCCCTTTTGGTCCTAGCTCGGCCTGGGCTGTTCTGGGAGAGTAAATTCCCCAGGTGGCTGCACACATTCCTAGCAGTACCCACTGGATGTGTGCCCACTGGACCCACACCAGAGCCCTTGCAGGAATAGAGGTGTCCTCTAAACCATTGCCCCAAGACATGTCCAGCTTCCCGGGGGATGTGGGAGGCTTCTGCTGTCCCTGTCTGTGCACCAGCACTTCCCTGCATGGATCCAAGGACAGGGGGAGAAGATGGGGGAGAGGTGCTCTTGGCAGCACCCATTGCTCACAGGAGGGCTGATGTGTGCTTTTGTTGCAGGTGCTGACACGGGGACCCCCCTCACTGGATTAGGAGATCAGCAGTCCTCTCCCACGCTCTCAGCTGCTGATGGGGAGCCATCAGCAGACAGCCCCATCTCCCTTCAGCACCTTCCTTTCCATGGCTCCCGTGCCAAACCCGGCATCTCCTTGGAAGCCATGGATGGCGTGGTGGACTCGGAGCCATGCACGGCTCTCCATGCGGGCAGCCAGCAACGGCCCAGAGGCTGCCGCCGGAGAAGACACAAGTTCTGAGGGTGGCAATGCTGCAGGGACCCCCGGCTGCTCCCTGTGCCCCAGCGAGGGTCTTGGCACTGTACCCCTGCTTCACCTGCAGCCTTTGTCTCCTGCGGCCCTTTTATATGTTTTATAAAACCTGTGCTGGGAGCGCTGGGTGGAGAAGTGACTGTGTGTTTTATAGGTGCCTGTGCAGCTTTGCTCTCTCTGACAGAAATGGAAATATATTTATGTATGTTTTTATGAAACTGCAGCACCACGGCAGAGCTGTGCTGGCTTTCTCTGGGGAATGGGAGGGCACTGGAGGGAGGAGAGTAGAAGCAGCAGCAGACGGTGGGTCCCCAGTCACACTGCCAGGAGCCTCTCCTGGAGCTGGGGTTGGTGGGAGGGCTCGGGGCAGAGGCTGCAGTGTCCTGTGCTCTGTGCGGCAGCACAGCACTGACATTCCCAGCCGGGAGGGGCAGAGAGCACCTTGGTGCCAGCTGACAGCCGCAGTCAGCGGATGCAAGGACCGGAGGTGTCCCCGTGTCCTTGGTGCTTTCCCTGTCCCCGAGTGGCTCGGTCGCTCCCCGGGGCGGCGGGGCTTTGCCTGCGTCGTACCGGGCCTTAGAGGGATCTGCTCCCCGAGAGCATCCTCACGGGGAACGGGGGAGGGCGACCCATGGCTAATTAATGGCACGAGCGGGTGCGGAGCTCATTAAACCCGGGCTTTAAACGGCGCTGCCGCCCGGCCGGGAGCGCCGAGCGGGGAGCGGCCCTTCACGCGGGTGGGGCCCGGAGCGGCGCCGCCCATTGGCCGCGGCGGGGCCGGCTCGCGGCGGGCCGACCAATGGCGGGCCGGGGCGCGGCTGTTGCCAGGGGGACGGCGCCGGCAACGGCCCCGCTCGCGCCGGCACGGGCGCCGGCCCCATAACGGCCCCTCACACCGGCCGCGGCCACCGCCGGCCCCGCACACCGCCCCGGCCACCACCGGCCCCTACACCGGCCCCGGCCACCATCGGCCCCTACACCGGCCCCGGCCACCAACGGCCCCGGCCCCACACCGGCTCCAAACACCGGCCCCAAACACCGGCCCCTGCCTCGCCACCATGGGCAGTCGCAGCACCCGGCCCACATCCCACAATGGCCGGCCCGGCGGGGCGGACAGAGCAGACCAAGGCCTGGGCGCGCAGGAGCAGGACAGCCGGTACGTGGGCCGGTGAGCGGCTCCTGCCCTGCGGAGACCGCTGTGGGGCCGGGGAGGGGCCGCCAGGTTCCCCGGATCCCTCAGACTGTTGCAGGGGAGAAACATCAGCCTCTGGCCTCTTGCAGGTCGTGGGGACCCTCTGCTTCCTCCGCCCCCACGCTCGGCCCTATGACCGTGATGGGGCAGAGCCTCCTCCTCCACGACCGCAGGGGCAGTGTGAAGGTACTGCACAAGGACGACAATATGGACCCCTCAATGGCCATGGACATAGACAGCAGGTGGGAGAAGAGCTGGGTACAGGCCCCCCAGCCCCACTGTGTGCCTGGGCAAGGGCAGGCATTTGTCCTGTCCTGCAGGCCAGAGCTCAGTGGGTGACATGCCACCTCCCTCCATGCAGGTCAGCGGGCAATCTGAACCAGCGCCGTGATAGTTCCCACGGCACACCGGTAAGGCCCATCCCTGCTCCAGTTGTAAGTTCCCTGCCCTTAGTCTTTGCACCTCTGCCCTAATGCACCATCCCCAGATACAACGAGCCCTGCGAACACTCAGCATCCCACTGGAGAGGCTGCATGTTATGAAGGGCCACATGATAGAGGACATGTGCAAGGGGCTGAGCCGCCAGACACATGCACAGGCCAAAGTGCGGATGCTGCCCACCTACATCTGTTCCACTCCCAACGGCACTGGTAAGGCAGCCCAGCCTGAGGATGAACTGTTCTGCTACCGGCAGCCCTGCACACCTCACTGGAGTTGACCCTGGGGATGCTGGGGAGGGGTAAACCACTCTTGGATCAGTTATGGGGTCCATAAGCTTCTCTGCCACTCCCCAGTGCAGGGGCAGTAGCCAGAAGCTTGTTTCCTTGGCCCCTCTGAGAGTCTCAGGCTCTCAGGAGCTTCCTCCATGGGTCAGTGACTGTCCCTGGGACAGGGCAAGGAGCAGATTTTGGGAGATCTGCCACAGGGATGGCCTCTGCCTGACACTGTCTCTGTTTCCCCATAGAGAAGGGCAACTTTCTGGTGGTGGAGCTGTGCCAGAGCCAGGTTCGGACCCTGTTGGTGACCCTCTACGGAGATGGAAACTTGAGCCCCCAAATGATGTACAAGATCTACGACCTGCCAGAGGGCATCACGCAGGGCGAGGGGGAAGCGGTATGAGGAGGCCATGGCAAAGGGAGGCTGGTGCTGGGCTGCCCAGCATCACAGAGGCTCGGCAGGGCATCGGGCTGGTGTTGGAGTTCAAGGCTGCCTTTCACAGCCTGGGTACTGAGCAAGGCAAGCCACCCTTACTCCCAGTCATGACTTTGCAGCTCTTTGACTTCATTGCACAATGTGTGACCCAGTTCCTGGCCGAGACCACCAGCCCTGACACCAGCTCTGAGCAATACCTCCCCTTGGGCTTTGTGTTCCCCTTCACCTGCCAGCAGACGCAGCTGAACAAGGTGAGGGGGAGAGCCCTGTCCCAGGCTGTGACCACAGCACAGCAGCACTGGTGAGAGGAACCGCCCTGGTGCCAGAGGTCAATGGCTCCACCACATTTTCTCCACAGGCAGAACTCCTCTCCTGGTCCAAGGGCTTCAACTGCAGTGGTGTGGTGGGGAAGGACGTGGTGGAGCTGCTGCAGGCAGCCATCGATAAGCAGGCTAGGCCAGATAAGGAGGGGGAGGCCAGTGGGGGAGGCGGTTGGTTTAAGAGCAGGAAATCTTCTCAATCTGCTCCTAGCCAGTCCCGCCAGGTGGAAGTTGTTGCCCTGCTGAATGACACTGTGGGCACCATGATGACCTGCAGCATGGAGGGGAGAGCCTGTGAGATCGGCATGGTTGCAGGTGAGAGCTGGGCACGGCGTGTGCCATGGCGGTGGGTGCTGGGGGGGGCGTGCTGGTGCTCAGCCCCATCACTCCTGCAGACAAGGGCTCCAACTGTTGCTTCATGGCCGAGGCGTACCTGGTGGAAACAACAGACGAGACCAGCGGGCGGATGTGTGTCAACACTGAGTGGGGCTGCTTTGGGGATGATGGTGCCCTGAATGACCTCTTCACACCCTACGATCAAGCTGTGGATGAGGAATCTTCCAACCCTGGGGAAAAGAGGTGCTCTTTCTCCCCCAGAAAGGACAGGCTCCCCATCTATCCCTGAGCATGTCAGGCCCCACCAAGAGGAGCACACATTCTCCTGCAGTGCTCCTGGGTGCTCTTAAAGGGCCAAGGGGTGCTGCTAGGGAGGCACGACTGACTCCCATGTGGGCTCAAACTCACACAGGTTTGAGAAGATGGTGGGCACCCTGTACCTGGGGGAGATTGTCAGGCACGTGCTGATTGCCCTGACTGCTGAGAAAGCTATGTTCACTGGGGCCGATGCTGCTATCCTGAAGGAGAAGGGAGTGTTCACAATGCAGCATCTTCTGGAGATTGTCAAGTGAGTGTGTGAGGACCAGGAGCTGCCGGGGGTGGGAGGATGGGGGGTGATGGATGGGTGTTCCTGGCTGCAGGCTGGTGAACCTGCAGGTTGCTGCAAGGCTGTGATCTGCCTTCTAGCAACGAGGACAGCATAACTGAAGTTAAGAGGATTCTGGACGCACTGGGACTACAGCCCAGCGAGCGGGATTGCGGCCGGATGCAGCAGATCTGCCGGGCAGTGGTGGGGCGTGCTGCCACACTCCACGCCACTGGGCTGGCTGCCATCCTCAGCTACATGTGCCAGACCCGGGATTTGGAGTCGCTGATGGTCAACGTGGGGGTGGAAGGAGAATTGTTCACAAGCTACCCCAGGTGATGAGGAACACAGGGCTCCCAGTGGGGTGCTACCCCAGTGGGATACCTCACACCCAGCCCATGCTATCCTTCATCCTGGGCAGGTTTGAGGAGATCGTGCTGAGTGTGTCAAGGCTACTGGCCCCTGAGTGCATGGCCACCATCCTGGCCTCGAGAGATGGCTCTGGGCGGGGGGCAGCCATGGTGACAGCAGTGGCTTTGCGCCTGGCAGCCCAGCGCCGTGCAGTGGACGAGGTGCTGGCCCCACTACGGCTCAGCCGCGATGACCTGGTGAAAGTCCAGGCACTGATGAGGGAGGAGATGGATAAGGGCCTGGGTAAGGAGACCAATCCCAGTGCCTCTGTCCGCATGCTGCCCACCTATGTTACTCACACACCTGATGGCACTGGTAAGGGACAGGGGCACTGGCAATGGGGTGCTGAGGAGGCTGTGGCCCTGCTAATGCAATGTACTGGCTCCCTGCAGAAAAAGGTGACTTCCTGGCGCTGGACCTGGGGGGAACCAATTTCCGTGTGCTGGTGGTGCGCATAACAGAGGCAGGCATCACCATGGCCAGCGAGATCTACGTCATCCCAGTTGGCATCATGCAAGGCAGTGGCGAGGAGGTGAGGCTGAGGACCTGTGACCAGTGGCTGGGCGAGGGTGTGGGCATTGCCTTCCTACTTGCTTTCCATGGTGCCATGATGGGGCTGGGAGAGGCCCCCCCAGCGTTGCCCCCCCTAGACCATGCTCACCATGCTCACTATCCACAGCTCTTTGACCACATCATTGACTGCATCATAGACTTCCAGACGAAGCAGAACCTGGTGGCACAAATGCTGCCTCTTGGCTTCACCTTCTCTTTCCCCTGCCAGCAAGTGGGCCTGGATAAGGTGAGGGGGTGGCTCCAGCACCAGGATGGTGGGAAGGACCCCAGGATGTGTGCTGCCCTGGCCCCTGATCCGGCCACTGTTGCAGGCATTGCTGCTGACCTGGACCAAAGGCTTCAGCGCCTCAGGCTGCGTGGGACAGGACGTTGTCCAGCTGCTGCGGGACGCTGCCAAGCGCAAACGGGTAGGGAATGTCTGGTGGCCTGTCCCTGTCCCTGGGGCAGGGGGACCTGCATCCAGGCAGTGTCCGCCTCAGGAGGTGTCTGGATGCCACTAGACCACGTGTTTCCATCTCCTATTTGGCAGCACTTAGGGATGCAGGTGGTGGCTCTGGTCAACGACACGGTGGGAACCATGATGGCCTGTGGTTATGATGACCCCAAATGTGAAATCGGCCTCATTGTGGGTGAGGAGCACCTCTGCATCCAGGAGGTTCCCCATCTCCTCACCACCCCTCTACCCCCCATGGCATGGCCACATGCCTCTACCAGACCTGCTATGGGGGTGACACCAGCATGGGGCCTGCAGGGACGGGGACCAATGCCTGTTACATGGAGGAGATGAAGAACGTGGGCACTGTGGAGGGGGACCAGGGCCGCATGTGCATCAACATGGAGTGGGGGGCCTTTGGGGACAACGGCTGCCTAGACCATCTCTTCACCCACTTCGACCAGGTGGTGGATGAAACCACCATCAACCCAGGCAAGCAGAGGTGGGTGAGGGCCCTGGGGCAGAGGGGGGTGGGAGCAGGTGGCTGTGCCTAGCTGAGGCTGTGCCTTGGATAGGTTTGAGAAGCTCATCAGCGGCATGTACCTGGGTGAGATCGTGCGCCAGATCCTGCTGGTAATGACAGAGAAAGACCTCTTGTTCCAAGGGAAACCCTGCCCCAAACTCCAGACCAAGGACATCTTCAAGACCAAGTTCCTCTCTACCATCGAGCTGTGAGTGTTGGGTTCCTATGGGTTCCCTGAACCCAGGGTGGGGGTATCAGAACACCAGGTGAGGAGCCAGGCTACACAATGTGGCACAGACAGGGTGATGGGGACATTGATGGGGATGGGGACTCTGCTGCTAACAATGCATTGGTCTGGACAGCAATGGGCTGGCCCTACGGCAGATCCGGGCCATCCTGAACGAACTGGAGCTCGATGCCAGCTTTGAGGACAGCGTGCTGATGAAGGAGGTGTGCCAGACCGTGTCCCTGCGCGCGGCCCAGCTCTGCGCTGCTGGCTTGGCTGCTGTGGTGGAGAAGATGAGGGAGAGCCGAGGCGTGGACCAACTGTCTGTCACTGTTGGGGTGGATGGTACCTTGTACAAGCTGCACCCATGGTGAGTGGGGCCAGGGGCGGCAGGCACCCATGGGGGATCCTGCCCTATGAAGGGGTCTGTGGTGGGAGGCATGGTGTGCATAGGGTGGGAGTATCAGTCCTCACCCTCCCCTTCCATCCTGCCTAGCTTTTCCACCAACCTCCAGACGACACTGAAGGACCTGGCACCCAAGTGTAATGTGACCTTCATGCTATCAGAGGATGGCTCAGGGAAAGGGGCCGCGCTCGTAGCAGCTGTGGCCGATCGCGCTGCCAACGCCATGGAATAGTCACCATTCCAATAAAGCTCTTTGGTCTGCATCTCCAGCTTCTGGGGGGATCATGAGGGGTGTGGGGCAGGGCATGGCCGGGGACAGCCCCACGTAGCAATATATATCGAATTTATTTACATTCACGTCCGGCAGACCCCCCGCCCGCGGCACCGCTATGTACATAAGGCCAAGTGTAAATACTTGAATGCACTTAATACAGAATTAAAAAAACGGGCTTTACACAACACGGCACGGGGCCTGGGGCCGCCTGGCCCCACACGCAGACACCACGACGGCACCGCACGCACGACGCACACCCCGTGCCCCCCCAGTCCCCCACCGTGGGGCTCTGGGACCCCCAGGGCTGGGCTGAGTCCCAACGCCACAGTGCTGGAGGGGCCTGACTGCCATGGGGCAAGGGCATCCTGCCCTCCCAAGGGGGCCAGGTAGCCCTCCTCGTGTGCTGTGGGGCAGTAGGAGCCTGGTGGGCCAGCCAGGGCCCCCCTTAGCCCCATGGTGGTGGTCCCCTGGGACCCGCCATGCTCAGCACTCAGCCTCTGAGAAGAGGGCACTGTCCTGCTTGCCGACCTCGGCCACGGCGGCAGCCAGCTGGGAGAGGTTGCCATTGGGGAAGTGCCGTGCTTCCCACAAGTTGAGGATCATGGCTGTAGGGCTGGCCTTCGAGGCGAAGAAGCTGAGATGGCTGCAAGGGGACAGAAGGACCATGTCAGGGCACAGGGATGGCTCCACATCCCATTATCAAGGTGCTAGCCTCACCTTGCTCAGCAGCCATCTCCCGGGATCCCACAGCATTCCAGCATCCATCCATAGGTGCAGGATGAGACCAGAACCCCTGCCCCCATCCAGCATACCACCCCATCCCCAGCACTGCCCTCAGTCTGCATTACCTGTCAAGGTTGAGCTTTTGTGCCAGTGTCCTCCAGTCGGCTCCCCGTGTGCCTGGTGGGTCCAGGCTGCTGATGATCTTTTGGCGGATGAGGAAGGGGATCTTGAAGGCACTGGGGCCCACCAGAGCTGGGGTGCCCACCTCGTCGGGGACCAGCCAGTCTGAAAACCTTGTGTCCTAGGGAAGAGCACGAGCAGGGAGGGAAGGGGATGTGAAGCAATGCTCTGCCCCCCAAGGAGTGGCCCAGTCCTGCCCTCACCTTGGCGATGTTGAAGTTGACGGTGAAGCTCTGCCCATCTCCCTCCACCTGCCAGACCCAGATCTTGCAGGCCAGCTCACAGGTGCTGGTGCTCAGGCGCTCCAGGGTGAAGGTGCAGTGCAGGAAGGGCTGCAACCCGCTCCAGATGTGGTAGAAGGGGATCTCCTGCAGTGGGTTGACAGAGCTGGTGGGTGTCAGAGTGGCAGGGACACCTCCCTACACCTCAATCCCCATCCCCACACACCGGCCAGACTCCTCACCTGGTAGCTGGCGAGGAGCTTGCTCTTCCAGAGGGAGCTGGGCATATCATGGATGGAGAGGCGCAGGTTGTGGTAGCTGTCCTTGAAGTGCAGCACCCGGGGGGCTCCGATCAGCTGCCCTCCCAGCTGCTTCTCCAGCTGGATCACCTCCTGCCAGCACAAGCAGCAGTCAGGCAGGAGATGCTGCACACCAGGAGTGCAGTTCTCGCTCCAAGCCGGGATGGGCACGTTGGGGACCCCAGTACCTTGAGGACGTCCTGGGTGTCACTGAGGCAGTAGACACGGATGTTGTACTCGAGTGAGGGGCAGGCGGCCGGCGCAAACAGGACCAGCTTGAGGCGCTTGGAGGCCGCCATGCTGAGGGACTCCCCGACCAGGGCAAAGCGCCCCAGCTGCTCCGTGAACACGTAGCAAGCCTGCGCTTCCAGCTGGCAGTAGTACAGCTCTGTGCACGGCTCAGCGCCCAGCTGCAGCACATCCTACCAGGCAGAGATGCACCTCAGCCATGGCTGTCCCTCCTCCATCCCTGAAACCCCTCGCCCCTGCTCACCTCCCATGTGCCCTCGCACGACTGCTTCTTCAGCCGGATGCTCCAGTTCTCAGCACTGGCTTCCACGCAGTGCCCCATGGCCAGGATGGCGGGGCGGGTGAGGAGAACCCCAGGGGGGCCACAGCTGACAATGGGGCTCAGCAGCGTCTGGCAGCCAGCTAGGGGCAGCCTGGGGCAGCGATGGGGGCAGGTGAGTCAGGACAGAACCCCCTCCAACAGCCCCATGCCCCAGCAGCCCCAGCACCTACCTCACCTCCTCCTGCTTGTGCAGGGTCAGGT
This sequence comes from Camarhynchus parvulus, assembly GCF_901933205.1. Lineage (NCBI taxonomy): Eukaryota > Metazoa > Chordata > Aves > Passeriformes > Thraupidae > Camarhynchus > Camarhynchus parvulus. The sequence continues at coordinate 14,891,105 of NC_044583.1, read as the reverse complement.
AGACCTCATAGATCTTCCCCCGTGGGATGGCGTCGGGTGGGATGAGCAGGCTGATCCCTGGGTGGGAATTGGGGTGCAGGCAGGGGGTGAGCCCCATGAGGACCCTGCCTGGCCTGGGCAGTGCTCTGGAACCCCCACCCCGCTGTACCTGTGTTGGGGATCATGAGCCTCCCCCCCAGGAAGTTGAAGGTGCCATAGGCCATGTTGTTGGTGCCGCGGGGCAGGGAGCGGAAGTAGCTCTGTGTGGAGAGCCGGGCCACGAAGTCAGCACCCTCGGCGGCGGGCGAGCTGTGGTGCAGCGTGTGCCGTCCAGCACCCAGCGGGCTCAGCAGGTGCCCGTTGGGCAGCTGGAGCTTGGCAGGGCCATCCTGGCGTGGGCAGAGCGAGCCCTGGTAGGTCATGGTGGTGGTGCTGAGGTCTGGCTGGATGGTGAGCAGGCTGGGGTTGTCTGCAGCACAGAGCAAGCGACTGTGGTGCCGGGGCAAGGAGGAAACAGGGCGTTTCCAGCAATGGTACACAGGCACAGTCAGCTTGAGAGGGCATGGGGCACACAGTCCCTGCCTCATAGTGAGGACCCCATAGGGCACAGCCACCACCCCTAGGAATCTGACCCTCAGTGGCATAGAGCACTGACCCCACAGTCAGGGACTCTAAGATGCAGAGTTCCTGTCCCTAGGTCAGGATATCCCATAAGGCAAAGAATCAACTCAAGACCAGGGAGCCCACAGGGCACAGACCCCCACCTGTAGGGGATGCCCTGTAGCAGACAGCCCCTGCCCAGAGACCCCCTGGCAGGGTATGTCCACCTGCAGGTCCGTGGCCACCTGCAGGCCCGAGGGACACCATGACGCAGTGTGGGTGCACTGTCCCTGCAACACTCACTCACCAGCCTTGCTGGGTTTGATGCTGACGGGCTGGAAGCCGGCGGTGAGGATGGAGGAATCAGCCACGTCAGCGTCCAGGCCCCCCTTCTTGCGGCAGTACACCAGCACCCCCACCAGCAGCAGCAGCACCAGGCACACCGCCACAGCCACCAGCCCCACGTACAGCGCTACGTCCTCTGTGCCGGGGGCAGCTGTGGGGGCAGGGCATCAGCACACATGGTCACCCCCCGGTCCCCTCTCCCAGGGGACAACCCTGCCATCCCCGCCGTGCTCACCGTGGGTGCAGAGCTCAGAGGTGCAGTTACGGGTGTCCAGCTCAGGGCCATGGCAATCCCGGCCTCCGTTGCGCGGCGCTGGCTCCGAGCACTCGCGGCTGCGCCAGTGGGTGCATTCGGCCCCACACTCTGACCATTTGCTCCACTCTGACCAGGCGCCATCCACTGCGGGCACAGCCTGGGGTCAGCGCCCTGCTGCCACCACCCCTTCCCTGCCCCGGGGCCGGCAGAGACGGACACATAGGGGAATTGGAGGACAAGACATCAGGTGGGGACAGGGACTGCAATGGGCGCAGTGGGGAGTGCAGCATCGGCACGACGGGGCGGTGGCGGTGCCCCGAGCAGGGCAGGTACCTGGGCAGAGGGTGGTGCAGGCGGTTTTCTGCACGTTTTGGCCCTCACAGAAAGCACCCCCATTGAGGGGTGTGGGGTTGGTGCACGTCCGGCTCCGCTTCTGCCAGCCCCGTCCACAGCTGGTGCTGCAGCCTGACCACTGCGTCCACGTCGACCAGCCGCCGTTCACTGGGTGGAGAGGGACCTGTCAGCGCCCTGTCGCTAAGGGGATGCAGGGAGGGACAGGACAGGGAGAGTGACACCAGGGCAGCGTGGTGGGGACTGGCGTGGAGGGGCCATACCGTAGACAGTGATGGCAGCGGAGCGCGCTGCGGCGACGGGCCACAATGTTTTTGGCCACGCAGGTGTAGTTGGCGGTGTCGGCCAGGCGTGCCTGACGCAGCACCAGGCTGTGCTCTGGTGTCACGTAGACGTTGGCATCCAGCTCCGGGTCCACCAGCTCCTCGTTGCGCAGCCACTCCACCTGTAGGGCACAGGGATGTCACTGGGTGTCTGCCTGGGATCACATCCATGATTGCCCTGGGTGAGGGGTATCCCCAGCCACATCCTGTCCTGCCCAGCTGCAGGCACCCACCTCGGCAGGGGGGATGCCCTCGGGAGGGCGGCATGGCAGCACGATGCCCTGCTCAATGGAGACCTCCCTGGCTGTCGGCTCCTGCTCGAAGTTCTTGCGCAGATCTGGGGAGGCACAGGGGTGAGATGGGGGGCTGGGGCTGGTGCCCCACACTCTGTCTAGACACCTGCAGACACTCACAGGCGATGCGCACGAAGGCCTTCTGGCTTTTGGTGGTGCCAGAGGAGCTCCAGGCCACGCACTGGCACCAGTACTCCTCCAGCCCAAAGATCTTCTCCACTTGCTGACGGGTGACCTCGTTGCGCACTTCCATCACTGGCAGCCCTGGGATCGGACAGTGGCACGTCACACTGGCATGCCGGGAGCTGTCCCCAATGCCCCAGCCCCAGGCAAGCCCTGCCAAGAGTGGCACATGTGGCTCCCCAGAAGCGGGGCCGGCACCGCCGCTCCTGCTGGCGCTCACCAGTGCTGCGGTCGGTGCTGTGCTGCGTAACGTGGTCACCTTGGTGCACCCACTCGCCATTGCACTTGAAGTAGATCTGCGTGGCAGGGGTGGCACGGCAGGCCAGGCTCACTGCCTTGTTCTTCACAATGTAGACATCCTCTGGCTCCAGCTGGAAGTGTGGCAGCAGGTCCGAGGATGCGCCAGATGCCGGGTTGGCCACGGTCGCGCTTTGCTGAGCACCTGTGGGGAGATGGGGCTCGGCCACCTCCACGTGCCCTGGCTGGGACATCAGCCACGCCGGCACAGCCACATGCCAGTAGCCCTGTGCCTCCCCACCGTCCCTTCCGCCAGCAGTGCGGCAGCCCTGTCCCACCCTGCCATCCATCAGGGAAAGCAGCCACGCAGTGGCTGTGCCCACTGAACCCTTGCCGATCCCTCATGTCCACACTTAGCACTAATGAAAAGGAAATGTAGTGTGACCAACAAGGGCCATTGCTCATGCCTCCGGGGCGCCTGCCACCCCCTTCTCCAGCACGCTGTGAGGCACTGACCAGGGGCCACATCCTGCCCTGCTGCACCTCAGAGTGGCACAGGGATGCCGGGCAAGTAGTGGTGACACAGCAGAGTGGCACAGCAGTGTGTCCTATCCTGTGCCACTGACACTCACACGGCACATGGGGGCTGGCTGTCCCCAGGGTGGTGAGGATGGCTCAGTGCTGGACGCACATGCCCCCACGGGGACAGCAGTGCTGGGGACACATGGCACATTCCCATGATATCCATATCCCCCAACCCAGATAAGGCCAGGTGTCTCTTCTCCCCCCGCCCCGCCGGTGCCTGCTGCGGAAAGAGTTAATAAACCAGGGCCCTAAATAAGCATTTGATTAACAAACGATAAAATAGCGATTGTGTCACTGAATGAAGCTGTAATTGCTGCTGCTAATTGGCTGGTTAGGATTTAATAAGCAATTAAATGGGACGGAATGCGCAGTAATTAAGTACCTTCGTTTGGCAACCACCAGCCACTCCCCATGTGCCCGTGGGACCCCACAGCCTGTGCCCACCCCGGCTGGCTCCCGCCCGGCACGGCCGCCTGCGTGACGGGAACTCGAGCGACACGGGGGTCCCCTGGGCCCTGCCTGAGTCCCCCAGGGAGGCTCCAGGCCCTGCCGCTCCCCCCGGCCCGCTCAGGCCCCTCGGAGCCGGGCAGTGGGTGCCGACGAGCCGCCGCGATGCCCGCCGGGACGGGCAAGGTGCGGCAGCTAATTTACGCGGGGAAGATAAACGGCGACCATAACGCGCCGGTTATTACCCCATCAGCACTTTTACAATGTCACTGGCAATTAATTTAATTAAAACTCCTGTCGGGGATATACAGGCATTTCATATTTCACCGGTTTAACGACCCCCCCCAGCCGCAGCCTGGGGCCGGCCCGGGGGTCACGGCACGGACAGGCGCTGCGGTGCCCGGTGCGGGGCTGCGGCACAGCCCGCCGCATCACCCACCGCTGTGCCTGCTGCTCGGGCACCCCGGGTGCCCACACTGCGCTACCTGTGCTGGCATGTGGGCTCCGGGTAAATAAAACCAATTTATTTATGAAATGCCGTGTTTGCTGCTGCACAGCGTCGCGCTGCCTCCCGCCCGGGCGGCTGTGGCAGACGCGCCGGGTGAACTGTGCTGCGGGACCAGCTTTTTAATCACACGTGAAATGAGTACAGCGATTGCCGAGCTGCGTGTCTATCCATCACGGCTGAGTGCAGGGGCGCAGGGAGCCTGGGACCAGCAGCAAGGCGTGGAGGAGGCGGGATGGGTATGGAACCCCCGCAGCTGCCCACCCAAGCGGGGCGCTGGGTGCATTGTGGGCAGCAAACAGAGCTGGGGATGTGCAGCGAGCAGCAGAGCCAGGGTGCTGCCCAGCCCTGGATGTTTGGCTGCTGAGCACTGTGCCAGGCTCTGGTGAGGCTCTGTGCTGTGGTGTGGGCATGGATGGAGCCATGTGGCACAGCCAGGAGCCCTGTGAGGGAGCAGGGGAGCTCTGATCTGGGTGTCCCATGCACCACAGACACCCCCCTCATGACGGGTACCCTACACACCGTGGGCTCTGCACACACTGTGAGCCCCCCACGCACCCTGTGACCATCCCATGGACCATGGCCACCACCCCACGCATCACAGTTATGCCAAACACCTCGGGGATCTCATGCACTGGGGATGCATGTCACACACTCCGTGGGCACCTCACATCCCCACACTCTGTAGCCCCCTCCACGCACTGTGGGCCCCCTGTCCTGTGGACCCTTCCACGCCAGAGCCATTCTTCCCGGCGTGGGCATCTCCCACGGCACAGACACTCCCCCAGCACAGGCTCCCTGCACCCGCGGCTGCCCCGCTCTCTGCAGCCCCTCCGTGCACTGCGGGCCCTGTGTGTGCCCCCCGAGCGTGGCACCCCCAGCCCTGGGTGCGGGCTCAGCGTGGGCGCCCCGTGGGCAGCGGCCCCCACGTGGCGCGTGCCGGCTCCCGCATCCGCCTCGCGCTCACCTGCCGCTGCGTTGCCATGGAAACAGGCGAGATGCTTATGTCACCTTGGCAAAGGGAGCCGGGGAACTTCGGCGGGGACGGCGGGGAACAAGCGGACGGGGTGGGGGGGGGCCCTGGGTTCCACACGCCCCTCGCCCCTCCCTCACCGCGGCCGGGCACAACCTCGGCCGCTCCCCCTGCAGCCGAAGGAGTGACTGGGAGCACGGTTCGCTCCAGCGCCGATAAATCTCAGCCTGCAAAGTCGGTGCATTAAGCAGGGCTTTAATATCAATTATCCCCCCAACACGTGGGCTAACGAGAGGTGCCTGATGGAGGGGAAGGGTGATGGGCTGGGGAACAAGTCTGCGACAGCCAGCTCAGGATGCAGAGGGGATGGGGACACCCCACTGTGAGCTCTGGCACCCACCCCTGCCTTCATCACAGCACTGTGGGACCCCCAGCTCCTCCTGCCCCCCATGTACAAAGCTCCCCCTGTTTCCTGCCACCCCAGGTGGTCACACATCTTCTCACTGTAGCACCTGGGCTCCCCAGCAGCAGAAACACCAGGTGTACTGGTGCTACTGGCCAAGGAGAGGCCGCAGGAGACACTGCACTGCCCATTTTGGGGGTGGGGGGGGGCACTGATAGGACACACCAGGCTCCCATGTGTGGCCCAGTATGGTCCCTCTGGTTCTCCAGGGGCTGACCCTGCCTGGGTGACGGTGCCAAAGTCCCCAGCAGTGTCGGGAGCAGCCTGGTGGGTGCCTCCGTGCCTGCCGCGGGGAGATGCTGAGAAGGTCAGCGTGCTCTTGGCGAGGAGAGGCTGCGGCAGCGCCGGCCCCGGCTCGGCCGCTGGGTGCCCTCGGGGCACAGCTGCCCCTGGCAGGGAGCAGGTGGCTGCCTGCAGTGGGACAGTGGCACGGGTCTGTCTGAACACTGCTGCCCACCACATCAGCCACCCCCGATGGAGCATCCCACCCATCCTCCCTGTGCCCCCGCCCCCTGCATGCTCCCCTGCCTGCTGCTGCCACTCTGGGGACCTCAATGCCAGCACCGGCCTCCAGCCCTGTGCCCCTCCGCGGACCTCCCCGAATCCCCGCGGGCTTTGCAGCCGCAGATTCGCTCCCAGCCGGTGCCCCATCCATCGAGTCGTGCCAGGCCTGGCACACCATTAACGTGAAAGATTTCCTCGCACTTTGCTGGTGCTGAGCCTTCACCCCAGCATCAGGTAATTAAAGCCATAATTGCTGTTGATTGCTCCGGCCTTAACGAGGGAAGGGTGGGCATCGGGGGAGGGCAGAGGGTGCCCAGCTGTTCCCAGGGGCGCCTGGGGGTGCCAACCCTGCACACAGGGGCCCCCGTCGCTGGCACTTTGCTCTCTGCAGGGTGCAGAGGAGGGAACTGGCACAACTCACCACAATCAAAAAGCTCGTCTGAGGCTTTGAGCTGGGCACCATCCTGCTGGGAGAGGCTGGCTCTGAGCACGATCAGCTGCTGTTGTCTCTGGGACACCCCCAGGTGTGGGCCACAGCACTGCCCAGCTGCTCTGAGCCTCACCTGGGGCATCAGGACATCGGCAAACACTTCCCTCACACCCAGCCCTCCACCCCACACAGCCCCACAGCAACGCCAGGCGGTGCCAGTGCCAGCCCGGGCTGGGCAGAGCGCCAGCAGGGTCGGATGCCAGTGCTGGGCAGCAGGACCTGGCTCCTGGCCAGCCTGGCGCGTGCTGAGCCCTGGGGACGATGGGCACACGATGCCAAGGCTACCTCCATGCTCCAATGGGCACCGTGTTCCCGGGCGTGCCCCCCCTACCCTGGACCGCGTCCCCAGTTTTCTGGCCTGTCCCCACGAGCTGGCCATTGTCCGGGCCCCTCGGGCGTGCGGCCCACGTGTGCCAGCCCCGGGGCCACGGGGGAGGCTGGGTGGAGGTGCCCGTCTCCCGGTGAGTGCCTGGCAGCGTCTGGGCGCTGATGAAGCGAGTGCTGGTTGTGAATGAATTAGGCGGGTTTGCATGACAATGGAGCTGCCTAATTAGGGATTTGAGCTGATACTGCTCTCCCCATTACATGCAATTAGCATGTGCCAGGGCGGGCAGGGCTCCCAGCGCCCGCCCAGGGCTGCATGCCCTGGCTGTGCCCGCACATGACCCCCGCTGCACCATGCCCGGGGGCTGAGGACAATGGTGCCAGTGCCACCAAAGACAGCCGGAGGTGGCGGCCCCTCCCCAGGGACCCCCTCTGCCTGCAGGGCTACCAGCCCCGGCACCCAGCGCTGGGTATTCTTCCCCAGGCACGCACAGAGCCTGAGAGGGGACATGTTCCCCACCAGCTCTGGGTAGCTGAAGAGCCCCTCAGACCCCACACCCTCTGTGCCAGCAGGACTCGTGCCAAGACCTGCCAGCCCCTCTCAGCAGCACGGCATGGGGAAGGGGTCCTGTGCTCAGTGGAGGATGAGGGGATCCCCCAGCTCAGTCGAGGACACAAGGCTGGCCCAGAGCAATGTGCAGGAGCTGTCTCTGGGGTCTCGATCTCGGGAAGCCGAGTAGGTTTCCTGGCTCTCCTTTAACTGACAGTGGGAAGCAAAAGCTCTGCCAAGCCCTGGTCCCACCGGGAGGAGCGTCAAGGTCACCCTTAGTCCTGCAGGGGACAACAGTCCCAGGTGCCAGTGTCCAGCCCCACAGCCTCTCCCCTCTCACCCACGGGTGTCACCCAGTGGTGATGGCAGCCCTGGCACCTCACAATGCTATGGCAGCAAGGGCTGTCTGAGGGATCTGGGACCTGAGAACCCCATCCTGCAGGAGCCCCGGCAGAGCAGGGTCTGGGGGCCCATGGGGAGCAACCTGCCTGACACCCCCTTGGGAGCAGCCCCCAAAGAGCAGGCAGATGGCAGAGCCAAGGGGTCCTGGGCAACTGGGACTGACTGGATGAGGACACACAGTGTGCCCAGTCTGGAGCCAGACCACCTCAGCTTTCCCACGGGCAGACATGCAATCCATGGACCAGCGACCGTGCTGACAGACAGAGCAGTGCTGGCACGGAGGGTGCACCCCTGGGCACAGGGAAGGGGGACAGTGGGACATGCACAGCGCTCAATCCCCATGCCAACATACCTTGGGCACCAGCTCAGTAACAGGGTGGTCTCGTGTGCTGCTGGCCACCCGGTGGGCCAGGCTATGAGGAGCCTGCAGTGACTCCGGGGGTGCCCAGCCCCTGGTGGCACCGTCAGCATCCCGGTTCCCTCCCGCAAGCACCTGCCAGGCTCAGCACGCTTTGATGTAGTGCCAGCCCCGCGTGGCACCGAGCCAGAACAAACAGCCCTGGGCAGGCTGCGTCTGCCGCGTGCTCGTGCTGACAGCCGGCACGGCACGGCAGCTTCCCGGGGCCCGGCAGCTTCCCGGGGCCCTGCCCCCTCCAGCCCTGCCCCACTCCAGCCCTGCCCGCCCCCCTGTGCTCCTGCCCGCCCCACGGAGCCACCCGTGCCCAGCCAGGCACAGGTTGTAGGGTGCTGTATGATGCAATGACCTGAGCTGCCAGGCTGTGGGGCATCAGGCTGTGGAACACAGTGCTTGGGGGCTGTCTGCTGGAGCCCGGGGGTCCCTGGCAGCCCGGGGAAGTCAGCAGCACAACGTGACTCGTGTGCTGTTAGAGCAGAGCCCATGGCCCCAGCCAGAGGAGCTGGAGCAGGAGCCGCAGTGGGGCTGGGGCAGGAGATGGGCTGGGGCCGGGCACTGGCTGCAATGATGCCAGGGAGAAGGGCTCACGGTACAACTGGGCCAGGGGCAGCTCTTGGGAAGGACCCAGCCCCCCTGCCCTTGCCCACGTGCTGGTGCAGCAGCCGAGCAGGGCAGCCCCCACCTTGGGAGCTTGCCCCTCCCTGCTGCCCATGGGGGACCCCCAATCCTCGCTGCTGTTCTCGCCCTTCCCCTGCGGGCTCCAGTGGATGGGCAGCCCACAGCCAGGGACACTGCTCCACCAGCAGGCAGGGGCCCTTTGCCTGGACACCAGCCTGTGGCTTGACGAGCCTGGTGAGGGGAGCTGTGCCATGCTGTGCCATGCCTTGCCAGGCTGGAGCAGAGGCCCAGCCTGCCCCGTTTGTGCCAAGCAGTGGCTGTGCAGGTGACTGGGCTCAGTCACACCGTGGCTGGCTGTGAGCTGCCTGCCAAGCGAGAGATGGGGACCAATACCACACACGCTGCCCGAGCCGGGCTGGCACCTCCGGGCTGCTCACACCTCCTGCCACAGGGCTGCCATGAGGTGCTCTGGTGCACCCCCTGCCCTTCTGCCCCCCATCTCCATCCATCCTCACAGTTCCCGTGGGTGCTGTGGGGACAGCCGTGGTCCATGCCCAGCTGGGGTTGGGTACCCACAGCACCCTCCATAGAGAGTCGCCTGCCCCCAAGACGTGCCCACCCACCGCGCCGTCTCTGCAGCGTCCCCCGGCAGACGGGGCCATGCTGGGAACGCAGGGTCCCTGGGGATGCCCAGGCGGTTGTGGGAGCACTGGGGCTGCAGCCCCTCTGGGCGTCTGCCGTGCCCGCCAACGCACCGAAACCACGCTGGGGGACATCTCTGCTGGCGGGTGGAGGGTCAGGGGGCCGGGACCCCCGGGCGCAGAGGGGTGTCCCGCCCCCCCACGGGCCCCCCGCAGAGCTCACGTCCAGCCCCGCGCAGCTCCCCGCCCCCAGCCTGGTCCTTTGTCTGCAGCCGCCACTTCCCGTCTGCCGTGACACCTGCCAGCCCCGGGCGCCCACCGTGCTCCCGCCCGCCGACCCCACGCGCCGGCCGCCGGAGCGACCGAGCCCCGGGGGTCCACGCGGCCGCTCCCGCTCCTGCCGGGTCCTGCCCTGGGGGGCATCGCCGGGGGCAGCCGTGCTCCGGACCGTCCGCGTCTGCAGCAGCACCGATAGAGTCCCGCATGCTCCCCGCGTCACGGCCACCCACGCGCACCCCCGCGGCGTGACAGCACCCTCCGGGCTATCCCGTCACCGCGGTCCCCCGTGTCCCGGCCAAGTGATGGCAGCGGCAGGAGCACCGTGCCAGCGGCAGGGATGCTGCGCTTTGGGCAGGGACAGCACGCGTGGGGCAGGTGCGCTGCGGGCACCGCTGCCCGGCGCTGGCAGGGCCCCGGGGGAGCGGGGAGCGACAGAACCGCCCGGTGCGGGCAGCGTCCGGGGCAGTGCCGGCGGGACACGCGTGTGCGGCAGCGCTTGGGCGAGGGGCGGGGGGCGGCAGTGCCCGCCGTGGGGCGGGGGACACATCCCCTTTCCGGGAGGGCGCCCCACCAGCACCCGAACCTCCCGGAGCCAGCGGGCATCCCGCACGGAGAACGAACGGTCCCCGTCCCAGGGAGGGCACCGGCGTCCCGCAGGACGCCCACCCGCCGCCGCTCCCCGGGTGACCTTGCCCGGCGCCCAGTCCCGGTGCCGGTCCCCGCCGCGCCGCCGGTCCCCCCTCCCGCCCAGAGCGCGGTGCCCGCGGGAGGCGGCGGTGACTCACCGGCGGCGGCGAGCAGGGCAGCGGCGAGCAGGGCACCGAGCGGCCCCGGCGCGGCGGCGGCAGCGGCGGCGGCGGCGGCGGGGGGGCCGGCGGCGGGGCGGCCGCGCACCCATGGCGCGCCCCCGCGGAGCGCTGCGGGGCGAGGGAGCAGGGCCGGCCGCGCTCCGCGCCGCCCTCAGCGGGCCATGGCGCCCCCCGCCACCGCCACCGGCCCCGCCGCGGCTGCCGCCCGCCGCCGCGCCGCCCGCTCCGCCCGGGCGCCGCCAATGCGGGGCGGGAGCGCGGACCCGCCCGCGGAAGGGACGGCGCAACAGCTGGGCGCGCCCCCGCCGCCGCCCCCCGCCCGCAACGCCGGCACCGCTCCCCCCGCTGGCTCCGCACCCCCCGCCTCTGCACACACCCGAGCCGGCACGGGGGGTCCGCGCCGTCCCCGAGCGCGGAGCAGCGCGGCGCCCCCGGCTTGCATCCCCCCGGGCACGGTGCATCCCCCGGCACGGCGTCACTCCCCTCTCCGGGGGCTCTGCACCCCCCGGGACAGCTCACACCTGCTACAGCTTCATCTCCCCTCCACGCCCCACTCTACCCCAAGCCCTGCTGCACCGCCAGGTGATGCCCAGGGATGCTCCCCAGCCCAGCCTGGCATCCCACGGGAAATGTCACAGAAGAGGGACCACGATCTTTGCGGCAGCGTGGGTCACCTGTGGGACCCCACCTTTCTGCCACACATGGCGGTCTGGGCTCAGGGTACCCCAGGCTCAGCCACATTGGCCTCTCCCAGGGGATGCAGCCGCAGGATGTGGCCCCTTCCCGCTCTGCTCCCTCCCTGCACCCTGCCAAGGTGCCCTCAAGCAGCGTTGCCATCACCAGCGGGCAGCTGCAATGTGGGCAAGGGGCAAAGGTCAGAGGGAGCTCAGGCTGTACCGGGGTGCCCGGGGTGCTCCCCAAACCCTGTGGCAGCCAAAGCCTGCAGCAGCTGTGCCCAGCAGCCCTGTCCCCAGCAGCAGGGGCCAGGCAGTGGCTCCCAGCGTCGTGCAGCAATAATTTCATTAGCGGCATCAGGAACAATTAACAACTGCTCTGATGCCTTCAAGAGCTGAAGCGTGTGTGAAGCCAGCGCAGCTCTCCCGGGTGGCCCGGCTGTGTTGTGGCCTCTCTCCACCCCAGTGTAGTGCTGGCAGTGCCAGGCAGAGTCGAGCCCACTGCCAGCACCGCTCCAGGAGAGGGCAGAGCCATCTCCCACCACCTCACACCTCCTGGGACCTCCTGTGCCAATGCAGTCCTGGACCAGCCATGCAGACAGGTAGGGCAGTGATTGTGAGGTGGCACCCGTCGGTGCCCATTTTCATCCCACCATGCTGCCCCAGGCAGATCCACGAGCCCCAGGACATCTGCCTCGACAGTGGTGGGAGCCAGGGGCAGAGGAGACCCCCAGCCCCTGTAAGCAGAGCCGTGGTGCAGCAATAACAGCCCTCCTTCAGGCTGGCTCGTTATTACTGAAGGCATTTGCATGGAAACAGGATGTTTTTACTCCTTGCGGCTCCATCTGCTCCTGCTGAAGTCACCGCTTTGCACATGAGCTCCGGGGGGCTGCCATGGGAACGGGGGCGAGTTCCCCCGCAGCGCTGGGACCCCCAGCTCGGGCTCCCCCGGCGGCCAAAGCCCCAGGCAAGCAGCAGGACAGGGCGAGGTGGGGTGCCCAGCGCAGATGGCACCCGAGGTGGGCACCCAGCACGGTGCTGCCCTGGGGCAGCGCGGTGGGGAGGGGGCTGGGGGTCCCACGTGCGATGCCAGCCCCATCTGCTCCTTGCACCTCTCTCCTGGGATGGCTTCCAGCTCCTGCTCCTGGCACCGCGCCGGCAGTGCCAGCAACAACACTCCCACCCCCTGGGCACCCGCTGCATCCTCCCTGTCCCAGTGCCCAGCTGGGGGTGCTGGTGGTGCCCAGTCCAGCCTCAGCTTCTCTCAGCTCCCTCGGTGCCATGCCAAGGCTGTGGTGTCACCCTGCATTGTCCCTCCTGTGCTGCGGGCCAGCGTGGCTGGGTCATCAGTGCAGAAGTGGCAGGGTGCACTGACGAATGAATAAACTCTAATTAATACAGATTGAGGAGATCACTTTTAATTCCACTTGCTTTCCCTCTTGCTGAGGAGAAACTGAAGGGATGGATGAGCCAGATCCTGCTCTGCAGCTGCCAGAGCCCTGAGTCCTGCTGCCAAGGGTCAATGTCTGCCCGGCTCATGCCCGTGGGGGCATCTGGGACCCCTGCCCACCTGCCAGGGTGGTGTGAGGGGCTGCAGCACATGGGGAGCCACGGGAATCAGAGTCTTTGAGGAGGAGATTGCAGCGCCTGGCTGGCCCAGTGCCTCCAACCCCGCATGCTCAGCATCTGGGTGTCCTGCAAGCCCCAGGGGGATGCCAGAAACACCGGTCCCACTGGGTGCTCTAAATGGATTATTACTCAGAGTAATTAAGGTGGAATTAAAAATTAATTCTCCTCTCCAGTGTTCCGCGGTCATGGCTCAGCCACGTGCCACAGCCATTGTGTCAGGGCTTTCTTCTGAAAAAGACTGGATTAAGGGGGAGGCGGGGGGAGGGCATCACCTGGTGAGCAGTGGTACACACAGGCTCTGTGGGCTGCAGCTGCCAGCTCCCTGGGGATGCCACCTCCCTGGCACTGCTCACCTCTCACCACATGCCCCAGGTGCCACTTTTGTCTGGGCCAGCTGGGGTGAGGCAGCTCCCACCACCAGGGAGCCTGGCAAGGGCCCTGTGCCGTGCCCGACCTCCTGCCCAGCCCTGGCAGCCACGGGCAAGGCCAGCCCTGAGATTTTCTAAACTCCCATCAAATATTTAAGTAGATATTTGAGCTCATGTATAATGGATCGCCCGTGCGCTGCCTCCCTCTCCATTTGTGGTATTTAAGGAAGGCGAATATTAAACACCATTGTATTAGCAAAACCCGCCTGCTTAATTGAGTTACAAACAGGGAAGGTGCTGACGGGTAAACAATGCATAATGCAGGGCCCCGGGGCAGGATGTGGCTGCCCTGGCACCAGGCAGGGCTCTGCAGGGCATGGGACAAGAGGATGCTCCAGCTGGGTGGGCACTGGTGCTGATGGTGCCACTGGCAGGGCCAAAGGTGTGAGGAACACGTGTGCTGTGTAACAGGCAGGTGACAGCATGGCACAGCACAGCCTGGCATGGGACAGCTTGGCTCAGGATAATGTGGCACAGTGTGGGACATCCCAGGTGTCATCCTGCACAGGGATGCTCAGAAATGGAGCCAGTGAGAACAGCCCCAGCCACACAAGGAGCAGAAAGATTATGAAAATGAAAAGTAAATAAATATGGATGTTGAGGACCTAATTCTGATAAGAGGATTTTCAAAATTAGCCATTTGCAGGAGTAGATTAACGACGCGCAGTGCTGGGGGTGGGAAGGGCTCCTTTTGGATGTGCAGCAAAGCCCACTGGGCACAGCCTGTTTCTTGTAGCCCTGAGCACCCAAAGAGTTACTCCCTGCTTTTTGAGGAGATGGATTTGCTGCTGCTGTGGGGGAAAATGAGGTGGCCAGAAGCACAGCGTGGTGCCACTCTGCAAACACAAGCTCTGCAGACACAGTACCAGGGTGCCAGGACCTCACCACAGAGAATCGACATCTGGCAGCACTGGGATGCAGATCCTGGCACCCAGAACGACCCACTCCAAGCACTGCAGTAGGTGCTGGTGCTCTGCATGGAGCTGGTGCTGATGCCCCCCCTGGGAGCACTGTGGGTGCTGGGGCAGGGGCGCCTCTGTATGCTCTGAGCAGGGGCAGGAGGCTGCTGGGGCTTGGAGAGGCTTTCCACATCCTCTGGCTGGGATTTTCTATCCAGGCAGCCAAGCAGAAATCTCATTACAGACTGGCACAAAGGCAGTCCCCATCCCTGTCCCCACAGCAGGCTGGGGCGGGCAGGGTGGGCACAGCTGTCAGCAGTGTGAGGCTGGTCTGGGCATGGGCAGCTAGCGGGCTGCAGGTGGCCATTGCTGTCCCCAACCATCCTTTGTGGCACTCACCCTGCCCTGGGCCAGTCAGTCCTATGCCCAGTCTAACAGAGAGCTCCCACTTCGTGGTACAGGTGGGTCTGAAGTGGGTGCTGGCTCCTTGACATGGGTGGGGCAAAGCCCCTGTGCTGGCAGGCAGGGTCAGGCAGGGCAGGGCGCAGGCAGGGCACAGGCAGGGTGCAGGCAGGGCACGGTGCAGGCAGGGCACAGGCACGGTGCAGGCAGCCCAAGCACCCCGTGCCCAGCACTCCCAGAGCAGCAGCAGCAGCAGCAGCAGCCAATTAATTAGCAGGGCGGTGGGAGAGCAGCCGGCGGAGCTGTGCGGGATCGATGGGCACATCGACCGCCCGGGAAACTCCAGCCCTCCCCGCCAGAGGAGCTGGGGCATGCAAGGAGCCTGGCAGCCCCCGGCCCCGGGAAAGGGATGGCTGTGGGGGCAGCATCAGCAGCCCCTTGTGAGGGCACACCGGGGTGCACAGGGCCGGGAGGGAAAGGACAGGCACTGCCACGTGCCCTGTGTCCCCGCAGCCTCGGGGCCGCCACCTGCTCCCCTGTGAACCGGGAGAGTGGCTGCTCCCCGTGCCACGCTGGGAGGACGTGGGGGTGCTAATGTTTGGATGTGTCTGTGTTGAGGGAGGCGCAGGATGGTCCCTCGGAGCTGGTGGCGTCCACTGTGGGGGCTGGGGGAGGGGGGTGAGGGCAGGGGCAGTACCAGAGTCTCGGGGACAGTATGGACACGGTGACTCGTGGAGATGAAGGCTCTGTGGGCACGTGCCAGCCATCTGGGGGGCACCCAGGCCATGACACAGGACCAGCAGAGCGCACCCCAAAGGGCTGGTGGCACTGTCTGCACAGCCCCGTGCTGCAGTCATGCCTGCGGGTTTGTGGCCACACAGCTCCCGTCCCTGTCCCCAGCCCTGTCCCCATCCCACCCGCCCACTCCCCCCGCCTGCCTCTGCCGAGCGAGAAGTGCCAGCCCGTCCCTGCGGGGAAGGAGAGTGCTCAGCCGTGTTCAGAGCCCGCTATCCACCCAGATGAGAAGTGACAGCAAAGGACCCTTCTCAGGTACAGGCTCCCTGAGGCGCAGGGCAGGAGATTCTGTCCTCGTCTTTGCCTCTTCTGCTGCTGGCACTGGGGACGGCCCTGCAGGCATTTAACCCCTTCCCCACCGTGCAGCTGCAGCTGGAGGGCGGCAGCAGCCCAGCAGCAGCGGTGCCACGCTTGTCTGTCCCAGGCTGCAAGAAACAGGATGGAGCAGGCAGAGCCCGAGTGGGGGAGCAAGAACCAGAGGTGCAGCCCCTGTGTTGTGCCCCCCTGTGTCCTGCCAGCCCTGCCCATGCCCGGCAGGTCCACGGGCCCCTCGCCTCCTGCATCTCCCGCACCGCTGCTGTCTCTGCCGGGAGGTTGTCATGGGAACGGTGTGCTGTAGGTACCCCTCACCCTGGGTACCCCTCCTTGCATGCCACGGTGATTCTGTATGGAGGGTGGGCACAGCCTGTGCGCTTCCAGGGCCTGGCAGGGAGGGCACGGGGAGCTCCAGTCCAGGAATGCAGGGGGATGAAGGTGGCAGCCAGGGACAGAGGTCCCCTGTGTGCCCACAGCTCTCCTGCAAGGTGCAGAATGCCCCTGGCCCCTGGCTGGGTGACGGGGCAGCCAGGGGGACTCAGGCACTGCGGGAACAGCGTGGCACAGCCTCAGTGCTGGCAGCCACGCTGCCTGCCCACTCCCACGGTGAGCCAGCGCTGCCTGTTCCTCCCCAGCCCACGCACCCTGCACGGAGCCAGCAGCTCCTTCCCCAGTTTTCTGGGGGATTTTAACCCTGCAGCACTCACTGGTTGCAAGAATGGGTGCCTGCACCAGGCGTGTGCTAGGGGCAGGATCTGTCCTTGCTGCCGGAGCTGGTGACTCAGGGAGAAGCTGGACTGGCAGTGCCTGGCCATGGCTGCATGCCAGCTGCTGGCAAGGTGACCCAGCATGGGCACCCAGCGCCACTGACCCACAACCCCTGCAGGGAAAGGGGGACATGGGACCCCATCCCTGCAGCAGCACAGTCCATCCCCATTCCTGCTGTGCCCCACAGCGACCCCAGCCCCATATCCCCCACCCCTCTTGTGCCCCGTGGGTCCCTTGACCTGCACGTCCCGTCCCCACTGGACCCCACAGCACTCCTGGCCCCCCCACCCCTGTCCTTGCAGGCCCCTCTGTCTGCCCTGCCTCCCACCCCCACCTCCAGCCCTGCCGCATGTCTGCTGCCATCTGCCTCTCCCTTTTGATTAGTATTAATTTTTAATTATTATTATTGACAGGGCTGCCAGCTCGGCTGCCAGCTGGGACAGCTGCCCAGCATGAGATAGGCCGGGGGCAGCCCTGGCACTGCTGTACTCCCTGTGTGGCTCCTGGCAACCAGGGGGTGACTTTGTGCCCCCCAGCACCCTCTGGCCCTCAGACAGGGACTGTGGGGTGCAAAAGTTGGGGATGAAGGTCACTGTGTCCCCAAAGGGCAGGCTCTGGGTGGGCACTGCCAGCCCCCCAGCCTGGCTGGGCTGCAGGGCTGATGGGAACCCATAAAGCCATGGAGATGAATGGCTCCTATTATTTTTCCAATCAAAAGAAATCCCACTGTGGCTACATGAGAATGGTGATGAACCACGGCACTGCAGCAGCCTCTGCACCCCCTCCTGCCCCAGCTAACCTTGGCCTTGTGACGTGATGGGGCAAGGGCACCCCATGGCCACAGCGCCCTTGCTGGGGTATGGGGACAAGGACAGCCTGGCTGAGGGTGCCCTAGAGCCAGATCGGGGGCAGTGACAGGGCCGTGTGACACAGAGCAGTAGGTTCAAGGGACAGAGGGACAGACAACCCCTGCTTCTCACACACTTGACGCTGTCACTGCTGGGGAGGGGCATTAATGGTGCGTTTTAGGGGGTCTCTGCAATCCCTCCTCCAGTTTCGGCTTTGCCAGCCCCACGCGTGGCTCTGCCTGTCTCTCATTCTGGAGGGGGTCGGAGTGGAGGGCAGTTGGGGTAGCGCTGTGACCCCACTTCAGGCAGGGACCCAGGGAGGGCGGACAGGGACCGCACCGCAGGCAGGGCAGGGCAGAGCAGGGCAGACAGACCCCACCGCAGGCAGGGCAGGGCAGAGCAGGGCAGACAGACCCCACCGCAGGCAGGGCAGGGCAGAGCAGGGCAGACAGACCCCTCCGC
Source organism: Camarhynchus parvulus (assembly GCF_901933205.1). Classification (NCBI taxonomy): domain Eukaryota; kingdom Metazoa; phylum Chordata; class Aves; order Passeriformes; family Thraupidae; genus Camarhynchus; species Camarhynchus parvulus. The sequence continues at coordinate 14,873,313 of NC_044583.1, read as the reverse complement.
AGGCAGGGCAGGGCAGACGGACCCCTCCGCAGGCAGGGCAGGGCAGACAGACCCCTCCGCAGGCAGGGCAGGGCAGAGCAGGGCAGACAGACCTCTCCGCAGGCAGGGCAGGCTGCCATCGCTGCCGCGCCGGAGCCGCCAAGGCCGGGCGAGCGGCACCATCGCGTGGCGAGGCACCGGCGGTACAGGCAGCACCCGGGCTGCCGGCACGCCGTGCCCGTGCGGGACCAGCGGGCAAGGCAGGCACAGCCACCCCCTGAGCCCCGCTGGCAGCACCCCGAGTTTGGGGTGCTACCCGCCGTACTGCATCCCCTCATCCCAGTCCTGCCAACTGCAGCACGCCCGGTTTGGAGTGCTACCCCCCTATACTGCATCTCTTCATCCCAGTCCTGCCACCTGCAGCATCCCCAGTTTGGGTTACTATCCCACTCATACTCCATCCCCTTATCCCAGTCCTGCTGCCCGCAGACCTCCCAGCCCCATGTCCCTGCCAGGGAGGGCAGGGCTGTGCTGTTGCCCTTGCTCAGAGAAATGACCCAAAGCCATCACACGATGCAAGGACACAGGGACCTGGCCTGACACACTGCCTGCCAGGGATGAGCCCTTGTTTCCAGTCTCTAACATCATCCTCTGCCCGGAACAGGAGCAACGTTGGGTGGTGGAGGGCCCTGCACTGCCCTGGGGGAGCTGCAAGGCTGATGTTCCTGGGTCCCAGGGACACAGTCCCCCTCAGCTCTCTGCAGCCATGGCAGCTGCAGGGCTCAGCAAGCTCAACCCCACTGCAGGCTGCACTGCAGGCAGGCCAGACCCTGGGTGCCACAGCCACAGCAGCCGCCTGTCAAGCTGTGAGCTGACAGGTCACAACCAGTCAAAGAGCAGAGAGTGGTCAATACTTCATCCCTCTGCAGGACAGCTCTCTGCAGAGCCTGTCTGCAGTCACTGAGCCATCACAGCAGGGACAAGCAGCCCTGGCTCTGGGCTGATGATGTGGCACGGTTAGGCTGGGTATGTGGCCCTGGACAAGGTGCAGCCCTGGGCTGAGATGGAGCCTGGGTGCTGCTGGAGAGAATGGAGGATATCCTGGGTGAGAGCAGAACTGCAGCTGCCACTGTCAGGGGGTGAGCAGACAGCTCCACCTCTGGAATCTGACTAGGCAGGGAAGTGCAGATACAACAATCAAACACACAAATAAAAGATTAAAGGACAGTGTGGGGTGGGGCTGGAAGAGAGTATGGGAGGCCAGGACTGCCAGAAGGGACAGCAGAAGACATAAGCCATGGAAAGGAGGAGCCAGCAAGTCCCAGGGCTCAAAAGACTGAGGTTCTGAGCCTGCAGGTCTGGCACCAACACAATCTTGGGAAGAAAATGAGCTTCATAGCACCTGTGCTGCAAGTGTGTGTGGGAGGGGATGCTGCATGGGGACCATGCTGTGCTGCAGCCCAACACCCACCCTGCAGGGACACTGCCAGCCCTCAGCTGGGAAACTGATCTTCCTGAGAAGGCAGACCCACATCCCACACCTGTGCAGGGACTTAGGAGAAAAGTGGACCAGCTCCCCAGGCTGAGCTGACCCAGATGAGCTGGGCCTCACTAGTCCCTCCCATGCCCAGGTTTTCAGGGCAGTGAGCTGTGCCCATGCCTTGGCCAGGGTAGGACAGAACAGCATCCCTCTGGCAGCTATCCAGGGCCCCCCAAAACACAGGAGACACCCCTATAGCCTCAGGGAGAGGGGCACGGGTCCCAGGCTCTAGGGGAGGTGACAGGACATGTGCAGTGTCCCAAGCCCACCACGATGCCAGCTCTGTGCTCCTGGCCTTGCTCACCCAGAATGGAGGAGCCAGGATTTAGCATATCCTCATCTCCCTTCCAGGAAATGTCCCCAACAAACAGGAGCTACCCCAGGTTGCCAGGAGCCCTGGAGACAGAGATCATGCTTAGATGCAGAAATTTATTGTGAGACAGAATGTGGGGACTTCATAGGCAGCTCCCCACTCTCCCCATGGTCACACCACAAACTTGGTCTTGGCAAGGGAGCCGCTCTTGGTGGCTGTATCTGCATGAGCCTGATACCCAATGGCCACCTTCTGTGACAGACCCAGGTGCTCCTTGTAGACACGCCTGGAGGAGAGAAGGGGATGCATGAACAGGGCAGCACCACTTCTCCCATTGTGCCTACTCCCCCAAGCAGGGGGAGCCCTTACTGCCCTGTGCAGCCTCCCCCAGAGCTGCATTACCCAATGTGGGTGACCCCTTCCTGGTTCTCTGCTTCCCGGGTCCAGATGGCAATCTTGTCTCCCTTGGTGCGGATGTTGATGACGGCCCCGCACACCTCGTCACTGTACTCATCAAACATCTCCCCAATGAGGCACAGCAGCTGTTGGGAGGAGAAGGGGAGCCTGGGACAGTCCCCACTGGGGCTCAGCCCTGGGGCAGGGGGAAGAGCCCAGGCAGGACCCCCGGGAGGGGTGGCACTCACTGTGTCCAGCCAGAAGCGGTCCAGCTCGGTGTGCCGCTGCTGCTTGGCCAGCGTGATGAGCCAGCGCCCACCGCGCTTGTTCTGGCTGTCCTCCCACATGGGCTCAATGCCATCCTGGGGGCAGGCAAGGGGACAGTCAGGAGCACCAAGTACTGGCCAGAGCTGGCCTGGGGAGCTGCATCCAGCCAGGCTTCCCCTCCCACCTTATGGCCAGGGCATGCTGGCAGCCTTTCCAGCAGCCAGTGAGCCGCCATGGTGCTGGGTGCTGGGGGAATTCTGAGGATGGGGGCTCGTACCTTGAAGAGGGAATAGTCACAGCCAGCTGCGAGCTTGCTGGCGAGCTGGATGTGAGTGTACAGCCTGTGTTAGATGGAGACACAGAGCAGGTGAGAATGGGTGCCTCAGGCTCAGATCCCCCCACCAGAACAGCTCCAGAAGGGACACGGTGGGTGTGCCCACCCAATGCACACTCACGCCCAGAAATCCTCCACAGTGCTGAATTTGGTGACGAGGCGCAGGTTTGCCTGCCACATCTTGCTCTTGTCATTCTTGAAAAACCAGAGCGCCCATCTGGGGACAGAGGGGAAATGGGGTGTTCAGCTGTGCCAGAGTCCCCCTCCAGCCCCCACACACCCCTCCCAGTGCTGGGAGAGGCTGTCCACGGCCAGGCCTCCCATACCTGTTCTGCAGGGGGTGCTTGCCCTGGATCTCTGCCGGGAGCAGCTCTTGCTGCCGAGCCCTCTGGCGGCGTCGCTCCTGCTGCCTCTGCAGAGAAAGGTGCGACAGCCCCGAAGAGCCCCATGAGCACCCCAGCAGGGAGCCTGCAGCCCCACACGTACCTCCCACACTGGGCACCCCGAGGGCTGGCAGGGCTCTCTGTGTTCTACAGCCTCTCCAGCCCACAGGGCGAGCACCCACCTGCTCCCCTGTAGCCATCCTGACCAGCAGAAGCTCTCCTGGGCTGCCTCTGGCCCTTAAGTACCCACAGGCAGGTGGGATGAGGAGCTATCCCAGCTGCAGCTGGTGGGGGCGGCATCCTGGGGAGACAGAGCCAGTCCTGCCCCTTTTGGGGAGCAGAGAGATGGGGGCTCCCTCTCTAGGGCAGGGAGATGGGGGATGAGGACAGGGGCTCAGAGCGGGATGGGATCAGGATGAGGGAGTAGAATTGTGTAAGTTGGGCACCATGTGTGGGGACCGTGGTGTGCTATGGGCAGGGCAGGATGGCACCCAGAGAGGGTGGGATAGCATCGGGTTGGAAGGGAGGGATAGGATGGGATGGGGAGGATGGAGTCAGGACAGGATGTGATGGGGAGGGGATGGGTTCGGCACTGGATGTAGTGGGATGGGAATGGGGTGGGATGAGGTGGGGAGAGGACATGACGAGGAGGGGATGGGAATGGCATAGAGACAGGGTGGAATGTGGAGGGAGCTGGATGGCAGTAAAGATGGAATGGGGTAAGGGCAGCCTGTAGGTGGAAAGCAGTGGGATCGCGACGAGATGGGACAAGGAACGGGAGGAGAAGTGACCGGAAGAGGGTAGGATAGGACGCGATGGGGGTCAGGACAGAATGGCGTGGGGACAGCGTGGGGTGGGATCACGATGAGCGATGGGGATGGGAAGAACGACTGCCCCTGGGAGCCGCGCAGCCGGGGAAGGAGCCAGCGGGGCTGGGGCGGCGAAGGGCTGGGGGCGCCGCTGCCGCGCGGGGCGGTGCGGGGCGGCGCGGGGCGGCGCGGGGCGGTGCGGGGCGGCGGGGCACGGCTCGGCACGGCCGAGCACGGCTCAGCCCGGCTCAGCCCGGCGCAGCCCGGCGCGGCGCGGTCCCCCCCGCGCATCACGGCGCAGCGCGGCGCAGCGCGGCCCCGGCACAGCCGCACTGAGCCCGCCCCGCCGCAGCCCGGCCCGGCCCGGCCCGGCCCGCCCGTCCCCGCCGACAGCGAGCCAGGTCGGGCGGGCGGCGGGGCCGGGGGCGCGGGAGCGGGATGCGCGGGGAAGGGATGCGCGGGACCGGGATGCGAGGGAAAGGGATGCGCGGGGAAGGGATGCGCGGGGAGGGGTGCGCGGGGCCGGGGCGGGGTGAAGCCTTGCGGCCTCTCCCCGCAGAGCCGCCATGGAGGTGTTTATGAAGGGCTTGTCCAAGGCCAAGGAGGGGGTGGTCGCCGCAGCTGAGAAGACCAAGCAGGGGGTGGCCGAGGCCGCGGAGAAGACCAAGGAAGGGGTCCTCTATGTCGGTAAGGACCGGCTTGCCCTGCCTGCCCCCTGCCTCTCCATCCCTGGCTAATCTCTGCCTGCCCTGCCGGCCCTCTCTGCTTGCCCTTGCCTGTTCCTGCGTTTGCCCTTGCGTCCTCTAGCCCATCCCCCTGCCGTCCCCCTGGCGTTCCCACCTGTCCCCGGCCCCGTTCCCCCTGTCCCCTGCTCCTTCCCCGCCACGACCACCCTGCGGCGGAGTGCCCCGGGGCACAGGGTCGGTGCCCGCAGTGCCTCGCTGCCCCCCGGGAATCTGCAGGGCAGGAGAGTGGGCTCCGCAGGCAGGAGCAGAGTCGGGGACCGGTCCCCAGGCTGAGGGGATGGAACCCTCGGGGACGGGACCCCTTGAGGCTCCCAGCCTGAGCCTGAGGGTCTCTCAGCTCTGTGCCCGGGATGCTTTGGGCAGGAAAGCAGAGGGACCATGATGGAGGTGGTGACCCCTGTGTGCGATGTGCCTGTCTTGGGGCAGGGGGGTGGGGACCGCGTTTGTCCCCCTTGGAGAAGCAATGCCCCGGAGCTGATCCCCCACCGGCATCTCCTCTGCACCTGGCTGGGGACTGAGGGGTCCCTCCGTGCTGCCCCTTGGGGGCGGGATCTGTTCGGAGCCAAGTCCTAGAAGACATGGCTGGCAGGAGGAGCAGTTCCTGGGCAGTCTGTGGTGCTGGAATGCCCAGGCCGGGAGCTGAGGCCAGCTCTGCTTGCAGTGGGAGGGAGGAGGGCGCAGGGCTGAGGCTCTGCTCTGTTCTGCTCCAGAGGGCACAAGCTCTGTGGGAGAGCTGAGGCCCCAAAACTGTTCCCCTGGGCAGTGGTGGGTGCCCGCCCTGGGCCCCATCCTCGTGAGGGTGTATTTGCTGGTGCAGCAGCTCAAGGAACAGCCTGAGGCCCCATCCTACAGGGGCTGCCCAGCCCCTCCCTTTCCTTCCATCCTAGACACCCCACTCCCATTCCATGGGGTATCCTGGGTGGTGTTGCTCTGCTTGAGGGAGCCTGGCAGAGTTGGCACAGCCAGCAGCAGCACCCAACTCTGGGCACTCCAGCTGTGGGGCTTGCCATGCTCTGTTGGCACCAGCTGTAGGTTTGGATCCTGTGGAAGGTTTCTCTCAGCAGCACTGCTGGCATTCACCCTGCCTGGCTGTGCCCTGACACAGTGCTGGGCCCTGGGGTCTCTGCCCTGCCTGGCACGTGGTGGCAGCCCTGTGCTGCCCCAGTTCTGGCTCCTGCAGGGACAACAGCAGCCTTGAGGGGAGCCAGGCAAGTGCTCAGCCCCCCAGGTGCCCTGGCATGGGGTGTGCACAGGCTGCTGTCCTGGCTCAGAGCCCTGCCAGGGTCTGGGCATGGCACATGTTGGAGCTCAGCTGTCAGTCCCTCTAACCACGTCTCTGTCTCTTTCTACCCTCAGGGAGTAAAACCCAAGGTGTGGTGCAAGGCGTAACCTCAGGTACGAGCCCCTCTGTCTTCCTGCCACGGTACTCCGGCCCTGAGAGCATGGCCACACTAACGAGATCAGAGGCTAATTGAGGGGCTGATGTCACTCTGCTAAAGCCTCTTATATAACAGGGCCGGCAACCAAGGATTTGCAGCGGCTGCTCACACTCCTTGCCCAGCTGCAGAGCAGTGTCATGTCCCCCTCCCCTCCCCACCAGGGCAAGGAAGTGAGGAGAGCCTGATCCTGCCCAGCATCTCCCTGCCAGCTCCCCTGTGGGTGGCGCAGGGCATGAAGCCACAGCTGGGCACCCTTTTTGGCACGGGGGGGCACTGATGGGCACCCTGGGCTCTTGCAGTGGCTGAGAAAGCGAAGGAGCAGGCATCCCAGCTGGGCGAGGCCGCCTTCACCGGTGCCGGCAACATTGCGGCGGCCACCGGGCTGGTGAAGAAGGAGGAGTTCCCTGCAGACCTGAAGGTGAGAGTCCCCAGGCACTGCCATGCCCGTGGGGAGGCTGGCACATGCCCAGCTCTGGCGAGGAGCCCTTTGGCTGTTCCCCAGCCCCAAAGCAGAGAGCACGAGGGTGCCCAGGTGGTCTCCTCGTGCCCCGGGCGGGCACGGCCTCGTGCGCGGCCTGTGTGGACGTGTGCGCGCTCGGGGCCTGCCATGGCGGCCGGGCCTGGGCCCGGGCCTGCGGCGCTCCAGCGGCTGCGAGGTGACCTGACAGCTGCGGGAGGGGCAGCGGGTTCCAGCTCGCCGCCCCATGAGCCCTTGGCTTCCAGCTTAGCCCAAAATAGCATCAGCTGAAGAAATGAGGCCACCGCCGCCGCCACCGCTGCACGGGGGGATTGGCTGCCCCCCTTTCCTGCCTGCCAGCCCCGGGGAGGGGTTACCCAGCGCCGCCCTCCCCTGCCAGGGATGCAGGATGCTCCCGCAGCCCTGCCAGCTCCTGCAGCCTGCCGAGGCCCACGTGGTGCCCGCGCTCATTGCCTGCCCGAGGCTGGGGATGGGAACAGTGTATATAGGGACATACACACACAGCCCCTGCTCCATGGACTCGTGGATGTCACCTCCCAGCTGGGTGTTGTGTGCCCAGTGTCCCCCTGGCTCCCATGGAGCCTTTGTATCCTGGGTGCATTGCTGGTCTGGCAGGGGCAGGGAGGGTGGGTGCTGTGTCTGTGTGTGTGGCACTGACCTCCTGGTTCACTCTCAGGCCGAGGAGGTGGCCCAGGAGGCTGTGGAGGAGCCACTGGTCGAGCCGCTGCTGGAGCCAGAGGGGGAGAACTACGAGGAACCCCCGCAGGTGAGGGGACAGGGTGGCACAGTGGACACAGTGTCACAGTGGTCAGTGCACTGTCCAGAGCAGAACTGAGGTTGGGCTGGAGAAGAGAGGGGCTCTGTGCCCCACCTGAACTCTCACACTGGCTCTTTCCTTCCCCATCCCACAGGAGGAGTACCAGGAATACGAGCCAGAGGCATAATGGACCCCCATCCTTGCCTCTTCCACCAGCAGCACAACGAACCGCCGGTAGCCCCCTGCTCCTCTCCAGCCGGCCCCGGCCGGTGCCCGCGTGCCGGGGAGGAGCAGGGGTGCGCCTGCCCCGTTCGCTCACGAGTTCTTCCTCCAGTTCCGTTCCAAGGGACCGTGTCCGTGTCTCCGTACCATGTCTAGCAGTGAGAAACACCCGCTGTGTCCAAGCCCCCAAGCCCCGGCGCGTGGCCGAGCCGCGGGCGCTGCCCGCAGGGGCCGGTGTGTGTGAGTGAGTGTGAGTGAGTGTGAGCGTGTGTGAGGCCCGGGTTTATGGTTCTGTCTCCCTCCCAGCGCCATAAACCCCGGCCGTGTCCCGGCGTGTCTGTGTGTGTACAAAGCATGTTTACCTGCTCGCAGGCTGCTGTACATTTCGCTTGCACGCGTGTCCCTGTGGTTCTGCTCTGGTCATCGTGGAACTATTTTTTTTTATATATATCTCTCTCTCTATCTATGGGTGGACGGGTCTTTTGCCTTTGTGAACCCTTGGCGCCCCAGCCCGCTCCCCAGCCTGCTGGGTGGTGACGGTGCCCGCGCCTCCCCCGAGGTCCCATAGTGCCGACGCTGTGTTGTGACGTGGCATGGATATTCCCCCGTCGCTGGATGTGCAATACGAGGGCAGCTGCCAGTGACACAGCTGCCCCCGTGTCCGTGAATAAAGCCAACTCTTGTCTGTAGCCCCCTGGTCCTGGTTGTGGGGTCCCTGGCGAGGGGTTGGCCCCGTGCTTTGGTGGCAGGGGGAGTTTTGGAAAGAGGAATGGGGCTGGTGCTGGGGGAGTGGGCAGGACTGGTTGCTCATGAGGACAAGATGCCTTTCTGTCTGCTGGCTGCTGCATCACAGCAGGTCGCTGTGCCCTGACTCCAGTCAGACTCTGGCTGAGACTTGGGGTGCAGGCAGGGCCCCCATACCACCTGCCTGTCTGCAGGGCTTTGCATCTGCAGGGGCCTCTGTGGGGCTGAGAACAAGCCAGGGTAGACACAGCCCTGGGCTCCAGCACTGGTTCCCCTCTTTTTACATACCCCTGCTCCCCTCAAGGGGCAGGGGGCATGGCTGTCACCCACAGCTTGTTCAGATGCAGTGTGACCACCTGAAGGGCAGGTGGGTGTCACACATTCTGTGGGATGTCTGCCATGGTTGTGAGGTCCCTGGGTTCTGTGGGTCCAGGGGATTCTGTGCCCACCCCACGGCGCCGTCCTTGGGTCTTCAGCTCTCCCAGGGCAGGAACACCAACCCTGGACTCCCAGCTAGCCTTTAGCCCCTTGACTGCGTCACAAGCTGGGGTGAGAGGCTGGGCTGAGTGTCCCTGCCATGAATATCAGATTAGATCCCCCACCTGTGCTGGCTCCAGCTTTGCCAGCGAGGAGTGAAGCTGCAGCAGTCAGCACGGACTCACAACACGTTTGCTGATGCCAGCAAATCCCAGCCTGGCTCTGGTTGCAGCAGTGCTCATAGCACTCACTGTGTGTTATTGGAAGGACTGAAACTGCTCTTTGGGGGCTGTCTGGCTGTTCCCCTAGAGCACTTTTTCCTTCCCTTGTCCAACTCTGCTATCCATGGGCAAGCAGACCCAAATCAGGAGCAGCATGGCTTGCCCCAGTGCCAGGGAGGCTGTAAAGGGGCTGGGGCAGAGGCAGAGTGGGGGGAGACAGGAGAGCTGTGAGAGCTGGAAGCCAGAGAGCAGGGAGAGAACTTGCTCAAACCAACATTTTATAGGAAGCAGGGTGTCCCCTCTGTGCACAGCCCCTGCACAGCAGGGCTGTGACCCTCACAGGACAGCTCCCCTGGGTGCTCTCTGTAGGTGCAGCTGCCCTCACAGCACACAGTGAACACCTGCTCCAGGTTCCCTGCCCACACCCAGGCTGGACTTGCAGTCATGGCTGCAATTTTCTAGAGAAGGCAGAGCTGTGAGGCTGGTGTGTGCCAGGAGGGTTTGGCAGCAAGAGGGGGGCAGAGGTCCCCATGTAGGCAGTGCCAGGTGTGAGCACCAGGCACAAGCCTGGCACAACCCTGGAAATGGGGTGCACAGCTTTGTGGGAACAGAGAGAGGGACAGGGACCCAGCAGCAACAAGGAGCACTGCTGAGCATGAGGCTTTATCTGAGATGGATGGAGTCACTGTGGGAAGATGAACCTTGTGCTGACCTGGCAGGAGCTGTGAGGAGGTGCCATGGGTAGGAACCCTTCAAATGCAGCCACGGGTCTCTGTAGCAAGGCAAAGAGCCCAAAAACAAGGATGGGTGAGGCAAAGAGCCCTCAGGTACCTCAGCTGACTGTACCATGGTGTAGGACAATCCTACACACATGGTGGGAGGAAGCTGGTATTTGTCCAAATATAATTTGCTCACTTTTTTCTGCTGCCCATGATTTTCAGTGCCAACAGGCTGACGCCCCAGTACCTTCAAGAGCATCCTCTCCTCTGCCCTGGGGGAAGATCTGATAAAACAACGAAGACTGAGAATGGAGAAGAGCCAGCCCAGGTCATTCCAATGATCCTTGCTCCCTGCCAGCAAACAGAGGGGCTTGGGCTTTCCTTCCCCCAGATTATGTAACCTGCTCCCTCCACCTCCATCCCTCTGGCCCGGCAGGCAAGATGTCAGTGTGGTGTTATGGCACTTTCCTGGGCTGCTGAATTCCTAAAGTCAAAGTTCAGCTGTGCTGCTGCCACACACAGCAGTGCAGGGTCTGTCAGGAGCTTGTGGCACGAGTGGTCTGCACATTTGCTTGCTCTGGGGTGTGTTCTCCCTCCTGAGCTGATTCTCAACAGTGGCAAGGATGAGGGTGTTGTGAGACATCTCCAGGATGTTGCTGTCATAGGGATCTGTTGTTGGGAAGCCAGTTATGGTGCTGTGGTCCTGGAATGTGCAGGACAGTCCTGTTGTTCCCAGCCTGGCAGTGTTAAGCACAGCCCTCACAGCTGGGTCTGTAGGACACCAGGGACAGCCACCTTCTCTGTGGGCATTTCAGAGACAGGCACTGACCATCACCCCTTAAAGAACTGGGATGACAGGGCTCAACTCAGCTGCTCATAGTCTTATAGGGCCTTGGTGCTGATCCTTCTGGAATTGGAAATGGCTCTGTCTGTGTCTCCCACACAGATACAGTGGGCACCAGACTTGTGCAGGTGTTCAGCCCACTTTGCCAAAGCCCTCCAGTGACACGGAGCAGAGATGTGGGGTGTGGGGAGAGGGAAGCTGGGGGAACAAACATTTAACCTGACCCTCTGTGCTGGTAACAGCTCCCTCTGAGGGGCTTTTGCTGAAAAGCACAAATAGAAACCTCAGCATAGCTGTTCTTAGTGAGTGTTTTGGCTGGATGGAGACTAGGACCTGGCAGGACAGAGATCTCCTTGGCTGGTGGGAGGGTAGTGAAAAGCAGAGTCTGCTCACCTTCCAGCTCATCCTGTCTTTATCACCTCCAGAGTTCCGGGACGTGACGTTCCAAGCCCAGCATGCTGTTCAGTTCCTAGGAGCCAATCCTGATACAAACAGATCCAGTGAGAAACAGTCCCTTGGTGGGCACCACGCAGCATCCAGGCACAATCTGAGCAATCCTGCACCTCACACTCCTGTGCAATTGGCTGCCACAGCACCAGCACAGAGCAGGGCTGTGGGGGAGATCAACTTTCCTTACTGGGACAGAGGATTTTCCACTGTTTGCCCTGAAGCCCTTACCAGCTTGGTACAGCTCCTAAAAGCAAAAAGAGTCCCAAAACTCAGCAGAACCATTCACAGAGTAGTCAGGGTTTCCAGCTGTCTCATTCTGTGCTGTATCAGCTGTATCAGCGAAGCAGAAGGATGTGTGGAGAGAAAAGGGATCAGCACAGACAGGGCCATTCCTGCGGCAGCAGCTCAGGGTGCAGCCTTGGTTCAAAGCTTCTCCCAAGGAGGGGGAGCTGCTGTGAGGAGAGAGGGCTTGGAGGGATACACAGAGTGCCAGCAGCACTTGAGCTGTGTGTTTTCCAGCTTATTCCTCCCTGTCAATGGCCTCGGGAATGGGCAGCTGCGGGTGCTGGATCAGGGCAGCAGCGCCTGGCCAAGAGCTCCTGGAGTTACAGCAGGGGGAAGCACCTCACCGCAGTTGTGAGCTCGACCTGGTCTGCAGGGAAGAGAGGGAAGGTCTTTCCTGGGAGGAGAGGAGAAAACGCAGTGCTGGTGCTCTCAGGGTCCCACCGAGCTCTCAGGCTCCAAACTGGTGCTGTCAGAGTTTACCCAGTGCCCCACGGAGTGGGTGTGGATGTTTGCTATCCATCTCCCACTCCTCAAATCCTGACATCAGGGGTCAGCACACCAATCCCAGGCCCCGTGGAGGTGGAATAAATCAGCCACATCTGGTCCTGCAACTCATCTGCTGAGCTCCAACCAAAGCATATCTAGAACTGAGTGATTTCCACGGGCTGGTCATGGTCTCTGGCACACCAAGGAGTCCCCTGACCAAAGTGTGGTGCTGCCCATGTCCCAGGGCCACCCCAGATTTCCTCAGGTGTGAATGGCTTTGGCTTTCACAGGGTCTTTGCCTTGGCCCTTACCAAGAGGGAGTGTAGAGGTCTTTGCCTTCAGCACTCACTGAACTCTCACACGCTGAGGCAGGAGAAACCTTCACTCCTCCCTGAGTCTGAGCAGGCCAGTGGGAGTACAGGATAATGTCCAAATGAGGCCCTGCCCAGTAGGAGGACCAGCCTGAGGGTCCCTCTACTCCAAACTCTCAGTGCAGGCAAAGGAAGGTGTGAAGGGATGGTGGAGCACTGGGACAGTGACAGGCAGCGATGGTGGCAGCTCCTGTGTCTGCCCGGCCAGGCAGCTGCTGCCTGCTCCCCTGGCTGCCAGCACACACTGCTTACAGAGCAGGGACAAACCCACCACCTACAAACTCCTTCTTGGGCTTTTCTATAGTGAAAGGCCTTGTTATTTTCTCAGGCTCGTGTTCCTGTGCAAGAACAACAAAACGCAGTTGTTACTAGAGGCCCCAGGAAAAATCACAGAGCTCAGTACAGCATCCAGCAGCTGTCCTGCCCTGCCTGCTGGCTCCAGGGAGTTTAGTCACAGCAGCTGGGGACCCAGGAATGGAAAAAAGAGATGTGTGAACTCCTGCTCCCTTTGCTCACTGCCCTTCTAAGCCCTTGCTGATTTGGCCCTTCCCCCAGCACAGCAGGCAGTGGTGGGAGCATCCCCACTCCGGGCTCCCTCAGCGTGTCTCCAGCCAGATGCACCGACCCATGAACCAGAGTTCACCCCCCCTGTGCCGCCCCAAGCTGCTTTTCACAGTGCTGGGTGAGTGTTACTCACTACAAACGTCTCCCCCCACTCGTCAGAGCACGCTGGCACCGGGAGAGGGAGGGCTGTGCAAATGGAGCGTGAGTTATGGGCTGTCGGCAGGGAAACGAGGAGTGAACTCACCCAGCATTTCCTTGGATTCATCCTCACACCCACCATGGCAACACAAAAAGGAACATCTGGAAAAGGCTGGGTAAGGCAGACAGATGTTCTCTGCCAGCTCACCTGCTCCCCAGGGGGAGGAAGTGACTCTGGCAATCGTGACCGTGTTTGGTGAATCCAGGCAAGGGGCCACGGCTCCCCCATGCCTCCCATGGCTCCCTGGTAATGCCACAAAGCCTCTGCAGAGCAGAGCTGGAGGCAGGATGGGATATGGACCTCGAGCCTGCCACAAATGCCACCAGCCAGAGCTGAATCCATGACAACCCAGGCACAGAGACTGCATCTGAGGAGCACGATGCTGGACACTTCCTGATCAACACCAACATTCTGGGCTGCCCGTGGGGTATTCTGCAACAAGACAAGCCCTCACTCATCTGTGCCCAGGGGGGCATCCTGCACTTCCAAAGCCCTGCTGTTTTTCACAGCCCCTAATGAGCTTTCCTGACTCGTGGCCCCATCCCATGCCCAAGTCACCGTGTGCTTTATGTTCCCTTTGTACTGACCCACCACAGTGCATTTGTGTGCTGTTAATGCAGCCAGGGCTTTCACTTCATGAGCTGCTGAAATGAACCCCTGGGAAAGGAGAGAGGAGAAGTGAAGAGTCCCTGCCTGTCTGCCACAAAGGCACAGAGGCACTGTAGGAAAGGCTTTCACTCTTCTGGAACAGCAGCCTCTGGTTGTGATAGATGAGTGTATTGATGATCAGAGGGCAGGGGCATTCAGCTGTGGATACAGAATGGGAGAGCTGGAGCTGTTCAGCCTGGAGAAGGCTCTGAGGAGACCTTAGAGCTCCTTCCAGTACCTAAGGAGAGCTGGAGAGGGACTTTTTACAAGGGTGTGGCATGATAGGACAAAGGGGAATGTCTTTAAGCTGAAGGAGGATAGATTTAGGTTAAATATTAGAAAGAAATCCTTTCCTGTGAGGGTGGTGAGGCCCTGGCACAAGTTGCCCAAAGAAGCTGGGGTGCCCCATCCCTCAAAGTGTTCAAGGTCAGGTTGGATGGGACTCTGAGCAACCTGATCTAGTGGAAGGTGTTCCTGTTCATGGCAGGGATGTTGAAACTAGATTATTTTTAAGATCCCTTCCAACCCAAAACATTCATTGCTTATATGATTCTCTCTGTTCGTTCTTTTCCAGAGCTCTCCCTCATCCTGTGCTGAGTGATGAAACGTGTGGCTGGGTTGTCCCCCAGTGTCACCACCCAGCTCTGGCTGATTGATGCCGTACTTGGGTCCCTCTCAGTGGCACAGAGCAGCTGGCAGAGCTGGGTGCCTCAGCTTCCCCTTCCCTGCCTCTGCCCCCAGTCAGCCCTGGGGCCATATCCCTGTCTGTACCCAGGAACATCCTGAATGGTGTTCTCAGGCACCAGGCTGCAGTGTCCTGGATGCAGTGTTCTCCCATCCCACGGGGCTGTGGTAGAGGCTGTGTTTTGGGGCACCTGGGACATGAGGGATCAGATATCTCCCCCCAGCATATCCACACCAGGGCAGCTGGGAAAACAGTGCTGTTTTTAGGGTGCTCGGTGCTTTAGGGTAACAGGGTCTCTGGGTAGCATCCCAAGGCACTCACAGCTCTGGGCACGCTGAGGGTCCTCCTGCTGGCGACACGACTTGGGCGACAACACGGGACACATGTCTGTGGCTAGGGATGGAATCCTGGTGCCCCTGGGCATCCCCTGCCACTGCCATCTGCATCCGCCCCACCACCTCCTCACCCGACACCTCTGCCCGCCGGCACCGTGGGCAGCCGTGCGTGAAGGTGCCAGGAGAGGCCGCGGGACCCCCTCTCCTGGCAGGGGTCGCATTCCCACCCAGCGCTGCGTCCCACCGCTCCCGGGCACAGCCGGGCACCGGCAGCCGGAGCCCGGGGAGCCGGGCCGGGCTGAGCCGGGTGCGGGGCCGTGCGCTGCCGCTCCGGCGTGTGCGGGCCCGGCGGCTGCGGGGGAGCCCGGTGCGCGTTCACGTGGCGCTGCCCGTGCGGCGTGGGAGGCGGGCCAGGGCCCGGGGAGGGGGTGCGGTGCTACCTGCGCCAGCTCCCCCTCCGCCGAGGGAGAAGGCGCTTTTCAGGCAGCTGCCTGGCTCCTCCCGAGCCGGCAGCGCGGGAGTGCGTTGCCAAGGCAATGGGGACCATCTTACTCATCCTCCTCGCTATTGTTCTCCTGCCAGCCCTGAGGTGCCCGGGCGGGGAGAGGAGGAGGAGAAGGCAGCCAGCCTGGGATGAAGGCTGCCTGCGGGGAGAGAAAGATGCTCCCCATGGCCCCACTCCCCTCGGCCCCCCAACCCCCAGCCAGCTGTGGTGGGACGGGGACACGCTGGTGGCAAGATGCCGATGGGGATGGGGAGAGACGCTGCTGGCGGGGCTTAGAGGGGCAGTGGAAGCAAATGGCAGCAGGATGTGGCCGCGCAGCCTCCTGCCTGCGGTAAAGTCCCAGCCAGAGGCCAGGGGGTGTTTGTACCCTCCTCTACCAGGGCTTGTCCCAGTCCATGGTGTCCCTTGCACCCAAAATGGAATGTGCCGGGGACTGGGTCTGATTCCATACAGGGTACCAAAGGACAGAACCCCACACCTGTGCCCCACAGTGAGTTGGTTCCCCCACCGCTGCAGGCATGCAGTAGGGTCCAGTTAATGCTGCAGGACTGGGACCAGCAGGCACGACCAAGTGTGGGGACCGACACCTTGAGGAGGGGACACATTAATGGGTGCAGGGATACACCCCCCTCTCCAGCCTCTCCAGCCATCTCCTGGAGTGCCCGTTGGTGACATTGCAGTGCCTCGCTCTGCCCCAGAGAGGGAGGGGGGCAAGGATTTTTATTTAATTTCCATATCCTGCCTCCCTATTTTTAGCCTTCGGGGTTTTGTTCCAGGCTGGCTGTTTACTGAAAGAAGCATTTCCAACCTCCCTTGTCTCCAAGCAACCAGGTGTGCCAGCTCCCATGGAATCAGCCTTACCCTATAGATCTATAGGGCTGGGGAACCGGTGCTAACGTTATCTCCAAGATGGGGAAACCTGCCTAACCTTAGCACCCAGCCCTCCCGACCCTATAGATCCATAGCTCCTGTCTCTGAGCTGACATCTCTGGGTCGGGGAGGGGAGCCTGGTCCCATAGGGTGCTGAGGGGCAGTTTGGGGGTCATGCTGGAGGTTTTGGGGGGGGATGCAGGGATGCAGGTGAGGCGAGCAGGCCGCCTTCCCCCCCGCAGCGCGAGCGGGAGTGCGTGGGAAGGAGTTAGACAAAGCCCGAGCCCGGGAGCAGAGGCAAGCGCTGCCGGGAGCTAGACGGGGCCGTTCTTCCCTCCCCGTGCTCCCCCACCCTCGGGCGAGGGGCACTCGGGAGCCCATCTCCGTCCCGCCACGCTGGCACGCTGTCCCGGTCCCTCGGGCTGACCGGGGCGCAGCCCCGGCCCCGGGAATGCCCGGGAGGGAAGCGGCCGTCTCCATCACCAGGTAGGAGCGGGACTGGGCTCTGCGCTGCTGTCACCCCCACCCACGGGACATACGCTAAGGTTTGGGATCCCCGGACTCTGCCGGTGCCGCTTGTGTGTCCTGCCGTGCCCGAGTGCACGGGGAGTGCCGGGATGCTCGTCCCTGGGGCACACGGCGCGGTGATGCTTTGGATACCGGGGGGGCTGTGGGACCACGGGGGTCTCCCGGGGCGGGCCGCTGTGGCGACAGCAGTGGCACCGGGGGACATGCGGTGTGCCGGGACCCCCCTCCCCACGCGGAGCCGGCTCTCCCTCGCCTCCCCACTGCTGCTGGGGGTGCCGGGGCGGGCGGCAGCCGGGGGGAGCGGCCCGGGGCACGGTACCGCCCCCGCCGCCACCGCCCTACGCATGCTCGCCGCCGCTGCCGCCGCCGCGCCGAGCCGAGCCGAGCGGGACGGGGCCGGACGGGACGGGACACGACGGGACCGGGCGGGAGGATCCGCCGCAGGTACCGGCGGCCCCGGGGCGCACGTGGCGGGACCGGGCCGGGCGCTGCCGTCGCCCGCCCCATACCGGCACCCCCGGGGGTGGGGGGTTGGGGGTGTTGTGCAGCCCCGGGACGGGCGGCGGGGGCGGGTCGGCCTCCCCCGGCCGGGGCTGCCCCGGTGCCGGCTTTGTCCAGGGCTCGGCCGGGGAAGAGGGGCCGGGGCGAGCACACGCGTGTCCGTGCGTGCGGGTGTGCCCGTGGCCATGTGCTGGCGTGTGCGTGCCCGTGCGTGTGCACACGCGTGTGCCGGGGCTCGCAGCTCCTTGGCGGAGCATCGGTACCGGGCACGGCGGTGATCGCGCGGGATCGGGTGCTGTCGGGGCAGGTCGGGGTGCCGGGCGGCGCGGCCCTCCGGGGATCGGGGTGCTCCGTGGGAACCTACAGACGGGGCGGGGATCATCGCCTCCCGGCTCAGCCCTGCTGGGGGACGTCGGTGACCGCCTGGTCCCCGCTCCTGTCGCCTCCCTTTGGGGGAGCTCGCTCGGCTCCAGCTGTGTCCGCTCCGTTCTGCCTTTTTCGGGACCCAGGAGTGGCCGTGTCCGGAGGCATGGAGTACCCCACACCTCTGGGACACATGTGCTCCCAGCTCTGCAGGGACTTCCTGGCATTGCCAGAGCTCCCGGAATATTTGGGGCTTCCTGCCCTGCTTCTGCCCCATGGGGCTGGGAAGGGTTTGGGGACAGCCAGGTGACACTGGACCGTGTTCCCCTCACGTGGAGAGGGAAGGGCTTGGGCTGCCCTGTGCTCCTGCCCTTCTCTGCAGCTTCCCTTGGACCCCAGCCGCACCTTGCTCTCACCCCTCACTGCCCCCAGCTTCCCACTGACAGGAGGGGGCTGCCGAGCCCCCAGTTCTCAGCCTGGTGCCCAGGAGCATTCTCCAGCTCACACTCTCTCTGCAGGGGTGCCTGCACCGCGTCTCCCGCTCCAGCAGCCCCAGCAGCGCCTGGATCCCGCTCCCGGTCCTGCTGCGCCGGGAGAAGGCTGACTTTTACGGTAGGCAGCCGACCCTGCTCCTCCCTTCCCGTGTGCCTGGGCACCGTGTGCCACCACACGGGCTGTGCCAGGGACAGCTAGTGCTCCAGGTGGCCACCCGACCTGTTGGTCAGGGGTGGTATGGAGAAAAGCAGTGGGCAGCTGAGGTGTGATGGGGATCCGTGTGCTGCTCTCTCCTCACTGCCCCATCCTCTCTCTTGCAGACCCGTGGTGGGACTAGCATGGGAGAAGCCTTCCCTGGGCATGGGCAGCGCTAAGGAGCCCGAGGGGCTGCAGGTGCTGAGCTGCCAGGCTGGGGCTGAGGACGCCTGCGAGCCCAGTGCCAGCTCCCCGGGCTGCCCCGTGGCAGGCGAGTGCCTGCCCGGCTCCGGCTGTGCTGCGGGAGCCCGTGCCATGAGGACCTGCTGTGTGCCTGAGGCAGAGTCTCAGGGCACCAAGGCCAACTCAGTGGCAGAGAAGAAGGTGCCATCACCAGCAGGACCAGCTCCTGGCACACTTCTCCAGGACAGCAGCACAGAGCAGAGCGTGGCAGCAGCAACAGGGAGCTGCGGAGGACCAAGCGGTGCTGCCTCTGCCTGTGGTGCCACAGGGATGGGGGTCCCCAACACCCAGAAGGAGGATGCAGCAGCCCCCACTTCCCCTGTTTCTGATCCCTGCCTCCAGGCAACCAGCAAGGACATGGGGAGCACGGCAGCTCTTGCCAAACATGTGGCATTCGTGGAGCCCACTGCGAGCACCGGGACAGCTGAGCTTCCAAGCCAGGAGCAGCCCCAGGACAGCAAAGGGACATCGCTGGCTGCTGCTCCCCAGACAAAGAGCAGTGAGGCTCCCAAGCACCCCCAGGGATGCACAGCAGACCCCCCCAGCACCAGCACTGCGGGGATTGGGGGGCGAAGCGAGGCAGGACCAAGCTCCACTGCTCTGGGCCAGGGCAAAGCTGAGGGGAGCTCAGTCCAGCGTGGGGGTGCTGGGAGCAGCCAGCAGCCCCAAACAGCCAAGCAGCTCTGTGAATCCTACTCCTTTGAAGTGACCCCGCCCCAGGACACTGGGACACAAGACATGGGGACGCAGGTGGACAACCGTGTGTCCTTGGTGTCGGTGGCCTTAAGCCCCATGAGCCCCCCATGTGGGGCTGCTGCCTTCACCTTCCCCAAGAGAGAGGCAGCCTCTGCAGCCCCACGCCTGGAGCCCTCCAAGAAGGACGCGGAGATGCAGGTGTCCATGCCTGTGGAGACCCGCTCAGTGGCCACGGGGCCGATGACACCGGTGGCCAAGTCCCCGCAGACCTCGTACCCTGAGGTGCAGGTGAAGGGGACGGTGCCGGAGGTGGTGGAGGAGGAGCCTCCGGAGCCCATCCGGGAGGTGAGCTGGGATGAGAAGGGGATGACGTGGGAGGTGTATGGGGCCTCCATGGAGGTGGAGGTCCTGGGCATGGCCATCCAGAAGCACCTGGAGAAGCAGATTGAGGAGCACGGGCGGCAGGGGGTGGTGACCCCGCAAGCCACCCGCACCGGCTCCGTCAAGGGCGGGCCCCGCCAGGGCGAGCCCAAGAGGCCGCCCAGCGTCTTTCGGGCTCTGCTGCAGAACGTCCGGCGGCCCCGGTGCTGCTCCCGTGCCGGCCCTGCCATGGAGTGAGCTGCTGCCTGTGCTGGCAGGGTGCGGGTGCCTCGGGGCTTCTCCAAAGTGGGGATGGGTCCTGCCCCGGCGTCCTGAGACACCCGGTGCCAGCGTGCAGGGCTGTGGTGATGATGGAGCACTGCACACTGGCACAAGGTATCTCCTTTGCTGGGGTCCTCCCTGTCAGCCTGGGGTTCCCCCGTGAGTGTAGCCCCATGGAGGTGCCCTGGGACATGAGACTGGTGCCCTGTCTTTGTGCTTGGTGGCTTTTTTCAGCACGAGGAAGCACGTGGCTCCTTCCAGATGGAGGCAGCTGCTCCTGTGCGTCTCCTGCCCGTGGCACAGGTCTGAAGATGGCTCAGGGTGCTTGCTGCTGGCTGCCCTGAGCTCTGGCACCCCAAGCAGCAGCATCACTTCCCATGCTGGAGAGACACTGGTGCATCGCCCCGCCATTGCTTTGCCTGTCCAGGGCTTGGCCACACTCCAGCCAGCCCGTGGCTGTGCATGTGTGGGTCCCCACAGCCACCCATGGCAAGCACCAATCCCCCAACTTCCCTGCTCTCTCTGCCCCACTGCCACGTTGTGGGGAGGATGTGGCCACACAGGGCACCAGCACAGATCTCAAATGAGAGAGACAGAGGCCAACCACGTGTGTGATGGAGAGCTGCTCATCCCTGTCACCATGGCTGGAGATGCTTGGGGAGTCTGTCCCCATGGCCCCGAGCTTCACCTGCCTGGAAGCAGCACATCCTGACCACGGACATGAAGCCTGCCCTGCTTCCAGGCCTGTCCAGCTGCCCCAGTGGTGCTGGAAAGGCCCCCTGTGCTGGGGACACGGGGACGTGTCCTGCTGGGCCCGCTGGCTTCTCCTCTCTGACAGCAGCTGGGACACGACGACTGCAGAACGCTGCCACTTTTTACAGCTGGGCTTTTACAGGGTGGGGGGGAGGGAGCTTTTATTGAACTGTGTTTGCATTTTTGGAGCTTTTTAAGAGACACTTTCAGCCATGAGCATCCTGCCTGGAGCCACCTCCCCCGTGGTGGCCTGTGGGGCTGAGACCATCTTTCCAAACACTCTTCCTATGCTGCCTGTGCTCTGCTAGGCTGAAGAGCATTGGGAGTGAGGGGTCAGTCTGCAGGGGGGTGAATATCCCTGTGGTTGGGCCAACATCCCTGTGGCTGGCAGCACCTCAATGTCCTGCCAAAACGTGGATCTTGGCCCCCCCAGCCTGGCCCCATACAGAGGACCAGCCCCACAGTGCCACAGCAAGGGGGGCCCAGGCCATGTCCAGCATCTGATGGGCAGGAGGCTGCAGACCAGGGGTGCTTGGAGAGCTGCACCATCCCCTCTGGGCAGAAGTGCAGGAGGGCTCAAGGTGCCAGAGTCACCACTGCAGCCGTTTTCCCTTGTTAAGGTAAATTCTTGCCCACCTAAACCCACACTGTACATCCTGGGCTTGTTTTGTCCCTGTGGGGCTGCAAAGGGCTTGCTGAAGTGCCAGCTGGCAGCCAGGGCTGTGGCAAGTGCCCACTCAGTGCCGTGGCACTTGCTGGGACCTGGCTCTGCTCAGTGCCTTGGGCTGTGGGACCGGTGCCATGGCCATGCCAGGGAGACCAGGAGCCCTGGGGCATCCCCTTGCCACCCTGCCCCGGGCTGTGCTCCCCTCCAGCCCTGCACTGCCAAGCTGTGGCACACCAGCGCTGCAGCTTCATCGCCCATTTTCTTCTTTTTTTCCTCTTCATTTCTTTTGGGGGTGGGGCGGGGGGAGGAAGGGGCGGGAGGGTCAGTCTGTCAATGTGGATGTTGGGTAATAAAACCTTACACAAACCTCTTGGGGGCTGCCTGCACCTCCCTCCCCCGGGGCAGAGAGGGTCCTGGGGACAAGGAGCCCGGCTGAGCCCCACAGTGGCACCTCCCCTCTGGCAGCAGCTGGCCCAAACCAGCACTTCATGCTGGGAGAGATGACTCCAAGCTGACTGAGCCCTCCAGGCAGATGGGCTGATGACCACAGGACACTGTGACCCCCCGTGGAACAGTTTTATTGCCAGACACTGAACATATCAACACTGAAGCAGCTGCCTGAGTCCTGCTCTGGCCCTGCTGCGCCCTGTGAGCCTGCTCACAAGTCTGTGGTGGTGAAGGTGGTGTTGAGGTACGCTGTTCTGGTGGGATCCTTCATGTTCAGGGCAGCCACCAGCACCTCCTTGTCAGTGGGCTCTGTTGGCTGCATTTTGACCTGCTGCAGGAGGAGAGTGTGGTCAGAAGGGATGGGGACAGAGATGTAGGGCAGGGACACCCGTCCTTCCTTTCCCCTCTGTTGAGGGGGGCAGAGTAAAGGACACAAGGGGTCCATGAGGCCCTGGGGACCACAGCAGAGAGAAGAAAATGCAGAGTGCTCTGTCAGGACTCCCAGCTGCCAAGCACTGGCAGCTCTTACCTCGACCTCAAAGTTGTCATCTGCTGGTGCATTTACTGTGTTTTCATCCAGGGAATTTATGCTGTGGAGAATGGAGGGTGGGAGGTAAAAATGGACCCGGGCACTGGAGAAGTGAGGTATGAGGTGACAGCCTGTGGCCTTTGGGACCTGCCCACAGAGCTCACCTGGTCACAGAGATGGAGTCCTCGTGGAAGCCCAGGTCGTGGGAGGGATCCAGTGGGTGGTTCAGCATGGGGTTGGCCCTGGTCAGGGATGGGGGGCAGGTAAGTGCTGCCCCTTGGGGCACTGCAGCCCCTGGATGTGGGGACAAGCCTGGTGTCTCCCCACCTGCTGCAGGGAGCCCCTCACTCACCCCTCAGCGTTGTACTGGTTGGTCCCAGGGATGCCAGCTCCCTGCTGTGCTGTTGCAGGGTTGAATGTTGTGGCCACCTTCAGAGCCTTCATGGCATTCAGCTTCCTCTTGTAGCTGCAAAGCCCAGGGATGGGGTAGGTGAGAGGGGCAGGGAGGAGCTGGGCTGTGGGATGGGGTGGGCAGAAGCAGGTTGGAGGATAGGGATGGGTCTGGGTGAGGATGGGGGCAGTGGGGGGTGGTAGGAGGGGGTGCAGGCAGTGAAGTACCTCCTGGTGGTGAGCACCAAAACCAGGGTCATGATGAGTATGAAGATGAGCAGGAATGCTGCCAGTCCTGCGATAACACCAATCAGCTCCACCTCCTTGGTGGGCTTTGTCACCTCCCCGGGGCCCTGGCACAGAGCAGGGTTAGGGCACAGTTCCAGCCAGGGGAACCCCCCAGCCAGCCCCAGAGGGGTTGCTGCCCTCTCCCCCCTGCCCCTTGCCTGGCCCCACTCACAATGACAGCCAGGCCCAGTTTCACCAGCTCAGCCAAGCCCACCGGATCAGACTGGATGAGTCTGCCAAGGAAAGCAGAGGTGTGAGCAGCTGGGCTGGTGCCAGCACGAGGCAGTGCCCGTGCACAACCCCAGCACTCACATGCTCAGGTCATTGACATCCAGGGCAGTGCCATTGCTGTACACGAAGTAGGCCTCCATCACTGACTTCACATCCATGCTGCAGAATCACAGAGAAGGGGGAAGTGTGGTGCTGGGTGCAGGCCATGCTGCCCTGCCCCAGGGTGACACCCCTGATGCCACCACCATGTCCCCTTCCCCCCCACCACTCACTGGGTGTCACGGGTGTCCTCCACGCCTCGGATGGCCACCACATAGACTGCTGCCTTGGTCACTGTGGTCAGGGCCCTAGGAACAAGAGAGAGGGGGGGAAGCTGGGCTGGACATCCTGCTGTTCTGCTCACGGGCACAGGAAGCAGGCAGACCCCCTGAAGCCCCCTCCTCTGCTGAGGACCTGCCTGGCCCACCCTGTTCACAGTCCATGAAGCTGAGACACAGTTGATGGGTCCATCCGTGCACCCCCAGCCCTGGCCCAGCACCCCTTACAATTTAATATTTTCGGAGTTACTCTGGACTTCTTCCACCGTTGTCAAGAACTGGAGCCGAACGCGGTAGCTCTGATCCACCGTGAAGATCTGTGTGTGAGGACCAGGGGTGAGCAGAGCTGGCTTGGGTGGGTGCTGTCCTGGGACAGGGCTTGGGGGTGGCACTCACACTCAGCACGGTCTGGGCTCTGTGCACCGGTTCCTCACCATCCTCAGCCTCCACTGTCACCTTGTACTGCCCCTTCAGAGATTCATCAAGGTTGCTGGCCACTCTGTGAGGACAGGGACACCAGTGATCCCACTGCACTGTCCCTTGCCATCCCTCAAGCTCCATCCTACCTCCATGCCTAGGCAGGGCTCCAGAAAGGCTTTGTCCCCTTTGCAGCCCGAGCTGGCCCTGCAGCAGGCAGGAGCTGAGCTGCATCCCCCTCTCCCAGCCCAGCCCAGCCCAGCCCCAGGGCCTCACCGGATACTCCCGATGTAGGTGCCCTTGTCAGGTGTTGTGGACACCCCAAAGAGGTTCTCGAAGGGCCGACTGCCCCCGTTGTCCTCCACAAGCACCACACTGACGATGGAGAAGGTGATGGTTCCCCCCAGCCCTGTGTCAGCATCTGTGGCCTGCAGGGATAGAGCATGGCAGGAGCATGGGTGGGAATGGCCCCTGCCTGCCCACGGTGGGGACAAGGGAACAAGGCTCCACAGACTGACAGATACAGGTGGGCAGCTCCTCACCTTCACAGTAGCCACTTGCAATTCCACAGGAGAGATTTCAGGGACAACCACTGCCAGGAACAGACAGATGGATGGTACAGTCATGCTGGTGAGCAGCCAGACTTGCTGCAGACCCCACACCCACACAGCCCCAGGGTTCCAAGCACCCCCTGCTGCCCTTGGCCCCACAGCCTTCATGGAAAGCACTGAGTAACCCCAGCCTGGCCCCTGCACTGCTCAGCCCTGCCCCAGGCTTGGGGAAGATCCTCGCTGCTGGTGGATGTGGCAGGGCATGTGTGGGTGCAGCAAGGAGCCCACATGATGTGCCAACCCCAGCTGCTCACCAAAAGTCTCTGAGGTGGCCTCGAAGACTGGCGCGTTGTCATTCACATCAATAATGATGATCCTCAGGGTTTCTGCAAATGTCCCAAAAGCAGAGCTCTGATCACCAACAGAGCAGCCCTGCAGCACCATCCTCTGCTTCCTGTGGGAGCTCTGTCTTCCCAAAAGGCTCGGGTCAAAAGAACTGGGGCCACCCTCCCTCTGTAGCCAAACCACCCGGCTCACAGCTGCTTGTGGGAGGTGGGAGAGGCAGTCCCAGCACCTGCCATGCCCAGTGAGGGGAAGGAGGGGGCAGTGGGGCCGTACCGTTCTGGCTGTAGCGGTTTCCTTTCTCAGTGTACAGATCCTCCACCCTCAGTGTGAGCAGGACCCTGTCACACACCTCGTAGTCGATGTCCGAGCTGTTCACCAGCACTGAGCCATTGGGTGCCAGCAGGAACCAGTCCCAGCACACGTCCCCAGCACTGCTGTCCCCCTTGAAGCAGGCGACCGCCAGCTCCTCGAAGAGCAGCGAGTGGTTGGTGTCAGGGTCGAAGGCGTTCAGAGTGTGGATCAGACCCTGCTGTGTCCCATTCTCAGCCACTGACACGTCCTGCAGCGAGCCTGGCAGGATGGTGGGGGACTCGTCATTGACATCGAGGATGTGGACTGTCACTGAGACGTTGGCCTTGTCCCCGGCGTTGTCTGCAGCCGTGTTCTCTGCCAGCACCATCAGGGTGAAGAACTTCTGCTCCAGCGTGTCATAGTCCAGCAATATCTCAGGGTCTACGGACAGCTGCCCACTGTAGTTCCCTGGCCCCAGGTGGGTTGAGCGGATCAAGAAGTTACTGGAGCCAGGGCCTCTTTCAAGCCGGAATGAAATGCGGGAATTGATCTCTGTGCGGTCGGCATCTGTGGCATTCACCTCACCCACAAAGGACCCTGCAGGTGGAGACAGACACTGAGTGGGCAGTGGGCACTGACTCAGGGCCACTGCTGGTCCCACAAACCTGGCCATACAACTTGTACCTGGAGAGTCTTCAAAGACTGAGAACTCATAGGACTGGTTGAGGAACACGGGAATGTTGTCATTCAGGTCCTGCAGAAGACAAAGCCCATGGCTGTAGCCCTTCAAGGAAACAGGATTCCCCACAGCCAGCTGGGGACAGGAGTGTGGGCACCTGCCTGCCCACAGGCAGGAGCTACACAAGCCCTCTCCTGCCTCCCTGCATCAACTATTCACTCTGCCCCCACAGAAAGCCTGGAGACACGGCTCCTCTGCCACAGCCAAGGATTCCACAGCCCCGCCCTGCCCATCCATCCCAGTTCCAAGCCCCAGCCTGCCCCAGCATGTCCCTGCTTGTGCCCAGGGCTCACCCCCACGGTGATGGTGACGTTCACCGTGGTGTTCAGCGGTGGCTCGCCGTGGTCATACACCATCACTGTCACCACCATCTGTCCATGCTCATCCTCCAAGGCTTCACGGTCCAGTGGCTCCGTGCTGTGCATCTCACCTGTGTCTCTATTGATGGTAAAGTTGTTGCTGAACAGTCCTGGCAAGATCATGAAGCCCAATTTGCTGTTGAGGCTGTCAGGCATGTCATTGTCGATGGCCTGAAAAGATCAGCGTTTAGAACAGGGCTGTGGGGCACCTTGGGGACAGTCCCTCCCCTCTGAGAGCCCTGTCAACCCCCCCACCTCTGCTGGCACATACCTGGATCTGTGTGCTAACATTCTGCCCCTCTTCCACGGAGATGAAGTAGGAGCCAATGACCACGGGTGCCATGTCATTGGCATCCAGCACGGTGATCTCCAGCACTGTGGTGCCCACCAGGCCGCCCCCGTCCCTGGCCTGGAGGTTGGCGTAGTAGATGGAGCGAGTCTCCCTGTCCAGCAAGCTCCCGTTGTGCACCAGCAGGGCCCCGGTTGTGGCGTTCACCGTGAAGACATTGTGGCTGTGGCACACACAGAGCCTTCAGTGGAGCCCACCCTCCAGGGTGATGCCCTGGTTGTGGCTGGCTCTGCCCTTACGTACATGTTCTCTGGGAGCAGCTGGTAGGTGATCTGGCCCAGGACACCGCTGTCTGGATCATAGGCCTGAAAGACAGAAGGAACCATCTGGTCAGTCTGTTTCAGCCCTCAGAGTAGTGATCAGTCTGGGGCAGTGGCTGTTGACAGTCAGCACCCAAAAATGTGGCCCTGATAGGCAAAGGGTCCCACCCTTGAGTACCCACTGGTCCTGAGTCCTTCCTGTGTGTATGGAGAGATCAGTGCCCTCAGCACAAGCTGTACTAGAAGTGCTAGGTGTGCCCAGTGCCCTGCTTGGGGATATTAGGCGTGCCCACTCCCTGCTCAGTGCCTGACCGTGATGTTTGGGGAGATGACAGTGCCATCAGGGCTGTTCTCCATCACAGACAGGTTGTAGGTGCTCTGGGGGAACTCAGGGATGTGGTCATTGCTATCGATGAGGTCAATGGTCACGGTGGCCGTGGAGCAGCAGTCTGTAGGGTTCCCCGTGTCATTAGCAATGATCTGCAGGATTGAAAAGGGATTGTGTCTCACACGAGCCCCCAAACATTAGAGAGACCTGTCACACTGCAGCCCAGCTCCCCTGCACCAAACAAACTGCCAGGGCAGAGCCCTGCTCTGCTCTACTCCTGAGCTCTGCAAGAGAAAGGCCATGTCCCCACTGTGCCCCAATGCAGGCAGGGAGCAGGAACTGCCTCCACAGAGCAGGCCAGCCCTACAAGTCCCACCTGCACCACCATGACATGGCTTATCTCGTAGTCCACTAAGGATGAGTTTTGCACCAGGATCTGGACTTCCCCTGCGCCCACAATCGTTGTGGGGAACACAGTGAAGGCGTTGGCATTCGGACCCTGCAGGGTCAGCTCAAAACTGCTGTTGATGCCCTGTCAGGGAGGGACAAGAGCCAGGGTGAGTGGTGCAGCAAGGACAGACACCAGCACCACAGCCCAGCACCACGGACAGGCTCCTTCCTACCTTATCTGGGTCGTAGGCAACAATGTTGAGGTTGGACACAGGCAGTCTGGTGGAGGAATGCTCTATGATGCTGCCTGTGAAGTTGTTCTGAGCACTGGCAGAGAAGTCACAGCTGGACAGGGAGCAGTTGTAGAACTGGGGCTTGTTGTCATTGACATCAGTCACCAAGATTGTCACCCAGGTGCTGGCCTGGGCCCTCTTGCCGTAGATATCTGGGTGCTCCTCACGTGCCTGTGGAGGAGGAGAGAGCAGGTTGGAGGGGCCCAGGGAGAGGAAGAGGATGGGGTTCCCCTTGCTGTGTCCTACTCACTGTGACTTGCAGCAGCACTTCATCACTTGGCAGCTGCTCACGGTCCAGGGGCTCACTCACAGTGATGGCGCCCGTTGTATTGTTGATAACAAAAGGAACACTGGCATCTAGGACAAGGGGACAGCAGGAACCAATGGTAGCCACCGGGAAAGACAGGCCTGGCCCTCCCTCTGCCAGCAGGTCAGGCTGGCAGAGCCTGGGTGCCCAGAACCAGTTTCCAGGGTACCCCTTGCCGCCTGACCACCCCTCCTGGTCATCCCACTGTGTCATCCCCTGCCTGACCCATTCTGCCCCATCACTCACTGGTGATGATGTAGGAGATGTTGTCATTCACCCCTGTGTCTTGGTCCATGGCGGTGACAGTCAGCACAACGGTGCCCTGTGGGGACATGGCCATCAGGGGAGGACCCATGACATCTCCCCCAGGCCTGGTGGCCCAGACACTTCAGGGCATAAGAGCCCCCAGGGAGGGCCAGGGGCAGGGACATGACACTGGGGCAGGCAGGCTCCTGACCAGGTCACAGTTCTCAGGCACAGAGCCCGAGTAGGGCTCATTGAGGAACCGTGGGTCCAGGTTGGGCACGTCCGTAATGGTCAGGGACAGGTAAGTAGAGCTCTTCTGGATGGTCCAAATGTTGTGCAGCCATCCCCCACCATCCTGAGGAGCAGAGCAGAGCGCCTGTCAGTCACACAGCCCCCTTACCTGGCAGCCCTGCACCCCCAGCCTGGATGGTCCCCACCTGGGCGAGGATCTTGATCTGGTAGAAAGTGTTCTTGGCATAGTCCAGGGAACCATTGAGCACCAGACTCCCATTGCTCAGGATGTAGAAGAGCTGGAGATTGTTCGTATTGTCTGGGATCACCTGAGCAGGGGACATCAGCCTGTGTCACCAAGGCAGGGAGCAGAGGTATTGTAGCAGAGATGGGGGCTCTATCCCCATCCTCTGCCAGGCTTGGCCCATGGGGACCCCCAACATTTACACCCAACCTCCTGGCTCATCCCCGGCCTGAAACTGAAATCACCTTCCACCCACTGCCCAAAACCTCCCTGCACCCCCAGAGATATGAGTCTGCCCTGGCTGTGTCCCCCAGCACTGCAGCAGCACAGGGGTGGCCCAGGGATGGGTTTGGGTATGGTAGGACCCCCTCCACAGTGCTCTGTGCTCACCTCCTGGATGCTGTAGCTGACTTTGGAGGCGTTGCCAGTGTCACTGTCATTGGCAAACACGGTGTAGATGATGCTGTGCACAGTCGTGTTCTGGGCACACAGGGGGTGGTGGTGACAGAGCAGGGGGTGACACTGGGCCTGGGCCCTGCCAGCCCTGCCCTGGCATGTTCAGGGCTGCAGGTACTGCCCAGTGCCCTGGGATGAGCTGCTGCCCTCGCTCAGGCTGGGCAGGGGCTGGACCCCCTCCCCACCCTCCCTGCGAGGGGACACCCCAGCCCTGGAGCTGCTGCATGGGGTCAGACCCAGCCCCACGCCCCATCTACCCCTTGATCCAGAGGCACGGTGTGCTGGGCTGGCAGGCAGCTTGGGCACACCCTGAGCTCATTGCAAGGGCAGAGTCCCAGCTGTATCAGGGTGACACAGAGGCTCCCATGGGGAATTGCCCTGGTGACAGAGTGCTCCCAGGTGCTGGCTGCACCACGGGCAGCCCCACGCCCAGACACAGTGTCACCACACACCCAGGTGTGAGCTCACGCTGCTCCCAGCCCGTTGTTGTCCCACTGCTGGCACACCCATGCCACAGCAGCCACCCAGCACCCCTGCCCTGCTGCCCGTGGGGCTGGGAGGTCCCAGAGAGGTACCTCGGGGATGACAGCATTATATGGCAGGTGCTGGAACACGGGGGCGTTGTCATTGCGGTCCTCCACGATGATGGTGACTTTTTTGGAAACCTGCCAGGTGTCAGAGAGGGCACAAGGGTGGGGTAGTGGGAGATGGTGGCCAGCAGAGCTGGGTGCAGTTCTGGCACCCCATGCCCACCCTGGCTAGCCAGCCAGCATCACCCACCCGCTTCCAATTGCCTCCCCACTGAGCCTTGTCCATGGGGGCTCCCTTCCCCCTGCAGCCCCCCAGCCCTTGTCCCAGCACTCACCTCATTGTTTATACCATCCCACACTCTGGCAGTGATGGTGAGCCTGGCCTGGAGCTGAGGGGACACAAGGCAGGGCTTGGTCAGGGCCAAGGTGAAGCTCAATCCTTGGATGGCTGAGCCCCAATCTCTGTGTAGGGCTGAGCCCCAACTTCTGTGAGGACAACTTTGCCTCCAGGAGCTGGGTTCTGGGGCCAGGGAGTGACCCACAGGCTCTGCCCTCCATCCCCATACCCCCAGATTCTCACTCAGGCTGGGACATCTGACCCCATGCTCTGCCCTCACCTCACGGTCCAGGGAGTTCCTCAGCGTCACTCTGCCTGATTTGGAGTCCACAGAGAAGTAGAAGGCGTCTGTCCCCCCGATTTGGTAGGTGAGAGGGTCATCGTCCAGGTCATAAGCCTCCAGCTGGAAAGCAAACTGGCCTGGGGGCACAGGCAGTGTCAGAACCCCCCAGTCCCTCCTCTGACACCCCAGGTCCTTCTCGAGACCCCCCTACTCACCCAGCTCCAGGTCCTCGGGCACGTAGAAGAGGGTGGTATTGAGGATGGGGATGGTGTTTGCTGAAACTACAGGGAAGAGGAGCTGAGCACCATCACTGTGCTGGGCACACCCACGTCTGGCAGCACCTCCTCAGCTCCAGCCCAAGATCCCAGCCGTGCTTTGGGTCTCCATGGCGGGCAGGGGAACCCCCAGCCCTTGTGCCCATCCCACACCCGCAGCCCCCACGCTTTCCCTGCTGTCCAGCCCTGCCCTGCCCTGGATCTCCAGTGGGGCAGGCAGTTGATACTGGGGGTTGAAAGCAGCTCCAACACCTCCCCCCCAACCACCCAGATGCCAAGAGAGTCCTTACCTGTTGCCAGGAGGAAGGGGAGCAGCACCCAAGAGCGCCATGCCATCCTGCCAGGATGCCTGTGGGCACACACCAGGGAACAAGCACCTGAGAGACTGAGGCTGGCCCCCAAAGCCCTCCTGGGCAGCAGCCACCAGGCCGGGAGAGGGGCTGGTGGGGACAGTCCCCTCTGCTGAGCTGGGCTGGTGGGCAAACCCCAGGCTGCACGCTGCACTCCTGGGCACAGGCTCCCTGAGGACATGGCATGGGAGGACAGGGGTGACTGGGGGACACCAGGAGCCTGTCCTGGCCATGGCTGGAGGCTCCACTGCTTGTGCCCAACAGGGCCTCTCCAAGCAGAGCCTTGAGTCCAAGAGTAACCCATGGTGTGACCAGGGTGCCTCCCTGCTTGCGCCAGAGCTGGCTCCTGTGGGCAGCTCCACAGCTGACGGACACCCCCAGCCCCCCCATGCAGCAGGGTGCCCCTGGGGGCTGGGACAGGGGCTGACATCCCTTACCTGTGGCTGTGTCCCTGGGGATGCTGCCTCTGCTCTCTCATCTTGACACTGCCAGACCTTTGCCTCCTGCAGTAAACATGTTCATCAATCATTAACTGCAATTAAGGGGTGAGAAATCCCTCCCCCCTCGTCTGTATTCCTTGTTCTCCTCCTGCAGCTCCCACCCAGCTGGGCTCCAGGCTCACTCCCCAAAACCAAGTCCCCAGCTCTCCATGCTGGGTGCTGTCCCTCAGCATCCAGACACCACAACCTGCATCCATGGGACCCCCAGCTCCCTGAAGGGGTGTGGAGCCTGCAGGGGTGCAGAGGGATCCCAAACCACCCCAGGAGACCAAAGAGGGGTTAGGGAAATGCCCTGCATCCCCTGGGCTGGGAACACTGGGGTCCTACCAGGACAGGGGGTGGGCACCAACCTTGTGGTGTGGCCACTGGGGCGGGTGCCTGGGGCCCTCTGCACCCCCTGCCACCCACTCCCCTCCCCAGGAGCTTGGCCCAGCCTCCCTGACCTACTTCAGACCCGCTGGGGACAAGGCTGGATTGTCCAGCTCTGCTCAGGCAGAAAAGGGCTGGGAGGTGGCGGTGAGGGGGCACGGCCAGCCTTTTGGACCCCCACATCCCTGGCCCTGTTCCCTGGGGAACCCACAGGGCCTGGATACTGGAGGAACTCTGGAGCGTCTCCAGACACCCAGCCTGCTCTGAGGTTCCCATCTCACCCTACACCTGGGTCAGAGCACCCCCAGAGAAGGGGCTGCAGGGGACAGACTGTGAGCACCCCTTAGCAAAGCTCTCCTGAGCGGGTCCAGGAGCAGCCCAGCTCCTGCAAAAGCTGCTCCAGGACATCCTCACAGACACCCCGTGAACTGCCTGTGGTCACCCCCAGTCCCCCAGGGCTGTCCCGGGGTGCCTCCCCTGACACTCCTGGGGCTGGTGCTGGACACTGTTCTGCAAACTGTCCCTTTGTGTCCTGGGGCACTTTCACACCTCCCAGGGCTGTCCTGAGACATCCACAACTCCCTGAAAAGCGGTTGTAGCCAGGTGGGAGTCGACCTCTGCCCCCTGGCAACCAGTGAAGGTTTAGGCTGGACATCATGAGGAATTTCTTCACGGCAAGGTTTGCGAGGCACTGGAACGGGCTGCCCAGGGAGCTGGTGGAGTCACCGTCCCTGGAGATGTTTAAGGCAAGACTGGATGTGCCACTTAGTGCCACGGTCTAGTTGGCATGGTGGTGTTGGGTCATAGGTTGGGCTACATGATCTCAGAGCTCTTTTCCAGCCTAACTGATTCTGTGATTCTCTAATTCCTGGGACGGTCCCAGCTCGGTGGCGGTGCCGGGTGTGCGCTGCGGCTCGGAGCATTACGGCCGGTGCAGTTCGGCCGCGCCGCTCTCGGGTTCATTACGGCAGGAGGCGGCGGGCGCGCCCATCTCCGCTGCGCGGGGGGGGAGGCGGCGCTGCGCGGGGAGCGGGGGGCAGCGCGGCGCGGCCGGTTCCATCGGCGCGGCGGGCGCGGGGGCGCCATGAGGCGGGGCTGAGGCCGGAGCGGGAGCGGCACCGGGACTGGCACCGGCACCGGGACGGACACGGAGCCCGGCGGGCCCGGCCGCCGCGCCATGCGAGCGGGCTGAGGGGCGGGCAGCGCCGGGGCACGGCACCGAGCGCCGGGGGGCGCGCCTCCCGAAGGTACGGGGCGCGGCGGCGGCCGCAGGCCCGGGCTGTGCGGGGCAGGGCCGGGGCACCAGGGGGAGGCGGCGGGCAGGGCCCGGGGCTGGGGAAGGGGGGGGGGCGGCCCCGGGGCAGAGGGACGGGGAGGGCGGCGGGCAGGGCCCGGAGCGATGGGGCGGATGCGGGGCTGCGGGGCCCGGTGCGGCGGGCGGAGGAGCGAGCGCGGCCCGGTGCGGCGGGGGCGGCCGGGCCGGGCCCGGTGCGCGGAGGGGGCGGATGGCCGGCGCGGGCGGAGGTGGCGGCTGCCGGTGCATTGGGGTTCGGGGGAGCGGCCGTGAAGCGCAGCCAGGCCCGGTGCAGCCGCAGGGCGGTGGGAGGAGCCCCCGCTGCTGGGGGAGCCCCGCGGGGACAGGGGGGACAGCGCGGAGGGAACAGGGGCGCTGCTGCCCGTGGGGGCTGTGCGGGCCTGCCCCGGCCGGAGCCCCTTCCTGGGGTCTCCCGCGACCCCGGCCGAGTGGGAGTCAGGGGCTTCTGCTGAGGTGGTTGTCTGGCTTCAGTTAGGGGCTTCTGACTGGCTGTGTCCGCGTCCCGCTTGGCACCTCGCGGTGTTCCGTCCGCCGTTCCCCCGGACCCGGTAAACTGTGCCAGCTCGGGGCAAGCTCCGGTGTGGGACAGGGGACGGGAGGGGAAGTGGTGAAAGTCTTCGGAAAGTTGTCCCTGGGGAGGAGGTAGGAAACAAATGAGTCCGAGGTGACGGGGTGGGGGTAGTGGCACCTGTGGTGGTGGCAGTGGCGCAAGCCGTGCTGCCGGCCCGGCAGGATCTGTGCTGGCACCGTGGGCTGTGTGTGGGCCCGTGGCAGCCCTGTCCCACCGAGGACGTGTGGGACCGCGTTGTGGGCAGCTGGGATGCGCTCCAGGGTTTGCTCTCTCAGGCAGGAGTTGAGCTCTGTGGCTAGGCAGGTGCTGTTTCTCTATCTGGGGACAACCCCTCTTTCCAGGAGCTTCCCAGGAGTGTGGCTCTGTTTTGTGCTGGTACCTTGTCCATCAGCTCTGCACCGGCCCCGTGCTTCAGCACAACTGGCTGTGTGTGCCTGCAGCTCCAGACATCATCCCTGTGCTTGCCTTCTGGCTGTCCTGTGCCAGTGCTTTGCTCTGTCCCCTCTACCACCTGCTCCCAGGTCGGCTCTGATGGCCCAGGACCTCGAGGCCCCCCTCGAGGTGGGGTCCTGTGACCCGCGGAGATGCGCAGGGCAGGGCCCGGCGGGGCAGGTGTGTCCCCGGGGCCAGCAGGAGCCCCGGGAGGAGGAGGAGCAGCTGTCGGAGGAGAGCCGGCTGCGTCTGATGTCACTGCGGTGCATGGTGGGTAATTATGCACGTTGCAATGAAAATAATAAGGCCGGCTCCATAGTGGTGTCTAAAAATACTGCTAATGCGGACTGCCTGCTGGGCGCCTTTGTTTGTCACCTTTGGGTGTCTGCTCTGGGGCTGGCCGGGTGCTGTCACACCCCTCGAGCAGTGGGTTAGGTTTAGCAGGTGAAATGTGGACCCTCCATTTCCCCCCATTCTGGGACACGGTGCCAGTGGAGACAGGGCAGGTGTTGGCATGGGAGGTGAGGCAGGAGGCACCTGTGTGTGTTTGGGAGGCTCCAGTGCCACCTCCCTGCACACAGCCATGCAAGGAGTCCTGGTGGGATGGCAAAGCTTTGTTCCCCTAGCCTTGCTTGGAGCTGGGCACTCTCCAAGTGGTGAACAGAAATCTTTCCTGATATCCCTTGGTGAGTACCAGCTGGTTCGAGTACAGATCAGGATTTGGGCCCTGGTGGTGTGGTCTGTCCATCACTGGCATTGTGTGGCCAGGGCAGAGCTCACTGGAGCTGGGGCTGCCGGACCTTCCCTCTGTGGCTGCCACCATGGTGCATCCGGGCACTGACAGGACTCAGACTGTGGCAACTTGCTGCTTTCTGGCTATGCAGAGGTGGGAGGGAGGGATATGTACCTGGAACAGAGGGAGGTGATGTGATGGGTGCTGGGGAGCACCTGGGTGCTGGCCAAGGCCTGCCCAGCATTTTGGTGTCCACTCTGTGGGCTCTGCCTGGATGCTCTCGGTGCAGCTCTGGCTGCTGCTGTGGTCCCTCCATCTGCTACCAGGCTTTGGAAGCTCCTGCTGCAGTGGAGGGAGAGGCTTGCAAGGGTGGTGAGAGCCATCTGGAGCCTACTGGCCTGGCAGGCTGGCAGGGGGAAGGTGTTGTGTGGCTGGGCAGCAGCAGAGGGCTGGGAAGGGCAGGAAGCACTGAGCCCGTGTGCCTGGGTCTCAGTGACGAGTCTCGTCCGCTTTGTGTGCAGGGAGGTCACAGAGGTGGCAGCTGCTCTTGGTTCCCAGCTGGTGCTTGTGGTGGGCTCTGGCTCCAGCTGTCAGCTGTGGGAGCTGAGCCTTGTCCCTCTTCACTGTGCAGCAAACAGGGAGATGTCACCCTGCTGGCATGCTGAGCTGCTTCACCTTTAGGATCACGGCTGTGTTCTTGGGGCCCTTCAGTGGAGAGGGAGTGTCGCTGCTGCCTCTGTTCTTGCCAGGTGCTCACTCCGACCTCTGAAGCCACGCATGGCAGTGGTGTTCCCCTGAGCAGTGAAACACGCTGTCCCTGCCTGCTGTGTGGCTCCCTTTGGTGAGTGAGGAACAAGGAATGGGATGGGAGACTTTGTGAATCCCATTGATCCACACCATGGAAGCTGTGTGTTTGCATCTGCCTGTCCAGGACCAGGGCCCTGTGAGGGGAATTGATCAAGCTGTAAAACCTAGAGCCAGCTAATGAAATAGGGACTATAGATTTTTATTTTAAATGGAAGAGAGTTTAGGAGAGATTTAATTATCCTTGGTTTATGGACCTGTTAGAGGAACGAAATAACAGCTGGCAGGTAAGGGCTGGGCTTCATCTTGTATCACTTTTCTCCCAGGTTGTCTGCAGAACTGCCCAAGTCCTGCCACCCAGGGTAGAGTAGGGAATGATGTAAAGTCACTTGGAGCAGAGTTAGACAGGGTGAAGTCCTGCTTATCCTGCTGGGTGTCCCTGCTTCCTGCTGGGAGTACGTGTGCTGAAATAGCAGAGGGGCTGGCCCTGGGCAGCTGGGGCTGGTGTAAGAACAGCTGTCCTTGGTCCCTGGGGCTTGGTGTGCTAGTGGACAGCAGAGAGTTCGGGAGCCCTGTACTCACTGGGCTGTGTCCCTCTAGGTGTCATTTTCCTGAGGCTGTGGGCACTGAGCTCTCACTGACGCTCGTGTGCCTGTGCAGTGTGTGGAGTTTGTAAAGGAGAGCTGCAGAGCGCTGGGATTTGCTGGGCTCAGCTGTGTGTTGGACACAAGCTGTAACGCTGTCACTACAGCCACTCCTCCTGTGTGCATCCACTCCACTGTCACGTGAGGCTGGCCTCGGGGCACGGCTCGGTGCTAGTGGCAGGCGGCACGGCGCTGCTTTTCGGCAGAAGAGCCTGGATTCTGGATGCTTTTGGGGTTTTCACCTCTTTGTTGAGGAGCTGGGACACAACATTTTCCCACGATCCCGTGGCTCCCTGCTTGGACCAGTCTGGAGAAGCATGGTTTGTCACCAGCTGTGTGTGGGTAATTGGTTGGCCAAGGAGTTTGTGTACCCACCTTGGAGGCACAGCCTGTAGGGTGCCAGGGGTGCCAGTCTGATGTGTCCAGAGGCTGCTAAAGCATCCAAGGAAGCTGCTGGTGCTGGGGAGCTCTCCCAGAGCCCTCCGACATTGATGCAGGAACTTGGGAGAGCTAAGCCCTGAGCCCTGTGGTCATGGAGCTGCATGAGGATGTTGCGTGGCTCCCTGAGACAGGTCAGTTCCAGAGGGGAGCAGTGTGGATCTGTGGTGTCAGCTCTCAAGGGTGTTGGGAGAAATCAGCCTGCTGACTCTCTGGGCAACAGAGCTGCACCATGGTGCTTATCCTTTCCTCCACCCTTGCACCTGCAAGTCCTCAGCATTTCAGGGCAGGAGCTGTTTCCTGGAGAGCACAAGCAGACCATGGGTCTATGTCCAGTGTGGCATGTCTGGGTTTTCTGGAGTGGGGTGGTTTGGGAGGACTCCACACTTTGCTCTGTGTATGGCAGAGAGTGAGGTTGAACAGTGTCCCTAACAAACAACACTCGTTGCAGGCCTTGGGAATATTATTTTCTAGCTGCAGGCCGGTCCCTGGAGACCTCCTCTCACTGGTTGCAGAGCTGTAGTTCTGGGTCTTCCTTGGTTACCCTGGAAAGTAGGATTTTAGCTCAGCCATGCAGAGCAGAGGACTGGCCTGCAGTACTGTGTGTTAGGAGCTGCTTTCTCTCCGGTGAGGCTGTCTTGGTGATCCAGGCCTCTGGCATCTCTCGCTGTTGCCCCTGGGAAGGGAGGGCCCACGTTCTGGTCCTCCTTCCCCCAAGCCTGGCAATGCTGAGGCGCGGTCCCCTCCGGCAGGTTGTCTTTCCCCTGCTGTGCTGGTGGGGCTCCCTAGCTGTATTTGCATTTTGAGACAAGTGTCTTAGTTGGTTTTCTCTCCATGCCTGTGCTTTGGGAAAGTGGTGAACAATAAAAATCTGCCGTTGAGAGCTGTAGCAGAGGTCAGGCAGCTCCTGTGCCCCAGGCTGCTCTCTTGTCACCACAGTTGTGCTTTGTGCACGGGGGCTGTCAGCTTGAAAGTCATGTTTT
Source organism: Camarhynchus parvulus (assembly GCF_901933205.1). Lineage (NCBI taxonomy): Eukaryota > Metazoa > Chordata > Aves > Passeriformes > Thraupidae > Camarhynchus > Camarhynchus parvulus. The sequence continues at coordinate 14,835,592 of NC_044583.1, read as the reverse complement.
TGCTCTTAAAACCAACCTCAGGCACTGGTGGGGGGTTCTCTGAGTGTACGGGGACATATTGCAGCAAACCTCCTCTGCACGTAGGGTAGTGGTCACTCCCTGTTTTGGTGCATCTTATAAGCAGCCTTTTGGCACATTTTTAATCAAGGACAAAGGAGGGTAAATGGTTGCTGAAAATCATGAGTTTCTCTGAGCTCCTTTCTGAAAATGATCGTTGCAGATTGTCCGTGTCCCTGCAGGCTTCTTAAAATGCAAAACAAACCACCCAGCCCAACTTCCTGACTGTCACTAGCGCTTTCAAGAGACGCTTCGTTTGCTGAGTGGTAACGAAACTGCTCTTCACCATCCACCAGCTCCTGGCTCTGCCTGTATCCCTTTGCAGGAGCTGCTCTGACCGAGAGCAGTGGGGAAGGTGTCTGGAGCCTGGCCCCTCCTACCCTCAGCCACTCACTTGGCAGATACCATTAACACTGTCCACAGCATGTAGACAGCAGGCTGGACTCAGAGAGATACTTGTGGAGCGGTGACAGATGAGCTGGGGACTCCAGGGATGCTGTGTGGGGAAGGAAAAGAGGGGTGATCCTTCCTCCCTGTGCTGGCTCTGTCCCAGGAGGGATTGGGTCTGGTTTAGGAAAGGACTGTCTGAAATGAGAACTAAAAGTGAAGGGCAGAGGAGTATGGAGTCCTGAAAAGCAGTGTCTTGTAGTAGGAAGGAAAGGAAGGACCAGGGAGGCTACCCAGGCAGGTTGGGGATGGACATGGTGGCATTTGCTCTTTTCCTCCCACCCATGTGCAGCTGAGCTGTGGAAGTGGCTGCTGCAAGATGCCTGGACAGACAGAGGTGTGTGTAGTTCAGCATGCTTCTGTTCAGGGCAGAAGAGGCCACCCAGGAGAGAGGAGGACACAACCCATTCCTTGATGCTGCTGAGCTACAGAGGTGGCCAAGCTGGACTCAGTTGCTGCACCTGCAGCCTTCTGGTCATGCTATTCAGGTTGTGCTGGTGTTTCTAGGGCAAACGAAGGAAGGTGGAGATCTCTGCAGATTATTTACCCTGTTCTAAGGAAATGAAGGCTTGTTGCAAGCTTACTGTTTATCTGTGTTCACTCTGCTTTGAACTTGCTGGATGGTGTCAGTTGGGGTAGGTGTCAGGTGTGGATTCTGCCTCTGAGGTCTTGGCTTGCTACAGGCTCTGGCTCACGGGGAGGAAGGTGCTGCTGGTTCTCCCTCTGCAGTGCAGCTCAGCCATGCTATTAGACATCAGAGAATCCACGTGGGAGAGATCGACAGGAAACTGGGCGTTATCAGTTCCGCTGCCTGTGCAGCTACTCGCTCCTCATGTCAGCATCCTCCACGTGTGTGTGGCTGGAGGCGTTTGATGGGAGTGCTGTCAGCCCGGGGGTGGGAGTGGGTGGCGTGTGATCATGGCAGAGGCGTCCTGCCTCCACTGCCAGTGAACTCAGCTCCACCCGGTGTGTGGAGCAGGGAGGGAGCTCCCCCATCTCCACAGTGGAGCACTTCACCCTGCTGATGTTGGGGTGTCCCATGTCCTCTGGTGCTTTTGTTGGGCCTTGGATAGGGTAGGGACACTCCCACTGCTCCTCCCTCCCTGCAGTCTGAGAGCTTCTGTGTTCTTGGTGCCAGTTTCTTCATGCTTTTTTTCTAGGCCCTGGGGAGAAAAGAGTAGGATCTGGGGCCTCTTTCTCTCCCTGGACTTGTTTGAGAGGCCCAGGAGAATGTGGAGATGAAGCATTGCTGAGTGTTGGGGAGAGCACAGGGCAGAGCAAGCCTCCAGTGGGAGCTGTGCTCTCACCACTGGATCACCCTGGCTAATCCTGTGTCAGACCTGACCTATATATGGGGCGAGGGAGGTGGCATGTCTGTGGCAGCAGATGGTCTCTTAAAGAGCCTGGGCTCAGGGAGACTTTGTCCTGCTGGCCCCTGGCTATCCTGAAGGAAAGGATGGGCCACCTGTCAGCTGTAGAGCATCCAGGTTCAGCCTGAGCAGCCCCTGCACGTAGAGAGCTACCTAAAGCTTACAGGCTGTCCCACTCACCAGGGGTGTCACAGGTCTCTGTGGCTGGACTGGGATCCCTTGTCCTGGCCCAGAAGCATTGACTAGCCTTACCAGCCTTGCTGTAGCACCCTTTGGGCCCCTCCCATGGCTTTCCAGGCAGAGCTCTGTACTTGGGACAGTGTGATGTTGGAGTCTGTGTGCATGGCTGTGTCCCTGAGACAGTGTGGGCAGAGCTGTTTCCACACGCTCTGATCCTGTGGCTGGATGTGTGGTGCCCCATCCTCACTGGGCACAGCCGTGTGCAGTGTGGCTGTGCCAGGGGAATGATCCAGCCTGGCTGGGCAGGGAGTGTGAGCAGCGTGTGAGCTGTGTCCCATCGATGGCTTCTCCTGATGCGGTCCTGAGGACATCGATAGCTGCTGCCCACGGGGAAGCTGGTGATGCTGGAGCGGGTTTGGAGGCAGTGTTTGCACAGATATCCGCCATCTGTGGCCTCTGCCTGGTGCTGCTGCTCTGCCCAGGATCAGACCAGGTCCTGGCAGTCTTGTGAAGGTGCAGTGCTGCCTCTGCCCACAAACAAGGTCAAAGGACAGAGTGCTGTTTTCCTTCTCTTCCCTGTAGTTCCCCAGCTCCTGAAGCAAAGAGGCTGTAGTAGAACAGACCTGGAGGGTGGTTGTTCAGGTTTGGGCTGATTCAGTCCTTTGGCTCTTCCTGCTGGAGTTCTTGCCTGAGTGCGTGGCTCTGACACCATCACAGGTCTGCCCTGCTGTGCTGCCTTCCTGTTCTGTGTGTCCCCTACCATGGGGACAGAAGCAGTTGACCGTGGTGCTACTGACAGTCATGGTAGAGGGATCTTGGCCCAGATCTTGGCTCTATGTCCTGGAGGATCCTTGAGCCTGGTGTAGTTCCTCCTGCACACCTGGATTTGGGGTGAAGAGGTGAGAGCCTTGAGAGGGGCCTGAAGGGACCTGGGCACAGGGCTGGAATAGAGCAAAGCTGAATCCGACTGCTCATGGCAACAACGAGCTACTGAATTGTTAAATCGTCAATCTGAGGTTTTCTTTGAAAGGGGTGATGCTACAAATTAATTAGCTCCCTTTTGGTTGTTAGCACTTTAAAGCCCAGCTGTCAGGGGAGGGCTGGTTTATAGGCATTACATCAGGGCTGCCGGCTGGCTCGCTCGCCTACCTGGGAATTTCTAAGTGTGCGTTGTAACCGGGGGAAATTTGGCTCGGATGCAGCATCTGGCGCTCAGTGAAGCTGCTGCGATGTGCTGTCCTGAGCACGGGGATTTGACTGGTGCCTGAGCGGTGCTGCTGGGGCACACGGGGAGCCGCTGGCTCGGCCTCTCGGTGTGCAGCTCCCGGGGAGCCGCTGGCTCGGCCTCTCGGTGTGCAGCTCCCGGGGAGCCGCTGGCTCGGCCTCTCGGTGTGCAGCTCTCAGCGTTAGCTACCAGCCGGGTGACTCGCTCAGGTGAGCTGGAGGTGTGCAGATCGTCCGAGTAGTTCTTGCTTCTTGCTTAATTAATATGAGATAATAGGAGGCTTTTCTGAAGCAAAAGGGGCTTTTCTGGTGCATAAAAGTTTGAACTGGCCACAGATGCCCTGGGAGAGCTGTCGGTGCGGGCAAAGGGTTCGATGTCCTAAGCGGGACCGGAGTAGCTCCTCCAGGCTCCCGTCCGAGCGCGGAAGGTGCTGGGGAGCCGAGACGCTGCTTCCCCACCCCTGTGCTTTCTGCCCACCAGCACAGAAGCACGGGCGACTTCCGAGCACACGGGACTGCCGTCCCCACGGCCCACCGGGCCCACGGAGCTGCCAGCCCGGTGAGCAGGGGCTCGGGAGAGATGTGGCGGCACAGCCGCAGGTACGGTGCCACCAGCCTTAAGGCCTGTCCCAGCGGGGCGAGGTGGCCGGTAGCGGCACCAGGCCACTGGAGAAGGACGGTGTGTGCCCGGTGCCCTCGGTTCTGGGCCCAGCCCGGTGGTTCCGGCCGGGGGTCGCTGCCCCGCGTGGCGGCCCCGCGCTCCAAGATGGCTGCGGACCGTGACACGCCTGGTCACGTGGGACGCGCGCGCGCCGCGCCGCCCCCCCCCCCCCCGGTGCCCCCGGCCGCCCCCCTCCTCCCCCCGCGCCAGCCGCGCGCGCCCCCGGTGCCCCCGAGCGCCGTGACTCGGTCCGGTGCGTCCCGCTGCTTCTTAAAGGGACAGGCGCCCCCCGCGCACCCCGGCCCGCCGCGGCCGCCCCGCGCCGCGGAAAACAAAGAGGCACCGGAAACAGCGGCGGCGGGGAGGGGGCCGGCCCGGCGGGAGGCGGGCGGGAGGGAGGGAGGGGAGGGCCGGCGGCGGGCCGGCGGGGGGCAGGCCCGGGCCCGGCGTCGGCGAACAAAGAGCGGCGGGAGGGAGGGGGGGGGGGCGCCGCAGCGGCACCGGAGCGGCGGCCCAGGCCATCGGTGCAGGTACGTGCGGGCCGGGGGGCGGGAGCGGGGCGGGGGCGGGGGCCGCCCCCCGGACCCCCGACGGCACCTGCCCCGGGCGGCGGCGGCGGGGTCCGGCGGCCGCCTTTGTTATTGCTTTTGTTTGGCGCCGAGCACATGGCCCCGGAGCGGCCGCTCTTAAAGCCACAGATCCGCACCGGCACCGGCAGGGCTCCGCGGCGGGGGGCGCGGGCTGGGTGCGCTCCCGGCTGCCGGTGGCCGCGGTGCCTCCCCGGGGTGCTGCACGGTGGGGCGCTCCGTCCGTGCGCTCCGGGATGTGCTGCTCGCCCCGCCGTGCGCCGCCGTCCCGGACACCGAGGGTCGGGTTCGGGTCTGGGGGTGGGGTTGGGAGTCGGGGTCGGCCTTCCGAAGGGGCTGCCGGTGCGGCGGGGCCAGCGGTGACCCCGCTCCCGCGGGAGCTGGCGGCGCCCGCCTGGGAGCGGCGGGGAAGGGGCTACGGGAGAGCTTGGGGTGCCGGGACGGAGCCGGCGGTGGGTGGCAGCGGGGCGGCAGCGGACCCCCAGGGCGGGCGGCTCCCCGGCAGCCCCGGAGCCTGGCTCTGCCCGAGCAGATGGCACCGGGCGTGAGCGCTGGCGCGCTGCTAACTTTGTTCTCGGCGGGGCTCGGGAGCCGCCTCCCCCCGCCCCTCCGAGGGGCTGCGGGACCGCGATCCCCTTCCTTTCGGAAACGCGGTGCCCTCCGCGGGGTCACGGTCACCCTGCTCGGCGTGGCCGCTGGCTTCCAGCTGCGGGTGCGGAGAGAGCCGGGTGTGCCCGCCTGGGATAGGAGAGTGGGCACCTTACGGGTGCTGCTTGTGGCAGGACGAGGCCCGGGCCAGCGCTGTCCTGCAAGTCAGGGGTGCCGCGATGCCGTTGTGGGGTTCCAGGAGCGCAGGCAGCCCTCCGCTCTGGAGGTCCCAGGAACAGGCGAGCCTCTGTATGGCTTCAGTGTTCCTCTGTGGACGTGCTGCCCATCCCCAAGCCCATTGCTGTAGTGCTTGGTCTGGAAGGTGCCCGCTGGATCACACAGGGCCTTGGCACCACGTGTGCTCCGAGAGTGAGGATGTGGAACTGGAAGCAGTAACCTCAGGGAGGCTTCTTCAGAGTACCTGGGTTGTTGCTGCATTTTGGCTCCCAGCCCACTCAGGGGCATATTGCAGCCGGGCAGAGCTTCGAGGTGGGCAGAATAAACTCCCTGTGGAAGGAACCTCCTGGTCAGGCACACTCCCTTCCCTGGTGACAGTCGCAGACAGGTTCTGGGAGGGCTCAGCCTGTGGCTTTGCTTTTCTTCTTCCTTTTTCCTACCAAAACAAAGAGAGAAATTTGCTTTCAGCTTCCACAGTAATGTGGAGATGAAGGTGAGGTTAAGAAGAGACTTGTATGTGGCACAGGACTTGTCCCAGTGGTTGTTGATACCCATCACCCAAAAGTGACATTGCAGCTTCTCTCTGCTGGGCTGAGATCCCCTCGCTGAGCAGCATTTCCCCGGGCTCCAGGTCCCCGGAGTGTCTTTCCTGTCCCGGGTGTGTCTTTGCCATGGGCACTGAGGAGGTGGTGGAGCTGAAGAAGCTTTGGGGGGGACCTCACCAGCCTGCAGTGAGCTGGATTTAGGGGCGTGTGGGCTGCGGTGCCAAGGCCGTGGCTGCTGCCGTGTGCTGGCCTGATGCTGTGGAGGCCGAAGGAAGCTGGGCAATGGAAGGGTACCCAGGGAGGATCTTGGATACACATGGAGGCAAGGAAGGCCGTTTTGGGACCTGGGGAAGCAGACACTGGGGAGGCCCAGCCCCAAATGCAGATGTTTCCTCTGTGCAGTGCCAAGGTTGATTGGGGCTGAGGGGTTGAGCTGTGTCCTGGGGAAGGGCTCTGGTACAGGAACACCAGTCAGGCTGGGTGCAGGAGGGGAGATGGGGCAGGGCCAGGGCAGTGTTCCCACTGTCCTACTGCCTTGGGGAGCATCTGGGGGAGCAGAGCTGCCTCCAAGGCTTCAGCACAGGCTATGCTTGTCCCCTGCTCCATGGGGATGTGTGGCTGCACCCTTTTGGCAGCAGGGAGTTGACAGAGAGGGGCCATGAGCCCTGCAGCCACCACCAGCCCCTGTGCTGGTCACTGGGGTAGCAGTGTCACTCCAGAGTAGGATGTGCAGGAGCTCAGCAACAAAGAGCACCCCCCAGAACAGCATCAGGGACCTGCTGGAAACTCCCCATGCCATGCTTAGGTTCCCTGTTGGCCGGTGAGCAGGCTGGGATGCTGCCACAGCCAGAGGGCTCTTCATCATTTTCTTTCCTCTGTGCCAAAAATAAGTGCAAAAATAAGTCTCTCTCTCTCTCTCTTTGTGTTGTGCATGGGAGGTGACTCTGGCCATGAAGGGGAGGAACAGTAACAAGGGAGTTGGGAACAGGCTCTTCCTAGCCCCTCTCAGGGCCATATGCAGCCCCAGGAGATGGGGTGGGTGGGAGAGCAGCAAGAGCTGCAGCTGTCAGCACCACCATCCTTGTGAGGATGGAGCAGCAGCCTGAGCGGTGGCGGGACAGTGCCATGACCCGCTGTCCCTCTTGCAGAGTTCAAGGTGCTGCTGTCTTGCCCTGCCTGGAGCCTGAGGTCCCGTGTGCCCACCCGCCTCCCGACGTCACCAATGCGACCATGGGAACTGGCAGTGAATAGGCGGCCGCCCTCTGCCCCTTTTGCCCAGCGCCGTTTCTCGGGGGGACCCTGCAGCAGCCCCGACCACCTCCGGCGAAGGTACGGGCTGCAGGGCGGTGTGGAGCCCGTCCCCTGTGCACATGGGGCTGTGGGGCTGGTTCTCTGGTCCTGCTGGGGCAAGGCACCGGCTCCCAGTGGGGCTTGGGGGGACATTGACAGGGAAGCACATCCACCTGGCCCACATGAGGGGTCCCTGGGGAGCAGGGGTGCTTTTTATGCTGTGGACACGGAGAGGGCACTTGCAGGGTGAGCAGAGAAGCTGGTTCTGGAGCTGTCCAGCCTGACGTGGCCTGGCACAATGCCCTGAGTATCTCACCCTGGCACTGGGCTGATCATCCTGTAGCCATCCTGCCTGGGGCTGTGGTGCCCCTCTGGCCTGGGGGGTCACTCCTGCTCTGTTTCTCTCCTGCGGTGGCCCCACAGCCCCTCTGCCAGGCGTCAGTGGGGACGACGCGATCGACCTCTGGCAACCCTGCTGGGCCAGGATGAGCCCCAGGTGCACCCTGCCTTCCCCCAGCAGCCGCACATCCCTGTAGATGAGCCCCGCGCCTACGCTCTTCCCAGCACGCCGCCACGAATGCTTCACCCAGCCGCTCACCCACCCCACCAGAACCCATTCATGGTGGATCTGCATGACCAGGTAGGTGCTGCAGCCCCCACCCCCCACTCCTGAGCATGCTCGTGTGGTGTTCCTTGGACTGTTGTCTGGAGTGGTGACTTGTCCTGGGGTCCCCTCTGGCCACGTGCTGCTGGAATCACCCAGCCCTGAGCCTGCTGGTGCTCTGGTCCTCTGAGATTTAAATCTTGGGGTCCCTCTGCCTTCTGGGGATGTCCAGGGTGGTCCCTGCTCCTAGGGGCTGGGCACAGTCCCCTTGTGGGGTTGTTCATGTGACAACTGTCATCATAATCCATGGTAATGGTGATGTGTTGGAGGCTGTGTCAGCCTGTCTGTGTGGAGGAAAGAAGGGCTCAAAACTCCCTCAATTTGAGCCCTCACTCAGCCCATTCCTCTGGCCACACCAGCAGGATGGGCATGCCAGCTGTTTTGTCCCAGTGCTGAGTGCCCAGCGTCCTGCTGTGACCCTGTCAGGACTGGGACAACTCAGACAGGGCTGTACCCTGACTGTGCCCTCGGCACCTTGTCCTTAGGTGCACCAGGGACCTGTCCCTCTCTCCTACACGGTTACCACCGTAACGACACAAGGCTTCCCCATCCACGCTGGCCAGCACATCCCTGGGTGCAGCACCCAGCAGCTCCCAGCATGCTCAGTGATGTTCAGCGGACAGCACTACCCGCTCTGCTGCCTCCCACCCCCGGTGAGTCACAGCAGGGGACGCCTGGGGACAACCTGGGCCGTGAGTGCCCAGAGTCCTCTGGGTACCCAAGCCCACTGTAGTGCAAGTTTCTGGGAGCACAGGGTCTTTTGGAGGCCCTGGGGAGGGGGCAGGGGTGTCTGACCCTTGTTTTTCGCTCTGTTTCTCCCCACAGCTGATTCAGGCATGTGCCATGCAACAACTTCCCGTCTCCTACCAGACATTCCCCCCCATCATCTCCAGCGACCATTACATCCTGCACCCACCCCCACCGCCAGTGCCCCCCCACCAGCCGCCCCACATGGCCCCCCTGGGGCAGTTCGTACCTCTCCAAGCCCAGCATCCACGTATGGTGAGTTGGGGTGGAGGGACGGGCTGGGGACATGATGCACCCACCACCCTGGGGTCTTGTCCTTCTGCAAGCCCTGTGGGTCTGAGCTAGGGGTGGTGGGCAGGGTGCCTCTGTCTTCATAGCCTCGGGGAGGCGTAATTTGGGATGCTCCTTCCAGCCTAACTCTTTCCCCACAGCCTCTGCAGAGGATAGACAATGATGTGGACCTGCGAGGGGAGCAGCACCCCATTGCAGGCTTCACATACCCTCCGTCTCACCACGCTCCCACGCTGTCGCCCTCCATGCCGCTGCATTACCTCCCCCATGACCCGCTGCACCAAGAACTGCCATTTGGTGTGGTGAGTCCCCATCCTGGGGAGGGGATGGGAGCACTGTGGGGCTGGCACGACTCTGAGTGCCCCATCTCTCCCTGCAGCCATACCCCCACATGATGCCCCGGCGGCTGAACACCCAGCGGTACCGGCTGCAGCAGGCGCTGCCCCCACCGCCGCCCCCTCCGCCGCCTCCTCCGTACTATCCGAGCTTCCTGCCCTATTTCCTGTGAGTACTGCTGGGGATATTCTAGGATGTGTAGGGCACGGGAGGCACTGTGGATGGGGGCCACAGTGGCACTGTGATGGCACAGGGGGCTGTGCTCTCTGAGGGGTGCCAGGGTGGATGTTGGGGTTTGCAGCCCCATGCTGACTGCCCTGTCCTTCCCCCCAGTTCTATGCTTCCTGTGTCGCCAACGGCCGTGGGCCCCACGATCAGCTTAGACCTGGACGTGGATGATGTGGAGATGGAGAATTATGAGGTGAGTCTGCTTGGCTTCCTCATAGTGATGGGATGGGAGAGCTGGAGGGGTTTGCTGATTGCTGTGCTGGGAGGGGGAAGCCTGGAGGGGTGCTGTGCCAGAACAGGAGATGAACTGAGCTGGCCTCTGCATCTCCCTCCAGGCACTGCTGAACTTGGCCGAGCGGCTGGGGGAGGCCAAGCCGCGGGGACTCACCAAAGCAGACATCGAGCACCTCCCGTCCTACCGCTTCAACCCTGAGAGCCACCAGTCTGAGCAGACCCTGTGAGTGAGCTCAGGGTGCACATGGGGGGCCTGACAGGGATTGGAGGCTGTGGCTGGCAGTGGGGCTGTACTGATGGCTGCTTCTCCCAGGTGCGTCGTGTGCTTCAGTGACTTCGAGGCCCGGCAGCTTCTCCGCGTCCTGCCCTGCAACCACGAGTTCCACGCCAAGTGTGTCGACAAATGGTTAAAGGTACTGCCTGTGCCTGCTCTGGGGAGCAGGCTGGCTTCTTGGGGTGCTGTGGGTATGGGGTGCTGCCTCAGTGCCCTGCACGCACGGGGAGCTGGGGCCGAGCACTGTGCAGGGCTGGATAAGCCACTCCTGGGATGTGGTTCCAGCCTTGCCAGTGTTTGCTCACTTGCCCCCGTCTCTGGCTGCCCGCAGGCAAACCGCACGTGCCCGATCTGCCGGGCGGACGCGTCGGAGGTGCAGCGGGAAGCGGACTGAGGCTGGCGGGCGCTGTGCCGCACAATTCGCTAGAGGACAAGGACGCCGGGCTGGGGTGGGGGCTGCTGCCCGCTGCTAGGGCCTGACCCTGCGCTTACCCCCCCTCCCCAAAGCCTCTCCTCGGATGTGGTGAGCATTGAGCAGTCTGGGCTCCCGGCCAGCCCTCCTCCTCCCCGCCGGGGCACGGACTCAGCCGGACGCCTGCCCGCTGCGCTCCCAGGGCCCCGAATCGTGTTGTACTGGAGGCGGGAGGTGCGTGGCCGTGCCCTCTGCGCTCCAAAGACGCTGTTGTTGCTCCATCACTTTCCAGGTCTTTGTACTCTCCTAGGGAATTAGTGGTTTTTCCCTTTGTCACTATTTTTTTTTTTACGATAGTTTTTCTTCCCCCTTGTTTCCTTTTCATTTCCGTCATGTTTTTGGTTCCTTGGCCGTTTGCCCTAGGGGCACGCAGGCGGCTCCTCCCCTCAACGTTGCTCTCGGAGGACGCGGGGAGGAGAGAGGAGGGAGCGCTGCGGGTTTGATGCCGGCAGCACCCCGGCCCCGGGGACAGCCGGAGAAGGAGGCTGGCGGAGTGTGGCCAAGGTGGGACACCAGCAACCCCACGGCGTGGCTGGGGCAGAAAGGCAGGAACACAGGAATGCCTGTCCCTGCTCCTGTGCGCAGCCTGGCACGGCCTCTCTCCTGCCTCGGCTGCCCCGGGGAGCCCCAGAGGGCTATGGCTGCTTGGGGTGATTCGCCAGTGGGAGGATGGTGCTGGCGCAGCCCTGGCCCCTCTCCCTGTTCATTCCCCTGTGCCTGGCCAGCGCAGCTCCCGGGGCCAGGCCGTGTGGCATCCCGCAAGGCAGCCAAGCTTGAGGAGGGGACACCAACCCCATCCCTAGGGCTTTGGGCATGTGGTGTCCCCGGTGTGCTGCCCGGCCCCCGGCTCCTGCTCGTATCTCTGTCCCGACGACGTAAATCAAGGTAGCCCCGTGCCCCGTCCTGCTGGCTGGACGGCGCGGTTTCCCCGGCCGTGGGCAGCGAGGGGCCGGCTGGGCTGCGGCCCCCAGAGCGGGGGGGTTTTATTCATAACTTCGTGGAGTATTTTCAGTGCTACCCTGGCCTTGGCCCGGCTGGTGCAGGGGAAGCTGTGAGCGGTCCCCTTGCCACCGTATCCCCCCTGCCCTTGCAGGCGCTGCGGGAGAAGCCGCCACGCCGCCGCCCGGCTCCATCAATCCCGCGTGGCCGTTGTTTTGCATGATTAATTAGCGAGGAGGGTGACGGGAGGCGGTGGCAGGGGTGGTGGTGAGAGCACCGCCCTCCCCTCCCGGCGCGTCCCTGACGCCTGGGAGCTTCCGAGCGGACGCCAGCCCTATGTAAATGTTCACAAATATGCATGCATGTCTGACCAGCTTGGAACGTGGTCTTGGCTACGTCTAGCCGGCTGTGGGGTGAGGGGGGTGGGGAGAGGGGTTTTTGTGCTCAGCTGATACTGCCATGCACTGTACTGCACATGTCCGCAACGCCACAGCAGGACCGTGAGACTTTCAGGGCCGTCCCCGCGGGGTCCGCGCCCGCGGCGGCGGCGTGTGCAAGGGACCGGGGCGGGAGGGGCGGCTCCCCGCGGGGCGGGGGCAGGCGCGGGGCTGGGCCCCGGCGGTGGCTCGGCCGGCTGCGAGGTGAGGGGCCGCGCCCGGCACAGGGGCGGGCACGGTGGTGTTCCCCACGCTGAGGGCCAGAGGGCAGTGCCAGCCACCGCTGGGCGGCCCCGAACGCTGTCCGGTCGGGCGCGGGGGTGGCGAGCAGTGGGGGGCTACGGGCCGGCTCCCCCTCGCCGCCCTTTCCCACCTCTCCGGCGGCCGGAGCATCGAGGCCGAGGGCCCCGGCCCGGCGCCACCCGCTCCGCCGTGGCACGGGTGCCGGCACCGCTGGGCTCGGTGCCCCTTGGGCAGGACCCCGGCCCCTTCCCCGTCCCTCACTCAGTGACAGATAACCAAAGGAGTCCCCGGCCTCGCGCCCCCGGAGACGCCCCCTCCTCCCCTCCCGCCCTCGCGGTGCCCAGGGAGCCAGGAAAGCCTTACGGTCCTTTGACGGCGACTCGAAAGCTCACAGCTCGTGTGCTGCAGAATTTATTCCAATGAGCAGCTAAAAGTATCATTTAAAAAAAATAACAAAAAGAAAAAATGACAAAAAAATACTAAAAAACAATTATTTAGGGTGTTTGTGATTGCTGACTGCGCTGTAGATACCACTGTTTACCAATGAATTCCTGTGGTGGGATAGTGGACTGTTTACTGTTCTATTATACCAGTCCCCGGGCCCTCCGGTGGGACCCCCGCGTTCCCCGCGGCTCCCCGGAAGGTGCTAGGACGTGTGTTCTGTGTTAGAAAGTTTTTATATATATATATATATATATAAATATATATATATAATTTTTTTTGCTCTGTTACTTGCACATTTTACAGTTACCTCATTTTTCCCATGTATGTATTTGAAAAAAGGCTAATATATAGAAAAAAAAGGTTCTTAAAGCTCTAAAAGTGTTTGTTTTTTTCCATTCCATTGGAATCATATTGGTTTTGTAGCATTTAACATAACTAGTATGTTGTATTATATATATGTGTATTATACTGATTGAAATTTTTAACAGATTTGTACTTTTTTTAAAATGAAAGTTGCTAGTTCTGCTTGACCAAGTAGTGCAATCATTATTTTTTTTAATGTTGTGGCTGATTTTGAGAGGGATATTCACTAATAAATGTATGATGTATACCAACATGCTGGGCCCAGCTCTTGTCTCCATGGGGGCTTGAGGGGAAGAGTGGGGGCCAGGGATGGGAAGGAGCTGCTGCAGCTGGAAGGGCCCTGGAGAGAGGCTTGGAGGAGAGCCTGAGGGTGGGAGCAGGACTGGTTCTCTGCTTTGCCCCAGCAGGATCTGGTTTTGAGCACCACACGCCCCCTCCTTCTCACCCAGCGACCCCTCACAGCTTGCACAGAGATGGGAAATTCCTCCTGGCTGCCATCCCAGGACAGCAGAGCTCCCTGGGTGGCTCCAGCCGTAGCAGTGGGACACCTTCCACCTCTGCTCCATCCCAACCCTCCAGCATTCCCCTGCCAGGCCAGGGAAGAGGCTTTCCCTGTGTTCCTGCCCATGGCAGGGGGTGGACTGAGATTTGCTTTGAGATTTCTTCCACCCCCAACCATTCTTGGCTGCAAAACAGGTCACTGCAGGAACAGGCTCCTAACCCTCTGCCTTTGGGCAGCCCTGGCTGAGCCTCTGGCAGGAACCAGCCTTACAGTCACCTCCCACACCTTTTCCACCTCCCACCTGCTCCACGAGGGCTGACCCAGCCTCATCAGCTCCCTCCCTCCCTGAGCCCAGAGCTGATGCCACAGGAGGTGGCACAGCAGCAGCTGCAGCCCTGCCATCCCCCGTGCTGCGCACGCTCTCATCTCCAACAGCTCCATGGGCACCAAATCACCAGTGTGAGACCAGAAGCTCAGTGCACCCACACTCCTGGGAGCCTCAAGTGCCACAGCAGCTGCCCCCCTCCCTAGGCAGGGCAGAAAGCACCAGCACAGACATGCTAGAGGCAGAGTTTATTACACTACGCAGGCTAAGAACCCTGGGCAAGGCCCCACATGGGTAAGAATCGAACCAGCTCTTTATCAAAAAGTTAATACTATAGTCAACCCCAATCTCCTTTGGTCATTACAAAGCAAGAGAAATATTAAAAGAACAGTATTTATACACAGAGGGAAGCTGAAGAGAGTCTGTCCAGCCCTTTCCCCCCACCCCAATCCCAGCACATTCCGGTGCTCGGTCTTGTGTCTCTCAGGAGCAGCAGAGTATCAAATCTTCACAAGATGTTGGGTTGCTGGGGTTTTATTATTATTGTCATCAATAAAAGCAATAATTACCAAGAGCTGCCATTCCTGTTCCTCCCCAGGGAGGGCAGAGGGGCGACACCAGCTCCCCTTGTGTGCCCCCCGGTGCAGGGGATGGCCGTGTGTCCTCTCACCAGCGCACACACGCAGCACGGCTGGCACGGGCCATGTGGTCTCTGATCCCTCGTTTGTACGCAGTCTTTTAAAAAAAATATTGTATTATAATAATAATATGAATTTCTCTTTCCATTTTGTGTCTTCTGGAAAAAAAAAACCAACGAAAAAACAAAACAAACAAAAACAAAACCAAAAGGAAGTGTCAATCGTCCGTGAGGTCCTGCACAAAGAGGACTTCCGTGTGGCTGAGTCCTGCCTCCTGCAGCGTCGGGGGGTTGGGCCACTCCTCTGTAGGGAGGCAGGGCAGGACACGGCGAGGGAAGTTGGCCTCAATCTGGAACTTCTCAGGGCTTTCTTTCAAGGAGAACAGGAAGTCGTGGATCACCTGGGAAAGAAGCACAGAAATAATTGCCAGCTGGGGGAGCAGTGACACAGCCAGAGTGAATCCCTGGCATCTCGTAGGGGAAGGCTCCCAAATTTGCACCATCACTGCACTGTAGACCTGAGACAGCCATTTCCTTGGCACACATGAAACTGGACTTGGCATAGAGCACTGTGGAGGACCAGACTGTTTCTGACTCTTCCTACACCTTTACTTCATGGGGAGCAGTGGAATTAGAATAGAATATATATATTCTATATAATTACAGAATGTTAAGGGTTGGAAAGGACTCGAAAGATCATCTAGTCCCACCCTGCTCTGTCATGGGCAGACACCTTCCAGCTTTTCAGGAGACAAAAAAGCCTCTGCCACTTTTTCTCCTCTTCCAAGCTGGTGGAACCAGGCCCTATAGCACTCTCCTTACCAGGGAGCAGCTCTGCCTGCCAAGGCTCTCAGCAAAGGTCACCATTTGGCAAGTCCAAGGGAAAAAAGCCACCTGCAAGTCCCTTTACCCCATGTTCTGGAAGGCCCCTCAGCTCTGCCCCAAGCTCACCGTCAGTGACTGTGTGAAGTGGAATCGCCGCTCCACTCTGGAATCGTTGGGCAGCTTGAAAATGATCTTGACACTCTCTGGGTCATCGGGGTGTGGTTCTGGAGGAAGGCATTCTGACCTCCTCTCCTTCTCCTCCTGCAGTGTCTGCAAGGCAAGGAGGGAGCAGGAGCAATGGCTGTGCACTCAGCTGACCTTTGTGCCTGTCCCCTGCAGCACAACTCCTCCAGGAGCCTCGGGAATGCTCAAGCCCCAGGCAAGACAAGCAATTCCTCCTGCAGGCCAGGCATCCCACAGGACACTGCAGCCCCTCCTGCAATCCCTCTGCTCTCACCTGCCGCCGCCTCTCCTCTGCCAGTTTTTGCTGCTGCACTTCCTCCTCCTTCTTCTTCTTCCTCTCCCTTTCCTCCTTCTTCTTGCGCTCCTTCTCCTGGTCTGCACGCAGGGATGCCAGGTATGCCTCGTCCTGCTGCTGCCTCAGCACTTGGGTTTGGTTCCTCTCTTCCCTGCAAACACGAGTGGGAACTGGTCAGAGCTAACAGGCCCTGAAGTGAGGGGATGGCAGGCTGAGGGGAGGCCCAAGGGTGCAGGGACAGCCTCCAACTCACAGAAGCACACAGCAGGTATTGCCTTGGGGTACCACAAGCTCCCAAAAGGCCAAGCCGGGTCCCCACAGTCCCTCACAATCAAACTGATTCCCAAGGGTGGGTAGCCCTTTAAAAGGCTTCTGAACCTCTGCAGCTTGACATAGCTCACAGACAGCACAAGAACAGTGCCTAGGATTCTTGCCTCATATCTGAGACTCTTCCTGGTTTCATCTCCTTCAGGTAATTCCTTGCCCATTTCACAAACTGGAACATTTTACTGGGACCCCACATAGAGCATGGGGCAGAGGAGGGACAGACACAAAGTTAAATGGTAGGATCCTGTTTTGGATGTAACCTGTACATCCCTAAGAGTCACCAGGGACTTGTGAGGCCCCACCAGAAAAGCAGCCAGAGCTCAGCACAGCCAGCCCAGGCAGCAGCACACAGCTGTGGACACCAGCTCTCCTGCCTGCAATGCCTTTGCTGCCACTTGGATCCTACTGGTTATTGTCCAAGCTTTCCCTGCAAAGCTCCAGCATGCCAAAGGTGTGCTCCAATTGCAGAGAACAGAGTACTCACATCCACCTTTCAGTGGTGGGACTGTGTGTGCAACACATCTGGCTCTCTGGCTATAAGACAGCCTGAATGTATGGACTGATGGTGCCCCTGGTAAGAGGAGAGCCCGTGGGCTGTGTTACCGAACGGGAGGTGCTGAGCTGTGTGCCTACACAGGGTGTCTGAGGGAGGCAGGGGACAGAGCAGAGCCTGCCTCAGCACGGTTTGTGCTGCTGGAGCTCTGGTCCCACCCTACCTTTCCAGGCGCTCGGACACCAGGTATGTCTGGTTGGCATCCATGATGAACATCAGCTGGTTGATGAGGTCATCAGCCTGGATGAGGCCCTCCAGCCGCCCAACCACGGTCATCCTGCGGTCCTTGAGCATGATCACGGCCAGGAACGGGTACGTGTTCTCCCGCAGGGCCTGCGACACTGAACAGGCACAAACATCACCACCCCGACACGAGGGCCACCAAGGGTACGGCACAAGGGTTCCCCATCACTGAGGGCCAAGGAAAGCACCTTCCCCAGATATTCTCTTTTCCAAGGCAAAAAAGGCCTCAGGCTCCATTTTGAAAATCAAACCCTGTAAATTAGCAAAGGGAGGAAATGGCTTTGGGAGCACAAATACTGATGGGAAAAACCCCAAGCTTTCAAGTAACCAAAAAAGGCTCTTTTAACTCAAGCAGGAAGGAAGTAAATGGCTCTGAATGCTCACTGAAAATGGGACAAAGCCATGGGTTTAAACTGCAGTAAGAGAAACACAGGACAAGTACATGTAAACATTTGCTCAGGTGATTGGGGATGGTTGGACTCTAGAAGAAACTGTCATGGGGAGATGGCAGTACGTCCACATTGAACATTTCTGAACAAATTTAGGTTGGCTTTGCTGGAGGCAGGTTCTGTCTGAAGCAGGGAATGGAACAGATAATGTGCTTAAGCTACTGTTCATATATGGCTGTTGATCCCCCCCTTAAAACATACATGGTACATCATGCAACTTGGAGCTTCTGTTACAAATGGAGCCCCCCAAACAAAGCCAGAGCAGCTCAGGGGTCAAATGGAAGGTCATGATCCCTTCCAGCTCTGCTTCCCAGGCTGTGACTCCAAAGCATTGCAGCAATGAAACAGGAATAAGTCAAAGACTGTCTCCTCAGAGAGCTGTTCTCTCAAGTTGTTGATAACTGGGAGCAGAACTATGGAGCCAAGAGTGACCCAGATGTAGCATTTTCCTGACCATGAAACAGAAATGGTGGAAACAACACAGGAGCCATTAACAGAACTTTGGGAAAAAGCTCCACTTGCAGCAGATCCTTACCAAACTGCTGTCTGGCCAGGTATCAACAGCTCTCAAACACTGTGGGCTTTTGAGGAGACACAGAGATTGGCTGTGGATTAAGGTGACTGTCTCAGAAAGGGAAAGAATGCACCTAACAAGTCCTTCCTGCCCTCAGGCATCACAGGAGCCAGGGTTAAGGACAGATCTAGTTGGATACTTGTTTCTCCACTCAGTTTATCCCCAGCACACACCCACCAACTCCCATTGACAAGGCACTGAAAGCAGCCTAAATGCCCACAGCAATGAGCACAGAACTACAACTGCCCAGAAACACACAGAACTGTGGAGATGAAGATCAGAATGTATTTCCTTGGCATCCGAACCTTTGAGATATCCCAGAAAACCAACACATGTATTTCCCCATGTGATCCTGAAATCTGTTGTATTTTGTTAAAGTAGACAAGAGTGTGTTTCACATGTGTAAATCTGTCAAAGAGCATCTGGCTTATTCCAGACACAGAAGGGGACAGGTAAAGCCCAGGAGGGACACACTCACCTCTGTATCCCTCTGGTTTATTGGTTGAGCAAGCCCAGAAGAGCATTCTAGTGTTGATGAGGGTGATGACCTCAGGTGCACACAGTGTATTGCTGGGGGATGAGAAGAGACCATGTGAGGGAAGCTGCATTTCAAATCCAAGGACAGCTCTTTGGGAAATTCTCCTACCTACCGGCAGAACTCATCTGTGTCTTGGTGGTCATCCCCGTGCAGATAAACCAACAGGAAGCGCAGCTCCCGCTTGGCATCGTTCAGTGCCTTGGCAAAAGAGCAGAGCAGGTAAAGTTACACAGGATCTGGGCAAGGGGAACGCAGCACCCACAAGGCCTGTGTGACCCAGGCCTTTACTCTGCCACTAGAGCGGTTTGAGTGAAGCTGCAGGAGGATGAACCTGCCAGACCTTCTAAATGAGCCTTTATTTAAGAGGGCTACAGTGGTGTTCTCTCATGTTCTCTCAGGATGTGGCTTTGGGGAACACCGAACTCAGAGTGAAACAGGGTAGGCAATGACAGAGACTGACACCTCAGCTGCCTCACCAGACTCAGCTAGCAGTGAAGAACCTCCTTCACCCCTTGCACTCACAGTGGCCAAGGCAGAGCTTTCCCTTGAGCCTGCACAGGACACAATCTTCAGATCACATCAAATGAAAATTCTATTAAAACAGGTAATAAATAATGCTGCAGGCCTTCCAAAAACCAGACAACAAAGAAAAGAATCCCTCCCTTTCACATCTATAGTGTCTGGATTCCACCCACCCAAGAGCATTTTTAACAAGACCACTGGATAAGTGCACAATATGCTCCCTGTTTTCCTGGCACTGAGTTTTGGTAGCCTAACCATTCCACAATTACTTGAGTTTGGATTCCAGGAATGAAAAGAGCTGCAGAGGCGGTGAGCTCCATCACTGTGGAGCAGACAGGCATTGACAGTTTTCCCCCGGGCACTTGGGAAGCAGTGCTGATCCAATGTCTGATGGGATGCTCTGCAGGAGACCCTTCCCTCAGCCAGGCTGAGAGAAGCTGTGCAAGAGGCAGTGTCCATGGGGATACCCCTCTTCTACAGAGAGCCCCCTCAGGTTTGATATATGGAACACTCACCTCCCATAACTTCTTAGGGGCTCCCTCTCAATTTTGAGGCCCTGAACTGTTGTGAAGTTGCATTGTGATACAAGCCCAGGCAGTTAATCCCAATTTGGGGAACAGAAGGACAGACTCTGGCACAGTACACCAGTTTATAAAAACAAAGGCAGGATTACAAAGAAAAGCTGTCGGCTACAGAGTCACACAGACGGTCGAGGAACAGCCAGAGTAGCTTTGCTTTCCAACTTTGCAGGCTTGGCAAACCATCAAGCCTGGCAGACACTGGTTTCCCAGTACACTTGTTCACTAGCTCTCCATTACCCTGTTAAGAGAGTTGGGGGATAAACGCTGGGCTTGTAGATGAAAAGCAATTTTGCCATGTAGGCCCTGATACCACGTGGCAAAATCACTACTCCCCAGGACCTAGGCACCAAGACATGACACTGACCTGGCTGTAAGTTCCCTGGTAGAAGACAGGGTGTATCCTCCCATATTTTTCCTCAAACATATGAATAAACGAAATAATGTCACCCACTGGATCGGTGACCCGACTACGAGGATCAGGGCGTATAAAACGCAGAGCAAACCTAGGAAGGAAGCAAAGGACACCGGAAATTCAGCTCACTGACTTCTTGAGGCACAGGTTTTCTTTTCTACAGATAGTCACTGGGATTCATAAAGAGGAAAAAAGTCATAGCTGAGACCCTTGAACATTTATAATCCGAACCTAAACTGGTATCCGCTCCAAACTGGTACCACTGCTACAGAACCAGCCCCCAATGAAGATTCCTCTCATGCCAGGGATCAGGAAGGATCCGAGTTCTGTGTGATTAAACAGCTTCAGCTTCCTCTGAAGCATCAGGCATAAGCCACACCAACAGTAGGAGGTTTTAAGAATTTAGTCAAAGATGGGCTGTTAAAAGCCACACAGTTTTCTCCAGATAACTTTGAAAACTGCATTTCTGCTAATCCAGAACTAACAATTCCAATGTACAAAGAGTTGCAGAAAGAGAATATTACACTATGAGTCCTATGAAACTGTCATTCCTCTGAAGCTGAAAAAGCTTCACTGCAAGGCAGATATCAGTGCTGTTTAGTTCTACTGATGCACAGAAGATACACTGAACTTTGGAAATGTCTTTAATGGGGGAAAAAAGTAATATAACAGGGAAACTGCCAAACCAGGGCAGATGGCAGGACTGCTGGCTATTTACCACCACTACCATTCCCTTTTCCCTCTATCAATGCTGTAAAGGAGACAAGGAGAATCAGTGCTTTGGGGCAGTAAAAGGAGAAGAGGCAATAGACACCAAAGGGAATAAAGCAGAGATGTTTACAGTTTGGGTTTTGCCAAATAATGTCCAGGAATTAGGGCAGGTTAATCTGCAGCCCAGCCCAATGGGACATGATTCTGATGTTTGTCCAAGAATACCAAACAGCTGGACACTGTTTTGCAACCCCTTTGTGTGGCACTCAGACTGTAAGGCTGAGTGGAGTTAGAGATCCAATTAAACACTTCATTTACAGAGCTGCAAGGTGCTCTTTTTCTCTGTAACAAGATTTATTTCTTCCTGAACAGCATAGGAACTTTACAAGGCCACAGATAATGCCAGTTAAGGAAACAAATGGAAAATCTGCCATGAGGCTTAAAGATCTAAGTGACAGAGATCCAGCCAAATCCGAGCTAGTGTGTTCCCTGATGCAGTCAATAATGAGTCAGCACAAACAAGGACTTACCTAAATATATCAAGTAATGTGTAATAGGTGAATCGGAATGGAAGCATTATGAAGTAGTAACCCCATCCTAACAGGCCCTGCAATTACAAATAAGGAATTAATTTTCTTAACTATACAAAAAGACTAACAGCACCAAGTCTTACAAGTGCTCATGCAAATTTGTTTGTAAAACATTAATGAAAGTAATACTGTATTCTAGTTAATACACATTTAAGGGGAGCTCTAAAAAGAAAAACATTATCACTGCCACATGGAGGGGACAATTCTTTGTTCCAGTTCAACTGATCTAAAGGCTTTACTACACCACAGCAAGACAGTCTATGACAAAGAAAAATGTCCTCATACTGTGAATCACAGCATGGAGAAAATCTCCACAGCAGTAACAGAAACTGAAGGAATAGCTCTACATTTTGTTTTTCTAAGATAAAATATTTAGAAAGGAGATAAGGGCATGCAAAGAAAACAATTTCTTTCCCTGCTTGCAAGTTCTGTATTCACAGAGAGTCAGCCAAGAAGCAGGACAAAATCCACTGTAAGATAACTTGCCCTTGGCTGTGGCCTTGAGACAACGTAGCTGTAGATCCTGTGGTCAGCTGTATTGACCTGCAAGGGCCGCAGTGGAGGAGGATTAAAGACACTTGGGACACCCTCTTGCTCGTTCAGTCGGTCCTGCACAGCTGCCTTTGACAGAAGAAAGAGCAAAGGGAGGTTTCAGGCATTTTATGATTTTTATACTTTGGACAGTGACAGTGGGTATTACTTGTCCACAGCCCCAGGGCACTGGATAAGCACAACTCCTGACAAACAGGAACCCCCAGTGCTCTTTTCCACGTGGAAAGCCTTCTCCATGGCAGCCAGCACACAGGCTCCACCGGAGGCCACATCCTGTGCCACTCAAGGGATTGTTCACAGCCATAACAACTCTGCTGTGTTTGGCTGAAACCAGCTCTCCAGATGTGTGGAGATACAGCTCTAAAGAGCTACTTGGGTAAATCCAGGGGGGGACAGATTCATCTTACTGGTAGGGCCCCCCTCCCACAGACGGCTGCATTTAATCCAGGTACTTGGAAACTGCTACAAGTCTCATTTTCAGTGGTACCTCTATGTTCCAGTTGTGCTGCTCCAGAGTGTGGCGACATTGGTCCATGGACTCTATGCCAGTCAAGTCCTAAGGAAGGAGAATAAAAGCAGATGAGTGCCAGAAGTGCTGCATCCTAACTGCTCTTAACAAGGGATGAGCACATGGTGGGAGTTACCACAGGACATTATCACAATGCTCCGTTTTTAAGTGCCCTGCTCTGAGTTTGAGAGCAGAGTGACCTGTAAACACACAGGAGGCCTCAAACAGGCCTTTGCACTCTGCCAGCACCAGCCAACTCTCAGTGTGCCCACGGTCTGTCACTACAACAGCACTCAGCACAGTCAAGGGTTTAACACAACACTGCCCACAGGCTTCACTCTGAAAAGATGTGCCAGGCCAAAGCCCTCAAACATCTTCTTGAACTCAAAATACTGACAAAGCATTTCTGAAAACTCAAGATGACTGTTACTCCACCCACTGCCAGCACAAACAGAAACTAAAACCAAAATGAGCCAGGCATTACTGAAGGTGATGTTCCAGCACCACAGGGGAAGTAAAAAAGCATAGTAAACAGTGTAGTAAAAAAAGCAGGAACAGTCCAACACAGGTCCTGAAACAGAAAAAGTCCACACACACTGACAAACCTCAAAGCCACTGGGTGTATTTTAGCCCTGTGCCAATCAGAATTTCTGCACAGGAGATCAAATAATTGTGTCTGTTATTACAGGAAGCCACATCAATATCTCCTGAACAGAGACAAACGTTTGCTGAAGGGAACACCCCTGTCACTGTGCCACAGAAACATCTCTCCCCACTGCACTTGCTTTAAGGCCTGAGCAGATGTTTTTCTTGCTTTCTTGAAAAGCCCCTGACGGGCTCCTGACAGGCTGACCAGTTAAGAATGCACTGAATTGTTTTTTTACTGGAAAAGGATGGTGCATCTATTCCTCTCCCTGCCCCCATTCACACATTCCACATGCCATTTCCACCCGAGTAACAAACACTGTGGACAAATGCCCTATTCAATCTCTGGGCTCAGTTCAAACTTTTGAGCATTTCTTGGCTTCTTTCTCACGAAGTCTCCAGATCACCACCTTCTCTCCAATCTACTGGGCAAAAACCATTGTTTAGTTCTGCTGCACAGACCCAATCAGACTGCTTAAAGCATTGCGACTGCAGAAGTTCAGAAAAAAAAGCACTTCAAGTCGCTGTTCAGTGGTGTATAAATATTTATTAAAAAGTAAGTCTGCAGCAAGCCTTGCAAGGGAACACTGCAGAACTGGATTTCATAGAAGAAATAAAGCTCAGTGAACTCAGCTGTTGCTGCTAGAATACCTTTGATTATCATTCAGTTTCATCATTTAATGTTTTAGTTTAGCTATCTTTCTTTGAAGATGTGCTTCACAGAGTAAAATTTAGGGTTTGCATTCTCACTTTATTTTTTATTCAATTTATTTTGCATTCTGACTTTATTGTTTCAACCTGAATTTCTACAGCAGGTACTTCATTGTCTTTTTATAAGGACACCATTAAAGGAACCTGCAATCTACTCAATTAATTGATTTTACAGTGGAGTCACAATGTGTTTATTCCTGAGCCTTGAAATTCTTCTGATCACCACTCCCCAATATTCTGGAAATTCTGCTGGTGTTTACAAGATTCAAAAACTCATTTACACCTTTGTCTCTAAATGCCTGGATAATCTGTGAGCACTAAGAACACCACTGAGCATTCCCTCCTATTTAAATTATGCAAAATTCTTCTGCAGTTTTAGGTCAGAAAGCAGCAGAGCCATCATCAAGCATTTAATGAGCACTGAAACACTGCAGCATTTGCAAGACCATCTGAGTTCCACAGAGACACCACAGCCAGCCAACTCCACCCTTCTTCACCACCACCACAGTGACAGGCAGCTCTAGCCACTTCTCAGTCTTCTATACAGCTCTCCAGGGAGGTGAATTTCCTTTTACTTTTTTTTCTTAGCATCTTAATTCAGCTGCTCTCAACTCAAACTAGAAGTGACAAAGCCACTCCAAGCAGCTCCTGCCACTTGTCTGATCAATGAGGCTGAACAATTAAACACTGCAGGAACAGCTGCTGGCAAAGGCAGCTTCTAACACTCAGCACCTTGCAGGCTGTTACTCTGATGTGCTCCACGGGATACACCACAGCTCCACCACGTTCTGGGAGACACACCAGGGCTCAGAATGACCCACACCCGATGGAAGGAATGGCAGGACCACAGCTCAACTGCCACCTCAGACAACTCTTGCTGGCAAACACTGATACTGGTCATTATCACCCCCAGGGCATTCCTACAGCCCCTGCTTCACCAAGTCATGGAAACAGATCAGAAGATTGAAACTCCACATTATTTCCACTGCCTCAGTATCTCTGGTGAACTTTGATCAGCTGCAAACTTACACACATGGCAAACCAGCACATTCTTAGTATCATCAGGGCTAAGAGAAGAACCAGCATCTTCAAACCTTGCTGCTCTCATCTCTTATTAGCTGCCTTTAAGAGCATGGATCTTACAGGCATAATAAGTAGCTAAAATTAGTCCCATTAAACCAGCACTCTCAAACCTTCAAATAAATCCAAGCTCGACACAGTGGCTAATATTTCTAAAACAAAATATTAAATTCCAGAAATGCCAGAAAAGTTCAATAGTGCCTTCTCAACCACTACACAAAGCAAGAGTGTTATTGTAAAGCATAAGGAAGCTTTTGCTGGAGGTAATGATTTGTATCTCTCACCTTTGAGACTGCTCAGAATCTTCTCAATACTGAAGCAGTGGAAAGAACAATTTCATGCTTCAAAAGTAGAAGGAATACCCTGAGTGGACAAAGGTTGTAAACTGGACTTACGAAAGCGTCGCCTCCACAGCTCCGCTCCGATGTTGAAACACAGCACAGGAGATGCAAACCCACAGCACTACCTGGCACTGCTCTTACTTCCCAACCCACTGCCAAAGCCAGAAAATTACTTTCCAAGGGTAAAGAACATCTGAGTTCTAACTGGAAAAATGCCTGAACCAATAGTTTCTCATTGCATATTACAGCAAATGCCTTTCTGAGGGTTTTGATCGATTCACTGAGTGGGAAAGCTGCCTGGAGTTTCATGTTTCCTCCTTCCCCTAAATCAGAGCCATATCCAGCCTTGAGCATTCTGTTTTCCCCAGCTGAAGTCAGAGATTATGAGTGCCAACTCTCTGGCAAATAACACTCCATTACTTTACGTTAGCATATTACAATATCAGACATCAGCCCAAGTGTAATGGGCACAGATCAATAACCAGATCCTAGAAAAGCTGCTCTGCTGATTCTCCTATCTCCCAAATGAACCACATCTCCACAGCTTTCCTAAACTGTTCACAGCAAACTTCTCTCTCCAAATGTCAGGACAGCGAGGTCTTGACAGATGAAAAATTTAGATGCTTTTATTCCCTTACATAATTAGCCAGCTCTCTGGCAGTAAATGGGAGGCTGAAAGCATGCAAGAGGCTTTGCTGCTTTCATTTCAAGTTTATCCCAGTTCTCTCCACTGTTTTTTTCCCTTTACTAACCTGCCCCAGCATGGTGCAGATAGCTGCCCTGCCCACAAGAAGGAAGCTGCTGGTTTCAGCTTTCTGCCAGCACAGCTGTTTGTACGAGCACTCCAGAACCCAGCACACAAACAGCAGTGGGATTAATGCAGTTAATGCAGGCACTAACACAGAGCTGTGCCCAACAGCTCAGGCCAGGACAGGAGAGCACATTCACCTCTGCCTGGAAAGGTGCACTCTCCAGCAGGAGCAGGATAAACAGTTTAGGGCAACAGCATTTCACCCCAAAGAGCTGTTTGCTAGGTGAACAGCAGTCCTTGCTCAGTGCTTCCCTCCCTTTGGATCTCTATTTCACTGAGGGCCTTCTACTATTCCTTACCTCATCCTTGTCATCCTGCCTTGTTTCCTGGTGTGCTCTGCTGCTCTCAGCACAGTGCAGTGGGACAGAACCTTCTGTGGAAGCGCAGGGCTCTGTCACCATGGAATGCTGCACAGCCCACTTATGATGGCACATCACAAAGTGTGGAATTATCCTTGAAAACACTGAAGTGTTTGTTCCCTACAAAGTCAGCAGGGATCCCTGAAGGCTTTCCAAGCTGACTTGTAGCAATGTACAAATTATTTTAATGACACTTACTTAATCTCTCCAAACACCTCATTCTTCCTATCAGAGTCTGAGAAAAAAAATCTCTTGCAAGTGGACTGATTTACTTTTGAGGAAGCAGCAGGACTCACACCTGAGCCTTTCTCAGCTAGGTGGGACACATCAGAGGAGGAGGAATCACCAGTGGGGGCTGTCATTAGCCCTGGAGAAAGCTGATCCAACACAACCCAGAAGAGGGAGGATCCTGGCTGGTATCCAGCCCTTCTGGAGCACAGCTTTCACATCTGCCTCTGCACAGCAGTGGTCTAAGTGAAAAAATGTCTCCCCTCGACAGCCTGAGGAGTGTTTCCCTGTGCCTCAAACCAGAGCTTGACAGGAAGCTGGACTAAAGCATGAATCCCTCCTTCTGCCTCCCTGGCAGCACTCTGTCCATGACAACACCAGGCAGCACTGGGAAACAGGATTATTTCACATCACAGCTGCCCACAGGGGTTTGAAAACAGCAGCAGAGGCAGTGGTGAGAGCAGCTGGTGCTACCTGTCCAGATCAAAGAGATGAGCAAGAACCAGGATCTCTCACAGCAAGAGAAAGGGACATTTATATGTGCAAAACCCCTCACTCAGAGGCAGCACAGGGACAGCAATGGCTGTCACTGCTCTGTGCCTTCAGTCTGTATTTAATCTGACTGCCCAAAGAGCTCAGCTTGCAGGAGACTTAGAGGGGACATCTGTAAAACAAGTTTCCTCCTAGGTCCAGTCATGAGAAAACACCTCAGCACAGTAATTAAGTCAGGGGCTGCGAATCAGGTGAAGGCTTGGGAAGTCAATGAGTGAGTGATGAACACCTGCACTGTGTCACCTGGGGAAGGCAGGGCCAGATGCCTCTGAGTCCCTTTAAATCTACAGTTACATCACACCAAACTTTCAATGCACAGCCTTAAAAAATAATGTAAAGCAAGAAAAGCAGACAAAGCACTCTTAAAAGTGACCATGGTATTTCCAAAAGAACTGCAATCCAAGGGATGCCACATGGTGTCCTACAGCTCAGAAACAAACCCAAGACTCCTGAAGGTAATTTTCATTGCTCAGCACATCTAGTTACTCATCACTGAGCAACCCTAGGAATTTCAGCTGCCCAGCACTGTTTTCTCCCCAATAAACCACATCTTCAGACCGTGTTTATGATCATTCATCTGCCACACAGCCCCAGGCCTCGCAAAGCAAAGGTTAAGCGACCTTGCCTGTGTTGTGTAGCAGACACAGATTAGATCATTAGTCTCCAGCGGCGTTACCCAATCGTGAGGGGCAGGAACCATGTTCCACAGAAACCCACTGGATAACTCTGCCTCGGTGCCGTGAAAGGCTCTCCAGCTACGACAAGGAAAATTTTCAGACTAATTAAAATGGCCAGGACTTACCAAGGAGTTTTTCCTGCAAGGAGTTCAATGACCAGCCACTCTCAAGTAGCGATGACAGAACATCGCCCCAAAGAACTGTTAGGGGCACGGAAATCTCACTCACCCCGGCCAGGACTGGGACCACAGGTGTCTCTCCTCTCACCGTCCCCTCATGCCCAGCTCGACACCCCGCTCCAGGACGGGCCTATCCGGCTCCGTGAGCCCCGTACCCCCCAGCGCCGGCGGGGCGGGCCCAGCTCAGCCCGTTCCGTGTCCATGCACCGCCTCCCCCGCTCCCGCCGGCCGGCGCGGGCCCCCCGGGACGCGGCACCTGGAACTGCAGCAGCTTCTCGGTCTGTTCCGCCGTCAGCTCCCGTTCCTCAGGCGCCGCCATTTTACTGCCGCCTCTGACCCGCCGCTCCGTCACTCTCCGGAAGTGACGCCGCCCGCCCCCACTTCCACCCCGGCCCCGCGCGGCGCGGCCAATGGCTGTTTATCGGCCACGGCCGGAACTGCCGAGCCGCATTCCGGACACAACCGAAGCGCTCTAAGGCCTGTCCGGAGATGCCCGAATCCCATCAGCGGCGCTGGCCGCTCTCGGGTGTCCCCGGCGGGAGCACGTAAAGTTCCGAAGTGTGCCGAGCACCGCTCGGGTGTTCCCGGCGGAAAAACGAGGAGTTCCGAAGCGTGTCAAGGGCTGCTCGGGTGTTCCCGGAACAGGCCGGGGAGGAGGGGGCAGCCTGTTGCTGTGGGAGCGGGCCCTGAGTGGGGGGATATGAGCCGAAGACCCCCGGGAGCTGGCTGTGTTCCCGTCACCGCGGGGGCTGCCCGACACCGAGTGGGTCCTGCCCGGGCACCTCCGGTCCCGTAGGGTGGGTTCTGCCCGCTACCTCCGGTCCCGCCGGGTGGGTACTGCCCGGCACCCCTCGTCCCGCTGGGCCGCCCGTGCGCCGGGCCCAAGATGGCGGCGGCCGCTAAGATGGAGGAGGCTGTGAGGGGCCCCCGCTCCCACCCGCAGCTACGAGCGCCCGCGTGAGGAGTCGGCGCGGCGGGACCGCGGCCAGTCGAGCCCCGGGGCAGGCAGGCGGGCAGCCCCGGCTCCCCGTGCCCGCTGCGGCTGGTGGGGAGGCGGGACGCGCCCGCGGGCCCGCCCCGGCGCTGATGTCAGCGCGGCTGCCCCGCCCGCCGCCGCAGTGACAGCGCCAGCTCCGCCCGGGCGCAGTCGGGCCCAGCCCAGCCGAGCCGCGCAGCCGGACCGGGAGCGGCGCGGGCGGGCCGGTCATGGCCGACGACTTCGGCTTCTTTTCCTCATCCGAGGGCGCTGGCGCCGAGGAAGACCCGGCCGCCGCCTTTCTGGCCCAGCAGGAGAGCGAGATCGCGGGCATCGAGAACGATGAGGGCTTCGGGCCGACCGACGGCGAGGCGGCCGCCGCCCCGGGCGGACAGGCGGCCCCGCCGGAACAGGGTGAGCACGCCCGCGGGGGCCGCCCGGCCGCGCTCCTGCTGGCTGCGGGCGGGCTCCTGGCCTTGTGGGGTAACGGAGCGCTGTGCCCCCTTCTGCCCCGAAGGCAGGGAAGGGTCCTGCGGGCCGCATCCACGCGGGGCTGGGGTCCCCGGGCGATGCACAGCATCCCCGGTGGGTGATGGGGTCTGTGCTGCATCTCATGGGCCGGTGGCGGGATGACCCTGTGGGCCAGGCTGGCATCCTAGCAAGGGTCGTCTGGGCCTGTGCTTGTGCCCAAAGGACTTCTCGAACCTCGGGGATGTGGGGTGAATCCTGAGCTGGGATGTGCCAGCCATGGGGCGATTTCTTCCCCTTTTGCTGGGTTTTCCGGGTTGGATGGACTCCCTACTCCATGTTTCAGTGCTCCCAGCTATGGCAGTGTAAAAGGCATCCAGGCGGCACTGAGGAGCAATGACAGCCTTGTCACTGTCCCCACAGACAGGAGAGCCCTTTGGGATGTAAAATGGAAGACACTGCCATTGGGAACGTTGTGGTCCCAGGCCCTGCAGGTAGAATGTGCTAATTCTGCTCTCTTGTCTCCAGTCTGCAGGGGCTTTGGCATCTGCTCTCTGTATGGACATGGGGGCACTCTTGCCACAGGGCTCTGACTCTCCCCTAACCCAGCCCCACAGGGTCTCCTTCTGCTGTCTGTGGAGCGGTGGTTGCAGAGCCCTGCACACAGGGCCATGAAGGCAGATCTGGGCCTGGAGAAGTGTTGATAGCCACAGTGATAAATGCAGTTAGACAGGCTGGAGCTGGGTGTAGTCATGGGGCTGAGCACTTTGGGGGCAGTGCTGGCCTGAGCTGCACTGTGTCTGTGCCTGCAGCTGGCTGGCCAGGAGAAGCCCTGTGATCACTGGGGAATGGTCAGGGCCTGGACCGTGACTCCTTCAAAGCCTCTTCTCTCCTGGCAGCAGAGAGCCCCCAGCCTGGGCTGGCTTTGTGCCCCAGGTGTGCAGCTCTCTGGGGCTGTGCAGGTAGATAGGTGCCTCCTTACCAACCCTGACCTTGCAGCTCATCCCAGGTGGGCTCTCAAGGACCTTGACCTGCAGGCATGCCCTCCTGTCCTGGTGGAGCACAAAGAGTGTTTCCATGGGCCGTGTCCCTGGAGAGTTGCCTTGGCACTTGGCCGGCAGCTCTGGGATCAGCTGTGTCCATCTGCAGGTTGGGTTGGTCAGGTTGTGTTTCTACAGTCAGAGCAGCAGCCTGTGTCAGTCTTGTGCTGGAGCAGTTTCCCTAATCTTCAGATAAGATTAAATACCAGTGAAAACACCATAAAGACATAAATGCTTGCAGAAGTTTGTGTGGGAGAGTGAGAGGTGCTTGCTGAATCCCACCAAGGACAGGACACTGGGAGGGTGTTGTGCCATGGGTCTGCTGGGCAGAAAAAGGCACAGACAAACTCCCAGGAGCTGATCTGATGCAGTTTCATGAACACCAGCCCCTCTGGGATCACCTGCAGCTGCCATAGTTGTGTTTTTCTTTTTCTCTTCCTTTTTCTCGAGCAGGTTTCCAGAATGGAGGAGCCACTGTCAATGGAGATGTCTTTCAGGTGAGAGCTCAGCCTTTTGCTGGCCCAGGGCTGCTAATGAAGATTGGGTGGGTATGGGGCCAGCAATCTGTTGTTCTGCTCCCAGCATTGACTGGAGTTTGCTATCCAGCTGCAGAACAGCTACGGTGCTCCTGGAAAGGTCTGGGTCTCCCGTGGGAGTCCTGGCTGCTCCATTCTCTTTGAAGAGAAGATGTGTCCCACCTGCCATGATCTGCCCCACATCTGTTTGCAGGTGGCTTGTGCCATGAAGGAGTGCCTGGGCCCTAAGAGCAGGTGACAAATCGCCCATTCCCCAAGAAGTCCCCTCTCTCCAGCCTGGGTAGCTTCTGGAGGCCTCTGGGGCAGGCATGAGCATCTCTTGACAGAGGCCAGAGACAGAATAGGGCTGCCATGGGACTTGGATCTCCTGTGAAAACCACTTGCCCCGTGGCCAGGGGCCTTTTGGGGGCACCCACCTGGGTCTCAGATCCCTGTGGGAGCCTGAAGCCCAACTCTGCTGTCAGCAGTGCCAGCATCTCACAAGCCCTTCACCCCACTTGATGCCCAGCAGTGGGGCATATGCACTGCCCAGGCCTGGTTTACAGGATGATAATCGCATCAGGAATGGGACAGACTTAATTAGATTGAGGATCTTGGAAGAAAGCTGTAATCCCATTGCTGAGCTGGTGTCAGACTGGGCATGTGGCCAGTGGAAGGTGGTAGGGGAGGTGCTGGGCCTGGCAGGGCCCTCAGCTCAGATGTGAGGGAAGCAGTTTGGTCTGGGAGCTGCCTGGGCCCCTATGAGGGCCAGGAATCCCTGGGGAGCAGTTCTGAGGCCAGTGTCTACCCTGTGCTGTGGGGCTGCCCGGAGGATACAACAGCTGTGGTGGCAGCAAGCAGAAGTCAGGGACGGAATGACTGGAAAGGCTTCAGGTGACAGGGCCTGAGGCTGGGAGAGAAGCTTGAGCAGCACTTTGGGAACACTGTCCCACATGCCCCAAGCTGTCACCCTTCCTACCTCCTATCTTGGCTTGTCAGTGCTGGGAGTGTGGAGTCCTGACTGCTTCCAGCCCTTGGAGGTGGCTGGGCTGGGCTCTTGGAAGCACTGGTGCTGATGGTGAGGTGCTCATGTGCTGCAGGAGTCCAACGGCCCCACGGATGCCTACGCAGCCATAGCCAAGGCCGACCGGCTGACCCAGGAACCCGAGAGCATCCGCAAGTGGAGGGAGGAGCAGAAGAAGCGCCTGGAGGAGCTGGGTGAGACCCAAGGCCACGTGTAGCCCCCTGTGCTTGTGACACCTTGTGACATGGCAGTCAGGGCTCTTGGGGTCCTCACCTCTTGGTGACCTTGCTGCATCCCAGAGAGATGTCTCGTGCCCCTGCCAAAGATCTGCTATCCTTGTGGCTGTGGTGCCTTTTGGCCAGTATTGGTGGGGACTGGGGACGGGTCTGAGGGGCTGCAGCTGTCTTGCCTGCTGAGGGGCTGCTCAGCACACCTGGCAGGTGCCAGTGTGGCTGATGGGCTCTGTCTCACTCCGGCCTTAGATGCAGCATCGAAGGTGACTGAGCAGGAGTGGCGTGAGAAGGCCAAGAAGGACCTGGAGGAGTGGAACCTGCGTCAGAATGAGCAGATGGAGAAGAATCGAGCAAACAACAGGTATGTTGGGGTCAGCATGGCCAAAAGGACTGTCTGCCTTCCTGGGATGTTTGAGGGCCTCCTTTCCCACAGTGGAGTCCAGCCCTGCAGGGACAGAGCCTTGCCAAGCAAGGGGAGAGTCCCCAGGTCTTGGAGTGGCTCTGATGGCTGTGCAGAGCCACTCTGGCTGGAACCACACTGGGATCATGCTGGGATCTTGGTGCCTCCTGCCCCTGCATGGGGCTTGCAGGGGGGGAGGGCTGGGTTCCAGGTTCTCCTGGTGTGCTGAAGTGTGTGGGTCTTTCTTTGGAAGGACTAACCCCCTCTGTTCTCTCTTTCTAACCCTCTGCCTGCCTGTCGCTCCACTCCGCTCCACTCTCTCTCTCTCTGTGCCCGGGGCTAGGATCGCTGACAAAGCCTTTTACCAGCAGCCGGACGCCGATGTCATTGGCTACGTGTATGTGCCTCTTACAGACCATATCCTGCCCCACAGGCTCTGGGGGTCCCGGCCCCAGCACTGCCTGCCCAGCCAAGGGAAGGGGGGCTGCTGGGAGGTACTGGCTTGGTGAGGTACCAGAGGGAGGATGATGCAGCTGAGTGTCTCCAAATTGTGGAGTTTTAGGAGATGAGTGGAGCTCCTAGAAATGTCTCTGTGGGAGCTGGTTGAAGATGCAAAGCCATGGGCTCTTATGCCTCTTTTTAGGGATGGCTCTTTGGGGGTGAAGTCTTGGGAGCAGGCAGATACTCCTGCACCCCTGGATGAATGATGTTTTGGGTGAGTGCAGCCAAAGGCAGACTTGAGCATCGTGTGTCTCTCGGTCCCAGAGGACACTGAGCTCATCAGCTGGAGTAAAGGGACAGGAAGCAGGGACACAAGGGTTTTTAAGACAGAAGGAAGAGTCTCCTTGCAAAGGGCTCTGCCAGTGACAACCCTCAATATCTTTGCAGGGCCTCGGAGGAAGCATTCCTGAAGGAGTCCAAGGAGGAGACCCCAGGCTCTGAGTGGGAGAAGGTGGCCCAGCTGTGTGATTTCAACCCCAAGAGCAGCAAGCAGAGCAAGGATGTCTCGCGGATGCGCTCGGTGCTCATCTCCCTCAAACAGACGCCCCTGTCCCGTTAGCTGTGCCTGGCACAGCCGGGAGCACAGCGGGCATGGCTGGGCTCACTGAGCCAGGTGGCTTCAGGGGCTGGCCCAGGAAGGGCCTCCCACCCCCTGCTCCGTGATCTGCGCCTTGGCTGTGCTCGAGTCACTGGTTGTATAACTCTCCCCATGGTTTTCCTTTGCTTAAAAGGTGCATTGGTCTCTTTTTACACTTATTTATAAATCACTGTGGCATTTCCCCGGGAAGTGGCACTGGGTGGCAGAGCTGAGTTAGTGGGGAAGCCCCAGCCCAGGCTCTTCAGGAGTTTATGTCTGAGGGCCTGCCTAAATGAGCAGAAAATATCCCATCTTTTGTTCCCCACTTCAGCCCTGTGCTGGGAATAAACCTGCCTGCAGCTGTCCTGGCAGCCCCATGTCCAGGCTTCAGTCCTAGCCCTGAGGCAGGGATCCCATTGGGATCCTGGGCTGCTGTCTGCCTGTCCCATGGGATTTAGAGCAGAGCTGAAGCAGCATTGGGAGGGTGGAGAAACAGCCCTGGCTTGTCTCCACACTGCTGGCTCCTGCAGGGAGCATGGCTGCAGCATGGCATTGCCAGAGTGGCAGGGACTGAGGAATGTGAGTCCAGGTTGGGCCTGGACTGCCAGTGGCTGCCCCAAGCCCAGCAGAACTCTGCCCAGCCTGGCTATGCCCTGAAAAGTTGGTGCAGCTCGAGTGTCCATGTCCCATCCATCCTGCAGTGCTGGCAGCACAGTGGTGTGGACTACTGGGAGGACTGTGGGGGGAGTGTTCAGGATGTTTCCTGTCCTTCCCTCATGAACACCAGCAGTTAGGAATGTGGGATTCCAGGCTTTGGGGGACCCTTGGCTTTGCTCTGCTCCTTCCCTTGCTACCAGAATGGGAGATGGAGACTGTGTAGTTGCAGGGAAGGAGGTAAGAAGGTCCAGCTGCTGTGGGGCAGGTCAAACCCCCATCTTCCTAACCCAGGGGCCCAGAGCAGGGTTGGGCAGAGTTCTGGTGCTGGGGCTTGTACTGGCCCTGAGAACAACCTGCACATCTGTCTGCAGTTGCTCTGTCCCCTGGATTTGCCCACCTAAGGCAGCGTGGGGAGATGCCTCAGTCCTGCTCCCTGCTCGAACTTTTTCTCCTCTGCTTGGCAGGGATGGCACCAGTCCTGGGAACCTGCACAGCTCCCGGGTAGCAGGAGAGGGACAGCCTTGAGCTGGTGCTCTGGGTCTGGCCTCTTGAGGGCTTGGGAAGGGCTTGCAGCAGTTTGGGAGGACATAGAGCAGAGCCCGCAAAACACTCGAGACCCTCTGCAGAGCCCTGCTCAGCTGGAAATCAAGTGTGCAGAGCTCTCCTGCCCTCCAGCTGTGGCTCCAGGGCCAGAATGTCACCAGTCCTGCTGCTGCAGCTGTGGGGGGTGCCTGGGCACCCACGGCTCTGGGGCATGATCTCACCAGTGGGCTGGGAAGGTAAATGGGTGTATAGGGAATCACTTGCAGTTGTGTGTTGGGACTGTGCCCCCTGCCCATAGGGCCGATCATTCCTGCCCGGCCCCCTGAGCTCCAGCATGCGTAGGCAGCTCTGCTGTGCTGCAGGACACCTGGGGACTCGGCTCCTGCCTCAGCCTTGCATTGCAGAGCAGCAGGAAGCACCCCTGGCTACTTGTGGGGGACAATGTGCCCCCCTGTGCTCTGTCCCTCCAGCCCCTGCAGGCAGCTGAGCCCCTGGGTGCCCCAGCTGCCATGTGCTCTGTGTCAGGCCAGGGCAGCTCTCGGGGAGCCATGCCCACAGCTGTTCTACATCCCCTCGGCTTTGGTATCTGTGACTGTCCAAATTACCTGTTACAATAAACCAACATCTCCAATCCTACAGGGCACTGTTGTATTTCTGCATTAGGGATGCTGTGTTTAGGAGAACCTACAGCCATGTGGAAAGGATGGGGCTGGAGGAGGAACATCCTACAGGAAAAAAAGGAGTGAGAGGAAGGCTGGAGGTTTTGTGCTCGGATGGGGCCAAAGCAGTGGTGGCAGGACCCAGGGCTTGGCTCTGTCCCCAAGGATCTGCAAGCTCTGGGTTGTCCAAACTGGCTGAGCTGCTCCCTGTCCACTGCACCTTTCTCCAGCTGCCAAGGGCTTGTGCTCATGGATCTGCCCACCTGCTGCTCCTCACACCCCTGCACCAAGCTGGCTGGGCTGGAGGTGCCAGTGGGGCAGGCAGAAGCAGTTTCCTCTGGGAAGGATGTCCTGGGCAGGCAGCTCTAGAGAGAAGAGAGGCCCTGGGCTCCCTGTGCCGAGGTGGAGCTCACTGGCTCAGCACTCAGCACTTGTTGCCCACCCTCACAACTCAGAGATCAGCTCTGGTGAGCAAGAGCCTTCCCTCTCCTTGCCAAAGCCCAGCAGCACAATTCCCTGGAGAGGACAATCCATGTGCTTGTTTGCAGATGGAGGGTTCACCCCTCAGCCCATCCTTACAAGGACTCAGGGCACAGGCACCACCTCACAGAACAGCACTTGGAACCAGCCCAGGCTGCTGGGTTGCTGGCTGAGGTGTTTCAGCACAGGCAGAGGTGTCTGTGCCCCTTCCCCTGCAGGTGTGAGCTGCTGCAGCCACAGTGCAATGAACAGAGACTGTGGGCCCACGTCCTCCCTGCTCTGTGGGCCTGGCATGAGAGAGCGAAGCCTCGTGGATCACCAATGCCCTGGCAAGATCCAAGGCCAACAGTGGGACCATGTTTGTCAGGACACAGGCAGGGCAGGTCCCCTGGAGAAGAAGGTGTTGCTGACTCCCCAGCAAGAACAGCCAAAGCAGCAGCATATCCCAGAGAACACAGCCAGACCTCATTTCAGAAATGTGAATTCCCTGCTTGTTTTCACAGGGAGTTTCATGCCTTGTTTCTTGCATCACCACAGCTTCAAGACAGCCATGCCCACTCCTTTTTCTCCCTGCACTGTTTACTGTTATGACTTCTCAGTGCTCTGCAATCCAGTATCAGTCAGAATCTTGCTGCAATTCACTTTATTACTCACCAGTTTTAATTACACAGCTCACACAACCTCCCAAATGGCCTCCCCCGCTGCCTAGGGACTTTGTCCTGCCAGGACCAAGCCATAAGCAGTGGTTCCCTCCTCATGGGCAGCTCATTTCTCAAATGCTGGTCACTGCCTGACTACAACCACACCTCAAGACCATGACCAAGAAGACACAATTTTATCAGCCTGTGACAGCATCAAGCAGGAACAAGAAGTCTGACCAGGGGTGGTGAGTCTTAGTGATATGCAGCCTCAGTGCTGCAGGAGAGCTCTTGGGGAAACAAAAAAAGTGCCACAGCTTAAATTACATGTTAATCACAGAGTGTATTCACCCCATTCCCAGTGCTCCAGAACTGGCTGTACCGAGACATCACAACAGTCTCAGAAAACTCCATCCCCAGCCAGAATCCACCCTGCCAGCCAGGGCTGCCGGTGGACACTTGCCCGTGGCCGCATCGCTCTTGTCCGATGTCACTGTCGGGATTTGAAGGCCGTGGCCGCCATGCCCCCCAGCAGCGCGGCGAAGGTGCAGCCCTGGGCTATGACACGGGCCCGCATCATCAGCTGGGAGCGCCGAGTGTTGCCTTTCTTGAAGCAGATGATTCCATAGACCAGGACACTGACGGTGCACAGGCAGCCTGCGGGGAAGGACAGGGGCCGTGAGGCGCGGCTTCCCCCGCACTCCCAAAGCCGAGCCGCGCCTCCCGGGGCAGCCGGCCCGGGGCTGAGGGACCGGCCCTCACCAGCGGCCATCGCCCCTCACTCCGCCTCCGTCCCGCCACCCCCCGCCCCACCCTCACCGAGGGGCACCAGGGGGTTCTCGCGGGTCTTGCGCAGGAACTTGTCCGCGAATCCCTCCTCAGGGAACATGGGCAGCGGGCTAGGCTCCAGCGGCGGGGGCGGCTCGGCCGCCATGGCCAAGGTGACAGCAAGGCCCTTTCCGGCTGCCGTATCCCCGCCTCCGAAGCAGTGCATGCCGGGGTTTGCAGTCCGACGCGCGCACTTACTGCGCGGCGCTGCTGTCTCGGAACTACACTTCCCGTGGTGCCCCGGGCCGGCGCGGCAGCCCCGTGGCCAGCCCGCGTGTGTCCGCCATGCCGAAGGCCAAGGGGAAGAGCCGGCGGCACAAATACTCCTACAACCTCAACCGCAAGCGGCTCTACCGCAGCGCCCGCCGCCGCGCCGCGCCCCGCATCGCCTGGTGAGTGCCGCGGACGCGGAGGGGCGGCGTGGGCTGGGGCAGGGCGGCCGGGAGCCGCTGCACGTGTCGGTGGGGAGGGGGACGCGCACGGGCGCGGGGTGGGGGACACGGCCGTGATGTCGCTTGTTCCCGCGCAGCTCGCACATCCGCCATGCCTGGGACCCGCACAAGTCGGTGGCGCAGAACCTGGCCGAGATGGGCCTGGCCGAGGATCCCAACAAGGCTGTCCCCATCCCGAAGAAGCTGCTGGTAAGGGAGGGTTTGGCCCGGGCCGCTGCTTTGTGGGGGGAGGTATCCTGGCAGCACTGGGCAGGTGGCTCTGGATAAGTCTCTGGCACTGGACACGTTTCTTATCTTGATCTACGCGCTTATCTCACCAAGATCCTGGCGTGGGAACGAGTTACAGCACTCCCGAGACATAATGGACTTTAGAACAAATATAAAAAACGTCAGTCCTGGCACTTGCCAAAGACAGGGGAGGTTGGGAGCACTGCTGCCAAGTTGTTCCTGATGACAAAGAAGGGCTCTTTGTGTACAGCAGTGCCAGCCAGGCCCATCTGCGTAAGAGGGCAACGCTCTCGGGTGAAAGGTGGCCTCAAGAAGCTCAAGGAAGAAGTAGGAATGACCTTGTTTGCCATTTGTCTCCATTCACGCAGCGTTTCTCAGCTGACAGCCTTGCCCACAAGCCAGTTTAATGGCACAAGTAAAGCTCTGCTTAAGCCAGCTGGGATTTCCTGCCCCTTGCAGCCATGTAGAGGCAGTTTGGAGTTTTGGGAACAATGTGTGGGGACACAGTGCTCTTCCAATTGTGCTTTTCTTCATTTGTCTTTTCTCTGCTATAATTCAGGGGATGGAAGTGGAAAGTGATGGACAACAGCCAGGAAAGAAAATAGTGCGGAAGCCGTACGTGGTGAATGGTCAGTGCTGCATTTGGGGTTCTCCTGAGCCCCTCTGGGCTATTTTGTCATCCTGTGCTGTGCCAGGGGTAGGGAAGGGTGTTGTTTCTTATCCAGCCTTGTGGAGGAGCATGTCTTTTCCACAGTGTTTCTCCCTGCAGCCTCGGGAGGGCTCTTGTCACTGCGAGATGTGCTGGTGGGTGGCTCCAGGGTGACAAGAAGCCATGGGGGCAGTGCCTGGTGTTTCAGTGGTGGGCTGGGCAGCTCTGAGCAGTCACACTGCAGCCTGGGCTGAAAGGGTCTGCTGCTCCTGTGTGAGCTGGAGAAGAGCTGCAGTGCAGGCCTGGATGTTGTCTGGGCCGTTTTCTTGCACCAACCTGCTGGGAAGCGCCCCTGCGTGCACCAGCCAGGCTGTGTGACTGGGGTGAACCTTGGGGGAGGCTGGGGACCTCTGAGGTGTTGTTGCTTCCTTCCCCTCCCTCATGTTGCTGCCTCTGCCCTCTGCCCAGAGATGGAACTGGAGGCCAGCCTCCCTGAGAAGAAGTCGAACACGCTGTCACGGGACCTCATTGACTATGTGAGATACATGATCCAGAACCACGGGGAGAACTACAAGGTACATTCCAGAGCAAGGGGTTCACTCCTGGATCTTCCCAACAGCAGCATGAGAACTGCTAATCCTCTCTGTCCTGGATCCCGTTTTGCAGTCAGCTGATTCTTAAGGGAAAAAACCACTTTGAACTGTGGCCAGCTGCATCTGAGTCAGGCAGTGATCACACTGCTCTGGGTGGGCTGGCTTGGTGTTTGCTCTTGGGGCTGCTCCTCTGACTTACCTTCTCCTTTGTCACAGGAAATGGCTCGGGATGAGAAGAACTACTACCAGGATACTCCCAAACAGATTAAGAGGAAAATCAATGTGTACAAGAATTTCTACCCCGAGGAATACAAGAATTTCATTGCATCACTCAAGCCAGAGAAAATGGAAGTGCAGTGACTGCTCTTTTTCCTCAGGTTTACCTGCAAGTGCAGGCTTGACATGAATATTTTCCAAACTGAAACAGCCTCTGGTGGTGGAGGAAGAACCCTCACTAGGCAGAGAGGGTTTAACTATCCATGAAAGACTCTTTTGGCACTGGGACTGACTGTGCTGTTCTGCTCAGTTTCTGTGTGGCAGCCAGCAGTTCTTTAGCTTTGCTAAAATAAAATACTCTTTCTAGCTGCTTGTGAATGTCTTGTTTGTGGGCTCTGGCTTGGTGCAGTCCTGCTTTGGAGAGCTCCTGGTGATGTCGGCCTTGGACACGTGTCCCCCCCTCTGGTGACAGGGCTGGGTGTGGGCAGCACTCAGACTTTGGCTGATTTGTCCTGTAGGCAGGGTAAGTTGGAGCAGGGCCATATGCTGTGGCTTTTCCCTGTGTCTGCAGCTTGGGAGAGCAGGCTGGGTTCCCTTTCCTGCCGAGGAACTGGAGGGCAGCAGAGAAGTCACCCTTTCACTGATAAAGAGGAAGGAGCAGCTATAGAAGAGGTGTCACAGTGAGGTTCTCTGCCATCTACTCCTGTTCCTGATGGGCTTGCCAGCTTCCAGGATTGTTTTTCCAGGACCTAGCGCCCTGTGGGCTGACCCAGCAACCTCCTGTCTGCAGGAGGACGGGACACGGGGGCAGGACACGACCCCAGGCCCAGTCCCGCCACTGGGCCGTGGGTGCGCTGGCAAACGCCGCCTTCCCCGCCCGAACTACAGCTCCCAGCGTGCCCCGCGCGAAACCACATCTCGCGATAC
The DNA here is from genome assembly GCF_901933205.1 of Camarhynchus parvulus. NCBI lineage: Eukaryota > Metazoa > Chordata > Aves > Passeriformes > Thraupidae > Camarhynchus > Camarhynchus parvulus. Next base: position 14,795,220 of record NC_044583.1, on the reverse strand, counting down.
CTCGCCCCTATAAGGGCACCCCCGCAGAGGTAAGCAGCCTCCCGCTGAGGCAACTCGCGGCGGTTCCGCTATGGCCGCTCCGGGCCCGTTCCTGCTGCCGCTCGCCGAGCCCCGCTGAGCCCCCGCCATGAGCTCTGGGAAGCCCGACGCTCCCGGTAAGGTTCCGCACCCGCTCCCCGCCGGGCTCGGTCGGGCGCGGCGGCGGGCGCTGAGCGCTGCGCTCTCTCCGCAGCGCTGGAGCCGGGCGGCGGGCCCCGCTCGGGCAGGATGTCGTTGCCCCTCGGCGTTCCACGCCGCGCCTTCAGCTACGATGATGCCCTGGAGGACACGGCGCCCATGACGCCGCCGCCCGCCGATCTATGCGCCAGCGTGCTCTGGAAGCAGCCGGTCATCCCCGAGCGCAAGTACCAGGAGCTCTCGAAGGTACGGGCCCGGGTCTCCTGGCATCCCCCTGTCCTTACACCCCTCCTGCCTGGCTGGCTCTGCCCCCTGCCCTCGCAGCAGGACCCTCGGGAGGGGCTGGGGACAGAGCCCGGCACTGCTGCCTGGCCTTGCAATGGGCACATGGAGGTGTGGATGGGACAAACGCGTGCTGAGTGTCTCCTCCGTGTTTGTGGTTAAAAAAAACCCTCAGCAACCAGGTGTAATTAAAGTAGCGCATAAGGCTGGTTTAGTTTGGATGTAAATCCTTTACAATAAGAGTGATGAGGCACTGGCACATTTTGTACAGGGAAACTGACTGCCCCATCCCTTGAAGTGTTCAAGGCCAGGTTGGTGGGAGCTCTGAACAAGCTGCTCTAGTGGAAAGTGTCCCCCCACCATGACAGGGAGTTGGAACTGGATGATATTTGAGATCCCTTCCAACCCAAACCATGCTGGGATTCTATGCTTTGAGTGTAGCACCAGCCCTTTTAAATTTAGAGGCTGTTTTCTAAGTTTGAAATTAAGCTAAATGTTGTTGGATGGAAGAACTTAATTCTGTATCCCTTTGAGCTTAACCTTTACTTTAAACCTCCTTGGTTTTTAAATCTCTTGTGGGAGACAACTAAAAGTTGTGGTTTGGTACAAAAAGTAAGCTCTCTAATAGGGAACTCCTGTGTTGGGTGGAGGAAGTCAGTGTTTCACAGGATACTTTGTTTTCTAGCATTTCTTTTCTGTTTCTTTGCTGGGGTCTAGTGGTCGAACTATGACCACCGGACGCACTGAGCAAGAAACACATAGGGAATGAGGTGGGAAAACAAGTTGTTCACTCCAGGCTCTGCTCTGTGACTGCCATTCTGTGAACAGCTGGTGCTTGAGCTGCCTGTGGAAGGTGCTCTTGGTGCTTTTGCCCAGCTGACCTTGAAGTCCAGTTTGCATTTGGGAGAAGAACAGATGTTCTGGTTTCTTGCCTGTTGACCTTGTTGTACTTGGACTAACAGCTTGTTTGCTCTGAGCCTGGTAGGTGCTCAGATGTTGGATGGAAGTCACTTGTTCATTGCCATGACTTCTAATTGCCATGAATTCACCATTCCTGCTGCAGTGTTCACAGCTTAGGGATTTCTCCCATGGGCTGGAGGCTGGTTGCCAGAGCAGCACCTTGTCTCACTTGTGTACTTAGAGATGTGTCCTTGCCTGATGCTGAGGTACTTCCCCATCTCAAACTGTCCCCTGCTGCTTCCCCACAGGATGAGGAAGGGGATGCCAACATGAAGCCTGTCATAACTCCTTCATCATCCACTGAAAGTGTGAACAAGGTGCCTGTGGTGAAGGCCAAGGCCACTCACATCATCATGAACTCCCTCATCACAAGTAAGAACTCACCTCTCTCTCTCATGTGTGGCTTGGGCACTGAGGGGGCTCCAGCTTGGTGATGCCTCCGGGTAATTCCTGGAGAACTCTTGAGTTCAGACTGGCTCTGCTCTGGTGCTGTGTGAGTTTGTTTTTTTCAGAGGATGTTTCTAGAAGGAAGCAGGGAAGTGGGGAAGAGGCCACATGTGGTGCTTCTGTGTTTCCAGGGGTGGGGTAGGAGTGCAGAGTTTGTTGTTTGCTGACAGGACACTGCAGTCCATGTTGCTGGGGTGCAGAGGCTGCTGCTGCTCTGTTTGATTATTAACTATTATTAACTATTTCTGAATGACAGGCAGAGCTCTGTTAACCCAGGCAGGGAGGGGAGCTGACATGCTGTGCTAATGGGACACTTGCTGGCATTGATGTTGTTAATAGCAGCAGCTGCCTTGCTAACTGCAGCACTTCTAAACATGAATCATGAGGCTTTAAAATAAAACAGGGTCAGTTATGTTTGCAGAGAAGATGTGCCCTTTTGCAATAAGAGGAATTATTTCTGTGTTAATCTGTTCATGCTGCCTCTTCTTTCAGCAGCTACAAAAAACAGGGATTGTTATCTCTTTTAAAGAAGACAGTGGGCTTTTCCACTAACCTTTTTGTGCTCTGATTCCTTTTGACATTTTTCCTTGTTCCACCAGGGAATGAACATCTTGTGCTGGGGTTTGGAGGAAGTGCTTCTGTTTTCCAGAACTGAAGCTGATATTCAGTGTATTAGATGCTGGTCTGTGTCTGGCTGAAGTAGCTTATTTTACTTGATCTAAAATCACTGGGAGTCTTTAAAACATGACCTGCAAGGCTCCCTTGAATGCAGTGGGCCACTTAAAGTGTCCAACTTATTGGGTTCTCCTGGATTTATGAAGTTGTGAGTAGGAGTGATGCAGTATTGGGGTGAGATGGGATTAATTACAGGTGTTGCATTTGTGGTATGTCTGGTGATTTGGGTCAAATCACTGCTTATCTCACTTCTTGGGGTGGTTGTCATGTCAGAATATCTCACCAGCTACATCTTTCTGCCTCAGCTTGTTACAGTGTGTGAAGGATGAAAAAAAGGGGTTTGCATTCAGTTGCTAGAAATGCTTGTAGTGGCATTTCTGTGTGACTTTGTGCTCTTGTGTGTTCCAGAGCAGACTCAGGAGAGCATCCAGCGCTTTGAGCAGCAGGCAGGGCTGAGGGAAGCTGGCTACACACCCCACAAAGGCCTCACCACTGAGGAGACCAAGTACCACCGAGTGGCTGAGGCAGTCCATGTAAGGCTTGTTTTCCATTGCATTTCTCTGTGTCGGGTGGCTCTGGTTTAACATTTACCTGGTGACATAACTTCTGGAGTGTGTTGCTAAAACTTTCCTTAAGCTGCTTCCTCTGAAGGCTTTTAGCTCATTGTGTAGTAAAGTTTACCCAGTTGTATTTTAAAATGAACATTAGCCTTTGTAGTATTGAAACAGCTTTTTTATTCTCAAATCTGTCACATTTCACTGTCATATCAAACTATGACAATTGCCTTTCCAAGTGGGGACAACCCTACACAATCGAATTTCTTGCTGTACTTTTGAATGGTGCCTTGCAGTTGAATTTTGTAACTATGTGTCCAAAGAGAACTTGTAAACTGTACATTTCCATTGTGGAAGTTACCAGATGTGTCTTACTGAAAACAAAAGTCTTGAATGAATGTGTTACTGTGGGCTGCTGAGCTCTTAAAAAAAATTTGCAGTTGGAGTTTAATAGTCAACTCTTGCAGTGTCCTCCCACGAGGCCAAAGTCTCAGGAACTGTGTCGATGAATTGCATTAGTGTGGCTTGAATAGCCACAGGAAACATTACAAGGTACCCTGTGTATTTTGTGTTTGAACTGTAACTGCCCTTCAAATGACTTCTACAAAGTTCAGTTTGTACTGTCCAGCTTGTAAATAACATGGTTTGCATACAGCCAGTTCCTATTTATTTTGTGCCCAGGTTCGTCTCTGTTCCAGGGCAGTGTTTCCATCCTGGAGTACACTAATTGCTTCACAGGGTCTGGTATTCCTGATCTTGTACCTTCTGTGAGAACTGGTCTCAGCCTCATTAGAGAACTGATGGGACTGAAAGTCTATTGCTCTGATTAGTGCTGGAAACAAATGGATGCTGTGGCATTAAGAGCAGTTACCAAGTAGCTGAAGTGAGCTCTGCTGCATCTACAACCTCCCTATGAGGGCTGGTGTTCCTTTCTGTAGCCTAAAGTGAACTTTAAAAATGCTAATATTTGATGTGAAGAGAAACTTAAGGGGGTGTATGCAGGTATTGTAATACTGGGTACAACTTTAGGTGTGGTGACACTTATTCTTTATCACCTGTGATAGAAACAATTGTCTGGTTTTGGTAAAAAAAAATGGGTGTTGTTCCTTATGTCCAGTATTTAAGCTGTGTTGCTTCTGTTTTTCTTGCCTCTCCTGACAGAACCTAAAAATGCAGAATGGAGACACAACAAAAGATGACAAACAAAATTCTTCTGCTCAGTCCACTCCAAGCAGCACCCCCCACTCCTCCCCCAGGCATAGAAACAGGTACTCTGCCTCCTTTGGTTTCCTACAGGCTGCTGGGGTGGGAACTGCTACAAATAACTTTCTTTTCCTGTGAGGGACTGCACAGGGTGAAATTTAGAGCCTGGTGAGGATTTGTGTTGGGTAGATCCAAATGTTGGAAGCCTCTGGAACTTGAGCATGCATAGCTTATCCTGGGTGGTAACAAACCTATTAAGATTTCTTAAATTGCCCCTTTTGACTATGAAAATTTCCTGGCATAGTGGGGTCACTTGAAGTATTTATTCTTATGTTTTAAACATCTCAATTAATTTTTTTTTCCTTAGGGGTTGGTTTAGTCAGGGATCCTCTACTTCTATCGCTGGCTCAGACTTTTCTATGGAAGGTGCTGGAGACAGATTGTCATCTGAGAGATGGAGCTTTTTTGGACCCAGAGCTGTCCAGAAATCAGCCAGTGATGCAGGTATGTCCTTGGAAATCTGCCTTGCCAAGAGCAGGGGGGGAACTGTCACACAACAGACTTGCTGGCTCTTTCTGGAGTCTTATCCTGCTTGCCTTGTTACTCTCCAGGACCATCTTGGGAATGTGTGTTAGTCATATAATTTCTGTGCCTAAATATAGAGCAGTTGGGTAAAACCTCTGCCAAGGATCTGGAAGTAGAAATAACTTGCAGTGAGCTTCAGTGGGAGGGGCAGGGTGTGAAGGTGACAGCTTTTTACTCTTTCTCTGATATGTGATGCAACCAAGACTGGAAGTGCCCAGCCCTGATGTAGAATAGGCTTCAGATGATATAAAGCTGCTGGAATTTGCATAGGCTGTCTGTGGTGCTGAGTGTCAGTGACACTGCTCACTCCTGGCAGCAGTAGGAAATAGATTTGACTGGTTTTCCTGGTTTTTACTGTGATTTTTTTTCATCAGGAGGATTTACCATTCAGTCCTATAAGGGTGCCCAGAAGCCATCCCCTATGGAGCTGATGCGTGCTCAGGCTACAAGGATGACAGAGGATCCAGTCACCTTCAAGCCACCCAAAATGGACATTCCAGGCACAGATGGGAGGAAACAATCTCCACGTTCCCACAATATCAAACCTCGGGATCTGAACGTGCTCACTCCCACTGGGTTCTAGAGGAAAGCTTCCAGTGTCTTTAGCAGGCTACAGGGTGTCCTAGGCTCTGCTTCCCTGTCCTGTGTGCTGCAGTAAAGTAGGAAAGTCTCCTTTTCCAGCTCTTCATCTCAGAAAAAGAAACAGTCCTGATTGTCCTGCTAAAGCCAGTCTTGGACAAACTCCTGCACTGTCCTAAACTGTAGATGTAAACCATCCTGTCTACTGCACTGCACTGGTTTGGGCTGCCAGGCTGCTCTGGATGTGCTTCCCAGTACACCCCACCACAGTGAAACCCTGAGCCATGTTTTTTTTGGACAGGGTTCCATGTGGTGTGTGAGCACTTGGCTTACATTCCTGGAATCTGATTGTCTTGTCCTGCTAAGTGCTGAAGGACCCACAGGAGGACTGGTTCTGTCAAGAGATCAAGCAGAAAACAATGTGAACAAGCAAGGACTGAAAACTGGACCATCAACTGCCAGAAGGAAGATGGGGTATGTGGTAGGTCAGTATAAATGTGGCACTCCCTCACTATCCAGTGTGACCATGTTTTTTGTTCTTGCAATGTTTTTTAAAGGGAAAAGGGACTAGTGACTATTCTAAGATGCTCTCATTGGAAAGGCAGGGAATCTAATGGAGCTTTGAAGTAATGAGGAAGAATTCCTTTTCTTCAATTCTTCATGTTCCTCTAAGAAGGTGGAAGTAATCAAAGCTGGTGTGGTTTGAAGCAAGTAATCCTCCTCTCTGTTCTACAAAACAGCCCTGTCCTATGTTCTAGACAGCAGATTTGCACGTGTTCTGGCACTCTGGATGCTGCTTGTTTTGTTTTTGTTGGTTTGTTTTTTTCCCTAGATTTGTATAGAATGTATTAGACACTGGGAACACTTCGCAGACAGGGTATTTTGTTTTATCAGCATCAAGTGTGTTCTGCAGGGCTGGGGAAGGACTGAGGGCAGACCAAGGCTGAACATTCCTCCTGGATGTGATCCTTGACCTAGTCTGAACCAGTTCCTGGGAACATTTAACACCAGCTTTCAGGGAAAGTGGAAGGAACTCCTGCCTACCATCTAATCCCTTAAGCATGATAGGCAGCATTGCTCTGGAATCCTCACCTGTGCTGTGGCAAATGGGTCTGCTCTTGATCTCACCATGGTGTTGCAGAGTCCCTCAGCCAGCAGCAGCCTTGCATCTGGAAGTGGAAGCTTCTCTGCTGCCAGGACATTCTACAGAGGTTACTTAACAGGTGGTAACTGTTGAGCTCTGGAGTTTCTCTCTTAAACCAAACACTCTCCCTGGAGGCTTCCTTGGCTGGCTGCTGGCTCCTCTGAGCAGCACATTTTGTAGCACTGCTTTCTCTCAAGCTTCAGGAGAACTGCCAGTGATGTGTTGTCAAAGTCCCCCACCCAAACCAGCAGTTCTGTCACCACTCATTTGCACCTTGGCAATCAGGCTCTCATTTGACATTAATTTATTTGTTGACTGTATTCATGTCTCCTAATGTGTATGTTTGTTTTGTTTGTTACAGGACAATAAAATCCTTGTGGAATGGAGGTCCACAGTGTGTGTTGGTGCTGGCAGAGCATCTGTAGGAGAAATCTGGGGCTGTCCAGTGAGTGTGGCGTCAAGGTTCTGGTGGATAAGGCTCTGGCAGCACCTCACTAGGGTGAAATATTTGGCCACAAACTCCCCTTTCACAGGGAGTCTGGGTTTACAGACAGGCTCAGTTCCGTCTTAGGGCTTGTGCAGATGAAACTAAACATGACATCTTTGTGTTTTCTTGAGCAATCCAAATTTATGTTCCTGAGATTTTGTCTCTTGTTGCTTGTGTGCTGTTTCCACCTGTACTGTGGAGGTGGGCACAGGTGTGGGAACTAGGGTGGCGTTTCCTAGAGATGTCCAGTTCCCCTCTGGAAAGTTGTGGCTTTGTGCTGTTGTAGTGTTTTTAGTTGCCCTTTAAAGTGCTGCTGATGGAGGATGATTCACCTGGGCTGGGGAAGTCTGAGCTCTGAATGCTGGTGCTCCCTGTGCTCCTGGAGTGTAAGCTGAGCTCAAAAACAGACTCAGGTACTGAGGTACAGGCTGCTGCTGTGGTTCTGATTACACAGGTGAATCTCATGGATTGGGAAGGCTGGGATTTAAAGCATGGCCTTGTGGTGTGATCTGACAGAGCTCTGGACTTTGGGCAGAGCTGGCACCAAGACTAAAGACTCTTAGCAAACATGAAAAGAATTTATTTTTTTAAATTTACAAAGTGCTTTGTAAAATTGCATGAGGTAAACTTGAACGGAAATTCCAAAATAATGTAAACCAAACATCTTTCAAAAGAACTGTATGAACCAACCCCCGTGATACTGAGATTGCAGTATGAGATGGGGAGTTCATGTTGAGAACATGAAGTTTTGTCCCCCTTGCTGCAGTGGTTGTCTCCATCAGGCAGCAATGACAGTGAAGAACAACTCTTGCAGCTTGAACAATTTCTCCTGGATTTGCGGGGGCAAATACTTCCTTTGGGCAGTGCTAGCATCAAGACAAAAGTGTCTTAGCAAACATGAAAAAACTAATTTTTTTAAAGTGTACAAAGTGCTTTGCAAAACTGCACAAGGCAAACTCGAATGAAAATTTGGAGACAATGTAAACCAAAAGTCTTTCAAAAGAACTGTATAAACCAACCTCATGATGCTGAGATTGCAGTATGAGATGGGGGGGTTTATATTGAGAACATGAAGTTTTGTCCCCCTTGCTGCAGTGGTTTTCTCCATCAGGCAGCAGTGACAATGAAGAACAACTCCTGCAGCATGAACAGTTTCTCCTGAATTTGTGGGGGAAAAGGCTCCCCCAGGGTCTTCTGCATTCTGCTGATGAAGTAATTCATATTCAGCTGAATGTCCAGCTGGCTGATGTCATCACTGTCCTGGAGCCTGGCCTTGGCTTTCTGAGCAATCAGTTTCATCCGCTCACTGGCAGAGGTCCGCAGGTGCTCTGCAAGAGGAAATGCTGGTGGGGACAGGCAGCACCCAAAGGGCTGCCTGAGCTGCTGGGATGGAGCCCAGTGTGCCACAGGCAGTGCTGGAAATGGGATTGATCCTCTTGTTATCCTTGATGGTTCTGCACAAGACTTTGGGAAGAAGGAACTGGCCCCTCCTGGAGCTCATTTGGCATGCAGAGAGAGCTCAGGAATGGGCAAGGGGGCAAGGCTTGTATAATCCTTGTCTTCTGTGTGAATGGCAAAATGGGCAGCTGCAAAGGAGTCTCCAAAGAGCCCAACAACAGTGATTATTATCTAGGACTTCAGGGGGAGTGAGACTTTGCCTATATGATGGTGGATTCCTCTGCATTCATTCATGACAGTCTTAACCCTGGGCTAAAGCACCTGAAGTTGGGATAGACTTCTGGCAAAATACAGAGTTTTACAGAGTGTTTTGTGAGTGGCACAGTCACAAAACACTCTGTAAAAGTGTTTTACACTGTGCCACTCTCCTGGGGTCAGAATTGCTGCTGTTTCCATGGCTGCTGTGGGTGGTGCTCCCTGCACAGTTTACTAAGTGCTGAAAGTGTCCTGGCTTGCCCAAAGGAGGGCTTCAGAGATGGTGAGGGGTCTAGAGGGGAAGCCACGTGAGGAGTGGCTTAGGTCACTTGCTGTGTTCAGCCTTGAGGAGACAGATCAGACCTCACTGGGGTCTACAGCTTCCTCAGGAGCGAGGGGCAGCTTCATCTCTGTTCTGTAGGACAGTGACAGGACCTGAGGGAATGGCTGGAGATGTGCCAAGGGAGATTTAGGTTGGCTTTTAGGAAAAAAGTCTTCCCCCACAGGGTGGTTGGGCACTGAACAGGCTCCCCAGGGAACAATCATGGCTCCAAAGCTGCCAGAGCTCCAGGAGCATGTGGACAAGTCTCTCAGGCACAGGGTGAGATTAGGGGGTGTCTGTGCAGGGCCAGAAGTGGAGTTCAATGATTCTTGTGTCTCTCTTCAAACCTGGGATGTTCTATGATTGCTTTGCCTTCTACTTTTCCTCCTAAACCACCCTACTCTTCCACCCACTGTGCAGCAACTTAGACAACAGTGGGTACAAAGCACCCTCTTGTGCACTGTCCAGTGCTGGGAAGTGCCTCCTTCCTTTGGGAAAAAGGTGATTTTGTAGGGGCTGAACTTGGCAGAGCAAGGTGGGCACTCTTGATTAATGCAACATCACTTCTTTGACTGCTGGGAATAGTTCCTGTCATGGATGGAGGCACACTGTCTTTCTAAGATTCACTGGCCATAAATCCAGTAGTGATGAGAGGAGGAAGAAGAATTTGGCTGTTCTGCTGCAGCCTCTTGATGAAACTGTTAGGGCCAGAACAAGCACTGCTTACCCAGTTTTACACTATGGTAACTCAGCAGCAGCAAACTCAAGTACTGCAGCATCTCATCCCACCTTTGCCATGTTGCAGTTTCATCCTAGGACAGAAGACAGTATTTGGTTGTTAGAAGTTTTCTCAGAGGAAAAAAAAGTCAAAGGAGAGGTTGGACTGGATACCTGGAATTGTGGCAGCACAGAGGAGTGGCTCAGGAAATACAGGACCTTGTCCAGAGACATGGACGACGTTGCGGGAACGTCACAACTGTGCTGGAATAGCAGCTCCAGCAGTCTGCAGCGCAGGAGCTGGCTCTCCATGGTGTTTAATAAAGCTTCCCTGGAACACAAAAGGAATTTACTTTGGTTGAGACAGCACAGCCTGACCAGAGACAACTATTCCAGCATGCTCCTGCTGACCTAGTGCAGATGTGGGGTGACTGCAGGGGCTACCCAGCCATACCCTGGAAGGAAGACCACCAGATGTGGTGAGAGACCTTTGTTATCCATGTTTTCATCCTCAGGTGTGACCTGCAGCAGCTGGAAGTGAGTACAGTCTCTAAAGCAAACTGAGCTGCTTCACTTCACCCTGCCCAGCAGCCTGTGTGGCAGCAGCTCATTCCTGCTGACTTGCAGGGAGCCCAGCCAAGCAAGGGTGACGTGGGGTCAGGGGTAGAAGGATCTCTATCTGTCCTGGGCAAAGTGACACCTTGGTTAGAGTCAGTTTGGCTGGTTTATACCTGGTGTGTGCACAGAGTTCTACTGAAAGGATGTGAAGGGCTGCTTACTGGGCATTGAAAGATGGGTTTGAAATGCTTGGGGGCTTAGTTCACTCCCTTGTGCTTTGGTTTCACATTTGAATTTCTTAAAGAAGCAAACAAAGGATGTCAAGGCAAAGCTGCAGAAACTGCATCATATTTCTGACTACCTGGTTGCCCATGGGAATCAGTGATGTCTTTTTGCCAGTGCTTGGCTGTGCTGCACAGTACTGCTTTTCAGACTCTCCTTACAGCTTTAAGGTCACAAGTTTACCAAGTTTTGAATTGACTGTTCTCAGCAGCACACCACCTGGGCATGTTTCCATCAACACATCATCTGCTCAGATGGTGATGTTGCATCTCCACGGGAGACACAGCCACACTCTTGCTGGCTGGCCTGTCTTTCTATACCCTGTAGAACTTTATGCATCCAGACCTGGATGTAAATTGGGAATAAGATAATTGATCACACAGGCAAATGCTGCCTTGCACATGCTTATCTCACCTTTGGCTCCTCAGGGGGATATTCAGTATGAAGGGGAAGATGTCATCTGCAATCTTACGGGAGCTGCAGGTGGGAGATCTGTCCACTTCCACTGCCATGGCCAACATCCGCTGCAGCAGGAGCACTGTCCTGGGCGAGAGGGGACAGTCAGCACAGGGGGACTCTGCCCCTCAGCTTGCCAGGCAAAGCCTTGGGGATGGCCCCTGCTTCAGCCTCGTGTGGCGAGGGGCATGGGAATGCTGTGAGCCAGGTTTGGTGTCTACTGGTGGCTTCTGAATCTGATGCTTTTGCAAGCAAAGCTTATCCCCAGATTGACCCTTGGGAAGTCTTGGTGGCTCTCCTGAGTGTTGGAGCAGCATGGGGCTGCCTGAGCTGTGGGCCACAAGCTCCAGCCTTACACTGCGTGCAAGAGGATGACACTGAGCCAGCTTTCTACCAGGTGAGAGTCTTTTGCTCACCAAGTCTTTAACCCAAAGAAGAACCAGCAAAACTGGTCACAGGTACAGCCTGGCTTCCCTGAACTGACAGTGAGAGAGTGACTCTGGCTTCTGCCTGACTTGGGTCCATGATAATGCCAGCAGGGAGTTTGGAATTCTGGAGCTTACTTTTGGGCAAAGAAAGCTGTCTGGGCCTCTTCTGTCTGAGTGCTGGCCAGCCTTGGTGAAGATGATCTGTGTTCAGCCCTGGCTTCTTGCAGCTGCTCCCGGGGCTGGGAGAACCCAATTCCTGTAACTGCTGCCACCAACCAATTGACCACTTCCCTGGAACAGAAACAAGAATTTTATTTGGGATTTGCCTCATTTTGCTGTGTTCTGACCTCTAGATCCACTTAGAGCTGGAGGAAAGGCCCTGACTATGAAGAGTATGTTGCACCCACTTGGACAGGTTAGGAAGTAGCTCTGTTGAACAGCTCAACAAAGGAGCTCTCTTGATTTGTACACTTGCCTACAGACTGCCTCCTTCTCAGTCCTGTTCTGAGCAATGCAAATCTGACCTCATCCCTGGAAAAAGCCCAGTCTGTTGTGACTGGAAAGGCCTTGCATCATCTGTGGTGGTTTGCTTTTGTAAATATTTTCCTAGTCCCTATAGCTGGCCCTATGCTTCCCTTTGTCTCCCAAGTCTGCTTCTTGGAAAGTCTGAAAGTCTGGCTGGAGTCTTGACAAATGTTCCCTAAGCCCCTGCCTCTGAGCTCCTGGTTAGAAAGCAAGGAGGAGGTGTCCCTTACTTGACATTGTTGAAGCACAAGTCACATGAAAGCACTTTCTTGGCAATTGACTTCTGCAGCTGGTATGACTTCAGATTGTGCTGGAAGTCATCCTCCAGGGTCTGTACCACGTACTGCAGGAAGAGGAGCCAGCCAGGGGGCTTCTCCTGGGGGCAGAGGGAGAGCACGTGAGTCTGGTGGGACCACAGGCCTAGGAACACCAGGGAAGCTGGCTGTCTTGGAAGTGTACTGAGGTACATACTGAGGAGTAGTTGTAGGAGGAGCTGCCTGGCTCAGGCAAGACCCTGAGGGGCATTGCTGGGCATTGCACTAGTGCTCTGACCCAGAGTGTATCTGCACCTTCTTCACTGGGACAACCTGCCTAAAACTGTGCAGAGTAAGGGAGCACTGTGGATAAATGTGGGATTCCCAGCTGGCACTCACTGTTAGACTGGCCAGCTCTGCATCAGAGCACAGCCACAGGAAGCATTTAGGAACACTCACCCTCCCTTAGGCAGCATGTGCTGGATGATCCCTGCCCCATGTGACACACAAGGTGCCAAGTACCTGCTGCTCCATGATGAATTTCACCACTGTCCAGTCCCATCCCACCGTGGTGATGTTGGCTGGATGGAGCCTGAAAGGACAGCCATGTACATTTGTGCTGAACTGCCTGACCATCTGCTTGGAGGCATGGCAGCCTCTTAGCCCTTCCCCAGCCACTCCCAGTCCCACTTGCTCAGGTGCCTTCCCTTCTCCATCTTTGCCCTCACCCCTTCTCCTGCCCGTAACACATTAATTTTTTGGAAGTACCAGACAGGGGTTATACTCCAGGGAGATGCCCAGGACTCCTATGTCTGTGGCCTCATAAAACATTGTACCTCTCTGTGGGAAGCCTGAGGAAACTCAGGGAGCTGCTCCAGCCACTGCTGGCACTGCTGCAATCCAGGGAAGGCACTTCTGCCATGTCACAGCAGTGAAAAATGAGACCTGTGCTTCAGGGCAAGGCAAGCACACTCTTCTGTCCCCAGGGGCTCCCTTGTGTCACAAGCTGTCCCTGACCCACCCTCAGAGAGCCCAGGGTGTGCCTGTGTTGGCAGGAGGATTATCCTGGGTTATAGGGGAAATCACTCCCTGTTCGGTGGTTGAGCCCCACAGAGAATAACCCTTAGGCTGGGCAGACCCCTGGGAACACCTAGCCAGCCCTGGGACAAGGGGAACACATACATTTGGATCTTCATCAGCAGAGTGTAGATGTCATTGAGGATCTCCCCTTTGTGGGTGTCCAACAGCATCTGTTTGATCAGGTGGCAGATGATTTCTTTGGGGGGCCGGTGCTGGCAGGAGACAAACTCGTTCAGGAAACACAAGGTGCCCTCCAGGATGTTCTCCTCCATGGTGGTGTACACCATGCTCAGCTTCCCCCTGGGGATGAGCCCAGGTTTCTGCTGTGTGCAAGGCAAGACAATCGGTGAAAGCTCCCTGGATACAGAGGAACCCAGCTGTGATGTGGGGCCCACTGTGAAGGGAACTGCAATAACCAGAGCCCCCAACTGCCTAGCAAAGGGGAGCCGGGGCTGCTCCAAACCCTGTTTACCTTCTGTGTTTCCCTGTTGGGTGCTATGCCTTGGAGGAAGAGGTGCTGGACTCCACTCCTGCTGAAGTTGTGCAGTTTATCCAGCAAGGCCTTGCTGTCGGTATCAGTCCTGGCTGGGGTAGCTTGCTGGATTGGTTGGTGTGCTGGGAAGTCACTTGCTTCTGGCAAAGACCTTTGGGGCCTTCCTGGTGTTATAGGAATGGTTGGGGCAGGACTCAGCCTTGGGGGGAGGTTCCTTTCCAGGCAGGGCTGGGGAGGATCCTCCTCTGGGCCATCAGATCCTATGCTGCTGTTCCTGTCCAGGCTGGGGGGAGATGGGGACTGGCAGTCTGAGTCTGACAGTGAGTCCAAGCTGCTGCTAGAGGCAGTAGTGCTGTAATCCTGCTCCGGGCTCCAGCTGTGGTGCCTAGAGACAGGAGAAAGGCAGCTGCAGTTCTCCATGGTTTCTGCTGTGACCATGGTGGAGCTGAGTTTCTCAGAAGTGTTGTGCGATGCTGGTGCAGGGCTTGGCTCTGGCACTGCCTGTGTTTCTTTTTCTGCAGTGGGGCAGAGTTGGGGATAGGACGTGTGTGCTGCTGGGGCAGCATTTGTGGAGTTCTGAGCAGCACCAAGGGTGGACTGGAGAAGGCTGCACATGTCCTCAGTCAGGTCGATGATGGCGAGGCTGCTCGATGCCGTTGGGTCTGAGTTTGCATCCTCACAGGTCAGGTCAATGATCTCCTGTGGGGATAGAGCAGCAGTGTCAATGTCCTGTCCTGCCAGGAGCCCTTGCTATGGTGGCACTGTAGTCCCAGTCTAAGAGGGAAAAGGGCACCAGCCTAGAAAAGGGGCAAAGACCCTTCTGCTTGTCCAAGGGGGACTGTGGCCCTGAGCTCTGGGATCAGCCTCCCCTGGCACCACAGCTGAGCCTGAGCCCAACCCAGGCTCTTCCCCCCTCCCCTCAGGGCTCATGTCCTCGTGCCTTGGCTCAGAGCAGACCTGGCTGCCTGCTCAGCTCCTTCCCACGACAGGGGAATGCCAGTCCTGCTGCCATGTCCAGGGAGGGCAACGGAAGCACAGGGAGCTCTCCTGTACCCAGGCGCTGGCAGGAACAACAGCACAGGATCCAAGCCCTGCCACCTCTTCCGTGTCACATCAGCTGCTCTGGAGGACAGGAGTGGCAGGAAACAAAGTTGCCTTTTGATCTGTGGCACCAATCGGAGCTACAGCAACCGTGACATTTTGGGGACTCCCATCTGGGCCTCACTGGGCAATGAAGGCTCCGAGGGGCAGCAGGGGACGCAGCTGTGCCTGCACCAGCAGCAGACCACACACTGCACTTCCCAAGCTTTTGGCAGGCCCAGGAGGGGTCAGAGCCTGTTTGCTCTTGGGAAAAAAAATCTCACTCAGCACCTCAAAGCAGCGAACACGTTTAGCAGTGAATTTATATCCACTTTCCTCCCCCGGCTCAAACCTGCTGCCTTCCCCAAGGAGAGGGCAAAGCCCAGCGGGCTGCGGGACGCAAGGAGAGCTGCGGAGGGCGGGAGGTGCAGGGCTCCAACCGCCTCAGGACCCGGGACAGCGGTGCGGGACCGGGGACCGACGGTTTCCCCGTCCGGGACCGAGCCTCGCGCCCGGAACCGCCGCCGCTCGGCCTCACCGGCCCCGCAGCCGCCGGCGGAGCGGGACAGGGCCGAG
The DNA here is from genome assembly GCF_901933205.1 of Camarhynchus parvulus. Classification (NCBI taxonomy): domain Eukaryota; kingdom Metazoa; phylum Chordata; class Aves; order Passeriformes; family Thraupidae; genus Camarhynchus; species Camarhynchus parvulus. Next base: position 14,779,703 of record NC_044583.1, on the reverse strand, counting down.
GAGCGGCACGGGGAGCAGGGGCGGCAGCCGCCCCGCCGCATCCCGACCCTGCCGGGGGCTGAGCTCTGCAGGGCCGGACCCTTCCCGGGGTGCAGCGAGGGCACCGCGACACGCTATGGCAGACACCGGGCTCTTTCTGAGGGTATATGGCCAAGGAGGCGGGGACCCCTGTGGGGAGCGCGCTTGTGGCGGGAGGTGCCCGCGGCGACCCGAGCCCGGCTGGGAAAAGGGTGGGAGCTCCCTTAGGACGCGGCTGGGACGGGACGGGACCGGGGAACACACGCCCAGCCCCTCCACTGCCCCCGAGGCTGCTCGTCCGTGCGCGCCTCCCGCCCCTGCCCGCCATGGCAGCGCCGCCATCTTGTGTGGGGCAGCAGCGGCGCCGTGCCCGGCGGGAGCCGCGGACTCACGGCGGGGCCGGGCAGCGAGTGCCGGGAGCGGCAGGGCTGGCGCGGCGGCGAGCGGGCGCCCTCCGAGTCGGAATCGCTGACGAGGACCACGCTGTCGTCCATCTCGGCAGCGGGCGCCGGCTCCGCTCCGCCGGTGGGGCCGCGCCGGGCGCGGGGGCCGGCGGAAGTGGCGTCAGGCGCGGTGCCGGGGCGGGGCGCGCGCGGCGGTGGCGGTGGCGGCGGCGGCCCCGCCATGGCCGTGTCGCCCTACGTGCAGGCCATGCAGGAGCTGTTCCGCGCCAACACGCGGAGCCGCGAGTTCCCGGCGCACGGCGCCAAGGTGCACTCGGTGGCCTGGAGCTGCTGCGGCCGCCGCCTCGCCTCCGGCTCCTTCGACAAGACCGCCAGCGTCTTCCTGCTCGAGAAGGACCGGCTGGTGAGAGATCCGCCGGCATCGGGCGGGCGGGGGCGGTGCGGGTCGGTACCGGGAGCCCTTGGGCGGTCCGGGCGCGGCTGCTTGGGCTGGGGTCCGGAAGCGGGAGAGTGTCCCGGTGGTCGGTGCCGGGCCTGGGGTGGGTACCCGGGGTGCACCGGAACAGGAGCATCGCCAGGGGCAGCGCAGGCCGGGTCTGCCGGCCGGGAACGGAGCTGGTGGTGCCCGGCGGGGTTCTCCATCCTGGCTGGCCGTGAGCGGGAGCGTGGCCGGGGCCCCTCCTGATCTGTCCCAGCAGGGATGCAGCGTGCTGGGATGCGGGCAGGAGCTGGAGCAGAGCTGGGCACAGCCTCACGTCGTCTGCCCGCTCCCTCCAGGTGAAGGAGAACAACTACCGCGGCCACGGGGACAGCGTGGATCAGCTCTGCTGGCACCCCAGCAACCCGGACCTGTTTGTCACAGCGTCAGGGGACAAAACCATCCGCATCTGGGACGTCCGCACCACCAAGTGCATCGCCACTGTCAACACCAAAGGTGAGTCCTGCCTTCCCAGGGCACCTTCCCAGCTGGGTCCCGGCAGGAGCTAAGCTGTGTGGGACCCATCCGCAGTGGCACAGAGCTTCTTTGCACCTTTCCTGTGGTTGTTTCTGGTTGGGACATCTCTGCTAACTGCTTTATATTTGTGTTGCACTCATCATGTGAGAGCTGATTTACTGTGGGCTCAGGACTGGTAGAACTGCTGAAATATGCTGCTGGCTGTTAAAATGTCATTTGTACTTGTCTCTGGAGTCAGTGGGCTGTGGGGCTGGACACTGGGGGAAAGCATGTTTATAGAGAACAGTGGTGGAAATGAAAGTTTGTGTGGACTCAGAAAAACAGTTTGAATTCATGTGATGCTTAACCCAAATACCATCTATGGTCTGTCCAGTTTTGAGTTGTTGGGGCTGGGAATGGCACTGTAAAATTGTGTAACAGCAACCTGCCATGTTCTTACCTTTATTCGAAGGTATTTTTGGCTTCTGCTTTTTCTGGATCTCAGAGATGACTGGATTCAGAGGAACTTTGGCATGACCTTGTGTGGTGATTGCTGTGGTCCCCATGAAATGGGCTGTGGCATGTTGTCTTCAAGCTGTACTTGTCACAAGTTTGGTTTTGCCGTATCGCTGCTGTGCAGAGTTTGTGTGTCAGACTGAAGAACTGGCAGTCTTTCCCAGCTGGGAATGGTTGGAGTGGAAGTGGGACCTGCTGCCTTTCTGTCCTTTCAGGTGAGAACATCAACATCTGCTGGAGCCCTGACGGGCAGACCATTGCCGTGGGGAACAAGGATGATGTGGTCACCTTCATTGATGCCAAGACACATCGCTCCAAAGCTGAGGAACAGTTCAAGTTTGAGGTGAACGAGATCTCCTGGAACAACGATAACAACATGTTCTTCCTCACCAATGGCAATGGCTGCATCAACATCCTCAGGCAGGTGCCCGTGGCTGCTGGGTGGCTGGGGTAGCTGCAGTCATTTGCAGGTGCCTTTGCTGCTTTTGGGAAACCTGAGCCCCCCATCCCAGCAATCCCCTGCCCTCTGGTGGGAATGAGCTTGCTTGGAGCTGAGGTTGCCACAGCTGTGGGCTGGGCTCAGCTCCCCAAAATGGTCCCTGATGCTTTGTCTCCTTCACTGGACACTCAGTGAGTCCTGCCTCGGCAGGGTTTGCTTCCAGCCCTGGTGTGCCTCATGCCTGCCCTGCTCCAGGAAATCCCTGTGCTTCTCTCACTGCTCCCTGCCCTCTCCCTTCACCTCCACAGCTACCCAGAGCTGAAACCCATCCAGTCCATCAATGCCCATCCTTCCAACTGCATCTGCATCAAGTTTGACCCCATGGGGAAGTACTTTGCCACAGGCAGTGCTGATGCACTGGTCAGCCTCTGGGATGTGGATGAGCTGGTGTGTGTGAGGTGCTTCTCCAGGTAGGCAGAGCTGTCCCAAATTGTTTTCCCCCTCTCTGGGGACTGGGGTGGCAGTGCCTCACTGTCTGCTCCCCTGGGTTGCTGCAGGCTTGACTGGCCCGTGCGGACGTTGAGCTTCAGCCATGATGGGAAGATGCTGGCCTCGGCATCAGAAGATCACTTCATTGACATTGCTGAGGTGGAGACAGGTAATGGTTTTATTTTGGAGAACAGCAAGGAGGGAATTGGCTGGAGAAGTGCTGGTGGAGCTGGGAGGACACAGGGAGAATCCGTCTGCTAAGGAAGAGCTTTCCTGTGCAGAGAATGCCATAAGGGGGAGCCTGTGCCTCAGAAGTCTGTGGCAGACATGCCTGTCATGTCTGTACCTTGTCACTGGGTGTCTACAAGGCGCTGGAGCCGCGTTTGTGCTGCCTCTCCCCTTTGCTGCGGGAAGCAGCAGGTGCTTGGCTCGGGGAGGTGAGCAGCAGAGGGGGCTGGAGGCTCTCCAGGCTGACGTGGCTCCTTTTCCATGCAGGAGAGAAGCTCTGGGAGGTGCAGTGTGAGTCCCCCACCTTCACAGTGGCCTGGCACCCGAAGAGGCCTCTGCTGGCCTTCGCCTGTGACGACAAAGATGGCAAATACGACAGCAGCAGGGAGGCTGGCACTGTCAAGCTCTTCGGGCTCCCCAACGACTCCTGATGAAGCTGCTGCACCCAGGGATGCAACACCTGCCTGCCCTCGAGGGTGGGAGCTTAGCACAGGTGGGGCAAGGAGCTGGCTCATCTCCTTGCCAGCCTGGCAGGTCTTTGACCTCGGGCTCAGCTCGCTGTGTCCTGTTCTTGGGAGCTTTATAAAAAGGCAGCTCTGTGCTGGGGAGAATGGGGGGATTCTGGCAGAGCCCCCCTCTGCTGCCTCCTCTCTGGGCCGTGGGGGGCTTGTTCCAAAGGCAAGTGGCCAAAGAAAATCAGTCACTGAAGGTGGCTGCTGAGGAGCCTCCCATGGGAGGTGCTCTGCTTTGACCAGGCTCCCCAGCAGTGATGAGATATGTGACTGTCCCCTTGTCCCCAAAAGCCTGGTAGCAAGGGCAGCTCTGGGAGCACAATCTGCCTCTCCCCCTCCCAGACATCCAATGTCCCTTCCCTGTGCTGGGGCAGTGAGGGGAGGGTGGGTGGGGGGATTTGAACTGGTAGATGTTTTCCCAACTGGGGCTTTTTAAAAATATTTGTGGTGTCTTTTTCTAATTTTGATAAATCCTCTTCCTTAAAGAAGGTGCCTGTGGCTATTTGAAGGGGAAAAAGGGGGGTGCTGAGCTGCTCTCCCTTCCCCTTCCTCCTTCCCTTGGCCATAGCAAGGCCCTGGCCGAGGGGTCTGTCGGGGATTGTCGCTCTTGTCCTCGCTGCCTGTCCTCGCTCTCGGTGTCCCCTGTCCTGCGCTGTCACCGCACCAGGGGGCGCTGCGTCCCCACGGTGGGGACAGGTGACAGCGGGGACACTGCTCAGATCGGGACATGGAGGACGCTGCGGGTTCCGTGCCACGGCCGCCAGCCCCGGGCACAGCCCTTCCCCTGCCCTGTGCCCAGTGCCCAGGGAGGGCTCTGGGGATTTCTGCCTGCACCGTGCCGGGTCACAGGGCACAGCCTGCCTGCAGTGGAGTCCTTGCCTGTGAGAGATCTGCCATTCTCTGCCCTTGTATTTCCTTCTGACAGAAGGTTTCCTGGGTGACTGCTCTGCCGATGCCGCCTGGGTAACAGCTGAGCTCTTTGCTGGTAAATGATGGCACATCAGTCAGAGCTGAGGCTGGCACCAGGCTGAAGCCTCCCGAGCTGTGCCAAGCCTGGGCACTGCCAGGGCTGCTGCCTTGGTGTGGGGGCATGAGGCGCACCGTGCCCACAGCCTCATGCTCCTCTCTTGGAGTGGTGGAATGCTGTGACCCATCAGAAACAGCCCTTGGACCCCTGGGTATCCCCAGTCATTCAGTGAGGGGAGTCCTGGAGTCAAGGGAAAGGGGGAGAAACCCTCATGCCATGTCTGTGGGACATCCCTTTTGTCTTGTCCCCAACCCCAGAAAGGAGAGATGCCTGTGGAGTAGGAAGGCAGCAGGAATGAGCAGGACTCTGGGAGCCACATGTGGCTGCTTCCTGCTCCTGTAGAGGCCTGGCTGGGGGCCAGCCCACCTGTGATGAGCTGCCACATTTCAACCCTGAGGTTGGTGGGGTGAGGGAGCTGACACGGGGACCCAGGAAAGCAACGGATGAGAAGAGGCCGGAGCAATGTACAAATCCCTTTATTTTATTAGATCGTCAAAGACTAGTTCGAGCAGGATGGTCACAGCATGTCTGTGGGGCCCCGAGCTGCCCGCCACTTCCCGGGAGGGCCCTGGTGAGCGGCCGGGGGCCGTGGCTGAGGAAGCACAGGGAGGGGGAGCACGGTGTGGCAAGAGACGGGCCGGGATGAGGGCGTGCCCCTGCCTCCCCCCGCTGGGGTGCAAGCAGCGGCTCCTGGGACATCCCGGGGCGCTTGCCCAGGGATCCCTTCCCAGGCCCGGGGACCCACGTGTCCAGCGTCAGGTGAGGGCAGCCGCGTACCCCCAGCCCGGGACTGGCCCGGCAGCCCTCGGCCCCGCGCTGGCGTTATTGCAGGGGACAGAGTGGGGGTCCCGCAGCACGGCGAGGGGCGCCGCGGGCGGCCCCCAGGGACAGTGGGGACGCGGGGGTGGGAGTCAGAGCAGCGGACACGAGGACGCATGGAGCGACGGGGCGCACCCTGGCACAGAGACACTAATGCGAGGACGGGGGCCAGCGGGGCCAAGACACGGACGAGCGAGCGGCGGGGACGGGGACGGGGCAGGGGGGCCCCTGCCCCGCGCGTGCCTTTGTACACGGTTGGCGGAGCGCGGCGCCCGCTGCTCCCGGTGCTGAAGTATTGCAGTCTAACTGATATGGCTTTAACTATGGGGCCAGAGATGCGGGGAGGGGGGTCCCCTCCAACCCCCCGATGCAGGAGCACACCGGGCAGCCCCGGGGGACCCCCGTGCCCGACGACCGGGGATGGGGGAGCTGCGGGCAGGGCGCCTGGCTTTGTGCTTTGGGCTTGGCCCAGGGCGGGAGGGGGCAGGGGGATGGCAGTGTTGGGGACGGGGGCAGGCGAGCAGAGGCCTCCTGGGGTCCCCTGGGAGAAGAGAAGGGGCAGGGCAGGGGGCACGAGGAGCCACCCCGGGGGGGCCGGTAGGGCCTGGGTGCCCCTAGCCTGCCGCGAGGTTACATCAGTGCATTTGGTCCCGGTTCGCCCTGTCCGGCCAGGGCTGCTCCCCTTTGGCGTGGTGGGGGGGGCCCTGCCTGGACGGGACGGGGCGGGCTTTTGGTCTGGTTGGGGGACAGGGCAGGAGGGGATGGGAGGGGGTGTGGGGACCCCCTCTCCGGGGCCAAGGGAACTGATGGAGGAGTTGTAGGAGAGAGGGCGCCCGTGCCCCAGCACCCTATGGCAGGGTTGACGGTGCTGTTACTTCTTGAACATATCCTGCAGTGGGCCGGGCAGGTACTTGAGGACGGTGTCCAGGATGCTCTCCTCCTCCTCCTCTTCCTCGTCCCCACAGCCTGCCGGGATCGCCTTCTTGGGGCGCGTCAGGCTGCCCTCACACGGCTGCTCCAGAGCAGCTTTCTCCTCTGCTTCCTTCTCCTCCTTCTTCTTCAGCCCGTACTGAGAGGACACAGGCTCTCAGCAGGGCAGGCAGTGGGCACTGCCTGCGCTGTGCCCCGCGCCCATCGCCACCGGCTTGGGCCACCCTCCTCCCGGCCGTGCCGGCTCCCTGTCCCAGCCCCAGCCCGGCTGCCACAGGCAGGGGCGGGCACAGGGGAGGTGTGTGCCCACCTTGTCACGGATCTGCTGCCGGACTTTCTCCCGCTCCGCTTCCATGCGGGCATGCTTGGCTTTCCGCTCCTCCTCCTGCTGGCGCAGGGCTTCCTGCCTCTCCTCCTCCTTCTTCTGCGCGTCGGGATCCTTCTCCTCCTCGCCCCCCAGCATCTTCCCCATGTCCTTGGTGGCTCCTGTGCATAATAAGGCCCTTGGTCGGTCCCCAAGGGTGCTGCAGCCTGGTCCTGCTGCCAAAGCCCCTGCAGCAGCAGGGAGGGCAAGGAGGTCCCTGGCAAGAAGGACCTGGGACATCCCCAGGGCCACTTGTGCTGAAGTGCAGGCTCGGGAGGCTGTGGGGATGGGGAGTACCACGAGCTGGCTGTTCTGCCCTAGTTCAGTGTCAGCTGGGGGAGATGCCAGCAGCTCCTTCTTCAGCACCCAGGGGACCTGCTGGGGAATCCCACTTAGTAGCAGAACAGCCAGGATTCCCCAGCCAGCCGCTGATGGCACTGGAGATGGGAAACCTGGAAGGCTCCAGCAGCAGCTCCCCACTGCTGGTGGCTCTCTGTGTGACTCTGTCCCCTTGCCACGTCCCTCCCACTGCAGTACTGGGGTGCTGGGCCAGCATTGCTCCCAGAGGGGGACCCTTGAGGGGAAACAGCTCCCACTCACCGCCCAGCGCTTGCTTCATGACGAAGTCCATGGTGCCGGTGTGTGCGTGTGGCTAGGCCAGTGCCCAGCGCTCATCCACCGCTCTCCGGGCTTGCTGACCTGGGCCACCTGTGCAGGCAGAGAAGGACAAGGTTGGGGATACCATGCTGAGGTTCCCTGCTGCTCAGGCTGAGGGATGGAATGATCTCTGGGGCTGTGCTTTGCACCCTCTGCATCCTCAGCCCAAATGCCTGCCAGGATGGGCAGAGGGAGGTTCTGGGGTCTGCAGGCAGAGAGTGACAGTGCCTGCTCCCCTCAGCCCCCTCCCTACATCCCTTCTGGCCTTGAGGACCTGTGGAGGCACCAAGGCAGGGACTCCAGAGGGATGTTCCCCCTCAGCACTGCCCTTGGTGTGGCACCAGGAGCCCTGGTGTGCTGCTTGGGGGCTGGTGGGATGGGGACCCACCACACCACCATGCACCGTGTGTCCCTGCTGTGCAGGAGGGGGTGACAGACCTTGTGTGGGGGTACCAGTGTGGCACAGCCGGACCCGGGGTGCTGTGTGTGCGTGTGTGTGTCTATGGCAGCACGAGTGCTCTGCAGAGGGATGGGGAAGAGGCTGTTGGCAGCTTGCAGCAGCACTTGGGGGCTGCAGGGGTTGCAGGCAGCAGCCTGTGACTGTGTGTGTGATCCATGCGGGTGCTGCAGGTGGGTGACACTGTGCAGGGGCACTGCCTGTGCAGGGCAGAGTGGGTGACACCATGCAGGGGCACTGCCTGGCGGGTGGGTGACACCGTGCAGGGTCACTGCCTGTGCAGGACAGAGTGGGTGCTGCGGGTGCGTGCGTGCGCTGTGTGTGAGCTCTGCGTGCGGGCTGTGTTTGCTCAAGAGGTGTGTTTGCGGGTGCCTGCAGGCTGTGTTTGCATGGGGGGTGTGTGCACACACGCGTGTGGGTAAGTTTGTGGGGCTGCAGGTTGCGTGTGCCCCCGTGGTGTGCGGGTTTGCAGCCTGTTTGCCAGCTCGGAGCGCGTGCGTGCGCGAGTTTTGGGGTCTGCGGGCTCTGCGGATGTGTGTGCACGCAGGGCTGCGGGCTGTGCCTGCCTGCTGGGTGTTTGTGCTGCGGGTGTGCGTGAGTTTGCACGCTCGGGGGGTGCTGCAGGCTGTGTGAGTGTGAGTGTGGGGGGGTTGTGTGTGCAGGTCCGTGGGTTTGCAGGCTGCACGGGGGGCTGAGCACAAATTTGCAGACTGTGTCGCGTGTGTGTACGTGTGGGGGTGTTGCAGGCTGCTTGTGTGCTGTGTGTGCGTGTGTGTGCATGCGGGGGATTACAGGCAGAGGGTGTGTGGGGGGGTGCCCGTGCTCCCCACGTGCCCCGTGTGAGTGGGGTGCTGCAGGCTGTGCTCGGAGCCTGGGGGTGCAGTTTGCAGCGTGTGTGTGTGTGTGTGTGTGTGTACGTGCCCGGTGGGTGCTGCAGCCCAGCGGGTACCCCCACCCCGGCTCCCCGGAACCCCCTGGGACTGGGGGGGCTGCACGAGCTGTGACCCCGAGAAGTTTGCTGCTGACAGCCCCGGGGCACCCCGCGACAATTTGGGGGGGCTCCTCCGGGCAGTACTATGCTGAGCCCTGGGACTGCAGCGGGGGCCTGGGGGGGCACCGGGGACGGGGGAACACCGGAGAGCACAGGGACACCGGGACCGTGGGCAAGGATCACGGGGAGCACCGGAGCACTGGGGTCGCGCGGCGGGGGGGCTCGTAGCGATAGCGGGGTACGTGGGGGACATCGGGAGGTGCACGGGCGACGCAGGGCGAACACAGCAAACGGGGGGAACACCGGCAGGCACCGGGATACCGGGGCTGCAGAGACGCAGGAGACACGGGGGGGCGCCGGGAAGGCGGGGGACAGCGGGGACACGGGACGTAGCGGACGCCCGGCATGCGGGGGACACCGGGACCGCAGCGGGGTGCGGGACGCGGGGGGCGCGCCGCCGTGGGGAGGGGGGGGAAGGTGGGGCGCAGGCACAAGGACGACGAGGGGGGAACCCGGGTCGGGGAACGCGCACCGGGGGCGCAGGGGACACCGGGGAGGAGGGGGAACGCGGGGACACGGGGAAGGCGGGAACCGCGCGGGGGGCGAGGGTCGCGCAGGGGACGCGGTGCCGCGGGGACCCCTCTCCCCCCCAGCCCATCCCGGGGTCTGCGGCGCGGGGCCCCGCCCGCCGCCCGGGGCCGCCCGGTGCCGCAGCGGCGGCGCTGTCCCTTCAGCACCGGCACTCACCGGCTCCGCCGCCGCTCGCCGCTGCCGCCGCTCCGCCCCGCCCCGCCCCGCCGCGGCCCGGCCCCTCCCGCCCCCGGCGGCACGCGTGGGCCCGCCCGGAGCGACACCCCCCGGCACCGCGCGGACCGGCCCCCGCGGGGTCCGCGGCGGGGTGCGGGACCCCGCCCGGGAAACGCCGCACGCCCCCCGGGAAACGTCCCGGGGAGCCCCGCGCCGCTCACCAGGACGGGGCCCCTCGGACAGGGCAGCGCCTCCAGCGCGGGGTTAATGATTCACCGCCGCGGCAATTAACGGGGAAACGAGGCTTTCATCAGCCCGAGGTGCCCCCGGTCCCGCACCCCCCGGCTCCCTCACTCGACCCCCCGACCCGCACCTCCCCGGCCTCCTCTGCAGCGATGCGGGGCGGCTGCGGGAGTTTAATTAAAGTCCCTGATAAATCATATCACCCTCCCTCCCCCTTCCGCCAAGAGCTGCTGCTCGGGGGCCCAAGCTTTGGATTTTTGGTGCTGCTCCCCCCGCGGGGCTCCCAGGGCAGGTTTGGGGAGCTCAGGGAGGGGATGCCAGAGGGGGTCTATGGTATATTAATCCCACGGAGCTCAGAACCCCCTTCAGCAAAGGGTTCGTGGGTAGGAAATGGGGTGCACCACCGTGCCTGGCCTCCCTGCACCTGCCCGAAGGCAGATGGGCTCCTGCAGCCCCTCCTGTGTTCCTCCTCTGCAGTGCGGGACAGGGCTCCCCACCCCTGTCCCGATGCACAGGGACGCTGTGTGCTCCTCAGAGCGGCAGCCGGTGCCTCCTCATTAATCCAGCCCCGGATTCTTAGAGATGAGCCCTGTGCGAACCACATCAGTGGCACTTGGAGCCGAGCTTTGGGATAGCCGGTGTTTGATAGTGAGCAGCCTGGACCAGCAGCCTGCAGGGGCCCAGAAAGGCACTGCAGAGGGTCGGGGTGTGGGATCCATTCAGGGATGGCCCCCTCTAAACGTGGGAGGCTGCAGGGAGCTGGGACAGGCTGCAGCTGCCCCCACAGGCCCCTTGGGGTGGGCTGCAGAGATGCTGCTGGGGCTGCTGTGGGAAGGCTGGGGGCGATGCAGGATGTGGGGCAGGAGTGGGGGGACATCTCACAGCCAGGGGGGACAAAACTGGCTCGCAAGTGCCACCTCCAGAGAGATGCACCGGCAGATCTGTGCGTGCACAGCCGCTGCCAGCTCCTGCCTCAGCGCACGGCCGCTGCCACGGACAACTCTCAGCACAGGGACAGCACATCAGGGACTTGTCCCTCTTGTTCACCCGCTCTCACTGCTCCCAAAAACAACCCCTGGCACAACCCATCTCCAGCAGCCCCGAGCCCTCAGCCTGGCACTGACCAACAACTCCTTTTTCCACCTCCAAGGTAAAAAACCCTCCTGCCCAAGTGCCCAGCCCCGCTCTGCCTGCTGGCAGCTGGTGGGACGGGCACGTGGGCGGCAAGACAGGCCCGTGCTTGGCCCGTCCGTCTGTCCGTCCGTCCGTCCGTCCTGCGGCAGCCCTGCTCCGGGCGTTGACGTCAGCGCTCCCGGCAGCCGGGCGGTGGGCGGGCGGCACCGCTCCTATTGTATTAAAAATAATGCAGCGGAGCACAAATTCATTACAGATAAGTGTGACAGCCAGGAGGAATTAACGAGCCCGTCTCTCAGCGCCTGACAAACGCCTCCTTTTGTTCCTGGGATGGGTCCTTGAGTCTTTCAATCTTTGGAGATGCCTCGGCTCATTAAGCACAGCCTCCCCCAGTAGATCCCAGTGTGCCAGAGAGGACTGCTCCCAGTATCAGATGAGGCCAAACTGGCAGGGACATCCCTTGTGCAAGTGCCCAGTGCTAAATCGGGCTTGCCTTTCTTGGGAGTCAGTGGCCTGGAGCACTGTCCCCAGGCACTGTCCCCAGGCACTGTCCCCAGGCACTGTCCCCAGCACTGTCCCCAGGCACTGTCCCCAGGCACTGTCCCCACGTGGGTTTGGGCGGCCCGGGGAGGTGGGCGAGGCAGCCCCCGTCCCTTCTGCTGCAGGAAGCACGACGCTCGTGTGAGCTGAGGCCACCCACCCCAGCACTCCAGCTGCCAGTGCTGGCAGTGCCACCACAGCTGCTGGGCTGGGGGGCACCCAGCTCTGCCCTGCTGGCCAGGATCCCATGGGAAGAGCAGCCCTGGGCATTGCCTCCTGTCCTGCACAGCCCTGCTGTGGGACAGAGGTGGATCCAGGGGAGCCCCGCAGTCCCAGAGCTGAGCTGGTGTTTGGGGGATGCTCCTGGGGCTCGTGCCCAGTGTGGGCACTCCTTTAGGCCCAGCTGTTCCTTGGCATCATCCTGGGCAGTGTCACCTGCTGGGTGCCTGCCTGGAGCTCTGGGGGAGGCAGGAAGGGGAGGGAAGTGGAGAGGTGTGAGGGGCTGGGTAGCAGCACCGTAGCCAAATGGGGGAGGAAGCTCTGAGCGCCACCAAACCCTGCAAACGCCTCTGTGGAGTCAGCACAGGTGCCAGGGCCCCAGCAGCGCCATGCTCCCCTCCAAGCTGGCACCCAGGGAGGGGATGGGGCTGGCTGGTGCCACCACATCGACCGCAGCATCCGCTGTCAGCAATGCCTGAGTGGCACCTGCCTGCTGGCATCGTCCCCATTGTCCCCTGACAGCCAGACAGGGACCCTGCAAGGTCACAGCCTCTGTGGGCCCTTTCAAAGCCCCCAGGCAGAAGGAATAGCTGCACCCATCCCCGCAGCACTGCCAGCCCAGCCTGCTGTCACCCATTAGCCCAGGGCAGTTATTTCACTTATCCGCCCCCCAACATCTTTGCAGAAAATAATTATTGGTCCTTCTCATTGCACCGAGGGATTAAAAGTGGTTAACTCCATTTCCAAAGGCTTTGTTATGTTGGTTTTCCCTCAGCTGCTGCACAAGGCGATTTCCACAGTGCCACTTAGGCAGGTTTTATCAGGTTGTCTTCTGGAGGTAATTGGGTTTTTCAGGAGCCTGTTTAAAATTCGTAACCCAGCCTCTTAAACAAAACAAAAACAGCAGCGGGGAGAAGAGGAAGAGGCAGCACGAAACATGCAGCAGCTGCAGCCTCTGAAGAGCAGCTCTGGTCCCTTGGGGCTGGCGCCCGGCGGGGACAGGGACAGGGACAGGGACAGGCACCAGCCGTGCTCTGGGGTCAGTCTGGAGACAACAGCCCCTCCAGCTCAGCGGCTGAGCACGGACTGCTGGGGACAGCGGGGACCTGGCGTCACTGCCTCATGCTGTGCTCAGGGCAAGGAGACTCTGTGGGGCTCAGAGCCACCCATGTCCAGACCCTGAGGATGCTGGGGCCACCACTCTGTCCCTGCAGCAAGTCACAGACCCCCCAGCACCCCCTCAGCCCTTATCACACCCATGTCAGACACGGGCTGTGAGTGTGCTCTGTTTGCTCAGCACTCACCAGGAGCCCTGGGGCTTGGGGAGGGAGGTGGGCTCATGCCACAGCCTGATCCCCGCTCCACCATGAAGCTCCAGCTGTGGCAGGGCCCCCTGAGCTCACCAGAGAGGGACAGAGCAAAGGGGCAAAACCCACCCTTATGGGGTAACTTCTGCCAGCCCCAAGCCCTGGGGCTCTCCCTGGCTCTGGGCTTTGCTGGCTGGTTTGGGGGGGATCCTGCTGCCCACCCTGTGCACCCCTGCAGCCAGAGGGGCTCTGGGCTGACACTGCGGCTGTTGCTGCATCCCCTGCATCACACCCTCTGCATTACTGCCCACCTGCATTGCTGCCACAGCCCTGTCACTGTCACTTTCTCCCGGCTGGACAAGGGGTGCAGGGGGCACCCCCAGCCCATCCCTGCCCCTCTCGGGGTGCAGCGTGCTTTGGGGAGCACTGGGTGCCAGGGAGCTGCCAGAGCAGCGGGGCTGGATCACGGGGCTGCTCCTCGCTGCGCCCGGGGCCATGCACAGCAGCGGCTGTGAGCTCACCCTGCGCGGCCCCATCACGAACCCGCTCGTCCCAGCCCTGCCTGCGGGGCCGCGGAGGCTGCGGCTGGCCCAGGGATGGGGAGAGGAGAGCACCGAGCCTGTAATTCCAGCTGTTCCCAGCATGGCAGTGTCCCAGGAGGGTACCAGAGAGAGAGGGATGCTCCCGGGGCTGCTCAGCCCTCCAGAGCTCCCCAAAATTGCCATCTACACCCACATCTGTGTCACACAGCGATGCAGGGGCTGAATCTCCCAGCGAGACCTCCCAAGGGGACAGGGACTCAGCTCCAGCCTCCAGCTCAGACATCTCCAGAGTGGCTGGGCTGTCAGCCATGGTGTGACTGAGCACCTTGGCTTCGCCACCACTGCTCTGTGCCCCCTGCTCACCCAGCCCCGGTCTCAGAGCCACCCAGAGCCCCAAGGAGTCCACATGAGCACTGGGGCACACCAGGATGGATCTGTGAGTGCCAGGGGTCCCTGCTGGGATGGACCTGGGAGTGCCAGGGGTCCCTGCTGGGATGGACTTCGCCACTGGAGTGCTGCAGTGGTGACTCCTCATCCCTGCACTCCCGACTCCCTGCGTGTGTCCGGTGTCTCTGTGCTGTGCATTGTTAAACAGAGGCACTGCAGCCCCTCGCTGTTTATCCTGCTGTGGCTGCTGGGGACAGGCCCTGGTGGCTCTCTGCAGGCTCAGCTGCCACATTAAGGCTCACTGCAGGTCTGGCCAGCTCCCCAAACAGGTTTATGACCCCTGGCCTTACTCACCTGGCCGCTTCCAACCCCCTATCCATATAGGATGGCTCCCACCTCCCAGGAACAGACACTGTGCTCACCTTGGTGCCGTCCCCCAGGCTGTGCTGCCCTGCCCACGCAGCAGGGACAGCATTTCCACCCCCATGGCCTCTCCAAGGGCACGCTGGCGCCGAGTGCACCCCATCAATATTTATGGCAGGCACGCACACCCGCAGCTCTGCAGGGCCGGTGCGGAGCCGGGCTGGGCACAGCACACCAGGCTCTGCTTGGGCAGCAGAGAAAAACCTCCTGAGCCCCTGTGCTGCCTGTCCAGCCCCTCACCCTGTGCACACATGGATTTTCATCCTTGCCACACTGACAGGGCCCGTGCAGACACCACAGACTGAGGTGGTCAGGACTGTGTGGGTAGTGGATGCACAGGGATCATCTACTGGCTCTGTGTCAGCATGGGATTTGGACACCCACTCCCCACAGAAAGACTCAAAGTGGTTATACCCACCCTCATTTCACTGGCAGGAAAAAGACACGAAGGACAAGGGCATGATTGGCTCAAGGCTGGGCATCCAGGTCAGAGCAGAGCAATGGCAGCTCCCACCTGTCCCCTCTCCAGCCAAAACACCCTAAAAATGAGACCCTTGGCACTGCTCCCCTGAGGTTCAGCCTCATGCTGATAGAGCATTGCTTTTACAAAGATCCTGTGAGCTCTTTGGGGCACCCGAGGACAAAGACTGGGGTGCTTTAACCCCTCTCTGTACCAGCAGTGCTGGGGAGTGGGAGGAAGCGAGGAGCAGGGATGCTTGGCCCAAACTCCCAGCCTGGCTCTGGGAGAGCACCTGCTCTGTGGGTGAAGGGCTCATTGTATCCTGTGAGAGGGGGGATTTGGGAGCCCTGAATGCCCCATGGCCTGGGCAACAGAGCTGGATGGGGGGGTGACACCAGGGGCACCCTGCTGGCAGCAGATGGCTGCATGGTGGGGGCTCCATGGCAGCCTGGGGGGGACATCTGGGTGCCTGGGCTCAGGCCAAGCTGCAGCTTGGTGGGAGCAGCAGGATGAGCCTGAGCTGCCCTGGCTGGGGAGGTGGGGAGGGGACCCCAGGAGCAGCTGGGCTGGGTGTGGGGCTTGCTGCCCACCCAGCTGCCTGTGCAGGGGGCTTCTGCTGTGGACAGGCACCGTGATGCTCCAAGAGCTGCTGGGGCTTGGGCCAGAAAATTCATTCTTGGCTGCTTTCAGAGGGGTTTGGCTCATAACTTTCCCATCTGGGGGCTTTCAAATGAAAAAAAAAAAAAAAAAAAGAAAAAGAAAAAGAAGAAGAGCAAAAAACTCCTGGCCCTGTGCCACCTCCACAGTCACCATCACTTGCCATGGTCTCCAGGTGGGACCGTGCCCAGCATCTGCTGAGATCCTGAGCTGGTCCTCACTCCCCTGGCCTCTGCCTGCTCCTGAGCTGCTTCAGGTGCCTCTTGCCTGCATCAGAGTGTCACCAAGGTGAGACCCCCCCATCCTGGGTGACCTGACTGGCTCCACTGAGGCAGCCCCAGGTGGTGCCTCTGAGCCTCCCCATCCATCCCATGACTCTGCTGTGCCCCCCACACCACGGGGAGTGAAATAGTGAAATGGCCCCCCAGCCCCCCAAGAGCCACAGCGCTGCCTACCTTGGTGTGTGCAGCACCAGGAGCCTGCTGCTTCAGCACCTAATGCAGGGGACAAGGACCTCGTGGGGGTGGCTGTGCATCGCAGGGAGAGCAGGGCCTGCAGAGACACCAACAGCGACAGCATGAGGGCCTTGGAGGGGCCACAGCACCAGGGGGGACAGACAAAGGGGAACCCCTTGATGGGGGACAGACAGAGCACTGCTTGCTGCCCTCTCCTCCACCTGGCTGGCTCTGTGTGCTCCCTGCATCCCCATCTCCAAGGATGGGCTCTGCTGCCCAGAGCCACCATGTCCCTGCAGGTGGGAGCCCATCAGGGTGTGCAGAGGGTGACAGGCTGCAGGAGGTGGCAGCTCCTCCTCTCCTGGATCAGGGGCACCCGCTCTGCTGCTGGCAGAGGGCTCCTGGCCATCTCTGCAGGTACCCGGCAGTTCGGATGCCTTCATTAAAAATTTAGAGGGCTCTCAACTCCTTAAAGGTTTTAAAATTTCACATTGACTCTGCCTTCCTTAGCTTGCACATGATGAATTTCTTCTTTGGAGAACATAATGGCAAGTTAAAACAAGCCACCAGACAAAAATCTTTGCTCAGACTCAGCAACTGGAAGAAGTCTGATGGGGCTTTGGGCTCCCCCCTCCTGCTGGACCTCAGGAAACTTCTGTCTGGGGATCTCATCCCTTCCTCAAATGCCCTTGAAATCCCCCTGTGATGCTTGGGGAGATGCAGGGGGATGCTGGCATGGGCAGGGGCTGTGCAGGGACCTGGGTGCCAGTTCTGGGTGCCACGCTGGCAGTTCCTGGGCTGGGCTGTCCCTGTGGTGTGGCTCCTGTCACTGCGACGTGTCATGAGCGCGATTTCTCCTCTGCACTGGAGGAGCAGGTTCCTGGGGAAGTTACAAATTCATCCTGACTTCAAGCAAAGGCTTCTCCTCCACCCTGGGGAAGGAGGGAGGCTTTGGCAAATTGGAGATAAATCCATGACCCAGGGGAGGCAGGGGAAACCCAGGCAAACACCGACGCTGTGGAGGAGCAGGGGCTGCCATGGCTGGATGGAGCCTGCATTTTGAAAAGCTTTACAGAGCGATTCCTCATCCCAGCCCTGGGAGCAGGAGGCACTGACAGCCCCTGGGAACAGGGCTTGGGGAGGCTGGCTGTGGAAAGAGGCCAAGGGTCCCCAGCGGAAGCTCAAGGAGACCCCAGAACGGTGCCTGGTGCCCTGGGAATTGCAGTGCAGAGAGCTCAGCCTGCAAAGGGCTCAGCAGCAGCGTGAAGGTGACCTTTGCTGGGGACAACCACTGCCTCCTTTGGGAGGTGGGAAGGCTCTGGAGCAGGGTGAGATGGGCTGCAGAGCTGCAGGGATGCGCTCCTGGGGGTGTCTGGTTTCCAGACAGCGCCGTGCCAAGGACACAGCTGGGCTGGGAGAGGCAGCTTGGCTATGCTGCCATGGCCTGGGGTGCACATCAGCAGATATTTGTCTGCTGAAACCCCAGAGGGTGGGAAGAGCAGGAACACCCTGCCCAGGCACCTGAGAGAAAGCAGAGAGTCCTGAGGGGTGCTGCTCTCATCCCTGCAGGTGCTGCTCTCATCCCTGCAGGGTATTTTTTATTTCAGCCAGACCAAAGAGGTTTTTTTATCTCCTTTGCAATAGGCAGAGCCTGGCAGTATCATGAAGATGCATCTCACCTGGACAGCTGCACCAGCTCAGTCTGTCTGTCTGTCTGTCTGTCCAGACACCAAGCACAGCCACAGCAGAGGACAGGAACAGCAGAGCAGGGTGATGGTGCCAGAACAGCCCCAGCTCCAGGGACAGCAGGGCCCCCAGGTGCTGGCAGGGATGTTCTCATCCAGTCTGGACACAAGACACAGTATCCAGGGAAAACTGAATGCTCGAGATGAGACATCAGTGAGTCCACAGCTCTTCTGCTTTGGCACATCCAGCCCTCAGCACCCTGCCTGAGCAGCTGAGCTTGTCCAAGTGTCTGAGAGGAGGGGAGGCTGGGGAAGGAGGAGGGTGAGCACTGAGGTGCACGGGCTGAGAAACTCAGGCACATCTCAAAGCCCTTCCCCTGCCCAAGGGAGATGCTCCTGGGGCCTGCCTTGGGTCTGGCACCAGTTTCCAGTCTGGGCAGCAGGTGAGAAGGAGGGCTCAGAGTCACAGTGTCTGGGGCCAGCCTGTGCTGGCAGTGTGCTGTCCTGGCTCTCATGCAGGGTGCAGAGGACTCAGGGTGCCATGCCACAGTGGGCAGCCCCCAGAGGCATTGCCCAGGTGAGGTCTGTACCTGAGCTGACCTGCCTTGCCTTTGAAAGGCAAAGATCCTCAGCCTCAAGCATCTCAATTGCTCTGGCACAATTCCTCTCCCCTCAGCCTGGGGCAGGTCTGGGTTGCACCACTGTGGGGCTCTGGGATTTGACTGAGATGATTTCAATGTTTCTGAGTGTCACAGAGGGGCTGGTGACACCAGCTAGGGACGGATGGTCCTGCTGCTCTGGCTGTGTGCAGGAGGAGCAGGGTGGTGCAGAACAGCACGGCAAAGGTGGCAGAGGCTCCTGGCCAGGCACAGCCTGCAGAGCCCACAGCTGGACAAGGCAGCTGGAGGGGTCTCTGCAGGCAGGGAGGCTCGGGGGGAGCAGGAGAGGCAGAGGGTAAAGCTCCTGGGATGAGCAGAGGGCGCTCAGGCGAGAGCAGGAGCAGGAGCACGGCTTGTTTACCCTGGCTGAGCAGGCCTGATTGCTCTCTATAAATACACCCAGAGAATAAACACCAGGGAGGGAGAGGGAGCATTTAAACTCCAGGATGATGCTGGCATAAGAACAAATGGGAAGGCCTGGCCAGGAACACAGAGGCTGTGGGTGAGAGCAGAGATCCTCTGGACACGGGGAAGATCCTCTGGGTCCAGCCCTGGCTGCTGGGGAAGCGTGTGATGCCCAAGGGCCTGGGCTCGGTGCCATGCAGCTCAGTGACCACGCTCTCCTGCCATGCCAGAGCTCCAGGCCACAGGGGTAGGAATGGAGATGTGCCACACTGCCAGTGATCACCACCTCTTCCCCAGAGGGGTTTTCCACAGGGACTTCTCATCTCCAGAGCAGAAACCAGGCTGGGCAACTCAGCACAGCTCCCTTGGTATGGGCCTGGTGGGCTTTGCCTGGCAGCAGCCCCTGCAGAAACCCAGGGAAGAGCCCAGGTGTGAACCACAATCATCCTCCAGGGCAGTGAGGTGTCCTGAGCTCTGTCTGCTCGGGGTCATTTCAATACTAATGTCATCAAGCAAGGCAATCGAAGAAACAAACACTCGGCCCACAGCCAAGTGAGACTTTGAGACATTTTTCTGTGCCAGTTTGTCTCAGCTGAGCCATCTCCAGTTTCCCCAGGAGGGTGAGGGTCAGACACTGTGAGCAGTGCTATTGGATGGGGACTGAGCTCCTTTGTTTCCATGCAGGAGCCTGACCTGGCAATCCTTGGGGGTCCTGCAGCCTCTGAGGCACAAGGGCAGGTTTGGCAGGGAGGGCAACTCTCTGAATGTCCAGCCCCTCCTTCCTCATCCTCAATTTCCAAACCCAGCCCCTCAGCTTGACTCAAATCACTCCGGTTCCTTCACCAGCCCTGGCCAGCAGCTGGTGGAGCCTGAGCAGGGAGCCTGGCAGGTGGCAGGGAGAAGCCCTGAGCCCTGATCTGAGCGACGGTGCCAGCCCTGCCTCTGTGCTCTGACTCACTGCACTGCCAGCCTCGGGCAGCGGCTGCCCGGTCACGCCGGTGCCATGCGGGTGGCACTGCCACCGCGTGCTGCCAAGGCCTGGATCACAGCAGCCACCTGCCCCTGTGCTGCACCGTGGCGCTGGGGACACGGCGGGGACAGGGGCTGGGCTGGGGGGCTCAGGAGGTGCCGTGTGGGGACAGCGCAGAGGGGAGAGGGGTCGAACCTCTGGGGACTGGGAACGGTGAGGCTGGGACGCTCCACGAGTGGTTGGACTGAGCCGTGGATGGAGAGCGGGGTGCAGGAGGGAGCCCCTGATGGGGAGGCACGGCTGGAGCCCGCAGGTACCGAGATGCCCACGGCAGAAAGGTGCACGGAGACCCCGGCTGCGGGCAGGGGGTGACGGCGGGATCAGGTCGCATCCTCTGCCTGCCCTCAGCCCCGCTCTGCGGAGCCCCGGCAGGGCATGGCCGGGCACGGAGGGGCATCCAAAGCCCGGTGCGGGGGTGACAGCCCATCTCCTGCCATGCCCTGCACAGCGGCGTGTCCCCCCTCCCCAGAGCTGCGGGTGGGCAGCCGGGGGGCGCCGCTCAGCTCTGCCTGGCTCCCCGCACCCCGCATCACCTGCATCCTCCCCGCATCCCGCCCCGCATGCCGCATCCCGCCGCTCCGCGGCCGCCGCCCCGTTATATAAGCCGGCGGCCCCGGGAGGCTCGGCGGGCCGATCCCCGCGCCCGTGCCCGCCCCCCCGGGCTCTGCGGCACGGCACGGCCCGGCACGGCCCGGTCCCGCACCCACCTGGCTGGCTCGGCGCGGCTCCGGTGCGCCCCGTCCGCCCCCGGCGCGGAGAAGGAGCCGCCGCCGGAAGGGGAGGCGGGAGCCGTAGCGGTACAGGGGGGGCCCGGTGCTGGCTCCCCCTCCGCCGCACGGCCTCCCGGGCGGGGCCGCCTCCGTGCCCGCCTCCGGACCGCCCCGCGCCCCGGGCGGCAGCCCCCGGCCCGGCCTTCCGCCCCGGTACAGGGCGGGTTCCCGCGGTACCCGGTAATTGCTCCTCCGGTACCGAAATGCCCTCACCCCGCTATTCAACCATCCGCCCCCTGCAACCCGGCTGTGCCCCCCTCACCCCGCATCACCCCCGGTACCAAGCGTCCCTCCCGGTACCGCCTGTGCCTCCGGTGCCATGACAGCCACCCCCGGTGCGTGGCCGTGTCTCCCAGTACCCCATTGATGGCCACCCGTTTCTCCAGTGCCCAGCAATTCCCCCCACTCCCCGGCCATCCCTCTGGACCCCCTGGACCTGCCAGTTCCTCCCCATCCAGCAATTCTTTCTAATATTTGCTGTCTCCCCACAGGCCCTGGTGCTTCTCTGCCCCCCTGAGTTGGTGATTCCTCCCCCGTGGCACTGCCAAGGCCTCCAGAGGAGCAAGGGTCTCTAGACAGGGCACCCCTGGGTGTCTCAGGTGCCAGCAGTGCTCCCCAGATCAGAGCCCTGCTGCACAAAGCCCTTGCCCAGGTTCTCTCACAGGTTGTCCTGAGGATGGGGGTGGTGAAGAGCCATGAACCTGCTGGAGGCGGCAGGCCTCACAGAAAAGCCAGGGGGGAGCAGAGGAGGTGGAGAGGCTGGAGCCGGGGCTGCTCTGGGAGCTGCAGAGCTCTGGGATGGGGACATGGCCAGGCTGGCCACGTGCTGCTCATGGGGTGGGGAACCGCAGAAGGAGGGAGTGTGAGAAGAGCAAGAACTTGTCCACAGAGGCTTTAAGAAGACAAAACTCTGGTTCAGGGATTGGTGCAGAGCATGCTCAAGAGGACTTCAAGATCCCCATTGGCTTGAGGGGCTGGAGCTCATCCTCCCCCTGCCCAGTCCCTGTCCACAGGCTACTGCCTTGTGTTCCTGGCAGGCAATATTGCAACTGAGGCCCTTCTCCCCCTAGGTTTTGTTTTGGGTTTGTGGATGCTCAGAACAGCTCCCACCAAGCCCTGGAGATGCTCTGGGGTTGGTGCTTTCTGGGGTGGGCTCCTTGCATTGCAACTTGTCTTTGCAATCTGCGTGGCCATTGTGATCTCTGATCGCTCTCTGAACAGGGGGCTCCTGTCTCTCCCTCCTGAAAAGCGGGGGCAAGACAGCTGTGCCTTGATGCCCCAGGAGAGCTCAGCACCACGGCCCCAGGGGAGTTTGCTGCTCCCGTTTCCCACCCTGGGGCATCCCTCCTCCTCCACCAGGCATCCCGGCAGGGTCAGACTCGGGTCGCCGGGAGCCACCTCCGGTTGTGCTCCCGCCGTGCTGCTCATCACATCACGCAGCAGCCACTGCACCACTCCTTCCTGCAGGGCTGCTGCGGGATGGAGAGGCTGATGAATAAATCAATCCCCCTCGGTGCTGAGGCTGCAAAACTTGGATGCGAGCAGAGGAGCCGGGGCTGGCGGCCGGGGTGGCACCGCTTGTGAATTCCCCCCGTGCAGCCGCCGCAGACGGAGCTGCTGCTGCTGCTGCAGCCAAGTGGGCAGCTCTGATTGCCTTCTGCACATGTTTTATTTATCAAAGCGCTCAATATGCAGCTCTCTCCTGCTGTCCCACATTTCCCCCAGATTCTCCCGCCTGGAAATGGGAGCAGGGTTTGGAGAGGAGCCGTGGGGCGCTGCCGGCTCCTCCTGGGCTCGGGGGGCAGTGGTCCCTTCTCCTCCGTGCCACACGGCTGTCACCAGCTGCCACCGTGCCGAGGACAGGGGTGCCTTGCTGTGAGCAGAAGGACAGCGCTGTGCTGGCCTTTCCCGAGCCCAGGGAACACTTTTAAAGAGCAGCCAGGCTTCTGGTGCTCCTCCTGTGCTTTGCCAAGAGCGGCGGTGCCCCCGGCAGGTGCCAGGCGCCGCAGGAGGATGCTGCAATGCCTCCGTGCATGGCAGAGGCTGGCTTTGACCTGGTCCTGGCCAAACTGGCTCCTGCTCGCTTTCCTGCATGGCCTCCAGCTGCCTGTGCCCGAGGAGCAGAGGAGGGAGCTGCAGGGTGCGCTTCTGCTGCCTCGCTGCTAATAAATAAACCCCAGTAATGAGTTGGGCTCTGGCGGGCGGGCAGGTAGTGGCAATAATCCCCCAATTAAGTGGATGAGGCAGACAGTTAAGTGCAGAAAACCCACAAATAAACAAGAAGGAGAATAACATAGGAGCAGGGAGGAGCTGGTGTCTGGGTCCCTCAGCCTTTCCCCCGGCAGTGCCAGGAGCACTCTGGGAAGTGTAGTTCTGCCTTCATCCTCTGCCGACATCCTCCTCTGGAGGGACGGAAATCCCGAATTTTCAGCCCGTTTCCCCGGTTGCACCAAGGCTGGGCGCCCCATGGAACACGAGGGCAGTCAGCCCTGGGGATGTGGAGCAGGACAGGAACCCTCTGTGACTGGAGCCTGTGTGCACAAAGCATCCCTGCCGAGATAGGAGCCCACGAGAGAGGAAGCCCTGCCAGGCAGAGAATCCTTGGGGCTGTCTCCATGCCGCCAGCGTGGAAACTGAGGCATGGAGAGGCTGCAGCTGCGGGATGGCTGCTTTGCCTTCTCACCCCTGCCATGTACGTGTAAGCATCCCTACCCTGGAGCTTCCTCCGGGTGGAAATATCGGCTTGGAGAGCTGGACAGAGGCTGCACTGTGGAGGATGGAGCTGTGCAGGGGCCGTGCTGGATGCTGGCACAGCACAGGCTTCCTCCTGGAGCCCCAGACAGACACAGAAACCTCAGGGAGAGCAGATGCCTCCCTGGCTCTATTGATCCGGCCGTGGGCTGTGCGTGCCTCACGCTGGACTCACAGCAATGATCAATACTCGTTTTTCTCCCCAGCCTTCCCCTCACTAATGGGAGCCACCAGCCCTGCCACCAGCCCAGAGCTGCCAGGAGGAGATGGCCATGGGTGGGCTGCAGTTGGACCCACTCCTCCTTTGCATCCTTAGGGTGACAGTCCCCAAGAGCTGCGGTGCTGCCACAGCCTGGGGCTTTGCCACCGGGCACTGGTGAGCTGCTGGCTGCCAAAGCCACGGGGACTGTGGACACTGGTCCCCAGCTGGCACTGGGATGGCTGTGATTAGTCACAAACAAACATTTTGGAGCAAAGGTCCAAGGGCTTGTGTTGTGCTGGGAATTTGCTCCCTGCAGGGACACGTTTCACCCCCCATGGCAGCCAGCAGTGCTGCACAGGTGCAGTGCAGGAGGAGATGCTCAGCTCCTCAGCTCTGCCTGTGCCACTGCAGGTGCCTGGGAGGATGTTCCCACCGCGTGTGGGCGGAACAGGGAAGCCCGTGGTGCCAGGGGCCAGGCTGCAGTGCCAGGGGACACGGTCCCATCCTGCCTGGTGGCAGAGCTGCTGATGGTGGCACCACGGGGGTTTTTCCTGTGCTGGCAGCAGAGGGGGGACTCATGAGAGGCATAATAATAATAATCCCCACGTGAAGTATAAGAAAAGAAGCTATTTCAGTATTGCCTCCTCCGCCTGGTGAGCCCACAGCCAGGCCTCTATCAGCAAAGAGAATGCAGATAAATCAGCCATTCTCCTTAGGAAGATGAGCTTATTCCCGTCATGTGGCACCAAACCTTGGTGGGAAAAGGTGCTGGTTCCTGAGTGCTGGGGTACAGCTCATCACAGACACAGATACAGCCTGTCCACAGCCCCAAAGGCTGGGCAGGGAGTGCCTGGCATCAACGGAGCTGCCTGGATCCCTGTGATGAATTTCCCAGAGAGAGCAGCAATTCCTGGAAATTTTCTTCTCTGTGTCTGTGCACGCAGTATCTGGGAGCTGAACTCCTTCAGTGGAGAAGGGGAAAAAAAAAGACCAAAAGGAAATTGAAGAGATTGGGGTTTTGATGCCTTTTCCTTTGAAGGCAGGGGGTGAGGGTGAGGGGCTGTGGGATGGAGCATGCACACTTTACACTGCACACACTGGGGAAAGCCGAGCCAGCCTGCACGAGCCCACCAGGGAGAGGGGGCGGAGCATGGCAGCGAGTAGGTGTGGCCTTTAAAAGGTGGGGAGTGGCCTCCAGCGGAGGGGGTGTGGCCTGGAAGCGAGTGCACCATAAAGCACAAGTGTCGCAAAAGGTGCTGTAAAGCGCGACTGTAGTAAAACTGCCGCAATTCGCGACTGTCGTAAAACATGCCGTAAAGCGCGACTGTCGCAAAACGTGCCATAAAGCGAGACTGTCGTAAATTATGCCGTAAAGCGCGACTGTTGTAAAAGGTGCCGTAAAGCGTGACTGTCGCAAAAGGTGCCGTAAAGCGCGACTGTCGCAAAAGCGGCCACAAAGCGCGACTGTCGTAAAAGGTGCCGTAAAGCGCGACTGTCGTAAAAAGCGGACGTAAAGCGCGACTGTCGCAAAAGATGCCGTAAAGCGCGACTGTCGCAAAAGCGGCTGTAAAGCGTGACTGTCGCAAAAGATGCCGTAAAGCGCGACTGTCGTAAAAGCGGACGTAAAGCGCGACTGTCGTAAAATATGCCGTAAATCGCGACTGTCGTAAAAGCCGCCGTAAAGCGTGACTGTCGCAAAATATGCCGTAAAGCGCGACTGTCGTAAAAGGCGCCGTAAAGCGCGACTGTCGCAAAAGGGGCCATAAATAGCGACTGTCGTAAAAGGTGCCGTAAAGCGCGACTGTCGCAAAAGCGGCCGTAAAGCGCGACTGTCGCAAAAGGCGCCGTAAAGCGCGACTGTCGTAAAACTGTTCCAAAGCACGACTGTCGTAAAATGTGCCGTAAAGTAGCACTGTCGTAAAACTGCCGTAGAGTGAGTGGGCGTGGCTTGGCTGTGAGTGGGCGTAGCCTGGTGGGGAGTGGGCGTAGCCTCAAGGGGAGGGGCGTGGCCAGGCAGCGAGTGGGCGGGGCCTCAAAGGGGATTTATTTTGCAGGCAGCTGCCACTGGTGGGGCAGTGCTGGTGGGGCAGGAAGCAGAGGAGTGCACGGGACCTGTCCCAGGGGTGTCACCAGCTGGAGTTGTCCCTCATGACTGCTCCCCCCAGCCACCCCAAAACTCCCTCAGCGTCAGCACCATCCCAAGTGCCCTTGTTGGGGTGGCACAAGAGCAAATCCTGTGCCCCCAAACTGCCACCCCAGTGCCCGGGGTCTGTCAGGGCAGAGGGCTGGGATATGCACAGTCAGCCCCGAAGTGCTCTCTCCGCAGATCCTCCCACCTGCCTCTGACAACTAATGGAGGTGATTTTCACCTCCTTTCATCTGGAAAACCGCCGGCAAAACTCATCTAGCAACTTCCCTGGCAGCAGGGGCGTTGAAGAGGTTTCTGTCTCGCATTCACAGCAGGTGATTCTCCTCCGTGCTGCTTGGAGGAGGATGGCTCTGGCTCGGGATGCAGAGCGGCTCCTGGGAACCCCTGTGACCCCGGCCCACACTCAGCGGGGCTCTGGGACGTGCAGAGGGGGCAGACATCACTCACCCTCGGCGCTGCCTCACCTCCATCCTCCCTTGTGCCTGCCCTGTGAGAGGTGAGGGGTAATGCAAAAATAGCCAACATCATTCCCAGACAGCAAACATCCCAGGGATGATGTGAAGAAGGGCAAAGAGTTCAGGATAGGGGATCCCCCATGGATCCCCCTGTACTGTGCCTCAGCACGACCTCTCCTGGTGGTGGAGATGCCTGTGAGCATCTCCTGTGATCCAGTGATGGAGACACCTCTGTCTGGGGGTGGGAGCATCATCACAGTGAGGTGGATGCTGACATGGGATCCTCAGGAGCTGCTGTAATCTCATTCCAGGAGCAAATCACATTCCCAGCAGCCAAGGACATGTTAGGTCTTAATAAAAATGGTAATTCCCAGCAGATTGAGTTGGGAACAGGGAAGGTGGCTGTTACTTCCCCTGTCAAGCCTTCTCCAGTGCCCATGGGGAGTGTGGTGATGCTGGAGGAGGCAGAGGGCTGCACTGAAGGATGAAGGATTTGGAAAGTAGGAGCAAGAGGTTTCCGCAAAACCCCAGCTCCTTACATCCTCTGAGATCCAGCCTTGGGTCCTTGTCTGCCTAATCCCTGCCCTGACGCTCACCCGAGCTGCCCAGCCATGAAAGCCAGAACTGTTTGTTTGCAGTTTCCTAGGAGAGAAATCACGTTAAAAAAAATTAATTACACACCTGAAAACAAAATCTGGCTGCTCAAGTGCACATCAGGGATAAATGATGTGCTCCAAATGAGACAATTTACAGCTTGGGTAAGTAATGAAGGAACCCAGCCAGGCGTGAAAGCAGAGGGGGAGAGTAACCCTGGGGGAATGTGGGGTTCTTTTCTCCCTGCTTCCCTTGTCCCCCATTTCCTTCATCCCTCTGACCCCCTTTTCATTGCTGCTTGCTGAGAAACCCCCATTTACCCAGCTCTGCTGGCTGGAACAGGTCCTTGTGGCCCCAGCCTCGGGATGAGTGTGGTTTCGGATAAGTATGAGCCGTTTTAGAGCTTGGAGACAGGAACGGCCCCAGAGAAAGGGGCAGAGAATGGAGCAGAAGGATGTTCTGTGCATCCCAGGGAGCCAAGGGCCGGGTGGCACATCTCCCCCCATGGCATCCCAGTGAGCAGAGGTGTCCAGCATGGGGGGAGTCCCTGGCTGCCCCCCGACACCCCTGGCACCCCCCAGCCCCCGCTGGCCTCTGCAGTGCTCGCTGTGCCGTGCGTGGGCGGGCTGGCAGCGCAGCCGAGGAACGGGCAGCAATCCAGCCTTGCTGGCGAGAAGAAAATAATTTCTTTGCCTTATTTTTCCCTTTACAGTGTCCCAGCCCAGCCTGTGAGTGTGGGGATTTAAAGGGGCTGTGTCCCAGGGCTGTCACATCGCGTTGGTGGCAGTGGGGACGGGTGATGTGGCTGGATCCGAGGGGGAGCTGAGCTCCGTGAGTGGGCTGGTGGCTCTGGGTGCTTCCTGGCTTGCCTGCAGCGAGGAACAACCTATGGGGACTTTTGCTGCCCCGGGGCAAAGTTAAAGTGTGGGCAGCACCCGTGATGGGTGAGGAGATGCCCTGTGCCTCTCACACTGCCCGGGGAAAGCCTGGAGCACAGCATCATCCCAGGAACCCATAGGAATCGACCCCCTCCTCCACCCACGCCCCTCTCTGTCCTCTGTGTGCTGCCCACCAGCTCCGGCAAGGGGCAGGATCTTCCCAAGCTCCCCATCCTGCCGACATGTGATGGTGCGTGGGGATGGGAGCAGCCTCCCTTCTCCCCTCTCTGCTCCACTCCCACCTCTGCTCGGAAACCAGCCAGCTAATGATGTGAGCTGCGGAGCAGATGGGGGACCTGACGCTCCCCTCCCCGGCAGACAGCGGATTAGGCATGCAAATAGATGTATGGAGACGGAGCCTGCTGGCCTGCATCCTCGCCACCCCCACCACACGAATGGCGTTTCCATCCGCAGCACCCCCGGCCTGGCCTGGAGCCACGTGCGGAGGGCAAGCACGGCCGGACAGACAGACACGGGGTTGTGTAGGGTCCGTGCAGCCTGCCTGCGTGCAGGGTGGCCCCTCCTTGACCTGCGAATGCCGCCTGTCCCCGTGTGATAGCGGCATCGGCTGCATCGCTTCCTCCGCGCCTCCTCCGGCTCCTCTCGCAGCCCCGGCGGTGCTGCCGTGCCCCGTTTGGGGCGAGATCCTGGGCAGGGAGCTGGGAGCAGCCCTGGGACAGTGCCCCAGCTGTGCTGACTCCAGGGATGAAGTCCCAGCAGCAGGGATGCTCTGGGATGCTCTGGGATGCTCTGGGATGCTCTGGGACGCCGGCAAAGCTGCTCCTGCCCCGGGCAGCACCAAGAGGCGTCAGTGTAGCTCCTGCAATGCCCGTGACCACTTCTCAGCCTAAGAAATGCTGTGAAATGTGAGCTGGCAGAAGCAGGACGGTCTGACTGAGCCCTACTCCACCTCCAAAACCTGTGGAGAGCTGCAAGGTGCAGGGAGGTTTGGGGCTTCATGATGCCCAACACAACCACGAGCCCTGGGGGGACTGAAGCAGCCCCAGTGGAGGCCAGATCAGAGTGGGAGTGGAAAGGACAGCCCTGTTCAGCCCAGCACAGCCCTGCAGCTGTAAAACCAGCTCCAAGAGGACACAAAATCTGCCCTTCCTGACGTGGGGATGAGGCTGTCTGCACCTGCAGCATCATTGCCTCAGACCCTCTGTGCCACTGCAGCAATGCTGTTATCTCCAATGCCTGGGAGCGGGAAGGAGATTAATATTCATCACAAGGGAGTGGAGCATATGGAATATGAATAATGCTAATTGTGTCTGTATAGATTTAGTGTAAGAAGCTTCCATGCATTAAGGAGGGAGGGAATTAGTTCTCTGAACCGTTTCAGACTCATTTCTGGCAAAGGAGTGCCTGCCTGCCTGCAGGTTGGGAGACAGGGGTGAGGATAAAACTTGAGTCCCGTGCCTGAGTGCGGGAGAGGCTTGGGATGCAGGGAGGCTGTGCAGGGGAGCCTTTGCCTCCCAAAAACCAGAGTGATGGAGCAAACTCAGTCACTGCAGATGCCAAGGAGGAAAAGGGGCTGCCTGTACACCTGTGAGCCCCACAGCCATGGGCTGCTGCAGCCAGAGGCACCCCCAAGTGCCAGTGCTGGAGGTGACTCCAAGCCTGCTGTGCCTGGGCTGCTTTTCCATGAGTGTGGCCCCACTGGGCTTGGGTTCCTGGGCCAAGAGGAGTGCAGGGCTGGCACTACTCCTGCCCCAGGTGAATTTATCTGCCCCCAGGCGCATGGCAGGCAGGGAGCTGGCAGGAGGCAGTGGCCTGTGCACTGGGGGTTGGACTGGTAATGAGGTGCTGGGGGCCAGAAAACTTCATGCCTTAAACATTCATCCCATTTGCCTTCTGGGGACGAGGGCTGGTGCCCCGATTTAATCGAATCAGCTCGTGGCTCTAATGAGGTGAAGAGGAGAAGGCTCATTTGCTCAGCCAGGCAGGGAAGCAGGCTGGGCACTGCAGGTCCAGGGCTTTGCAGAGCCCCCCCAGGCCCTGGTGAGTGTGTCCCCTCCTCATGTGCCATGGGCTGACTTGTGGCAGTGTCACCTTGGTCACGAGGGACTGGTAGGAGCAGCAGCATCAGGCTCCCCTCCCTGCAGCTGAGCTTCCCCCTGTGCCCCAGCACTGCAGAGGGGTTCAGGCTGGACACCCCTCTTCTGCTGTGCTCCCCAGATATGGCCCTGTGGCAGCAGAGAGCTCAGGAAGGGCTGGGGTTGTCCCTCTCCTGCAGACTGGAGCTGGTCAGGGAGATTTGGCAGCCTCAGGAGAGGATGGAAAACACCTGGGGTCCAGCTGCTCCCTGAGATCCCTTCTGGCATCCTTGCAGCTGCAGTGGGAGGATGCTCCAGGCCTTCCCCCACACTGTCCAGGGCCAGCAGCTGCAATTGTCTCAGGCTTGACCATTGCCCTCTTCCTCCCCGCTCCTCCCATCCCTGAGAACGTGATTCCTCTTCCTGCACTTTGATCTCTCCAATTTTTAGCTCGTTCTGGCTGCTTTATAGGCACTAATCCCTCTGCAGGCACTGGGGAGAATCCACCTACACTCCATGCAGTCTTAAGTCTTATTGTGTAAACAAAATCTCCAACACAAAATCCCTAATCCTTAATGGTTGGAGCCTCGGATACCTGTTCCCCCGTGTCCTGCTCGATGGAGGCTGGAAGAGGGGGAAGGTCTCTGCCATGTTTCCTCCCATCCTCAACCTCAGCACAGATTAAACATCTGTGCATGCTTTTAACCTTGTTTTTTTATTTCCTTTCTTCCTGCCTGTTCACACTGGTGAGCCACCCTGGCCCCCTCCCTGCTCCACTGCATTTGCTCAGCTTAGGGGATCAAACTGGGTGACATTTGGAGTTGGGATATTTAAAATGCAAATTTCCCCTGGATAGATGAGTGGAATTTGCTCCCTCTTATGAAGGGAATCTCTGGGGAGAGCCGAGCACTACGGCCAGCCTGCTCTGAATGAGAAATGCAGCCAGGGGAATCCCTGCCTCCCCCCAGCCTGGCACTTGTGGGCAAACACTGGTGCAATACCCACCCTCAGGTATCCAGATTTCCCCCAAACACAGCGAGAGGCAGGAGCTGCAGGGCCAGCAGAGAAACCTGTGGTGTTTCTGGATTACAGCCAGGGAGGGAGAGATCTCGGTGGCCGCTGGTGTAATCCCAGAATTGATGATTTTTCCCTCTGCACCCCGGGTGCTGCTGATGTATTTGTCTCTCCCTCCCAGCTCGGAAATTAAAGCTTTCACCACTTTTCTTGCTGCAGAGGAACAAATGTGCGTCTGAGAGGGAGATTTACACTTTGCTTTCCTTTCTGGAAATGGAGCGTGATTTTCCAGTGACTGCAGATGCCGGGCCTGTCCTGATGCCTTGAGAGGAGCTGCTGGGTGGGGAGAAGGAGCCCCCACCCATCCACCCTCCCTGCCAGCTTCAGCAAACCAGGTGGGTTTACACCCAGAGGGTTTGGATGAGAGGGCTGCAGTCCTGTGCTTCCCCCTGTGCACTCACATAACTCCTTGTGCCCCCCTCTTTCCTCCTCTTCCCGGTGCAGCTCCAGTCTGGGCTGACTCACCTCCTGGCATGGCTGCACTCCTAAACCTCCATGGAGGGAGAAGTGCAGCATCTCTAGGGAAAAACACTCGATTTGCTGCCAACCCCATCCAGGATGAGGCTGCAGGCACCAGACTGTACACAGGGGGCTCGGGGGTGTGGAAATTACATCAGGAGAGGAGCAACCCCGGGTTGGGAAGCCCTGGGTGGGCTGGGGGAGCTCACCTGGAGCCATTCATGTGCATCAGCTTCATCCCTGCCTGCCCACAGTCCCCCACTCACGCAGCAACAACTTAAAGCAAAGGGAAAACCATAAAGCAGAAGAAGTTCAGGCAGCTTTTTGAGCTGGTCCCGGGCTCCTTCAGAGACTGGGGCTCCTCACAAACCGTGATGCACCGAGGAATATCTGGAGCATCATAAATATACCCTAGGAATGAAGGAAAAGGGATTTGAATTTCAACTTTGATGCATAATGTGCTTTCTCTAAAAAAAAAATCCAAACAAAACAGCCTTCTTGGCAGGGACCAGACAACTTCACACTAAATCTCCTGCAGGAGCATGTTGCCAGTTACAGAGATAAAACCTCAATGAAACACAATTAATTTCCACTTGGATTAGCCAAACCCTGGTCTCTCCTCCCACCCAGACACCCTGCCAGCCAGCGGGATGGGGACGGCTTGGTGGCAGCCCCCGTGTCCCCAGCCCTGCTGGGACCGGGACGGCTCTGGCCCGGGGGGAGGATAACTCTCTTTTCACGGCTAAGGGGAGCTGACAAGTGATGAATACACGAGAGCCGGGGCGCTGCAGGGCAGCTCCTTCATCTCACCGAGGACGGCTCATCACGGCTGGTTTGCTGCGGTTCTCCGAGGTTTGCTGGGGAGCCCGGGGCAGGGTCTCCAATTTATCCCCTGTGGTCCAGCCAGCTTGGGGCTGGGGCATGGCACTGCTGCCTCCTTACCCAGCTCGGTCCCGAAGGAGGGAGGAGCACACAGAGGGGACGTGCCGGCGACAAAGGTTGCTGAGGGATTTTTTCTTTAGGCAGGAATGTCTCGAATAGTGTATTTATTTTTTTCTTAAGGCTTATAAGCAGGGAGGTTCTCTAGTCTTGGAGCTTTAGGTTTAAGCATCACTCACGGTGGCAGTGTCTCACCCCTGTTTGCCCCTGACTCCTTGGTGTCACTCTGAGCCCAGACGTGTCAGGCTCACTTGTGCTGCAGGCACATTTTTGGAGCAGGCTCACGCCTTCAGGCTGGGTCACGGTGCCCCAGCGCCAGGCTGGCAGGAACAGATCATGGAGGAGGAAGGAAAAACAGCCTGGAGCCATCTCTGGGAAAGGAGCACTCCCCAGGCCCTGCCGGAGCCATCCCTGGGACAGGAGCACTCCCCAGGCCCTGCCCTGAGCCATCCCTGGGACAGGAGCACTCCCCAGGCCCTGCCCTGAGCCATCCCTGGGACAGGAGCACTCCCCAGGCCCTGCAGGTCCTGCCTGGAGCCATCCCTGGGACAGGAGCACTCCCCAGGCCCTGCAGGCCCTGCCCGGAGCCATCCCTGGGACAGGAGCACTCCCCAGGCCCTGCAGGCCCTGCCCGGAGCCATCCCTGGGACAGGAGCACTCCCCAGGCCCTGCAGGCCCTGCCCGGAGCCATCCCTGGGACAGGAGCACTCCCCAGGCCCTGCAGGTCCCTGCCCTGCTGGAGGCAGCTGACAGAGGGACCAAGAGTTGCTGGCAGGGCTCTGAGGGGAATCAGCCTGTTAATTAAGAGCTTAATTACCCAATAACGAATGGTGGTGGCCTTAGCTCAGCCTTGAAGGAGGCCAAGTGAGGGAAGTGCCCTCAGGGAGGGCCAGAGGAGGTGAGCCGAGGGCAGGCTTTGCCTTCTGCCAAATTTGGGAATATTTGCAAGATCTGCACATGGAGAGAATAGAATCCTGCAGCCCCCTCACTATCTCTGTCCCTGCCATCTGCAAGGTGCCATGGGAGGACAGGGGTGGGGATCACTTGTCCCTCCAGCAGTACAAAGTACCTCAGGCAAGGGGGATAATGTGGGGTGGCCATTCCTGCTGGAGGAGGAGGAGGGAGGGAGAGGAGCTTGTGAGCTGCAAAGGGAGAAGAATTTCCTTGGATTGGTGTGTTTTGCTGCAGAAAGGCGGTTTCAGCTCCAAGGGTAAGGGAAATGAAACAGAAAAATGCTTCCTATTAAGAAAAAGGGATGGAGAGCTGCGCACAGCAGAGCTGTCTGCAGGGGCTGCTCACTCCCGCAGGGGCCGGGCTGGGCAGAGGGACATGGGGACAGCCACGTCCACCCTGGGGGTGGCAGGCAGTGCCCGGGAGAGGGCAGCTGGGTGCTCCCCACACAGATCCCTGTGGCTCCCTGGGCAGGTCCCATGGGGAGATGGGGACGTCTCAGCCCAAGGTGTGGACTAAGATGAGTCTAAGGAGCTGCTGGAGGGTGTCTGGCCAATGCCCACAGCCTCTCCTGAGGGTCTCCCGACTGCTGGGACATGGGCAGTGCCAGCACATCCTCCTGCCCTGCCTGCAACCTCATGGATCCAGAGAACAGCCCCAGCAGAGACCCCAAACCCAGCAGTCCCCCTCGCCCAGGGCATGGCAGTTCTTCATCAGGAGATGTTCTTCCCCTTTGCTTTTAGATTGTTTTAAAAGCCCGAAGAGACCTAGCAGTTTTGTGGCAGGAAGAACAACATTCATTCTGGAGCTTTCCCAAGTAATTCATCCTCTAAGAAATTAATTATCAGCACTGGGGCTGTGTTTAATCACCATCAGTCCCTGTGTGCCCGGGGTCGGAGGGCGCTGCTGCCGCTGCCTGCAGCAGCTCCGGGTTCCTGCCGGCAGGGAGGGGATCAGTGCTGCCCGTGGGATGGGAACGGTGAGCAAGGAGATCAGATCCATCCCTGACAGCTGTGCAAACACCCCCGGGGTGACAGCACCTGCCAGCTACGCCCAGGCTGGGTGGAGGGATGGGGCAGCCCAGGTGCTGAGAGCGGCTCTGACACCCACACGGAAGTCTCAGGGTGCTCATGGGGCTGGGAGCGGGGATACAGCTCTGGAAACAGGGCTCTGTGAGCCCCATCCTGCACCAAGGACAGCTAACCTTGGACACAGGGCTCTGTGACCCCATCCTGCACCAAGGACAGCTAACCTTGGACATAGGGCTCTGTGAGTCCCATCCTGCACCAAGGACAGCTCCAAGGACAGCTAACCTTGGACACAGGGCTCTGTGAGTCCCATCCTGCACCAAGGACAGCTCCAAGGACAGCTAACCTTGGACATAGGGCTCTGTGACCCCATCCTGCACCGAGGACAGCCGACCCACACAGGGTGTGCACACACGTGGGTGAAGCTGTGTGGCACAGAGGAAGGAGGGTGTGACAATTTCTGTTTGCTGGGGGACACGGGGGCGCCTGTTCCAGCAGAGCAGCCTCTGGCAGCTGTTTTACCTACAAATGGTGCTTGGTTTGGTGGAAAAGCCTCAATGAAAGTGGTGGTGGCTGCAGGAGTGGGGAGGGGAGCGCCTGCCTGAAGGAGGCTCTGGGGAGAAGGAGAAGGGAAGGCCAGAAGGACAGAAGGACTTTGGACACGTCCCTCGGCAATGACCAGATGTCTCCTTGCAGGACCCACACCTCGCTGCCTGCCCAGGAGCACCCAGATCTCCATGGCCAGCTCTGCCTGGTGGTGTCCTGGGCCTCCAGGAGAAGATTTGTTACTGCTGGGGGAGAGCTGGGGGTGCCCTTTTGGGAGGTGGGGGTGATGAGGGGGTTTGGGGAGCTCTGGGACTGTTGAACCGCCGAAGCTGGAGGTCCCCCGATGTGTTTCTGTCACGCTTGTGCCCTCTAGTGGCTCTGTCCTCTCTCTCTGGTCCCTTGGCCACCATCCCAGTGACACCACCATGCTCCTGGTCTCACGGCCACCACCCTGCGGGGGCTGGGGTCTGCCTGAGCCTCTGGCACTGCCAGCCTTGGCGTCCTTGGAGGTGGGGGAATGCTGGGCAGGAAGGGTTTAGCTGAGGCCAGGAAGGTACCTGATGCTGCCTTCCCTATGGTCATCTCCTCCGTGCTGGAAGGGAGTGCTTGTCCTTGCTTTCAAGATGCTTCATCATGGAGATGTGATTTTTAGATTAGTGGGGAGGAAATGGGTTCCATAACCTTTCCAGAGGCATGATTCCCCAGCCAAAACTGTTGGGTGAGTGACCCCAAAATGTATTTTATTCCAGAAAATCCAATCTTGAGATTTCTAACACAAAGTTTCTCATTTTCCACTGCTCGAGGCTGTTCTCTACCTTTCTGTTCCCTCTGTGTTTAATCACATGACAGCCTGAAAAAAAACCAACAAGCCCCAACACAGTTTTTTTTCATTCTACTGATGTTTCTCTTTTATCTAAAAGAAATAAAACGCTCCTTTGCCTCCGGCCTGTGGCAACCACCACATATCAGCTGTGCTCCTGGGGGACAGGATGCCTGGATGCCCTGCAGCTGCTCCTGCCTCCCCTGTGCTTCTCTCCTTCCCTGTGTCTCCTCTTGGCAGGTTTTTGGACTCTCCCCAGAGCTGTGCTAAGGACAGGAAAGGTGGTTTGGTGGAAAAAGCCCAGGCAGGTGGGTCCCTGGGGTGGCTGGTGGAGCAAGGTGAGGATTTGGTGCCACATTTGGGGCAGTGGAGCTCCAGTGTCCCCTGCAGGGACAGGGGGATGGGGATGTCCCCATGCACTTGGCAGCCAGCCCTGCCTGTGCTCCCTCCACTAGCAGGGGATATTTCCTATCTGTGAGAACAGATGTTGGTTAGGAGCTTCCTAAGCAGTTTCTCTTCCCTCTCAGAATTGCTGCTTGGTGAGAGAATTAAATTCCCTTTTGTTGTCAGTTTAGAGAAGAACAAAACCAAATGTCACCTGGAGAAATTCTTGCTGCTGCACCCCCAGGGGATGGAACGGTTGCCTCAGGACCAGGATTAGCCCATCACTGAGAAAGCCGATGGTCCCTGGGGGGATTAGACAGATGATCGATGCTGGGATTAGTTTGTGTGGGGGCTGCAGTGACAGCAGCGACCCAGAGCAGCAACTCCGCCTTGCCTGAGCTTGCACCGACCCCAGCCCATTCCCGGGGTCTCTGGGATGGTCCCTGAGCAGTGTCAGCCCTGCTGCAGCCAGCCCTGCCACAGATGTTCTCTGCATTTTGGCTTTCTCCCCCTTCCAGCCTTGTTAGTATTGAAATTAAAAGCAAGTGTTTGTGAATTGGTAGCTGTTCTCCAAGACCCTAATTAGCAAATCTCTTCATCCCCTGGGGCTGCAATCTAATAATCAAAAAAAGAAAACTGAAAAAAACCCCAAAAAGCCCAGCACCCAAACAAGCCCCAAACCTTGTTTGATGGATCGGGAGTGCTACTGGAACAGTGGGAAACAGCTCTTCCTGCTTAGTATGGTAATTAAACACTTCAATTGCAATTATTTTTGCAATTAGATAAGCCTCTAATTGTTATCATAGGTGGCAGGGGTTTGGGTGTGTGTTTGCCAGTTCCTCCCGGAGCTGGAGCAGAGCATGGATGCTCCTGGCCCGTGCTCCTGCCGGGTTGGTTTGGGGAGGAAAAGGGAAAAGCTCCCCCTGTGCAGGGACCCGGCTCCTGCTGCTCTACAAAGCTGCTGATCAGGCAATTTCTCCATCTGCTCTGGGGGCTCAGCCCAGGAGTTTCATCACTCCTCACCCCAAGGCCACAGGAGGGGACCTTGCCAGCCAGGGCATCGCCATGCTGGGGAGGTTTCCTTGCCCACTGATGTTTGGTGGGATCTGGCTGTGCTGGCGGGTACTGGGGCTGCAATGCTCCCCCCTCTCAGCTTTCCTCACTCTTTGGGAGCCAATTGCTCTCTGTAACCCCTAATGAGTGGTGGAGGGTGACACCCACGGAGGTGCAGGTGGCAGATGGTGACACCCAGCGCTGGGGTGGCTCGGGGGGTGTTGAGGAGTTGGGGGAGTGATTGGGTGTGACCCTGATTTTTTAAGGTTTTCTAAGCCTTCTGATGTTTACATTCTTGTAGCAAACTTTCTCGCACACCTTCTGTAAATAACTTATTGCTTTGCATTCTTTTATGGAGGAGGAGGAGGTATTTGATGGACTGTTGGTTTGTCCAGTGTCATTGGAGAGGTGGCACTTTCACCCTCCAATCCACTGCCACTTTTGGAAATCTATAAACGTGGGAGTCAGAAAACAAACTTGTCCTTTTCTTCACCTTGAGAGCAGCAGTGTGTGCTTGTATTGTTTTGTGTCCTGTAGTGACAATTGGGATGTGCTGTGCAGGGTCGGGCAGCCCAGTCCCACCATGGGTGGTGACAGTGGGTGACACCCTCGGCGTGGCCGGGGCTCGGGGCTGCTCCGTGCCTGCAGCAAGCAGGGGGAGCTCCGAGCCGGCGGTGCTGCCCCTGCGGGATGGCAAAGTGTCCCCTGCTCCATCAGCTCAGGGACAAGGAGGGATCATCTGGCTGGTCCCACAGGGCAAGATGTGCTCTGGGGGGTGCCAGCCTTGCCCAGGGTAGCTGTGCCTCTGTTTTGGGTGTTTGTGCTGTGTGTTCAGGTTCTGTCCCAGCAGAGGGATGGGGATGGGACAGCAGGATGGAGCAGGGCAGAGAGGCTCTTCCCAGGACAAAGTACAACCACAGAAATGAAGTATCTCATATTTCCCACAGAAATCAAGCATCTCATTTTCCTTATGTCTTAAATAGATTTTTTTAATACCACTGATTATTTCTGCCCCAAGCCTGTGCAGAAATCTTCTCTTTTGGGAGCCTTGATGTTGAGCTTCTCGGGAGGGCAGAGCCTGGGGCAAGCCTGGCTGCTCAGTGCCTCCCCAGCGGGCTCCAGGGCTTCTCTTTGCCTGGCAGTAGGGCTGGGACAGGGGATGTGCTGTAAGGACAGCCCCAGGGATGGGAAGCAGCCTTGCCCCAGCGTGGATGCTGAGGGCCTGGGATGTCCTGTGCACAGACATCCGGCACTCGTGGCTGCCAGCACCCACCACGCTGAGCCCTCCTGCCATGTCACCCCATCTGCCAGGGCCTTGCTCCTCTGAGGGGTGGGTACATCCCTAGGACACCAGGGAAGGTGGTGCCTGTGTTGTCTTTCTCCACCCTAGGCTGCTCTGCCTGGCACCAAGACCTCAACAGCAGCCCCTTCCCCTGCAGCCTGAGCCACTGCCAGGGCTCTGGGGAGGGCACTCCCAGCCCTGCCCTGCCCTGCCCTGCCCTGCCAAGGCATGCACTGCTTCCTGACCCAGCACCCCAGGCATCTCTTCATGCTGAAAGTGTCAGTCCCCACAGGATGGGCAGATGTTCTTCTGCAGCTCCTCCGAGGGCTCTTCTAACCCAGCACCCTCCTGGGAGGAAACGTGGGTGGGCAGAGGCCTCTCCAGCAGAGTTTGGGGATGGAGTGATGCCATGTGCCAGAGCAGGAACCTGCAGGGGAACCCAGAGGGTGATCAGTGACTTTACAAGATGCAGATGGGTCCATTTCCCCCCTCTCCTGCTCCCCAGTGTAAGGGCTGCTGCCCTCAGCACCCAGGGAGGGACTGTGATGTGAGGCTGTGAGGGTGCTCGCGGCATCCCCCACTAAATGCTGAGTGCTGGCATTTGGGCAGAGCTGAGCAGGCTTGCATCACCCCAAGACCTGTCACCCAACGCCCCTCTGAGCAATATCACTCTGCTTTGTGGCTTTCTCTGCCTGTTCTTCCTGT
The DNA here is from genome assembly GCF_901933205.1 of Camarhynchus parvulus. NCBI lineage: Eukaryota > Metazoa > Chordata > Aves > Passeriformes > Thraupidae > Camarhynchus > Camarhynchus parvulus. The sequence continues at coordinate 14,740,889 of NC_044583.1, read as the reverse complement.
CCCTCGGGCCAGCTAGCAGCAGCAGGGCTGAGCTGTCAGAGTTGTAGCCTGACAAAAGTTGATGTCCTGGAGCTGGCAGTGCTCTGCTCCTGGGTGCTGCCTCTCCCATGGCCCCTCTCCCTGCTGTGGGTCAGGGAATTTTTTGGTCAGGAGCTCTTTGGTTGGGTGTCCTGTATGAGGTGGTATTTCCTGTCCCCACCCCCATGGTGCAGAGAGGAAATCTGTGGTCACACCAAGACCTCAGATCTCCTGCAAACCTCTCCCCCAGACCTCTGCTTCATTCTGCTGATTAGATCAGCATCCTCTCAGGGGATGGCTGGCATTTTGCTTTTACCTCACAGAAACTACGTGTGTCTTAGAACATATGCACAGGGACAGAAAGCATGAAGCAGAAGAGCTGGAATTGGTGTCCCCTCTGCCCCTGCTGCTGGGCAGTGACAGCAGCAGAGATGACTCTGCCTTGTGTCTGCACTGTGCCTGCCCTGGGGACCTTCACTTTGTGCTTTGTGGTTTCCAGACTGGAGGGTTCACTCTGCTCCTGCTGCAGGGCAGCAGTGATGCCTCCCCAAAGAGCAGCATCTGCAGCCTCCAGTGCTCTGCTTCTCCTTCTGCTGATGGGCAATGGCATTTCCAGGGTGATGCACAGGGGGTACCTCTGAGCAGTGCAGGTTTATGGTGCACCCCTGGGTACAGGTCCCTGCACCCCAGCTCTGTGTGTGGACACACAGCACCAGCTCCTGTAATTGCTGTGACCTTGGCTGAGGTTAGAAGTGCTCAGGGTGCAGCAGGGACAAAGTGTGCCCAGCCTCCAGCACGTTGTGACTCTATTTCCCCCCCAGGGCACAGTCAATATGGAGAGCCCAGGTTATCAGCATGCAGCGTTGGAGGGGAGAGCACCTGGAGGTCAGGGTGACCTTGCCTGACTCTTCCTGGAAAGGGCTGCACAAAGTGGCTCTCTGGAGCTGAGAGGCATCCCCATGCATGGCAGTCGTGGCCTCCAGCCCAGCACCACTCGGAGAGAGCAGCAATGCCTGGTGCAGCATCAGCTCTTCACCTCGGGAGCCCTGCCAGCATCTCCGCCAAAGCTGCTGGCAATTTCTGGGGATGTAGGCTTGCATGAAAATGAAGTGTGCTGGAAATTCATGGTCTGAATGCAGCTGCCTCTGCAGTGCATGAGGAGCAGGCAGGCTGCAGCATCTTTCAGGCTGATTCTATAATCCCAAAACTCCAGGGCAGCCACAGAGGGGGGACCCAGCTCTGTGCACCTCCCCTGGCTTGGGACTTGGTTGGAGAGCAGCCAGTGATGGATAAAGGAGTGAGGATTCATCTCTGATGGTATCACCCTTTGCACCAGGCACCATCAGGAAGGGATGCCTGCACCAGGAAAACTGCAGTGGGTGCCACAGCAGGGACAGCTCCCTCATTTTCCCTCAGGGACCCTGGCCTTGTACTCACCCTGCAGCTCTCGCCTCTGCTGTCGAGTTTTGCACTGAGGAAAGTTGAGTGTTGTCCTTTCAACCTCACAGGCAGGATTTTGGAAGAGGGCAGCCAGGAGTTGAAGGCTGGGAGATGTGGGTCCTAGGGCAGCGGGCTGGCTGAGACTCACAGGAAAGCTCCAGTGCTGGAAAGGTTAAATTGCACATGAAGAGAGAGAAAAAGAACAGTGCAGTCTGTCAGGGCCAGCCTGGTTGAGCCTGGCTTTGCTCAGTGTCTGCCTGAGGCTGGCAGCTGGGCCAGGCGTGTTGTGACCAGGACAGGGACCCTTTCCAGTGGGAATTGGCTTTTCTTTGCCCATATATTGTGGCCATGGTCCTGTTCCATGCTGCTCTAAGCACAGATGGCATGCAAGAATGGATCCACAGCCACTCATTCAGCTCGAGTTTTCTTCTCCAGCACATCCAGTTAGTGCTGAATGCTCCCTCTCATGGGATTTTAATCTCTCTGAACATCAGGGTCTGCTCTCAGAGCCTACAGAGCAAGCCAAGCTCCAGGGCTCTCCAGAGCCCCATCCTGCTGCACTGAAACAGGTTCCTGAGGTCCTCTGCTTTTCTTTACTGGTTTTGTGTGAGTTGCCTTCCTCTCTGATGCCTGGTGTGGAAATGGGAGCAGCAGTCTTCCCATTGCCTCTCTGCTTGGTCCTGTACTCTCAGCCCTACCTGGTCCTCATTGATGGAAGTGCCCTCCAGCCCCCAGCTGCTCTGGAGGTCCTGTGGCCTTTGATTCCCTGCCCTGCTCCTGACTGAGGCTCTGAGTGACCCTTGAGACTGCTGCAGTGCTCCAGTGTTTCCACTCTTGTTTGTTAGTCTTTTCCCTATGCCTCATAACTGAAAAGAACATTGTTATTAAGGGCAACAGTTCAAAATTCTGTTTTCCCTTGAATGATCCCACAGAGCTTCTCTGAGCAGAGCTCTTCTGAGCTCTGGGTGCTCCTATCTGGGGTGTTATGAGTTTTTGGAATGATTTATGTTGGTCTTTTCCTGTTAACATGTTCAGGGCAGATGACTCTGAAGACTCTGCAGAGAGGAACCAGCTTGGTTTGTGCTGTGGGTGAAATTGGGTGCCAGGTTTTTGGTGAACAGGTAAATCCTGTGCTCACCTGTCTTGTGTGGCATTAGTTGATCCTGATCATCTGCCAACAGCAGATCTTGGTGTATCTGACTATGGGAAAAAGGGCTGGAAGGGGCCACATTTGATCATTGGTGCATGATTGCTGTGGGGTGAGAGGGCCATGAAGAGAAGGACAGAAAGTAAAAGCAGGTGCTCGAGCAACTCTTATCTGATTGTGAGTGGAAACCACAGTGGTGATACTGTGTAGGGTGGGGTGGAGCTCACTGGATTTAGAAAGGTCAGGAAACATCCCCGTGCTTGAGTGTTTCCTGTGAGGAACCAGGGGAAGAATCTCTTCTACCCAGAAAAGCTGAGAGGGTAAAAAAGCCAGGAAATCAGTGACCCTGCCCTCTGCCTGAGGAACATTTTTCTTCCCCTTTAATATCCCTCCAAGTCATTATTTTCCCTTTGTGGTAAGTCAGCATTTTGAGAAGACACTGACATTTATATTCTGTTCTCTCTTGGCTGTGCAGGGAAGTCCCAACAGCCTGTTCCCCCTGAGCTCTCCTGGTTCAGCTGCAGAGCCTCAGTGCAGAGCTCCTGGTTTGCCCAGGGGCTGCACTTCTGTGTGAGTAAACAGGAGAGCTCTCTTTGTCTCTGTATGTTTGCAGAAACTCCCCCACCACCTTAGACACGTTTTCCATATGTTTTTATAGACAACCTACAATTTGCCAAATGCTGTAACTTTTGGCTCCTCATTAATTCCTTGGAAATGGAAAAAGGCAGCCCCAGGACCTGCATTCTTGTATTTGTTCATGTCAATCCATCCCTCTGTATCTCTTTTTCTGCACCCCTCCCTTGGGTACAGTCACATTGGTGCTCTGGGGGAGGCACAACGCTGGATCAGCCTTTTGGATGGCTCTGAACTTTGGTTCACCTCCCTGAGTTCTCCTTTTGGTGGCTTAAGACTCTTTCTGGGGCAGGATCAAGGGCACGTGCCGGGAGAGCGCGAGCTGAGCGCGGCTTCTCTGCCGCCACGCTGGGAACAGGGAATCAAAGGGCTCCTTATCTATGGATGGAAAGTTTCTGGGCTGCTTATCAGGCACTGCTTAGAGGTTAGATTATCTCAGGAGCAGCAGATTGACAGCCTGCCTCTCCGTTCTCCTTGGGCTTGGCTGAGCGAACACCTTGGAGTGAGGCAGTGAGAGCGTGGCACAGCCCTGTGGGGATGTGGGTGCCCAGGGAGGGGGCTGGGGAGGCAGCCTGGCACAGAACTTGCCCACTTTGCTCCCATCCTGCTCCCTCACCACACCCTTTGCTGGGGCTGACCCTCATAACACGCTCGGGATGACATGGAGGGAATTTTTTGCTCTAACTTTACATGGGCATTTGTATTTCTAAAAACATCTGCCAGCCTAATTTGGGCTACTCCTTCCCCTTTCCAGAGATGGGAATGGAACTTGCTGTTGGCAGAATTCACTGCTGATGGAAACTGGTGCCTGAAATGCTGAGGGTGTGTGGCTCGGGCAGGGAGGGAAGCCCAAGCTGCTCTGCATGGAGCTGGGAGCCCAGACCTTGGCTCCTGCAGGGACTCCCAGCCTGGCTGCAGGTGCTCTGACTGTGCCCCAGGACTAATTCCTATCTTCCCTTCTGTCACCTTTCCTGGCCCCTGAAGCTCTGCTCTGCGCCCAGAATTTGCTGTCTGTTCCTCACAGGGACACGGCTGATTTTGGGGAGCAGCACCAGCTAAAAGCTTCACCCCATTCTGTACAGCAAATTCTGATGGCAACTGTCCCCATTACCCAGCAAAGCCAGGGGACATTTTGTGCTCCCTGAGAACAGTGGCAATTCCCGGGGAGGCCCAGCCATGTGGGAAGCTGGAGTACCTGGAGTTGTGCTGCCAGCATGGAAGGGACACAAGCTGGGTTCTTATGGGTGCTGAGGAATTTCTGAGTGGCTGAATTTAGGAGTTGCCTGGGCAAGGATCTCCAGCTGAGGCATCAATTTGTTGCTTAAAAGTCCATGGACGATGTGGGGTCCCCATCTCTGCCTTCCTCTCTGGGGCCAGACCTGCCATCCAAGTCCCGAGTGTAGGAAGGCTCTTACCTCTTGAGGGCTCCATCAGTGAGCAGAGTCCCCTTCTCGTTCCTCACCTCCAGCTTCAAGGGTTTGCCCTCCTGCCTGCCCTGGCCGTGCCTGCCCCTGGGCTGGGCCTTCTGCAGGGGAGGCAGGTGGGAGTTCCTGGGGCATCCCATCCTGCAGCAGTGCAGCAAGTTCTGGTAGGCCACTCGGAAATCCTTGTTGAATGTCCCGTAGAGGATGGGGTTCAGGGCTGAGTTGGCATAGCCCAGCCAGAGCACAATGGACATGGGTGTGCCTTTGACCTTGCTGTCCCCCCACACGCCCCGGTAGGTGAACAGGGTGAAGTAGGGGAACCAGCAGACGATGAAGGCTCCCAGCACCACTGCCAGTGTCACGGTGGCTTTGTGCTCCTTCACCATGTGGGGCATGGGCGCGTTGCCCCACGTGTGGTTTATCCTCTTGGCTTGCTCCCTGGCTATCCTGAGTATCCGGTAGTAGGTGATGCACATGATGACCAGAGGGATGTAGAAGGTGAGCAAGCTGTCCACCAACCCGTACACAAGGTTCACAGCCAGCGTGCACTCCTTGCTGCAGGGGGGGCCTGTGTTCTGCACTGTCCCCTTGGTGTTCCAGCCCAGGTGGATGGGTAGGAAGGAGACCATCAGTGAAACGGTCCAGATGACAGCCAAGCCCACGGCCACCCGGGAGGGAGTGACCACCTGGCCGTAGCGGAGCGGGGTGGTGATGGCAAAGTAGCGGTCCAGGCTGATCATGAGGAGGTTGAGGATGGAGGCTGTGCACAGCATGACGTCCAGGCTGGTGTAGATGTTGCACAGAACGCTGCCAAATGGCCACTCCTTGGTGAGCTCATAGAAAGCAGAGAAGGGCAGCACCAGCAGCCCCAGCAGCAGGTCTGTGATGGCCAGGGACACGATGATGCGGTTTGTCAAACTCCGCAGCCGCCGGTCCAGGGTGACGGCCAGGCACACGATGATGTTACCACAGAGAGTGATCAAGATGAGGATGCCCAGAAAGAACCCGACCAGCAGCTGCAGGGGGCGGTCCATGCTTTTTTGAGAGCTTGTGTGGTTGTAACACAGATCCATGGTGTCACTGCAAGGATGGAGCAGTCCTGCTCTCATCAGCTCCAAAGCTGCTTGGAGTGAGCCTGGACCATGCAGGCCTAGAGCCCTTCCCAAAGTGACCCTTGTTCTACAGAGACCTTAGAGAACATTGCAGAGTCATTTTACATGTTCAGCCTTGTGTGCTGGGAATGACATGGTCTAGGAAAGATGTGGCACTGCAACTCATTTGTGCCTGTTGGCCCCCTCTGGGAGCTCAGTGCTGGAGCTGATGCCCTGTGGCAGCTGCTGGTGGATCTCAACTGCTTCTTTTCCTTTCTTGCCTTCTCCTTTCCTCTGAGTGACGACTGAGTCAGGTGCTGTGGGCTCTCATGCCCTCTGCATGTTTGGTTGGTGACAGTGATCAGCAGTGCTCCAGCAGGGACGGAGCTTTGCCACCTTGCAAGGACAACCTGCAAAAGAAAGTGTCTGGTGAGGCCCTGGCACAGATTGCCCAGAGAAGCTGTGGCTGCCCCATCCCTGGAAATGTTCAAGTCTAGGCTGGATAAGGCTCTGAGCAGCCTGGTGTTGCAGAAGGTGTCTCTGTCCTTGGCAGGGGGGTGGAATGAAATCTGTAAGATGCCTTCCAAGCCATTCTGTGATTCTATAAAGGCATCAAGTCAGAGATGCAGTGGGCGAAGACCCTCTGAACTTCCCCTCAAACCCTTCCAGAAGCAAGGTGTCTGTACCTCCCTGGCTGCTCCAGCCCACTTAAACCCAAATTGAAAGTCCTTTGGCAGCCAGGCACCCGTGTACCTGCCAGCTGGTCTCTCCCAGCCCTAGGGGTGCCCATGTAATGGAGGGATGTTGAGAGAAGGGCAGGGATTTAAAAATTGTCATCTTCCTATAGGCTTACAATAAACGTGAGAATGAGGAGGATCTAAGGAAACAGTTTTCCTGAGATAGCAGTTCTTATGCAATTCAGCAAAATTAGTCACAACTACGTAATTTCTGAATCCTGGCTGCGGCTGCCAATCTCATTAAACTTTGTCCTTGTGTCTGTGCTTTGCAGCAGCCATTCTGCCATCACAAATCACAGCAGCTCCTGTAGCCTGTGTGTGAAATCCCCACTCTGCTCTGGGTCCTGGAAGGGAAGAAGAATATCCCTTGCAGACTGATTTTTCCTGGCTGTTTTCTGTCTGGATACAAATAACAAAACACCACATGTTGCCAGAGAAGAAATAACAGAGCAAAGCACTCTAACTTACAAATGAGCTGCTGGTTATAGTGATCTCCAAGACCCTGCCACTACTTGATTCAAATGTTCCTTGGGTCCTTGATTGGAAGCAATATCCATGTTAGGAAGATACCTAAAGGGGAATTGAGGCAGTGCAGGGACAAGAAAGAGGGCTGGGAATGGGCTGAGGAGCTGGACTGACTTGCTGACCCTCATGGATCTGCCTGTGTCCAAGCTGTGGTCTCCCAGATGATTTGAGGGGTCTCCCCATGCTCCTCAATGTGCTGGTCCCTGTGGGTGGTGCAGGACCCAGCTCTGCAGGCTCCCTGCACCCCGTGGAACAGCAGTGAAGCCTCCCTGGTGGTGCCCAGGATTGTGCAGGAAGGCAGAGCTGCAACAGGCTGCAGAGACGGAGCAATCAGAAGAAACTCCAGGAAAGAAAAGATCCAGCATTGTCAGAGGACAAAGGCGAGATTTTAAACTCCCTCTGCATCAACAAGATAACACCTGTGGTGCAGGTTGAAATATTCTTCAGATGATTTATGTCTTTGATTGAGGTCTAAAGGCATGGGGGCCACAGGAGGGAGTACACCAGGGAGACTGCATGAGTAAACAACCCCTGATTGCCAGGAGCCATAATGGGGAGAGATTGGGCCTGGACCACTGAGATTAGAGGCGACTCCCACAGCCCTGCTGCTTCTAAAGGCATGGAAAGCAAACAACAAGCCATGAACCAGCCCATGGGAAGTGTTTTGCTGAGCAGATCAAACTCCTTGGCAGACAGGAAGCCCTCTGAGTTTGGGTGCTGGGATTGAGGCTGTTGGGAGAGGGATGCGATGCTTTCAGCCCCGGCAGCAGCAGCAGCATGTGGAGCCATTCCTCACCTCCAGCTGCAGCACAGGCTCTTGCCATGGAAAGCTCTTTGTTCACTCACAAAAGGAGCGTGGAACAAGCTGAGCGCTGCCTGCCCACTGACGGCAGCGAGGAGAACAGGTTGTTCCCACAGAAGGGTATTTCCAAGTGAAAGGGATGTGCTTTCATTGCTCCCAACATGTGGAAATGGCAGATTAAATTATAGGGGGAGTAGCACACTTAGAAAATGCTGTGGGTGGATGGCAGCCTCCTACGTGGCTGCTTCACCACACACCAACAACCCGCTCCTGCCTCTGGCTCTCGCAGCTCACATGGGCTCTGCTGGTGGGACCCAGCTCGGGGCACTTCAGCTCATTCAGCTCCTGCCACGCTGCCAGGGCAGCTCCTGGTGCAGCCCTGCCCTGCTGATGTGCCCAGAAGGAGTTTTGCTCCTTATTTCTTTTTCAGATTAGCTCAGGACAAGGAATGGCCCCTTGCAAGGGGACAAAGGTGTCCCCAGCCCTGCAGAGGAGCTCAGGTAGTGCTGGGGACTCTGTGGCTCAGCTGCCTGCAAACCCGTGGGATGTTCCTCCATGGAATGGGGCAGGACCTGCCTCCTGTCAGCTCAGATGTGTGATGCTGCAACCCTAACCGTGGTGGAGGTGTGGGACACCTCCCCATATCCCCCAGCCAAATTATCTCATGGAAACACTCCCGCAGGAGAGCACTGCCTCTGGACATGGCTTTGCAGGAAGAGCAGGCTGGAGGGCTGGTACAGCTGGGGGGCTGTCAGCTCACTGCCAGCAGGACACAGACCATACATCCAGCTCAGAGCTCTCTCCTGGAGCATTGGCTCTCTGTGACTCCACATGTGCCCCTGGCTTTGTGCCTGGGTCACTCACAGCCACCCTCAATACCTGTGTCCTCTGCTCCTGTTGTGTTTTGGCAGAGCGAGTTGATTTCCTCCTCGATGTACGAGTGGAGCAGCTGTTTCCCATGGCAGTCTTTCCAGCAACAGCCGGAATAAATGATACCTTTCCAGCCCTGTCTCACCAGGCAGCTTTTACATTTACCTGATTATCCTCATTATCACAGCCTGGACCTGTTTGTGGTTCAAAATCACCCTCCTGACATTGAAGGAACCAGAGCAGGGCACAGCTTCTGGGTCATCTTTCTCGTGCCTTTTCCGTGGCACTGGTGCTCTGATTGACGCTATCTCTGCTGTGAAGACTTCTCAGGTTGCATTTGTTGTTGCATTCATCCTGGGGTTCCCCAAAAGCCAGATATTTTTCCTATTGTGTTTTCAGCTGCTTAGAGTAGCAATTTTTTGCTTTTTGCTAAGCATGTGAGCCTGTGCCAGCCCAGTGTGTTTCTGTTAATCTACAGATCCTCTGGTTCTTCTCCTCTAGTACTTAGTCCCTTGTCCAGTGCAGAACTTTTCCCAAGTTTCTCACCAGTACATTTCTCTTAAAGAAGCCCTAATTTTCAGAGCCAAGATCACTAATGAAAACCATTAAATAAAATTTACCTCTAGGCTGATCTTTAAGGAACTCTGTTAATAGCCTTCTGTGGTGCATTAATGATCTTTCCGCTGTAATATCCTATCATCTCCCCATTATCCTCTTTACAATTCTCACAGTAATTTCTGCTTTCTCTTGCCTGAACAGATATTTTCTGCTCTGTTGCAGTCCATGTTGCATTTGATCTGCCGTTTTCCTCTTTAAAATGGCATTTATCTCCTCTGGGGAGGGGGCTGTGTTTTATTAATGGGAAATTTCTGTTGTGTTTTACCTTTTTATTCCCGCTCCCCATCTCTCAGCATCCTTTCCCCTAATATCATTAATTCCAGCACTAGCTGCACTTTTGCAGTAAGATTAATGGGATGCAGTGCTGGCTCTGGCAGGGAATGCATTGGCTGCTCTCCCTTCCTGTGCTTCTACTTATGGCATAACAGGTTTGTTCTGAACCTGTTAAAAGCCCGGGTACATCGGCACCATGAGCAGACACATGAGTGGAGAGGAGCATTCAGGAGGTGTCTGAATGTGGCAGCCTCTCTTTGGGAAGTATTTCCCACTTCTGGAAAGGACAGTGGGAAATACTGGGGGCTCAGGAGAAGCACCACATGAAGCCTTTTAGCTCTGTCCTAGGGACAGGAGGGCTGTGCCCTTGCAGACCTGAAATGTTCCTCTGCCTCCCATGATAGCTTCTTTCTGAGAAAAGAGCAGGCAGAAAAAGCACTTTGCACTTGGGAGCAAAGTGCATTCCCCTGGCCATGCAGAGCTCACAGCAGAGCATCATGGCTTTTTCTAGAACTATATTCAACTCCTTCCTGAGATGAAACATCTGGGCATGCTGGGAGAGGTATTTCAGCCAAGAGATGGGAAGGAGTGTGGGGGATTCTTCTGGTCTGAGACAGGATGCCTGATGTTTGATGGTGGGAATTGCAAAATTCCTAAGCTGGGAATGGGTTTCTTGATCCTCTGCCAGGCTCATAAGCTTGATTCACAATGGGACAACAGCAAATTTGTCACAGGTAGGACTTGCAGGCAATGTGGGAGAGGACAAATGTGAGGGGACACTGCTGTCCTGCCTGGCTGCATCCCCAGATGCTTCTGTCCCTGTTCTTTGGGCTTCTGCAGAGTTTGGTGCTCTCTCTGCCCTATCCCAGTGCGATGTCTGATTAAAGCAGCAATTATTGCCTCTGGCATGAGCAGAGGGGCTGGGGGAGCCAGGACAAAATTCCCATCACTGCCACCAGCCCTCCATCATGCTTCCCCAGGAGGAAAGGGGCTCTGTGGATAAGAAGCTGTTCAGGACCCCTGAAATCAGGAAATGTGATGAGGAATGTGGAAATGCACAGAGCAGTCAGCATTTTGAAAGTTTGCTCGGCAGACAGTGTCCAGGAAAGGGGAAACTGAAAACAGAGGAGTCGGGCTCAAGGGTGTGCTTGGAGCTGCCTGAGTTTCTGGGATTCAGCCTCCTGCTGAAGCTGATTCTGGACAGGGACAGCGAGCACGGGGCACCCCTGGTACTGCCCAGCCCTCCTGTGCTACAGCCCAGCCCGGGGGTGTCCTGCCCCACAGCTCTGACCATGCCCTGGGATGGGCCAGCAGCAGATCCCCCCAGGGTGCAGGGCTGGGTGGAAGGGCTGGAGTGCCCAGGGAAAAGGCTCGGGCAGGTCAGTGTGAGAAATCAGCAGCAGCCCCCGTGGGGAGGCTGCTTGGGCAGAGAGGCTGCACACCACAGATGTGCAGGGCTCTGCCCTGGGCACACTGCACCCATGTCCTTCCCCTGGTGTTGTCGGATCCAGCTGTCCCCACCACCAACAGCCAAAAAAGTCCCCAAACTGGCCTGCACTCAGCCACCACAGGATGCTGATGGCACCAGCATCTGACGAGTGTCACCCTCTCACCTGACCCAGCTGTCCCAGTGCAGGATCCCACTGAGCAGGGACCCACCAACCCTTCTCAATCTCACCAAAAAAGTATTTTAGCAGCGTAACAACTCAGTAAGAAGTAAGGCAAAAGCATTACCTGCGAAAGGTGCTGCTTTCTCAGAGCCCCTGGGTGTGTAGGAGGCTTCAGGGGCTGCCCCGGCTCCAACTTTGCCTCGGTGCTGCGGCTGGGGCGCGAAGGCAGCAGCGAGCGCTGCGAGCGGCGCTGCCTCGCTCCTCTCTGCTCTCCTCCTCCTCCTCCTCGCTCCCTCCTCTCGAACCAGCCTCTCTCCTGCTCTCGTACCAATACCCGGGCAGCGGTGACTGCAACATGAGTCAGACCTGAAGTGGGTGGGATCAGAGTGGGAGCTCAGACACCGAGGTTATCATCCGGCAAATTTGAAATGCTGAAAGCGAGCGCGGCTCCGAGCGCACGGCGTGCCGGGCTCCGCCGAGCCGCGCCTGGCACGGAGAGAGGGGTGGGATGCCTGCTGCCTCCTGTGCTGCTTTCTTGAGTGATACCATCACCTTCCTCACTCACCTGAAGTTTCAGGGCCCTTGCTGCTCGTTTGCCATGTGCTAAGGTTCCTTCCCTCCCTCCCGGCTCCCTTGTGCAGGCACGCACTTGCCTGCTGTAGGGAACCCTGATGCTGTCACTCATTCCCAATTTTTAGCTTTTCATGAGAGCCCCCTGAGAGCAAGAACAGCTGAGCCTGGAGGGATATCAGGGGTGGCTCAGGGAGGATGGTGACTCTTGTGCTGAACTGGGGACAGATAAGGACAGAGGTGGGGTGACTGTAAAATGGGTGGAGGGAGCTGGAGCCCAGCCAGCTCTGGGGTGCAGATGTGCTCCTTGTGCAAGGGGACGTGGCAGGAAAAGCCTCCACTGTTTCATCTTTCCCTCAAGCTGCTCTCACCTCTCCTGAAGGGTGTCTCCTTTGCGTGCGATAGCAGGGAGGAACCACGAAATGACAAACAGGCAGTGACAGCCTTTCGTGTCTCTCAAATCTTTCATCCGTGGGTCTCAAAGCACCATGCAAATATCAGCTGCTGGGCCAGCTGTGCGAGGAGCTGTTTCCCCTTTTAGCTGTTCCTCCTGAGCAGAGCAGATCCCAGGCTGGCAGCAGAACTCCAGCGAAGCTTGCCCACCCCCTGGCTCTGCAGGGCCGGGGAGAGCAGCCTAGGGAGTCCTGGGAGGGAGGCGCTTCCAAGTTCCCCATGCAAATAGCCAAGAATGGGCTTATTACAGTCTGGATGTGGCCCTGGGCACACTCCCTGCTGCTCCCCCAGCCGGGCTGAGCTCCCCCAATGCCCTGCACTGGGAATGGGGAGCACATCCCAGCCTCCCTCTCTGCCAAACGGGGATACAGTGGCACTGGCACACAGACCAAAATGCCTTTGATCTGTTTATCTCTGCAGACCAAAGCACAAATCTATCTTTAATAAGCTTATGATCTGCTGGAACCAGAGAGTTTTCCTGCTTATCAGCAGCTCTGTGATGTGTCTGGGGTAGCTGAGCCGTGGACTGGCTGCCAGATGCTTCTCTAGTGGCTGGGGTGTGCAGAGTGTGGATGTGGAGGGATCCGTCCTCACAAACAAGATTTAAATCTGCTCGGGAATGTCTGCGTCAGCTGAAGTCTCTGGGGTGTTGATTTACTGCAGGGCCCCTCGCTTGGCTCTGCTCTATGAGGGACCTTTCATCAGGAAGTCTCAGGGTGGGAAGGGCCATGGATGGACAAAGTGCTCTGGTTTTTGGGGCAGGATTCCCTCTCCAGCCCCCTTGCTCTAATCCTTCTCAACAAAAGGCCCCTGCTGTCCATGGGGCAGGCCCTGGGTTCAGCATGCTCCATCTTCCCAAAGCCTCTGCAGAAATCTGAGGGTGCATTTTGGGATGCAGTGGCAGAGCAGCTTCAGATTTGCAGGGGCATCTGGGTCATAGGGAAACCCACCACTTCTGCAAGCCCCTGAGCACAGGAGAGCCTCAAACCCTGACCCTGTGCAATGGCTGTGGAGCCTCTGTGGGGCTGTATGGGGTGACACCCTCCATGGGAGCTCTCTGGAAAGGGTGCAGCCTGCATGGATTGTGCAAGGAGTGTGGGACTCGAGCTGAAAGAGTGCAGGGGCATTCCTGGTGGCATGGGCTGCTGTGCTCTGTGCCTCTGCACCCTGGGAAGTGGCAGATGTGACACCTGCAGAGCCTGTGGCTGGAAAACATCATTGTTGGCATGCTCTGAAAAGGAAGGAGGCACTGGAAACTCTTCAGACCTGATGGATAACCTGCCACAGGGCCACCTCCACCAGGCTGGCTGGGCTGCACAGGGCAGGCAGCAACTCCAGGGACACTCAGAAACTCCAATATTCCCTAAGTGAGCTGTGCAGAGACAAGGGGTGAGTAATGAGTCAGGAAATGACAAGAGGTGTCTGACATTCTGTGCGTACATGTGGGTAAGCAGCAGTTATTAAAGGCTGCAATGCTGGGAGATGGGAAAGTGCAAGAGAAGTCAGGGAAAGTTTGGAACTCCAGGAACGTGAGATTTGGCAAAGACAAGAGCTCCTGAAAAGCCTCAGATGGTGAAGATATGCCTGGAAGGTAGCAGCCAGCTTGGGAAATCACATGAGGCAGCTCAGCTCTGAGAAGGGCTCAGAGGTGCAGCTCTGTGCTGCTCTCCCCAGCATGAGCTGAGTTGGAAAAAGCCAAAGGAGGAGGGGTAAGGGGGTAGAAAATTTGTAGAAAACAAAGCATCTGGATGCAGAGCAGCTCCTTAGGCAGTGCAGGCTGAGAGGAGTTGGTGATGTGTCCCGTTGGGTTTTAGAAACATTTGTGTGGACTCTGGTAGGAGATTGTGGATTAGGAAATAGACTTGTGCTGAGTTGTTTCCTCTAGAAAAAAATCAAAAGTAAGAAGTCATGGAAAGGTACTGACCCCACCACAGGCTGCTGAACTTCCTGGCTGGCAGGCAGAGGCCAGTAACTTACTCAAATCATCTGAATACTTCGATTTCCAGTAAATTATATACATGACACAACTAAAGGACGGAGACCTCCTCGATGTGCTAATAAGCTTTTCTCCTTTTTAAACAAATAATTTCCAGTTAAATCATATCGTGGACAAAAGGATAACTAATGATAGAAATCTCTGATATTCCCTGGCAGGGATTGTGTAAGCCACTGTGAGAAATAAAAATTACAGGGAAAGGACATGTTAAACATTGAGGGGTGTGCAAGGAATTTCTTCTGCCTGCAGGCTGGGCAGCTCCCCAGGATGGTGAGAGACCCTTGCTGAGGTGGCTGAGCTCCAGTGCAACATCCTGCTTACATTTATATTTCTGGCATGCCGTAAATCCTGGCTATTCCAGGAATATCTCTGTCCAAAGACATCTCTTTCCTATATGAGATGTGTGTAATGGAAAAGAAAGAGGGTGCTGGGGCCTTTCCCACCCTTTTGTTTTCTGCAGTGCTGATCCCAAGGATGCTTAGCAGGATCCCATCTGCTGTGATATAGTGTCAGACTATAGGCACAGTCTGTGACATATATATTAAGCTTCTCTGCCTGCAGGGAGAGGATGTTAGAGGTTTATTTCCAGGTTGTCGGTCTGTTTGTGTTATACAGAGCTCTCCAAGCTCTAATGAGTACTAGAGAGTGCTGCTGGCTCCACGCTACTACAGAGTTCCTTCAGGGAAGTGAAGGCCACGTTTTCTGGTGTGTCCAGGGTCAAGAAGGGTCCTCTTCTCACAGAGGAGAACAGAACTGTTCCTAGATTAAACCATGCCAGGGAGGAGCAATTTGTGGATGCCAGCACAGGGGTTTTCATCTCTCTGGTGCACTACAAAGAGAAGAGGATCAGCTGAGGTCTGTGGTAGGAGGTGACAGTCATTCCTCCAAATTACAAGGCAGGAGGGGAGCAGGAGCCTTGGCAGGAGGTGACCCTCCCTTTCCTCGGAAGGGAGCAACTGGCTCTGGCTCCCATGAGTGGATCTTTGTGGGCTTTATCACTAATCCTGCTGAATTCAATTGTGTACATCCTTGTTTTCCAGATAAATATTTAATCCTCCTCCAAACGCCACAGAGGTTGTGGCCTGGGCAATACCTTGTGGTTAATTTTCTGGGGTAGTGCAGATGTGTTGCTCTCTGTGTGTGGAGGAGGCTGAGCTGTCCAGGAGTAGGGTGGGACAATGGAATGCTCTACACTTTACCATGCTCAGACCCCTCCCAGCATTCCTGGCCCTCTGTCAGGAAGATCAGCCAGTTTCTGAGGGAATGAGCGGTTTGGTTCCAGCTTGGGGAGAGTTAAATCTGCTCTGTGCACATAAGGGCCCGTTCTGAGGCTGTTTGGGTGGTTTAGGAGCCGTCAGGGCTGGAAGGCGGCTCCTGCCCTGGCCACTTCACAGGGAAGGATTCCTTGCTGGAGCCCCAGGTGTTTCCAAAGCCTTTCCCTGCAGAGCTGGCAGGAGGCTGTGCTGCTGGGCACGGGGCAGGGATGGAGGGATTAGCAAAACGCTCTCCCGCAGCGGGAGCACCGTGGGGCTGGCAAGGAGTGCAGGGCATGGGCAGGGAGCTGGCTGCAGGCACTGCCCGGGCAGGCTGCTGGCCACCGGTGAGCTGCCACCCTGGGCAGGGACCCTGCTGTGCCCCTGCTGAGCTGCCAGCACCAGCAGACAGGGCACGGGGGAGCCCTGCAGGGACCGAGGCTGCAGAGGGACTAGGGAGCCACAGCAGGGCTGAGGTGCTGCAGGTGAGATGAGGAGCTGGATTTTGGTGTGGCTGAGCAGGGCTGAGGTGCCCCAGGTGAGATGAGGAGCTGAACTCTGGTGTGGCTGCACAGCACCAGCAAGGTGTTTGTCTGTGCCACCTCCATCTCCTGTCCCACTGCTGGTAACTTTGTCAAAACTGGGGCTGTGCTGTGGGATGCTGCAGCTGCAAGTCAGGTAGGACAGGGTTAAAGCAGAAGATCTCTCTGCCCTGAACCACTGTGGGAAAGTCCTCTGCTGCAGGTGGGAACTCTCACAGCCCCAGGCTGGATTCTACCTGGCACCAGCCTTCCCCGTCTCCTGAGGGCCTGGAGCATCTACTGGGTGAGCAAAGCCAACAGTGCCCATCCTCTTGGTGGAGGCTGAAAAGCTCTGAGGGTGAGCAGCACACGTGTGGAGGCCTGCAGAACAGGTCCCCTGAGAAAAGACTGATGGGATTTCGACAGAGCAGGTGTCATAACCTGCTGATATTTCCAGTTTCACCACAGGGAAAGTGAGTAGGAGCTCTGTACCCCTGAGAGAAGTAGCAGCCAGGGGCTTAGAGTGTAAAAATCTAAGATTAATTTAGACTTATTCATCATAAGGATAGTCATGCACTGGAAGGAATTGCCTAAGGGAGTGTAGGTTGGACAAAGTCCTGAAGTCATGAGGGGTTGGAGCCTGGCAGGAGGCATGGCTAGCAGCAGCCACCCCCATGTCCTTGCACTGCTTTCACATTTCCCATCTCCACAACCACCTGATCTTCAAGGAACCATCAGTGTGGGAGTGGCTGTAGCTGCCCAGAGCAACAGATCTGCTGTCTAATAATTATCACCTATCCAAAAAAAAAAAAAATTAAAAAATTAAAGCAGGCAGTGAAATGTGCCTGGAGCTTTCCCCTGCAAACCACAAGCTGAGCCTTGTGACAGGCACTTGGTGACAGCCATGCTGTGCCCAGGATGGGCTCACCTCTGGACTGGTCCTGCCTTGTGCAGGAACAGGGAGAGCCAGCATTGTGAGGCAAAAAACACTAAACTCTTTTTTTTCACCCCTCACACAGCCTGGAATGAGGCCAAAAGCGTAGGGCAGGAATCTCTCTCCAGATAATTAATTATTACAAAGAGACAATTTGTTAAGCAAGAGAGGCTTTTAATTTGTAAGAGCTCATCTATTCTTATTGTATCTTTTAAACTGAAGGAAGTAGCGTTGATCAAAATAGTCTGGAAATAGAAGATTTTAATTTAGAGGCTGTGTTCAATGCGCTGACAAAAATAGGAAACAGCTTTCTCAGAAGAGCACACTCCCCACAAAACCTGGCTGGAGTGTGCAGGGTGTGCTCTAGAACTGCTCAAACCATTACAAATATGCTCAGAAATGTTTTAGTGGGATTTAGCTGGACTTGCTGAGGAAAGGCAGGAATGTCTGAACCGCTGATTTCTGCCCAGGGGCCAATTCCCTGCCCCGGGCTCCCATGGGTTCAGTGTGGGATTTCCGAGGGCAGGCAGAGAATGGGGTTGGAGGGAACCCAAAGTGACCTTTGCAGCCTTGCAGGAGGGTGGGAAGACCCTTTTAGTTTAGATTATAGAGGGGATGGGACAAGGGATGGGGTAATTTCAAGGGCTCCTGGCCAGGTGGTTGAGCCAAGTGCTACATCCTGGAGAATCCTGCACTACCCTTGTCCCAAGCTGTGTGTGCCCGAACTGCAAGGCAGGTAGTGAAGAAAATGGAAGAGAGCCACAATGGGCCTGGGAAAGGCTGTCAGGCTGTCCTCCCACAGCCAGTGACCTCCCAGCTCTGTGCTGGGATGGGATCGCCCTGTGTGGGCGAGCTGGGGCTGCTGCAGCGCAGGAGCCTGCCCAGGGAACAGAGAATATTTTCCATTTAGCATCTTTCCATCAGAAAACATGAATTCTTCAAAGCTGCCAGTCTGTGCCAAGGAGGATACGTTTTGACCAGTCTCCTTATTGCACTTGTTCTTTTGAAGTATCTATGTTTAGAAATCTTTGTGAAGTCTTGCATTGACACTTCTCAAAGGAGAATGGTTCAGTTTTTGCTTTGAAACAACTTATTTAGACATAAGTGCTCATCTGCAGCATAACAAGTAGGTAGAGCTGTAAAAAAAGCAGGAAATGGGAAATGACCCTTTCTATCATTGCTCTGGACACCTTGTCTGCAAAATACATTGAGATCCCCAACTTTTTAACCCAATTCAAGCTGAGAATTACTGTCTTTTAAGTTTGTACATGGATGCTGTTTCTTATCCAGTGGAAAAGCTGCATGAAACAGCCAGTAACAACTGGAAATTAAATGCTGTTTTCCTTAAAAGATGAAGGACTCTCCCCAAATGAGGCATTGCTCCCTGAAGGCTGCCGGTCCGTTGAGAAGGAACTTGCTATGAGCAGGATGGAGCAGAGGAGCCAGCTTGTGGGCAATTCAGTTGGAAGCAGAATCGACTCTGCCTCAGTTTAGAAAATAATAATCTATAATGAAGTGAAGGCAAAGCAGAAAATGGGTAGAAATTGAGTTAGAGCCGTGGTTGTTGCAGCACTCCCCTGCGGCCCTCCTGGACCCAGCCCGCTTCCCATCCATCTCCAAAGACTGGAGAGCCACTGGGAGGTGCAGGGGGGCAATTCCTGCTGGGGGATGCCAACTTCTTGGAAAGAGGGTGATCAATCCAAAGGTAAATCGCTGCAAATAAACAAAGCAGTGCTGCTGGGCTCTGCAGCAGGAGGCTGGGAGCTGCCTTGTGCAGGCTCTGCGTGGCAGCAGTAGATTAGCATAGCTGATTAGGCACGGCGCAGGCTCCGCTCTCTGCTCGGCAGAGCTGCGTGTTTTCCTAAAATGTCTGGAAATCAGATGGCAGCTCCAGTGTTTCAGTCATGGGCGGGAGAATTAGTCCTTACATGTGTGCCACAGCCAGGCAGGAGCTGAAGGGAATGAGATGTTCCTGAAGTTTTTTTGGCTGGCACCAAAACTGGTCACAAGTCGTGAAGCCACAGTGATTCTCCAAGATCTCTGCTTCTGAATCTCCATGTACCCGGGACATTTCAGACCCACGAGTGCTGGGATCCCACTCCTGGTCTGGGGCAAGATCATCCATAAAAATCTGTCCCAAGCTTGCCCCAGAGGCTGCCATGGCCCTGCCAGCCCAGGAGCTGAGCTGAGCTGCCACCAAGCCCATGGACAGGTCCCCGTTCCCCCGCGCTGTCGGGACCAAGTGCCAAGGTGCTCCAGCAAACACTCTGCTGCAGGTGAGGTAGATTAGATCTCCATTCCTCTCACTTATGGAGGAATATATCTATATCTTATCACTTATATCTTATCAGGCTGGCTGGCACCCTTGGAGCAATGGAAAACAGTCTGGTAGCTCCAAATCCTTCTTCCCCTGGACTTTGCTCTGTGCCTGGCACGTGGCATGGAGCACCTTCACAGGCTGTAGTTGGGAGAGTGGCATTTTCCTCTCTCCTTAGCTGAGGTGCTGTGTTTCCTGTTCTCCTTTCTCCAAGCTTGGTGAATGTTTCCATGGCAGGTTTCAGTGCCAGGTGTTCAGTGCTGGGGGGGCAGGAACCAGCTGTACCCATGGTGTGAACTCGCTGCCCTCTGAGCCCATCTGGAGGGATGTGGCATTTCCATGTCCATCTCCTCACTCCTGCTATTTTTGTGCAATCTGCACAATGGCATGGTGTTACATAGAGGATGCATTAGAGTTTTGGACCACACTTGGGCTAACTTTAATCTATACTCCATCCTTTGTACATCAGCTCCATTTCCCCTCTCCTTTTTTTACTCTGATCTACACAGCTAAACCTTCTCTTGTTATTTTTCTTGTCATCCTCTGCAAGAGCAAATTCAGCCTGACCTTTGCCAATTCTCAGTATGTCTTGGGCATTTCAAGACATAGGGGTAGGCTGCCTTTTTCCTTTGCACCACAATCCTTTTGCCCCATCCCTTGCCAGCTCTCTCTCTGTCCTTTTAAGTAGTTATTCCCTTGGCCAGCACAAAAGCCCTTTCTGGGCTTGAAATACACATTCTAGAGATCAAAGGTGCAAAACCACTGAAGGAGACTTCAAGCCATCTCTGTGCACCAGTGCCCAGACTCACCACCCAGCTGGTTTTGTACTTAGACAGGGATGCATGGCAAAGTGCATCAGCAGCGCAGCCAGCAGCACAGCCCTGGGCTG
This sequence comes from Camarhynchus parvulus, assembly GCF_901933205.1. Classification (NCBI taxonomy): domain Eukaryota; kingdom Metazoa; phylum Chordata; class Aves; order Passeriformes; family Thraupidae; genus Camarhynchus; species Camarhynchus parvulus. The sequence goes on along the minus strand of NC_044583.1, from coordinate 14,720,768 downwards.
GCACCAAGGGGCCCAGCAGCTGCACAGAGGTGGAAGAGGGTCCACAAGATTGGAAAGTCCTTGCTCATGAGGATTAAGATGAGAAATGGTCCCAGTGGTTTGTTTTTATCCAGAGGTTTTCTACTTCTGGGGGCACCACCATGTCCTGAGTGATGTTCAGAGCTGCAGTTTGGCAGTCGTTCTACTCTGGTCCCTCCATAACCTTTGCCCTGACCTGACATTGAACCTGGGGGGAATTGGAAAGAAACATCATTTGCCCTTTTTTGTGCTGCTTCATTTCCAAGCTGGGAAATTGGATGTGAAAATCAGCTATGTCCATCTTGCAGGGCAGAAAGAGAGCATGAGAGTTGTGTAGGATTTGGGGCTTGTGGTTCCCAGAAGAATCATTAGGGAAGGATTGGTAAACCAAGGCCAAAGGCAGCTGGTCAGAACTGTTCTTTTAATTTGGCCACATGCCCTTAAAAAAAAAAAAAAAAGGAAAGAGGAAAAAAAAAAAAAAAAAAAAAAAAAAAAAGAGAGGGAAATAGAAAGGCCAAAGCTCTTGCCCAAACACCCCATGGTTTTGGGAAGGCCAGCCTACACAGTTTGTTACATTCCCTCCTGTCCCTGGTGCCCTGGGGAGAAGCAGGACTGCAGAGCTCCTCCAGTTCTGTCATTCCTGTGTTGGAGGCTAAATCCATCCTCACTTCAAAGGAGAGTTCTGCATGGGATAAACTGGATTCCAGCCAGAAAACTTTGCAAGAAGAGCAAACAGCTGCTTCTTTCCTCCCATGTTCTGTGGTCCTTCTACAGCTTTGGGCATGGCCAGGGACAATTTTATTTTGGGCTGTATCACCTGTCTTTCTGCCCTGTGTCTCTGCCTTGTCTCTCAGCTCACCATGCAGCCCTTGTCCTTCAGACTCCAGCTCAAAACCAGCCTCAGGCTGGTGCATGGGACCACCTGCACGCTGAGAAACCTCTTACTGGGCCCTGGTGTGAAGGAGAAGCTGCTCCTCAGCTGGTCCTCCTGGACCTTCTGTTCATCCACCTCTGCAAGGAGAAGTGGCACTCCTTGACATCTCTGACCCTGCTGCCTGTGCACGAGCTCCTGTTCCCAGCCCCCTTCGTGGGAACCGGTGCCTTTTCCTCCTGCCCCATCGCCGGGGCCGCTCCGACTTGGCACAAGGATGCTGGAGCAGGAATCACTGGAGTGCAGCAGGGTAAGAGGCGTGCTCCATCTGTCTGGGATCAGCAGACACATCCACAGAGGCCAAAGGCTGCTCCAGCACTCAGGAGTCTTTCACTTTCCTGCCAACACAACTGTTTTTCCAAGGCGTAACTGTTGCCAGAAATCTGCGGAGTCAAGACCTGCTATTTCTTCACTTCTAAACAAAACAAGTCCCAGTTTGCTTTCTGCTCAGTGGAAAAGCTCTTGTCTCAGAGAATAAAATCAGGCAGAAGGAGAGCACATCCTTGTTTCCTCTCTCATTCAGTAATGATAAATTCAGGGAGAGGGGAATTATATTTCAGGATGTGGGAGAGGGGTATGTGGCCTGGGCATGTCCTAATCTGCATGGGGAAGCCTCATCCATCCTTGCAAGGTGTTTTAAGCACCTTTCCAACCTGATCATCCTTTGGAAGCAGTTGGGCTCATCCTCCCTGGTGCTTTAGGCACTGTGAGCAGCATGCAGAGCTCGCTGCCTTTGCAGCTTAGCAGAATGATCATGCATAAAATCCCCAGGTAATTTACCCTGAGTGGGATCCTGTGATTGTCTGACATCCCTCATAAACTGAAACCAACATAAAAGAAACGAATTCAGAGCTGCTAATTTGGAAACTCATTTGGAATAACTTCTCACCAATGTGATGACGGTTAGCAGGGAGCCCTGGTGATAAATAATAGTTGCTGAAATCCTGAATTGGCTATAAATTGGCATGGAGGAGTGGAATCCCCTGTGTGTGGCTCAGCTCAGGGAGTTACTCTGTGCTACGCTCAGCTGTAGGTGAAAACAGGGGAAGTTTCAGCTGTGTGAGGTCACAGCAGCAGATGTCCTGACACACATAAACTGGAGGATCATCTGCATCCTCAAATGTCAGCTCTGCTTTACATCCTTCACCGCTCCTGGGAGCTGCAGGGCTTTACACCCCTGGATTCTCCACCTCCCTTCTCTGCCAAGCACTCGTTCATTTTAGCTGCTTGATGTGATTGTGTATAAACTGGGAAGATCCCAAAGGGGTCATTACTTTTCTGCACAAACTGCTTTCTTTACTCACATTTCACATATTTACCTACAGGCATCCCTGAGACTGAGCAGTGATTCCTTGCAGGGCAGGGTGTTGACACAGGGCTGCAGAGGCAGCAGCAGAGAGCTGCTGTGCCAGAGCTGGATGGGATGATGTGGTCTGATACCCAAGGTGGTGGGGGATCAAGTTTTCCTCCTGGATATCTCACATTCCATCCTGGAGCTCACCCTCCCCAGCATCTGAGTGATGTTTGGTCCTGGGAAGGGGAATGTAGCATCTCCCCTCCAAGATGCTCGGGGGGGATCAGCAGAAGGGTCACGGATCAGGAGCATGGTAGCAGCTTCTCCCTGCTGTGAGTTTGAGGCTGACTTGGTAGGGCTGCCGAGATCCACCATGGCCTGGTGTGTAACACCTGTGAGGCTGGAGGGTGTGCAGGGAAATGCTGACACTGAGAGCAAAGTGTGGTTGCAGAATTTCTCTGCTGAACACGACTGTTTTTTGGAAGCCACAAGTTTGAGACGTGGTAGAGATGAAATCAGAGTTTCTTTTCATCACATTTTCTCTTCCAAAAGAACCCCTGCAAGCAGCTGCTTGTAGGTGGCTGTGATAGCAGCAGCACCTTTGTGGTGTGCAGTGTTTGCTCATCAAGAGAGGAGCTTGTGCTGGTGGTGTTGCAGGTTTTGTGGGGCTGCGTGGCCAAGGCATGGCTTGGCAACACCCTGCAGAGCTGGTGGTCACATCAGCTGGGTTCTAGAGGCAGCTTCCATCAACACTGTCCTGGAAAGCATTGCAGGAGCAATTCTCTGTGGCCACAACCCTGGGAAGATCCATGTTTGTCTTTCAAAACCTTGTGACCGCAGCAGTTGGTTGTCACACACCCTGGGAATGAGTCAGGGAAGACAGCTCAATTTTTCAGGTACTGATCTGGCACTCAGCCCCAGGAGTTCAGACTTTCTGTTTGGTTTCCTCCTTCAGCAGCACCTCTGACAGACCCATCTGCTGAGATGGTAGAAACCTGCTTATCTGCAAAGGAAATAGTTGTAAAGACTGTGAACTGTGCTAGCTACACCATAAAAACAAGGCAGCTTTTCCATCACAGGAATATGGAAGATTTTACCTGACTATACATGTGCTTGAGAAAGATATATGGGAGTTCAGTGTTCCCTTAAGTATGTTTTGAGTTTCCCAAGTGCTTTCATTTATTGTGGTGCTCTGATTATGTGTTTTTGGCCCTGCTGAAGCAATGATTTCTAGCTGTGGTAAGCCCAGAGCTGAGATACCTCCATATAAATTTCTTCAACATTGAGTGATTGCTGGTTTCTTCCTCCTGCTCCTTCCCAGGAAAAAGCTGTGATTTACAACATAGATTTGTATATTTTTAAATGTCCCTTCTGTATGATAAACAGCCTTGAAATATGCTACTATAAGAGACTCCAGGGAGATTAGCCCTGCTTGAGGCATGCAGCTTTTGGCTGCCTGTCCTTTGAAAGGCATGACATGTTTAAGAAACACCTCATGTCAGACAAACTGTTTGCAGGCTGAGGACGTCCAACAGCAGCCAGTGATGAATGTTTTGCACAACCGAAGATGTAAATCTTATTTTAATCCTGTCCAACTCATGGCCAGCTTGTCCTGAGCTGGGCTCAGGGCTTGTGCTTTGTCTTCTGAGAGCATCTTGTCCCCATCCCCAGGGCGGTGGCTGGCAGTCCCTGGCTCTCTGAAGAGCAAAGGCAGAATGATGCTGTCAACTCAAAATGACTCAGGAGCTATAAATCAGAGCAGGAAACCTCTAGCTCAGAGAGATATCACAATGGAACCCATCTCACTGGGCCATCTCATTCCTGCCCTAAGCAGGGTGGGTTCCCCTTATCTGGGACCTTGGTTTCCATGTGATCAAAACAAGCCCTGAGCTGCAGCTGTGATTGAAACCAGCCTGGCCTTTCTGGACCCTTCTGTTCCTGGAGCTGGGCTTGGAGCATGGCTCTCCAAGCCAGAAGGCTGATGTCAGGGTTGCTTCATTCAGCCACGCTGGGTGAGGGCTAATAAACACCACTAAGAGCTTGCTAATAGCTCTAATTAGACTGAAGCTGATGCTTCATAAGTAGTTCTTTCCTCCTCCACCCCTTCCTTGCAGCTATTTCCTGGTGAAGCTTAGGAAGGTGAGGTGGATTAATGCTACTTTGGGAGACAGTCAAGATTCCCAGCTGCAAAATTACATTTTCCTCTTGGCGTTTTTTTTTTTTTTTTTTTGGGGTTTTTTAGGGGTCTGGCACGGTTTTCTCAGGGCAGCTGTCTGTTTCTGGGCTGAGCTGAGGTGTGGGTGATACATTTGTCACAGTGTGTTGCTGGGAATATGCCTAATTTGGGAATTTGATAGTCCAGAGGTAGAATGAAAATGCAGATTTGATGAGTTCCTTACCCTTGCTGATGGGACCTTTCCTGGCTTTGAGAGGATCAGCAAGTTGCTTTCCAAAACACATGAGGAAGAGAAGGAGTGTTTGTTAAAAAAAAAAAAGGAAGAAAAATGAAAGCTTTGCTGTAGTTTTCTTTGTACATTTTGTTTGTTTCTCTCTTTGATTGTTCGTGTTTTTGTTTCTTACCTTGAGTACTTCCTGCAGTAATAGAGACTTGCTGTCAAGTCTTTAGCTGTCTTGTGAAAAGTGAATTTTTTAAACTGCTTTTTTAAAATAAGCCATAGATTCTGAGCATGAAGTCTGTGCCCAGATGCTGTGCAGAGCAGGTGTTTCGGGGCTCATCAGTGTTCAACATCTATTCCCTGGCTATTTCCCACTGTGGGGGCTGAGCACAGGAATCCTGGGGTCCCCCTGGGCCAGGTTTGGGGGTCTGTGATGCTCCAGCCCTTGCCTTGGACCCTTTTTTCCCCGTTTTTCTCCTGTTTTTCTCACCCCAGTTCTCTGCTCACAGGCACGAGGTCTCTTGTGTACAGAGCTGGCCTGAGCTGGAGAATTCCTGCAGCAGCATTGTGGAAAACACCACTTGCCACAGCACAGAACGAGGTGGGCTGGGGAGTTCTGCAGAGACTGAGGCAGCAAAGCCACGGGGATCTGCTGTTCCTTGGCTTCAGGATCCTAATTCTGGCTCTGTTCTCCTACACCTTCGATTGCAGCTCCTGTAAGGCAGCTGAACAACCTGCTGTGCAGCCTTCCTCCACAGGGATTCATGGGCACATTTTGAAAACCTCTTTACTCCAAGCCCCCACAAAAAGAAAAAAAAAAAAAAGGAAAAAGGAACCAAACATACTTTGGAATAAGGTACTGGAGCAGATGACTTGGAAATGGCTCTTGCAAAGCCCTGGTGTTGGATGCAGGCATATGTCCCCTGATTCTGTGCACTTGAAAGCAAGTCAGCACAGTGATTGTGGGAGCAGTGATTCTTTCCTTGTTACAGAGATAAAAGCAAGGAGCAGGCTGGATTTTTGTGGGAGAGAGAGCTTTTTGAGAAATGCCCTCCTTGAAACCTCTTATGGAAATAAACCTAACATCTACAGCTGGGAAAACTAAAAAAGCTGTCCCTCCCACAGCCTGGGGCAGTCACTGCAAAGTTGGGATTTGTTCTGTGTGTTGGGACGTGAGGGGTGTAGTGTCCCTATGGATCCTGCCTGGGGAGGGAAATAGGGAATTGCACAGAAACAAAGAGCTCCTGAGGGTGGGCCACAGCATTTGCTGCAGTGTTTTTGGTGGATGCTAAGAGTGGGGGATGTAGAGGAGGGTAAAATGGTAAAATGAGCATCTGGGGGCTCAGTAATAGATTGAGAAAAAGACTCAACCTCTCTCTGGGGTGATTTTAAATGGGCTCTGTGTGTTTGGAGATGCAAGGGGGGTTTGCAGAGAGAAGGATGTTTGTCCAGCTGGGATAACAGTGCTTTTGGGCAGGGATTCAGTCACATCTAGAACTAACACAGGATAAAATTCTTTCTGCAGCAGCAGAGCTGTGACCATTGGAGCTACTCCCCTTTCTAGAGGAAAGATAATTTTTCCTTTGGGAATCAGGGCAGAAACATTCCTTGAAATATGACCAAACTCTTGACACATTCTCTGCTGGTGACAGCACTGCAGAATGCAGTGGAGATGAGTGCTCCTCATTCCCAGTTTCCCTTCCCAGCCAGGGATTCCCAAGGACTCTTGGATGATGGTGGCTTTTGAGGATGTCAGAGTCACGAGCAGATCATCAAATGCTGGCGTCCGTGCCTGGAAGAGATGGGCTCCATTGGGAAATGCAGCAAGGGCTTTCCATGCTTCCTGGAAGCTGTGCTGGGAGGATGTGGTTCCTGGCTTCTCCAGGAGGTGCAGAGCTCCCTCCTAACCCTCTGCACCCCAAGCCCTGCCTGTGCCAGGGAAATGAGTGTGCAGGTTCTGACTATGAAGTTTAGGCAGCCTCTTTCTGGCAGCCTCTGCCTGGATTTGGCAGGCAGGGGGACTTTGTGACATTTATTTCTTGTCTCTGGGAGTGTGGAGGAGTCTCAAATGTCCTGACCTTGCGACATGCCTGCTGTGACACTGAGAAGGTGGCTTGTGCTCTGCTAGTCTGGAGCAAAGAACACTTCCCCCTGCATTTCACACCAAACTGATGGCAGCACGATGAGAGAATCGCTCTGGTGCCTTCAGGTGGAACAAACCCACAAAGCCAATTGAGCAAGTCGAGACGCAAAAAGGCTGAAGGTTTTTAAAGGGAAAAAGGAGCCCTGGGTGTGCTGTGAGCCACATGCTGGCTCCTGAGGCTCTGGGCTTGTGCTGTCAGGAAAGACAAAGCTGCCAAGACCTTGCTTGGTTGTTTTGGGGTTTTTTGAGCCAGGTTCATGTATCCTGAGAAAGCAGAGTGTTGTATGCTATGGGCCAGATGCTGGTGGCAGGAGCTGGGAGGTGAATGGCTCTTGAATATGACTGGTAATGAAAATCACATTTGAAAGCCTCTGTGGAGCTCTTCAGAAAAAAATCGGAGCAATTTAACTTGGCCCCCAAATGAGAATGCCACTGACAAGGCCCTGGCCAGCCCTGTGGTGAGGCTGAGTTCTTGGGGGGGACAATTCCCTGCCCCTTGGCAGCACCCTCTGCTCCCCTCCAGCTGCTCTGTGTGCTCCAGGTGCAGCCCTGGCTGCTTCCCCAGGAATTCCTGCAGCTCTTCAGGGGCCCCTGGGCTCCCCCACATAGGAAGCTGCTGGTGGGGAGGGAGAGGCTCTTCCCCTGAGTGCTCACTGGGGTGCAGAGGTGGAATCCTCTCCCACTTCATCCCTGAGCAACTGAGCCCATGTTTCCCTCTCAAGGATATCCATTCTCTTGCCTCCAGAGCTGTTTCTCTCAGCTTTTTGCCTCTGCAGCACAGAGAAAAGTGCTGGTCTCTGACTGCTGATTTGTGAGGTTCTGGATGGGCATTTTGGGCCTTTCTGCCTTGATTTTCTGGGACTCTCAGATCATCTGCCTTAAGGAAGCTGTCAGAGCTTTAGAAATGGTTCTTTACCTGATTCCTTGCACAGCACAGAGACAGCAAAGCCTGCTTGCTCCAGCTTCCCCACTCAGCCTTTCAGGGAAGGTTTGAGAGCCTTGTCAGGGCGTCCTGTCGTGGAGAATTTGGGGTTTTAATTGCACCATCTGTTTTTCCTCTCAGCTAATGTTTCCTTGAAGGGTCTTGAAATGCAAACAAAGCTGAACAGCAGAAATCTGGAGCCATGCACACAAGTAAGGGCTGAGAGAGCTGGGTTCAGGATTATCCCATTGTTCCACCTCCTTGGATGGAAGCTCATGGAGTGCTGGGCACAGACTGAGAGTGCTCAGAGCTCATTGAGGAGCCCCCCGAAACATTCAGAAACAGAGCAGGCATGAGAATGGTGCTGTGGTGGAGCTGGACCATTTTCTAGCACTAGCTTTGGGATGTTCAGGTGTGTTTGGTGTGAAAATGGCAAGAAATGTTCAATTTTCTAAATTCTTGGGGCATCCTTGAAAAGGAAATCATGAACACTTTTGGTTGACTCAAAAGAACTACTGTAATAAAACTGGGATGGTTGTCTTGTTTTCTAACATTACGTATTGTAATCTAGATCTAAACAAAATATTTTATTTTATAAAATCGGTGAAATATTTGGCAAAATAACCTTGAAATAGATAACCAGTGGGGGAAAAATTTTGGCAACAAATTTCTGAAGAAGAAAATCAGAAATTTCAGGAAAAGTCATAAAAATTGAAGCATTTCTGTAGAAAAATCCATCCCACAAAGCAGCTTTTCCTGTGGAAATCTGCAGAGCTGGGGGAGCTCCTGGGAAGGGGTGTGTGAAGCAGGCAGAGGGACCCTTGAAAGGAGATGCTTTCACTGACATATGTCAACTGAACTGACACAAATCCCAGCCCTAGATTTTGCTCTTTTTGGAGATTTGGGGTAGCTTTGTGTGTGCATCTAGGAGGCTGGAAAGAGGCAGAGAGCTGCAGCAGCCAAGCGCCCTGGGCTGGATGAATTTTCAACCGTTGTTTAAATGTCACTTTGTCAAAATCCTTTTGGACATTTTGTTTGTAGATCAGCTCCTGCCCTTGCACAGAAAGGCTGGGAGCCTCCAGAGCTGCTCTCAGCAGGGCCTGGTGTTACAGGTGATGTGTGTTTTGCCTGACACCAGCCAAGCCTGACTGATTATTTGGAGGAGAATTGGATGGCAGTGCAGAGAGACTGCTATTAAACTGGACACCTGTGGATCCTTCTCAGTGTGCCTGTGTGCTACAAGCCCACACAGGTCTCCACAGTGTTTAATGCCAGCAGGAGATGTTGGTGTCACACTTTGGACTCGCACAGCATAATTGTCATCTCACCCCTTCCTCTTCCCTCAGTGTGATTTGCCACCAGTGTTGTATTAGCAAAAAGGAGGAGGGAAAAAAGTAGTTTTTCCAGTGTACATACAGTAATAGAGATGTTTGTATGGCAGTTGTGAGTGGCGTAATCTTGGTTGTTAGACAGCTTTAAGTGGGATTTGAAACAGGCAAAGATGCCAAAATAAATAGCAACGAGATAGATGGACTATTAGGCACAGCTTGTTTGAATTGCTCAGTTCAGGAAGAATTTACCTGGTTTGTGATGCACTGGCAGTACCAAATGAGAGGAAAAAAGGGGTTTTGCCCTGGTGGGTTATGCCACCAAGGAATGAGCCAGCACCACATGTCAAGTGTTGCACCAGACAAAACTTTTGAAGCAGCTGTATCTGCTCAGTGCTTCCTTGGCTGTTGGGCTTGGGCTTCACCTGTTCCCCATGGGGAGAAGGTTTGGCACTGTGCTCTGAGCCTGGAGTCCAGCCAGGTGCTCATCTGCCCATCCCTGGAGAAACACAATCCCAAGGGTTGCTCATGACACTTTTATCTTTGCTGGGTTGATCTTGATGTTTTTCTAGAGCAGGACCTTTGTCCTGATTTTTCAGTCAAAATTGATGGAAAAATGACCCATTCACCCTCCAGCCCCAGCCTGGGCTGCCACAGCCCCAGTCTCACAGGGCACCTGCTCATTCCCAGACTGGTGTTTGGTGCTTTGGCCACTGGAGCTGAGGTGCCTTTCACACCTCCCAGGCCTGCAGATAAACCATGCAGGCAGCTTTTACCAACAGCATCACATTTCTCACTTGGAGTCCCAGTGTGAGCCCTGGTGAGAGGACTTGAGGCCATGGGAGAGGGGCCACAGCAGAGCAGGCAGTCAGAGCAGGTGATGCGTGGGAGGACACGTGTCCTGCTAGTGGAGAACAATATTTTGTATTCCAGCCAAAAGTGGCTCATCTTCACGCCTCTTCTGGAAACAGAAGCCTCTTTCCTATCTCCAGCAATGACCTCTGCACATGTGACATTCAACAGAGAAAACCATAATTGCATCAACTAATGATTTCCAGAACAAGAGCTTTCCCAAGGCTATGTAAAAATGGCTGGTGTTTGTCAGCACCGGCTATACAAAGAAAACAGAAGTATCAGGGCCAGCTGGTTTGCATATTTTTAAGTCAGTCTGCTGCTGGTAAAGCTCTAATTGACCAACCTCTGACTTGGGAGCCCTGGCTGCGTGAGGCAGGTGCCTCTTTACAGCCATTGCTTACCTCAACTTCCACCAGTCCACTGGAGGGGGTTTCTCTCAAACTCTCTTTTTTATTTCTAGTTTTATTTCTGCCCATGTAATTACTTGTTTGCTTAATTCCTAAAGAGAAAAGAAGCAAGCTCAAGCCACCTGGCTGAAAAGACAGATGAAGAGCTGCTTCTATACAGGAGACCATTAGGAATTAATTTCTGACAGTCTTGGCTTGGTGCAGTCCAGACTTCATTAGAGCATTTGCAAAACTCCTCCTGGCAGTGAGGCACGCAGTGGAATGATTTGTATCTCCCTATGGATTTTACTGGGATCTGCCTCTGGGTTTGGCTGGTCTCATTTAGGAATGTTTGTGTTGTTTGCTGCTGCACAGAGGGGACTCTTTGTGCTGCCTTTTGCATAGCAGAGCTGTGTGTGCATTCAGCAGGGCACACAGGAGCCCACTGGCTGAGGAGGGGATGTGTCCTTGCCCTGGTTTGTAGGATAGATGGAGAAGCAGAGTGAGAAGATGACAGGACGCTGCTCATGGCCATGAAAAGATCTCAGCTTGGTGCCTGTGTCTCTAGTGTAAAGGATTTTGATCACAGAGGTGAATGGGTGGAGCTGGGCATGCACCCATCCTTACCTAAAGCAGGCTCTGCGCCCTCTCCCTGGACAGGCACACCTGCCCTGTGTGTGTGGTGTGGTGCTGCAGCTTCTGAAGGACACAGAATCGTGTGGGGTTTTCAAATCTTGATCAGCCAAATCACTAAAAAAGCTGAACCCAGCCTGCAGTGCCTTTGGAGGGGTGGCAACTACCTGCAGGAAAACTCGTTTTAAATATAACAAAAATTACCCAGAGCACAACATGTCTCTTGAGATGGAGAGGGTGGGCAACTTTTCTGCTAAGCTGCTGGAAATGTGAATTTTGGCCTGGGTGCAAGCAGTGGTGTTAACCCCTTCAGGTACCTGTGTGGTACTAGACATGGCATTAGTGTCACTTATGTGCACATAATTATGTGTAGCAACTTCTTCCACATGGTTTGAGGCAGTGAAATGACTGTAATTAGGCTGCCATATATGACATAAAGATAAAAAAAAGTCCCCCAAACATGGAACACATTAAGCCAGAACCTTAGAACTAAGAAAAGTTGAAAGAACTTTAACATTTTTAATGTGTTTTGTGAAAACCAGAGGCCTGGTAGCAGTGTGGTGTGACTCTCCCTGGTCCCACAGATGACTCGCAGGGGTGCTGGGGCTCCAGATGTCCCCTCCTGTTGTTCCCTCCCTTTGTAGTGATGCTGCAGCAGCCACACATCCCTGTGGGAAGCTGGCCCTGCTAAAAAAGTCAGACAACTCTTGGTGAGATTTTTTTTTTTAGAGAGAAAGAAGAAAAAAGGAGCCACCAAGGATCAGGACAGCGTCTGTGGGGCGGTGTGGAGCCACAAAGAGAAGGAAGGCAGAGGCTCCAGCAGCAGCAGAGCCCAGCTGGCCCCTCTCCCTCCCGTGGAGCTCCACAGGAGCTCTGATCCACATGTGGCAGCCAGCCCAGGCTTTGGCAAGCCAGGACTGCTCTGCTGGGGTTATTAGCAGGTTCCCATAGCACTGCCCTCCCCAGGCATCCTCTCCTCCCCTGCACACGCTGACCTTCCTGGGAGAGGCTGCTGGGGATTTACCAGGAGCTCCATTCCTATTTCAGCTCCCAGTGCAAACACCAACGTGAATCTTTCAGTAAACAGGCAGGCACTGGAGGGGAGGGAAGGATTAAAAACTCCGAATAATGACTGAAATGTCAGACATTTATTATTAAGTCGGTCCCGATGTTGACAGCTGAACATTCAATATTTAAAGCATCCTTGATCATAAAAGCCAAAGGCAAACCTGATTCTTAAATATCCCAGTTGTTCTTTTTTGACCCAGTTTTTGATGTCTTAAGGAGGAAATAAAATTTTGGAAAATATTTACAGACATGCGAAAGGCAGGATTTCATCACGGCTGGTGACTTCACGGATCTGCCTGGGGCAAGGACAGCAATTACAGAGCAGGAGGGCAAACAAGTCTCACATTTCCCTTTGCAGAGGCATTGTCACTCTGGGAAGCTGCAGCGTGCCTGTTAGGGCTGGAAGAGCAGCAAGTCACCAAGTCTCAGCGTGAGGCTTAGAGGGGCTCTGGTGGCTTTCAGGATGTTAAAAGAGTGGTTAAGAGCCAGGCTGAGGTTTGACAGGCTTTGCCAGGAGCTATAAAGGTGGAATGATCAGTGTTGTGTTGCGTGGCAGTGAAGCAGAAATGCCAAAGAACTGCTCTGAATAATGCATGGTCTTTGTGGGTCGAAGTCTCCTACAAGAAGGGCTGGTGGAAAAGGCTTGATGGCATTTACCCCAAGCATCAGATTTTGGGTTTGGATTAGGGTAAGAGCAGAAGGCAACAGTAAGAACAGCGAGAAGGAGAGAACATCCGACCTAACAGGAGATGGAAGGGAGGGAGAAAATTGTTTACTGAAGATTGAGGCAAAACAGGATAAGTGTGAAGCTCTTGGAATATGTAAAAAGCTACTGAAAAAAGGAAGAAAATGTTTTTTTTTTCCTCTGTGTCTTTCTTGCTTAGGAGAAGATGTCACGAGCCAAACCAGAAGGACACAAATGCTGGAAATGGTTTCTTGGGGAAGTTGTAGAAATTCCATTACTGGAAGCCTTTGAAAGAACGTAGAAAAACCCCTGATACAGCTTTGATGCCCTTAGGCCCCTTCAAGCTTTGTTTTTACTAATTGGTGATATTACCCTGAAGCTAGAGAGATGGCACAGCTGTTGATGGCTTTTTGGAAGGGTTCAGCTCCAGAGCTGCAGAGTCAGGCACTGCCAGAACCAGCTCTGAGTGAGACCACAGCCCTTGGTGGCCGAGTGCTGGGGAGAGAATGGAGGCTGTGAACAGAGAGAGGCACCTCTGGGTATTTAATTAGGATCCTCGTACCTTGTGGAAGCACACCAGACACTTCACCGGTTTTCCCACGGCACAGACAGATTTTTGTGAGGTTCAGGAGGGGCGGCAGAATGTGACTGAGATCTCCAGCCCGGCTGATGTGGCCCAGATGGGTGTCTGGGACAGCTGTCCCCCCTGCATGTGGCCACACAGAGGGGCTGTGACCCTGCCTGGGCAGATAATTCCTGCCTGGCTCTGCCAAAGGGGGTGTGATGCCCCCAAGTCCTTGGCCATGACCTGAACTGTGGAGGGGGTGGCCAGGCCCTCAGACCCCCAGCAGAACTACCCAAACAGCCGGATTTTGGTGCTGGACATGGAGGAGTGTTGCAGACATCTTTTATGAAAAATCCTTTCCTTAGGATTTTTCCTCCTGAGAAGCTGAGAGGCCTCAGGAACAAAATGTAAACAATGGTTATCTGCTGCTGTGGAATGCAACAGGCGGATCTGTGATTGGCCCATGTTGGTTGTTTCTAATTAATGGCCAATCACAGTCCAGCTAGCTCAGGCAGCCAGAGTCTAGGCCACAAGCCTTTGTTATCATTCCTTCTTTTTCTATTCTTAGCCAGCCTTCTGATGAAATCCTTTCTTCTTTTAGTATAGTTTTAGTGTAATATATATCATAAAATAATAAATCAAGCCTTCTGAAACATGGAGTCAGATCCTCATCTCTTCCCTCAACCTAAGACCCCTGTGAACACGGTCACAGGGGAGCTGAGAGGATCCGAGGGGATGGCATCAGTTTTGTGGCACTTCCCATCTCCACACACCTCTCATGATCACAGTGCCCTTGGGAGTGGCACAGCTCTGTTCTCCTGATGAAGGACATATTGTGCTGGAATCACAGTGCTTGGCTGGATGGACCTTTGAGGCTAAACCAGCCATTCCTATGTACTCATTTAAATTTCATTGATTTTTCTAAAGAATTATTTCTCCCTCGATGCTCTAGAAATAAAACCTCTTGCCCTGACTGGCTCAACAACCCCATGATTTCTATCTATTGACAAGGTGGTTTTCACACTGTCTCAACACAGGCAAGCTATTCTTCAACACGCTCGATCAGAGGAAGAGAAAATTACATTTTATGTGTCTCCTGCTGCTTCCTGTTACATCTCCCTCCCCTCCTGGATTTCCAGTGGCAGGTGTTTGTGCAGGATCCCATCTACAGGCTGGGAGTGAGTTACTCAGCACCAGGTTTTCACAGGAATGTCTCCTCTTGATGTAGGCAGTGCACAATTAGGCACATTGCGAGTTTGCATTGATATTTTTAATATTCCTCTGAGGTTCCTTTTTGGTCTCTGGCCTTATCTTTGCTGAAGAAAAACAGCTTGTGTGGCTACTCCTTGTGGCCCTGTCTGATTTGCGGCTTATTTCTCATGGTGCAGCCAAATGTGTGCAAGGCCAGGGGGCACATGGAGTGGCACTGACCCTGCTGTGCAGAGCACACGTGGCAGGCTGGAGACCTGGAGTCAAGGGCTTGCTTGAAGGCTCCTCCAAACTCAAACCCTTCCAACAGCAGCAGCGGAGAGGGAGTGTGGAAGGTGGTGCAGTGACCCTGCAGGTTTGTTGGGGATAAGGTGACAAAGGTGCTGTTCTCCAGTTTCCACTTTGGTGAGGACCTTGCTGGCCATAACATATACAGTCAGGGGTTTGGATGAAGAAGCCTTCATGGCTTTCAGAATTGCAGCCACACTGTTTCCAGCTACAACCCTTGAAGACCCAGATCTAGAGCTCATTTCCTTTGCTTCCATTCCAGTGGGTCATCCCACCAGTGTTTTGCACAATCAAGCAAGAATCATGGGCTTGAAATAGGCACAAAATCCCGAAAGTGATGAACTGTGGCTCATGGAGGCTGTGCACACCACGCCCCAATGAACAGGAGCGTGTTTTTATGGGAAAGTGCTCCTGTCCCATGTGGGGAATGGTTACTGAGGGTAACTTTGCTCTCATGAGCCTTATTTCCAAGAGTGGCAGTTTAACGACGCAACTTTAAATATATGTTTCCTTGTCCAGATGTCCTATTTAGGCCAAACTCTTCACTTTGCCTGTAAGAGAGCTGGAAAAGCCTGGACCTGCCTTTGAAGTCGATTAGCTGCCTCAAGGCAGGATTTGTCTTTAAAAGGAGTTGGATCAGGATAGGGAGCATGTCAGTGCTGCAACCAGAAGAAGTTTGTCTGCCCCAGTGCCTAAAGAGGTGAATAGAACTTTCCTTAATAGCTTTTTGGGAAGTCATTTGTAAGTGGATAGTCTCTTTCCTTTGCCAAGAGGTTGGGGTTATTTATGGCACTGGACTCAAAAGCAGAAACAATGGTGCACTCGTTATGACCAAATCAGTTTATGCTTATTATTTCAATTTTTTGTCAGAAAGACTTGAACTCTATCTTAGTTTATATGCTCTACTTGTCTCTCTCACACTGCCAGGCAAACTGGAGAGCTCAGACATGTCAGTAGCTGTTTCTGAGCACCAGAATTAGGAGATCCTGTTGAATGGGAGAATCTGAGCTCAGGGCACTGGAGATGTCAGTGGCTGGAGAAGGGTTGGAGGGCAGAACTCTGGGGTTCTGTCCCATGCTGGTTTGATTTAAGAGGCTGTAGCTGAGTCTGCTGGAACTTCCCAGCAGGAAGGATGTGTGTGCTGTTCCCTAAAACAGCCCCTCCACACTGGCAGGGCAAGACCTCTCCTCCCTTCTAGCAGTGTGTGGGCTCTGCTGTCAGGTGGAGGAGAGCAGCTCCTGGTGCAGATGTTTTCCCGTGTTGCCCTGGCTGGTGTTGCTGCAGGTGCAGTGTCTGAACCAGCCAGGAACGCCAGCAGAGGCCACCACAGAGAGTCACCACCTACAGCTCAGTCCACTTGGAAATGTGCACTGAGCAATCCCTTTGGTTACCCAATGCCTCTGTGCTTGTGACCAGGAGTGAGGTGAGCAAAGAGAGAACTCCTGCCCAAGCCCTGGGGCAGCCAGAAACATTTCCAGCCCAGCAGCAGCTGCAGCAGTGCTGGTGCAGCTCCCTGTGGTGCCCTGCTGGGGCCGGATCCAGAGCTCTGCCAAATCCACAGGTCCTGGCACACTGAGTCAGGCATCTGTGCCATTCACTGCCATGTGCAATAACTCATTCCCTGCCTTGGGACACTCCCAGCACATGGCCATCAGTGCAAGGGCTGTGGGACACCTTTCTCTGCCCCAGCCATGCCTTGCCTAATGCTGCAGTCCTGCCTTGGCTCTTTCACTGCTGTGTTTCAGCCCCTGCTGTGCCCAACTTGAGGCATCCTGACATTTGCCTTCAGGTCCTGGAAATCCTGCCTCTGGAGTTAAACACCATCTGAGGGCATTGGTGGGGGGACAGAGCCCCAGGGCATGGGGTAGGGCGTGTAGAGAGGCTGCTGTTTTCCCTCTCTGTATGGATAATGGCCTCAGAAAAGAGGGCTGATGGGGGGTCGCTGATTAATGCATCAGATCTCAGTCCATGAGAGCGATGCCACCTGCAAGCTGGACACGTACACTGACCTAATGCCTTTGTGGCTTCAAGCCACATTGTACCATCTGCCAGCAAAGCAGAGCTTCCCAGCACCCCACCACGCAGGTGTGGGGGTGGATCACCACCTAAATCCATGCCAAGGTGTGCCAGGAAGGATCCAGCCTTCTCTCAGAGGCCAGCAGCCTGTTTGGGTTAAACCTCACATGTGATTTTCTATTTGTGGCGCCCTTTTGCAGCAAGAAAAGCGCTGAAGTTACTGGAAAAAGTCTGCAATCCAGCCCTGCTGAGCCGTGCCACAACAACAGGTTATTGTTCTGGCACAGGTGAAGGGCAGGACCTTTTCCTGGGAGCTTTCCAGGAGCTGTGCTGCTTGGCTGGAAGGAAGCAGAGCTGCTCAGCTCTGAATGCACCTGCCGTGCTAATGCCGACTGCGGCGCCGGGGGGTCTCCAACAGCCTGCAAGCCCAAGGAATCCAGCTCCACGTGCCAGCACCATGCACAGCTGCCACTTCCAGCCCCTCCTGTCCTTGCTGAAAGTGGAGTGTGCCTGATGAGAGATAAAGGCCAGAAAAAGTAGTGTTGAAACATTGGCAGGGCTGCTTTGCTGTCTGCGGAACACTTTGGATGCTCCTGGCTCCTGGAAGCTCCTGTCTTTTGATAGGGAGAAATACAAACTATTGCTGTCACCTGACTTCTCTGTAACAGCTCGGAGACATTAGAAAGCAAAAGCTGAGATCTCACTTCAAATGTGCAGCTGCAGTTGTGGCTATTTGTGCCAGGTCTGTGGTTATCAGGGTGGTTTCAGCCTGCCTCTGAGAAGTGTCCACTCTCTTATTTAGTCATGATCCCACTCCAGCCCCACCAAGCTCTGGGGACAGCCCCTCTGTGTCAGTGCAGAGCCACTTCCAGCTCATTCCCATACATTTGCCAAGGACAGCTCTTCCCTGCGTAGCCCGAGCTGTGGTTTAGATGGAAGGAAATTTGCAGTTTAAAAGCCTCCTTCCATTTCAGTCAGACTTTTCCTTTGCAGAGTATTAACAGTGTCATTTCCCACTCGGGTGGAACCAATTGGTGTTTCCTTCCCTGGCCTCAAGCTTGGCAGCGTGACCCTCTGCCACAGCAGTGCTGCTGTGCTGGGCTGGCAGCTGCCTCTCCACCATGACAAAACTGTTTGCATTTGCTGGCACTCCTGACATCTCTCGTTGAGGCTGTCACAACAGCAGCAGCTGAAGTGGCTCTGTACCCATCAAGGAGAGCAGGCTCTGGATCTCTGCCCTGCTCTGGGCACTGGGACACCTCTGTCTGCATCCTTTGCCAAAGGGCAGATCTGGGAGGTGGCACGTGGAAGCATCATAGCACACAAGAGCCTTTCCAGCAGCAGATGGGTTCCCATGGGGTGTCTGCAAAGGGGAGCTCTCCTTGCCAGCCCAACAAAATGAGTTTAATTCAGCTCCCCCAAAAACAAGTCTCCTAGAACTGATCATGCCTCATGGAAAGTGCCCTCCGGCAGCTGCAGCAAATCTGAGGAAGGCTCTGCTTATTTCCAGACTGGAAAAACAAATCTGATGTGGAAAATGTGGCTAAATAGAAGCTTTCTTATCAGGGGAATGTTGGGGAAGGCTGCAGTGGCAAAGGTGGCACCAAAGCTGACTCTTCCAAGCAGAACTGGACACAAGAATGTTTTGCAACTACCAAAAATTCAGGGCTGCTTCTCAGCTTGGGTCTTGCATTCCACTGAAGTCCCTCAGTCCAGTTCTAAACCTGAATTCACAGTATGCTACCATGACATCATGAAGTCAAATGCCACTGGCAGTGGAAATAGATATTGCCTCCCAGGTGGGAGCTTCAGGAAAGTGTTCCAGAAGGTGGAGGGGGAAGGGCTTCCCAGGCTGAATTTTACAAGAATCTTTACTGGCAGAAAAGTCTCAATTTAAAGAAACATGTTTTCCTGATTTGAAAATGCTCCCCTGGGCCTTCTGTCCTTAGCTGTCTCGTTTCTGTCACTCTTGCAACATTCCTGAGGCTTGGCAGTACCCAGGGCTGCTCTGGAGGCACAGAGATGCGACCCTGCTTTGAGAAACTTCCACCCAAACAGCAAATCCTGGTGCAGGATTGCAACAGAGATGCCCCTGGATGGCAGGAGGAGGGAGAGGAAGGGAAGCATTGCCAGCTTCCAAACCAGCTGCTCCTCCCAAGGATGTGCTGGTGCTCCCAGGGCAGGCAGGCTGGGGCTGGGCCCTGGGGGTGTCCTGCTCTCTGCAGAGCCCTGGCTGCCTCAAGCACTGAGGTTATTTTTGGAATTCTCCCCCTTTGTTATTAAATTACTTGTTATTGCAAGCAGCGTGGCACTGGGGCAGGAATTATGGGCATGGGGCAGGAATTGTGGGGCTGAGCAGGAATTGTGGGGCTGGGCAGGAATTGTGGGGCTGGGCAGCAATTGTGGGGCTGGGGTAGGAATTATGGCACTGAGGTAGGAATTGTGTTGCTCTCAGCCTGAGTTTCCTCAGGGCAGTAAATGCTGAGCCCTTTGTGCCATCCTTAGGGATTCTCCTCACTCACCATGTGCTCTTGGCCTTTCCATTTTCTGCCCTGGCTGAGCTCTCTGGGACCAGCCAGAAGGGAAGGAGGAGGGAGGTGGATGGCTGTGCCCTTCCACTGATTTGGCAAATCCTGTTTTTCCCTCGCTGCATCATTCAAAACGTGTTCAGGGCTCCAAACACGTGGCCAGAAGCACTGCCCTGGGAAGGAGCCTGAAGAGCTGCAGTGATTTAGACAAAGAAACCAAGAATTGAAGCCATTGCTCCTGTCACTGTCCATTTTGTTTGTCCCTGCCAGCTCACCAGCACTGGAAGCAGCATCATGGAGACACAGGGAAGCAAGCTGGTGTCTCAGAAAAGTCAGACTTGCTGCTGGCAGGACAACTCCAGGCTCTGCTGGGGATCAGATGGCAGAGGAGCAGCTTGGATGAAGCATTCCCTTCCTCAGCTTCAGGGAAAAACTCTTATGGGGGCAGAAGACTGGCTTTTGAGGATGAGCCTAAACTTTGCACCTGCACTCAGATTTGCCCTTGTTCAAGCCAAAATTGAAATATAGACAGGAACCATTCCCTCCTGGAAAGTTGCCACTGGTTCTGCCTGATGTGCCCCTGCTGTGCAGAACAGCAGAGTGGCCCCTGGCCTGCTGCCTCCCATAATCTGCAGGCTGATATGGACCTTGCTGTGAAACGGATGTGGCTGACATTTAGCAGGAATGCCAGTTCTCATCAGAACAGTGCCTGGGGAGACGCAGGCTGTGCTCAGCCGTGCAAGCTGACGAGACCTGCTGCTCTGCAGGCTCGGTCAGCACCTCACTTCATCAAAGAAACGCTCCTGGCTAACACTGGGTGATGTTTCCCAGAAATGGCATGGGCAGGAAAGATGTTTTGCTTGGCATAAACCGGCCTCAGTGCACATTTCAGTGTTCTGGGTAGAAGGAATCAACTGGGATGAGTTTGGGGCTTAGGTGGGTTTAGTCATGCCAAAAAATCCAAGAGCAGTGAAAGAAGTGTAGGGAGGATCAGTCTCCCCTCCTGCCAGCCTCACTGGCAGAGATCTCCCTGGATAAAAGCTCTGCTCCATTTCTTATGATGCAGCAGAATCAGCAATATCCCAGCTGTGGGAAGCATCCTTCCAGGATCCCCTGTGTGCAAAGATGTCAAGGCAATTCACGGTCCCGAGCCTATTTGGGACTACCACCTTTAATGCATTAATTTTACATGTGGGCAAAGTGAGTCGTTTTTCATCTCTCCCTCGACTGCAGACACTCTTTGGCAGCTCTGAGAAGAGAAGCCTGTGCTTTCCCCCCCTCCAGCTGCATCTGGCCGCATTTGAAATCTGAAATGAGCACCGGAGCTCTTTCAGATGGATCATGGGGGGGTTTTTTTGGTGGTTTTTTTTTTCTTTTTTTCTTTTTTTGGTGTGTGTGTGTGCTTGTTTCAGCCACTTCATAAAGAAAACTCATCCTTCTACCCACAATGAAGTCCAGGATTTCCTAAGAACAAAGCGCTGTGTTTGCCCCAGATTCCAACAGTCATTTACAGCAGGGCTGTGAATCATCAGGAACCCCACGAGGGTTTGATCCCCAACTCCAAATGCTCCATCCCAGGCTGTTTTGGGCTGACTCGCCACAGCCTTTGGCACAAGCAGGGAGCGCCCAGCTCTCCAGGAGCAGCTGGCGGTGCTGTGACACTGACCCATCCCTCCAGCGCGGGGCACATCCACCGGAGCCGCTCTTGTCCGAGCATCCCCCAAACGGCCAGCGGGTCCGGGAGGGTGACAGGGACGTGGCGAGGCCTCGGCCACCCCAGCTCAGCGGCTCCCAGCCTCGGGCAGGGCTGGCAGGGCCAGCACCGCCCGCCCGCTCCCTGCGCGCCCGCCCGGCCGGCCGCGCATCCCCCGCGCCTCCGCCAGCTGCGGATCCAGCTGCGGATCCAGCTGCGGATCCAGCTGCGGGCTCGGCTCCGGCAGCGGCCCCGGCTGCGGCGGAGCAACAGCGGCCTCCAGTGCCGAAAGCGCCGCCCGCGCTCCATCCCGGCCCCGCACTCCGAGTCCCGGCCCCGCTCCCCATCCCGGCCCCGCTCCCCATCCCGGCCCCGCTCCCCATCCCGGCCCCGCTCTCCATCCCGGTCCCGCGCCCCATCCCGAACCCGCGCCACGGAGCCACAGAATGGGCGTGCTGGGAGCATTGGAGGGCATCTGGTCCAACCCCCTGCCGTGGGCAGGGACGTCTTCAACGAGACCAGGCTGCTCAGATCTCCCTCCAGTCTGATCTTGAGTGTTTCCGGGGATAGGGTATCAACAACTTCTCTGGGCAGCCTATTCCACTTTGTCACCACCTTCATGGTGAATCTTCTTCCTGATATTTAACCTAATCCTGCCCTCTGTCAGTTGGAAGCCATCTCCCCCGGTCCCATCACTCCAAGCCTCTGTAAAAAGTCTCTCTCAGTGCCCCTTTAGGCACTGGAATGGGCTCTAAAGTCTCCCAGGAGTTTTCTCTTCTCCAGGCTGAACATTCCCAGCTCTCTCAGCCTGTCCCTGTAGCAGAGGTGATCCAACCCTTGGAGTGTCTTTGTGGCCTCCTCTGGACTTGCTCCAAGAGCCCCAAGTTTTTCTCATGTTGGGGACCCCAGAGCTGTGCAGCACTGCAGGAGGGTCTCATCAGAGCAGAGGGGCTGAGTCCCCTCCTTTGCCCTGCTGCCCACACTGCTTTGGATGCAGCCCAGGACAATGCTGGTGTCCAGCCTGTGAGTGCACACTGCTGGCTCGTGTCCAGCCTCTCATCCACCAGCACTTTCATTCAAGTCCTTCCTGGAAAAGCATTTCCCATCCTGCCAGCCCACAGCCCTCATGCCAGGTCATCAGTGCCAGCAGCAAAGCTCACCAAGGCCAGTAGAGGGGAAAAGAATTAGAATTTTGCCCGGAAAAATGGAATCTTTTTGGTTTTCTGAGGCACTGGGTAGCTGTGACCTGCAGGACAAGCGTGAGGCTGGTGACTCTTGGTGCACAGGGACCATGTCATGGACCACTGGCATATGGACAAGGCTGGAGATGGGTCAGCATGGAGAGGACTTGTTGGGTTCTTTTTTGTGCTAAAGGCTCTGGAGCAAGGGCTTTAGTGCCCTGTATTTAGCAAATGCAATTGCAAGTCATGAGAATGCTAAAAATCTATTGCTTGAACACTGGAAATCTAGGAAAGGACAACAAAATTCTTGATGCAAAAATAGAGCCTCCCTGTTCTGCCAGAGCCTGGCTCCCTCCTTGGGCATGTCCCAGCCTCCTCCCTGGGGCTCTGTCAGTAATTTGCTCACAGCTCTTTACAGGCATCACCAGAACAAACCACATTTGCCAGGAAGGTGCTCTAAGTGTTGGGGAAAGGGGGTTGCTGTGTGTGTAAGAAATCCCAGCACAAGACGTGGCGATGCTTCCATTTTATTGGGGTTTGAGCGGGTGAGGGAACAGCTTTGTGCTCTGATCTCTCATCTCAGTTTAAGCCAAGTTGTTGCGGGGCATTTGGCACATTCCTCTGTTCCTGATGCGCACGTGGTCGTTCCTTTGCCTGCAAGAGAGGTTAAAAGTGTTGGGGGGCTGCCCTCGGGTCCCTGAGACACAGCAGAGCCTGGCTCAGAGGACAAAAGGCAGAAAGAAAGGAAAATACTGCTTAAATCATCATCTAAGTGTTATTCACAGCAAGCAAGGCCACATATTCTTGACAGGGAGTTCAGGGTTACCATGGACATGTGTTAATTAATTCCAATAAGCTCAAGAGTGCTTTCTGACACCTCCTGGCAGGATAATTCACCTCTGTGCTGCAGGACAGCACTGAGACACCTCCAATGCCTGTCTGACTGCAGACAATAAAGGTTATGATTTTGTTTTGTAGGGTTTTAGAAACAAAAGACTGCCACTGTGCTTCACTTGGGTTTGGCCTGCTCCCAGCCTCCCCTCCTGATTGCTTCTGCAGCAAAAGTGAGGAAAATATTAATAAGATACCTTTAAAAAACTATTTTCTTCTTTTTGCCCAATAGTGGACCTGATTCCTATGAATTTTTCCATTCTCACACGGAATCATGTTGTTCTCCTCGTTGGAAAGACAGATCCATTTCTCAGGTGTGTTAGAGAAATGCTGGTGAAATGATTTTCCTTTTGCAAAAAGCATTTTGCATGCTGGTCACAGGGAGGTGACCAACGGCGACAAGTGAGACGCTGCTGCCACAGGGACCCGCCAGATGCTCAGCTATTCCCAGGCTCCTTGCAGGTTTCCAGCTCTTGTCAGGCCAGTTGCACACACAGAACTGCAAATGACACTTCATCCTGCCTCCTGGCTGAATTGTCCCAAGCACCAAGGCTTTAGAGATGAGGACACTCCGTTTATCTCTCCCCCAGGACATCTGGCACCAGGCAGCTCCAGAGTGCTGAATAAAGCTCCAGAGCCCAGATGGTCCTGGCCAAAAGGCTGTTCCTAACCTCAGAATTGCATCACTTGGGAACAGAACAGGGGAGCTGCAAGGCTCAGGGCTGTGACCCACAGGAGCAGCACATTTCCAGCTGCAGCTGCTCGGAGCTTGCACAAGCAGGAGTTTTGGGAGCTCTGGGAATGCAGTGCCTGTCAACACAAGGCAGATGCAGCACCTGCTTCTCATCTATCCCATCCCTCCTCTGACTCCTGCCTGGCTCTGAATCCATCACCAGCTCAGTCTTTCCCTTTCTTGTACCCCAATTTCCCATCTTGTACCCCAATTTCCCATCTTGTGAGCTCCCATCCCCTGTGAAGCTGCTCTCTGCTCTGGGGAGGTGGAGCATCCTGGATGCCGCTTTGCACAGCTGACTGTGGAGCCTTCCCCTCTCACTTTACCCTGCTCTTGGTCCATGGCCAAAGCCCTAATGATGTTGTGTCTGATGAACCTCCCACCCCCATCTGTTGCACAATACAGGGACAGCTGGTGCTGGGCTGCTGGCTTCCAGCAGGGTCATTACCACCCTGCCAGGCCGTGCTGGGTCATTAACTGTGGTGCCTTTGCTGAGGAGATCCCACTCAGCCTCTCTCTGCCTGACTGCATCACGCTCAGCCTTGAAAGGTGAACCAGCAAATGCTGCAGAATATGTGGCAGCAGCCTGGGTTAATGAAGCAAAGAGGGGACAACCCAACTGACAATATTTATCCAGGCTCTTTTTTTTTTTTTTCCTGGTGATCTGGATTCTGTTCCTTGCTCCTGCAGAGCCAGCAGGGAGGCGATGCTCCTGAAAGCAGAATTTTGGCTCCACAAACCCACACATCCAGAGACAGAAAAGCTGGACTTTGAGCTTCTGCTACATGATGGCAGATGGACCTGTGAGCCTGATCACCAAAAATCCCTACCTACACCAGGTGAAGTCAAGGGTGAAGCTCCCTTAGCCCTGCAGACTGGGGCATCTGGCTCCAGATAAGACTCAATCTTCCCAAAAGAGATTTTTGAACCACTTAATAGCATTGAGTTGGAAGTAATTCCTTCACTTGTCTGACACAGAGTGCTTCCAATGTATAAATATATTTTAAATTACCTAGGGCCCAAGCCTGATGAAATGTATCAAGTCTTGCCAGAGACACCCTTAGCATTTGGACCTGGCCTTCTGCTAGAAGAGTGCAATCTGGCACCAGCACAGATTAAATATAAAACTCCTTCTTAAAAATACCCGGAGCAAATTGTGTCCTTTCATATGCAGAGAAGACAGAAAGCAGAGCTCAGCCATAAATTTCTGGGGTGAAAAAACACAGTTTTTTTCCTCAGCCACCACACATCTGAGGTCATCTGGAAAAATATTCTTCAGCCCGTGTGCTAGATCTGGGCAGACTTCGAGGACTTTGCCATTTGTCTGAGGTCCTGGATGCCTGCCAGCTCTCGCTGCTGCTTGGCAGCTGCAGGTGTGGGGAGATTTTTGCTTGTGGGCAGCGTGTGTGCTGCGAGCCACACACGATTCCTCAGCTGGAGCCCACATGCTCAGAGCAGCGGGAGCAGCAGCTGTGCAGGAGGCCAGAGCCGTGCCAGATGTGCTGGGCTCACTGCCCAAGCTCCACCCAGCTGCATGCAGATAGCTTTCTTTCTAGGAAATCCCAGATACGTGTGGTAGCCCTCGTCTGTGTGGCATTTAGACTTGCAGCAAGCAGTCCCAGATACTCACAGGTTGTGGAGGCACAGCAGGCACTCGTTGCCGTACAGGAGGTTATCCGTGCCACAGACGGGGTCAAACTCCCTTGTACACCCTCTCCCCAGGTTGAAATTCCCACAAGATGGCTGGAGGCACAAAAGGTTAATTTTGAAAATGTTAAGCCTGTTCTCAATTTACCAAAGGAGCTTTGCTTTCCCAGAGAGGTGCACATTTTGTCTACCTTCGTAAGCCATCCTCAGAGCTCTGCTGTGAGCTCTCAGAAACACTGGGACCATCTGCCACCACGTCCCTTGGCCAGCTGAACTCCACCTGGCTCTGCTGCACACCCTTAGGAGTAACAGTCTAGAGTAAATAGTGCCCCACTGCCTGGGCATGTTCTTCCCAGTTTTTATTTTTAGTGCCACAGCAATACCTGTCCTGACACTTGCAGGCCAGAGACTAAGGGCAATTCTGACTTTCTTGGCAGGCAACAGCAATACTTGGCTTTTTAGGAACTTTTCTTGCAGTGTTTGGGGGAAATGCAGTGGAAAACCAGTACCATCACTGGGATTTTGCTGTGGCACTGCACATGGAAGGGGGTTCCCTGGCATCTTTGGGCTGTCAACCCACTCTGCTTCACTGTATTTGCAATGTATTTGTATTTGGTATTTAGCCCCAGTGTTTGGGTTAGTGCTGTCTCACTTGTGCTATGTAAAAAAAGGAAACTTTACCTCTGTTCCTCTGAAAGCAGCTGCATCCATCTCGGCATTTCCTAGAGAAAGAGGAGAGAGAGAGAGAGACAGGGAGAGAGGGAGAGAAGACACCTTAGCACCCATCACTCGGGCTGGTTTCAAGGGGGACAGAATAAAGACAGTTCAGGCTGAGGACTGCATGTCTTCACTCAAACACCTTTGTCCTAGAAAATAATTTCTTCCCTTGGATCGCCCACGTTTCTCAGCTGAATCCTTCCCTGATGTGTCACCCTCCTTCCCCTTGGCAGAAACATGTAATGGTGCAAGGCCCTGCCAAGGCAAAGTGCACTTTCAGAGATGTCACCTGCCAGCTGTCAGGCAGCTAAGGTGGCTTTTGTCCTGTCTAACCACCATGTTCATGAGTACCTGAGAAACTCCTGCTGGCACTGAACAGGTGCTGCAGAAAATCCAGGGTGATTTTTCTACTGTTATTCCATTTTGACCACAAGCAAGCAGAGCAGAAGACAAGTTGTTGGAAGTCTCTACTAGAAGGAGACCCTGAGGTCTCACATCAAAGCTGGTGGGATCAAGCCATCACTTTGGGCTTCCCCATGGAGAAGCTGAGCTGGCAGCTGGGATCACAAGGCTGGAACACACCTTGTGGGTGTGTTTTGAAAAACAACCTGAAGTTTTTTTTGGCGAAAGACACAACTGAGAAGATGATCCTGGGGTTTTTTATAAACCCAGAAGCCATCTACATGGAGGATTTATACTACATCTGTGTTAACAACCAGCACAGCCCAGCGGCAGTGAAACATTTTGGTGCTGAGGAGCTGGTGGCCACACTGTTTAATATTTCAAGAGTTTTGCTTTGGGCTAGCACTGGTCCAGACCCAGGAGCCGCAGCTCACTACGTGCTCAGCTCATCTGAAATGAGCCCAGATTTTGTGCTCAGACAGCCCTGCAATGGCAGCCTCTGTGCAGTAAACAGGATGACAGAGGACCTGCTTCAGAAGCACCCTCCTGTTTGGAATGAGCCCACTAAAGCAGGACCTGAGGAGCAGCAACAGCTCGTGTTCTCATCCCCCTGCACCATATGGGATTTTGAAAACACAGTTGGCTTAAACATTGGCTTTGGTAGTGAGAGCTGCATTTTCCCTTGCATAGATTCATTTCCTGTCTTCTTGGATTTGCTTTTTTAAAACCAGAATAGCACCTATTCACTCTGAAAGGATCACACTGTCCTAGAAATCACCAGTTACAGGACAAATCCTACCCCTGAAGAGAGAGCAGCAGGTCTGCTCACTTTTGGGAGCAGGTGCACCCTTTCAAAGCCTTTGTTTTGGGTTTGCTCACAGACAGGTACAGGTTTAATGCACATTGGCCATCGCAGCATTCCCTGCCCAGGGCCAGAGCAAGGTCCCAGCACCAGCTGGAATCTTCCCACACTCACCTTCCCAGACCTGGGAGCTTTAGCAAGGAGAGGAAATAGCTCCTAAGCAAAATGTTGGACTCACCTTGGTAGAAGAAGAGTGCCAGGGACAGGAGCAGGAAAACACCAGCTACCTTCATGGTGGAGGTGATGTTCTACTGAGCACAGCAGAGAGAAACTGGGACACTGCTGGGTGTGTCAGAGATCCTGACTCTGGCACTCTGCTGGGACCTTTATACCTTTCCCCACTGCTGGCACCACACCACAGAGCCAGCTCCACCCTGCAGTGCTGTGGTGACAACATTCAGAGCATGGGGACAGCACCAGGTGGCACCTGGCTCATTGGAGGGCGCAAGGATGAAAGCTCTGCCAAGCCAATGGAGGAAATCATCCTTATCTGCAGCAAGGACTGGGGCCCTGTCCCAGGTGTGGGGGTCAGCCCTGGGTCTGCACTCCTGTGATAAAGCAACAAAGAACCAAGATTGGGGAAATGGGCAGGACAGCCAGGGAAATGCAGTTAGCAGCGCTGTGGCTTTGATTAATGACCCCGCTGCTGGGTGCAGGGTGAAGCTCTCTGCTGGAGCCACCTCTGGGAGAAGATGGCTTTGGTCCACACACACCTTCCCTGCTGTGATCCACAGGGCAGAGCTGGGGGGCTGCAGCTCCCCTTCCATCCCTGGGCAGGCAGGAATGGGAGCAAGGCTGGCTCTGGAGAGCACACAGAGCTCGCCTGTGCCTCGGGCTTGCTCGTGGCTGCAGATCCAGTGCTGCTGTTTTGACTGCACATCTCTGATTGCACACAGCAGCTGAAATGAGCTGCTGGGTCAGATGCTGCTCCCTTCCCCTCTCCCTGCCTGCATTGGGAGTAAACCCGGGGGATTTCCCACAGTTACACCACCAGTGGTGCATTGCAGAGAGTGGATCAGCCCCTCGGGGATTAGAAGGATTAATTAATGTTTCTAAAGCACTTTGATATCTCAGCCATAAATCACTGGAGAAGTGCAAAGCAAATTATTACTAATGGGGGCTTATGACTCAAAGACAGATTTTTAATTAGCTGAACAGGAAAAAGTCAATGCCAAGAGCAATTCAAGGAGCTGTTTGAGAGGGAGAAATCTCAGCTCCACTGGCAGCTGCTCCATTGTCCAAGGGATACCCCATCCCAGTGTGGCTCTGGAGGGTGCTTTCCCCTGCCATAAACATCTCTTTTGATTTTGCTTCAGTGGTCATGAGCAGATTCCTCCCTCTTGACTGGGTTTCCCTCTGCTCTCCCTGGGCTGACCTGCAACATGGGGCAGAAAGAACAGCTCCTGGTGGCATCTGTCATTTTATTAATTCAGAGAGTAAAGCTGGCTTTGGGTATGACCTGCTCAGCAGCTCTCAGGAGCTGGGCTGGGTGTTAGTGGACCTTTGAGCACAGAAAACAATCCTTTAGTGTGCCTGGGACAGTGGTTCAGGTGGCGTTATCACCCTCTGAGGAGCAAGGGAGGGAGGGATAATTTTTTATAGCTAAAAGAGGTTCACCTCAGTTCAACACTGTCCCCTGGTTTTTTCTTCTTCAATCTGAGACATGTAAATAGAGCAGTGCTGAAAAGAGTTTCTCTGATTTCCCATGTTTGGGGCGTGCCCACTCCTGGTAAAACACATTTTTCAGTTTAAAGATCCTTGCTGCAGCCAGGAAATGTGATCGTTTGGATTGTCCAGGAACAGAAACGTTTTTCCTCAGATTCCTTGGAAACATCCAGGCGCATTTCCAGACTTCAGTTTGACGGGTACATCCTCACTGCTTATGCTCTGCAGGTGGCAACTCTGTGTTGGCTCCTGGGACGTTTCAGGGTGTGCGATGCCATGGGTTTCTCCTTCCTCCAGAAGCCAGAGGCATCAAAGCACAGGCAGGCTGCTGACCTTCCCCTGCCTCCTGGACACTCCTCTCTTCATCCGCTTACTGCTGAGGCTCCTGATAGCTTTGCACTGGCTGATTTTAATGTTCCCAAGTGCTCCCAGAGCTGGATGAGATTAAGTACTTTGCTACTGAGGAAGGTTGAAGAAACTCCAGATTATGCAGTGCAATGGACTGAACTTAATTATTCCACAACGAATTGAGCCAAACCAACAGACTCAAGGGCAGTTGCCTCTGCCAGAAGAAGATTCCAGCAAAGGCTGCAGCTGAACAGCAGGCACACTTGGGTTTTAATGCAGTTTCTCTCTTAGCAAATGCTCTTCCTTTCCAAGCGTCTCCACTGACAGCTCTGTGTTTATGAGATGCCTTCAAAACCAGGGGATTTCAGGGCTCCTCTCTCCTGATTGACAACAACTCAATACCCTTCAGGAAAATCAAACAGAAATGCTTGGGGCTCATTTGACTGGGGAGGAATGGAAAAGAGCTGCGAGCTGCTGCTGCACCGGGTGCTCCGGCGCCGTGCTCGGCAGTGTGGGCTTTCTCAGGATGTGTCACCTTGTCAGAGCAGCGTGTTCCTCCAAACACATCAGCTGGAGGAGTGGAGAGAAATGAGTCAGGTGGCTCTGCCAGCCATGCTGTGTGACTTGCTGAGCCTGCCGTGGAGAAATGGAGGGGACAGGAGGGTCCCAAAGCAGGGGCTGGCATGGATGGCATCCCCTTGGCCACCTTGTTGGGTGGTGGCCACCACACATGGGCTAGGACACAAGATCTCTGCAGTTGCCGCTGGTGTCTCCTCCTGGGTGCTGGGAGCACTTGGAGAGAGAATTGATGCTACACAAGGCACGAGGGGAGGGGGCAGTGGGTAAGGAGGCAAATTGAACTGCCAGGTCTGCCCCCAGGTGGACCAGCAGGAAGAGGTGATTCTCCTTCTGCAGGATGAAATTCTGTATTGTCTTTTGGCCAAACCTGAGTGTTTTCAAGTTACATTCATTTCAGTAGTAAAGTGTTGCAAAGGGATAAAAAATTACATTGCAGAGGAATTAAGAATATGGGAAACTACCTATTTTCCTGTGATGGTCTCTCCATGACAGGCTGGAGGATCACTTGTTGTAACCAGGGCTGGAATTTGTTTTTTTGTGGAGACTTGATGTACAAAGAGAAAGCCACCGGTGCCCCCAGGAAACCAACAGAGTAGCCAGTCCAAAGCATTCAAAGATCACAAACCAGACCCAGATGATCATGAATCACAGCTTAGAAGTCACAAATGATTCTTAAACCTCTTCCAAATAATGGTGTTTTCCAACAAGCTCATTAGGAGTGGTTCACGTTTTCCAGCCTTCTCCTAGAGCAGAGAGAGAATGGGCTAAAGCAGGAGCAGAGCTCCTCGTGCACTCCCAACCCTTTCACCAAGGAATGACCGTGACCAAGACCTGCACCATGGCCCTGTGCTGGTGGCATCCCTGAGCTTAGTCCCTTGGTGGAGGTTGTGGGGACCTTCCTTGGGGTTCATGAAGCACCAGAGGCTCCTCAGTACTCAGGATCTCAGCTGGGCACTTTGCTGCTGCCCTGCAGTGGGTGGGATGAGCGAAATTTGGAAAAAGGCTGATGCAAATGTGGAAACTAGAGATGTCACAAAAACCAGTTCCCAAGATGCTCAAAGCTCTTTTGGGTCCAAAATGCTGCTTGTGTTGGATTTAAAAGTTAAAATGCCTAAATTTGTGTTACCTGCCAGGCCTGGATCTTGCAGGAGTAGCCAAGACCTTGCCCATGCTATCCAAGGTGGTTTGGAAAGGTGTGTGAGCCAGACGAAGCCCTTTTGCATCAGCAAGGTGAGAGCAGTGTGCAGGGATCAGCAGCTCCTCTGTCCAGGGAATACTGCTCAAACACTAATTTTTCCTGCAGGAAAAAACCAAACCCAAACCATAATTTGGTCGGTAGTGATTTTTGTCTTGGATTCTTTCCCATTTAATGCTGAGAAAGCTATTCTGTTGCTTTGGGTGCATGGGAGATATTGAACATTCTGACAGTTTAGGAAAAGGCATCCTGTGAGTAGCTGCTGAGAAGGCATCACGTATTTTCTCCAGCTGCAGGAGAATCTCTGGAGCCCAAGACAGTATATCAATTTGTTTTCTCTTCTGTTCTGGAAATCTTGGGACCTCTGGTTTCAGGGGAGGGGGCTGGGCATAGCTACAGGATAACATTACCAAAACATCATTTCTACTTTTACTAAAGCATCTGTTTGTTACCCTTCAACAAGGGCAGCGTGTCCACGAGAGAGACCTTTGGAAATCTGCAGGCATCAGCAGCTTTGCCTGAGCCTGGGTATTGCTGACAGCAGTGTCTAAAGACAAAGACATCACATAAATCATAGCTCGTTGGGTTGTTCAGAAGAGGCTGTGACTGGATGCCCATCAAATGCTTCCCAAGGAGGATGAATGCTGGGGACAGGCTCTGTGCTTGTAAGGATTCCTGGCTGACATTGGCTGGGGTGGAGCTCCCAGCCTGGTGTGGAAGTTGCCAGCCCAGCTCCTGGCCTGTTTGCCTCTGCTCTCCCACCTCTCAGTGGCACCAAACCCCACGGGCTCAGTCCATGGAACCCTTTCCCTGCTCTGCTGTGAGTTATTGGGTGGTGGCACGAGTCTGCTGAGAATAACTCTCGGCTGTGGCCAGCTCTGGTGGCCTTGGGGCTCTGTCCCTTGCAGGTGGGACCCTGGCTCAGTGCAGGGGGTGCCAGCTCCTGGGCAGGCTTTCCCCCCTTTCTCCCCTGATGCCCCTCTCCCTGGTCTCTTGCAGGATCTCCATGGGATGGAGAGGCAGTGAGAGCACACGGAGCGAGAGTCGATCCCTCAGGAGCTGAAACACGGAGCTCTGCTATTCTTGCTTTCCCTGGCATTACCGAAGAAAAAAGGATCATTTTTCCCACTCCTACAGAAAGTGCCAAAAGCAAAGTATTCCTCATAAAATTGCTTCTTTATTAAATCCTATCCTATCCCACCCCACAGCCGACTGCCCCTGCGGCTGCCGGGGAGATCCAGGGCAGAGTGATTAAGCACTGCAGCTGATAATTGGGCAAACACAGATTTCAATCTCCTCCAGCAAATCACTCCCCCTTTCTCCAACTCGAAGCAGCACCCTGTGCCCACTCCCTCTTCCATGGAGCTTCACCAGATGGAAAGCATATGGTCCCTGTCCTTTTGGGGTCACAGACTCAGGGGGATGATCCAGTCTAATCTGTCCTTCTGCTCAGCTCAGGCAGCTCTGTCTCTGCTCCCAAGGACCACATGTCCCTTGTCCAGGGCTGGATCTCACTCTGAACTGTGTGTGAGGTAACTTAACAGTTGTGGTATGAGCCACCCTGGATAAGGATCTTGGATCTGCAGTGCCCGGTGCTGTTTGCATAGAGGATCCTGTCTGCCTGCAGCTATTGTCCATTGCCCAGGGGAGCTGTGGCTGCCCCATCCCTGCGAGTGTTCATGGCCAGGCTGGACAGGGTTTGGACCAGCCTGGTCTAGGATAAATTGTCCCTGCTCATGGCAGGGGGTTGGGTTGGATGATCTTTAGGGCCCCTTCCAATTCAAACCATCCTGTGATTGTCTGACCCTTTTCCTCAGGTGAGTTTCAAGGGATGATATTTGAAACTGGCTCTTCAGAAAGTTGGCTGCAGCCCAGGTGAGCTCTGGGTGCATTGTCCTGGCTGCAGAGCTGGTGTGAGGAGGTGAAGGACTGACAGGACATGGGGAGAAGACAGAGCCAAAGCCCTCCCAGACCTGAAGAGCAAGGGTGGGAGATGGCAGAGAAGCTGCAGGAAGGGTTATCCTAATGGGACAATAGGAAAAAAACATTCACCATGAGGGTGGACAAACACTGCTGCTGGACCAAAAAGAGTGGAGTCTTTATACTTGCAGAGGTTCATAACATGACTGAATGAACTGATATTCTCCACAAAAGCTGTGAGAAACCAGCAGAGAAGCAACAGCCCCTCTGTGGTCCTTGGCTAATCCAGTCTCCAGGACTAGGAGATTTTTTTAGTGGAGGTCTGAAATACAGGCTATCTTCACATTTTCCCTTGATTTCTTGAAAACATTTTGTCAACAGTTTTTTCAGTCTTTTGTAATATTTTCCATCACTCTGTAAGCCAGTTGATCAACAAAACCAAATATACTGCAAATGACTTTCATCACAACCCCAGAAATATTTGGCATTTCTTGCTACTTCTGTGAGTTCCATTGGCAGCACTAATGGCTATTGATAAATGATTTGCTCCCAGAACTGGCCCAGAAATAGGAAAACCAGTATTATACTTCTCATTTCAATGAAAT
The DNA here is from genome assembly GCF_901933205.1 of Camarhynchus parvulus. NCBI lineage: Eukaryota > Metazoa > Chordata > Aves > Passeriformes > Thraupidae > Camarhynchus > Camarhynchus parvulus. The sequence goes on along the minus strand of NC_044583.1, from coordinate 14,687,065 downwards.
ATATGGCTAGAGGAAGCTGAAGCTCTTTGGTCCAGCTCACTGTGCCATTTTGGAAAATTAGAGGAGATGAGGTTTTTCCAGTGGAAAGCTCTCAGCCTGCTTCGCTCCACAGGAAAAATTTCCTATAAAAAAATCAGAAAGGTGAGGATAGGAAAAGAAAACTAATGCAGATTATGAATTAAGGCTTTAATTTCTGTCAACATTTCTTCTTCCTGTGATCTATAGAGCGATTTTAAAATGAGCAGTGGGCTTTTTCACAGGCTGATAGAAAAGAGATTTTGGGAGGAAAGGGAAAACAAGTAGCAGACATGAGACAGAGATGGGGATAACATTGCTGGGCTCTGATTCTGAGCATAAAGCTCAGCAGAGATGGGAAACACTGAGCCTGTTTCCAGAGGTGGTTCTTCCTCTGAGCTGTGCTGCCACAAGGCACGGTGAGATCCATGTTATTTCACGAGTCCATTCATAGCTGTGCACCTCCTTCTTGGGCAGCTCTTTCCCCGGCAGCATCTCATGCTGCTGCTGGTGTGGCTTAACCACAACAAACACGCGCTCGTTAATCGCGGGTGGGAAAATCAATGTTCCCTGAGCCCGTCTGTGCGTCAGCACGCTGCACACCTGTCCCAGCCCGGCCTCCCCAAAGCTGATAAATGATGGCCAAACACTGCTGATAAACTTAACTAACAGCTACTGACCCCTGGGTCGGGCTCAGATTAGATACAGCCCAATTAACACTTGCTCCTTCTCCTAATGACTCCTCAAGCTCGGAGGCTGGAAAGTTTCCTGCAGCTGCAACAGGGGCATGGGATGCTTGGATGGATGAGGTTTATCGTCCCCACAAAACTGCTGTGTTTTGAGTGCCAAGAGCTGCTCCCTGGACACAGATACAGGATGCTGGGGGAAGAATTCAGGGTATAAGAGCATCAGCACCTGCAGCCCTGCTGTGAAAAGCGACACTGCGGGAATTGTTGGCAGCTCTCTGTGCTTTCAGCCTCGGTCAATGGCCTTGATTAAAGAAGGCGTTTGTCTTTGATTTAGGGAGCCTTTGAACATAGTGGCTAAACATTTCTTTTCCATCAAGGGTTCCCTTTGATTTCTGCATGTAGTCAGCTCCCTGTATCCCTCGGTGAGTTTTGCACTTGAATTGCTTCCCTAATAAATGTGACATTATTTTTGATGCCTTGTGTGTTTCCAGCCTGGTTGTGAGAGCGAGGTGCTTGCAGTGAAGGCACTGTCTTCAGCCCATCAGGGATATGAGGAGCAGTCCTTTTGCTCTGGTGATAGAGATGAAAAAATCCACTGCTGAACCTCCTTTTCCCCAAGCAGCTTTTAAATTGGGTTTTTTCCTTCTACAAGAGGAAGTGGCTGCCAAAGCCCATGGCTGCTGCCTGCAGTATGCTTTTCCTTCTTATCCTTATTCATCCCTGCCAAGATCCTCTTTTCTCCATTCCTCTTCATTTTCTGAGCTTCTGGAAGCCCCTGGCTCACAGTTTCAAGCCCCACTTACCAAGAAACTTGGTTTTCCAGTTAAAAACCAGCCAAGGTTCTCGTGCTATGCTGTAGTTTCTGTAGGAAACACTTGGGGATGTTGCATCTTGTATTTTTCCCTCTCTGTATTTTGGAGGAAGGAATCTAGCCTGCTTTCAAGCTCAAGGCAGCCTCGCAGTGCCTGCACTTGGGGCATCTCTCTTCCAGTCCTGAGGTGTTTGCCAGGAGCAGATGGTGAGGGGTGTGCTGGAGGCAGCTGATGATGCTGCATCTGCCTGTTTAGCTGAGACATCCCTGAGCTTTGTGCTCTGCTGCTCCTCTGCTCAGGATGCTGCTGGTGGCAGGTCCTGCTCTCCCTGGGGATCCTCCAGGGTTGCACTGAGGGTGATCAGACACTCCTGGGCTGGACAGCACCGAGTGCAGCTCCCTGTGGAGCAAGGGAGGGAGGGGCACAAGAGCCCAAATTCCTCTGTGTGCCGTCCCCCTCACCGTGTCAGCCCCTTGACCAGCTGGGTTCAGACTCAGAGACCTCTCCCCGCTCATCCCCACCATGGATCAGGCACAAATGCAGCTGACACGAGTCCCTTTTACTCCAGGAGCTGCAGTTCCACCTGCTGGGACTCATTTTTGCATTTTGTGCCCTGCTGACATTCATGTCCTTTCAGTGGATCTGGCATTTTGGTGGTTAGGAGCAGCCTTTCTCCCTGGATCCAGGCTCCGCCATTCCCAGGATCCTATAAATTCAGCTTTCAGCCATACAGAGCCCTGGGATTTTTATGGACGTGGAACAAAGATGCATAAATGATAATTAAAACCTCTACAGAAACATTGCTAAGGCCAGAAGCATAAGTCATAAATAATTATCATGATGGCCAGCTTTGCATTATGATGATGTATTATTATTACTAGAACTAATGTTATGAGACCGAGAAAGTCAGCACTGGACTGGGGAAGTAAAACACTTGGAGGAGGTCTCTGGATTCTTCCTGAGAACAGGGCAATGGACTAAATGACCCTGTGCTTTCAGGGATATTGCTTTTATGCTGTTCCATTAGATTAATATTTAAATGGGGCGTTAAAACATTGATGACACCTAAGAGCTTTACTGCCTGTGCATTATTGGGATGTAGGTCTTGCTCTGTCTGGAGTTTCAGGATTGCCCACACACGTGGACCAAGGAGCCTGTGGTGTTTTACCACATTAGTGCACTTAACACCACCTCTGTGCATTCCCTGATGAAAAGCACAGGAAGCATTTTCAAACAAAATTGTTGTCTGACATCCCTCAAACTTCCAAAGGTGAGTGGGGGGCAGGTGAGGCCAGAGGAGCCTTGGAGGGAGCTGGAACCAGGTGAGAGACTCCCTGCTGCCCTTCACACCCGGCTCAGCCTGTCGAGGGTCACCCCTCGCCCACCCTCGCTGTCACCAGGGGCTCCCCCAGAGCCCTGCCCACAGCCCCACCGGCAGGGCCAGCCTTGTGCCAGGTGTCACAACACCTCCCTGGCATCCCCCAGCTGCCAGGAGTGCACGAGGAGCTCTGCTCCTGCTTTAGCCGTTCTCTCTGCCGGGTTCAGAGGGCGGCTGGGAAATGAGAACCACTCCAAAGGAGCCTGTTGTAAATGACATTATTTGGAAGAGGCTTAAGAGCCATTTGCGGTTTCTAAGCTGTGATTCACGATCATCTGGGTCTGGTTTGTGATCTTTGAATGCTTTTGACTGGTGACTCTGTTGCAATTTCCCGGGAGCACTGGTGGAGCTTGTTGCTTCTTGCCACTCACCGAACTTCAAAACACTCAAGGCTCTGACAAAAGTAAATCCCAGCTCTCTTCTGAGGGCTCAGGCAGCTTTTTGCCATGCAGATCCCATCCCGGCTGGAGAGGAACTGCAGGCACCAATCTCAGTGTGTCCCACAATCCCCTCCTATCCCATTTTCCATTTTCCTTGGTGGCTGCTCCATGCAGCATCCTATTGGGAAGAGCCCCCAGCCCCCGGCTGCTGCTGCTCTGCCCCTCCATGGACCCCTGTTGAACCCACCCCATTCTGTCAGGGTTTCACTCACAGGGGCACAGCAGGGAGAGGGCCAGCACTGGAACTGGGAAGCTCCAGCTCCCACCAAGCCATGCAGAACCCCTTTCCTGGTTCTGTAGGAAATATTCAGCCCAAGATCCCTGGTTCCTGCTTGGGGATTATGTATGGACTGGCGAATTCAGCAAATTGTCATTGCCTTTGTTGCCTCTCTTGGTTGCTGTGTGTGAGAAGAGGACAAGCTTCTGGCTCTGGGTTGGTCACAAGCACTGAGCCACCCCCATTCCTGAAAGGAGAGGCTGCAACATGGAAGGGGAGCTCATGAAAAGATAAAAACACAGCACTACTGTCAGAGCAGAGCACAGCCAAAACCCCACTGTTCAGGCACAACTGAGTCTATCAATAGTAACTGATGAGCATTGTTATTTTTTGGACACCTGCATTTAATTTATTTAAAATATTTAATCAGCCTTACCCTCAAAAGTTGCCTCAAAACCTTCAGCAGAGCAAACCCTTGGGCATATCAGTGGCTGAAAGGAGCCTGTGACAGAGCACGGAAGGCTTGTCACTTGAGGGACATCTTCTTAGGATGTGGGTCACGTTTCCACTTCTTAGAGAAGAAATTTGAATAAAAGATTTGGTGCTCCTCCCCGCCCCATCTCCGGAAGAAGAACAGCTGCTCAAGGCTGTTAATGTTAAAACCCTCAATTAGGAAGAACACTAAGGAACCACACAGGAAGCCAGAAAGCTGCTCTGTAGCTAAAATAACTTCTGTGAGGTGCTGTGATAACAGAGTGAGACCGGAGGGGAAATTGCCAGAGTGACAGTGCCTTCCTGCCCTCGAGGATGGTCCCTGCTGGGGAAGGGTCAGGACCTGCCAGGGAGTGGGAATAGCCCAGTGTCCCATAACTGGGACTGATCCTCTTGGCAGAACCTCCTGGCACAGCAGGGTCAGGCTGTTGGGAGCAAATCCTACAGAGAAGGCAAACGAAAGGGAACTTCAGCATCACATGCAAGTGCTCTGCTCTTTCCCACACATGCTGGGAAACTGGGTTGGTTTTTTTTATACAAGCATGGGAAAAGAGAGTGACTTCAGGGTGGTTTGCTCAGATCCTACAACTGGTGTTCAGGGGAAGCTGAGCTCTTCCAGGTGCAGAGAATGGGGCTGAGCAGGAGCAGGCTGGAAAGGAATTGGCTCCATCTGGGCCAAATTCTCATCGGAGGAGGAGGAGAGGACTTTCAGGAAGACAACCAATTTTTCTCCTTGGAAATAAAAAGCTTCTGGCATCACCTGCTGCTTATCTTGTTGCAGTGACATCTAGTTTCTACCCAGGACTAAAGAGCACAACCCTGACTCCAATAGGAGCTTAATTGCTATTAATCCTGTTAATTGAATTTGGTTCTCCTATGCCACTTCAGCACTCTGACTGAAGGATGGAAATTGAAAACAAGGAGACAGGGAAACAAGCTCAGCTGACCTAAGGCATGTGACTCCTCCTGGTATCATAAATATGTGCCCCCTCCACATTTAGGGGGAGGCTGGATGGTCCGGAGAGCTAGCGGTGGGATTGCTTTGGGAAGTGCACCAGGAAGAAGTGGATTCTGGCATAATTGGCTTTGAGGGATTTGCAGGCTGAATGTGAGTTCTTAAATTAAGTTGATTTTCAGGTAATAATGAGGCTTGGGGTAGTAGGGGACTAAGCACACTCTCAGGGATTGCCCTGCTTTTGTAGAGCTTTATTTGAAATCTGGTGTGTGGGTTATGATAGTTGATTTGGTTTCAAAGCCAAGTATTTGGGAGGGGTGTCAACAGAGCTGATTTTTTTTCTAGATGGTTCCTGTCCAGGCTGGACCTTTGTCAGATGGCTCAGAGGCACAAGTTTCGTGTCAGAGCTGCCTCTGCATCTGCTCCTGGGCAGAGAGGAGTTTGTTGGGTGCCAGCATTTTGGGCAGCCCTGCTGGCTCTTGCAGGGGTTTCTGTGCCCACCAACAAGTCCCCCAGCAGGAGAGCCAGAGTGGGCTCTTGAAAAATACTTCATTCTTATTTGGATTTGTTGTGTTCTGGTTAAGGAAAGATTTTTGAGAAGGGATGTTTTAGGCAATGAGTTCCATTCCCTCTTATTTGTGTGGCTTTTCTCTCTAACTTGAACTTTGTCTTATAAACTGGTTTAAGTAGCTGTCCTAGTGAACCCTTGGGCTTTTCACTTCTTAATTATGAAGGAGGTTAATGTACTGTTGGTCAAGATCTTGGTGGCCACTTAATGGAAAAGCAAATTTGGGCTTGAGAGGGGCTTAGCAAGTAGATTTCTTGTGGAGGGGAATTCCGTCTTCCAATGACCTTTATCAAAAAGAAGAGCAAGGTAAATGCTTTTAAGTTTGAGAACATGCTGGAGAATCCACCCATCTGTTAGGAAGCTTCTTGTGGTGAATGTTAAGGGTCTGCTGAGCTTGGTGGCTGTGCTTCATATTTTGATTCTGGTCCGAGCCAAGCTGCAAAGGCTGCCTGGAGGTGTTCATAGGAGTTTGTGAGGGTGTTGGATCCCTGTGGGGTCAAGGTAAACCCCAAAATTGTTATTTAAGGTATTTTGGGTTTGTGGGCATGTAATGCAATTGCAGTCTCCAAATGCACACCTGATCGTGGTGTTTCAATAGGGTGGGGTGGTCTCCCTGCTCAGTTCCAGGGTGTTCCTGAGCAGCTTGGGCTCCTCTTCATGCCACAAAAAAGGTGATGAGAGGTTCAGGAGTGGAAGAGGTGATGTCAATGCTCAAGAAAGATACACAAACCGGGGTTTTCAGCTGAGGAGGAAGACAAGGCACACTCAGAAATTGTTTCTTGTCATATTTCTTTGCTGGTGTCTGCCTTTTCCTTCTTTCCTTGGTGAACAGTATCAGCGTGTGGTGTCAAATCCCATGGTGTGTTGCAGGCTGTGGACCAGCAGTGGCTCATCCAGCAGCTCAGTGTCTGTCCCACACAACCACTGGGGAAGGGGACGAGCCTGATGGGCAGACAGGAATATGATGTAGATAATAATGATGTAGAATATAATAGAATAGAATGCTTTTTGGGGTCTGGCTTGCACGGGGGCTGTAACTGCGGAGCTGGGAGGTTGCTTGGGGACCCCGGAGGGAGGGACGGGACGGGGACCAGGTGACAGCAGGTGGCACTGTCTGCTGTGACGCTGTCCCTGCTCCTTGGGGCGCTCCTGTGGGAGCGGCCACAGCTCTGCCTCCCCTCCCCGGGGCCGTGTTGGAGGTGCAGATGTGACACCCTCTGCGGAGGTGGGCAGATCTCCCTTTTTAAGGTGCTGCTGTGACTTGAGGTCTGTGCTTAGCAATTAATTCAAGGCATGTTCTGAATACCTGTTTAAAACAGTACATGTAGTGGTTCTTGATGCTAAGAAAAGCCTTCCCTTGGGATGGTACTTCTATTCCAGATCCAGCAAGGCTTCTACCCCCGCTGCCTCTAATAACTGCAGTTAGAGAATTGCATTTCATCTGCCTGAAATTCTCCTGCCACTTCAGCGAGACACTGGACTGATTTCAGCTCTTTCCAGTATTGATCTGGCATTGCAGAGCTTTGTTTAAAGGTTGCCCCTCTCCATCCAAAAGCCTTTGGGATTCCTGCATCTTCACAGGGCTTAGTGGGCACTGTGGAACCTCGGGGTGAGTGGTAATGAGTAATTGTCAGCAGTTAGTGTGAGCCCCAGCCATTGGAAATGATGAGAAAAATGAGCCAGTGCTTCCCTGTGAGCCCTGCAATTGTGGGTTTGCCCTGCCACTGGGGCAGGAGTCCCACCCTGGGTCAGTGGTGTTGCAAAAGCAGAGAGACTTTCACTCACATGCTCTGAGGAACCCTGGGGACAGAAATTGCTGCTGAAGTGAAAGGGAGCTGGGAGCAGCACCCCAGCCCTGCCTGGCCCATCCCACGGTGTCACAGGAGGAGCAGGAGCTCTCCTGCAGCTCAGGTCCCTTCTCCCCAGCCAGCAGTGACATTCCTGAAAGGTTTAGACAATGCAGCCACCACTGATGGTGGGCTCTGGTGTTCAACCCCTGTGCCTGTGTGCACCCTGCTCTCCCTCTGCACAGCTCCTGTCTCAGGGCTGCTGGGATCAGGGTGTTTCCTTCCCCTCTCCTGGATGCTGGGGGAGGGAGGAGTGCTCATGGGCTCATGTCTTCAACAAATAAATAGTTATTCCAGGTGATAAAACACTATTTTATTTTTTTTGCTGGTTGCGCCTCAGAGGTACACGATGGACCTGGTGAATGTGGGTGCTGTGCTCTTTGTTGGCAGTGTTTGGGTGAGTCCTGACTGATGCAGAGGGTGCTGAGGGGGAGCATCACTCCCAGTGACACGTGTCCCACCCTGAGCTGCCACCACGCTGGTGTGACACCTGCTGGCTTCCTGCAGTGTCCCAGCTGAAGGCCAGCTCCCTTTCCAGCTCTGTCTGTGCTCAGAGGTTTGCAGGGCTCCCTAAACCAAGCTTTGCCTGAGCTGGAGGAAATAAGGGCCATTGAAAGTGCAGAATGAGCTGGGATGTTCTGCCCCAGTTTTTGGCAGAGGGGAAGCACTGCCAGTAGCTCATGCTGTGTTTTGGCTGTCTCTCTACCTGCGGTCACATCAAAGCTTGTCCCCCTACTCTGGAACCGTCCATGCTGAGCTCTGTCTCTTATTGCAAGATGTAGGACTTGTCCTGGCTTATTAAAAACACTCACTGTGTGTGTGTCCCTGGCTCTCAGCTGGCCCTGGTTGCTGTGTCAGTGGCCTCCTCTGTCTCGCTTGTCTCAGATAACTTTTCTTCCAGGCCATTGACTCACGATGAACAGAAAATGCTCCAAAAGCTGAATCATGTGGGGCATGGAGAAAACTAAAGTCGCTTGATTTAGGTGCTGTGATTCCTGCAGCGTTCCCTGTGTCTGAGGTGCACCTGCCCATCCCTCTGATGGCCCCAGCCTGGGGCTGGGAGTCAAGTGCAGACAGCCTTGGGAGAGGCACTTAACTCTCTCCTTCTCATTGATGGGGAAACAGATAAAAATAAAGATGCTCACCTCCTTTGGAGGGCAGTGAGAGGATTAATTGGTTAATGTTTGTGAAGTGCTTTGAAGTTGAAATAGGGCAGATTGGTGCTAACCTGGATTGCAAAAGCTCTGATGTGTCATAAGGAGGTAAAGGCTGTGCTGAGGAGGCACTGGAAGCCTTAAAATCCCTGTCCTTCAGGTGTCAAGCACCTCACAGGCTGGTCTGGTCAAAACCAGAGCTTAGGGACAATGGCAGCTGCAGCAAAGGCCTTTTTCTCCCCATTACCCCTCTGACAAGACGTGGAGTGGTGGGGATGGACCAGCTCTGGCGGCAGCGGCGCATCCTGCCCAGCCCTGGGACAGAGCTGTGTGGCAAGAAGGGCTGGCACGTTTGGTGAGGAGTGAAATCTGGTTCCGGGTTCAGCACCGGGGAAACCAGAGCTGAGAGGGGTTGAGCAAGATGAGCTTCTCCCGGGGAGGAGCATGGGAACCCCCCACCCACAGCAAGAATGTGTTTGGTGATCCGAGCCATGGCGCGTGGGACTGCCCTGCTGGAGCTGTGCTCAGCCTGGGTGTGTGTCCACCCACTGAGGTTGCTCAACAGCCTGCAGGAGGAGGCCATGCTCACTTGGCTGCTCATGGCGCCTGCTGAGGATTCCCAGGTGCAGTGGGATGGCCCAGGGGAGAGGGAGCTTGCATGGAGGGGCCAATGCTCTGGGTTTGGGGCAGAGGACTCTTGGGGTTTGTGTGTCAGCCCTCAAGGCAGGCCCTCTGCATTGTCCATGTGCTGCAGGGCATCCACAGTGGAAGGAGTCAAAGCCTACTTTCTCTTTTCCAGAGCAAGGCTTTGTCCTGCAGTATAAGCAGTGACAGAACCCAGCAGCAGAGCTGGCTGTCACACCCAGTGCTGTCCTGAATGCCACCAGACTTGAAACTCTCTTTCTGTGAGGACAGGTGCTGTACAGGTGGGTCAGCATTCACCTGCCACCTCTTATGGACCCCGTGGTCTACCTCCCATGGCACAAACTTGCTGGGAGGCTGCTGGGTGTAGAACTGTGCAAGTCATCCCTCTGTCATCCCATTTCTCTGCTCCATGGTCCCTAGCAAGCAGACCACCTCCACACTGCTCCTGGCTTGGTGCCACTCATGATTCAGGGAGCAGTGGAGGTGGTGCTGGCCTTGGGGTGAGGAAGGTTGTGGAAGGTGGCAGCAAATGTGGAGGCAGAGTGAGCTGTGGGTGAGCCTGACTCCAGACCAGCAGCTGGAGCTGTGCCTGGCATGGGTTGGTCACTTCTGTGCATCCACATCAGTTTCAGCAAAGACTCTTGGCAGAAGGGATTCCCCTTCTCTGTACCTCATGGCATTGGCTTTCCCAAGGTTTGGGGCCAGCATGTGCTGCTGGGATGGGTCAACTTGTAAATCTCCAGCTGGCATTGGTAACAAAGCAAGGGTAGAGCAGACCCAGCGCTGCAGCCCTGCGTGCCACCCTGCGTGCCCTGTGGGCAGCCAGACCCTCCTGCAGCGCCCGGGCTTTGGCAAGCAGATCAAGGGATTTCAGTGGGAGGGGATGAGCAGGGAGGAGCTGCCTGCTGGGGAAGGCTGGGGGGCAAGGTGGAGTCTGGAGGAGGGTGCTGCAGGTATCTTTCACTTTCATGGGCTCCTCCTGGGACTGTGAGCCAAGAGGCAGCACCTGGTCCTTCCAGGGAGCCTCCTGCTGTCCCTTCCTGCCTGCAGAGCAGGTGGCACCACTCTGCCTGTGGCATGTGTGTGCTTGGTGGTTACCCTGGTGGCTCTGCCCCATTCCTTTCCCCTGAGAAGGATCAAACTGCTGCTGCAGCCTTGGCATCCAAATGCCTTTGAGTGGGGAAGAGCCTGGGGACCTGTTTTACAAGGGTCAAACAGATGTAAATAGCTTTTCTACAAAGATTTCTGCTCCATTTCCCCCATCCCAAATGCTCTAACAGCCCCTGAGGAGGTTTCTCTTTGCTTTGGTTACTGTACCCCGCTGAGTACTCAGCCCACACAGCCAGTTTTGGGCTCTCCAAGGTTTCTTGAAGAAAGCAGCCAAATGTTTGTTTTGTGGACACCCTTATAATGCATATGGGTTTTCCAAGGAACAGCCAAAGGCAGGGGGGAGGGAGGAACCAAGAGGAACTCTTCATCTGGGTTGACTCATGCATCTTGCTTCAGCTGGGTTTATTATTCATCATGTACCCATTACTGCCTGGGGCCTGCTTAGCTCCATGCTCAAGAAAGGGTTTTTTTTCTGCTTAAACCACATCACTGAAGTGCTGCTGAGCACTTGTTTGCTGTTGCCATAAGTGCCTTCACTCCAAAGCTCTGGGACGAGGCAGGAGACAACGAACTTCTTCCTCCTTTTCTGTAGAAAAGGTTTTGTTTCTGGGCAGCCCTACACCACCCAGCCTGAAGAAACTTTCCTTCCAGCAGGAAAACTGTCATGCTGAGTTAAATGGCAAGCAAATGTGATGGTCTCATTTGTGTGTTTTTGTAACAACAGCTGCAAGCAAAGGGTAAGACAGGGAGGTTGAGTTTTGCCTGCAAGGCCTCTTGTCCTGAGCACTGGTTGGATGAAGGATGATTAAAGGCAAAGCTAATCTTGTTTGAAAATGAGGATTTCCCATGGAATGACAACTCTCATTTCTAGGGCTGTTTTCCACTGTAATTGCGCTCATTTGTGCGGGCACTGGGTTCCCTCTGTAGCCCCCAGACCCACCTGGAGGTCCATGGTGCCAGGGGCAGCAGTGCTGTCCAGGGAGATGCTGCCATTAAGGCAGGCCCACTGTGCCTATTAGAGAAAATCACCAGAACCACTACCTGGGCATTATTTGTGGCGTTGGAAATTCCTGTGGAAGCAAAATCCAGTGATGATGTGCTAGTCCTGGGAGAAGTGAACCCTCAGTGAACCCTTACACTTTTTGGCCTGGGAGTTCCTATCATACTGAAAGCTTCCTGTTACAGAAACCATGGTGAATGAAGGGGGATGGAACTCTCAGGTGCAGCTGGGTGAAATGGCAGCACATTGTGAGCTCTCCCAAACCCTGAGCTGTTATCATGGAGCTCAGGAGATGAATGTGAAAAGATGATGGGGACAATGAACTGAATCTCAACTTCAGCTCCAGGCAGAGAAAAGAGCACCTTACCTTTAAAAACTGGGTTGTTTGGTGGCCACTGGCACCAAATCTCTAATTTTTCTGTATCCCAGCTGATAAAAACGAGACTCTGCTACAGGTCAGCCTCTTCAGGCTATGAGAAAATTGGTTCAGTTGGTGTAAAACCTGTGGGAATTGATGGCCAGATACCCAAATGCCACATCTTTGTGTGCCCTGATGGAAGGGCAGCGCCAGGGGCTCTGGGTGCAGTTTGGTGGAAGCTGAGCAGGCAGCACCTCCCCAGCCAGATGTAAGGATGCCTTAATTCCCAAGGTAAGTCCTAAACCAGAAGGAAGACAGTGATAAAACCATGCTTTGGGGGGTGTGAGATGCTGGGCTAGGACAGAGAGGCCTGCTGATAAAGGACAAGCTGCTTGGGGTTTTTGCCACTAAAATCCTTATTCCTTGCTTGCTGAGTGTGCCCTGTTGTCTACAACACAAATGACCCAGTTTGAATGAACTACTTAATCCTTTGAGCTATGCTGATGAATCACTCAAATTATAAAATCTTAGACCATGCAAAGCATCTTTTCATTTAGTTTCACTTAATTTGTGGAGGGCTGGGGTTAAAAGTGAAAAATGAAACTCATGATAGAGAAGCCAAGTTCATGGATGTCCTGAAGTTATTCAAGCACCTTGAGAGTTCTTTATCCAGGGCAGGGGCAAGATGTTCCCACATCCCTTTTTTTTTTTGTGCTTTTGAGAGCTGTCTTTAGTCTGAGCTTATTAATCCTGTTTGGTGCAGTGGTGCCACGGGAGCCACAGCCGCTGGCGTGAGGAGCTCTCAGTCTAATTTGAAACAAGATGTAACAAGGGAGCACAACCCAGAGTGGGAGGCACAGGGTGTAATGAGATCCCAGGTCTGATAACCTCTGTGTTGCTCAACATGATGTGCTTGGGCACCTTCTTTGCAAACTTGGGCCCCTCTTATAAGTTTTGGGGAAAAATGTCAACCCAAAGATCAGGATCAATATGTGGAGAATAAGTGTTGGTTCCAGCTGCATCTGAACTATTGATTTTAACTTCTAAAGCATTATCACAAGTAATTGATGGCAGTAATTTTGGAGATGGATTAGCCCAGAAGAATTTATTTTTTTTTTTACACAAGGGGTTCAGTGGTGCTGCCTGAGGAGAAAAGTTACAAAAAGGAAAGAACTTCAGAGAGTGCTGGTGCTGTTGAAGCACTAACACCACATGATACAAAACTGAGTAAGAGCAGCCAAAGTAGGGAACTACAGCTTGGGGTAAATTTAAAGGTGAGGAGGGCAATGCACTGGTTTTAATGGGAACATGGGGAGTTATTAAAGGAAGGATGAGGGATCAGCAAGGATGGAGCTCATCAGCTGCCTTTAAAATGTAGGATGTGGGAAAACTGGGGGAAATGTGCTGGCATCTATCCCAGGCTGTTCTGATTTATTTTTAAATGAGGAATCTATCATTATGAGATGTAAAGACATACAGCAGCTGTTCTCTGGGCAGGGATGTGAAAGTCCTTGGACATCCTGGGAGCCAAGTGAAAGTGAATCTTCCCTCTCTCACTCCCTATTCCTCCAGAGTAAAAGTTGATCAGCCCCTCCCTGCCAAAAGTGAAGTGCCAAGTGTTTCCCCTTGATTTATTCCTTTTATGTTTAGCTTCCCTCTGTCCTTGCAGCATAATCTGGTTCAAAATGTCTGCAATTACCCTGGCGCTGGGGCTTTGGCATCGGGATTTGGTGACTCATGTAGCTCCTGAGCCCAAGGCAGCCTGGAAGCCAAAGGACCTCGTTAGCCTGGCCTGTGTTAATCTGGGAGCAGGGCTGGCTTTGGGAGCTGGCTTGCTCTGTTACATGAGATTCTTTGAGCTTCTTCAACTCACAAAGCATCTAAAGGTAGGGGCGAAACTGCAGGAGGAGTAGTGAAGGATCCTTTGTTAGAAGAACTGGGCTTTGGGGTCAGGTCTGAGTATTTCTTCCCAAGCTTGGTGCAAGGGTGAAGCTGGAGCTCAGGAAAAAGCAAAGTGTGTGGTTGTTGGTTGGCTACAGAGAGAAGGGGCTTTGTGGGGAGGAGAGAACCACTGCTGGCTCTGCTTTGGCTCCCAGGTGCTGCTCCATCAGCAGCTCCTGTGGATGTCAGAGTTCAGCTCTCCCAGGCACCAGAAAAAGGGATTATTTCCACCACACATAAAAAGATTGCAGAGTTTGGCATCTGCTTTGAGGTTCCCGCTGCCAGGCTTAGTAAAGAGGCTCAGGAGTGCTCAAACCAGTGAAATAAATCTGCTGCACCTCTTATCAAAAATAATGGATAGTAGGCTTCAAAGGAAGAGGAAGAGTCTTTGTTTTGTAGCCTACTTAAGTGTCCAGCCTGATCCTCACCCTTTGCACTGGTGTAAGAGTCAGTGTGGAAAACAAACAGAGCTGATATGTCTAGGAATAGCCTCCTTGAGTGGGTGGAACACCTCAGGTGCTGGGAAGGATCTTCAAGGAGGGAAGAAAGGCTGTCTCCACCTGGCATGCTGCTGGGGCTGGCCAGGATTGCACGCACTGCCCGAGGGGGATTTTTATGGAGCAATCATGGTCATTAGCAAGCACGAGTTTTTCCACGTACCAAACATTGTCGAGGGCAGTAACTCAGCCCCGTGCTTGTTATTGTAGTGAGTGTTGGGCAGGAGTGTCCTGGGAATTTGTCGCATCCCGAGTGGGGGGAGCCCATCAAAGTGTCCTCGGGTTGCTGATGTTGGCTTGCCACCCTGAAACAAAGGGCTGATGAAATAGTGTTAGCCAAGCTGGTCGCTAATGAGGGCAAAAGAACATCTGGAGTCAGGTTTTGTTTATAGCTCTTTGTTTTGTCATTGTTAGGGAGACAGAAGAGGAAGTGTCACTCATAGTATAAATCACGACATCCAAACAAAGGGCTGACATCTGGGTGTGATTTTGGATTTCATGTCCTTGGAATCTCCTGAGGTTTAAAGCCCAAAATTTTAGTCTAAGATGTTGGCAATCCACCCTGTGTTCAAAAGATTAATGTCACTTCAGGACAGGGACAAAGAGGAAGTCTAGGACTCCAGACCAGAGCTGGCATGTGCTGAGACCTGAAAATGCTTGCTTCAACTCTGGGAGCCAGGCCCAGCTTGGAATAACTTGGAATAACCCAGTACCTGGGTCCATGGTCGGCTGTGGATTTTGAGGGGAACAAACAGGGCAAGCACAAAGTAAATCCTCCTGTGATAAAGTTTTGTGTGGTTTAGAGACTTGTCAGCCAGAGGCTGCATCTCCATCATCATGTTTAATAGCCACCGATGGACCTGTCCATGAATTTGTTTAATTGACTTTTGACTCTCTTGAGGTGTTTGGCACCCACAACATCCTGGGGCGATGAGTTCCACAATGCAATTACATCTTGTGGGGAGGGGAAAAAAAACAAAACCCTTCCCTTTGTTTGTTTAAACCTACTATATGATAATTTATTTAGTATCCATTAATTCTAGTGCTGTGAGTAATCCTGAACAGCAGCTACTCGTTATTTTCTGTGGGTTCCTCCTGGTTTTGTGGACTGTCATGGGCATATTCCCTCCATAGCCTGTTTTCCACTGTGGGAGTTGCTGTGAGTTTAGACAAAAGCCCTTCCCATTTCTGCTCCTTTCTGTGGCCAGGAGAGGTGTTCCCTGTGCCCTTTTACCTCTCTAAATCCCTGTTATGATGATGAGGAAGGCCACTGTGCAGCTGGGCAGACCTAGCAATCATAAGGCAGCATGACAGAAGAAATTTATTTTATCCTTTCCACGTTTCCCAACAGTTCCTATCAGGTGCTAAACCTTCCTGATTGCTCCTCTGGCAATGATGTGACATTTATTTGTGACCTTTGCCACAGAACTCCTTAATACACCCCTGACAGTGATGGTTACTGTGGAGCTGTAATGTGCAGGTAGAGCACAGCAAGCTTTTCTCCTCTCTCTCCATTTTTTAACACTGAAATTTTTCTGCTTTCTTGTCCAGCCACTGAGTCCTGAGTGACTTTTGGTTTTCTCTCAGTTGACTTGAAGCTTTGAACTCTCTTGAATCATTCAATTTGTCCCTTTGCTAATTGCCTTTTCATAGTCATTTACAAAAAGCTGAGCTGCAGAGATGCCTGTCAGGTCTCACCTCCACTGGGAGAGCTGACCTCTTATTACTGCTTCCATTTTTAACCATTTTTAACTCAAAGAAACTCTTCCTTCACATGACACCTTACTTTCTTGTAACCGGTTCATTAGAAAGAGAAGTTCATGGTGTCAAGCAGTGCCCACCTACCCACACTTCAGAGGACTCAGATGGGTGATGAGGCAGGGCTTGTCTCCCAGAAACCTGTGATGAGTCTTTCCCCAGTGTGCCACTCCTCTCTGTGTGCTTTGTTACTCTGTTTTTATGAGCTTTCCTCCCTTTCCCCCAAAGTGCACTATGGAGCCTGAGCTGGGTGATTGCACATTTGAGCACCTTCAGTGTTGCTGAGAGGGGGATTTAATCCCTGACTGTGGCTCTGTGTTATCAGGATTTATCAGCTTATTGTGAATAAGTTAATTTAGCTTTTCTACTCTGCTGTTATCTTCCTTGGAGGCTCCCTTAGCCCTGTGATCAAGGACTCTTCAATGTGTTTTGTTATTACTGCTGTGGCTTGGAAAATTCTTCTCAGTCTTTGGAGTATTTTGGCACGGTTGCAACTTTAGATTTTAGTCTTGGTTTTTACATTTTTGCTATTTGGACAGTGCTTCTCCTTAGTCTCATTTTACTGTTAATTGTCTCACTTAAAGCACACTAGCATTTATTCTGATTTTTTTTTCCCTAAAGCAATACATGTTTACTCTAATGACTTCTTCAAATGGTCTTCCCACCTCCTGGGTGTGTTTTCCTTAAGGGCTTTTCCTTTTTAATTTTCTTTGAACAAGTGCCTGTGTGTTTAGGCAGAACCCTCTTCAAGCTAAGTCACAGTAGCAGGTTTTCAAGGCTGCCCTCAAGATTTGTCAGTTTTAAGGTGCAAAGAGCCCTTGGCCATACACTTGAAATCAAATCCGCTGGTTCCTGGGTGCTGCTCAGGATGTGCTGGAGAGGCTCTTGTGTCAGAGGTCATAAATTACTGCTGGAGGGAGCAGTAACTTTCCATTTTCAATGTAAACATGTTCCCTCCTGTCAGTGATCCCATCTGTACAGGGACATCTCCTGTTTGTGTTTGTCTCTGCTTATATCCATCACAGCCTCCCTCATCTCCCTGAAGGTTTTGCTGTTGTTGGCCTGTTCTGGGTGGGTGGAGGACTGAATAACTCCAACACTATAATGTCTGGGCATGGGACTGCAATCCTAACAGCACCAACTACTTGTTGATACAGTTATCTTGGTTGAGCTCTTTGAGTTCTCAGCTCCTTTGATGCTCAGCTCCTCCACCTGCACAGCCCACTCTCATTCCTGTTTGGTTTGTACCCACTCATTACCATGTTCTGCTGCTTATCTTGCCCCCACCAGGTTTCCAAGGTGCTGGTTATGTTAATAGCCCCATCTGAAACCAGGGCACTGCTGTTCACTCCCCTGCCCTTTTGGACTTGCCAGGGTAGAAATGCACACCTGGTGTCCTGTGCTGTTCCCTCTCTGCAGCCCTGACAGGGCTGTCAGCTGGGCCTGCTGTTTTCCCCTGACTGTTTTTGGCTTCTCTCCTATCCTTTTCTTCAAGGATACTAAATTTTCATGACTTCTCCACTGGAGACTGCATTTTCCCAAGCCACATGACTTGTCAAATAGCTGGCTTTCCCACAATATTTAATTTGAAAGACTTTATGTGCCAGTAGCCTTGTTCTGTTTTCATTTGGATTTAATATTTGTATCTTTACTGCGCAAGTCCTACCTATTCAAGCCTGTCCTCAGGGTACTACACTCTACACCTTGGGGTGACCCTGGATTTCATTAAATGTCACTTGGGGAAGCATTTCTGAGCCTCTTATTGAGTTGGCCCTGGCCTGAAGCTGAATCTTCCCTTCAAGATTGTTCTCTCCATCCTGCTTTGGTGGTGACCTGTATAGACCTCTCCAGGTTGTTCCCCAGCTCAGAGAAGTGAGAGATCAGCTCATCAGCATTCAGCACACAACTGATGTTTTGGTCCTCAGTTGTCCGTCCCCATTGCACTGAGTAGGATGTTTGGAGAAGTCCTTTGGATGCCCACTAAATGTGGAAAGTTTGAGTAAATTATTCCCTTGGACAGCGCCATAATCATGTGTAAATACTTAGACTTGTTTCTTCTTATACGATTTTTGCACCTTTTCAAGGCTGTTGCATTTTGAGGGGTCCCACAAATCTCTAACAAGAAACTGCAGGGGTGTCTTCATCCCTGAGCAGGACTTCACCTGTTTGTCCTATTGCCCAGTGCAAGGTGAATTCATGTCCTGTTACTTAGGGATTCAAAATCCTCTTCATTACTTTCTTAACACAAATTCATGATCCCTTGTGTAGAATGTGCTGTCATTTCTGGGTAATTCCACTAAATCACACAGTCTAAGCATCCCACACATAGCTGAAACATTGCCCCATGGAATGAAAATGTTTATTTTTTGTGTGTGTTTGGGATATTGCAGTGATTTGCAGTTGCTGTTGCAGTGATTTGCATCATTTAAGTGAGGTATTTTGGGTTTATGTGAAATGTGGAATATAGAAAATCTCAAGAATGAAGAAAAGCATCTTATTTTGCCTGAAAAATAATTTAACTCCCCTCAAGTCTTTGGGTTTTTCTGGTATATTTTTTTTTCTGGAACTGATAATGATCAGAAAGTGAATCTTAGCACCACTATAACCATGGTGCAGTGTATACATGTTTGCTTACGAGAAATTATTAGAACAGAGGTTGCCCAGGCTTTTTAGTGAGTATGAGAGACATATTGTTTGTTTGTTATTCATTAAATCTCCAGCCTGAAGATATGCTAATTATCTTGGATGTCAGTCCAATCTGCAAGAGGGCATCTTCAAAAGCATGTGAGAAAAGGGCACATGCATATGGTAATTTTTGGTTCATTATTTGATGCAATACCTTGAAAACAAATAATAAATTCCATTTAACTCCTTGCTTTTGTAAACCTGGTGATGGGCATAGCACTTAGTGGGGGGTTTAAAGCTGCAGAGGATTCTTTAGAATTAGTTCTTGTTTTGCTCAGAGCAGTGATTTTTTTTTTTCCCTTTTTGAACCTCCTCTTTCAGCTTGTTGATTTCTTTGGTGCTGCCCAAGGAAGCTGCAGCTCCTTAAAGGATAACCAAACCAAAACCCAACCAAACTTCAGTAACTGTATTATTACACAGCTCATGGAAACTGCTTTTCTTTGTCGCTGCTCACCAACCATGGAACTGCTGTCCAGGCATTCCCAGACTCAGTTTTGGAGCAGAAAGCCACTGGATAAAATGGTCTTGGCACAACACTCAGGCTAGACTGAAAATCTGTGGGTGTCTTGGGGTGCCCTGGGCAGACCCAGGCACCGTTAAATGGTCACCCCTTGTTTCCAGCCTGGCATCACCTCTGGATCCTGTTATTCCTCTGCCAGATGGAGGAGCCCATTAGCTGTGATAGGCCAATCAAACAGCTCTAATTGATCTAGTGATGTGGTTACTGGTGATGACAAGGAGATGAACTTGATGACCCAGGAGGTCCTTTCCACTTTTGTGCTCTGTGGAGGCTAATGCCAGAGTGATTCACAGATATTTCTGTCCTGCATCTTTGGAACCAGGCTCCATGGGCATCTCCAGCTGGGCTTGGCAAGGCTAAGTGTGTTCCCTAAAATCAGCACTCCAGCCAACAGCACATGGACCAAACATGTCCATGATGAATACAAGACAAAAATAGCATTTGGGCCCTGATTGTTGTTTGCTGTGTCTAATCCTGAGCCAGTGACAGGAGGACAGACCTGGACAGGCAATAACTCAGCCAAGGATGAACCTCTGCACTGTAGGTAGGACAGGCAGCAGCAGGGATTAAGTGAATGTGCAACAGGTTTAGAAAAGAAAAGGGCTCTGCAAGGACAGGAGACCTACCTTGCTACAAGCAAGGACTGGAAGAAGTGAGGTGAAATTCCTGCTCCCCATCCCCAGGACTGTCTGTCACTAGATCAGTGCTGCAAAGAGGAGGTCTTTATTTTTTTTTAATTTTTTTTATTTTGTTCATGCTGTATGTGGAGTGTGCTCCCATTTGTACAGATGTGCTCCTGTGCAACAGCTGGTGTATGGCATCCTCAGCTCCCTAAAAAGCTACAAATACAAGCTTTATGCAAATTTCCTCAATCCTATTCAGAAGGCTCTGTTCCTGCAGCTGAAATGTTGCATTATGGCTTTATTTTCAGTTGGGAAACAAAGGCTAAATGCAAACCCATCCCTGGAAGGGACCACAGACTGGCAGATTGCAATGGTCCACCGGGAAAAACTATTTTGTGGTTCTTGTAGCATTATGGACAAACACCTGGAACATGTTCAGCCAAAATATTAGATGCTTTGGGACAAATTGATCAAAAGGAGCTGAGCACCCCTGCTGCCTATTTGAAATTTTATTGTTTTGACCAGTCTGCCAGGCACTACCTGCTGATGAAAAGAGCTGGACCATGATCTAGATGTTCCTTAAAAAAATTGAAATAGCACCAATTCAGGTCTTTCTTTGTTTCAGCTCTAGGATGCTGTTACCTGCCATGTGCCACTCCTGGTAGCCAATTTCCAAACCGCTCAGTGCTGGTGGACATGTTGATTCCCACTGGTCATCAATTACTTTTAGCTGATCTCCACCATTATCCTGGTGATTCAGCTGCAATGGGCAATGGGATGTGTATTGGGTTGGATATGGGTGCTCAGGCTGCTGTGCTGTGGGAAATAGTTTTTAAATGGAAGCAAAAAGCCCCAGGTAGGTAAATGTACCAAGGTAACCCCTGGGACTTCCCAGGGTGAGCACATTCCTGCTGCAGGGATGAGCTCTGTGTCACAAGTGTCACGTTTGTATGTAGGGGGAGCTGTCCTGGCTGGAATCTGTCATGGTGTCCTTGTGCTGCTTCCAGAAAGGGCCTGGCAAGCATTCCCTCGTGAGCACAGGGATTATTAGCTCAGTAGTGAGTGTACCAGCTGAAAATCAGTACAAACCTGCAGGGGCTGGGTGCCTGCAGACACGTCCTCTGGGGTGTTTGACTGCAGCACAGGGGGGGCAGATTCCAGGTTCATGTTTGCATGAAATTTGGCTTTTGGTGAGTGAGGACTGAATGGAGATGCTTTAAGTGCATTAGACCTCAAGTGACTCCCCAAAATACTGATGCATTTCTGGTGATTTCTCTCTGCAGCATCAAGGGCTATGCCATTATCTTTGATAAGGCTGAACTGCTCCTTCAGCAGCCAGAGTGATGCTATTGAATGTCCTGATGCTGTTTGGAAAAATGCCTCCCATCCACAAAAAAGTGTGTTTAAAGCTTTTTACATCTTGTGTATAAAAGGAACAACTGTCCTCTTTCCCAGGTACTGCTGCATCACCAGTACGCTGGAGAAACGTTGCACAGTGACTGAAAAGTGATAATTTTGGGTGCCTTTAACAGATTCTGCAGCTTTCAAATTAAAAATAGGGTGTTTGGATCAAATGCAGATATTTATTAGTTCTATGGTCTCCCCTAAATTTGGGGGGTATGGAAGGAGACACAGGTCATCATAGAATGGTTTGGAATGGAAAGGACCTTGAATAGAATCCAGTTCCACCCCCTGCCATGGGCAGGGACCCTTGCCACTATCCCAGGTTGCTCCAAGCCCCTTCAAACCCGGCCTTGGACACTTCCAGGGGGCAGCCACAGCTGCTCTGGGCAACTTGTGCCAGGGCCTTGCCACTCTTATAGCGAAGTTTCTTTCTAATATCTGACCCAAACCTATTTTCTTTCAGTGTAAAGCCATTCTTCCTTTGTCCTATCACTGCACTGTCCTAAGCCATTGTAAAAAGTCTCTCTCCAGTTTTCTTCTAGTCCTTCTTTAGGTACTGGAACATGTAATCTATGGAAAATCTATACTTGTCACACAATCTCATTCAACTTTCAGTTGCTGTTGCTTTTTTTTTTTTTTCCTGTGAGAAAAGTTGATAGTTTTCTTTGGAAACTCTCCCTTTTGGCTGGCAGCTCCAGTCACAATCCATGGCAGCAGATGCCTCAAGTAATGACACTGTGGTTTTCTACTGTGTCCTGAAACGCCTCATTCTCAGTTACCTTCTACAGGGCAAGGGAATTTGGGATCTCATCTTGCTGTGGGCTCTCCTGGAGGAGCAGCTGGAGCTTTGGGGGATCCCATGGGTGGCTCAGGGCCCCAGACACGGGGCTGGCTGTGGCATGGGGCAGAGATCAGAGTTTCACAGAGCAATTAGGAGAATGGGGCGGGGTGATACTTCAATCTGAGAGCAACCACCACCCACACGGGGCATGTTTTTGGCCTCCTGCTGTCACTGCAGCCATGGGTGCTGGCACTTAGGCCGCCACACCCCTCGGCCAATTCTGGCACTATGGAGCCTTTGCTTCTGATAAAACATAAATAATAATTTTGCAGAGGGGAAAAAACACTGTGTTCTTGTGGCTTGCTGTTCAGGTGGGGTGGGTGGGAGTGAGGGTTGTTGGGGGCATGGAAGGGCTCAGCTCTCACTGAGGGGGGCAGGTGGTTGGTACCACTCACTGGAGCAGCGCTCAGGGGGTCCAGTGGCTGCACAGGATGGGGCAGAGCTACACAAGTGCAATCCTCAGTGCTCTCCCCTCACTGTCCACAGGAAAATGATCTCAGGACAGATTTTTCTTCCTCTGTTGAAATTCTGCTGTTTCAGTAGCCTAGTGACAGTCATTGTCTTTCATTTCCATGTGTGAGTTGAATCCAGAGTCAGAAAAATTTCTGCTTTGTTCCCAAACAATAGGGCTGTGTTGTTTTGCATGATGGCTCCGGCTTTTCAGCCGGTGTGCTGGGCTGTGCTCTTTGCTGTGGTCCCGCCTGATGCTCAGAGGCTGGAGAATACCCACAGTGAATCCTGGCAGTTGTGCAATGCTCCACACGGAGTAAAACTCCTTTCTAACCCCTGCAGGCGATCAGTTTACACCCTGAATGATGAGATTTTGATTACCCTTATCTAAGCTACAAATACTGAAAGGGAGGTGAAGTCAGCTGGCTCTGGGAAGGATCTATCCCAGCACAGATCTTGGTGGCCTTGGAGGCTCCAAGTGCTGGGCAGCTCCAGGGGATGTCGTGGTGCTTTGCCATGGGAAGTCCTTTCAGTGTGCAGATGTTACTTGCTGAGGCCTTGTAGATCAAACCCCAGCTCCTGCCATCCCCAGCCTCCAATTTTCAATGAGCAAAACCCGCCCAGGAGAGTGTTGACAGCAGGAATGGCAGCTGCTTCCTCAGAGTCGGCAGGGAGAGCCTGTTGCCTCAATGCTGGATCTCCCTCTGAATGCAGAGACCAGTTCCAGCATCTCCAGCCCCACATGGCAGCAGTTGCAGCTTGGGGAGCAGCTCTGCTCTCCCAGCAAGAGCAGTTTCCCAGGGCAGCTTTATTCTTCTGTGAACAAAAGCTGTTGAGCTGCAGGGAAGCTCCTGGCTGGAAGGTGGGTCCTTTCCACAGCCAGGCTGAGACTGAGGGGTGGAATGAGACTGGGTTGTGTGCTGAACACTCGGATGCATCTCTCCTCTGGGTTCCTCTGTCTTCTATTTCTCATCTGGAAGAAAAAGTACATTAAAAAAAATTCAATCCAGCTTTAAGCCAGAGCTGCTTGTACTCCTCAGCCTGATTGGAGGGAAGGAGAACTGATAAGTTAATCAGTTTTCAAGGTCAGGAGAGATCAATAGGACCAGTCAGTCTGGTGTGCTGTGCAAATCAGATCCCAGACACAGCAGTGGTTCCTGGAGCAGGCCTGCCTGGGGGATAGCAGAGTTGTTTTTCCTTGTGGGAGGATCTCTTGCACTGCAGGGATGAGCTCCAGTATAAGACCAGGGATGAATAGACTGAATTAGGTGTGACCCAGAGGATAATGCAGCATTCTGCATCTTAATGTATCCATCTGTGAAATGCAAATAATAATAGGGGAACCCTGCAGGGATTCATTAGTCCTTTGAAGATGGCATGTGTTACACGCTATTATTGTGATCTTCTGAAGTTGGCCTCATCCCTGCCTTTTGGACCTACACCTCTCACTGTTGCTCACTTCCTGATTCATTTCCCCCTCCTCCCTGGCACTGTCAAGCCAAATCAGCAGTGGCAAAGGGCTGTCCAGGCCAGTCAGCCACATGTCATGGTGGCTCATGGCCTGGGAAGGGTTGCAAAGATGATTCTCATGCTCTGGCTCCAGCACAGGGGGCTGGAAGTTGCTGCCATGGCATTGCAGGTGTGACAAGGACACCCAGGAGCTTTCTGTGCTGGAGGATGTTCAAGGGGTATGTGCTCAGTCCATAACCCCAGATGACTTCTGTGACTTTCAGATGAGAGTTAAAAAGGTGGATTTGGGTGGGAAGGGAAGCCTGGTAACAGGGAGGGGTGTGACCCATGAGACGCTGGCTCCAGAGGAGGTTGCAGCAGATGGGATTTAGGGGAAATTCTTAAATGCTCTCAGTGCACAGAGATTTGCAAAGCAATTATTCCAAATTAAGCTTATCTAGTTTGTCTTCTTCTGGTAGAGTAAGTTTGCTTGACACAGATATTTTTTTAGTGGTTTTTTTTTATTCTTCAGTGAGGACTTGCTGTGCTCTGGGTGTGTTTCTGGAATGCATTTTACTGAGGCTTGGTGGATGCATAACATTCACTGTGCACTTGACTCAGAAGTGGATGAAATCAGGATTTGGCCTCCAGTAATTCCCCCTCGTTGGTGAGCAGCCAGAGTAGGAGTGCTCCAGGATGAAGGGAGTTAACCTGCAGCATTTTCAGGGATGCAGCCAGCAACTGTGACCTGCCAGCAGCTGGGCTGCACACCCCACACCATGCTGGGAGCCCAGCAGCCTCTGGGGAAAGACTTTTTACTGCATCAGACTGATGGAGCTCTGCTTTGGGCTCAGGAAACTTTCCTGGCTGAAGGGAAGGGACTGTGGTGGCCTTGGGTACCTGCAGTGTCAGTGGGATTGCCCAGAAATTCAAACTCACTTCCATCAGCTTGGGGTTCATTGGCTTCTTGGCTGATCAGCGCCTGGACTTTGGTCTTGGAAGGGCCAGAAAAGCTTTGTCCAGCATCATAAATCTTGTTGTTGCGTGGGATGTGTGGTGAGGAACCTCCTAAGCTCTGCTGGGATGGGTGAGACTTGTAGCTCCTCTTGCAGCAGAGTCTGGCCCAGGGTGGGTGCATCAATGAGTGCCTTGGACAGGAAATCACCCTGTGTCTCTGAAATCCCTCTTTTTGGAATGCCTCACTCTGGAGGTATAAGAGGGTAGGTTTGGGTTGGGTATTAGGAAGAAAGTCTTTGTAAGGGTGGTGAGGCCCTGGCAGAGGTTGCCCAGAGGAGCTGTGGTTGCCCCTGAATCCCTGGAACAGGCTGGAAGGGGCTTGGAGCAGCCTGGTCTGGTGGGTGGTGTCCCAGCCCATGGCAGGGGATTGGAATGAGATGATCTTTAAGGTCCCTTCCAACCCAAACCATTCTGGGGTTCTATGAACTCATGAAACTGCTGAAGTTGAGAGCTCTGGATTCAGCTTTGGCTATGAAGCAAAGCAGCCTTTAGTCTGTGCTTGCTTTGTTAAATATGCCAAACAACTCTGTCTCTTCCCTCTTCTCCCTGAGGATCTCTGGGTTGGAGAGGGACACAGTGGTCAGCTGGAAAAGAAAGAAGTTTGAATATTTTATAGAAATTAGGTGTTGAGCAGTGGTGCTAATGGGGTTCCTCAGAAGAAGAAGAGAGGATGGGAGGTAAAAATTGCATCAATCAGGACAGAAAAGTACATCTATGGTGGGAATAGAGGCATGTCTGTAGTTTTATGAGGACAAATGGTGCTGTGGAAGAGACTGGCATTGCTGCCAGGGAAAAAGAGGGTAAAACATTGGCTGCAGATCCTCATCAGGGCTTTTTGTCCCACTGTGTGGTGGCTTTGGAGGCCTGACCCAAAACACTGCCTTGCTCTGGGGTGAGAATGGGACAGCTCATGTCCTCAAGCATTTAGGGCAACTTCAGAGCTGCTTGGGCTGGGGGCTGGCATTCAAACAGCGAAGAGCTACCAAAGCACAGATGGTTTAACAAAACCCACAAACCTAACCAAAAAAATCCCCAAGCAAACCCTCCCTCCGCTGCCTTAAAAAGAAATCCCAAACCAAAACAACCTGAAAAACCCCAAACCAAACAGCACCCCCAGCATCACCAGCCCAGCCAATTAATGCTGCCAGGAAGCTTTTCCCTGGTAAAAATATCCCTAAGTGATGCTAAACCCAATAGGAAGGAGGTACTGCCTGCAAAACAGTGCCATGTCACTAATGGGAAGAAAAACAACTTCCTGAGTGGACATGGCATCTCAATTATTTTTCTCTGTCTGTGGATATATTTTTGTGCAGGCACAGGTTGTGAGGGAAAGAAATATGGGAACATCAAAAAAGGGGAGAATGGCTGTAGGAAAAGTGTGATGTTCGTCACTAATTAGGGTATAAATCATTTGGCTGCTTATTGGACTCCCTTCCCATTCTCCTTGGGGCCCTGGAGAGGGAAGAGGTGAATGCCCACTGTGGCTGTGTCCTGCCTGCCATAGTGCTGGCCCAGCTTGCTGGCTGCAGGGTATTGTTTTTTGGGTTTTCAGCTGCCTAGGGGTTCCCTACATTTCATGTTATGCTTCTATTTTCTCCTGCATTTTCCTAGTTACTCCTTCATGATTATTTTTATCCTGATTCCTGTTTTCATAGCAGAATGTGGTGAAAAATAGACCCAGTGAGAGCTGTCCTACCAGGCACAGCATCATTATATGCTGTTTACTTTTCCAAATTTTTTAACTGAGACATGAACAAAAGAAACCTTTGCAATATCACTTCTTGCCCTCACCTGCTTTTCTCAGTGGCATTTTGCACTCTGGCTGTTTGGCATATATTTGTAAATTAATATTAGCTAGGAGCTGTGCTAAAAATATATTAATAAAGCATCAGGATCATCTCTCTTCCAGATCCAATCCTATGGGATATAAATTCCTATGGAAATTAATGGGCTGTCTGGATTCCAGTGCAGGATTGAGACTTCATGGTGTAGATGGATCAATACGGTGTAAATCGATCAATACAGGCAATCAAGGGAGTCAGGCAAGGTTTATGCTTAATACACTCCTGCTGTCATCCCTCATTGTGCCCAGGTTTGTGTAACACAAATAATCCTGCAAACCATGAGGCATTGCTTGGTCCTCTCCTTCCCTTCACATTTCACTCCATTACTGGGTTTTTTTAGGAGGTTGTTGTTGTGCAGTAGTAATTAGGCTGAGAATCCTTTTTATTTTTTTCCACTCTTGAGTTTTGTTACTGAGTGTGGATCTGGTTTTGGTATCAAGGTGGGTTTGGGCCATTCTGGGCTTCTCCCACATGTTGGTGTGGGTGTGATTGGTGGACAGGGGGCTGCATGGTGGGAATATGGGAGAGGGGGGTGGTCACAAGGCCGGTGTGGGGTCAGGACCTGTCTCTCCTTTTCCTTGTCACTCTGCACTGCCAGGCTGGGAGCTGCTCTTACCTGGCCAGTCTGACCTGATCTGGCACCCACTCTGCTTCCTTCAGGAACAGGGCAGTCAGCCAGCTGTCTTAAATCAGGGAATTGTTTCATTTCTCTGTCAGAATGGAACTTTTGGAGGAAAAGAAAATTTTAAGAACAAAACCCTTTTCAAAAATGCGCTTCCCGTTCCCAAACCCTCCCACCTCACGGCTGACTCATGGGCAGACGCCTCAGGAACAAATAGCATCTTTTGTTTTTTGTCCTTCAGATAGATTTCCAAGCTCTAACCACTTTTAAACTACCATACACTTTATTTTTCTTTTTGATTTTTCTCTTCAAGGATTTATTGACACATGCTCTGTCAGCTTAGTTTTCCTCTCTTCCTGTTGGCCTTCCCTCCAATTCCACGCCCAAATACGCATACAGGAATTATCTCATGATTCAGGACAATACACAGCTCTTCAGATCTGCCATGAACCATCTGCATGGCCTTGGGCACTTTGCTACTGTATTGCAAACTCTCCACTGTGAACCTGCACATGATTTCAGTTAGAGTCCAAGAGAAATGTTGGGGTGACCACACTCCAAATGAGGGCTGTGCTGGCTTGGCTTTGGCTCCAGTTGTGAACACAAGCAACTGCTCTGATCTGAGAAATGTGTGGCAGCAGTTTATTACAAGGATTTATACTGAGCTCTGCTGGCCTGTCTGGCCAGGCACATATGTCATGCAGAAGTATGTTTTCCTCCTCAGATGGTGCTGATCTGCCTCTCTGCACAGCCACAGCCTGTGCTCGAGCCCCTCATTGCTCTGCTTTGCTTGACTGACTCATTTATCCACCCCTTTCAAACCTTGCAAATGACTTTTCTCTCCAAATTCTTCTCTTTTCACTGGAGACAAGGCACACAGCTTCTTCCCACGTAAATCACATTCCAAAACTTTGATGTCATCTTTATTTTCCTCTCTCGGGACTCCTGAGAAACCTTGCACAGGATGATTACTTTCATCTTATCTCTTCTTTGGGAAAGCCCAGAGCAGGGCTGCTTTGCTGGACCCTTTAGCATCAATAACAACACACCTCAAAGAGCAGCATCTGTAATGGTCTGCCAGTCCCACCTGGGCTGAAGAATGGTTTTCACTAATAACACTGCCTCTTTATTTTTTTTTCCTGAAGACAACAGAAAGAAACTGAGAAAAGATGAGGATTTGGCAGTATGGTTTTATCATTAACACAGCTGCTATGAGAACTGTAGCATCAAACCCAAAGAATTTCAACCAAGCCTCAATCTTGATGCTTTTCAATGTTTCCTGAATGTTTACTTTTCAGGTTCATACTGAGGTGCTTTAATAAAAGTAGACTGACTTCCAGAGGTTTGAGTGACCTGGCCTTCCTGTTGTCTCTTCTGCAGCCAAGTTATTAAAATCATTTCAGCTATTTGGTTGAGATATGAAAGGGTGTTTGTGGTGTGGTGGCTGGAGTCCCACTGTCTTATGACCCACCCTGAGGATGGCAAGAATCCCTCTGGCTGTGTGGGGGATCTAAAGTGATCTATTTATAATTTTCTTACCTTGACAAAATGCAGGGAGTGACTCAAATATGTCCCATCCTTATGGAAATTAATTGTGTTAATGGGATCATTAGAATTTAGAGTAGTGTCAAACTGGTTTTTTCAGCTAATGATGGTTCTTGGGAAGGTTATGTCATAAGGAAGGCGGAGAACCTGGTCACCTATATATACGTGATCAGCCCTGAGCCCTTTCTTTGGGTTTCATTGAGCAATGCTCTAGTAGAGTCAACGTAGGCAAACAGCTGCCAGCACCCTCACCATGAAAATAGGAGGTGCCTCGGTGGTCCTTGCTCTGGCATTTTTCTGCTTCTTCTCAGGTCAGTAATTTGTGATGTTCTCTGTGCTGGAATCTGGGACTGGCAGAGGACACAGCCTGGGAGTTACCATAAAGACAGAGAGAGGATTAGAGAGCCCTTGCTTTGTAAAAAGCCTGGTGGTATAGCAGAAGACCACAATTTTTTTGTTGTTGTTGTTCTGCATGTATTGGTTTGATATAACATGTCTTGTTAACTACTCTTTCTTTTTCATGTAGAAATAGTGAAGTAGTATTGGTAGATGAAAGCATCTATTTTTAGTAGAATTAACAGTTTAAGAAGAAAACAAAAAAGCCAAACCCCCATTTATCTAAGTGGAAGAATACCAATTTCCAACCAGGCTGAATTCTTCTGTAAAAAGCCCAACTTTGAACAAAAATGTAATACAATTTTTTGTAAATTCAGAAAAATGGTAATGTCTTGTCAACACTTGCTAAGGAAGGCATTTTCACATGGCTGCAGTAATTTGGCTACAATAGATAGACTTCAGCAGGAGTTAGGTTTGAAGCAATGGTCTTTGAATTTCCTGCCAGTTTCTATTGAAAAAGTGCTAATGTAAGATTTCTTCACAGTTCCTTGCAATGCCACTGATGATGCAAAGGAGGATGAAACATAATATACCAGCTTTAAGTGGCTTAGTAAAAAGAAATAGGTATCAGCTGCTCACCTGCTGACTCATTATTAATTTGATAATTTGTGTGAAGTACTGCAAATGGAATGGGCCTTGAAAAGGAATTTGTCATTTTGGACAAACAACAATGGCCTGATAGTTCTGATATCCCAATTTTAAGGAATGGTGAAGAATGCCAAAAATGTTTGTGTGGGTTTGATGCAGCTACCCAGGCAGGGGTGTAGAATAATGGATAAACAGTTACTGGGCCATCCTTGGAACTTGGATTTCAAGCCTGAGAAAAGTAATGCAGTAAAGAGGGGCACAAAGACACTAAAAAAAATGGATGTGATTTTTGCATTTGAATGACAAAAAGTGCAATGTTCCAGAAAGGACTGGGCATTAGAGAATTTCTATCAGTGTGAAATAATGCATTGGATTAGCTTTTATCAAGAGGTATTTGGATGGATTAGGAAGCTGCATCAAGTATTTTAATTAAATGCTTTTGCTTTAAAATTTCCCTTCAAAGATTTTTGTATGGTTTCATTGTTGGTTTTTCTGTCACAGATGTTGCCAGTCAAGCTTCGATTAAGGCGAGTCCAACCTTTTCTATTCTGCTTCTCCCTTTGTTTTGCCAACTTACAGTGCTTTAATGCATGCTTTCAGCAAAGTCCATTTAGATGCACTATACTTAGATATTATAAAGCTTTTTCAGTGGTGGAAAAAGCAGTGAATCTCTCCATATTTAGAGACAACACTTAGGTAATATGGCAATGGCTCCAGCTGACAGTGTGTGTTTGGTGCATGATGATGAGAACATATCCAAACAGCTCTGGGCTGGAAATCTCATGAAATGATGTTAGAAATGGCATGAATTATATTTTTAATGATATTTTAGAATGTAGCTTCTGATCCAGCAGAAACCCCTGCTTCTGATAATTCCTGAGTTTCATAATTAAAAGAATTAAGGCAAGTCCTTTGAGTCTCAGAAAATAATTTGATTCAATGACTTAGAAGTCAGTTCCATTCATGTTTTAATCAAGCAAGCTTGTCTCCTTGGTAAAGATCCTTTTGGGAAACACAGTAGCCAAAAATAACTAAACGGTTCATTGCTTCTCCCTGGTCTGCATCTCAGTTACCCAGCAGAAGATGCAATGGGCTGCTGCAACATTGCACAATATTACTGCTCTGCTTCCTGAGAGGGTTGTGCTTTTCTGTGCTTGTCTTGCATGTGAATCACTCTTCAGTCACTCTGGCCCGTTCATTCCTCTTGCATCCCTCTGGCACTTCCAGGATTGTATTTTCTGCTCTTGGCTAACGTTATAACATGCAGTCCTCTGCTGTAGCGGGCAGCAATTTGCAGCTGTATGTAAATTAAACTTGTTCCTTAAATATATATTTCTTTCCCCGTGATTAATGGTTCTTGCAATGAGTTTTGAACTTTCTCGTTGTCTTTTCTGCCTCGGGAGCCATGAGCAGGGCTCAGGGTGCAGCCTGTGCCACGTGTGGTGTGTGGCCAGGGATGGGCAGGAGGAGCGTGGTTTGTGTGAGCAAACTGGTGCTGCTGAGAGCCTGCAGCACACCCAAAAAAGATTCAGTGCGAACAAACAGTTCTCAGGATCTTGCTGGGAGCCTCCACTGATTGCCCTCCTCTGTGCTTTTCAGAATGAATGCAGGAATATTTGGTCGCTCCTGCGCAGCGGGAAGTATTCCTGTCCCATCACCAGGGAGCCCTTCAGCAGCCCAAATAAAAAAGGAGACCTCAACAAGTGCATGATGTGCCAAAGGCTGCTGTGAGTATCAGCTGCCTGCTGGCTCCAGGGGCAGCCCTGCCCACCCAGCATGTCCTCTCCTCCTGTAGCAGGGAGCCAACTCTCTGGAGGCTCTGTGCTATAAAGTGATTGTCCCTGGCCAGCCAGACCAGTTTGTAGCGCTTCAGCAAACCTGTGAACCCAGTAACTCTTCCCAGCTCATCACATGATGGGGACTCACCACAGCACGTGAGGAACAAATGCAGAGTGAAAACTTACACAGATTAATCTCTTTCCATAGATGGTGTTTCTTAGGATGGGGAGAACTGGCTATCAGGCAGGGAGAAAGGGTGGCACAGTGACCCCGGAGCAGGTGTTGAACACCCTGGACTGTATCAGGGAGCTGAGCCCTGCTGCTGGTCTGTGCTGCTGCCTTGTGCAATGGGGAGGTGGGGTTGGCTGGGCTGGCCTTTAATCACCCCCTGCTTTGGCTTTGTGTCCAAGCACTGTATGCTGCCCCGTCATTCACTCCTCCTTTTCTTGCAGGGAAAGAGACTCAAAAACCCAAGGGAGTGGCGGAAAGATGGACAGGAATGTGAACTCCTTGGGAAAGGTGAGGTGAAGCACGGCTGCTGAAGCCAGTTTTATTGGCGGTGACATCTCGTCTGCTGCCTCTGACCCGCTGCCCAGGGTGCTTCCTCGTCTGCAGCGTGGGAAAGAGCCCTGCAAAAGGGGAGCAGGGCAAACGTGCCCAGCCTTGGGAAGAGTCTGAGGCTTTGTGTCATCCTCCAGCATAAAAGAAACCAAAATTCCTGGTGGCTCCTCCCAGGCAATCACGGCAGCCCCAGTGTGTGCCTGACCCAGAGCCTGGATGAGGAGGATGCCTGCCTGTTTATAAGGCACCACTGGAATCTGGCAAATATTTAATAGCAAGGTTGGCACATGTGAGCTCTGACTAGGGCAGGGTGTGGGAATAGGCTGGCTCTAATTGTCCCTTGTTTATCTTGTTGATGCACCTGTGGTTTCTTTTAGCCATAGCTGTTTTTCTAGATAGCAGGTCTTTATGTGGAGGGAGCTGTCCTTTTAGCCTTGGGTTTTTTTCTAGATGGGAGCAAATTGGTTTCCATCAGATAGTGTTGGTTGTGGTGATTGATTTATTTTTTTACATCTGGTTAAGCAGGGTAGCTTTCTGGCTCTTGTGTGTCTGGACAAATTAAAGGCTTTGTAAGGCATAGCTGTCCTAAGGGAGATCTTTTTTTTTTAGACATCTGACTTGCCAAAGTGTGGTCCTGAGGCATCAGGACAGTTTTACAGTGTCAGGAACAGACCTACACTGAATTTCTTTGTTAAGCCATAGATTTTCTGTCTGGCTTTTGGCAAGTAATTTTCTAGGCTTGACTTCCCCATCTGCAGAACTGGGATAAGCTATCGAGCCATCTCCTCTACATGGTGTGAGAGGAAAAATGTATTACAGATCACATAACAGATAAGGTTGTAAGTGCTGCATAAATGAACCTGAAGACCTCGCATGTTCCATATGCTTCTTATGCTCCAGACTTGCCCTGAAACTTATAGGAAAGCTGTTCAGAGAAAAGTAAAGGCTGGGCTGAAATGCTTAAGCAGGCTTTGCTACAAAAGCCTTTTGTGAAATAGAGTGCTTTGGTTCAATTAACACATACCATCATCTTAAGTGGAAGGTAAAAACATCCACCTCTTACTCTCATATATCTGGCAATAGGAGGTGTTCAAGGATTATATTTTCTTATGCCTGCAGCTTCATTTTTTTTGCTGTGCATGGGTTTTAAATTTTTTTAATTTTAGTAGCGCGTTCTCTCATGAGAGATGGGAAAACTGACTTTCTCATTTAAAATTCACTGAAGTTGTGGATTTTATACTTACAGCAGAGCTTAGGTCCTTCGGGCAGGCTCTTGCATGTGTTATCTGTTAGAAATAGCAACAAGGCTACCCTGGATGCGAAAGACAGATCTGCTGATCCAAACATACAGATTTATTTGTTTTATGCTGCATGTTACGGTTTTCCACCAAGTTACGCCTCAAGGAAGCAAAATAACATCTGAAATGTAATTCATTGGGTGGATTATCCTTTGTGGATTTGTGGGAGATGTGCCTCTCTGTCAGCATATCTGTGTCAACCCATGCTTTTGGTGTTTGCACAGGATGAGTGTCAGGAGTTTCGGGATCTATTCAAGAGAGGGAAACTCTCCTGCACCAGGGAGAACGACCCTGTCCGGGATGCCTCTGGGAAGCAGCACAGCAACAAGTGCATCATGTGTGCAGAGAAGTTGTGAGTAAAGGAGAGGAGTGTGGGAAACCTCTCTTCCCTCCCTGGAGCACCCTGGTATTCACTTTCTCATCTCTCTTCTCTTCCAGCAAAAGGGAGAATGAGCAGAAGTTATCTAAAAACAGACAAGGAAAAGATAAGGTGAGATTAAAGTATTAGGCAGGTCAATATGGAACTTTATTGGATTTTCACCCAAGACAGAGGAAAGGGAATGTTATTCTACTCTGTTGCTCTTTCTCCTCTGACTTAATTTTGAGATCCACTTTCCTTACATTCTTTATTTCTTATTCATGCTCTTGAATCCCTCAAGTGAACAACATGTGCCTGAATATTATGGTCTGTCCCAGTGACCCATGGATCTAGGGGCAGGTAAATCCTGACAGAGCAGGAAGCCAGGTGTGCTGTGCTGTCCCAAATTTCAGCTCTCAGGTGGAGAGGTCAGTTCTGCTGAGGCTGCTAATTAGGTGGAAAAGGAAAATGTGTGAAAAGCCCCAAATCTGAACTCTGCACAGCTTCAGAGATCGTTGTGTTCTGGGAGATGTCAGCCCTGCACTATCTCCAGGCCTGTGGCTCAGTTTTAGCTTTATTTTGTTGGAAACTTTTTGTTCTCATGGAGGTGTGATTTGCCACCTTCTCCCTGGCATGCTGCAGCCTCCATGTTGCTGTGCACTGATGCTTTGCTGGCAAAAGCAGCCCAGTAAAGGGAAAATAGTTGCTTTCCACCACTTTCCTCTTGATTCCTGCTATGGTAGGGACTGATGCGGCCCCCTTAAGCCTCAGTCTTGGGGATAATCCTGTTTTAGTGCTTTTTCTAATGACTTTGGCACCAAAAAATAGAAGCGTAAGTGAAATTTGCTGATGGCAAAGCTGGGAGCCAGTATCAGCAGAGGAGGATCAGCAGATCACTCAAGAC
This sequence comes from Camarhynchus parvulus, assembly GCF_901933205.1. Taxonomy (NCBI): domain Eukaryota; kingdom Metazoa; phylum Chordata; class Aves; order Passeriformes; family Thraupidae; genus Camarhynchus; species Camarhynchus parvulus. Next base: position 14,652,305 of record NC_044583.1, on the reverse strand, counting down.
TAATTGGATAGTGCTGAGGCCTGGAGTAATAGAAACAAGATAAAATGTAATGGCAGTGCAAGATCACACAGTCAGTGCTTAACAAGAATTCCTACTCATTGGCTAGAAGTGACAAAGGATAAGAAAGCCCTGCATTTATTAGTGGGTCAGGGATGTTACAGGCCATGAAAAAGGCAAATGCACGACTCAGATGTACTCGGTGAGATTTTTGCAGCAGAGGTCAGGCCTGAACAGGACTCCAGAAATGCTGGCTCAAAGAGAAAATGTTTGAGAGGCTCTTAGGGGAAGGCAGATCTGTCGGCAGAGGATTGGGCTGCTGAGTTTGGCTGGTCCCAGGGAACAAGGAGAGCTTCCCTGGGCTTGTTGGGAAGGGAAAGCATTGCCTGAACTGTGCAGGACTGTGAGCTGGTGGTGGGGAGAAGCAGTGAGGCTCGTGGGGAGCCCCTCTGGAGTCGGTACAACGCTGATTTCTGATGGGACAATGCTTTATGGCTGTTGGCACAGCAGGAGAGGCTCATCCAGGACCAGATCATCTCTGCTACCTGTGGCTGGGGTGGCTCTAGGGAAATGTGGAGCTTTGTACTCAGAATGGTTTTCCAGCATTACCCTCGTGGGAAAGCTGAGGAGCTGGAGGCTGGGGTGCCCTGGATGGGATGCAGAACAACACTGGGGAAACCTTCCCCTGGCAGAGAGGATGAGGTGTTGTAAACTTCTGAGCAAAGCAAGGGGTGAGGCCAGTGACCTGCCGAGGACCTTCATGCGAGCCAGCAAAACTGTGCACAAAATGGGCAGAAAATTGCGAGTGTTAAAAGCTGTTTTTAAAAAAAGAAAAGGGTGAGCGGAAGTCACTTCCTTACCCTTTGTACTTGCTGTTTGGAACTGCCTATTGCAGTATGGGAAATAGTTGAAATGAGGGGGACTGAATGTTTCCATCCGTGTTACATAACAGGGGCAGGTTAACACAGTTTCTGTACAGCAGTTTTGAACAAGGAACAAATTAATCATCCACTCTCCAAACAACCTTCCTGTGCTAGTGGGCTATTAAGTGTGTTTGCATTGTGCTTTTATGTTTTAACTGCTGCCTCTTGATTGACACGTCTCAAAGTGTGGCTGGTTTGGAGGATCCTACGCGCTTTGTAAAGAAAATTATCTTGAGCTACAATCTGGGAAAAGGCTGTAGCTGTGTATTAAGGCTGTTGGGAGAAAAGGGAGTGACTTCATTGCTGTATCGGTCACATCACTGGCATGCTTTGGATAGCCCAGCCAGGAGAATAATAATTAGTGGGACCATAGCATAGAAAACTCCCAACACGTGCTGTGCCGGCAGAAGGACCCGGAATTTTTCTGACTCACCCCTCCGTTTATATGCTAAGTGGCTGGTACTGCACACCCTCTTCTCTCACCCCCACCCAGACTCTCCTGTGATGCATTTGTGATGGTTCCATGCTTTCCTGGCAGGAAAACCCCAGGTTTCTAAGGATCTGATCAATAAGGCAAGGAGGACAGAGTGCCCTAACCCTGCCCTCCTTCCGCAGGATGACTGCAGCGAGTTCCGCTCCCAGTTTGAAGCCGGCGGCGGCCGCCTGTCCTGCACCAGGGAGAACGCCCCTGTCCGGGATGCCTCTGGCAGGCAGCACATCAACAAATGCCTCATGTGTGCTGAGAAGTTGTGAGTACCTCTTCCCCTGAGCAGCAACAGCCAAGAGGGAAACCTCTGGCTGCAAAACTGCAGCTTCTGCCTGTGAAGCTGCCTCTGGGCAATGCCTGGGGGAGTCCTGACTCCCTGGCCCTCTAAGAGATGCTCTGGCAGTAGGGCTCCTCTTCCCCTTCCCTTTCAGCACTGAGGGCCCAAAGGCAGGTGAGAAGAGTGTGTTATAGAGGAGGAGAAGCAAAAGTGACAGAGAGCAGCCCCTTTCCCAGGGGACTGTCGGGCATGGGCAGCTCCTGAGGAGTTTCTCATGTGTGTACTCTGCCTTCCAGATGCTCTCTCTCTAGTCCCATAGAGCATGTGTAGAAGCAAACCTGATATGAAAGGGAACTGGGAACCTGGATGTAGCATACAGTGGGAATTTGGAGGAGAAAGGGAGAAGCGTTAGGGGGTGGGAATTAGGAACAGAACCACCAGGAACAGGAACTGTGGATGGGGAGGTGGGACCTAGTGCTATGACACTGTCTTACACTGACACTGCCCCTGGGTGCTGGTGGCACTCACACTACCATAGCACTCCATTTTTTTCTCTTCTTCCAGCAAAAAGGAAGCTCAAAGAGGGGGTGGAACTCTCCAGCGCAACAAATTGCCTGCTTCAGAGAGGATAAAGCAGGTGAGATGGAGCTCAGAGCCCATGCAGAGCTCAGAAAGGGTCTGGTGAGAGTCTGTGGGATCAGGACAGCCAGGGGACTGCCTGTGGTCAGCCTGGGGTGATCAAGGTGTTTAGGATTTTGTAGCCAGCTAATCATGGGGGAGAAGCTTTTGTATTGCAAAGCCTCCCTCATTTGTGGGATGGACCCGGGTGAGCGTACAAACTGGACATGTTTGCACCTGACAGAACTGCCCCTCTCACTTTCCAAGTGATGTGATGTTATATGAGAGATAAAGAGCAGGTTCAGACTCCCCACAATCCTATAAACCCCTGGATGATAACATTTGTTGGGTATGGAGTGCATCAAACCTGCTACTTTAAGAACAGAATTCTTTGGGTCTGGGAGGATGAGGGGGCAGGGCAGGAGCTACTTTAGCTTTTTTTCCCTAGTTGCATAGAAGTTGTTTCTGTGGTTGTTGAGTGTGTTCTGCCCCTTTTGCAGAAGAACTGTGGTGGCTCAAGGCAGGGTGTAAACGAGAGGCGTCCCTTCTCCTCGGGCAGAGGGTGAGTTCAGCAGCACCTGGGCTGGCAGCCTGTCCCCACACACACCACCAGGCCTGGCACTGGTTTCTGCCCCCTTCCATGTACTTGTCTTTTTTAGGGGTGGTTTCAGGAGATTAATTGGAGCAAGAATAGTTTGACAGCACAGTAGCAGCATGGCCTGGGATGGAGCAGTGCACATTGTGCTGTTTGGTGCTCACTACAGCTCTTCCTACGGGCTGAGCTGGTGCTGAGGAAGAGACACACACTGGGGCATGTCCCTCATGCAACCGTTTTGGCCTTGATGTTCTGTGTACGAAGCACCAGTGATTGCTATGCTCAGAATCCCTCTCAGGACACTCTGTTCACTAAAACCTGTCTCCTGGCAGTGCACACGTGTGTGCCTGGCCCTGGCTCAAAGGCAGTGCCTGGTGCACCACGTGCTTTCTGGGCAGGAGCTGTTTGTTTTGTAGCTGTTGGCCCTGAGCAGGACTCAGCTGCTGCTTTTTCTGAGGCACACTGAGATTTCTTGCTTTTGCCTGGTGCAATTCCTTCATGTCCCCCTTCCACCAAGTGCTGGCAGCAGGCACAGGCCTGCAGAGCCCAGGGGTGGTGGTGCTCTCAGGCTGATGAGGGGCCATGTCCTGCTCTTGGCTTCCTCCCTTTCAGCACCTTCCTGGGGGGCTTCCCTCCCTCCCTCTCCTGTGGGTGGGTGGATGCCATGGTGCAAACAGCCCTCGTGGGGATCTGCAGGGCGGGTGGGTTTGCACTCTGCTCCCCCTGTTTGGAAGGAGGAGGTGCTGAACTGTATCTCTGCTCTCTCTGCCAGCCCGCAAGTGCAGCGTGGCAGGAACTGCAACCGGCCACCAGGCCGCAAGTCACAGAGCAGAGACAGCCACGAGGACCCCACGGTAAATCCCCCTCCTGCCCCTCGGTGGGCAGCTGTGTGGGCACACAGGGGGCTCCTGCCCCTCGGCTGGCAGCTGTGTGGGCACAAATCCCCCTCCTGCCCCTCGGGGGGCAGCTGTGTGGGCAGAAACAGGGACCTCTCCCATGGGGTGCTCCTCTGCTGGTGCTGAGCCTCCTTTCCCAGCAGCTTTTCCTGTTCTTGCTTTAACCCTGAAGCTTTTCACTTGGCCCCATGTCCTTGGAAGAGTTTGAATGACTGAAAGTATCTGTAGCCTGCTGAAAGCCCCTGTATCACCTGGCATGGAAACAGAGGGAAGGGTTTGGCTCCTTGTGGAAGTCCCCCAGCTCTGGGGATGTGGGTCTTCAGCTCAGGTTGGAATCCTGCCCCACATATAGCCAAAATAAGGTAAAGAGTGCTGCCTCCCCATGCTGAGAAGGTGTGAGATAAAGGCCATGGTCAGAGCAGGGTGGTGGAGGTGACCAGGGGATGAGGACAAGTTTGGCAGAAGGAAGGAGTGCTAAAGGGGGAAACACTGAGTGGTAGATGACAACTGTGTATGGAATACTGTAGGAGGAAGGTGGGGGTGTCTGCTCTCCCTTCTCATGAGAAGAAAATGGAATAGTTCCAACAAAGCTAAAAGTGGAAAATGTGAACTAATAAGAGAAAATAAGTTACTGTAAAAAGGGTGACTAAACTGTGGATCTCGCTATCACAGGGTGTTGTCTAGAGGTAGGATGGTTAAAAAATACCTGATGTTTTAATCCCTCCAGACTTTTCATACATAATTTAAATAGCATTCTGGAAGAGATGGGAAATGTGTTTCTATGGATTTGGAGGGATCTTACTACCAACTGCTTCAACTCTCTCTGAAGACTTTGCCACTAACCACTCCAAGAAAATTTGAGTTAAAAACCCAAAAGGTAGTTCAGGTGCTGCAATTTTGATGCATTCCAGAGGAAGCATTAGGTGTAATAAAGCCAATCTGCTTCAGGGCTTAGTGGTATTTCCTGGTAGCACTGGAGTGGATGCCGATGAGCCTGACAGACCAGAGGTGATTCAGGGAGCAGATCTGCTCCTCTCCTCTTTGCAGGGCCACTTGTGGGTTTTGTCACAGACAATTCCCAGAGCCAAAGGAGTGGTGGCACTGGCTGCTGGCACCTGTGATGTGTGGGGCTGCTGGAGGGGTGGCCTCCTGCCCTGGGCTGTGGTGCAGGTGGCAATGTCTGGTGCGTAGGAAGGCATCCAGCAGAGGATTGCAAAGGTCAGCACTGTCTGCTCTCACGTCACTGATAATTACCCAGATGAGGGAGGAAGCAGCACATTATGGAAATTAGCAAGTGACGTTTAACCAGCAGGTGCTATCACAGCACCCCAACATCACCAAAACCTCCCCTGTGCTGCCTGGCATGAAATCCTCCTTCCCTGGGGTGTTCCTGCTGCTGATAAACCATCATTTTTGTGCTGAATGCTGCATCTCCAGGTGGAGGGGGAACTGCAATGTTCTCTCAGACCCATCGCACCATTTGCAGCTGTTGCAGCACATTTTGTAGCACTGGAGAAAGGGCTTGGGAACCCATTAGTCGCTTCTTCGTCTCGGATTTTTTTCTGTTCCTGTGGCTGAGGAAGGGGCTGTGCGTGCCAGGGACCAGGCTGTGCTATCCCTGACCTCTGCTGTCGGAAATCTGCTATGACTGTACAAACACCCTCTCCTCTCCGAGGGTGCGAGAGGCTTTTTGGGGGATCCCTACAGGTCACTCCTTGTCCTGTCGCTGCGTGCTGGCTGTGCCACGTGTGGTTTATAGGGAAAGCTGTGTCTGAGCGTTCCCGTTGCCGTGCTGGGAGGCAGCAGGAGGGCACCCCCGTTAGTCACAGCCGCCGGTGGCCCCAGCGCGGTGGGCGGCAGGAGCGCTGCGTGCTGCACCGCCCGCGGGCAGCGCCAGCGCTCCTGGCGCTCCGCCTCGGCTCCGGCCAATGGCTGCGGCTCAATCCTTGGAGATAAATGGTGTCAGCATGCCGATAAGGAGGGCTAGGTGCAGGTAGAAGATGGATGCACTTTGAGAGAAATAAACCTTGCCCCGGACCGTAGTGTTGGGGTGGGTTGGTGAGCGCAGAGTGAGGGCTCTCTACCCCAAAGCTTGGCTGGCTGGTCCAACAAGAGACATGATGTCTTTCCAAGTGTGGCCTGGCAAGGTTTGGTTTGTGAGCTCCTTCAGGTCATGTAAAGGAGGGTCTAGCAAGTGAACTGTCACCAAATGTGATTTCTTTCTCTCTTCAGCTGGACTGTGATCGAATTCTACATGGGGTAAAGGGTGGAAGGATTTTCTGCAGCGAATCCTCACAACCAGTCTGTGGCACTGATGGGAAAACATACAAAAATGAATGTGACTTGTGTTCAGCTGCCATGTGAGTAGGCGGAGAGATTTCAGTAATACAGGGCCATCCACCATTCCCGAGTGTCTTTTGCAGAACAGTGTTTGTTTTGATACATCATGACTCACTATCAAGTGTGTCCTTGGTGCTTTGCTGTTAAGCAAACATAGATCAAAATGCCTGAGATTAATCTGATGACAGCTAATTAAGATACACAAGTTGCCAGGGTCCCCTATTCCCTCTCTACCCAATCATGAAATTGTTTGGGGAGTAATAAATGCCATCACATTGGAAGTAGCATCAAAGCATTAAGGAGCCCACAGAGGACTGTCATGCCAGCAGCTGAGAGCTGTGGCATTGCAAGTGAATAATAAGCAATGTCTTGTCCTCCCTTTGCAGGAGAGCTTCAAACTTCATCACGGTAAACTATCGAGGCGAGTGCCGAGAGCCTGGCCCTGCAGTGGTAAGCAGCAAACCACAGCTGGGCTGCCAAACATCAATCTCTGCCTTTCCCCTGGTGGAAATTCCCCACTGGCACCATCTCAGCCTGTGGTGACCTGATCCAGGCAGCCAGAATAGGCAGTGAGGAATGAGGAATGGCTGGCACTCGCCAGCTGCCCACTGTGCCCTTCAGCAGGAGCTGGGTGTCCCCACTGAGACCTCGATGGCAGGTTAACAGAGTTAGCTTGTTCCCTCAAGTCACAGTGGGCTAATTAAAGGAATGCTCTCCAGCTGCTCTTCAGCCACGTTGGCTGAGAGGGAAGAGAGGTATTGAAGCTCCTATTTCTATTTTATTTCGTTCCTGGAGTGGAATGATGTCACGAGGTGAAGAAAAGAAAGTGCCTCTTGGCTGTGTGTAGCATCCCACTTTGCTCCAAGTGCCTGCTGGGGAGCCTGCCTGGCCTCTGCACCTGTGACAGGATCATTAGAGCCCCAGGAATGGATTCTTATAGTTCAGATTTTAAAATACAGGTTGAGGCTTGGATTTAATGCATAACCTGGCCATAGTCTCCATGTTTTGCCTAGGCTGTGTGGTACGAGTGTAATGTCACCTGACTTTCTTCTTGGCACTTTGATGGAGCTAGAAAGATCAGAATGGTATAAACCATAAAGGGCTTGTTCCCTAAATAATATCCAGGGAGATTGGGAAATTAAGATTATTCACTAGGTGGCACACTTTCGGGAAAGGTCTTGAGCCTTGACATCTTGTGCAATCCCACAGGGCAGATGAGTTAAACATTTCTTAGCTGTGCTTTGTCTTTCTACCAGTGGAAGCTGGACAGCCTCCAGCTCTGGGATTTGCAGCCAGTGTCTCCCAGTTTGTGACTCTGTGCACGGGATGTCCTGTAGCCCCTGGGGAGGACTGTCCTTGTTGGCATGAACTCTTGAGAAATTGAATCTTCATCCCCAGGGAAATAGACTGGTTCCCACTCTAAACCCATAGAGAATCCAAGTATTGAACATACCAAAGAGATTTCTGGGAAGTTTTGGGTGGGAGCGTTGGCTTCTGAGTATGGATGTGGTGTCCATGTGTTTTCAGGCACAGTGAGGTGTGGGCTATGAGAGAGCCATCCTGCCATAGTGTCATTCCATGCCTTCCTCTGCTCAGTGCCAGGACACCAGCAGATCCCCCAAACACAGCAAACCTGGCTCCTTTCCCCCTCTTCTCTAAAGCAGCAGACTGCTCTAAACTTTGCTTAAAGTCAAAGAAATTGCAGTGCAGAGAGAAATAATTTTGCCTGTGACAGTCCTGGAGGCCTCTGTGTCTCAGTCCTTAGGGAGATGGAGCTGCTGCTGGCCTGTGGGTACCGGGAGATGAGGCACTACAAGAGTCTGTCAGTGACTGTGTCCAAGTCAGAATGAGACTGGATACACCATGGCAACTGAAAAATAGACAGGATTCCCAAAACCTGGGCTGGGTCTGGAATTCCTTACTGTCTCACTGAGCTCTTATAGCTCTCAAGCCCTTGCAATAAGAGGGAGATGCCATTTACTGGAAGTCAGAGAGCTTGCAGCTGTGTTAAGTATTCCAAGGAGAAATGGATGCAATTAGAAGTCAAAGTGCTAAGCTTTTTTTCTTGAGGCAAGAAAAGCTAAAGGCCCCCCTGCACAATGATTTATTCTTTATGTTTATTAAAGTCACCTGAAGAATCGGGCTGGAAATTTATGGGAGCTTATAAACAATGTACAGAGCAATGTTATTTTCAGCACTAAAATTCATGCTCACTTGCAGTATAATGAATTTTTCTTTCTGCTGGAGATTCAGGCACTCAATATATGCTACTAAAACCTGGAGGAAAGCAGCTCCAGCCGTGCTTTTGGCATCAGAAATGGGTTTAGAGAGTTGCAATGTGCAGAATGTGAAATGCTTTGGAAGAAGATGGGAAATTGTTACCCAAAAATTGTAGTATTTCCTTGAGTAGTATTTTAAAATTACCCATGGAGAGTGTTGGGTTGCCTGAGAAAATGTGTGTTAAAGCTGCCTCATCCCTTTGCAGCCCAGGGCCTGCAACCACTCCTGCCTGCGAAGCTCTGGCTGGATTTTCCAGGTGTTTCTGGTGGCTCTGGTGACCTGATGGCCATCAGGGAATGAGGCTTGTGGGAAGAGTTGGGAGCAGTGTGGTTTGAGAGAGATCTGACACTAAAGGGTGTATCTGGGCATGGCTGGGGTGGAAAACCTTGCTGCAGAGAGAGCCTGTCCCCACTGGCCAGCACTGGGCCTGGCCACCTTCCCTGGGAGGTCTCTGCCATAACTGAATTCCTTTGATCCTGTTCTGCTTTACTGATGACAAATATAGGTTGGCATCGTGGGATAAGATATCTTTTTTTGGTAAGTTAACTGGCTGGTAGGTCCTGCAGGGCTGTGTCACGTGGATGAATTGATTGTGGGTCTTTCCTGCACGTTTGACTTTTAATCCTGCATATCTTGCCGTTCCTTTACTTGTTCAAAGGTTTTTCACACTAATCACCTGGGCAGTAGTCACCAGCCTGCCCACACTGCTCAATAGATCAGGGGAAAAAAGGGGTTATCCAGGGTTTCTCCTTTTTTAAATCTGTTTCTCAACAAACAGATAATTCCCACGTTTGCAATGGGCAAGTCCCAGTTTCCTTACAATTCTCTCTGTTCTGCCATGCTGCTTTAAAAGGTAGTGAAAGGAGGGAAAGAAAAAAAGCAGGACTTTTCCCAGGTTAGAAAATAGGTGTGGAAAGCACCTAGCTTGAGGCTGAATTTACTCTTGTTTTCCTCAGCTGGCAGTGGCCCAACCTGCCTGTCCTTGTGCCAGGCTCTGCTGCAGTTGTCTTGTGTGGCACTGAGCTGGCCTGAGGGGCTGTCACACTGATACCAGTGTCACACAGATGTGGTCAAGCTTGGAGATGAGCTCATTTTTTTTACTTTTCCTTTCCAGGAGTAATGGAGGTCGGACTGCCAGCAAACACCAGGGATCAGCTGTGACCAAAGGTAAGGACAGAGAGGGGCAGTGACTTAGCCCTGCTTGGCCAGCCTGTCCTTTGGAGGTTGTGTCACACCTTGTCCAGACAAGCTGCAGGGCCAGGACAGAGGGTTCTGCAGATTTTTTTTCTCTCACTGTAGCCTTATGATGGTGGGGTTGAGCCTGTGGGAACTTGGGCTCTGCCCACTCCTTTCCCCTGGCTCTGTTTTTCAGCCAAGCTTTCCTGCAGAGCAGGGAGGATGCTGGCAGAGTGGTCCCCCATCACAGAGAGGCAGGAATGGCCCAGAGCCCCAGCAGAGCATGAGAACATCACAGCTTTAAAGTTTCCTCATGGTCCTTTCTGGGATTACAGCAATAAACTGTCTGCCCTCTGTCTCTGCAGAGCGAGTAAAGGAAGCGTTGATGTCGAGCATCAGGGGAGCTGCCGAGCCCCCAGGACTGCCAGAGCTGCCTCCATCCCCTTCTGCAGCACAGGGGGCCTGAGCTGCCTCCATCCCCTTCTGCAGCACACGGGGCCTGTCCTTGCTCAGGTGGAGGGCAGGAGGCTGTGGGGACTCAGTGGTGTGCCCAGGTGTGCCCCGTGCGTGTGCTGCTGTCCCTGCCACCTCGCTGTGTCTAAATGTGCTTCTCCAATAAACATAACTCCTCAGCTTCATGTCACTGTTCTTCACTCAGCCTCGGGGGGGGACACACCAGTCCCTGCTCTGGCTTTGCACCACGTGCTCCTTAGGCAATGAGCACCCTGAGGTACAGCAGCTGCTGTAAATACCTGGCGAAGATGTTGGACCCAAGAAGGAAGAGTGTGGTCTGGGGTTTTGTGAGGAGGGGTCAGGGGTCAGTTCTCTCTGGCTCTTTATGGGGTCTTGGGTCAATCACTTCACTGCCCTATCAGCCCTTTTCTCCTGCCTGTAAAATGAACATTAAACAATACTTACCTACCTCAGAGGGTTGTTTGAGATTTGTTTGGTTTACATTTGGAAACCTACAGAGAAAATTGGTTGTAAAGCACCTTGGGCTTGTCTTGGGCTGGCAGTTTAGATGATGCACTAAGTGTCCTCTTTCAGGCTTTTCATGTGAGGTGTTGGGAAATCCAGACCTCACTTTGGAGCAATGCTGGGAATTAGATGCATGTTGAGTGGTCATGTTAGGAGATGTGCTGAGCCCAGAAAGGTCTCTGGGATCTGGAGGTGGGAATTTGGCCAGTATTTCTTGCTGTGAGAGAGCAGAAGCACTGATGGCATCCTCAAGGCAGTGCAGGAAGCTCAGCAGTTGTGGTGGCCCATGGACCATCTGCTGCTGGGTCACCGGGCCTGAAGTTCCCTGTAGGCTTGAGTCAGTTCCTGTCTCAGGAACCATCTCCTGCAAGGAGAGGGAGATCCTTCCTTTGGGGCTCTGGTGCTGGGGCACATGGAGAAGTGAGAAATTCCATGGTATGGAATGACTTAAGCTTTTTAAGGAGAAGCGGTGCTGTCCTGCGGTGTAACTGACCTATCGATGATCCTAATTCATTTATGTTCTGGAACTGAGTCCAGATAAAACCAGGCCTCTGAGCCAAGGGTTTCCCTGGTTTTTTTTTGAGTCAGTGGATCTGGGGCTGGGGTGGAGTTTACAGAACAGGAGACACTGATGGTGAGTTAATAGAAATCTGCTGGTGGTTTGCACGTACTTTCTGTACTCTCTTCTGTAGTTGTTTCTTAAAGCAAATAGCTTCTTTATTTGTATAAACTTTATTGCAGGACATTTCCAGAAGACCTTGAATGAACATTTACAGTGTTTGAGTCCACTTTAGCTGTGACCTGATCTGTAAACACTTTTCTCTTGCAGATAAGGTTGAAGTGACTTTCAGATTTTGACAGGATTTTACCTAATAGCAATTAATTTTACTCCCACCAAAGACGTAGAATTCTTTCAATTAAGTTATCACATCCTCTGTTTCTACTGCAGTTAATGAGAATTGATTATAAACTCTCAAAATGCTTACGCATGCATCATGTTTTATTGCAGCTGATAATAATAAAAATTGATTTAATTATCAGCAGACTTTGCCATGAGTGGTTGTTAATAGGCTATATGCTTATTTTTAATGTGAGCAAACACTATGATTTAGAAACAAATTATAACTACCTCTTTCTACATGGAAAATCCCCGTACCAAGTAGAGTCATGTAGGGTGAGAGTCACCAGTTTGGGGCTGGTTAGCTGTTTTGGGAGATGCAGATTTTTGTCTTTGAGCAGAGATGAAACAAGTACATTCTTGAATGTTATTTATGCAGCCTGAGAGTGATGAATGTCAGATGGTAAAAATGTTCTCTGATGATGTCTGCTCACTGATTCCAGCTAACACCATGTGCAGGGACATCTACATGATTTCATAAAAGCAGTGCACAATTTGTGGCTTAAAATAAATTCTTGCAAATGAAAATCAGTGCACTTGAAAGCTACTATGATTTGTAGTGATTTTAGGTATTTAAGTTTTCAAATAATGACCCCTAAAACCTTCATTAAATGTGCTTGAAAAGCAATAAACTGATGAAGACTGCCCCAGTAGCCTCTTCTGTCAGTATTTGAGCACCTTCTAAATTTCTCCTGCTGCCAGCAGAAATTACCATCCACAAAAATCACAGCTGGTGATAAGGGATCGTTAATCAGATTCTGAGCCCATCTGCCGAGGAGGCACAGGACAGGGACTTGCTCAAGCTGCCTGGGCTGCTGTGAGCAGCAGGGCTGGCTCTGTCCTGCTCCCAGCAGCCTGCCTGCTCGCTCTGCTCTTGCTTTCAACCCCTTTTGCAAGTTTGTTCCAAGGGCTGTTCCAAGTGAGGAGTGTCCCTGGTGGCACAGCAGAGTTCCAGAAGGATGCCACATGTCGTTACTCCTGGGTAGGAGGAGGTGAAGGCTCATGAGGTGCTGGAGATTTACAACTTTTTCTTTTCTGTTTGCTCCTGGTTGCCCTTTGTGTTCCCCTTTAAAATGGTAATGAGGCCAAGCCAGTCCTCTATGAAACTGGAAAGGTACCAGAGCTCTGGGGACTCTTGGGTTTGCTGTAAATTACACTTTATTAAGGGTGTTGCTTGCCAATAACCACAGACCCCATGTGGTTCACAGCAGTTCCTGAGGTTTTGCAGAACTGGCATTATGAACTGACTTTGGTCTCCAGCCTCTCAATGCCTTTGGGTTTTGAGCTAAAATGCCCTCTGCAGGAACCTTAAGTGTCTTAGTATTTTTTCCTTCTTTTTCATAGAAGGTGTCAGGATCTTATGCAACTTTTCAGGACACACAAGTGCTGCTCTTGGTAGAGAGTGAGGACTGTTGACTCTGGCAGATGCCTCAGCAGACCTTGAACTCCCTGTGGTATTTTTCAGTCTATTTGGAGCCTGGGAGCTCTGCCCAGCTGCCCCCCAGCCACATCGAGGGAGAGCCCAGGCATGGCTCCATGGTGTGCTCTGCCCAGGGCACCTTTATCAGGCTGCCACAGCAGACAGTGCTGGAAATCTTGCAGTTTAGGGGCATTTGTTCCTTTAAGAACTTGGTGAATTGTGACATGGAATACTTGATGCTGTTTGTGCAGGGAAGCCCCTCTGGGTCTGCTGCAGAGCTCTCTTTTCTGGCTCTCCCTACATCCCTGTGATGCTCAGTCCCACCACAAAACTTCTGCTATGGGTACCTGGGGATTTCAAAGTTATTTGTCTTGATTATCATAATTTCTGCTCCATGGCCCATCTGCTTTCACCTTGGGGACTCATGAATGGGCCTCTCTCTTTCCTCTCTCTAGAGCTTCTGTTTGGCAGCTGTTAGAACATCTGTCTTTCCCTGCAAGGCTCTCCCTACTACAGGGAGCTCTTCAGGCAATTTCCTTGGGATCTCCCTGCTCTATTCTGCTGCAAGATCTCTCCTTCTGCCCAGCTCTTCCTCTGGAACTGCAACACAAAAACTTCCAGTGCTTTCCTCTGCATGAAGGGTAACTCCATGTAAGTTGTTCACTAAAACCAAGATGCTACTGAATTAAGAATACAGACCCTTGATGTAGAAGGTCTTAAAAGAAACACTTAATGCTGGGTGTTGTAACAACCACCCCCGTGGTTTGAGGGTGGGAAGCATGAACAATTTCTGCATATATTTCTGAAGAACAGATGAGTTGGCTTTGTTGCCTTCTTGCCTCAAAAAGGGGTTGCTTCCTTTCTTGGCCTGTGTCAGTGAGATTCTGCAGAGATGGAGACAGATGATTCACAGCTGGGACCGGAGGTAACCTGGAGAGGCAGCAGAAGAAAGGGGTGGAGTGCTCCTGTCCTGGGCTGCTCAGCCAAGTGGGATTTGCAGCAAAGGAAAATAAACAGGTAGATGTCAACACAGCATCACTGCAAGTGGGAGTTGCACAAGAAGAAGGGTGTAAGCACAACCAAAGGTCTCCCGGTCCAGCGTGGGTGGAATGTTCTGCACCTGCCTCTCTGCTCCTGAAAGGCTCTGTCCTAAGGGAAAAGTTCCTGCTTCCTGGTGGAAAAAGCTTTGCTGGGTCACTCTCTGTGAAGCAGGCACCTCACTGGTAGGGTTACAGCATGGATCTTCCTCATGCACAGGGCAAGAGGCCAGAGCTGAGCTCTGTGTGCCTCAGCTGAAACAGGGGACAGCAGACACGTGCTGTAGCTGCAGTGTTTTCGAAATCCAAATCCCTTCTCTAGATCCTCGACAGGTGTTTGCTCTTCTGTCCCTTTACTCTGTCTCCTATTGCAAACTACTTCCCAAATTTAATAGCTTGGTTGGAAGAGAATTACTTTGCTCTTGACAGAACATGCTGAGTCAATCCACTTTAACTGCAGATTTGGTTTGCAAATAATATCTCCTTTCCGATAGGGTTCAGGTGTCATCGCTGTGGACATTGGCAGGAGTTTGCTTGACCATGACAGCTTTTACAGAGCCTGGCAATTAAGTTGTCAGGAATCATTTTCCACTGCCAGGAAGCATTAATGGATCCTGGCCTTGTCTGGAATAAGCCCTGGGAGATGGATATGGTAATCGGGATGAGAAGGGGTCCTTGTAGCCAAGGTCTGCATCGATCCAAAGGTCTGGAGTCCTGGACACTTGGTGGAACTGAGATAAGGGAAAGGTCAGGAAACACAGGGCAGAACATCAGGGGGAAGGAATGAAAATGAGGAACATGAACAGGGAGACCATCCCTCGTGTTCCTAACAGAGCAGGAAATGTTGGCATTTGGAGAGGTTTTAGTTTTGCAGATGCACACTGCAAAGTACTAATATTAGCAGAGCTCCTGGATATGAAAGCAAATATTTTTCCACTAGGTAATCCCTGAAATTGTGTTGTTGTGGATTTGCTTTTCAAGTGAGAAAGATGTTGGAAATTTCCTTCTCTTAGAAAATAAAACTGTGATGATTCAACACAAGCTCACTCTGTTTAAATTGTGTCAAAAAATAGATCTGCAAGCAAGGATTTCGATTACCAAATACAGAATTTGAAAAATGATAAGTTAGTGAGAGATTTGGAGAATTTAGGATTCCCATCTGAGAAGTCTACAATTGAGATTAATCCAAAGAATTGCCAAAAATCTGCTTACATAAAGGACAAAACAGCATTCAAGGCCAATGTAAGTTCCATTACCTGAATAGTGGGCAAGCCTTGAGGAGATATTTGAAGAAAACTGAAGATATAAAGCGTAAAGAGATAACGTACACAGTGAATTTTCAGGAAGCAAACCATGCGTGGGCTAATACCAATCTTTGCAAAGTTGGCTGACTTCCTAGGTAAAGGAAGTACAGTACATCTAGTCTGTGCAGACATTAAAGGCATTTGGCCTGCTGCCCTGGGGGATGGTGTCACTTAGGCTCAGCAAGGTGGGTCAGGCACTGGCCATGGGGAGGTGGTAGCAGATGAGCAGAAGGTGCCATGATAGTTTTTGGTGAACAGCAAAAAAAAGATGGATTTTTAGGACCAAACTTAGTATTTTTTGCTCCTTGCTCTATTACAGGAAAAGTTGGCACGTACAGCAGAGCACTGCTGAGTTTTTTAAACATGAGAAGAGCAGGATTCCTCCCGCAGAGCACAGGGTGACCTTCTGGGCTCAAATTGCCTGGGCTCAAACTGGGCTGAAATACAGCGGTGAAGAGTACAAAACCACCCTCTGAGGTTAAATAACGGGGGGTTTGGCTATCAGTTGGCTGCTCAGTTGAAAATTATAGCTGAGGACAAAGTCCTAACTGCATTTAGGTAGGCACAGGGGAGATGTGAGCCTGGGATATGCTGCAGCCCAGGCTGGGCAGAGCGTGCGGGAGCAGAGGGGTCGTGGCACGGTCCCCACTCACCTCGAGGCACACGAAATCCCCTTCCTGGCACACAGCCTTGTATCAATCATTAGCCAGACATCCAGAGCTGGGTAAACACGTTTTTGGCTTTGAGTGGTGATGACAGGCTGGGAGCATTACCTAATGAGGTGGGACCACTTGATAGCGTGGTGTGCTATATATTCCTGCTCCTCCCTGCAATCTTCCTCTCCCGCACAGAGAGCAGGCAGGCTGCACTGGAGGGGTGTCCCTGGCTGCCATGAAGGTGACAGGACTTTTGGTGAGGGCAGCTCTTGCCCTTTGCTGCTGCTTGGGTGAGTATTCACTGGGGTGCTGCAAAGATCGAACTGGTGGAGTCAGAGCTGAGTTTTCATTTCAGTAAAAGCCTTTGGGTCTTGCAACATGGAAGAGAGCCTTGTTCCATGAAGAAATAACCTTCCTGAGAGAGCACAGCAAGGAAATTAGGTTTCAAGATTGAGGTTTCAGCAAACACCATACAGCTGTTATCTTCTTGGTTTGTAGGAGTAGTTCTAGTGCAGGGTAGGGGCTTGCACGTGGCAGTCCTGTGTATAAAGGCAAAATAAAACTGTAGAAATGGCATTATTACCCATGTGAGCAATATAGATGCAAACTTTAACCTCTAGGTTGAAGAGTAAACTCCCATTGCACTGGGAGTTTACTGTGCTGCTCCTGGTAACTGAGAATGATGTATTTGGAGATGGACAGTGCTGGTGGTGATAATTATCTTAAACATGCATATCCAAACTTTTGAAAGTCAAACATAAAAGTCTCTTAGGAGAGATTAAAATCCAAGAGTATAGAATTGAAAGTACTTGTATCACTCACCAGTAACATTTCAAGGGTGGATAAATATATGTGCTCTCACAAGGTTTATATCCCCTCAGAAATACAATAAAACTGTATTTAGTAACGTTTAATACATCCTAGAGCTATTTACTGGAATAATGTAAAACTCCACATTTTCCTAAACAAAATATGTGAGTGTTGACTAATCACTGAATTAACTTGTTTCATGAAAATATTTGCATATGTGTTCTCTGCATATTAATAATTTGGGGTGTTTTTTCTGTCTCCATTTTTTTCTTTCAGGTACTGCCTTTGGAGTTCAGGTGAGCTACACATCTATTTATTACGTTCTGTTCAGGCTTCTGGTAAAGTAGAAGCAGTATGTAGCTACCCAGTGAGCACATGGGTTAAATCTAATGAAATCTTTGCAGTTAAAATAATATTTCCCAGTGCATGGTTGAACGACATTTCCAATTTCACGAGAAAGTAAAAGATCCCCATTTTTTGCAATATTTTCGGTTCATTAAATAAAATGAAAAAACAAGAAGTAATTGTACACTCTTATTATATTAACTCTTAGACATAATTTAGTTACTCTCAGCCAAAGGCAGTAGCTTGCCTCCTTGTGAGGAAAACTGTCTTAGGATGACACGCTCGAAAACATCAAACACCGTGACTCTGATAATTGCTTCCATACAGCAAGGCGCAAAGAATTCCTTGCATAAATGCCTATACCTATATCACAGAGAGAAAACCAGCAGGGCCTGAGCTGTGGATTTGTCTGCAGGTTCCTCCCACGCAGCTAGGAGCCTCCCAGAACTCTCTGGAGTGCAGCACGATCTGAAAGGATCCGCTGCAGAGCCGAGGGGCTCCCAATTACCACTGCCTTCATTAGGCACTGTCTCACCCACAGCCATCCTACCTCCCTGGACCCTGGCAGAAGTACATAATCAGAAATTTCTGTAGGGAAGATTCCCTCCTCCTGATTGCCTGAGCAGCTTCCCAATAATGGCTCTAGTTTGCCTCCCAGCAGCAGCTGCAGGCGGGATGGTGGTGGGAGGATGCTGGGGGGTTTCATTCCAAAACTGAGGCTGATTCTGAGCTGCTTCCACAGCTTGACTGCAGCCAGTACTCCAGTGGCATTACCAAGGATGGGAGGTCCTGGGTGGCTTGCCCAAGGGACTTGAAACCAGTGTGTGGCACCGATGGCAACACATACAGCAATGACTGTGGGATCTGCCTCTACAACGCGTGAGTCTGGCTGCGAACCCCACAGAACCCCACAGGGGCAGGGGTGGCAGCTTTGTACCCCAGGGATGAGGAGCATGGGCCTTTGCAGCTGGTGACAACAGCACCAGCCTTGAGGTGATGCTGTTCCTTGATCCCTGACACAGCTCTGCTTTCTTCCAGGGAGCACAGCGCCAGCGTGGAGAAGGAGCACGATGGAGAATGCGACCCAAAACCTGTTGTGGTAAGACAAAGTCTGTAATGGGGACAACTCAAACACCATGCAGAAGTGGAACAGGATGTGCCCAGCTGGTCTGCATGGCCCAAAATAAAATCCGGTGATAACTAAAGCTGAGAGGGTTTTTATAGGTTATCTGATACCATCTCTCTGTTATTTTCCACTTCAGACTTTAAACCTGTCTAATTGGGAATAAAATAAAAATAGTACATTGGCTGAAGGCTGGATCTCACCACCTGGATACCTATGGATCCTATGAAGGATCTCACAAAACCCAAATCACAGCCCTTCTTAATATCCCATTTGTTTTTTTTTTCCATTGGGAGAGAATTCCAACAGAATTTCTGGTTTCTACTTTTGATAGTGAAATTTTATGCTGGATTTGTCCCCAAAGGCTGAGGGAGAGTGAGAAGACTATGTAAGAGTGTTATATCATTATATAAAAAAAAAAGTGTTTTGGTTTTTTTCCCCCCCTCTCTATTCCTGCTATTTTTACAGGTTGATTGCAATAATTACCGTAGCGCTGTAGTAGATGATCATGTTGTGGTAGCTTGCCCAAGGATAATGAAACCAGTCTGTGGCTCAGACAGCTTCACTTATGACAATGACTGTGGGATCTGTGCCTACAATGCGTAAGTTGCGTGCATGGAATGTCCTTCTGGATAATCAGCAAGTTGAGGCTCTCAGAAGCACCTCTGTAAAATAGCAGTTTTAAGGCAGGTGTCTCTGTAGGTCTCCTTGCTTCTGGCTTCTCATGATTCTTCAGCCAACTTGAGTTTTCTTCCCCATTTTTGTGTCTGTGCTCATTAAGGGAATCACAAAAAGAAGCAGAGCAGAGACATGAGCAGATCAAAGTGTTGCTTGTAACACCTAATTGCTCCTAACACTTAATTCCCATGGGAGATGGGAATATCTGTACTGTTAGCAGCTGCCATCTGCAGGGCACATTCAGAGAATTCAGGCAGTTGTAATGTCCCACATGGAGAGTGGGACCCTGCTTTGCTGTCCCAGTGGCCGCAGGGTCATGGGGAAAATTATTCTCAATGCTCCCTAACCAAAGCTTTTCTTCCTTTCAGAGAGCATGACACCAACGTTACCAAAATGCATGAAGGACCCTGCAAGGAATCTGTTGCTGTGAGTGCAATATAAGTCAAAAATCCATCTCTTAGGGCTGCTAATAAAATCCTGAGGACCTCACAGATTTTACTAGGAAGCTGCAAGAGGTCCATAGGCCAAGGCGTTCGAGGGTCTCAGTCCATTATTTGCTTTTCTGCATAGTGGGAGTGGATTTGGCATCCTCTCTGCTCCAGAGAGAAGGTCACCCCATGCTTACCACACCAAACTGAGGAAAGAGGAAGGAGATGGATATGAGATGAGGAGCTGACTTGTGTCCCCAGGAGGAGGTGGAGGGACAGAAGATTTCTCTTGCCAACATGCTGTGCAGGTTGGCAGTTTCCTCTCTGGAGACCACAAGTGTTTCCACCCTCAGCAGCAGGGATTCAAAACTCCCATGCTGGTTGTATTCACAGATGTAGTGAGACTTATAAGAGCCCTAACCATAAATATTTATAGAGCATAGATTATTGTATCTTTGTCTGAGGCCAACAGAAGGAGACGCTTCAGAAGGAGAAGCTCCTGTATTTCAGCACTAAAATTCTGGGATGTAGGAAGTCCATTCTCCAGCAGATAGATAACCATTCTTTCCTATCCTTTCAAATCCTGTACTGAACTACAGGGAATCTGATGTGAGAAGTGATCACAGAGTTGGAAAAATGTGGAGAAAACCAAGACGAACTGAAACAGTATTATTCAGATTCACAGTTGTTGAAAAATGTTTCTTACTAAATACAAGTTTTGGTTTTTTTTTAATGAGACGAAAACTTTGTACATGTTCTTGTGCCTGAAGGATCTCTTCTGCAAGATAGTCCTTATTCTTGACTCCTGGATAGTCCTTAATCTTGACTTCAGAAGTGTAATTTCTCATTGGAAATTCAGTTTCAGTGTAACAGAGCTTTGTCCTGTTACAGAAACAGTTGAGCGTGAAATACAGAACAAAAAGATTTTGAATCAACTTTCCTTGCAAAGCAAGGGCGCCTCCAGAGCGATCTGTCTTTATTTTGCCAGGTTGACTGCAGCAGGTACCGAACACAAACCGCCAAAGATGGAAAAAGCTTGGTATTCTGTCCGAGGGACCTGAACCCAGTTTGTGGCACGGATGGCACCACCTACGACAACGAGTGCGCGATCTGCGCCCTCAACGCGTGAGTGCCCTGCCCTGAGTGCTCCTCCTGGGTGCCCAGCACTGCTGGGCAGTCTTGAGAACTGTCCTGCTGCATTTCTGCTCCTGCCTATTTCTTCAAGTCTCTTAGAAATGGGATGGTTTTGGGTTTGCCTTGAGTTTTTCTGGTGCCTTCTGAGTGCTCATGAAGAGTCATAAGGCATCTCCTTGGATGAGTCTGTGGGCTGGACAGAGGAAGGAACAATTCAGAACATTGCTTTAAATTGCACGTTATGAGAAGGTGGGATGGGCTTGGTAATGAGTGAATTAGCAATTCTGAACATTTTATAGAGAGTCTGAAGCCATGGTTTGCTTCATTTTTGCACATGACTTTGACCAAGAGGTTAAGCATTTGTTTTGTCTCCCTCTTCCAGGGAGAAAAGGACCCATGTTGGCAAAAGGCACAGTGGACAATGCAGAGAGAAGACTGATGAGGTAAGTGTTCAATATAAGGTTTACTCCTCTTAGCTGCATCAACTGAAGGGTTCCCTGAGGCAGCATCTACTCTGAAAGTGAGCTGGCCTGAGCTCTGGCTTTCTCCACCTGTCTATTAAGTCTTGTCAGCTCCTTGTGTGTTGAGGATGCTGCCAAATCCCACCTATCCTGAGGCAGGTGTCCTCTGGGCCCTCCTTGCCCAGCAGCTCTGGCAGATGGGCTGGATGAGAGCTATGCACAGAGTTCTCATGATGAATTCACACCTACAGCAGCCTTTGGGATGGGGACATATTCTGAAAGCACACCTGAAGTTTTGATTGGAATGTATCAGCTGCTGTGTAGGACATACTAACACACAAATGTGGAAGTCCTTCAGTTTGGGCTTTGATCTTCCTTTGACGATGCCCTTCAAATGCAAAGTCCAATTTCTTTCACTGCACAATTAAAAAGGGGCCAGGTTTTATTTTTCTTTTTTCTTCTCTGACATATCTTGTAGTTGGGACTGACCAAGGTGCTTAAGCCAGGGATTTGGCACTTTACACACAGTGCAGTTCCCCTGTGTGAGAGGGTTCAGGCAGAGCTGACTCAGCCTGGTTTAGTAAGAACTGAGTTGTAGCACTAGTGCTGTTAGAGACATGGCAGGAGATTATTATGGTTTTTTTTTTTTTTAAATTGGAGAACAAGAACCTAACCTTTGATGCTGCTGCTTTTTTGTAGCTTGACTGCAGTAAATTCCCAGCCAGAAAGGTGAAGGGTGGCAAAGACCTGGTGCGGTGCCCCAGGATCCTGCACCCGGTGTGTGGCACAGACGGGTTCACTTATGACAACGACTGCAGCATCTGTGCCCACAACGTGTGAGTATTGCACACAGGACTCTCTTCTGGACAGGCAAGCCAGGGTTAGTGCTCCAGATGGCTTTTCTTTTGGTACTAACATATCTGTGCTCCTCTGGAGCCCTTGTTGCCTGGATTTTGGTCCCTGATATTCTTTTTGCTCCTTGGGGGAGTGTGGGAGAGCCAGCTCTCAACCTGAGCACTCTGTGAGGGCTGGGATATTTAGGCAGGAGAGAGTGGATGGGACTGAGGTATTTGGGCAGAAGAAAGAGTGAATGGAGCTGTTGTATAGCGCACAATGAGGAGACCTGACTGGTCTGTTACCACTTAGAATGACACTTTCTAATGATGGGGAGAAACGGATTCATCAGACAAGCAGGTGCCTCCTTTATCATATGTATTGGTTATGGGTTTGGTTTGGTTTCTGAGGCACCTGGGTGTCCCAGGGCTCAGGTGGTGAATGTGCTGACCCCAATCTCTCCCTTTCAGACAACATGGGACTGATGTTAAGAAAAGCCACGATGGAAGGTGCAAGGAGGAAAGCACTCCTGTAAGTGTTCTTTTAGCTGTTAAATAAGCACCATCCAGTCTCTCTGCAGTCTCCAGAAAGACCCTGGCTGGTCTCAGTGCACCCAGGGATGGTGCACAGGGCTCATGCTGATGCTGTGCTTCTCCTCAGCTGCTCACAGCTGACAGTGTGCTGTACAGGAGGGAAAGAGAGGATGAGAACAGGCCAGGACTTCAGAAACAAAATGTCCCAGTACTGCCAATCTCTGAACAGAAATCATCAGAGGCAGCCCAAGATCCATGCAGCCCATTTTAGCACAGTAGGAGAAGAGGCAGAAAGCTGTGTTAGATGTCTGTGTATTTATTCAGTGCTAGGATTTCCATTGCACTAGAGAGGCAGGTTAAAAAAATCCTTGTATTCTGGTCAGCCAGGACAAATCTGCTCTCAGGTATGTGTACAGAAATAGCTTTATTATCCTGCACAGTAACAATATGGGCTGATAATATCTCAACCCATTTATTCTGCTTATGCAGAGCAGCTCTGAAGCACCAAAAATAATTTCATGCATCCTGAGGGACTGCAATATATTTTCTGTGGAAAAGGCACGTTAAAATGTGGTCTTTTCTTTAATTTGTTCTTGGACCACATGGGAAATATGGATAATAAGAGACAGTGCATTGGGGAGGCTGTGCAAAATGACAGTGAAGTGTCAGTGATGCTTAGTTAATGTAGAGTGATTTCCAATATATGTTTGTCTATTGATCCTCAAGTATTTAAACCATTAGATTTTATATATTGTAGATATTTTTGCAACAGAAGCTGGTGAAACAGTTCCTGCTGCTCTTGGAAATGCTGAAACAAAATCTTGGATATAGTAAACTATCCCAAGCTGCACTCAGTGTCAAACACTTTAAATCAAGTTCCTCAGGCTGAGTTAGGGTATGTTTAGTTTAGAAATCAGGGGGAAAAAATCTTCAGTGAAAGTCTTGTCAGTAATTGGAACAGGCTGACCAGAGAATTGGTGGAATTCCTTGGACTTGTTCAAAGGGCATGTGGATGTGGAACTTGGACATATGTTGAACATGAGGTTCTGGATTAATGGTTGGGCTTGATGATTTTAGAGGTCTTTTCCAATCTTTATGATTTTGTGAATGCTGGATTTAAAACTTGTGTATGTTCTGCTCTAGCAGAATAATCTATTTTACCAGCTGTTCCCTCTGCTAGCAGAAGCCACCAAACTACAATTACATATTTAATTTCTAATGCAAGTCTAAACTTTAAAAACCCTCTGATTTCCCCTGACAAAGACCTCTAAAATCAAGAGGATCAGAGTGGGCAGACTGTCACCCTATTCTTCTAAGTTCTTCTAAGCCTTCTGATTTTTACATTTTTGTAATGGAGTTTCTCGTGCACTTTTCATGTAAATAATGATTGTTTTGCATTCTTTTCTGGAGGAAGAGAGAAGTGATGGACTGCTAGTTTAACCAGTGTGGTTGGAGAGGTGGCAATTTCTTCCTCCAATCCATGGTCACTTGTGAAGTTCTATAAATATCAGAGTTCAGAAATAAGCTGTCCCTTTTTTACCTTAGACATCTCAGTGTGTGCGTGTCATTCATTTAGTGTTGTGCTGTGACAGGCAGA
This sequence comes from Camarhynchus parvulus, assembly GCF_901933205.1. NCBI lineage: Eukaryota > Metazoa > Chordata > Aves > Passeriformes > Thraupidae > Camarhynchus > Camarhynchus parvulus. The sequence goes on along the minus strand of NC_044583.1, from coordinate 14,628,480 downwards.
CTGCAGAGGGGACTCTGACCCCAGAAGTGACCATGGTTGCTGTTTTACCTGCCCAGGTTGACTGCAGCACGTACCTGAGCGGGACCAAATCCGGAGAGGCCATCGGAGCCTGTCCCTTCATCCTGCGCGAGATCTGCGGCACAGACGGCGTCACCTACAGCAACGACTGTGCCCTGTGTGCCCACAACATGTGAGCCCTGCAGGCCGCCCCCCGAGAGCCACACAGGGGTATTTGCTGAGCATTCTTAACTCTGCTTTCTCTTCCAGCGAATATGGAACCCAGGTTGCCAAGAAGCACGATGGAAGGTGCATAGAGGAACCTGCCCAGGTAAGCGGCGCCTGAAGGACAGGAAGAGGTTGAGCAGGTGCCAACTGCACAACCTGAGCAAATGCTGGGTGGTTTGGGGGGTGTAGCCTCCACGGGGGTCACACTTGTGCTGCCCTTCCTTCTGTGGGTGAATATCACCCTCCCATGAGCAGGAACATTGTGCACTTCCTGCACACAGTCAGGGAAAGAAAGAGGAGAGGACAGGTGAGGACTGAGTTACGAGACAGGGAGATGATAAATGGTTAAAGGCTTTACACAGAGAATCCTTTTCCCACAGCACTCAGTCATAGCTGCTGCAGGAACTTAGCAGAATGTTTTGGCAATATGGGCAGGGGATGCAGAGGGCCCAGGGCTCTCTCAATGCTTGTGTTTTACAAAAGGATGTTTTGCAAAGATTAGAAAATTGCCTGTGTTTTGAATGCTGATACCTAAGGTATCAGGGGATTCAAACCCACCTCTGGTTTTTGGTTTGGTGTAGGTTGGTTTGTTTTTGTTTTGGTTTTTTTTTTGGTAAATGCAATGTAGTCTAATATATACCAACATGAATCATGTAAAAATACCAGATTAGCTATATTTGGCCAGCTCTAAACCATTTACTCACACTGGGGAATAGAAGAACAAAGTCACCTCATTAGCATGTGTTTGAAAGAGTCAACATCCCGAGTCAGATATTTCATTTCTATACAAACAAACTATGAAATGTCATTTCTTTGTTTCCCGAGTACGCCCTGTGCTCAGGCCGGTTGAGATACATAAATCAGGAATGAGGAGTTCACACTGGAGAAACTGGGAGTGCTAAAACACAAGGCCAGCTCCTCAGCTGACGTAAATCAGCTTCCACTGCTGTCAGTCCTGCTGGCAGCTCTCAACACTGGGAACCATCCCATTGCAACAAAAGACCTGTCAGCACATCTCCCCTCCATTCTTGTGGGCCTTGAAAAACACCTTGGTCACAGCCAGCCCCCTTGCAGGAAGTGCATAAATCGTGCCATTTTGATTTACAGATTATTTCTGAGCTGCCTTTTGTAATATCCTGGTGGGTTCAGTAAGGTATAGGGGCATAGAGATAAATGCAGGGCTCAATGAGTAATGTCTACCTTCCAACCTTGATTCAGTCTTCTCCAGGGAAGGCAGTGAAAGGAAATTGCTAGTTTTCCGTGAAGAACGAGTTAATATATAACCACAATTTGTCATCTGGCAGAGGCATAAGCAGGGGGGATGAGCTGGGGGCTCCCTGGCACAGAGCAGAGCCGTGGCAGAGCCTTTGCTGTCCTTGTTTTCCCCAGCTGAACTGCAGCCAGTTCCGCAGAACCACGCTGAAGGATGGCAGGGAGCTGATGGCCTGCACCATGATCTACGACCCCGTGTGTGGCACTGACGGCGTCACCTACGCCAGCGAGTGCACCCTGTGTGCCCACAACATGTGAGTGCTCCTTTCCTTCCTGTGTGCCCACAACATGTGAGTGCTCCTTTCCTTCCTGTGTGCCCACAACATGTGAGTGCTCCTTTCCTTCCTGTGTGCCCACAACATGTGAGTGCTCCTTCCCTTCCTGTGTGCCCACAACATGTGAGTGCTCCTCTTCCTCCCTGTTTGGCTCTTTGGGAGCTGGGTAATCTGCAAGGGCTCTCTCTGAAACCTTGTGCTGCAGGGATTCTGTCTGTCTGTCCCCGTTTTCCTGCTTGCCTTGCTCAGTGTTTGACACGGGTGTTCAACCCCACAGAGGGGTGCACCAAGGGGGGACAGTGTCTGGTCTGTGAGGGCAGGTTTTTGTTAGTGCTGAGCTGGGGGATCTGGAAATGTCTGTGACTCCATGGGAGTGAGGTTTGTTCCTGCTCTCTGGCTGTCACAGGAAAGGCTGTGGTTAATAACAATCTCTCCTTCCTCTAGGGAGCATCGGACCAACCTTGGCAAGAGAAAGAACGGACCCTGTGAAGAGGATATTACAAGGGTGAGTGGGAAAGGATGGAAATGAAGAATGAAATTCAGTGTCTGTTACACTCCTGGGGGACTGTCTTCTGCTCTGGGCTACAAATCAGGAGGTGGTGCTGTGCACACCTGAGGAGATCCCTTGGGAATTTCACACTGCTCATAAAACAGCCAGCATCCATCCCACTGCTCTGCAATAGAGCAAGAGATGTGGCAGTGAGCAGAAACAGTACAAGATCACATCTGCCATCAGGAGGACACTTGGAGTTGGTTATGATGATGTTACAGCCAGTTTCATTTCTCAGTGGAGTGTCATTCCTTCTGCTGGGAGGGGGGTCACAATTTGCTCTCAGGCAGAGGGACTCAATCCCCACCTTCTGTGTGCAGGCCCTTTGCAAGGACTTCAAAGCAGTCTCTCCTGTGTGCACCATGGAATACATGCCCCACTGTGGCTCTGATGGCAAAACCTACAGCAACAGATGTGCTTTCTGCAACGCCTACCTGTACGTATAGGAGTGAAACCTTTCCTTTCCTGATCAATTCCTGCACCTGTGTGAATGCAGGGCTGCCTCATCATGCCTTCTGTCTAACTGCTTGGGGCATATACTGGACATTTACAGGTTTTTTGCATTGTAAGGGAAATGAGAAGGGCCCATTTCTGTGATCTGTACCTGGCCTCCTGTTTGTTAGCTTTAAAAATATTTTATTGATTTTCAGCAGCACTCAATCTGTTCCACAAGCTCACAAGGGTGTGTGGAAATTACTTCACCAAACCAAGTGGATTGTACCAAATGAATGAAACCATTCATCTTTCCTTAAATGAAGATAATGGAAGGGGATATTTGGGGTTTTAAGGCTGTTCTTTATCTACAGTCAACCCTAAGCCAATGCTTGGGCCAGTGAAATGAGGAAAGGGGCATCAGCCATGTCTAATTCTCCTCTCTCCTTTTCTCACCAGGGAAAGCAGGACAACTCTCAACATCATGAGCTTGGCTGAATGCTAAGTCTGTGCTGGACTTCAGCCCAGGAAGACAAACTCCTTTCCACGTGTCTTCCCATGGGCTGACCTTCCCTAGTAACATCCCTTTGGTCTGCCTTGTTTCCTTAGCTCCTGAAGCACTGTTCAATAAACTGACTTGGCAACATTCCTCTGTCTCAATGCCACATCTCTTCCCTTCTGCCTCATCTCTTCCCTGTCATGGTTCTTCAGTTGGTGGATGTCTGTTTTTCTATTGATGTTCTCCCCTGCCAACCAACGTGGATAGAATTTTCTGTCCATGTGTCAGTGCCAGCCCTGCTCTGGTGAGGATCTGGGCTCCCCTTGGAGCTCTCAGTCCTTTCCTTACTCCTCAGAGTGTTCTTGTCAGTGTTAATCTTCTCAAACCTTGATATCTCTGTGTGACCTGACCACAGAGTCCCTCTACAGTCAGTGCAAGGGGGCCTTTACCTCCAGAGCAAGGTCCACCTCCTCCACGGGGACATGCCAAGGATGTAGGTGGTGATTTGTTCTTGAGGAGAGCACTTTTTCCTTGGGGTAGAAAGGGAAATTGGCTGCCTGGGCAAGAGGTGCCCTGTCCTTGTTCCTGCTGCCTGTGGAGCCTGTTCCATGGCAGAGACAGCAGCTGCTCCCAGGATAGAGGATCCCAGCTTGTCTCCACTGAATTTGTCCACAAGGTCAAGTAGAGTTTAAGGATGTAATCTACAGGAGGGGAATCTTGAGCTCCATTCAGGTCACAGGCAGCAGAAGTGTCCACTCATAAGATATCTTAATTTATTAATGCAACAGAATATCTCCAGGACAGGTGGGCAGTGATCACCCCTGGGGTGGGGGATAGCCCTGGTGCATCACTGAGCTCCTTTTTAAAGTCATTTGGAAAGGAAAAAGGTGCAGAGGTTCACTTGTGACCAGTTTTAACCAAGTGTATAACAAGTCGTAGGAAAAAAATTCTGCCTGATTGTCATTTTGCCTACTTTTTTGAGGCCAAGTTGCTCAGGACCTGGTGATATAATTATTGTCATTGTGGTGGTCTGTATGGGTGGCAGGGAGGCAGGGGGACCTTGAGGCTGCCCTTCTTCTCTTGGCTGTGCCATTGCCTCCACACGAGGTCACCAAAGCTATTGCAAGTCTAATATTTCAGGGATTCTTCTGGACTGCAGTTGGTGCCTCCCTGATTCAATGTCCCATTGTAGTTCACCAGAGAATAACACAATTATTTGGATCAGTTTGGAAAGTCACTCTTTGAATTGTCAGGCTAGAAGAATAGGCTGAAGGCAAATGTTCCTGATTTGGAGGTATTGGGGGTATTGTACCAGGGAATGAGGCCACAGTACCTCTGTGCCATTAGTGTCCATTTTCAGGATGATTTGTAACTAACAATGGCCTATTGTGCTTCTCTTGGGTCCGTGTCCTAAAGCAAACGTTCTTTTGGTTTATATAACCTTTTTGCCATTTTCTGCTCAGGTGTTTTTGCAGAACATGCTGTTTTACTCTTGTTTAAGTGTTACTTGGTTATCCTTTGGGATAAGACCTGGATAATTTTTTCTTCTTGTGGACTTTGGCAGCCTTTCACTTGGACTGTGCTCTGACCGCTGGCTTTTGCAAGCCTTTGCAGTAAAGCTGTCAAGAGCCAGCTCAATGGCATTATCTTGGCACGGCCAAAGCCTCCTCTGTGGGGCTCATTGTCTGGTGACACCAAAGGCAAACAAGAATTCAAGGAGGCACGAAGTTGAGATTAAGTCAGAGCCATCCAAGGAAGCAGCCAAAGGGGTTAGAGGACAGAGGTTTCCACACAGAACTCACCAGTAGGTTTCGTGTTGAAGTACATAATGGAATAAATCACTAAAACCGGGCCAGGAAATGGGAAAAGCCTGACATTGGAGTTTAAATATCCCCCAGGCTCAGGGGGTGTTTTATGAAGCAATATAACTATAAAAATAGGGCAGCCTTCTCAGGGACAGCGTGGTTTTCTGTGCCTTGGAGTTGTTTTTCAGCTGTTCCATGGTTACTTACCGAGTGTGTGTTACTTAGATGATTTCTTTCTGCTTTGTATTGGAAATGGCCTCAAGTTGCACCAGGGGAGCTTTAGATCAGATGTTAAGAAAAATTTATTCATGGAAAGGGTTGTCAAGCACTGGAAGAGGCTGCTCAGGGGAGTGATTGAGTCGCTGACCCTAGAGACATTTAAAAGATGTATAGATGTGGTGCTTCAGGACATGGTTTAGTGGTGGCCTTGGCAATGGTAATGGTTGGACTTGATGATCTTAAAGATCTTTTCCAACCTAAACAATTCTATGATGAGGCAAAGACAAGCACATTCCAAAGAGAACATTAAATTTTTGTGGCTTAGGAGAGAGGTAGAACAATACCAGGTTTCAAGTGCCACCAAGAGACTTGAAAGGTGGTGTCAAGGCACAGTGGACTGAGCTGGGTGCCTGCTTGGGCACAGGCAGAGGAATGGGTGGATGTTACTGTGGTGGGAAACAGAAAGAGGTGAGAGAATAGTTAAAGTTGGAAGGGACCCCTGGAGGGCATCTGGTCCATCCTCCCCTGTCAAGAAGTCCCCAGTCACCTTATGAGCTCAGTGCTTGCCAAACTGCAAACAGCAGCCATGACTGGGTGGGTGACAGATGCTTCAGTGCTGCTCAGCCTGCTGCTCCATCCCTGCTCCGGTGCAGGATGCTGCAGAGCACTGGGGCTTTCTTACTCACCTTGAGCTGCCTGAGCATCTTAAACATAGTCAGGTTTGTCTCAAAAACCATTCCACAGTCATGCTGGGAAAGCTTGATTTTTAACCTGGAAATAGGCCCTGAAAGGATCAGGTGCAAGCACGGACCTAGTCCTGCTTTGGTGAACTTTTATTTTTGCACTCCTGCCATGAACAGAATCGGCCTTATATGAAGTGAAGGAAAAAAATGACTTTGCAGAGCCTGCGATGGCTGCAGCACGAGGCATCTGAAATGCAGCTGGTGCCACTCCAGAGGCTGCCTGGCAGCCCTGGGCTCTGGGGAGGGGGATGGAGCTGCCAAGGCTGGACCAACTCTGACGTGTTTCACACTGCTGACCATCCAGCCTCAGGATCTGTGACCTGTAAGTGTACCAGAACATATCACAGAGGCCATGTTTTAAAAATATAAACGTCCTCTCTCTTTCCGTGTTTGTCTGACTTATCTTTATAGCGTTATCAATGTTTTCTGAGTCTACAGTCATTTTTCTTGCAACACAAAGAGGGGGAAGAATGAGGCGAATAATTTAAATTTTGATTGATAAGTGGAATGTAGAAAACAGTACTTAGTCCTTTCATATTGAGTTGGGAATTTTTTTTACCTTTTATCAGCACTCACACATCTGCAACTTGAAAAAAAAAGCCCCACAACTTTTCCTTGAGTGTGGCTGTACCTAAACTTCCTTCAAACCCGTTATCTAAAAATCTGCGCCTTTCAAAATTATGTCTGCTGATAATTTTCCCTGGTTTAGCTATTTTTTCATGTGCTGCATTTCTTAGTGAGGCATGTGGATGGGCTCAGACACTCTGTCACTCTCTGGAGGGATGCTGGAGAGTGACAAGGCTCATCCCACTGATTTTTAAATATTCATTTCAGAAGAATATTTAAATTATTTTTAAAGCATTTTTATAACCATATGTTCCTCAAAAACAAAACAAAAAAAAAGAAACCCAGAAATAATTATTCAAACTCATTGTATCAATTGCACCATCCTGTTTAACTGACAGTTGGCAAAGAGAATAGTTTGGGAACTTTAAAAATTTCCTCGGACCTCTGTGTTCAAAGAAATATATAGCCCTGTTATGCACCCATTTCATCCATCAATATGTTCACACTCAGACATGTTCATTCTCTTGCTGTAATTTAATGTTTGATACAGTTTTATTTGATTCTTTGCCATGCCCTGGGCTCTGGTTGTGTGCTCTCCGAGGATCAACGAGTAGAGAGGAAAAAGCAGAGAGCAGCAGTGGAAGGAGCCTGTCTCCAGCTGGCAGACATCCACACAGCCCAGGAGGGCTTTCCACATTTTCACCAGCTGAGGTGAGGCCCCATGATTTTAAACATAACATGAAATTGCAAAGAATGAGTGTTCGTACAGTGTGCTGCTTCCTGCCTATTTTTCATGTGTAGAAGTCAAACATTAATTGTGTTCAAGCCCCCTGAAGGATGAGGAATGTTTGGATGCATTGCTTTGAGCTCTTTCTTGCATTCCCCTTAAGCTGGGCTGCAGCCTGTGCCCCAGGGCCATTGCTGGGCATGGCCAGTCAGGCCCCCTGACCAAGATCTGGAGCAGATCCGTGGCACAGATGGTTCCACTTACACCAGTGAATGTGGGATCTGTGCCTATAAAGTGTCATTCTGAAGGGAAGAACATGCTTTCTGAGTGACAGTTCCCTAGCCCCTGGCCTCTCCCTGTGCTTTTCCAATTTATCCTCCTTTTCTCCATCTCCACTTGCTGTTTGTGCTTGGGGGCAAATCACGAAGATTCAGCTGAGAAAAAAAAAATAGCTGAAGAAAGTATCTGGGGTGGAAATTCAAATGATGCAGCACATTCAGATGGCAGAGATTTGTTGACTGATAGGTTTATAATAGTCAGAGACAGTCGAACCACTTCATTGTTGGTGGTTAACTCGGGTGAACTCCCCATCACTTGCATCATTTGGGAGTTCTGTGTACATTCAGCACTCGTGTCCCTTTGGGAAAATGGTCATACTGAGCCTCTAATGGCAGAATTTCAAAAACATGGGGCACTCGGGGCCTTGGGAGCAGCAGTGCTCCCAGTGCCTAAGAAGGAGGGCAAAGGAAGCAGCAGCCTGAACTCCCATTGCTCTTGGTGGCAGCATCCCAACGGTGTCAGCCGGGTGCTGAGCAGGCAGCGCAGGATTGGACGTCAGTGATGCAGATACCTTCTGTTGACATTTTATTTGGCAGTGATTTAGCACGAGCTTTCTAATATTGCTGTTCTCCACAGGCTGCATTCCAAAGTAGGAAGGGAAGGAGTGCAAAATGATGCAAAATATGAGACAAGTAGGAGAAATATTTCTTTGCTATAGAAGCATTTGCAAACAGCCTCCACTGACAGCAGCAGGAAAGTGCAGAATAACACGTTTCAAGACCAGAAAAGGAGGGACACAAAGCCTCTGCAGAGATCAGTGCATTCAGTTCTCCTGAGATAAGAATGTTTTGTCAGATTGCAAATGGGGCAGTGCCCAAACCAGGGGATGTAGGGGCCCTATGATCACATATAATATAGCAGTTGTCAAGCATATATAACTTACTAAGTAAATACCTGGTTATTTCGGGTTACTTTGCTGCTGCAATAGTTCAGAGAGGGTAGAATTCCTGCTGTCTACCTCAGTTTTACTGTAAAATGGTAAAATCCTGTAATTTGGCATCCTGTGCCTTTCTGTCAGCACCAACTGTGCTTCACCCATGTCCAGATGCAAAGAATCAGCCAGTGGTCTCATTAAAGCTCAGCTCTGCAGAATAAATGAAATTGTTGCCCTTTCTTTTGATGTTAATAATGAAGATGTGTTCAGTGGTTATGATGCTAATAGTTCTTCAGCTATAGAAGTTCTTTCCATCCAGTTCAGCCTCTCCCAGCCAAGTGTTGAAGCTATAGCACCATGATATATCCTGCCTCTCACCCTCTCCTCCCTGCTGTTCCCACCAGGAAGAGCAGTGAATTTCCATTCTTAGCCTACTGCACCTCTCTCTTGTTGCTGCCTTATTTACAAGATCATTCTTAAAAATCAAACCCTCATTTATCCCACATCCCAGGGGCTCCTGGTTTTATTCCCATGCAGGAAAGCAAGCATTTTTACTTGTCTTTTCCAAACATTGTTCCTCATATGCCTTTTTGGTGGTTTGTTGGCTGATAAGGTGAGACCTGGGCGCATGTTTTCGTTTGGTGCTCTGCTTGCTTCTGTTCTGCATCACCCCATCCTGTGGTTTCACATGGAAAAAAGGTTTGCATGGGGATGTGATCTCCTGATTTTTCTTGGGGCAGAGTGATGCTTGCAGGTGACAGTGGCACTCCTGGCTGCTTCCTCCCACATGGGGTTTGTGCAGGGGACATACCCTTGAAATGTTTATCTAACTTAACCCCCCCTTTACAGCAATTCCTCTGCTACATGTCACTGTCTGTGTATAAACTTCTTCCCCCTCGTTCCCCCAGTTTGAGCAGAGCCTCAGCTCACCCTGTTCTGAGGTCAATGAAGCAAATCCCAGACCCAAAGGGCTCAGTCACAGATTTATGGATGATTGCAGACATGGTGCTGGTCCAAAAGCCCTGATTCCAAGGCTTTGTCCATTTAGCCAGGGAAATTCTCCCTTGGTTACCTACTGCTCCATGTAGAGCTTAGGAAAGTCACTCCTTCTGGGCTCTGAACAAGAGTATGAAAAAAAACTGTAACTCATTTACAGCCAGACCTGCCCAAATCCCCAAATTGTGTGTTACTTACCAAAAGGAAGGAGATGTAAACACTGAAGGTTAATTACCCTTTTGTCAAGAACACTTTGTGGTCTATAGACATATCTGTCAATCTTACAAAAGAGAACTGAGGGGAGTGAGCACTGGAGGCATGTCCCCATGATAAATTAATGAGACTTGGCAGCTCACTGTGAAGAGATGATCCCTGTGCTTCCAGTGAGACAATAACCTGGCTCCCCAGCCAGCCTGGCCACAGATTTTGTGCTGCAGTCACATCCGGGGTGGTTATCCCTCTGTAAACAAACTCTGCAATGCAGCTGTCCAGGGATTAAACCATCTTCCTTGAGGCCTTCACTTTGCTGCTCAATGTGCAGCAAGTGCTCATCCCAGCCACCCCAGACCACTTTCCCAGCCCTGCCTGCCAGTCAGTTAAAATATCTTTCTTCTGCCTCTCTCAGCAGTGACACTCCTTGGTGGGTCACAGAGCTGCCTGAAATCTGAGGGACACGGCCACAGTCCCCCTGCTGTGTGCTATTCTGGTGATGGGAGTGCTGCTACACGACTGGTAGCTTGAAAATGTGTTCAACTATTCCCCTGGTTTATATAACCTCAAAGCAATTTGCTTTCATAGCTGAACATGCTTATTCATTCTATTTTAACTGTGCATTGAGCTATAAATAATATCTCATTGCAGATAAGAATCTATTGAATTTTATTATTTGTTTTTCTACCTTGGGAAGATTTTCTCCTGAAGGAGACTTTCCCAGCCCTAGCAGTGAAGTTGCCTGATTGACTCTGTCCTGCCAGGCAGCCATGAATGGTGTCAGTCCCAGGTCAGCTGCCACTTCCCTGCAGCCACCTCCTCATTGCTCCTGCTTGGGCTGTGGCAAAGATGAGACGAGTGCTCAGTGATGCAGAGCTGAGATCACTGAAGTGTTAGGGAAACTGATTAAACCAATGATTTCCTGTTCCTCTGATCAGCTGCAGGTTAATACCTCAGTGTTACCTCCAGCCCACCTTCCCTGCAGTACGTTCACTTCAAAGAGCAATAACCTGGGTCGGTGTCCAGCCCAATTGTGTGGGTTGCTGCCTCCTTTTTCTGGTGTTCATTGTAGCATTGTCCTGCTTCCTCATGAGTTACTCCTGTCTTCTGCAGTGGAGCCCTGACCTGACATCCTCATCATCCAGAAACTTCTCAGAGCTGGAGCACAGCCGAGCTGGGCAGCTGAGGGATGGAGATGTGTCCTCAGAGCTGCTGCTGGGACCCTCGTCCGGCCCAGGCTGCAGCACAGCAGGGAAGTGGATGATATTTTGGCACCTGATTTTCTGTGGTCCAGATAACTTTTCTTAAGATTCAAATGCTGATGCTCTTCTGGAGAAGGGTTGTGGTGGCAAAGCGCTGGGCTCCTGCAGGAGTGAGGAGAATTTGAAATCATTGAGAGCTAATAATGTATTGGAATTTGGATGGTTTAGTGTGTGGTTTTATTTTAACAATAATTACAATCCACTCTTTCTGTTGTACGTGTTACTTTTCACCCCCTGTTAAAACATTCTGGGAGCTCTTTGTAGAGCTGTGACTCTTCAGTAAAGGCCGGAGGAAAATTCTGAGAAGACTCTCCTGGGTCATAGAGAAATATTATGATTTTTTATTAATAACAGCTATTTATAGGAGAGAGAATTATATAAGTACAACATAAATGAAATAATTCAAGTTGTAAGAGCTCTCCAGAGGTCTCTGGCTCAAACCCTGATCAAAGCAAGACCAAAGTCAGAGGCAGGTCAGGGTGCCCAAGGCCTTTCTTTTTCAGTTGGGTTCTCAATAGCACTGAGGAAGGACATGCATGGCCTCTCTGCTTTCTGTGCTTGATCGTACTCATGACAGGGAATAATTCCTCACATTCATTCAGAATATAATCCTTTTGCCATACAGCTTAGAGAAGACTGGCTCTGCCTTATCTCTGACCCCATCAGGGAGCAGCAGACAGCGATGTGATCCCTGTAGCCATCTGCTCTCCAGGATGAAGAAGCCCAGCTCCTTCAGCTTTCCTGGAATGCCCTGTGCCCCTGTCCCTGGGCAGCCTGCCTGCCTCTGCTGGACTCGTTCCCATGTGTCAACATCTGCCCTTGCAGTGGGGCCAAATCCATTCAATCCATTGCATAAGTAATGTGAAACCACGTTAGCCTTCACCGGCAGGGTACAAAGTTCTGCCCATGGTCTTATTAGCTCAGGAAAACATCCACTGGCATTACCTGGATCAAGTTCTATTTAATAAGTTCATAAACACATGGACATGTTTTGATAGTGAGATGTTTTAAATCATATCAGTGACTTTGTTTGCTTTATTGCTCAGTTCAAATGAGGCCTTCCAGCCCTGGGTAGGAGGCAGAGCTTCCATTTGTGCTGCATTGGTTTCTCCAGGCATGTGGCTCAGAGCAAACACTTATTGGCCACACTGTGGCCAAAAGAAAGCCAGAGATGAAAACTGTAGCCTGAATTGTGTTTAGCAGGCATTTTGGAGTGATTAGAGGCATTTTCATGAAAGAGCTGCAACCAATTGGTATTTCCCACCTTTACAGCAGTTATTTGTTAATTAAATAATGTGACAAACCCCAGGAGTGTTTAGAAAAGTGTATTAAATGATTTGCCATTAATTTATCAATGTGTTATTTATGCTGAGGAGTTGCATATCTGCTAAGAAAATTCTTCAACCTCAGTTTTGATTCTTTCAGAGAATAGGAAATCGATACTGAAAAAAAAACCTGTAACGGGAAATGTAAAACAAGAAATTACATGAGTAAGGATGTTGTATAATGGCCAAATCCTGCCCTGGTGTCAGCACACAGACCTTATGGCGCTCAGGACCATAACAGGGAGCGCCCTGAGGTGTGGCACTGCCTTTGCTTACCTGCAGATTACAGAATCATAGAAATTTTTGGGTTGGAAGAGAGCTTAAAAATAATTTTGATCCAACCCCTCTGCCATAGGCAGGGGCATTTTCCACTATCCCAGGCTGCTCCAATCCCTGTCCAGCCTGGCCTTGGACACTTCCAGGGACGGGGCAGCCACAGCTGCTCTGGGCACCCTGTGCCAGGACTTCCCACTAAAGAATTTCTCCCTAATACTTAATCTAAACCTACCCTCTTTCTGCTTAAAGCCTTTCCATTCCCCCTTGTCCTATCACTCCATGCTCTTGTCCAAAGTCCATCTCCAGCTCTCTTGTAGGATCTCTGCCCTCGTGCTGGCTGCTGCACACAGAGGATTTTCCTTTAGCCAAATGGTCATTAGCCATATGCTGCATCTGACTTTGAGGATTAGAAGACCATAATGAAGTGGATTACAGCAGATCAGTGGCAGGATTGCAGACCAAATCCTCTTTCTAACTGTTCTTCCAGGAGCAGCTAAGGCCTGAGCGACCTGTCCTGCAGCATGAGCTCAGCCAGCTGTGGGATTTTTCCATGCTGTTATCAGAGGTGGGATAATCTGGAGCTGTAACGCTGGGTGGGGAGGCTGTGGATGCTGAATGGCTGCAGGCTGTGCAAGGGCCTGAAAGCTGGGGATTTCTGGGTGTCACTTTTGTGGCTTGCCTAGGGGGTACCTGAGGGGCTCAGGTGTTCCCCAGTCACCATTTAATTGTTGCAACTTGAGTCTCCCTGAAGTGTCTGTAGGTGAGAGAGAGAAAGAAAGGATCTGCTGGACATCCAACAGGCATTGTGGTGGTCAGGGAAAATCTGAGTTGCCTGGGGCCAGTGCCAGACCTAGCGCTGAACCCAGGAGCTGAAGTGGAAAATTTTTCTGTGGTGTAACATGTGCCAGACTTTGGAAAATGCTCTCCACTCATCAGGAGAGGTTGGTCTTGCCCAAAGGACAGCACTGTCCAGGGCTGGGGCTGTGAAGGCTGGGGAGGATGATTTGGAGAGGTTTTTCCCGGAGGAGGCAGTGGCAAAATCCATATTTAACCCAGAAAGATGTGGCCCCCTCCAACTCTGCACAGGAAAAATCAGCAACTGTGACATGTAGGGAGCAGCTTCAGTAACTCCTGCACATGCTCAGGAAAAAGTGTTTGGCTTCCAGAGATGCTGCTCGCAAGACACATCAGGGCAATATATCCTGAAGATGTGCCAAGTCTGTCTGAAATATTCATGCATGCTCCCTGTAATTTATAGAAACAATCACAGCAGCATAATTATTTCGATGCTTCTCCCTGTGAAGAATCTCATCTCTTGGATGTGAAAATGTGACCTGCATACCCACACAGCCATGCTGTGGCCTTCTGGGCATGCCAGGAGAGGTGATTCCATGCACTATCCAATATATCTATGTAAGGATCAAAATAGACCCTTTAGACTACTGTGGTGGATCAGACAACAACACATTTGCTTGGGGTGAATTTCAATGATTTCAGATGAATTTCATTTGTCTTATGGGTGGTGCCTGGTTCATTAAAGGCAGCACCTGTAAAGCGCCTTCTGTTCTGCACCTCCCATAGTTCTGAAGTCTACCCTAAGCACAATGCTTAGCTTCAGTGACCCCCCCAAAAACCCCGAGTATCCTTGTCATTTTGAACCTGTGAAAGGGATGGGGAGCAGGTTACAGGCAGAACCCACTCCTGCAAAATTACAGCTACTAAAACAGCAGAGGTGCAGACCTGCTCCTAGGCAGGAGCAATTTGGAGATGACACAAAGGCTGGTGGTGTGAGACAGATAGGGAAATGGGGACAGATTCTATATTTTAAGTATCATTTTCTAAAATATCTGCAAGAGGAAAGGACCTACTGTACTTTCAGGTGTAGCTGGTGCAATGTAAATAGGTTCCCAAACCCTCAGCGTCTTTTGTTCTTCAGCTGGCTTGGCAGAACACCCTGAATCCGTGTGTCTAACTGGGACTGAGGCTGTAAATAAGTGCTCCCTGTTGCTAAGGTTCAAGTGACATTTTTAGTGGCATTTGACAGATTTTTAACCTGCTTTCAAGTCTTCTACTGAGCTCTTCTATACCCAGGTAGTGAAACTGTCATGAAGCCTTGGCTTTACTCAAACTGATGCTAAAAACCTTTGGATTCACAGGTTGGACACAGTCCTGCCAGACTTGCCTGAGGAAGCTGACCCGTGTTTGTACCTTGAGGTGATTATCTGGGAATCTGGGGAGGAAACCCACCCGAAACCAGAAAGGAAAGCAGAGACTCAGCCTGATCTGCAGGCAGGGTGGTACTGCATCCTGCCTAAGCTGCTCTCTCATGGGAGTTGTTGCTCTGCAAGAGACAAATCACTGGCCTGCTCTTTACTCCCCTCAACATCTTGTGCTCCTTACATTTCCACCAGAACCCCAAAGAGGTTTCTTTTGTCCAAAA
Organism: Camarhynchus parvulus; assembly: GCF_901933205.1. Taxonomy (NCBI): domain Eukaryota; kingdom Metazoa; phylum Chordata; class Aves; order Passeriformes; family Thraupidae; genus Camarhynchus; species Camarhynchus parvulus. The sequence continues at coordinate 14,613,444 of NC_044583.1, read as the reverse complement.
GGCTGTTTGTTTTCTTTTGACCACTCAGAACTTGTGATACTTGTCTTGATCTATTAACCAGGTGTCCAGCCAAAATCAATTGCCTGGCAGGCTCAGACCATTACCCGAAAAGTCAAGACCTCCATAAATATTCCCGGCCTCATTGTGCTGGTGACAGATTCTGCAGGTTGTTTTATGTTACAGTTGAACAGTTTAGACATTGCATTTGTATATATTTGCAGGCAGCCCTGGAGGGACTATCTCTGAGCAGAGTGGGAGCAGCAGCCTGCGGACTCCAGCGCCTCCAGCATGACCACGGCAGGAATTCTGGTGCTCCTCTCCTTCGCGCTTTGCTGCGCCCCAGGTGAGTGGCTCTCCAGGTGTCTGAGTCCTGGCTGTCTTCAAAAGGATGGGGCAGAGGATTCAATTAGAGAAATTCTCCTTCAGAGGGCTCTGCTGCCTCGGTTGGCATCGTGCAGGTTGCAGGAGTGTATTGCAGGATAGTCCTCCGTGGCTCGCAGCTGTAGCTGATGGTTTGTCATAAATATAAATAACAGCAAGTGGAGTTCTGTGCTGGCAACTCGTGCTGTTACACTTTGTACACTGATGTTCTCACACCATTACACTGCTTAGACTTGTACAATTACAGCAAATGGATGAATACTTGAAATAAGGCCATGAGAAGGGGGTCAGACCTCTGGTAACTAGTAAGGAAAATATTGTAATGGCACAAGCAAGTTCTCTGCAAGACCCTGGCAAATTTCCTGCAATGCTCTTTCTGCTAATGGAACAGCAAGAGATGAAAACAAGCCAGACTCTGATGTTCTCACTGCATATTCACAACTGATGAAATTACAAAGCCAAAGACCTTTTTTTCACACTCGCCTTCTTTCAAATGCATATTTCTGTCAACAGATGCTGTATGTATTTGCTTATCCTGTAGGTGACTATTTGCATTTGTCTCTGTTGATCCAGGTGTATTTCCAGATACATAACAGCAGCGCTTTAGGGTCAAAACGGATATGTAAAAAGATAAGGAAGGAAAAGCTCTTCTGTTTTCAATTAATAAATCTACATGTCTCAGAACAAAAAAAGAACAAAGCTATTCAAAAAGGTGTTTCATCATAGCCAGCAATAAGCAATGCTATTATGCTTATCAACATAGAGGAAAAAATCATACATAGTTTATTTAATTCAAAAAACAATCACTGGAAATCACTCAGCTTGGTCCTGCACACAGGAATTTTATATCCATATTTCCAGCTTTAATTGAGGTCTTATCACATTGGCTTTTGTTCATACTTTCTGCCTCTCTTTTCTTTTCCAGATACTGTCTTTGGGATTGAGGTAAGTGGAAGATTTCTTTCTGTCACCTTTCTCAAGTATGTGCCTGATAAAGATATAACCAAAGGAATGGGAAAAACCTCCAGCCTGTAGGTGCTCAGCTGTTTTTCACCTAAGTGTCACACTCGGGTCACTGTAATCAGATTCTACACTGTAAAACATTAAATTATACTGCCCTGGGCTGTACATCTATGCTGTATGTTAATAATGCTTTAGTAGTAACAATACAATATTTTTGGATTAATTTATTTTTCAGCAACTTTAGACTGGTCTAAGCTTTAAGCTAGAAATATGTAGCTGGTTCTAAACGGAAGCAATAGACTGGTGTCAGAGCCTACCTGAGGGCAACCTACTGAAATACTAAAACAGTCTGGCTGATCCAGCTTCCTCACAGGTCTTGGTCCTCTGAAAAAAAAAACATGATCAGTGTCTTAAGAACAAAAAAGTAAAACCAGAAGTGCAGTGGATGGGCCACAAGAATAGAAGATCTAGTGGAACTTTATAGAGGTCCTCCACCTGAAAACAGAGAGCCTTTATAAAATCATGTCAAGTGAGCATGAGAGACCAGCACTGGTTTATCCCATCCAAGGGGCTGCATGGTTATAGCTCTTCCCTCCTCCTCCTCTTCTCCTGCTCTGTGGGGACATCTCTGCAAGAAGGATTCTCCTGAGGGACCCACAGCAGAAGTTTGTGCTGTGGCAGTGAGGACTGGTTGTACCAGCTCAATGTCCCACACAAAAACGAGAGTTGTGAATGTCTCAGGTTTTCTCATCCCGTTGCTGTGACTCCTGTGGCAGGTGGACTGCAGTACCTACCCCAACACCACAAACGAGGAGGGCAAAGAGGTGCTGGTCTGCAGCGAGGCCGTCAGCCCCATCTGCGGCTCCGACGGCGTCACCTACGGCAACGAGTGCCTGCTCTGTGCCTACAACGTGTATGTTCTGCTTGGGGACAGCGTGGGGACAGCGTGGGGACCCCAGGCAGCACAGCTCAGAGCTCCTGGCAGCACCACAGCTCACCAGTCTGTCACACATCACCTGTGTCAATTCCTTCAAAATGAGCTTGGCTATCACAGCACAGTGCTCAGGCAGAGATTTAGTCACCGTGTCTTTCTTTTGCTTCTGTAATTTATTCAGGTTTTTTCTTCTCTGTCTCAAGAAGTGGCCAGGTGATGGCTCTGAGAGCACATCTCATCACAGCAAAAGGATAGAGATGCTCTGCTCAGAGCTGCCCAAAATGGTCCTAAAGCTTCCCAGGGTTTTACGTCCCTGCCAGCTACTCAGCTGATGAGGGAGGGTGGCTCTACCTTCTCAAATACAGATATTAAGAAATGCCTGACTGAGAAAGAGTCAGTTTTCCCTTGTATTAATTCTAGCACCGAGAATGTAGCAAGACATCTTTGCTGAACTTCCTAACATTTGTCTTTCCCTCTGCAGAGAATATGGAACCAATGTCAGCAAAGACCACGATGGAGAGTGCAAGGAAGCTGCCCCTGTAAGTTAAACCAAGGGCAAAACAAGGGGTGTGTCCTGCTTCTGAGTGGCAAAAGGTGCTTATTGAAATAATTCAAACCCTAAACAAGAATACAGATGAGCTGCCAGAATCTTGCAGTGGTCACCTCCAAGTGAAGTGTCATCACAGTGACTGACAGAAAAGCTTTTCTCCCACTGTGGTGCTGTCCTGTGTGGCCAGGCTGACACACTCACCAGATCCACTTGTGTGCTGTCAGCAAGGCCTTCACCAGGGCTTCGTTTGTTCCCTCCCCAGGTGGATTGCAGCAGGTACCCCAACTCAACCAGTGAGGAGGGCAAAGTGGTGCTGATCTGCAACAAAGACATCAGCCCTGTCTGCGGGACCGACTGGGTCACCTACGACAATGAGTGCCTGCTCTGCGCCCGGAGCCTGTGAGTACTGAGCACAGGGGCCTGGGGCTGCTGCTCCTGGAACTGCTCTGTTGGACAGCAGGACTTCTAGCAAGGCCTCTTCTCTGAGGTGCTTGGGCTTTGACCCTCCTCTTTCCCTCCTGATTAAACCTTGTTGTCCTCTGTCATTAGAAGGAGAGCTGTGCCTTTGGTCTAGACAGAGAAGTGGAGGGCTGGCTGGGGATCTCACACAGGACAGGATGCTGCCCTTAACTGAGTTAAAAGGGTCTGTGTGGCAGATGCTGCCTTGCAGAGGACAACAGCTGACCCAGGGGGCATTGGCATTGTCATACAGCCTGTCTCCTCATCCACCATGACCCCTGTTCCTCACATCTTGCTGTAAACCAGCTCTCTGGCAGGCAGTGACACCACCTGAGCTGGTCCCTGGAGCCACATGGGCACAACCTCAGCTGGGTGCCTCCTGTATCCCATACATCGTGCCTGAGGCTGCTCAGCATTGCTGACTGATGGGGCTCAGCAGAACAGGTTGCTTGCAGAGCTCCCTAATGCAGGTCTCTTCCCTTCCCAGGGAGGCTGGAGCCAGCATTGGCAAGAAGGCTGACGGTGAATGTAAGAAGGAAATTGTTGCAGTAAGTGAATTGGGTGATCAGGGGCTGGGTTTTGGTCCTGCTGCTGTCAGGGGAAGCACTGCCAGTGTCTGCAGCAGCCCCCAGACCAGCAGAAGTGAAACAGCTGCTGTGCTGCAGAAGGGGAAAGACTTTGCTTTCTCTACGTGTAATAAATGTTATTTGTGTGAATGCCAGGAAAGGAGCAGGTGACTGCTCAGGAATGAATGAGTAAGAGTAGTAGAAATAATCCATCAGGGCAGAACTGTGAATAGGAACAGAGAATGGCTTTTGGGGTCAGACCAATGGTCCATCTAGCCCCTGGCAACTTGGTGCAGAGCCTGCTGTTGGCAGGGGCTGTGAGCATTGTGTAGGACAGAGTGAGAGTGCAGAATGCAGAGAAAAGTGACTTCTACCCTTCCAAACTGCAGCTGTTTTCAGGTGGAGGACCTCAGCTAGCTGTGATTTCTGTGTAGCCAGTAAACCTTGATAGATTTCTCCTGTATGAAATTCCTCAGCCTCCCCCTGCACCCAGACACATTTTTAGCCCTAGAATGCTCCTCAGCAAGTGTAGCACCCATTGCTCCAGGAAACAGAATCCCACTCTTGCAGTATCCAGCCACGTGCTGATCTTCCAGTTTTAAGGCTCCAGGAGGGATACTGGACCTTTATAGAGGATCAGCACTCCATTTCTCCATTTCTCCAGACACCAGTGTTTTTCCATTTAATTTCCTGGCCAGCTTGGGAACACAGAGCACGGCACCTTCACCGAGTGAACTGCTGCTGCTTGGAAATGCCATGACCAGGTTATGATATACATCTCTTCCAACAGGAAATTATGATCTATTTTTATATTATTAAATTCTCCTGGCATGGGAGAAACTGACACCTCAGTTTATATCAGATGTGCAAGGAAGTTAATTACTTTTGGTGAGATTGGTATCACTAGCACTGCAGCTCTAGCTCAGGGTTCAAGCCCTTGTGCTACTGACTCCTCCACATCAGTCTTTTATTTTTATTGATTTTTTACAGGTTGACTGCAGTGACTACCCCAAACCTGTCTGCTCGCTGGACTACATGCCTCTCTGTGGCTCTGACAACACAACATACAACAATAAGTGTATCTTCTGCAACGCAGTCATGTATGTACAAATATCAGTGATGTTTGTATTATCAGTTGCCTCCTGTGGGCACAAGTTTGCACAGTTACTGCTTTTTTTGTTTGCTGGATACTGTTGATTAGGGATTTGGGGCAGGAGGGAATGCCAGCCACCGTGTCAAGCATTCATTTATTTTTTTCATTAGAGCATAAAAAATGCTACGCCTGCTTTGTTAGTGTGAATGGTTTGAAGAGCATTTAACCTAAATGGAATTTTTCTTGCATGTTGCAAAGGAAATGAAATTCCTTTCCTTTTGAAATTCCACTATCGTTTCCCCACAGATATTTTCAGTCTTAAGAATGGGTTAAATTGTTTCACTCATGTCTTAATAATCAAATAGCAAATGGGATTACAAGTCTGCAAGTTCCTTGGCTCTGGGGCAGGATCCCATCTGACACCATCTCTAGGAGCCATAAAAAGGACAGATTATAGGAGGCAGGCCTCTGTGTTTAATTCATTCTTTCCTCTCCTTGCTTTCAGGGACAGCAATGGGACTATCACTTTAAGCCATTTTGGAAAATGCTGAGTATCAAGTGCCAAGAGAATTCACCACAGGATCCCCACTGGAAAATCCCAGATAAAGATCTGACCTCAGTTCATCTCACCTTCTGGGGAACTCAGCTCACTCCTGATTTTCTTTCTCAATAAACTAAATCAGCAACATTTCCCTGTCTTCTTTCATGTGCTGTCTCATGAAACATTGCCTTGATTTGTTGGATGATGATACTGGGCAGAATAGGTTACGTGCTCAAAGCTCTGGAATAGAACAAGAACATAATCTTCCTCCCCTCCCTCTCATAAAAGGCAGAAAATTAAATACAGATGCTCCAACCCCAGAGCTGTGTGTCTTTGCACATAAATGACAATCATGTCCCTGCATTAGTGCTCAGACCCTTTAATGTTTGACACTGGACAGGGCTGAAGTGGTGACACAGGAGGGTCTCTGCTCAGGTGCTCCAGGTGCATTTTCCTTGTCAGCAAAGCCCAGTCACACCTTGGTGTCACTGCCCAGAGCTGATCCCTGGCTCTGTCCTCGCCTGAAGTGCTGCTCTCTCAAGGACACCCTGCTGGCAAAGCCCATATTGTTCAGACACGTGCATTGTCTCTGTCTATTTGTCTGAGTCCTCCAACTGACTTATTACCCGATTTTTCTCATCCTGAAGTCGTCCTTTAACACCTTTCAAGTTTTGAGATTAATGCCTTCCTAGGTGTGGTGCCTACTCCTGCCTACTTGTCTTCTCTCAGTCTTCAATTACACAATATTCTCTGCCAGCCCAAGGAGTATTTCAGCAGTGTTTCAAAATCCAAGGACAAAATATCCTTCTGTTTCTTGAGCGTGTGACCTGTCATTGGCGTATTGTGCTTGAAATTTATTTTGCTTTTGTCTTCTGTTTGAGTATTGAATTGGGTTTTGGTTTTCTTGGTTTTTTTTATCCACACAAGAGAGGCATAAATAAATTTGGCTTATCCCTTCTAAAATGTAATATCTCCCACATGCATTTCTTCTGGGAATCAAAGGGAGAGGGGTGCTTGTTCTCCTTGATGGAGGTTGTCCCAAAAAGCAATGCTTTGGTGGTAAAACAAAGGATTTATGTAGAGATGGGCAGATGGATGAAGCACTGATTTCCAGATTGGGTTCAGCTTTTCTAGGATCCATGCTAGGGTCTCAAATTATTCTGTCATCATCATGCTAAAAGTCTGTTACTGCAAAGCTAATGGCTTTTAGGGGAAATAACAATTGTAAATTTTTTTTTGCATAGTCCCATAAAAGTTTCTCCATCCCTTGTCATTTTCCAGGAGTCCTTTCAGTGTCTGGGATGCCCTCTTGCTTGCCTTCCTAGTTCATTGTTTTCCTGCTTTCACTATAACTTAGTGATGTTTTACTTTGGTGAAGCACAAAAATAAAAGAAGAGCCTTTCTGCTACGGAAGCATTTCATTCAATGTTTTTCTCGTGAAAAAGCACTGCACAAAAATAAGCTGTGATAGGTGAACACACAGAAAATCTGACAGCAGTTTGTACAGTGGCTCTTTGCCTGCAGGAATTTTCTGTGGTCCTTCAGAAGGAAACTGTCACATATTTCACTTAAAATAAGGACTTGGAGGGTGTATCTCACACATCTAAACTTCTCGTGACTCCCGTTGATGAAGAAACACCGCTCTTGGCTTCCAGCACAGCTTACCTCCACTGATATTACCACTGAGACAAAAGGCTGGAAGTGTTGCTCCAGGATAAGGGTGGATAAGGCAAATATGAACATGCACAAACGCACACACCCCCCCAGTGGTGCAGGCATACATATAAGCGTGGTTGGCACCTGAGGACTGAATCCAGGTTGTGTTTCCTGAGCAAAAGCCAAGCTCTGCTGCTCACAGCTCATCCAGCCACCATGAAGATCACGGGGGTGCTGCTTCTGCTCTCTCTGGCCCTTTTCAGCATCTCAGGTGAGTGGCTGTGCCTCGGAGTAAGCGCTGGCTGTCTTCAAAACCACAAAAAAACATCCTCAGACTGGAAAGAGCTCCGTTCTGCAAGGACTTATTTACTCCTAGAAAGATAGTGTTGAAAAGACTTGACATCAGAGACTATCACTTATGGGGTAATATTTTAGCAACAGAACTGAGTGGGTAAGAACAACTGTGGGAACAGCTCTACTCTCAGTGCTAGTTTATGCATAATGAAAGAAGTGACATGTACGTGGTGCAACCCGGAGACTCAGACAACCAGTACTTAACCTCTGAAATGTTGCAGAAACACAAATAATTTTACTGAATGAAAGTGAACATTTCTTGTAGTCATCCTGAACCGAGGTGTAGTTGGAGAGCCTGAATTGCTGTAGGAGCTTTATAAATTCACCTCTCACTAAATATTATTCTTATTTAAAAATAATATTAGCAATGCATATAAGATGCTGTCTCTGTGTACTTGTCAGCTTTATGTCCCTCTTTACCTCAATAATTTGCTTTGCTTTGAGTTCATGTCCTGTTCCATCCTTTGAACCATAGAAAATGCCTTTCTCTTTTTTTGTTTTACACAGCTTTTTCCATTTTGACTGTAACCCTCATTAAATAAAAATACTACAGAATCAACATACAGTATGGCACAACATTTTGCCTGAAATTCCTTTTGTCTAAGAATAATTTGCTAGCACACAGGGAGTTGGAAGATATGTATTCAGGGCATGCATTCTCAGATTTTAACAGAATCTATGAATTACATTTGTAACATATTTAATTTGTTCTTCTTCTTTTTTTTTAGTTCCAGCTACTGATGCGCTGCAGGTAAGGGACAGATTTTTCTATTCTCCATCCTTTCTTTCCTTAAAGCAGTTTCTGTATAAATCTTTACTAATCACATCATGATGGAGCCTTTCAAAATCCTGAGACACCCAGCTGCCTGAGCAATATTTGCCACAGATATTATCGGGTGAAATTGCCATTTTCATCTGGTGATAGCTTCAACAAGTAGGGCAGCATTCAGCTCATGTCCAAGTTGATGTCAAAGTTACTGCAGCACCATTTGCAGTGGTTACCCAGGCTCTGCATGGCTGGAGGCAGCACTCCACTGCCTCCTGCCCTGTCCCTGGGCTTTTCCTCAGCATCTGGGCAGCAAGGGGGCAGCTCAAGGGGTGTGTGGGGCCTCCTGATGTCACTTTTCTCACCCAGCTTTGGTTGAGAGCTTTTTTTTTTTTTTTGTGAATACAGGCTGCATCTGCCTACTGCAGGAACCAGAGGGCTATCAGGAATATGTGTACCATGGAGTATGTTCCCCACTGTGGGTCTGATGGTGTCACCTACCCCAATAAATGCACGTTCTGCAATGCCTTCCTGTACGTATGGAATAAATCCCTTCACCTACTCAGTGGTGGATTAATTTAGCTTAAACTGGCTAATCAGTCTTGGGCACTGGCTGGAGAAGTAAATTTCTTTTATTTCATATGTTTTTTTTCTCTCACCAGCAATGGTAATTTTTTTTTTTTGCTTTTTTGGGAGAGTTTGCTAGGAACTCCATTCTTTCAGATATAAAGAGACAACATTGTGTTCCACGTTTTCCTCTTAAGTGATTTGCAAAACAGCTTTCTCTCAGCAAAGTCTGTTTCTTACAGACTATTTGGTCTTTTAAATTAAGAACTTTTCTTGTCTTTATATGTCACTAATAAAAGGAAATAGGTGGAATAGAGTTCAGAAGTCCCTCTGTGGTGCAGAGGGACAGACCAACAGTAAAAGCTCAGCTGTTCTGTCTCTGAGGTACTGATTTCTTACTGATTTTTTTCTCTGCAGGAGAAGCCGTGGAGCTCTTTCCTTGAGGTCTCTTGAAGCCTGTTAAGTTCTTGACAGGATTCAGCTGAGAAAGAGCATCCCCCCCTGACAATGTTCCCCATGGCAGATGACTTCCTAAACCCCTGAGCCTTGAAAACCTCTTATCAACCCTGAAACCTCTGATAATAAAAAAGAGACCCAGCATTTATGTTGTTCTTTAGTCTCACTCTGGCTTTACCTAGCAGGCTGCATGATTATACCACTGCAACAACCCTGGGGTGTGGGAATTAATGGGCAAATTACAGGGGAGAGGGAGAAGGGTGTTCTGATCTACAAAAACATCAACCCCAACTGCAAAGGCAATGGGCAGCTTTTGTGGGCATCTGCCTTCATCCAGCTTTCCAAAATAAAACCCAGGCTGGAGATGCATCCTGGTGCTCCTCTCCATTTCTTGCTCTGAGGGGATCCGACAGACACTGAGAGGAGCCTGGCTGAGAGGAGCTGCCTCCCTCCCCAGCAGCTGCTGTGAAATACCTGCAGCCTCACCCAGCCTCACTCTCTGTAGCCTGGCAGCACCAAGAGGCCCTGGGCAAACCTAAATATTAATATAATTAGAGAGAGTCCCAAGACTTCTAATTGGGGTGTTCTGGCGCTGTTCTGCCACGCAGAAGGGGTCTTGCTGGCACAATGAGCTGCTCACCCCTGTTTCAGTTTCCAGGGTTGTCCCCAGTTTCTTACACCTGCAGGAGAACATGTGAGGAAGGTCACATTCCAAGCTGCCTCCACCTCACGAGCAGGATTGAAAACTCACCTGTAGCTGAGAGAAAGCGTTTTGCAATCTGCTCTGCTCCCCAGAGCAATGTCACAGGGTGTTTTCTCTGGGCTGCCCACGCTGGTTCATTGCTGAGGGGCACTGCAGAAAACCCGTGGGCAGCCAGAGCTAACAGAGCTGATGTCCAGGGGATGCTGCCAACCACTGAGCCCATCTGGGCACCTCACCCATCACTTAGCTGCTGGTTGAAGGTAATTACCTTGACTGTCGCTTGTAGAGGATCCTTTGAGATTCTCCGGCCCCTGGAAACCTCGGCTGATGAAAGGAAGGGCTCAGAGTCGTGGTGTTAATTTATTATTCATTAACAGCCAGGCGCTGCCAGTGCCGCGTGCTGCAGAGGCAGCAGCCTCACAGTCAAATAGTTAATGATCTTAAGTGACAATGTGTCACTTCCCAGAGACTGCAGAGAGCAGCTCTCTAAAAGGAGACAATTTATTTCCAAAATACATGATTCTCTGCAACCATTTAGTGCCAAGTCCCTTCCTGGGGCTGGAATGTCCCTCCTGTCTGTGTGCAGGAAGGCTTTTCAGTGTCAGACGCGATTTCTGGGCACCAGGATAAATTGAGGCTCTGGGAGGTGGTGCTGGGGGTGTGGGGCACATTCAATCTCCTTCTTCTCCCCCTCTGCAGAGCGTGGGAGTCAGGGTAGGAGAGCAGCAGCTGCAGCAGTTATTTTTTCCTCGGGCAGCAGCAGGAAGGATGAGGATGGCCCTGAGGAGCCGCGATGCCTCGGGAACCAGCAGAGCTCCCGGTCGTGCTGGAGACCCCCGTGATGCTCAGAGGCCTCTTGCAGGGGCATGTCTGCTAAACAGGAAAATCCAGCAGGCAATTAAGGGCAATTTCTGTGAGTAGAAATGATAAATCCTCTGTGACTGCTCAGGAGTGACCAAGGGCAGAGCAGGACCCCAGCGGAGCCCCCGGCCTCCTGCCGCAGCAGCTCATCCTGGATGCTCCTTAAGATGGAGAGGAAGAGAATTCTCCTTTATGAGCATCTCGTTGGAAATAATTTTTTTCATTGCTTCTCAATAAAATCCTGCCACAACAGCACAAATCCTCTCACCATTACTAATCTAACTCTCCCTCCAGGAAATTCAAGGCAGGAAACATTGTCTGCCTGCCAAGGTATTTTATGGTACAATTCTTTGAGCAGTACCTCAGCACTTTATGTTATTATCTGATGTTTTGGATTCAGGAAATGCCATCCAATTACCCCACAACCTGATTAACACATTGCATGTACTTATTTTGTTCTGCTTTATTTTATATCATTCCTTCTATTTTTGTGCATCATTTGACTTGTTGCTGGCCAAAATATACCTCAGGCCAGTCTAGACCTTTCTGTTAATGCAGTTTCTCTCCGTAGCTTCTGTCAGGAGAAATGGTTTATTACTGCATTTTTACTTGATGTGGAGAAAAATAAAATTATATTTGAAAAGTGAATTAATTGCAGGTGTTTTGGGGGGCTGGCTGTGTCAGAGCTATTGCAGTGAGGCAGAGCTGAGATTCACGGAGGGATTGGGATCCTCAACCTTACGCTGTTAGCATGCAGCTTCCAGACAGTCAAATTATTCCAGACACCCTTGCCTGTGATATCATCTATGCTTAAAAGACTGGAGATATTCAGGCAGCAATCAGATAGCTGAACTACAAGGAGAAATAATAGGTGAGTGCGGCTTAGAGCAGGGGCTTTGCGGGCTGTAAATTGAATTTCTGTTCTCATAGAAGATCCAGCTCTGCCCCCGTGTGCAGAGGTCTGGGAACAGCAGCTCGGCCGGGATCTCCTGCGGTTGCTCCTCATCCCCGGGAGCCGCAGGGAGCTCCCTCCTCCTGCCCGGACTGCGGCCCCTTTGTTCTCGCTGCCCGCGACAGCCGCGGAGCGGAGCGAGCACAGGGACCCCGCTGCTGGCATGGCAGCAAATCCTGCGTGCACACATCCACCCTCGTGTTTAATAGTAATAATAATGATGAAAAAACCCCCGTTGTTGCTCTTTGTAGCCAAATGAAGCCTACGGCAAGTTTCAAACCAAAGCAGGGAGCATCATCAGTGAAGAATTTTTTAGGTTGTGATCGGCTGTGGACTTACTTGAGGTAGGAAGTCTCAAGACCAGAGGAAAATCTTCCCAGGAAATTGTCACTGCTATGGGAAGAAATGCTGCTGGATTAGAAATCCAGAGTTATTGGAAATTTACCTTAATACAAGAGGATCCATTGCATGATGGCCAACATTGATCCCATTCATGCCATAACCTTCCTGAATGTTTGCCCTGTAGGAGTCTGAAATACAAGGAAGCATTTTATTTAAGAGTTTTATTTAAGCTTCTGGATAGATCTTGTATCTGTAGTAACATTAAAATAATTCCAAAGCCACTTTACTGAGCCCTCCATCATGATATTTCTGAGCCTCAGAATCACAGGATAGTTTGGGTTGGAAGTGATCTCTGGAGATCATCCAGTCCAAACCCCCTGCCAAAGCAGGGGCACCTGGAGCAGGTGACACAGGAGCATGGCCAAGCGGGTTTGGGATGACTCCAGGGAGACTCCACCACCTCCCTGGGCAGCTGTTCCAGTGCTCTGCAGCTCTCAATGGAAAGAATTTTCTCCTCATGTCGAGGTGGAACTTGTTGTGTTTTAGGTTATGGGCACTTCTCCTTGTCCTGTCACTGGGCACCACTGAGAACAATCTGGCACCATCACACACACCCCAGGGCTTTGGGCAGGTGGGCTCACTTTGCCCTTCCCATTTGCAACAGGTGTATGACATTTCCCAAGGCTCACTGTTGTGAGCACTGCTGTTTTTCACTGCTCCTGCCTGCTTTCAGTCCATCTGCTCTCCTGTGATTACTGCTGTCCCATTCCCTCTGTTTCCTGTTGCTCCTTGTGCAATCCCCTGTCACACCTGTCCCAGCAGCTCTCCTGCCCTGCCCTGCCCACTGCCCTTTGTCTCCTATCCCTTCTCCCAGACCCTGCAGCAAGGCTCTTTCCTCGTTTCTCTTTTTCTCCCTGCTGCCCTGGGAAGTGGCAGGGGCTGCTGGAGGAGAAGAGCTTTTTGGATGGCCACCAAGACCCTCGGGGCAGCACGTGAGGCAGAGCGGATCTCCCAGAGGATCTGGCTAATGAAAGGGCAGGTGCTGGCTCAACATGAGAGTGATGCCGCTCCCTGGCAGACACCTGCCAGGCACAACAGCTCCTGCTGGCTCCAGCCTGGCAGGAAACACAGCAGGAAGAAGCAGCACAGTTCTGCTAATGGGGATCTCGGATCTGCAGGTGGGTATGGGGGAGTTTGGGTGGCAGGGCTGAAGAGGAGACAGACTCTGCTCCTGGAGCCCCCCCAGCCACGGGGCTGGCAAGCAGCACCTCCCCTGGTGGCTGGTACAAGTTCTGAGGAAGCTTTGTTTTCAGACTTTGGCATTCCTGCCCCTGGAGATTAATCAATATTAATGCTTCCGTGACTACCGCTTCCTTTCCAAATGTGCTCACAATCAGTTCAAGGAATCTGAAAGTCAACACGCTCAGGATGCTAAGAATGCGACAGAAACAACTTTCAAAGGAACCCTTCAACTTGTGATATTTGTGAAAGAGATCCAAATAGCATTATTCATTTATTTTTCAGGAAAATTATTTCATTGATATAAACAGGCCAAATCCCACAAGCTCCATTCTGTGACTACGGTTCCCTTACAATTTCAGCTGCATTTTTATGATTTATCTGCTCATGCCAAGTGTTGAACATCTCCCAGGATAATAAGAAAACCGATTCTGACTTTCTATTTAAAACTCAGGCTGCCTTTAAGCCACATGTATGAATTAGGCTTCTTCTGAAGCACAAACAAGTTCCATCCGTCACTTCCTTCCGTGACTACCTTAAATCAAAAATTTATTATTTTATGCAATATCCCCTATTTGTTTTTCCATACACTTGCGATAGAGTCGAGCCACTTAGCAGAGCCTAGCACATTATTTATCACTTATCTTCCCTAAAACACGACTCTCAGCTGACACTCTAAATTTAATGCCATATAATTGAGGGAGAAGGGGGAAGCCTAACAGCTCTCCTTCTGTTTGCAGTTACTGGATTTTTTTCTGGAATGCCTTTGGCATTAAAAAACCCATTTCACCTGCACAGAATACCAGTTGCTTGCCATTAATAGGAAACATTATTCCCAGTACGGATTTAAGGCTACTTATTCTCATAATTTCTTAATCAGACTCGTGCTCATTGCCAACAGATGAATAACTCTTGCTCCTACACAGAAATGTCTAATAAACTTCTGGGGGTTTTTGTAATGCTTTCATCTTGTGATGACTTTCTGTGGGTGAGAAATCCAGTGTACCAGGAAATTACAGGAGAGAGTGTGGAGGGATTTGCGGAGACTTCAGCATCTTTAAAGTGCACTGATGCTTGCCAGACCCTAGATATGATGTCAGTAAAATGTCCCATGCTCCTGTCACCCCACTCTGCTGTACCATGAAAGCCTCCCAGAGCCCAGTTCCTGTCTAGCATATGTGATATGGTGAGCACAAGTCAAACACTTCCAACAAATGGGCTCTTTTTTCCCTTCCCCAACTTCCATATTCCATTTCATAACATCCGCTATTGAGACAGTGCTCCTGTTTGGAAAGTACAAATCACTCATTGTACAGCAAGACGCCTTTGTTAACAAGCTGGGTGTAGCTCACATTTTTGTTTAATTCTTCTGGGCATCTCTCTAACAAACAAGTATTCTTTGGAGCTCAACTGGGTAATCGATACAATTTTCTTAGTTTACAGAGCAAATAATTACTTTCTGGTGATGACTTCACAAGGTCGGGGAGATGCCTATATATACTGGGGAGGGACAAGGCTGAGAACCATCCACGGACTCGCCGGCAACCGACCCACACGGAACAGCCATCACCACCACCGCCAGCATGAAGATGGCCAACTGTGCTGCCCTTCTGGGGCTGGTCCTTCTTGCCTGCTTTTCTGGTAAGAAATTTCTGTCATTTTTGCTACACTCCATGCTGGTCTAGACCTCCTGATCCTTTCCCTGTCTCTGTGCATCCTGAAGGAGAGCGCAGCCTCTTGGGGATGCGGCGGTTTGGGAATACGCGGCCTCTCTTTCCAATGAGCTTCGCCCTTGTGCAGACAAACACATGGGATCTCTGCTTTAAGCTTTTGAGCCTTAGTGGGGATTATGGAGCTAAAGAAGGATAAAATTTTAGGTCCTATTTCTTGTTTAGTGAGTCAAAATTTCTGGTTTCACAAATAAGTGATTTTTTTTTAATCTCGGTGTATCATTTTGCATTTACTTGGAGTAGATGAAACATTTGGGAGGATAATCACTTCTTGGTAATGAGAAGGTGTATTTGGCTACTCTGTAGGGAAATTGACGATTCCAAAGGAATTTTAGTGAAGGACATAATACAATTTTTACATTTTGTAATTTCTATTTTTATTGTAGATCTTGCTGTTGCTCAAAGACGGGTGAGTATTAGATCTTTGTCACTTAGTCTTGATTTCTAAGTCTAGATGAATAATTCATACTCACACTATATGTCAGGGAATGCTTGAGGGAAAAAAAAAGGGAGAATGAATAAGAAAGAAGTGCCCCTAAGTGCACCTCTTTTCCCAACATAAGAAAACACCTTTGTCAGAGAGAGATAATTTAGCACTTTGATGATTAAAAAGACAGCGATTAATAATGTAGAATGCGAGTCAGCACAGCACAGAGTGCCAGTAGAAAATCTATATGACTATTGAATATCTGCCTAATATCTTCCCTGTCTTGATTCCCCAAGGAATGATCATTTTTGCCCATAATTCTCACCAAAATTACTTTAAGTCTTAACAGCAGAGAGACGCTTTCATTATGTTGTAAGATACTCGATATAAATTTTCTTCCACCATGGAGGAGCCGTAGAGATTCCTCACAGTAGCCTCTCAGTGCAGCAAAACCAGGATTAGGGCAAGGACACCCCTCTGTCTGTTTGGAGACATGACGAGTCCCCTTTCCCAGGCCAACTGCGCTGCCTACATGATGGGTGGAAAAACCATGAGCGTCGTCTGTCCCCGCAACTACGCCCCCGTGTGCGGCACCAATGGCCGCACCTACCCCAACGAGTGCTCCCTCTGCAGGGACTTCTTGTGAGTAGAAAGTCCCCTGATCACCCACAGCGCCAGTTCAAGCATCAGGCAGAAGCCCTTGGGGTTGTGACTAATCGTGGGGTGGACTGGAATTTTCTTAAGTTTCTGTCTTCCTTAATGCGCGGGATCTTCTGTGACAAAGCTCCAGAATCTGATTAATTACTGGGGCTTTACGGGTGGAGGGACTTGATGATTGAGATGATAACATGGCATGAAAAGATTAATCCCTGCTTTTCTTCTCCCTCTCTCCTTCCAGCCGCAACCGTGCCCTTGACAAGAAACACGATGGAAGATGCGTTAGGGTATGGCCAGAGATTGGTTCCTTCCCCTGCTGGGTGACAGGCCAGGCACAAACCTAGCCTAGGATTCCTTCTGTACTGAACCCACACAATTGCTAGCTCTCAGAAATGGGGTGAAAATGAAGAATTTCAGATTGGCAGGAAATTTAATTTGCGTTTTGTTTGGACTGCTAAAATCAGTGAGTTTTAAAAGGCAAAAGATCTTCTGTAAAACACCAGAGTTTAGAAAGGAAGCTTATTGATTTCAAGAGTGTTTCATTCAGTGTTATGAAAACACTTCCCTTTACATGTAGACTCAGAGGCTTGTTGTGGCTAAGAAATTCCCAGAAGAAGTTTGAATTTCAACTAAACTATAATTTTGTAACAGAAAAAACCTGATTCTATCAGAATGTTTATCACAAAGTTAAGTTAAAGTTAGTATCAATATAGGGAGCTACCACGAAGTGACAAAGAATGTCTATTTTTAGTTTAGAGGGAGAGAGAGAGTAAAGAAACATTCTGTCTGTGCAATTTTGCATAATACAATGACTCCCATTTCAATACACTCAGAGTAATTGCAGGAGCAGAAAGCTGAGTGTAAACTCCATTTTTGAAAGGTGTGAGGTATTTTAGGCAAGGATCCTTCATGGTGGCATTCAGGGGGAGAATCCCCAAGATGACAGGGATGAAGCCCACCTCAGAACAGATGCTGATGCTGTACCCACAGGCAGGATTTCATCTGTGCTCCCTCAAATCCACCACACTTTGCCTGGAAGCCCCTTTCATCAGGCAGCTCTGGGTAGAGGGGGGAATGTCTCTTGCACCACACTCCGTTACACAGGGTTGCTGCAAAGGGAAGCAGAGACTCAAATGCTGCTCTGGGACTGTTTCAGGTCGACTGTACTGGTTTCCTGAAGCCTGGCAGCGGTTTCAACACCCCCTGCACCACGGAGTACTCCCCCATCTGCGGCACCAATGGCATCACCTACAGGAACAAGTGCCACTTCTGTACTGCTGTGGCGTAAGTGAAGGGCCCAGGGTAGGGCAGGGTTTTTGGATCAGTATTTCTCTTTTTGGTATTTGGAGCATAAAGGGGTAGTTTGGCTCATGGAGCAGCTGCACTCTGCTCATTCATTCTCCACTTGCTTTCCCCCCAAAGGAGCGGCCTGGATGTGAACCTGCAGACCTACGGAGAGTGCTTCCAGGTAAAGCCAGAAATCTGCACTCTGAACTGCTCTTACATTTTGCAACACAACTTCATGGGTGAATAATAGAAATGCCTCCACTGTCCTGGTGCATTTGGCCTGGAAATAGGACTTGAGGAAAATAGTTATGCCACGGTCAGCAGGTATAGGACTTAATCCGTGGCTGAGATATTTGGTCCCCTCTCTGATCTGGGAATGGCAGGCAGAAAGTGCTGAGACCTTCACTTACTGTGAAGCTGGATGAGCAAGAGATGGTGCATCATTGATGCAGCAGCACTATTAGCAGCAGTGATTCTTTGGGTGGTGGAGAACTTGGTGCACTGGGGCTTGTGACCACCCCCTTTCTGTCCACTTGCCTCTGCTTGCCTGCTGAACCAGAGCAGCCAGTGGGAGAGCCATCCTGGAAATACCAGCATGATCATTCCACTACTTATAATAATATTTATTAGATTTTTTTTTTGCCTCCACCATCTCCCTACTCCAGGCTGTTCCGGGCAAGCACATTCTCTGAGTCCACAGAATTGCTGGAACAACAGAGCCCTGCTCCTGAAAAGCGCTTTCATGCTTTGCCACATCACAAATACTAAACAAACATAGAGCACTTATGTAGGAAAATACAGGCACCAGAAGTTTTAAGCCCTGTTTTTTTGTTCCATTAGCAAAATGTAAACATCGACTGCGGCAACTTCCAGCAGAAGGGCGGCAACATGGTCTGCACCTCCGAGTACACCCCCATCTGCGGCTCCGACGGCAGGACCTACTCAAACAAGTGCCACTTCTGCAACGCTGTCTCGTAAGTTCAGAGCTCACCACGTGCCCATAGAAGCGGAGCAGCTCCCATGCAGCTGGTGGAGGCCCCAGAGCTCCCGTTAGCTCCCATCCCTGCCCCGTGCTCCCCTCCCAGCACTCGCTCCTCTGCCACCCCCCCCAGGCACCACAGATCCTAAGCCTGAGTGAGCCTTCTCCTCCTCCCCTTGCAATTAAAAGCAGATCCCCGCTTGCAGGCTCATAGCATAGCTGGCTGCCTCCCTGTCAGGGTGATTGAAAGTGTGACCGTAGGAGGTGTCCAAAATTATGGGGTTTGTCCCAAATCTCCTCAACCTATGAAAGCGTGTAACTTGAGGAATCTGAAAAGAGGCGGGACGTTAAGAAAAGTACTCTGACTTTGAGAGCCACAATGGCATTTGGGTTATTTGGGTGAAGTTAGGCTATAAAAATGAGATCCATGTCTCTAATTTTGGTCTCCCTCTCTCTCTTCAGACGCAGCCTTGGAGGTCTGTTCGTCAGGCACCAGGGAGAGTGCTAAGCGCTGGAGCTGGACCCTTCAACATGACACTTCCCTCACAAATTCTTCAATCAAACATGCTCTTCCTTGCTCCCTCAACTGTTATGCATCAGTCTCTGCTTTGATTGATCAATAAATTAAATGCAGCCACAATCTTGACCATGGAGTGGTTTTTGATTTTGGTTTTGTTTTCTAGGCAGGGTAATGGTCTTCAGGCTTTTGGGTACTTTTCTGCCAGGCAGGAGAAGTGGTGAAATAAACCACAGTAAAGAGCAAAACACCAGCCCAAGCCCTCAAGAGAGAATGTAATTCTGTAGCAAACCATCCGAAAATGCTATAAAATAGCACAACTTTGAATCTAATTTTGAAGTCTTGCAGAGTGTAAATGGATTTGTCTTTTCACGGCACTGGAACTTGGAGGAACTGCTCCTTTTAGGGGCCTTGGCCTGGTGGGATGGTCCTGGGGGAGTGTGGAAGGGGTGTGATCAGCTTTACCTGGTCACACCTGGACAAGGGGCAGGTCTGGTGGTGCCTTATAAAAAGGAGGCTCATGGCAAAGGGAGGAGGTATCTCACAGGGAAGAAAATGAGGAACTGTTGCTTCCTTGAAGGGTGTGTCCATTGAGATTGTGCCCATCAGCAGAAAATTGCAGCAAGCTAGGCAAGGCTGTAATGAGCCTAATGAGAACCTGAGGAGAAATTAGACTGGGCTCAGGCTTTCAGCTTCTTGGATAAGAGATCTAAAAAGCTGTACTGGTGATATTTGAGGCAGAGGACCCTTCAGGAAAAGGTCTCGAGTTTTCTAACTCCAGGAAAGAAGGGCAAGAAGATGTGCTAGCAGCTCAAATGTGTTTTCTATCTGGGGAAAAAAAGGTGTGAAGATAACATCTTTGTGTGAGCCTGAAGCATGCACTGCAGGAAAAATGACATCTATGACTGTTGGTGATGATGTGCCATCTTTTTGGGTGAGTCAAGGAGTTAATATGCAAACAGCACAAGCAAAAAAAGTCCCAAGTGCCATGGCTAACACACTCCCTTCCTCATCCTTTCTCCACCTCCCATTCTCTTGTTATGTAAAAGAACACCTGCTGCTAAGGCTGATACTTAGGACAAAATCTGTGACTTTCAAGACATTTTTTTCGGTCTTGTTTCCTGAAGTAGATAATTTCTTGACCAAGAATTTTGTAGGTGCTCCCCACCAGAATGAAAGAGGCTTGTCCTTCCCTAGAGCCAGCACAGAGAGCAGGAAGAAGAATGAAAATTCTTATTTTCATGGGTTCTTTTGGTGTTACTACAGGTAAGATAAATTACATCATACCTTTGTGCCTGCCCCTAAGAAAAGAGAGAGAAATTGGAGAGTCACAAGAGTCCTCACTAGTTACCTGCTTGTGTGTCTGAGGAAATAGTTAAGGAACAATAAAAGTAGCCAGTTTGGATGTGTTTGTTTAATTGTTTATAGTTCCTTGTTGGACAAGAAGTTCCCATAGTGGCCACAGAGCAGTGGAGTTCTGGCCATAGCAGGAAATTATCTTCAGTGGCAAGGTCCTATGGTGAGCCTCCTCTTCAGAGGTAGTTTGTGCCTGAGGAAGTGAAATAGCTGCTCAGAAGGCTTTGGAAAAGCACAAAGAAGAGCTGCTCACCTGCAGCAAAATGGGGACAAGTGGTGAATATGTGGCAGTCTCATAAGCCTCTAGCAAGGACTTTAGAACATGGAAGGTTTGTATCATATATGTGTAAAAATTGGCCAGCACAGGTTGGGACTCAGCTTGACCCCAGCAGGACTCTGCACAGCAAGATCCAGGTGCCCTTCTCCTATCCCTGAGAGGGACAGAATTCCCCCACCTTTGCCACCAAGTCCCTGTTCAGGTGTCACAGAGAAGTGGAAAGGGGCAATAACAAAGAACACCTGGCTGGTAATTCAGCCTTTTCCTCTGCAGGGGCTGGTCCCTGCCTGTGTTTGCTGAGGCTGGAGCCAGCCCAGCTGTGCTGCAACCAAAACATTATTTGGGCAGATAAGGGACTGAGGCATCGAGGCTGTGGTGACGTCTGAGAGCAGAAAAGGCAAACAAGGAGTGCTGTGAGTGGCAGAACTGAGCGTGGCTGGGAATGGTGCTGCGGCTGACGGGTTTGATAACTAAATTACATGAGAGGCTGCGTCGTGAGATCACCCTTAATAGACAGCCCAGGATTCGCCTGTCAGTCATGGTTTCCCTGCCACTGTGTGGATTTTAAGATGTCTGGCAAGCTGCAAACTGAAATGCTTCCCCAGATGTAGGGCACCCATAGCGTTGCTGTCCTGCAGAAACTGGCGGGGGATGCTGGTAGCATCTTTCCTGTGTTGCTAGAAAAAATGTATAGAAATGTGATCTTTAATTTTTTTTTTTCACTCCTGTGTAAAATTTGGCTGCAACTAGTTGTGTATTCAAAATTCACTGGGGGAACTGAGACCCAGATATATCTACACACTTTCCTTTCCTAAGCCTTGCCTCCTTAGGAAAACATACTAAAATTTAGGCTTATTCTTATCTGGAGAGGTGTTTGGCAAATGGTGTGCCTGAACACAAATCCTTGCACAGCCTCAGCTGGAAATAGAGCTTGGATCTGCCAATTCCCCATCAAATTCCCACCACTGCCACTTGTGGTGGGAGCAGAGCCCTAACATATGTTTGTGAATGTGAAAAACTGGAAAAACATTGACAGCTAGAGTTTAAATAGTTCAGGGAGGAGAGTCGGCAGTCCTATCTGGGACTGTGCACACAGCGAGGAGAGCATGTCACAGCCCAGCTCTTCTCCACCCCAACTCCACAAATTTAGAACCATCCTCAAAAATAGCCAGGGAACAACGTATAATTGGTTTCACAGACAACACATTCTCATGCTGTGATTTATTTCGTAACGTCTAGTGAGTGTCATCACTCGGTGCTGGCATTCGGAGAGGGCCCAGAGAATGAAAATTACCAGCTTCCCTGATGAATCACTGCTTTGAAAATTCACCCTTGTGAGAATCCTGTGACTATTTAGAAAAAAAAAAAATATATATAATTATGTTACAAGCATGTCTATCACTCATGTAATTATCCCTTTCTAGGTTTGATGTGGACAGGGCAGCATTCCTTAAAGCACCATAAACCGGCCAGGACCAATAATGGCTTTAGAAACCAAGTGGAGAAGTTCTCACAATTAAGGTGGGGAATGAGGACAGCTATGGACAGGCACATAAATACACAGAAAGGCAGCTCTGTGTGCACACTGTGGGCTCTGGGACTGGGACAACACCTCCTGCTCCGACCTTGGCTTGGACTAAAGAGCTTCCTGCAGCATGAGGGCTACAGGTGCCTTAGTGCTTCTCAGCCTGCTGCTGCTCTCTTTCTTCTCGGGTAAGTAATCTTTTCCCTAGCCTAGAAAAGAAAAACAAACACCAAAACCTCTCCTGACAACAAATTTTGGAGAGTCTTGATCGCTGGCTGACAGGCTTGAAGATAAAGCTGAGCAAGTAGAAAATATCTGCAGGACTTGCTCGCTCATATGACATATTTCCACTCCTCATGTGCCTCTGCAGTGGACAATGTAGTGGGTGTGTCACTGGGAGACAGAGCGAGCAAATTCTGAGCATTTCTTCAGCAAATATACCAAAGCAGAGTGTAATTATGAATTTTTGGTACAAGTGTTCACTGGAGAGTTTTGCTGAACCAGTTAGAGAAGAAACTCGCTCACCTTCAGGTCATCTGCTCTTGTTTTGATCCTGAGCATCTTGGTATTTGGTGTTTTCCTTGGAGATGTGGAGACGTAATTAGATGAAAGTTTCAGCTTTCGTTGATGTTGCAGAGAAAAGCCTGAAAATTAAATTCAAATGTCCTCAAGGAGTCAGAACAAAGAGGGCAAATTAAAAGGATCCAGCAGCTATTTATCTGGAGATTTACCCATCTCTGTGGTCATGTGGGGAAGCTGAGTGATGATTTTTGAACCTGTAGATCATGTCAGTGGTATCACTTGCTTGAGTCCAGCTGACCCAGCTCTGCAAGGTGTGTGGCAACAGTTATTGAAGAAAATGTGGAACAAGAATTATTTATACTTGTTTCTCTGAGAATAATTTGAATAAAGAAGTCACTTGAGGAAATGGCAAGCTGTGCATGGAGAAGAGGTGAATTGCTTTGTACACATTATTCGTTATGAAATATTCATCTGTCTCTAATTGAGTCTTAATTGGGCCTGGGTTCCGTCAGAAGGCTGATTCTTCCTTCCAAGGCTGGGCAGAATAGCAGCAAACCCTGTGATCTCCTGTAAAATAAACAGATGTCAAGAGGCATCATCACAAATTCTTCTGTAGCTGCATGTAATATTTATAAAAACTATTTAATGAGCTGTTTTGTAAATAATATGCAGATAGCCACACCAGTGCCTTCAACACTATGGCAGCCTAGCCAAACCTGAGGACAGGGTAAATGTGCCAGCACCAGGAAAAAACACCAAAGGACAACAGAAATAGCAAAAGAAGTAGGAAGGCTTGATGGATGAGGGTTGGGTGGGATTTCCACTGGGGAGGGATGAGTGCAGGACAAGGTCCTTCCACCTCCTGCGCAGAGCCACCTGGGCAGCCCCACAGCTGGCAGTGACCCTGCTGACCAGCAGGTACAGCCTGACCAAATGCTGCGTGTTTATCCCACTCTGCTGCGACCCAGATTCTGCAGATCTGCATTCAGCCCACCCTGGAGCGTCAGGCTCCCCCTTGGAGATGTGACAGGGTCGCCCCATTTCACAGCTCTGAATCAACCTACACTCCTGCCTGCTGCCTTTGCTGGGAAGGAACATGAAGAGCATGGAGTGATGAGCTCAGAGCCCAGAGCCTGTGGTTACAGAGGGGATTTTGGTGCTGGTTCTGACCAGTGCTGCCTGTTCTGCTCTCTGTCACACCATGACATCTCTTTGTATCTCACCTGGGCTGAGCCTGTCCTGTGTCTGGGCTGTGCTGAGCATGGCTTGAATCCAACCGCAGGATTTCCTACTCCACAGTCCCCTCCTGTCAGCAGCACCAGCCACTTGCATTGCTCAGAGGAGCAGGAGCCTAAAAGCCTTAAAAGCCACCGTGGGTTTAAAATCTCTGGGAGCACAGTTCCACATCTGATATGGCAGCTTGCTTCCCCAGGAGTGGCTGCCTTCCAGGAGATTGGGTTATGTGTCTGAGGGGTAGCTAGCAGCTGAATGAATGATTGCATGGTATTTTAGTAGCATTTTTCAAAATAGGAAAATACTAAAAAGCAATTCAGATAATGTATTTCCTGCCCCCTCTTCCCCCGTGAGGGATGACGGAGTAGGAAAAACCTGGAGTGTGTTTCACTGCGGTTTGCATAAAAGGTTTGTGAATTTAGCTCAGGCTTTATCAGAAAGTAATGCTGACGTGTAAAACCTGTCTGGTTTTTATTTGCTTTTTATTTTTTTCCCTTTTAGTTCCAGATGTAGCAGGTCAAGAGATTGAAGAGGTTAGTGCTGCTGTTTCTGCTTGCTGAATCTGCATTTAATAGAACCATGGAATCATTACTGGTGGAAAAGACCTCCAAGATCATCGAATCCAACCTTTGACTGATCACCACTCTGTCAACTAAACCATAGCACTGAGTGCCACATCCAGTCATGGCGTTTCTCTTTGGAGGAATGTTTTTATAACCAAAATCTTGGTGCTGGGTAAACAGTTTTTAATGTCTGCTGGGAGCAGGTGGGTCCTTCCAAGTATTCCCAGAGCTGAGGAGTTCACTGCTACCGAGGGAGTGTTGTGTGGCCACGTTAGCAGGTAGAGCAGGGAAATAAATGGTTGATTTAGCAAATGCTTATGTGCTGCACCACTTTTGACTTGGCTTCACTATCCAATGTTCTCATGAAGCAAACGGATTATGGAGTGTCCTATTCCCCCAAATTTAGTTAATCCCTGGGATTTGTAGAGAGACAAAATACCTGTACACTTCCTGGGCATAACTTTTAATTCCCTAGGGAATTTCCTCATGGTTTCTCCCTCCTTCCTCTGGGAAAGCAGGAGCTTAGCAAGCACCAAACTGAGTGCAGGGTTTCGCAAGACACCTGAAGTCATGCAGCAGGGAGGTAGCTCAGCTCCAAGTGCCTGACAGAGCATCAGTGCTGACTCTTCTTGTGCATGTCTAGGCTAATCCACTCCTGTTGTTGGGAGGTCAAGACTTCTCCCAGGTGACTACAATTTCCTCCCTCAAACATGTGGCCAAAATTCCCCTGAAATGCCGCTTCTGCTCGTTTCTGAGAGGGTTTTTTCTGTCTGAAAAGAGGCAGTGTCAGCACCTGTCAGAAAAAGCCTTACACTAATGACCTTGGGTCCAGTTTGGAAAGCGAAACAAAGAACATGGGGGTCCTGAAATGGTTCTTTTTTAATTATTATTCCTTGTGCAGATCTGTAGAGAGTTCCTAAACAGAAGCGTGTACTGCACGAGGGAGTCCAACCCTCACTGCGGCACAGATGGCGTCACCTATGGGAACAAGTGTGCCTTCTGCAAGGCCGTGCTGTAAGTGACACTGGGGGCGCTGAAACAGCGAGCTTTGCCTTCATTTCCATGGATCTAGGGGTGTTCTTCATGGAGGGAAAGCCCTGTATCCAGGCTGTCCTCCTGTATGGACCGGCCTCTGAACCGTGCCGTGCAGAATGTTTCCTCCTTGGAGCAGAGCTGTGTGCTATGAGTTAATTTTAATTCATTTCTGGGCGTTGCAGGATGCTGGTTGCCATGCTGAGAGGCAGCACAGGGCCTGAGAAGCAAATGCATCCTGCCTGTACCTTCCACAAGCACTAAATTGATGCACAATTCCCACTATGTGCCACAGGCTGCAGCTCTCACTGCCCACACTCCTGGGTACTGAGATGTGCTGGAGGAATGTGGGAGCTGAGCCATGCCAAGTTATTCCTGAAAAGTCTGAATGAACTTTGTGGAACAAGGCACAAGATCTCAGAGGAAGAACAGGATGTCTCTCTTTTTCCTGAGCTCTGTCACCTTTTAAAGGAGATGCAATAGGAGCCATCCCTGGTGGATGGAATGTGCTTGAAAAATGTTTTTGCCTTAGCAAATCCTTACATTTAGTGTGCAGCCAATGCTGCCTTATCCTAGGGCAAATCAGAGAAGAATGAGGAGAGGAGAAAATGGCTGGGTGCTCCTTGTGAGGTACCAGGGAGATACACTGGCCCGAGTCAGGCCTCTTGGGGTGGGTGAGCTCTGTCCCACAGTGCTGTGTCTGTCATTTGCTGCTTGATCTGTCTCTCTCGCTCCTTTTCCAGGAGAAGTGGAGGGAAAATAAGATTGAAGCACCTGGGGAAATGCTGAGTCCTCCCTGGACTGAGCAGCAGGAGCTGAGCCGCCCTCGGCTGCGGACAGGAGCAGCCCGTCCTCCCTCTGCTGTCTCTGCTCAATAAAATAACACTCAGCACCATTCCTTGGCTGGATTCTTTCTTCCATAAGACCCAGAAAAACACTTTGATCCAGCCATGCTGGAGCCTGATGCTGGCTTTGCTCTCCTGTGCTGTTGCATCACCTCCTCCTGGGAAGGAAGGCGATTCCCACGGCTCCGTGGGCTGTGCCCTCCTGCCCCTACCAGCCACAGCTCCTCTGTCCTGTCCTGCCTGGCAAATTGGCACATGCTGGGCAGCCAAAAACTGCTCCTGCCCGACTCTGCCCATGCCAGGGGGTGGGTGACAGCAGGAGCCTTGGTTCCCTTCCCAGCCTCCATAGCCCTGTTCCTTCTCTCAGGGGTTATTGTGGGAGGGTGATGGGAGAGCTGATGAGCAGCGTGACTGCATATGCCTCATCTCCTTTGGAAAGCAGAGACAAGCGAGCTGAGGGTAGGGAAATATTGCTCCATTTAAGCCTGCACCCAGAAGATGGCAGGTGGAGGCTGGTTTTAGGCAGAAGCTGCAGGGCTCTTCTTCCCAAATCAGCCTTTTCCCTTCTTTCCTCTTAGAGAACGCTTTGTCTTGGAAACTGTGAACTCACCAGCATTACTTTCCTGCTGCCAAGTGGCTTCTCATGCTAATAAAATTATATTTAGAAGAGAGCCAGATTGTATAAATTGTCAATAATTTAAAAAAAAATATTCCCTGGAGCAGAAGAGCTGTGGGCTTACTCGCCCCTTCTCTAGGATAAATTCTCTCTGAATTATACACAGACCTTGATTTTCTAGGCACACATGTTTGCATTTATTTACAATTTTTAATACACATAGACTTCATTCCTTTCTTCACTTTTCACACTGCTGCCCTCTCTCTTCTTCACCCTGGCTGACAAATCCCTCTTTGTGCAAACACAAGAAAAGCAATTTTATGGTCTCTCCCCTTTCACGGTGCAAAACTCTCACAGGGAAATACTTGTGGCATCCTCTTGTTAAAACATTGGCAGCAGATCAATGGGACAGCAGCACCTTCATGTTAAACACTTTCAAAGGGAGCTTTAGATTTATCATGAGCCTCAGGGGTCAACATCTTTTGCAAGCACCTAAATGCTGAGCACCTAAACCTCTGGACCTTGTTTGGACAGAGCTTGAGCATTTGCCTCTCATGCCACAATCCCAGCTTTGAACTCAACTGGGGCACGATGCCTAAAAAAGAGAGGCTTCAGCAAGGTGCTCAGCACACCTAATACCAGCTTCTTCTCTGGTAATCCACATAACCCAATTCTGGGAAATGCTTTGTCATTTGGTAACTTCCCAGGCAGCCAGCCAGTGGCTGAGCTGCACAGGCAAAGCTTTGTTTTGGAGCTGTTTTGGAGCTTCTCTCAGACCAGCAGCCTTTGATCCTGATGTTTTCCCCATCCCAGCCTACTGGATTCTTGCAAAATCTGCCACCTCTTCTTTGAAGCAGACCAACCCTTGCTTTGGCCCAGTCATACAGCCTGGGCCCTTGTTTGGTTTTAAATTCAGATGTTATGTTTCCAAGCTTGACAGGACATGCAGAGCATGGGCAGGATTGAGGGGAGAAAGAGGCACAAGTGGTCCTGAAGGACACGTTGGGAAAGTGCCTCTCCTCACCAACCCTCCAGCCTGGAGCAGGATGGCCTCCACCACTTCTCCTCCTGTAGTTATCTTGTGATGATCCTGTTACATTGTGTGGCACTGGACCAGCACCATGTTCACGGGATAGGAGCAAAAAGACCCCATTTTTAGCATGGAAAATGACATTTTAATGAGAGAAGGGCCATGGGGCATCTTTAAGCCTGAGATGGCAATTAGTGACTCCAAAATTCTCACAGCATATTGCCATATCTAATCCTTTTAAATCTGGAGGCTGAGATAACAAGGACAGATTACAAAAGAAGAGAAACTGCAGAAGTTCAGTGTTAAATAACCATCATTTACTTTGTTTTTTCAGAGAAAATAGCAAATAAAACACCTCCATACCTCACAGACCCAACTACCATCTCCTCCACCTGTGCCAGGGAAGTGGAGAGTGGGAGTAATCTGCTTTGAGGATATTATTTGCCTCACTTGGGGACACTTTCCAAAACTTTGTCCCCAGGAGAGGCCAAGAGAGGCAGGGCTCCCTCAAAAGCCCCTTCAGTTGTGATCCATCCTTCCAGCTGAGCAGGCCCATGGTTCCAGTTAACTGGGATGGAAGGGATGCTTTGCTGGTGCCAGGTGTGCTCACTCCTGGGTTTTGAAAGCTGATTCACCTTCCCAGCGGGGCTGATGGATCCCTGGGACAGACCAGCAGTGGCCAAAGGATGCCCAACCTGAACTCTCATCTGTGTCTGGCTGCCTCCCCAGAAACACACATCAAAACAGAAATCAACCTTCAGCCACTGTTTTTCCTTGGTTTTCTTCTCACGCCTTTGAAATTGTGTTGGGTTTGGGTTGTTTAGTTGGGGTTTTTCGTGTGTTTTTTGTTTCGTTTTGTTTTTTGACAGCTTTGGAAGGTGAGTGACTCATGATACATTTGAGATCTCTCTTAGATAACATCTAGGATGAGCATCTTCACAGCTCTTCCTCTCCTGGGAGGAAGGGGCAGAGGCTGGGGTGGGAGCCACCCCTGGCAGTGGAATGAGGGCCAGGTTCTCCCCACACCTCACTCAGGCCCCTCACCAGCTAAAATACAACCAGAATGAATTCTGTGCGTGGTCTCAGGGCAAGGCAGCCGTTGCTCACAGCTGAGCACCCTCCTGTGACCAGCCCATGCCCATGGCAAAGGGAGGGATGTTATTTCCCTCTCACAGCCTCACTCTGCTGGTGGTGCAGCTGATCCTTTACTGTGTCCAGGCTCTTGGCCCATTTAACTTGTGAGCTCAACTGTGCTTCCTCCTCCTCCTCCTCCTCCCCAGCACAGGCACGTGGCGCTGGCACAACTCACTCGGATTCTTTGCCCTACTTTTTTTCCCTTGACATTCACAGTGTTTGACAGGGCTTTTCAAGCTGCCATGGGATGATCCAAGGGTGGTGGTGCTGACTGCAGGGTTCCCACAGCCTGGCTGGGGAGGAAGCTCAGGACTTGGTTATCATTCTGGTTCATCCTCTTTTCCCAGAGAGGAGCAGACTGGATCAGCTTGGGATGGACTCTGATCCAACCTCCTGCTCAGGGCAGGGTTAGTGCTGAGATCTTATCAGGCTGCTCAGGGCTTTACCCAGCTGAGAGCCCTCAAAGGTGGATGTGCAACCTCCTCCTTGGGCTGTCTGTGCCAGGATTTGGCTGTCACTATGGTAAAGAATTTTTTTTCCTTGTGTACCCAATTTCAAATCCTTTTCTTTCAACTCCATCTCAAAACCATGTACCACCATGAAGAGTCTGAATCCACCTGCTCAGGAACCTGCTTTTTTACTGGTCATTGATGTTATATCCCCCTGAAATCTTTGAAATCTTCTTTTCACCAGGCTGAGTGACCCCACCTCCCTTTGCCTCCTCTCACTGAGCTCCAGCCCTCAACTCTCTTCAGTGATTTTTCACTTCAGTTTTTGTTTTTTTTTCTTATTTTGGGACAGGGCCCCAAACTGAATATTGGAAGGGATCCTGAGCCACGGGGACAGAGAGAAGGATTGTTCAGGGTGGCAGAGCTGTAGGAGAGTTTCAGGGCACAGAAAAGATGCAGATGGTGACATTTGCAGGGAGCAGCAGGAGGATGTCAGAGTGCATTGGGGCCTCCATGGATTAGAGAACAGCTGAGCCTGCCCTGGGGTGAGAGGGCTGCCAGATGTTGGGAATCAGCCAACAATTCCCTCCACCCCTATCACTGCTGAAGGGCTTAAATCAGAGCCTGGGGGAGGGATTTGTCTGTTTGCATGGACTACAGAGCAAAGAGAAGGTGAGGAGTGTGCTTAGGGGTGTGTTGGTGTTTGTTTTTTGGGAGCTGGTGGGGGTTTTGTGGGTTTGTTGTGGGTGGGTTGTTTGTGGGGTTTTTTCCCCCCAGAAATAAACAGTGTAGCTTAGGAGCTTCTTTCAGGAGCAGCAGCGATAATTTGTGTGGTGTAGATGTCCTATAAAGCAGCTCTCAAAATGATGGAGAAGGCTTTGAAAATGTGGAAGACAAGGATTACCCCAATACAGAAAGGAAGAATGGGGGAGGAACAAGGTTTTGCCCCTATGGAAATGCAGGGGTTGCTGGAAAAGCTGCTTGTCTCAAACCTGCGAGTCAGGTGGTGCTTCAAGCACATCTTTGGCTTTGTCACTCATGGGGCAATGAGGGACAAAGACTTCAAGAAGAAGGTAATTTCCTCAGGATTCCGGAGACAGCAGGGCTTTGGCACAGCTTCAATCAGGAGTTGAAGGATAAGGTCCAAACTGAGCTTCTGCAGGGGCAGAGGGACGCCCTCCACCCTTTGAAGCTAAAATTGCTCAGTTAATTGTGAGTGAACAGAAACGTTGCTGCCATGGCAGGGGCTGGCTCTGGTGCTTCTGGCCATCCCAAGGAATGTTGTGTCTTTCTGTGGCACGGTGATTTTGGGGAGTCACCTGTCACAAAGCCAGGTGTTAAACTCACCTTTTGCTTCCAGACATGCCCTAAATCCTCATGCACAGTTACACCAGGCCAGCTGGGCTCTGGTTTTGCCTGATTGTGGTGATGCCCCATCAGAAAGGAGCCAGGGGAGCACAGGAGGTCCCTGGCCCTGTCCCCAGGATGCGCCGTTCCCGAGCATTGGGCTCCCTCTGGTGACCGCCGGGAGCCGGGAACGGGCTCTGCTCCTGCTGCGGAGGCTCCTTTGGAGAGCAGCCCCAAAGCCCGACCTTTGGGACAAGGTCAGCCCTGCAAGAATGAGAAAAATGAGCAAAATGCAATTTTAGGGGTCCTAGGGCTCTGCTGGGGCAGGATCCATCACCTCCCAGCAAGGAGCTCAGGCACAGGGAGCAGTCCCCTTCATGTAAGGGGTAAAAGGGAATAATTCCTTGGCCTGGGAGTATTCATCCCCTCTCTTCCCACAGGGCATGGCTCAGCTCTCCTGCAGACCCTGGAGGATGAAGTCTGGGGACAGGGAAACGCAGCTGGGGTGAGTTGGCTTCATATCTCTGTGATTTGAGGAATGCTTTCTGGTTACTGTGCCAGGTGCAAATATTGAGATTTAGCATCAGTGCTGGGGTCTGAGCAGGGCACATTTACTGCACTTTCCACTGAGCTCACCTGAGGCTTGGACTCAGCCTCTGTGGGGGATGTCCCCCCTGAGAAAGGAGACCCAGCCAGTGCCGGCTCCTGCATCCCCCAGCTGTGGGGCAGCACAGCAGCAGCATCCCCTGCATCCCCTGCACCCCAAGGGGGTGTCAGAGGAGTTTCTGCTGCTGAGGCTGTGCTGCTGCTCCCTGCCCAGCCTCGGTGGCATTCCCAGGTCCCTTGGAATGGTCCAGACCCGGCATGGGCAGGATGCAGTACTGCCGGTGGACACTGGATGCTGCCACAGACCGGGTGCTTTCATCGTGTCTCTTCAGAGTAGCTCTGGCACCAGGCTGTGATGCCTGAAATGGTTTTTTTTTATTATTTTATTTCATTTTTTTTCTTCTCGTAAAGCCCCAGCTCCTGGGCTGTGGTGATTAGGTGAGACCTAAGCTTCTACCTCCTGAAATAGATCTATATTTGTATATGTGTTTATATAATTCAAGCTGAAATAGATATGGATTTGTATAAGAGTTTATATAGTTTAGGCTGAAATAGATCTATATTTCTATAGGTGTTTATGTAGTTTAAGCTGAAATAGATCTATATGTCTATATATGTGTTTATATAGTTCAAGCTGAAATAGATATGGATTTGTATGAGTTTATATAGTTTAAGCTGAAATTGATCTATATTTCTATGTGTTTATGTAGTTTAATATAAATTTATATATATTATAATATAAATTTTGTATATGTAATATACATTTATATATAAAGTAATATAAATTTATATATATTTGTATAAACAGTTATATAGTTTAAGCCCTTCTAATTTGAGGTCAAATCACGATTCAAGAAGTAGGCTGAGAGAACTCGGTGACAGAAAAGCAAACTTGTTTGAACAAGCAGCATGATGTTGTTGTACGGGAGGGAGCAAACAATTCCAGCGGCCTAAGCCCAGCCTGATCAGCCCTGGGACACGTACTGCAAAGTTGCCCTGGTAGCTCCAGGAGTCTGGCAGGTGTCAGATATTGGGACAGCTCTGTGACCCTCCTTGCCCAGCTCAGATAAAAACCCTTATTTCTGCTTTCACAGGGCTCTTCTCCTTCAGCCCCTCCAGTTGTGCCAGGTGTGCTGGTCCAACACTCAGCTTTGACCAGCCAAGCCTCACCTGCCCTCAGAAGCAGCTCCACGCTGCTGGGACAGGAGGGAGCACAAACTGTAATTAGAGATGAGCCTCAACCCCTCCTGCCCTTAGCAGGTGGATGCTCCTTGGCTGATGGTGTTTGCTGCTGAGAATGAAGTGGAAAGCACTTGAGCTTCCTGGCTGTGCCATGGCTTTGCTGCTCTGTGGATGCTGGCAAGGCGATGGAGATACGAGAGCCACGCTTTCCCTGAGGGGATTCGTGTCTAAAATGAGAGAATGTGCAGTTTAGGGACTGGTAGGGGGTGACTTCCTTTCCTTCCCCAGTTTCTGGAATTGTGCCCTGTACTTGACTGAGTCAGTGGATCTGTAATTACCTGTGGTGCCTACATTTCCATTAAGGGATTTTATATGTTAATCTCACAAGATTCAGTGCTCATTTTGGGGTTTTCATCTTGCTGGCTGCTCATAACCTCTTGGTGTGAAGTGCTGGGTTAACTGCAGGGCCAGCAGAGATGCAGGCAGGCATTTCTCCCTAATTCACCCTTGTCCCTGATCCCAGCACCCAGCTGAGGCTCCTGGGCCAGCAGGGAGCTGTGGGGCTCTCAACAGACCTTCCCAAGCATCAGAGGGCAATGAACATCTCTGCATCAGTGATCTGAGTTTAAATAGACACTTGTTTTGTAGCATCTCTGTTTAAAACCAGGCAAACTGTCATAAAATTGGTCAGGGATTGCTGGGCTGGGTGAAGGACAAGCTATGATAAACTCATTTATCAGGGACAACAGTGTCCTCTCAGCTCCACAAACCTGAATGTTATGTGATTTACTGCTTGCTGAACTATATCTGCCTAAATTTTGAAAATTTGTAAATATGTTCACATACAAACCACAATATTTTGATTCTGTTTAAAGAAGTCAAAAATTTCAATTATTTTCATGCTGTCTTCCAGCAGCAGCTACTCAGTAAATCAAACCAAAATAGCTTAACAGCTTCTGAATGTGTTTATCTCAGCTAATTTACCATTTGTGGGAGTGGAGATATTGCCTAGGTGTAATTACAAACCCTCTGTGTCTGAAGCTCAGAATTTCCCTCAAGGGTTAGACACAAATAATTTTGGTTTTAATTTAGTACCATTTGTTATAGAAAAAGACTTTGCTACATACCTGTTCTGTCTAGTCACATCTGTAAGGGATTAATCAGATTTAAAAAAATCCCAAATCACTTTATCATTTTAATCTCTGAGGCAGTTTAATACACTTAACTTTTCCAAAAATGTGCTCATTTTGGTCCTGATTCAAGAAATATCCATCATTAGGACAGCAGAGGGACCCAAAAGTGCATCAGTTGCAGTTTAAGTGTCTGCTTGAAATTCTGCTCATGTTCCTCCACTAAACTGATGCAGCTTTCACTGCTCACAAATGTCACGCACACCCCTGTATGTCATGAAAAGCGAACTGAATATAGAAAATTGGATAAACAATCGTAAGTTTTGCAAAATACAATTCTAGAGCCACCTCATCTTGCCCTAGGAACCAGGGTGTCTTAGAAAGTTTTACTAGAATTTGTCAAATTTGCAATATTCTTACTGTGCCACCATTTGTTTTTTGAGTATGACCCAAACTGGTGGTGGGAAGCACCTGAGGGGTAAATTTGGGTGTTCACCAGTGGAGCTCTTGGCTTGAAGCTCATCCATCGTGCCCAAAGCTCCTCCAGCCCCTGAGTCACTCCCATGCCACAGCACAGTGCCTGCCATGGAGCAGGAGCCCACTGGGCCAGTCAAACAGAGATTCAAATACTCAACACACCCACACCAAGAAACGTTTAAGAAGTGAGGGGGAAAAAATCATAGAGCACTGGAAAAAAAAAACAAAGCTGGGAAGGAGGATTTTACCCACAGTTTTACTGTAAGAACAAAGCAGAACTGTGAACAAGCTCAGCACTGACACCCATTTTTTAATCCATCTGCGAGCATTTTCCTCCAATGTGAAACAATTTAAACAAGTTTATTGACCAGGCTGTGAACCATCATTCGTGCCCAGCTGTCTGGCTCTGTGCTCTGGGAGGAACATGACAGATCCAACTCAAAATCCAGGGGTTGATCTTGCAGCAAGGAGAACAGGCTGGAGATGAAAAGCCCAATCAGATCTGAAGGCTGAGAGAATTGACTCAGGAGTTTATAGTAAACTCTGACTTCTTTGATGCCCTGGTCCTGAGTCTGACTTGCTTTCCTCTCAAGAGCAGCACAAATTGTGAAGAACGAGGCTGCCACTGTTGAATACCAAATGCTTGAACACCACAGATATTTAGCACTAAAAATCTGATGCAATCTTAGTGTTTCAAAACAGCAAGGTCAAAGTCTTCTGGGGTGTTGCAGGGGGATGAGGGGACATCACTCAGCAGCAGTGACCATGCAGGCTCTGCTCCAGGTCACCCAGTCCCCTTCCATGCAGGAGCTGCAGCCAAACCTGGCCCCTGCTGTGATAAATGATAAAAACTGCTCTTTTCTGGTTTATAAACACCTGGACAAATGGTGGGGTGTGAGCAGAGTGGGTGTGCAATTCCAGCCAGGCAGTTTAAAGGGATAAAAAACCAACGCAACAAAAACTTTCAGGGGGTGTTAATGATGCACATTTTACTGTGCCCAGCACCCCAGCCATAGTGCTCTGAGCATTATGCAATTTGAGAACAATCTCCCTTTGACTTGTACCCATTCTTAACAGAAAATGAATTGGTGGGAAAACCATCTGCCAGGAGAGACACAGAAATTAATGGCATGGCATTGTATGTGACTGTGTGTGGCAAGGACACAGGCCAAGCTGGGCACGGCCTCCTGAGAGCTAAATGAGCATCCAAGTGCTCAAAGCAGCATCAAAGGATCTCCAGAGATGAGCAAACTTCCTAAATAAGCATAAATAATGAAGCTCAGGGCTGTATGAGGAAGCTCATCAGTATATAAATAGTTCATTTTGAAGTTCTCTGTTATAAAACACGATCAGAAAAGGGCTGATGCATGAATGAGATTGGGCCTTGTGTGATTATCAGTGATCCAAAGGATAATGGGGGATGATAGAGATGGGCTGGGAAATACATGTCTAAAGTGGTGTGGTGCAGCAGATAAAGGCAGGAGAGTCAAACTTGGCATTGTGAGCCCTCAGAGCAATTTTTCAGCATTTTTAGGAAAACTTAACCAGAGCTGTTCACCTGCCATCATGAGGCAGCTCTTGCTGAGTCTTTGGGGCTGCTGTATCTGAAGCATGTCCTGGCTGGTGCAGAGCCCACTCAAAGCACAGATATCAGCACCAGTCCCTGCTAACAAGATACTGCCGATATTGCTCACACCCGAAAGTTGTAATGCCTGCAACATGTCCCTTGTCTTCTCCAGGATAGAGCAGAATTTTATCATCTACTGCTGTTATTCTCTTCCTCAGCATTTTCTTTTCGCTGATTTTTTTCTCTGTGAATCCCCCTCAGCCAAAGCACTCCATCAGGCACCCTTTGTTGTGTGCAGTTGCTGGTAATATCCACCAGTACCTGCCACAACTGCTGTGGTGACAACAGTGAAATGTCCAAGGATTCTGCCTCTTCATCCAGCATTTCTTGTTTTAAGCAGCTTTAATGAATAGGGAAAACTGTGTGCTTTTCTTTACCCTCTGAAATACAGTTTCTACCTGGCCTTTGTCTAATTGGGAGCAAGTATTCAGCACTTCTCACATCAGCCTTAAATACATCTGAACAGACAGAGCAGAAAATTGTCTTAAACCCTTTGGCATCCACTTGCTGTCAGTTGAATGTCAAGTCAGGAATAAAAATTGGCAAGTAGCTGTAGATTTCACAGTCATGCAGCAGGATTTGTGGGGCTGAATTTGCAGTTCAGTTCCTGGCTTCAGCTGTCATTCCATGCACCTCCAGTGATGAGCATTCATGCCACAGCGAGGCATTGGAGTTGTCAGATATCCAGGGCTTACTGAAATAACTTCATTTTGAAATGGACTGTCTCTTCTGGTCTGAATAATCAGACAGAACAACATACAAAATGTTTGACGTGTACTGGGAGCCCGAGACAGTCTCTGACACATGAAAATATTTGGAATAGTTCAGACTCCATTTAATGCTTCTCCAGAGTTTTGCAGAATGGTAAATTATGAGCTCAGTAATTAAGTTGTACGCTCCCTCTCCTTAATTATACTTTAATACTGTTTCTTTTAATAGAGATAGTGAAAGCCATTAATCAAATACTTCTCAGGCACCTCAATAGCATCTAAAAGGAAAGGAAATGTTAGCAGGGAATAAACCTTTAAACTTTGCTTGTCCATAGTTATTCTCCAGGCTTAACTACACTTTGGAAATACAAGTTGGAGGAACAAAAAATCAGCACAGGTGTTTTCCTCTGCATTTATGAGCAATAAATACATTGTTGTGGGGCTAAAGTACCCATTTATCCCTGCAGGTGCTGTGGTAGTTTGGCACAGCCAGAGCAGCCCTGTAGTGCAGGCAGGAGCTGCTCTCTGTGACCCACTCCCATCTTCCTGAGCACCTCCAATTCTTTTATTGCAGGCTATTAGCCCTTGCTGTTCCCTTCAGTGCTGCTCCCTTTAGCTTCTGCTTGTGGACTTTTCTGTGAAGGTGCTGAACTCTTTTTTGAACCTGCTGATGCCACCTGCCTCCACAACCAACCATAGCAACAAAATCCAGATTTATTCCTGCTGCTTTTACCATTTTAGCCCACTCTCCCATCAGTGCCCCCTGACTCTTGTAGTCATTTGAACATCAGGTTTGTGCTTGCCTTATCCACAGCTTCACGATTTTAAATATCTCAGCCAAGTAAGTCCCAGCAGCATTTTTAGAAGATAACTAAATCAAACTGCAAGACTAGTCTCCAAACAGAAATTATAGTAAGGGAAATGATATTAGTCATAAAAGACATAACAACTTGTCAGCAAGAGCTCTGTGTTACAGTCACTTTGAGATCACACTTGCATGTTCCAGCTCAGCTTATAAAATATTTGAAAGACGAGTGCACATCACCTTCAGATCAGTGAATGCTCTCAAATTCTGGGACAAAACCCCCATGTCACTGAAATAAAATCAAGATTGATTTTTTTAAACTTTGCTTGTATAAAGCAAAAGAAATGAGTATTGCTCATTCACTGTAACCTTCTGCTTGTAGGCCAACTTTGAGAAAAAAAAATACAGGTGCATGTTTAAATACATTCCCTTGGTTTGGTTTTCTCTCTCTGCCCAGCAGACTCCACAGCTGATTTAATTGCAATGCCTTGACTTCTTTCCACTGTTCAAAGTCAAAGGAATTCCAGTGCACCACACACCAGTCCCACATTCCATGATCTCTGCTGCTGCAGCTTTTCCAGGCAAGGATCACTGGTGTAAGCTCAGGGATTCTCCCTGTGCTATCTGTACAGGGGTCAGGCAGCTCCTTGATCAGAAATCAGCTCTAGGAGACAAAACTGCAGCTCTTCACCCTCCATCCTTACCTAAAGCATCACTTTTATGCATCAGGTTTCTGGTTTGCTCTGTCAAAGGCACCTGGGGTTGGCACTAAAGCACACAGAGCCCTGAACAAGCACCTGGATATTTTCTGACAGGTCACTGAGCTGGAGCCTTGTGTGCTCAGCCCAGCAGCTCATCTGTGCCTGCTGTCCTGACATGAGCTGTCAGGGCTCCTTTCCTGGCCAGCCTGGTGCTGCACCACGTCCCTAATCCACAGAGGCACAAACCAGGCTCTTACTCAACTCCTGATGCAAACCCAGAGTCTCTGGAATCCAAACAAATCTTCCAACCCCCCTCAAATTAATATTATCGATGGTTCCTCTGTTATGCAAGCTAAATACTGAAGGCAGCACAGGACACAAAGTATGAAAAAGGTATTTATTATTTACACAACTGCTATAGTTCCTTAAGAACAATATATACCATTTTTTATTTGAAAGGGTCAGTCTTCTTTCAAATCCATGAACTGCATAATGCACAAGTGTTGGAAATGCCAAACAGCAGTCACATCACACTTCTATAGTGCAGGCATAAGCAGCGCAAGTAAATGATATTTTAAGAACAGTATGGCTGAATATTGTATTTAAACACAGTGTTTGCACTTTGACAAGATTTAGCTAGAAGAGAACAAGGGTTTTGTTCATGCTTTGTTAGGAATGTGACTTTCCCATCTGAGGTTTAAACCCTTTATCTGAGATATGGGGATTTTTCAGGCAGACTGCTTTTCACTGATCAAATAACAGTGGGTTTCTCTCCCTCAAATTTCAATCTTTTGTTTTCCAGTAAACACTGCTTTATAGTACAAGTTCACACACTGGGGTAAACTGGCCACACAGGTGGTACTTTCCCATCTTACTGTCTTGCACAGAGAAACACTGACATACTAATACATACCAAACTTAGACAACTTGTAGTTTATAGACTTAAATACTGGAATGGGAGAGGGAGACTGTTTCTAAATATGGAGGGAATAGAGGACTTATACAATTCATACACTGCCAAGGTTGGCTTTTTAATCAACATTTTTGGTCTAAATATTTTTTTTTCTAGTCTCAGAATGGTTTTGGTCTTTGATGGTTATGGTTATACTTCAGCAGCAAAGGAGAGGAAAGTATTTTGAGAAATAACACCAGAACTGAATGCAAGAAAAAGCAACTGACTTGTTTCTCCCACTTTGAGCTTATTGCTGTGATCTTTTAAAAAACCCACAACCAACCAGCTGGAAGACCAAGTTTAGCAGTCGTTCTGGCATTGGGTCCAGTGTCCAGCACTATTATACTCTAGCACAAAAGCAAGGAAAAGTCCAATGATCTTAGTGATGTTCCCTTCAATTCAGTGCCACACAGTTTTATTAGTGTTATTGTCCTTGCTTCTTTGAAAGATACCTGAAAGAAACAAAAGTAGAGTTTTTCACCAAGTAAAAGGTAGACACAAATATACCCGAGATCTTAAGATCAAAGTATGACTCTGCTTTCTTTTCTCACCAACAATCCTCCTACTGATAACCAAAAACTAGAAATGCAATCAATCAATACCACTTATGATTTTTATTTAATTTCAACACCTTTCATTTCCACGATAGGTTATCCTGCGGTAATTCAAAGTCATGTTCTAGTTAGACTCTATCAGGCTTTTTAAACAAAAGGGAGGAAGGAAATGGAAACCTGTTTCATTCTAAGAGGATGGAAAATTACATCAGTTGGAGAAGTGGCTTTTATATCCTTTAAGATGAAAAGGCCCATTAGTAATGGCACTCCTTCAAATAAATTCAGGACTTTAATGAACTGATGCAGCATAACCTGAACAGAACAGCCCTCCAGCAGCTTCTCTGGAGAAGCTGAGTGACTCTGAACTGCTTTCTGTATTCTGATCTCACAGCTCTCTTGGCACCAGAGCTGGAGCAATCTGCCTGTGTGGTGTGAGAAAGGCTTTGCAAATACTCCAGGAGAAAGAATCCAACCAATTTCACTGACAGTGTGAAATATCCAGTGAATTTCACTGCTTTTAAGGTTTAACATTTCACTTTCTGTTCTATTCAGAAAAGAAAAATTGTATCAAGTCTGTAAGGCTCCATTTTTTTTAAACATCAAAGAAGTGATTTTCCAACAGTTTTTCTTCACATGCATTGAAGTCTCTGGCTGTTGCATAAAACCAAGAATAATTTTGCTGAAGCCCTTCAGTTAATCACTTTCTAGCAAGAATTAGGATGCTAACTGGTGCCCCAAGCACTTGGAAAGCTCCAAGTTTTGTTTTTGTTTGTAAGACAGTTACTTGGAGCTGATGAATCCTGCAATACCACCCAATCTGCATGGTGCCTGAGAACTACACTAGCACCACAAAGCTTTCAAGGAACTTCTAGAAAAGTTGCCCTAAAACAAAGCATTTGGGATCTGAACCCACAGTCTAACTTTGCTGGGGTGGAAAGAAAGAGGTTTCCAGGGACCATGTTCCTTCAAAATTCTTTTCCTTTTAGGATGCATGATTGCATAATTGGCAGTGCTGAATACTGGAGAAGTAAGAAAACACAGATGCATTCTGTCAAAATCTTATCACTTTAGGGAAGCTGTCCCAACACTACAGCCCTATTAAAATTCTCCTCAAACTAAAGGACGTCTATAACTCTAAGTTATAAAGTTCATCAGTGCCATTGTTTCTGGTCTTTGTAGAGATAACCTCAAGCAAAACACCGGGGTCAGGGACAGAAGCATGCAAGAATTTTGCCTTTTTTCTTACCTTTCCCAATGTTTGTGATTCAGCTCCAAAAAGTCATCTAATTTTGCTATTTCTTTGAGGTATTGGGTGAGCTTTAGAAGCTCCTTGTCTTTATCCCGATTTAAATGTGCTTTCATAAAAGGCCTTATCTATAGAAAAGAAAGAAACTGGGTATAACCATTTGCTCATATAAAGAAAAAATGCTTTAGATTCTTTATCACTTACCATCTGACTGAAATATATTTTCAGTACTATGACAAGTTACAACTTTTCACAGGTAAGAGGGAAAAAAGCCCTTTCCAGCAGTGGTCAGATCCAATTTGTCCTGTTCATGCAAACTGGACTGAGGGGTTTTTACCTTGCACCAACCAGAAAAAAATTCTTTTCTCTTGCACTTCTTCAAGCCTTTCCCCCCAGACAGACTGAAATGATCTGGAATGCCACATTTTCTAATTGATTTCAAAGAGATTTCTGCAGGAGGGGTTTTCAGCTCAGCATTGTGAGTTGTGTGCTATCATTGGAACCAGATGCTTTTTTTTCAGCAAAAAGCCTTTGACTACAACCAGAGCTGTTGTGAAATGAGATATCAGAATCAAAGCTTGGAATACATTATACCTGGGCCTTGTTTTAGTGATTCAGTGCTCTTGTCTGCAGCTGTTAACAACACTTTGACAAACATTTTTCCAATCTGAGCTAGAGGGACCTCTGGATAATCCCCTTCCAGCAAGATCTTTGCTATTCCTGATTCTCCTTTCAGTTAAGATCATCTTGTTAGATCTCATCAGCTGCTCTCCTCTTCACATTGTGGATACTTTCAAAGAGCTACCATCTTGAACTTCTACATTTGAAAACACCTTTTTCTTTTTTAGAGAGATTTATGCAAGTTGTTTTACTGCTAACACTGCTCTACTATCAGATGTATGTAGAAATTCAAGCTGTACTCTTATTTAGAACCAGCAGTAATTACAGAGCACACACTGGCTGACAGTTGCATAAAATAAAATATTTACTGTTCTATAGTCAAAATTGCTCAAGGTACTAATTATTTCTCATATAGAATACTTGTGATTATCCTGTCATACTATCATGAAATACAGCCATTTGTTATTTGACTTATTTTTGAATATGACCACTCTGGAGATTGAACATCACATTTTCAATGGTGCCTGTCAGCAATGTCCAGCTTGATTACAGCTTGCAGGTATAACTTAGGCAGAAATAAGAATTTCATTGATTTTGGTAATCTATTAAACACTTAATAGTAACAGAAGGTTTATTTAATACTGTTATTAGGGAAATACTAAGCCAGACAAATGGCACTGTGAATTAAAAGGTTTAACAAAACATGCATCTTTGCTAGTTAAAAATAGTCTTTCTTTATGCTACAGCAAAGAAGTAGGAGAAAGTACTACTTGAAGTATCAAGAAAAAGTAGCAGTAAATGAAAATTCCAGTTTCCATTACCTTGAGTCCATTCTGTGGGTTCATCAGGAAGTTTCGGCCAATATCATCAAACATAATAGTATTTTTTTTGCTGTAATATTCTGAAAACTTTCCCCAGATAACACCAAGAGGCTTCACCTGCAAACACAACACAATACAAGGTATCTGAGGTAAATCAGATCACATGCAGGAGATGAAAGTGCCATCTATAGGAACTTGAGTCCTAACTTGAATGAACACTTGTATTCTTCTGCTTTACCATTAGCAGGTAGTTTGGCTTTAACAAAGGAAAATGTGAAATAATATAACATAAATACCTTCCACTAAGGAAAACCTTTCTGTTGGTACTAAGTTTTCTTGCAACATTTAGCTGCTCTTTGACTTGAAAGCTGTGACATCTAAAGATACCAATCAAAACATTGAGACTTTCAGTAGAAAAAAATCTGTGGTTCCAAGATTCTTGCAGTTTTATTGCATGAAAACTCCTGAACAACTTTTTTTGTTGAGTATTTTAAAGGGGTGTGATAAAATCCCCGCTAAATATAGAAAAAGATTAGGATAAAAATTGGTACTTACATCTATTAGTCCTCTCCGAGGAGTGTGCACTGTTATCATGGCAGCACTGTCCAGCATGAAAGTGATCTTGTAGTTTGCATTGGTACTCACCCCAAGCTCCTGCATCACAAAGATTTATGATTAAAGCTTCTAATTATGACAGTCTTACTGCTCAACAACTGGAACCACAATTATAGTGCATTGTTTGTCACGGGGTGAGCTGTGGAGGTTTACCAGAGACACACTAAAAATAGATACCTGGGGAAATTTGCATTTGTTACATAATGATGATCATAAAAGTGCACACAGGGATTTATTTTTAGTGTTTAATATCAGTAACTTAACAGCTGATGCTGGCAGAAAATCAAAGCAACTTTGTAGAGAAGGCAAAATACAGAGAGGTATTGCTCAAACCTTTATGCACAACCATTCACAAGTTCTCCACACCTCAACTTAACTTTACAGCAATTGTGTTCTGGCTGCTCTTTGTTCCTCACAGTGATTTGCACAAATCACAGCCTAATCCAAGATGGGATTCCCAGGAATATCTCAGTGTCACTGTTCCCTCCAGCACATGTCCAAGATAACCAGTGGTAGTGTCAATTTGCAATTTTAAGATTTGGTAACTCCTGAAATACTCTAAGTCGAACAACCTTTTTAGAAATAAAAA
Organism: Camarhynchus parvulus; assembly: GCF_901933205.1. Classification (NCBI taxonomy): domain Eukaryota; kingdom Metazoa; phylum Chordata; class Aves; order Passeriformes; family Thraupidae; genus Camarhynchus; species Camarhynchus parvulus. The sequence goes on along the minus strand of NC_044583.1, from coordinate 14,569,899 downwards.
ACTTAAGACTAGATGAGGGGGCATCGTTTCCATTTCAAATCCTTTCCAAAGCTGAAAAGTACCAGTAAAATCTGCTGATACGGTACAATACAGATATTGCTGACAATTTCTGGTGTGTGAAACAGCAGCAATGTGCAAACCTGTGTAACAGGGAGAAAATACCCACTGCAGCAGCTCTTCTGCAACTATCCAGCCACACTTACCTGATTTGTTTTTATTTAAAAATGCAATCTTGCAAATGAAATGCTCTACACCTCCCTGGGTCAGTATCCTGTTACACTGACAGAACCAGCTGTTCTAGAATGTTTGAATTTCAGGCATAAATGGGTGTTAACTGAGAGATTAAATTTGCTTGTCTGACACTTCCTTCTTTTAAATGCTGTTCCTGCTTTGTACTTTAAACCAGAAACTTTAATGCCACCTATTGCTGGAATCACAGCTCCCTGACCAAAAGTGAAACTCTGGCAGGGAAGCACCCCTGGTGCCATCAGTTTAAGGAGAAACAGAAAGTGGCATCTAGTGGCAGGAATCTCAGTGAATCAGGGTCCAGGAGGAGGGCTGGAAAAGCAACCTGGAAATGCAGAAAGGTGACCAGTGCAGGGGAAAGAACCCAGTTTTGAACAATGATTTTTCACAAGACCGAGTCCAAGCACTACTGTGACAACACAGTATAAATATGTGACACAAGAATGCAATGTTTGCAAGGCTCAGCACTGATTTTACTTGCACTAACTCCACTTCATAGTTCTGACTAAAGATTATCATTTCTAAGAGGCATTTTTGTTTAGAAAAAATAGTGGCAATTAATTATTTGGAAGAAGAAAACACTGGAAAAATGTGTTTTGCTCTGTGAAAACCTGAAAAAATAGTTTGTAGTAAAAAATTAAATTTAGAAAGGTTATTCCTGGAATGGAAATAACTTTTGATTTATAAACATAAAAAACCCCTAACCCACCAAGCAAACACACAGCAATTCTTAGTAAGCTCATTAGATTTACAGCTAAGCCTGACTGTAAATATGTTTACCATGAGGTCAGCTGTTCAAAACTGGCTTCCTGCCTGATTCCAGTAGGGAAGAAACCAGAAAATGAAAGAGCTTTTATGGGATGTTTAGTAAGGCAGAGGAAGCAACAGAAGCCCCAGCTATAAGAGGTAAAGATAAATATGGGAAGAGTTTCCTCTTGATAACCTACTCCAGCATGTCACAGCTGTCTGTTCCTTTAAAAAAATCACATTTAAAGACTGGAGCTCTATAATTAGAGGTAAGATGAAAGCATCTGTGCAGGGCTGCGTGACAAATCCAAGTTTCAGCAGGTACTGACTTGTGTTTAGTTCTGCTAAATTTAACACCTCCTGCTGATAGTTTGTGTGGAATTCTAAAATTAGATCCAATCTAGTTTTGTGATAAAGATAATTTCAAGTGACTATGGAAATTGAAACAACTCAGGTTGCGATTCATACAACCTCCCCTGTTTCTAACCTGCTCTACAATGCTGAGCATGAGCACAACTGCATGAAGGGTTACCCAGACCAGAAACAAATCAGATGTTTTCAGAGCAACTTACTTTCATTTTGGCTTCAATCCACTTCATATTAGTAGCAGCTGAAACAAAAGGGAGAAAACAGAAAGAATACTTTATCAAAATAAGTCATTGGCAGGTAAAACAAAGAAATAAGCTAAGAACTTGTTCACTGAATATGTCAAATTTTTACACAAAATTTAATTTTAGAAGGATCCACTTTTGTTGCAGCTTTTAGGGCCTTAAAGTCTTTTATCAGGGTAGTCTATTTTTGTTTGGAAAAGCTTAGTTTTCAAATGAACAACTAGATGAAGCACTGCAAATATTTAAACCATTTTCTAGATCAGCTGTTACTGAAGCACAGCCTGTAAGATCATGGATACACCTGGCCTGAGGAACCTCACTGCCTATGCAGGATTTCCTCCTGGAAGCAATGTCAGGAATACATAAAATCTGGAAAGAACAAAGTATCAAATTGCCTGCTGATCTCAGAATGTGGAGAAACATTGTTCAAGACTATGAAAATGGAATTTTGTAACACAGTTTTAATATGGTTTGAACCCTGCACTGGCTAAAGTCTGCTCTCCAGCTGTTGGACAGGAATTGAACTAGAATGCAAAGGCAAAGAATCAAGCAACCACCCCTGCAGACAGGAGAGTTTGGGTCATTTGGCAGTTCACTTTGTGTTGTCTGCATTGAGATTAATTGTAAAATCACTAACAGTGTTCTAATGTTGATTATACAGTTCTGTTTCTTTGTACAAAGTAACAGTCAGTAAAGTGATGCTGAGCTTTATCCTGTGACTAGACCCATTCTTGTGAGCAGTATGTGGGGCTTTTTCACATAAGAACTGGTATTTTTCTAAAAGATCTCTAATAGTTGTGCAAATTACAACGAAACGTTTCTGTATCATTTTAGATCTTGTGACTCACACTAAAAAGCAATATAAAAACCTCCCACCTGGAGTCTCTGCTCTGGATGACAATTTACAACAAATTCTTAGGCATAGAGTTTAATACTTACACCAAATTACAATATCATAGTCCTCATATGCAGAAGTCAGGAATTCATGAAGGTATGGCCTCATCAGCTCTACCCCAGTTTCAGCACATGACCTGTGGTCTAAACAGAATATAAGAGATAAGCAATTCAGTATTAAAGTATTACTTATTAAAATCCAGTCTGATTTTCCTTTCTATCCAGAGACTCAAAGAGTTTCATGAGGGGAGCACTGAAGCACTTTAAGGTCGTGAATGATTTGGTATCAAACTCCCATTCCCATTTTAAAGGTGGAAAGACAAAGCAGAGGGAATATTTATCTGTTGGTCTCACAGCTACCCGAGGGCTTAGCAATAATTAAATTGAGAGATCTCTGAGTATGAATATCTTTGAAGAGTCAGGGCAAATCATCTGTGCACTTAGCAAATTAGTAACTGGCCAGATATAAAACAGATTCCTTCAAACCTAGTCCAGTCAATTGTGTGAACATATATCAAGCTCATTTCAGAGATGCAAACATTCCTGCTCCAATTCCAAAACTGCTGCAAAATCTGCCAGCAGAAGACCTCTCAATAAAAAGTTTAAACTTAGAAATAGGTTGAATTTTGATGTCAGATTGGAAACAAATATCAAAAAAGAAAGCTAAGGAAAAGGATAGGTATTATTCATTGCTCACAGTCATGCTGCCACGGCACACCTTACAAACCAGAAAGTTACGTCAGAAGGAAAATTCTGGCTTTCAAAAAAAAAACCAGCTTGACAGAATTTTCAAGAAAAACGTGTTTTTGAATGTTTAGTAATGATATGTAAATAAAATTTGAAGCTGTTCTCCCACACCCCCCAGAGTAGAGTCAATCAGGTACAGAATGGGATCATTATTTTACAGTATCTTGCCCTGCTACTGCGATAGTCAAGATACAAGTTGTCAAGGGAAAGACTATCAGGAGAGAAGACTAAATGTCTGCTTTTTGCAGCAATTAAATAGCTGCTGCACTAAAATCAACAGCATGCAATGTTTTAAAATGCTTTTTAAAATGTGAACAAAAGATCACAAAATCATACAAAGCAGAAGTTATGTTGTACAACACAGCAAAGCAAAAATCAAGAAACCTGATCTGGCAAATAAATTGAGCTCTTAAACAAACGAAACTCAAAAATTGCATAAAAACTCACCAAATAGTGTATAATCAACATCTAGCACCAGCAGCTTTTTTCCTTCTCTAGGAGGATTCAGAATTTCCACTTTGTATTCTTTAACTCTACGGGAAATTTTTAGTAGATTTTCTTCCCTGATGTAACAGTGCAAAAAGTTACAGTTAATTAAAATGTAAGCTCTACAGTCAATAACAAACTGTTTTAACAGCTTGAACTCCTAACCTATTTTCTACTTCCACAACTTCCTCTTCAATATCAAAGTCATTGACCACATCATCATTATCTGGAGGCGGTCCAAGGACATCTTCCTAGAGGAATAAAAATAATAAAAGATAACAAGGATCAGAGAGGGAAAATAACAAAGGATATCAAGTTTCTGTTACTGCACGTTGCAGGGCAGGAGTGCTATTTAACCAAAGTGGTTTCATTTTACTAGTGGAAAGAATTACTAAAGTATATTGATGATTGTTCAGATTTAAAAAGTCAGTATCACAATAATGACTTTGTACTTCAAATGCAGAACATCACAGGAGGTTCAAGAGTACACTGCTCTGAGAGTTCTGCAGCAAAGTTTACATTAAAAATGGCAACAGAAATCTATTATACTTTCATTTTTTAAAACGATGACTGGAATAGTCAAAATTTCAAATCACAGTTAGGAGACACAAAGCATTTTTTCCTGTTTAAGCTAATAAACAAGCAAATTATTTACCAAACTCTCTTCACGAGTGCCCATCATCATTATCTTAGTATTTGGTTTCAACTTGAGGGCTCCAAGCTTAACATCGTCATCTGCAGGTTTGCCTGTAATTCAGATTTTTTTTTTAATTGAGGTAGAGGTTTTAGAAAAATGTCAATACATTCCATGTGTAAATGAAACAAGCTCCCTGTAAAATACCCACTATGCCACGCTGTGTTATCATAATCTTCCACATACAGTGTCTTGGTTTTGGCTGGGATTAAGTTGATTTTCCTCTTGGTAATTGCTGCAGTGCTGTGTTTTGGGTTTAATTTGAGAATAATGTTGATGGCACACCAATGGTTTAGTTGGTGCCAAGCAGTGCTTGCTCTAAATCAAGCACTTTCCAGTTTCCTGTGCTCTGACAGTGAGCAGGTGCACAAGGAGCTGGGGGAACTGGGCAAAGGGATATTCCACAGCACAGAACCTCATGCCCAGAGTATGAACAGGGGGGAATTGGCTGGGAGACACTGACTGCTGCTCAGGGACTGGATGGGCATTGGTCAGTGGGTGGTGAGCAACTGGACTGTGGCTCTGGTTTCTCTTGGGTTTTATGCCTCTTTCTCCTCTTTTAATTACTATTATCATAATAATTAGTATAATATTTTATTATCTTTCAGTCACTGAACTCTTCTTATCTCAACCCATGAGGTTTACTTTTTTTCCCCCATTTATCCTCCCCATTGGAACAGGGCAGTGTGAACCACTAAAAAATGACCAGATAGATGTATTAATGATAAACAACATCCAGTGATGTAGGAAGTGTTTGTTCTCATGTTCATTCCAGAGCTACAACTGAGAAGTGGATGCTCTGTTAGTGCACACATCCTGCCTAGGATTAGGGGTGTTTGTCCTTAAACCCCTCAGCACATCCTCAAGAGCAGTAAATATGGAGAGTTACCCTTCATTTTAAGCCCAAGCAGTTTCTGACGCTCTGGTAACACTCCAGTGAGGCCCTTCAGAGACTGTTTCAGGTCCAACACTGTGTCTTCTTCTGACAGAGAGGTTATCGTGTACTCCTGTCCACCCCATTTTATTATGAGAGAGAGAGACATCCTTGAAGCATATGTTCAGTGTTACTGCCTGAAAAATCTGCTGCAGGAGGGAAACACAAAGATCATGTAAGGAAGAAAGAGGAGATCCACTCTTTCCACAAGACAAACCACAACATCTACTAAAAGCATTCTTGATTCTTTATTATATTGGACATCAAAGAGCTGTTTGTTTCCCCTGAGCAGTTGATAAATGTGTTGAGAAAGTGCTGAAACAAAGGGAGAAAGAACAGTGTTAAAACTGGGGCTCTGAGTTCCACTTTGATGTTTTTAGCAATGTCACATTCACATCTGCTGGGTGTTCTGTGCAGGTACAGCCTGTGCACTGCACACTCAAGCACAGCACTGCAGCACCACAAAAGCCATTGCAAAGCTCAGAAATGTCCTCTGCAACACTTATGCAACCAAACCAGCCACAGGTGCCTTTACAGATGTAATAACACAACAGCAAATATGAAATCCCTAGCATATATAAGCCCATAAAAATAGTTCTGAGCCCAGCAGTCCATTTTTGGCACTGGATGTCTCTAATCCCTTCCACTGTGCAATACCTGCAGTAATGCACACCCCAGGTTACATCTCACTGTAGCAATATCAAAGCAGGAATTTGAAAACAAAGCCAAAACACACACCCACACAATGCAATTGCACCCAGAGAACTGCACTTTCATTGCAGTGCTGACAAAATAACTATAATTATACTACCTTTAATTTACACAGCATCATTTATACAAATTGTATTTAACAGTTTAGTCCTACATTAAACACAGCAGAAAAACAAGATTTTTAGCTTAATGCAAAAGGAAGAATATGTTTTTTCTCTGTTAGGGCTTCGAAATAGAATTAAGGAGATAGAAAAGGCTGCTACAGACAGTCAGATGCAGAGAAGGCCTCTGCACCACTGATGGTGGAATTGTCCTCAAATGACTGATACTCAAGAAGACAGCAGATCTGTGAAAAATCTTGGGTTACCAACCTTCAAGAAATGCAAGTCTAGCAATTCTAAAAAATCTCAGAAGCCAAAACTCTGATTTTTCTTCCTCTCTGGCCTTGTATTCTCAGAGATTACCCACACTCAGAAAAAAAATCTTTCTCTTTTACACAGGAAAGGCTATGGGGAACAAACCTGTAATTGCTCAGGCATAGCCACCAAGCTCAGAGCAGATGAGAATTAGTCTAGGTACAACTTCCTTGCTAAGGACACTACAAACCTCACCTCCACTCTATTGCCTCTAAGAGCCCTGAAAAAAAATTGAAGAGGAAAACTTGTATCACTGGGACATGAATTTATTTTTTTCCCAAAAATTGTCAAATCAGATGGGACCTGGCATGACACAGTGAAAAAGACTCACGAGAAAGGGGTCTTAGAAGCACTAAGAAATTTTACTGAGGCAAGGCTGTATGGTGTTGATACACAGTGTTATTATCATGAATTATTCCTGTCCATAATCCTTAGACTAAGTCAGAAAGGAGAGTTTATTGTCTGTTTCCTTACCTGTACCATACAGTTCAAATCATTCTGCAAGGACATGCATAGGGCAAGAACTGTCAGAAAACTCCTGCAGTCTCTGTCCAGGGCTAAATTGAAAAGATAATCTCTCCAAAGCTGAGCACCTGACCAACCCAGAATCCTTACAGATCTATAGCTCTGTCATGACAGATGCTATAGGAAACAAGACACTTTTACTCCCTGCCAAAGCACTCAGGGATCTGAATCAAGGCAAATGGGGAAATAGCCTGGGAGCAGAAAAAGGCACAGGGATTTCCAAGGGTTCCACCACCGGGGCTGGGTGCTGTGCAGAACTGAAGCTAATTTTGCTTCCTTTGGTTAATTTCATCTTTAAAGCCCTTACAAGACCCTTGGGCCGCCAAGATCCAATGGGCTGGAAAGCCCCGGGTCAGAGAAAGCATTCGAGTGCTGCTGTTAAATTGCGGCACCACAGCACCTTTCTTGGACTATTCCGAAGACAGGCATCCACATCTCTGAGTTCCCCTAAGCAACATAAACCCGAACCCCCCAAAACACCCCAGGTGCCCGCCGAGCGCTCGGGCCGCCCTTCCCACAGCACCGTGGCAGGTGCGGGACGGGGATCGGGACCGGCAGCTGCTCGGTGCCAGCGGGGCTCCCCTGCCCCGCGAGGCTGCCCCGGCAGCGGCGCGGCCCGGCCGGGAGCGCCCGCTCGGGGCTGCGGCGGCCGCGGGGCTGCGGAGCCGCTGCTGCCCCGCGGGGGCACCGGCCCGGCCGCGACACCCGCCCGCCCCCGGCCCGGCCCGGCCTCCCCCGGCCCCCGCCGCACCCACCGGGCTGTGCGGGGCCGCCGATCCGCCCCCGCCCTGGCAGCGCGGAGCGGGCGCTCACCCCGGCAGCGGGACCGGCTCCGTCCTGGCTCCGCCGCGCAGGAAGCGGAACTGGCGCGCGGCGGAAGCGGGAGGAGCCCGATGTGCGCGGAGCCGGGCCGGGGGAACCGCCGGCCCCGAGCGGGGCCCGGGCAGCGCCGGGCGACGGCGGGGGCGCTGCGGGTCGGACCCCGGGCGACGGCGGGGGCGCTGCGGGTCGGGCCCTGGGCGAGGGCGGGCGGTGCTGCGGGTCGGGCCCCGGGCAGGGGAACAGGAGCTCCGCGGGGCTGCTCCGGCGGGGACACGCAGCAGACCGGCAGGGAACGCCGCGGCACCGCGCGCCGGCCTGAGGCCTCTCTCCGGGGAGGCCGGAGAGGCGGCTAGCACGGGCAGCTGCTGGCATGAGTGTGTCTTACGCTGCCAGCTGTGAAAGGAGTTTATTGTCTGTTTCCTTTTGTTTATTCATATTGTTCTGTGCCCAGGGATCTGAGAGCCTGCAGAGCTGCCTCCAGTTCTGGGGTCCCAGCACAGGAAGGATGTGGAGCTGCTGGGGCAAGTGCAGAAGAGGCACCTGGATGAGCAGAGGGATGGAGCAGCTCTGCTGGGAGGAAAGGATGGGAGAGTTGGGATTGTTCAGCCTGGAGAAGGGAAGGTTTCAGGGCCACCTAATTGAAGCCTTCCAGTACCTGAAGGGAGATGACAAGAAAGCTGGAGAGAGACTCTTTTGGTGGTCTGGAGAGACAGGACAAGGGGGATTGGTTTCAAACTGAAAGACAGTGGGTTTAGATTGGATATTAGCAAGAAATTGTTTTCTTTGAGGGTGGTGAGGCCCTGGAACAGATTTTCCAGAGAAGCTGTGTCTGTCTCATCCCTGGAAGTGCCCAGGGCCAGGCTGGATGGAGCTCTGAGCAGCCTGGTCCAGGGGAAGGTGTCTTCCCACATCTGGAGGTTTGGAAAGAAATGACTCCTAAGGTCCCTTCCAAGCCAAACCATTCTGTGATTTTATGACTCAAAACTCTCTTTGCTCCTAAAGCTGACTCCTTACAGGCACATTTGGTGTCTGTTGACACTTCTTCACTCCTGTTGGGGTTCTGGGAACTGCCTTCAGCTGCAGTGGTTCTATGTTTAGGCAACAGATGTAGAAGGAAAAAATAGACTTTGCCCCAAAGTGACCTTTTTCACTCAGCGGTTCTGCTTTGCAGAAATAGTTTATAGGGAAGAACATTATCTGTGGTAAAGTGTGCTGTCTTATGTGAAATCACATGGAGGTGACAGAGACTGGTTCAGCTTGGTGTCAGTAGAGGTGGTGTTAAATTTGAGGAAGGAAATGAAGGTTTCAGTCCTCCATTACCTTATGTCTTGCAGTATTGAGAGGTTAGATATTTTTTCCTGTTTAACTTGGTAATAAGTAGGGAAGGGAACAAAAGAGCAGAGGTAAACAACTATACAGTGAGTAGAAGTTCCTTCAGAGTGGCTGCTGCAACTTGCAAGAGCCATTCCTGCTGTAAGGGAATCTCAGTGGAGAAGGGCTCTATAAGCAAAAACTGTAGAAGCCTGATCTCTTTCCTGAGAGGACATTAATTTAATGTATTTCCTACCTGGATATGTACTTTCAGTTTATTCTGTATTCAAGTTTTAGTGCAAAAACACCACTTTGGTTTCTAGAAGAGTGGTACAAATGGGAGACAGTAACAACTGTCCTTGTCAAGTTTAGTTTCTGACTGCACCTAAATCCACATAAAACCAGTCACTCTGCTTGTATCCCAGTCACCAAGGGTTTGCCTTTTGCTGGAATGACACACAGTTGTCCTCTGCACAGAGGCAGCATGTTACAATAGTGCTGGAAAGCTTCCAAAGCTGCAACTGGTAATTAAAAGTCACACCCTGTCATGAAAATATGCACCCTCCAGGCCTGCTTAAAATTCAGGCTAGAAAGATGACATCCAGTGTGATCATCTCTGTATTTGCAATTTTGTTAAAAATATAGTTTGTTCTTTTCTGGTTGGCCTTTAGGAAGCTCTCTTGAAAAGGACGCATTGGATTTGGGTTTGCTTTTGGTTTTTGTTTGAGGAGTGATATGAATGCATATTTAATTTCTGGTCTGATGCTGGTGTTTTGGTATCCTCAGAAGATGCTCTGATCCTGACAAGATTCACGTGATGCAGATAAATACATCATTTTATTTAGCTGTGAAACACATGGTGGTGCTCAATCCTAATGTTACTAAACGCAAAGTGGTAATTTGACTAAAACCATGTAATTACAATTCAAAGTCCAAACAGCACAATCTTTATAGTGAGGAAGGTGTTTCGTGGTGGGGCTCTCTAGGTTTGCACTGTGGTAAATTAGCAGGGCAAGGAGGAAAGAAGAGCAGTGGGAAAATTTGAAAGCAAATGCACATTTCCTTTCACCTTGATGTGCACTGCTACATCCTGGGATGCTCCAGGGTGAAATAAAAGAAGTGGCTGCATGTCAGATTGATGCCTGCTGGCTCCCTTCCCGTGCCTCGTGTTCACATCACGCATTTCTGATCCTTTTGTGCAATATGCTCCTGTGCATAAATACTGAAGCCCAGGAGCTCACTCCTAAATTGCTGTTCATGCTGCATATAAGAGAGCAAAATTCCCACTAGCAGCTCTGGGAGATGATGGGTAAGAGTCCTTTGAAATAAATTGTCATTTAAAGCTGAAAACTGTGGAAACCTCAAAAGGTTGCTTCGAGAATTAAGAGATTAGATCACATCTCTGTGATAAGAAGGTGTTGGAAAGCAAAAGGTGATGACATTGCAGGGCTGAGAGGTGCTAAATATTTGTTTATTCAGTGACTTTAATGGGGGCAAGTCAGTGCAGATGTTAATGTGCTGCAGACTGTGAAGGGGCCAACAGCACAGATTTCAGAATATTAAAAGTTTTATTTTCCAACTTTCTTTTTGGTTCAGAAAACTCACTTGAATATGCACCAGCCTTTCTACCCCACTTCTAAACTGAACCCATGTTTAGAAGAAATCTAGAGCGGAGTCCATATTCTCCACTAAGAATAGAATAATCCTTAAAATACATTTTGGTACCCGTGTATTTTATTCTTAGTCTATTTTATGCTTTTTGCTTTTCCCCTAATGCCTCTTTTTGTGATATCCTATGATACTTTATTGCTTTTTCCCAGTGCCCTTTCTCTCGTTTACAATTTGTTCTAAGCAGGTGGTAAAGGCAGTGATGTCTGAGAATGTCAAACTCTGCAAGTCTGATACCATCCAAGTGTTTGCAGCCTCCTGCCCTGCTGATCACCAGTGCCTGCAGCAGAGCAGGCAGCAGGCTGTGCTGGGCACTGCCATCCCTGTGCCCCAGAAATGCAGCATTTGAGGGCTCCCTGTGATTCTGAGTCACTGCCACTCCGGGCACAACTCCGAGCGCCGCATTCCCAGAGTTCAGTGATGCTTCAGGAGCTGCCAGCTCGGTTGGAGACTCAGAAATGTCTCCAGTTTGAAGTGAAGCACATTTTCAGGTTATTACTAATACAGTCTCTGTTTCAGCTGCTTTATCAGTAAAGGGGAAGTTAGAATATTATTTATGTAGTTTCCTAACAGGAGGTTTTTCAGGATTATTTAGTGAATGCTGGCACTGCAAGATGATATAAATACCAGAGGCTTGTTCCCTTGCACCATATGATTTTCCACCTCCTGAATGCAACTGTTATTCTTCTGCCACTATTCAGCCCAATGATTTTTATTTTATTTACTTCGATTCTTTGTATTCTAGATTATGCCCCACTGGCAAGGGATCTTGGGAAAGAACTGTGATGTTTTTGTTCACTGGACAAAACCTGATTCATCCCTTTCCTTACATCACCACACAGCTCTCCAGCTTCCCAACACAGAGATTGCTCTGGCTTTCCTTTAGGTATGTTGAAAATCACAGCAGCTGTTGATGTGTTTGGAGTCAGCACTGTCCAGCGTTATGAGAGGGGTAAAGATACATTTAATCAAAGGAGAGATTTAATTATCAGTGATACTGCAGGAATGGCTTCCTGAAAAGAGTAAAAACAAATAGGAAATTGAGAAACCAGCTGAATTCTGCTCTGAAAAGCAGCGGGAATGAGAGGAAAAATTAGGAGATGATGAGAAGCTAAGTGATGGTGAGAAATTTAGGAAATAGGGTCACAGATAGTGAAAACCAGGAATTTTTGAGATTGGATTCTAGAGTGAGAGTAGTTAAATCAGAGATAGATGAACTGACTCTGTTGCTATTGACCAGTAATGCTCCCAAGTTCTCTTTCTGGATATGAGTTTCTGCAGGAATTAAACTTTTAATTAAAGCATATTTGTTCCTTTGTTTAGTGAATGGGATAAAATTACAAGAAGGGAACACAAAGGCTTTGGGGACTGGCTGCCACCAGTATTATACACGAGGTACCAAATTAGCTTTCACAGGCAATCTTAATTTTTGCATTAGTTAACTTTTTGTCCAATAACCTACTCATTAAGACATTCCTTTGCTTTTGCATATGCATGTATGAATATTTTTTGAAACAATGGTTTATAAAAAGCTTCAAATGGAACTGCCTATGTTATTGTCCACCTTATGCATGCAGTGACCTTCCACGTCAGCATATTTTGCTGCTCTTTGAGAATTCTTATGAGGGATTTTCTTTGTAAGCAGTTTGGGGTGCTGGCTTGTGTCCATCTGCATGGACAAATTAAGCTTCCACATTTTCTGAACTCTGAGAAAGTCTTTTCAAAGTTTTAATGAGATGTCACCGTAGTGGTGCCCTTCAGTCCTCAGTTGCTGATCACTGAAATTCTGGAATCCAAAGGCCTTTGTTGATAATGAGAGATGAATAATCATTGAGTTCAGAATTCTCAGCCACCCAGTGTCAGATGCAGGAAAAGCTTTCAAAATTCTGGAGAAATGAAGCAGAAAGTTGAGGTGCTTTTAAAAAGCCATGCCTGACAAGACCGTAGTAATGCCACATACCTGATCTGCTCATTAGAAAACCTTTGTTTTTGTAAAGTAACACATTTTCAGAATTAAATGCTGACAGAGGATAGAATGAAATAAATGTGGGGTTCATGTCCTATTGTTTGCTTGCAAACTGAAGCGGGAACTCTACAATACTTTCATTATATAATTACTTCTAAAGTAATAATAGATATTTCCACTCCAACTCCTATAAATACCTGTTGTTTTCTACTGCTGTGAATATGTATTTGTCTCTCTCTGCTGCTTGCTGTCCTCTCTCCCAAGCAGTATTGCAGAGAGGTAGGACTTAGAGATCACCCCAACCTCAGTCAGCACTGAGCCAAGCCCACAAAGTATAGACAAGAAGTGACTCATGATTTTTTTTTCCATGTATGGCATGAGTAGACAAGCAGCCCCTAGAAATGGAGCTGAAATTCTTATGCCTTATATGACAGCTGGTTTATATTCCCTGTGATAAGAAGTGGGGTACTGGCAAGAGTGGAACAGGATGCAGTTGTGAGTGGGCTGAGCCAGAAGAATGGGGTGGCTGGAGCCTGGTGAAGCTTTTCCCATGTTCTCTGCAGAAATCCAGGGTTTGGAGCAGTGTTTACCCCAGGTACAAGAAAAGGATTAGGTGACAGTGGCATGATTAATAAACAGATATGTAAAACAAGAGTGCAATCACTGGGGACACTGAGCAGGTCAGAGAAGCCTTGTGCAGGAGGGGCTCAGTGAACCTCCTAAGCCTGACCAGAGCACAGAGTGCTTATGAGTAATAACCACATGTGGGTGTCCTTTGTTTGGCTGGGTCTGCAGCTTTGTTCTTTCTAAATTTAATTTAGGAACCCTTGCAAAAACGGATAGATTCAAAATTAACATTTTGCAATACAAAACCTGCTGGTTTTATATAAATTGTATTAAAATCTGAAGCTTATAAAAAATGGTGCTGAGCTGTTCCATGGTACCTGCAGAGGTTTGGGAGAGTCCTGTCAGTTGTGCCATTTGATCTCCTGCCTGCTGCATTCTGGAGTGACTGGGGTTAGGAGAAGACTGGCTCAGGGTGAACACCAAAGGCACCATCTGAGGATGGATGTGTTCAAATTACCCTTCCCTCCTGAAGTTTAGAAAACCTTCACGTACTCAGACAATAATTTTGCAAAGCATAATTCAAACAGACACCCAAACCTTTATTTTAATATCTCTGCTTCACAAAGATGCTGTGTTGAGGTATTGTTAATACCTGTGTCTGTGAATGCTCCAGTTCATTAGAGATGGAAGGAAAAAAGCAATTATTAAGTTGGCCAGCCCAACCCTAGTGAGCTACAGGATTTTCCAGTTCAGTGTATTCCCTCATTCCTCACCACAGCAAAGTGGTTTTTTTTTCATGTTCCAGACAATGTGGCTTTGTAATTTTTTTTTAAAACTAAGGTAAAAAACATTACTCCTATTGTGTCATAATTTTTTCCATAGCATTTAAGAATGTGTTCTAGGGCTTGGCCATGCAATCCTGACAGGATGAGTAAATATTGGTGAGACTATCTGTGAGCTGAAAAGTATGAAACTGTAGTGTGGTGGGCTGGGCTCTGAGGGAGCAGCCTCTGGGTCGGGCCTCCAGCTGAAAAATGACAGTGCAATAGTACAGCAAATCTGGTGATTTCTGGTTGGACTCACAACGAAGGTGACTGGAGGCTCTGCAGTACAACACTGGAAAAAACAGAGTCAGTCTTAGTATTTGAAAGTAATACAGCACTTTGTGTTCCACAAGGCCAGTAAGGAGTATTATTAAAATAGCAGGGGTGCCTTTTAAACATCTGCTCAGACACCACCTGAAATTTTGCTGACCGACTTTTCTGAGTCACCTCCCAGACTCGCAGCTGCCCTGGCGAGTCCGCACGTCCCGAGAGGACCCAAACCCCTGCGCTCCCATCGGAATTTAAACCCCCGCCTCTGCCTTTCAGGGGTGTGGGCGGGCAAAAGGGTCCCGGCTTTACGGACAGAACCCGTTCAGGGCGGGGAACGCTCTTCAGCCCAAATCCCAGCTCTTTTCCCCCAAAACGCGGCTCCGCTCCCTCCGCCCCCGCCCCGAACCTGCTCGGGGGGGAGCGGAGGAGCAGCTCCGCGGGCGGGGCGTGCGCATGCGCGGAGAGGGGCGGCGCGCGCGCGCAGGCAGCGGGGCCATGGCCGCCCGTCCGCGGGGCCGCGGGGAGTCGGCGGCGCCCTGAGGCGGCGCGGCGCGGCCATGGTGCCTCGAGGAGCCGCTCTGCCGCCGGGCACCGAACCGCCGCCGTCGGTGTGAGAAGCGCGGAGCCACCGCCGCGCCACCGGGGAGCAGGAGCGAGAGGAGGAGGAGGAACAGGAGGCGGCGGCGACCCCGCGGGTTCAGGTGATTCCCGCACGCGCCGCCTCAGGCACGCGCGTGCGCGCCCCCGCGGCGCCCCCCGCCCGCCACTCCCGCGCCCCTCCGCGCCCCCGCCGCTCCCGCGCGTGTCCGCGCCGGTGCCGGGGCTCCCTGCCCGGCCTTCCCTGCGCGCAGCCCCCCTCCCGCTCCTCCCCGCCCTCCGCCCCCCTTCCCCTCCCCGCTCCCCTCCTCCGCCGGCGCCGGGAGCCGCCGGGGTTACTGGAGTTCAGCGGTGCCGGGCAGGATGCGCGGGGCTGCCCGCGGCGCCGGCGGTGAGCGCGGGAGTTGCGCCGGGCGGAGAATGAGTGTCCTGTCGGGGAGTGGGGTGAGGGGGCCGCGGTTCGCATCCCCGTGCTGGCCCCAGGAATGAGCTGCGGGCTCCCGAAGCCCTGACACAGCTTGGGCGGAGGGCTGCGGTGCTGCCCGCCCTGCCTGGGGTCGGGCTGTGCCCTCGCTGCGGTCGGGCTGTGCCCGCCGGTGCCCGCAGCCGGCTGAGCATCCCCCGGCCCGGCTGAGACACGGAGCGGACCGGGCACCTCTCCTGGAGACGGGCCCTGGAACATATGGTCATGCTTATGTAAGGAGCAGCCTGCCCGTGGCGTGGAGGACAGGGCTTTTTGCATCTTCCCTACTTATGTCATGTCAGTCGGTTTTATGAGACCTTCTGTAGACTTATAAAATAAGGTTTGTGATGAGAATTTTCATTTTTCTTCTGTGCTCGGGAGTAGTTCTGTGTACCAAGTATACTTGTGACAGATGGAGCTCTTAGAGGGATTCTTACCTTCTGGTTGTGCTGCCTTTTTGGGGGTGTGTGTGTGGGACCCAGTGCATAAATAATGTGATTGGGGGAATAAAGTGGAAAAAAATGTGAAATTTTTTTTTGTGTGTAATGCCGCAAGTATTGGCAAATGAAGGACAATGTTAGAAGCTAGGGGCGAAATATACCAAAGAAAAGTGAGATTTGTGTAATATGGCTCATAAATATTAGCCATTTGTGATCTCATTCAGAATACTCTTTTGAAATCTGTCGGTGTTGCGGTATTCATTTCTTATGCAGTTTTTAGTACAGGAGTTTCTGTTAACTTGTGTTTCAGACTTGGATACTTTCACATATATTTCAGTTAGGGTTTGTCTGTGCTTGTAATGTGTCTGTAGAGATAAAACTTGGGAGGATAAGAAGGAAATAATTGTTTTGATCATTCTTGTAAGGTTAATGAAGATAGATTTAAAAATGGAAAAAATATACTTTGGTTAGGTGGGCGCTCTAAGCTATTGTACCCCATGACTTCGGTTTTTCTGTAACCTTGGCTTTTTTTTTGTTGGTTATCTTAGATAGGAGGGGGCCTGTGCATGAGAAACTGTATCATTTTTGTTTCTAGTTAGCTTTAATAACTAGTAATCATCTCTGGTTTTCGAGTCATAATATCACTTAAGTATTTAATAATTGCTGAACTCATTAGCATTAGGAAATGGTTGTCTTTGCGACCACCATTACATAGAAGGTTCATCAGCAAACTTACAGAGCAATATAAAACTGCTGCTCATCCAAAACAAGGATTCGCTTTGTTTACATCAGCCTTGAGGAGCTACCGATGTTGGAGCCACTTGATTGTGACAGAGACATGAACTGAGCAAGTTCGTTAGAAGAAATGCTGGGGAATTCATTCCTTTGGGAGAGAGGATGGGCAGAGATCGGTATCTCAGTCCAGTTCGGCAGCTGGAGCTCTTGCTGCAGAGGCAGAAGGGAGCATCGTGCCCGTGAGCTCTGAGTGATGGGTGTGTCTGGAAAAGTCTCTGAGCCTGCTTGGTGTGTGGTGTTGGGCTCACACAAACCTTCTCCGAGCTGTTTGCTAAACTTGGGTTGGTTTCCTCCTCTTCAAACAGTGCAGATGGCTCCTCTTCCCCTCCTCGGGAACCCATGTGGTGATTTACTCTTCCGAATCCATTTTTAGCTCCGAATACACCTGGCAGTGTTTGCTGTGGTTAGAATGGACAGTTCACCATCGCTTTGCTTTTTAAGTGTGTATTCAAGTCCAGTCCTTCATTGTGATTCAGGCATCTGTACCTGTTTCCCTGCCCTTCCAGCATCTCTCATTTCAGAGAGGCCCTGCTGCTCTGTAATTAGCAGCATTCTTGGGAGGAGCACTCAGAAGTGGCTACTTCATCTTGAGGAGCTTTTCTGGAAGAATTCTTTGGTTGCGTATCTTGAGTTTGAGCATGTTTTAAAGGGAACTTTTCTGGGTATTTCCACTGTGTGTTTGATATTTCTGTCAGGCGAGTCTGGTGCTGCAGGAAGCTGAGCTGCTTATTTCACAGGCCTCGAAGCTTTATTTACATGATTCTGAAAACAGATAAGGCAGCAGCAGCAATGGAAACTTTATCAGTGCTGACCTAGAGAAATCTTGAAAGCCTTGTTTTCTATTTTAACTTCTTACCAGTCTGGTAGCCAGTTATTGTCATTGCAGGTTCTAAACATAGGCTGTGTCTGAAATGGCTAAAAACTGCCTGGGCAACTGTGGAGGATGAAATGTATTTCATCCCATCGTGTGGCTTCATCCTGGTAACACGTTTGGGTTGCAGGGTTTTTGTGAGCTTTGCCTGTGGCTGGTGTTCCTGGGATCCAGCTCTCTGGGGTGGGATGTCACTGCATCATCTCAGGCTCTCATTAATGCTCCGTGTGCAGCTCCTCTGGGTATTCTCTCCTCTGCAGAGGCGCTTTGGGATTGCTGCCCAGATTTTCTCAGAATGTGCTGATACAAATGTGGTTAGGCAGGCTTGTAGGTGTGGGCTTGCAAACATGGGCTGTGATGGCAAAAAAACTGCTGAATAACTGGTTAATAAACCAAACCTTGAACTGGTGAGAAACTGGGGAGCTAGAAAGGACCTTGGAGCAGTTTGGTTTGTTGAGTCAACCTAGACTTTCTTCTGAAGATTTTAATTAAGGATATTATTAATTATATTTTAATTTTAATGAATTAGCTTGCTGTCTTTCAGGTACCCAGCTAAGCTGTGATCTCAAAACCAAGCAGCCCCTCTTAGTGTGACTGAATTTGAACTGATCATGTGCAGGCAGGGTGTGGATCCCATAGGAATGCACAGAAGGAAGGATTTTGCTGCATACCTGGTGGATTTGTTAACCTTTGTTAACATGTGTTAGTCCCCGAGTTCAGTTCCTTTGTCTTACCTGCTCATTATGAAAAATAAAAGCCACAGGATGTTTTACAGGCTACCTAAAAATAATATAATACTTGCTATATAATTGAGAGTGGGCTGAAACTGTTAATAGTGTATAAATGTACTTGAGAAAGAAATCTTTAAGGAAAACTTTATCTTAACAGCTGTGTGATATATATCTTCATTTCCTGGATTGGTTTTCTTCCCCTCATATAAAATTTGCTAGAATTAATGAAAGTTGGAAATGTAGATTATTTTTTTATTCTTTGCAATTAACCTTCCGTAGTTGCTTTTGTCCATTTTTAATATGCCTTTAATGTGAATTCATGTTCACTGAAGTCCCTGTGAACAGAGAAGAGTTTGACCTAATTTATTTTGCAGTAACATTTGCTTTTGCAAAACACGTGCTGTATTTGTTTGGAATGGTTAACCTTAGCTGTGCCTCAGTTCACAACTGAATGAGTCTTGGATGAGTAGGAATGTAGGAATTACTGTGTTTTCTAGGTAGAAATACCTGTTCTTCAGGCACACCACTGCAGCAGTTGTATAGCAATCCATATTGTTAGACCAGATGGGGAAAAAAAGAGGAAAAAAATGAAGAAAAAGAGAAAATAAGGAGAAAAAAAATGTTTGTTCTTGTTAACTGCTTACACAGCAAGATTGAGCTGTCTGTTTGCTGACTGACTCTCTAAACCTTTAAATGGAAGGCTGAATACTCTCTGGTTATTATTTGGAATTCCTGAACACCTCGAGTGATGCAGGAGTGAGCATTACTGGGAGCAGTGACTGAGTGCCAGTGCCAGTGTTGCTGTGCACGTCTGCAGTGTTCCAGGGCTTTGTTCCTGCTCCTGGGATCTCGCTGGATCTGTCCTTCTCAGCAGAAATCTTTGATTGCTGTCCTTGTTAGCCAGTTTCAATTGTATGGGAGCAAGGCAGTCTTTCCCTTTCCTTGGCACTGTCTGTGCGGGAGAGAGCCCTTTTGATGGATTGGTGACTCATGTACCCTGAGTTCTAGGTTTGTTTTTGTTTTTCTACAGAATCACACAGGGAGATTCTTTTCTAAGTGCATATTTGATAAACCTTTTAGTCCTGTTCCTTCCCTTTGCTTCCCTTTGTTCTCTGCCTCCCAAACTGATGATAGAAGGATCTGAGTCTTTGAAGAATGGGATTCTTCTGTAATTCAAATTCTTTTTGCTCCTCAGACCAGGACAGGTGTAAACAAGGGAGTGAGTGGGTAGAACCCAGCTGATGGGTCTAATTTTAGTTGTTGGACTGTGACACTGAACTTTTCTACAGCTACAGATTGGATTTGTATGTTTTGTATTTTGTTTGGGTTTGTTTTTTAAATATTTTTTCCTTTTCAAAGCCTGTCTAGACAAGTTTACCTCAAAGGAAAACAAAAGGTTTTCCTGATGATATTTTTAGTTTCAGAATCTATTACTGAAAAATAATCTAAGGTGGGAGCTAAACTACAGACCAGAATCCGCTTGTTAATGGATGTATCCAGAGTAACTGGAGTTTCATAGATGTGAGAAACAGAAGTTGAAATTCTCTTTTGGATTTTAGTCAATCTTGCCAAGTATTTTAGATTGTGATGCTGTAGCAGAATGAGCATCTTGTTCACAGATGTGGGGCTGAATGTTGCAGGATCAAGTCTGGTTTTGAGGTTCTGATTTGACTGGAATGACTTTCTGTGGTGATTTTTGGTGGCAATAGGCTTGGAATAACTTACATTTGCAGGTATTCCAGTTTCTTTTTGTAACTATTAAGTAACTTTATGATTAGTGCTTTCCTAAATGTACAAACTTTTCTCTGGTAATGTAATTTTGTACCTGTTTGGATAAATGAGTGCGGATTTTTGCTGTCCCTTGTGCTGCTTTACCAGGGCATATTTTCTGCCTGTGATGTGATGGATTTATATTTATGTTGGTGCAGAAGCAACAGTTACATTGGTTTAAGTGGCAGAATTCGCAGCTTCAGCTGAAATGGCAAAATTTTGTTGTGATGAAACTTCAGGAAAAAAAATTCTGTGAAAGGGAAAATGTGTGTTATCTTTGAGAGGGTACGTGCTGTGTGATCACACTCAAGATGGTCTGTTCTGCTGGTGGAATGAGATGGGACAAACTTGAAGGAGTTTTTTCCCTTTTTCTTTTAATTGATTTTTGGCAATTCTACTGTTTTCTTTAAGGCTAACCAGGAATATGCTATTGACAAAATGGGTGTGCCAGGGGAGGGAGGGATTTTTGAAATATAATTGTTATAAAACAAAATTGAACACTCCATGTTCCTTGAACAATCAGTTATAAAGGGAGTTTTTTAAAAGGTTGTTTTGGCCAAATAGCACAGCTTAAGATCTTAAGTCTGAAGTTCTTGGTCTTGGATTTTGCTGGAATTGAGTTAATTTTAGTAGCTGGTGTAGTGCTCTGTTTTGGATTTAGTACAACAGTAATGTTGATGGCACACCAATGGTTTAGTTGGTGCCAAGCAGTGCTTGCTCTAAATCAAGGACTTTCCAGTTTCCTGTGCTCTGACAGTGAGCAGGTGCACAAGGAGCTGGGGGAACTGGGCAAAGGGATATTCCACAGCACAGAACCTCATGCCCAGAGTATGAACAGGGGGGAATTGGCTGGGAGACACTGACTGCTGCTCAGGGACTGGATGGGCATTGGTCAGTGGGTGGTGAGCAACTGCATTGTGGCGCTGGTTTCTCTTGGGCTTTAGTCCTCTCTTTTTCTGTTCTTTTTTTTTTTTTTTGGTTATTATCTGCCATTCACCACAGTTGCTATCATTATCACTATTCTATCATAATTTTATTTATTAAAATGTTCTTATTTCAACCCAAGGTTTTTGCCCTTTTTTTCACTTCTCTCCATCCCACTGGGAGGGGTGATGGTGATCAAGTGGCCGTGTGATATTAATTCCCAGCAGGAGTTAAACCATGGCAGTCTTCCTGAGATTGTTCCTTTTCTTACTCTAATTTGGAACAGGGAGATGTTTGAAATCATGGGAAAAAATTTTGAAACACAAACAAGTGGCTCCCCAGTCCATGTTTTGGCTTTGTACAACAAGTGACCTATTTTATTTTTTTTTTCTTCTAACGTCTGAACATCCAGCAACTCCTGTCATCATCATTTATCTAAAGGTTTTAGAGGTTTAATGTTGTGGTTGTTTTTTTGTTTGTTTTTACACCAATCAAAATAATGTATTGTGAGAGCTCTTTACAATATAATGAGCTTAGAGCAATGGACTTTGCTTGTCTCTATTTCGTTCTGTTAGAACTTGGCAGCCATTACAACTGAGCCTTTATTTAACACATCCGCATTTCTAGTGCAGTTAATTTTAAAGGGTTTCTTCTTAGTATTGGGGTTTTTTTGTCACTCAGGGACAGAAGGTGCTGTGGCGTTGCAGTGGCTGCTCCTCAGCGCTTCCGTTGCGACATGATGTGGTTTTCAAAGTTTGTGTTGCTTTTGTTTTAGCAGCATTTGAAATTGAATTATTCTTTTAGATAATCTAAATGCTGCACTTTTTAGTTTGCTGTGTCTCAAGTGTGTGTGCATGAGTTTGGGAGGCAGAATTTTTCAGCTTAATTTGGATGTGCTGATCCTCAAGTTAACTTTCAGTATTAAGTTGTCCATGTAATTCTTTTTTTGGAGTAATTAAGGAAAGTGAAAGCTCAAGTGAAAGTTACCTTCTTGTCATGCATGTTTGGTTGTTGTTGGCGACTGAAAAAGGTTTGACAGTTTTGAGAATGTAATTTGATGTCAGGCACTTGTTGTCACTTTACATGGATATTTTTATGACAGAATGAAAACCTGTCAGTCCCTGCTCATCCCTTCCCTACATCCTGATCTACTTGGAAAAGGAACCTAGTAACAAATGGGGAGGCAGCCTAATTTCTGAGTTTTGATTAAATTTATGAACTTAACAAACCCATAGATTTTTGAGAATTCTGGGACATTTAAAATATTTTGATGTGAATTATTTGAACTTGTAATTTTTTGTAACACCTTGTATACAACTTTGTAACTCCCAACTTCTGTTTGTACAATACCATCCCTTTAAACTCACTTCTATTCACACAAAATGTTGAATGCTCTGATTCTGTAGTAGCTGCTTGGGTGGTAGTTTTGTAAATATTCTAAATATTTGTAATCTTCTGGCTGACCTTTTAATTTGTGTTGGGCAGCTCTGTGAAATGCTGGTTTTGTGTGAGGTGCCTGATGTGGTTGGAAGGCACTTCCTGCTTGAGGGGAAGGATGTGCTCCCCTTGGAGTTTGTAGAGTTGTTGCAAGACCTCTGTAAAAAGTGCCAGCATTTACATAACTTGAAAAATCAGACTGTGGGCTAGACAATGGCAAGCAACAGCCCTGCAACCTGTGGTTTATTGAGCCACATCTCAGTTTTGATGTGTCCTGACTTCTTGAGCTGAATTAATTTTATGTCATCACGGCTTGAGAGGTGTGACATGAACAGTTTGCAGTGTCATCTAGGCCATGGCAACACAAATAAAACCTCACACAAGGCTTGTGTGTGAGAGGTGTTGGATTTTGTGTGTTTTTGTTATTTGGGCTGGTGTTTTTTCTTAATGTATATTTGCATGGTTTCACTTCATGCTGGACTTCCGTGCTGGCTTGAGGTATAGAAGTTGCACAGCTGCAAAAGCTTTTATAACTTACACAAGGACAATATGAATAAAGTCCTGTAAAACTTCATTTAAAAGTGTAGTTCAAGTGCAGGTTTTTCCATGTCTTTGCTCAGGCTGCAGTTCTTTCCAATTGTCCCCCTCATAATTAGTATTGGGAGCCTTTTCTTAAGTCTGACCTCATGGGGGGCTGATTGTGCTGCAGGTGATTTTACTTTGAGTGGCTTCTTGTGGATAAAAACTTGCTGGATCATCTCCATCTTCAACTGCACTTCTCTAATGCAGCCTGGGGTGAATCGTGTTCATGGGATGGGCAGGTGGTGAATGGTAAAACCAGCACACTTCATGTAGGAGCAGCTGTCAGTCTTAGCTGACAGGATGTCAAACTGATCCTTTTGCTCTTTAAAATTATTTTGTTGGTGACTTTTGAGATGCTGTTGTGGACCAGCTGTTAAAAAAAATGCCCTTTTTTGTTGTGCATCATCCATCTTACCTGATGGCAAACTCCAAATTTAAATTACCTTCTAGTATTCAGGAGTGAGGGTCATTTGTTTGTATGATTCTTTGTGAATTACATAGAAATGAATAGAATTAGTTGCATTATTGGTCCCAAATCTTCAAAACACACAACCCTCAAATTATATAAATAGATAAATTTGTAGAAGTTAATGAAGGCTGCAAATGATTTTTTTAAAGCTTTTCAGTATTTGAAAATTATTTATTGCAATTTGCATTGAGGAAGTGAATCCAAAATATTTACAGACCTGCCTTAATTGGTGATTATTTAATTTGAGAGACACAGAAATAGTGCTAAGCTAGATGGATGTAGTGTCTGAATTTTATTGGTGTTTGGTTTCTAAAGCATACAGAGTATTGCATTCTGATGCTGTTCATGTAAATGTTTATATAGTACCTACCACACTGGGGAATTTCACTGAGATCTCAGATGCTAAATGAGTGTAAATAAGAGCGGTGCACACCCCCTTAGACCATTTTCATGTCATTAACTTGCCCTCCCCCCATTTTACAGTGTCACCATGGAAAAAACTGCTAGCAAATTGACCTTTATATAGCCAAAATAGAAGCTGTCCTGTCTGGATTTGAGTTTAACTCAGTTGATTCATTCAGCCGTTTGTGGCCACACAGGAAGCCCCATTCAGAGGATCACAAAGCCTAATGGCTGTTTGTACAGTGGGATTGATCTGATTACTCTTCTCTCTCTTGTGCTATTTACAGTCTGCTGCCAATTCACAGAAAGGGAAGAGAATGGCTGCAAAGGAGAAGTTGGAGGCAGTATTAAACGTGGCCCTAAGGGTCCCCAGCATCATGCTGTTGGATGTCTTGTACAGATGGGATGTCAGCTCATTCTTCCAGCAGATCCAAAGAAGTAGCCTGCACAACAACCCTCTCTTCCAGTACAAGTACTTGGCCCTTAATATGCATTATGTGGGTAAGTATAGATCTCTTCAAGAGAAAATACTACTCTACTAAATACCTTTCGGCTTGCTACAAGAATTTTAAGAATTTAGTAACAGCATGTTAATATATTGGTTGCAGAGAATAACATGACAATGCATTCATTACAGTTCTGCCTAAGGGACAGTTTATGTTAGCAGCAAAGAAATCCTGCCCAGAGTTTTTACTGATTGTTGTTATTTAGCCTTTACAAGTAAACCTGGTGTTTGGAAACACAATTGATGTCCTGAAAGAAGAGCAGAGGGACTTTGGCTGGGGTCTGACTGATGAGGAAGGTGCTGTGAAATGCTGTGCAGACAAGAAGTATAAAAACATTTAACAAGAGGCTAGAGAAAAGGTGGCCTGATTTGGACTGACCACAGCGCTAGAAATTTAGTTTTCTCTGATGTACCATTTTGGCTCTTCAGCTTACACCCTTATGAACCATCTCTGTGCTGCGACTGGATTTGAGCAGGTAACCAGCCCTTGTGTTACAGATAAATGGACAAAATTACTAACTCAGCTCAGGCAGTTGAGGTGTGAACCTTGGCCTGCAAGTCCAGCTCTGGAATGCCAGATGTCTGTTTTTGGGATATGAAAGGATTGCTGTTCTGAGACCTGCTCTCCAGGTGAGAGTGTGATTCATCTGCACATGGGGTGAATTAGGGATTGGATTTGGGCAGTTGAGGTTGATCTCTGGCAAGCATCTGCCTGGCTTGGAGAGAAAAGGCTGGCATATAATTTAACCACTCTGGAGTGTTTCTTCTTGTAGATGGTTTTGGAAGATAAAGATGCACTGCAGTCAGCTAAAGGAAACACACTTTACTTAAGCAGTTAAGAAACTGTGGGCTTTTGAAGGAGCATGTCCTGACTTTAATCCCGACTGTGTAAGTGTTGGCATGAGGCTTCCCTTTTTTTGTAATGCCTGTTGTCTGGAAATCATTTACTGCACTAAAAGTGTGTGCAGCTTTCTTTGTCATGGCTCCACTGTCCTCGTGCTGGGATGACAATGTACTTGCAGTACAAAACATTGGTGTCACAGTTCCCTTTTCCTCTGTCTGTGGGAGAGGACAGCTCTCTTTGGAGCTGGTGAATGTGACACAGGACTGTGATGGCCTGTTCCTACAGCTGGCTTTCTCCTGCATTTGTGTGCACACACAAAGCTTCTAGGGATCACTTTATCAGATCAGGTTCTAATGCAGAATTAAAAGCTTTGCAGTAGGTTTTCAAGATGGCAGTGGGTAATTTCCAGCTATGACAAAGCCCCTCTTAACAGGCATTTAATTATCTTGTTAAAGTATGTTGAGATACACCAATAAAAAACACTACAGAGGGGTGGGTATTGTTACCAAATTTCCCATCTGGTTGCTATTTTTGTACTAAACAAGTGAAATCTGACTTTTTGCTCCTTGTACAAGGGGTACTTTTGTCCTGGTGAACAATCACTCAGCAGTTCTTTTACTTCTTGCTTTTATGACATTGAATGTATGCACTTCTATTTCTCTGGCTGGTGGTTGCTGAGCAAGAAGAGCTTCTAAATTGTCAAGCAAGGTGCTTGTTTTAAAAGATTTTCAGACAATTTTTAGTGACAAAACTTTTCACATAAAGTTGCTGTGTTTCATTTCCTTGGTTGTTGGGGATTTAAGCTGTGTCAGGGTAAAGCTGGGCTAAATCAATTTACATGCCTCCATGACATTTTATATAGATTTAGTTGCACTGCTTTAGAGTATAACATTAATTAAGATGATGTATCAAAATATATAAATTGGATTTGTAGGGAAAACAAAGTACTTTTCCACCAGTTTGGAGAATTGAGCTTCTTTGAAGATGCATTTGAGGAAATTAACTGCCAGCATATAATTTAAACAACAATTCACCGTGGATGTGTTTCAACATACTAATCTGCTTTATTTAGGAAAAAGAAAAATCCTCTGTTCATATTTGCAGTTAGGAAACACTATCAGCAAATGCAGTGGCAGCTTTGCAATATCAAACAATCACAGAATTTCTTCTACAAGCCAGTATCTTGTAGTGCTATATATGGTGCTATATAAGTGCTTCCAGCAGCTGAGGAAATTGGGTGCATCTATCTCGGGCAGATGCTCAAGGAACAATTTGATTAGAGAGCCCTAAAAATTAATAAACTCTACCAATCTTTATATACTGGACCTTTTCCTGGAACTAAGGAGACAGAATCGGAAATTTGTTCAGAACTGGGGGTTACCAGGAGTGTCTTTTCTATTTAAATGTAACAAGTGAAATGATGTGTGTTCCTGTGTGATTCCCATTCCAGTTAGCAGTACTGTGAGTATAATAAAAGCTTCTAAAATGTACTTTGTTCTTTTGAACAACTTTTCATATCTTTCCATAAAACAGCCCTTATCTGCTTGAGCAAAGGAAAATACTCAGTCCTGATAACCACTTAACCACAAGTTCACCTGCATGAAATTTAACTAAATATGCACAGAGCAGTGCAAACAGCAGAGATAAATTTCTGGTTAGAATTGGTGAAACCTCTGTGTAGGGCAGATTAGCACTTCTGCCAGACTTCTCCATTTTCTTCTGCACTGTAGAGCAACTGTGAGAAAACAGACACTTCTTTTTGTGCTCTTTTGGTGGAGAAGGTGGAAAAAAGTTGAAAACACGTAATTTCCTCCTGTGAAGAAGGGCAAAGCAATGCTGTTTGTGCCAAGTGGCAAATACTCTGAGCTAGATGGAAAGAGTCATGAGCTTAACCTATAATCAGAGTCAGGCTTGGAATTTAAGTCACTGTCATGGGTGAGGCACAGAATTGCACAAAATACAGAGTTTTCTTACTCAAGAGTAAAAATAGAGCAGTTTTCTATCTTAAACTGTATTCTTTGTCATTACAAAAATAAAAATAAATTCTCAGGGAAAAAAGAGGTATTTAAATATTTGGAATAGGTGGGAGATGTGTCATCTTTCACAAGCCTGTTTGTAATGACAGTTTCTTGAACTGCATGATTAATACTTTAATCTCTTGGTCACATCACTTGCTAGGTGCAAGCTACTTGTTATGGATGCTGCTTTTATGAGGGGGGCTTGAGGGAGGAGAAACCTGCTGGACTTCCTGCCCTTGTGTGCTGATTGCACCCTTTGGTCTGCCCACTTCTCTTTAGGCTCTTGTGCTTTACGTAGAAGATCTTTTATTTAGATTTCTTTTTTTATGTTGCCTTTTAAGGGGAAAGATACCCTACTCTGGTACAAACACTGTAAGAAGTGCCAAGTGAAGCTTCAGTGTGAGAAGAAATGAGTTGGTTCATTACAGAGACAAATTTCCTAAAATTGTAAGAGAGCATGCATGACTTAAATGTGTAAATACAGTTAATACATACAAAGATGAGGTCCTGCTTAGAATCCGCATCTCTGGCTTTGCTGCCTCATGTCTTCTGTCTTTCTCCTGCCAGCAGCACTTAGATAAATGGCTAGTGGAACTATTTTCTGAGTGTTACTCTTTAATTTTAAACTGTAGCTATTTTTAATCAAGTGCAATTTGATGACATGGACTTGGTCTTTATTTCTTAAAATAATCACTTGTTACGTCTTCTCATTCTCTTCTTGGATAAAATGCAGTGTGTGCTGCAGTTGGTAGGACACAGGAGGAGGTAGAGAGTGTGCCATGCTCAAAATCCAGCACAACCTTTTTTATTTTCTGACTCAGGACTGAAGATTCCTTTACTGCTCCCTAAGTGTTGTAGGCTTTTCTAAGCAGCTTTCTCAGCATATGGATACTTTCAGGTAGCTTTTCTGTATAAAGCTGATTTCTCTTTTTTGGAAACCCACATTGCTACTTTTTTTTTTTTTTTTTTGAAAAGGAGCCCCTAGCAGCCTTTTTGAAAGGAGGTGCTTAAAATTTTTGATTCTGAATGCCAGTCTCATGACAGCATTGCAGCTTATCTTAGTGATTTATAAAGACCCTCTGAATCATATGGCAGAACTAGAATCAAAAGTCCATTTTATTTGTTCAGACAATACTGCAAATCTCTATAAAGAACTCAATTTCTTGGATTATTTATATTTAAAGTTCCCAATCTGTTATGCATTTAAAAATTGAAGAAACAGCTGTTGATGGCAGTACCCCAGTAATGAATAAATTGTTTTGTTGGCATTATTTTCACCGAGATGTGCAGATGTTGATAACAGGATTTCTGATCTCTGTTTATAGTTTTTCTGAGCCATGACTGAGTAAATACCAATTTCCATGTGTGCAAGTATGTTTAGATGCGTGCTTTCTCAGTTTTGAACTAATTTTCTGGCATTTTCTGGAGGACAGATATATAAAAATATATCTTTTAAAAATCTTGCCTTGAGATGGATGATTTAGACATTGACAATTTATGAAATCTCTGTGTAAATTGCAGTGTAACCAGTCTGGTGATTGGTTATCCTGAGAATTAAAAATAAATTTGCCAGTTGTTTCTGTAGTACTTCTACCATCTCAAAAGCAGGCTTTCAGAGGTATGTCCTGTTCTGTTGGCACTTGCATGTAGTGGCCAGATATTTGTCTGAACAAACTGAAATGAGGACAGTCAAGGATTAGGCTGAAGTGCAGTGACTAACTCAGAGTGCACTGATCCCTCTTTGAGGCAGGAGAGCTGCCTGTTGGGATGGAGCCTGTGGCTCAGGACTTGCTGCTTTGCAAATCCTGGACCCTTTACCCTCACAGGATATGGGAAAACAGAAAAGTAGGGCCCCCTGAATTAATTTCCTGGTAGAATCCAAGCAATTGTGCTCCTACTTTCTGGCACTCCAAGAGTTGGTGTGGCCTTATTAAGAAATGGTATGAACTCTTTGATGTGCAAAGTTCTCACTTTTAGACTAAATGTGCAGGCAACTGTGAGTGATAATATGAAATGGACACAAGGGATCTGTAATCATGCAAATGAGCACTAAAGTGCTTCATAAAGAGGATGAGTTGTGACTTTGATCATGTTCCAGAAGCCTCCATTGTGTGCAGTCAATAAACCTCAGACACCTGAGTCGGCAGAGGTAATTCTGGTGAGAGAAGCTGGGAACACCTTGGTGGTGCATAAATGGAGAGAGGTTGCTGAAAGGCAGTCTGTGAGCTGCTGCTCACTGACCAATGGGCACTGCACAGCCAGAGGTTTTCACTGAGCTGAATCAACAGGTTGTAAATGAGGTCATGAACTGGTTAATGCACCGATGTTCTTGTCTAGCCGTGTTTAACTTTGCTTTTCTACTTAGGATGATTTTCACAGTTTATTTTCTCCAGTGGAGCCTAAATCTGTACCATCTTGCATGAGAGGCAGTAGAATTCTCTGCTTCCTTGTGGTCCTGAATAGGAGCTGAGTGGGGGATTTGTGTGTTTTTAAGGTTGGCAGAATATGTCTGCTCTAATGCTCCTTACAGCTGGAGGCATAAAGGTGCAAGTCTCCTTGGTGTTGTGGCACTGGGGCACTCTGACTGTATTCAGGAAAGATTATTCTGTCTTTTCTTTATCCTTTTTGTTTGTTTATTGTTTTTAATGTGTGTTAGAACCATTCCTTTACTGGGGTAGGAGTTGGGTTTCCCTGAGCCTGCTGCTTGCTTCATACAGAAAAGTTCATGGTGAGTCAAAAGGGACAATGCACCAAGTCCCAAGAGCAAAAATAGCACAGCCCAAATCAAAGGAGGGGAGTGCTCACTGCTGACACAGAGCTCAAAAGCTGCATTTGGATGGAAGTGAGTGTTACTTATTGTTAACCCCTGCTCAGAGGTTACCCAGTAAGATGACTGTTTCTCAAACTGTAAGTCCTTGTGTGTGGGGACTCTCTCCAAAGGGATATATGTTCTCAGCATCGTGTTTTCTTCTGGCAGAGGAGGTGCAAATGAAAACAGAGTGTAATGATTTAGATGAGAAAGCTACTGTGAGAAATTTCATTTCCTGGTCCTTTTCTTTTTTCTTGAAGTGGAATCTTATTTACATCATACACTAATTACTTCATTTGTCTGTATGAGAACAAAGGCAATAGAATATTATTGAAAGTATGTCTGAATTTGAGCTTTTCTTCCTTCTGCAGTTGGATGGGTTGGTAAAGAATTATTTGGCTCTTTTTTTTTTTGGCAGAAGCTTTGTTGATAAAAATGAGGTTGGTACCACTTTGGGAATAGGGCCTCTGCAGCAAAAATGCAAATATTGCAGTATGAAGTGTGCTGAAATCTCCCTCTTACCAAGTCACAAGAGGAAATTGTAAATAAGATTGAATGGGAACTACTTTAAATGTCTCTTACTCTCCCCCCTCTTCAAAGTCTAACAGTTAAACCAAATGGCTGCTTCAAAGTGAACATTTACATTCCAGCCCAAGCTCCTGAGCAGTGGAGTTCATTGCAGAAGCTTCTGCAGTAACCTTGGCTGTCTCGTGCTGCTTCCCTGCACAGATCTGAGCATCTGTGCAGTGTGGAAGCCTGCTGGTTAGGAGGCACTGTGACAGCACTTGCTTCATCTTTTAATTTAGCCTTTTATTTTTTTTTTTTTGCACTCCTTCATTGTATCCTGAAGGATACTAAGTATTTTGATTACATTTGTGATCATGTAGAGAAGAATGAACTTCAGTGATATCTAAAGTCCTTGCATCATTGTATCACATCTTTGTTACTGCCCTCTAAAACGTGTTACTTTTACAGAAATGATCCTGCCCTTGCTCAGGTACATCATCACATGGCCAAGGAGCAGACTTTTCTTGTGATAGAATAAGGTAAAGATGATAGAGCTTAAATACAGATACAGTAAACAGGTATTCTAAAACTATTTATAGAGTGATAGAGGAATAAAAGGCTGCATAATAAACTCCATTTAATTCTCTGCCTGAAGGTGAGTCACAGGCTACAGTGAGAAGGAAAGGTTTAGAGAGATTTGACTTGTGCTGGAATGAGAGATGGTTGTGGGTTGTTCCTCAGGGAGAATTGTCCCTCCCCAAGGAATCCAGGGGTGAATGTAGCAGAGGTGAGATGTAGGAACGGCTGCAGATGCTTTGAGAGCTCTGCAGCTGGCTGCTGA
This sequence comes from Camarhynchus parvulus, assembly GCF_901933205.1. Lineage (NCBI taxonomy): Eukaryota > Metazoa > Chordata > Aves > Passeriformes > Thraupidae > Camarhynchus > Camarhynchus parvulus. The sequence continues at coordinate 14,538,455 of NC_044583.1, read as the reverse complement.
GGCTGTGGTGTGGTGCAAGGTAGTGAAATGTCTTCATGGAGACTGCTGAGCAGTTCCTGCTCTTGTCATTTGCGTGTTTGGTAGAAGGAAGGTCGTGAACAGGAATTCCAGCAAACACAGGTGTTTGTGAAGAAAACTGATGGTGTGGAACATCTGATGTGCTGTAAGAAGAAGCAAGTTATTCTGTATAAAAGAGTTACTAGAAGGAAACTGATGGAGTGCTGTGTTTCAGGCCCCTTTAACAAAGCTCAAAATAAAAATGATTCTGTTCTCCAGGCTGAACAGTCCCAGCTCGCCCAGCCTGTCCTCACAGGAGAGGTGCTCCAGCCCTCTGGTCAAAGTGATATTGTACAGAATTAGTGACTTGTATGACACTTGATTTTTAATAAAAGATACTACCAATTATTTCAGCTTTTTAAAAAAGACATCCCGAGACAAATGTGCACCTTGTCACATCCACTTCATGAAGGTGATTGAAAAACTATCTTTAATGTTAAATACATAAATGATATACTGGTATTTTAGAAAGGTAAGTAAATAGACTTGTCTATAATTGATCCTGTAATCTGTCTTATCTGAATTGATCTCTCTCTGCTTGCCATCCTGTGTGTCTGTTGTCTTTTCTGCGAGCATCTTGCAAGATTTTGAAGACACACTGTTGGTAGAATTTTACAGAGGTGGCTTATTGAACGTGGCAGATTCTAAGCAGCCTTGAAATACTTCTTCATAAATACTGACTCTGAAATATCTTTTTCAAATAGTGGAACATGCTGTGTTCCCCAGCTGTTTTATAGTATCTGGTTGTGCCACTGCTTATGACTGCTTAATCTAGAGTTGCATTATTAAATATATTTCAAAAGCTCGAAATATAAATTAGCTAAAAAGACCGTGCCTGATGTTGCTGAATAAATGTATGAAACTTTAAATGTGACATGACTGGTGTGGCTGTGAGGGTCAGGATCTGTTCTTCTCTAGCATTTTTTTTCTTAGCTTCAGGGGAGTTGTTGGCTGTTGCTGGGTTGTTTTCCTAAATGGATTTCAGTGCCAGGCACTTGAGCTGACCTTCAGAAGGGGCACAAGTGCACTGCAGTGATGGAGAGAGAGCTTGGAAATAAATATTTGTGAGGGCACCATGAGCTGGGTTTTTGACCTGCAGCTTGTCTGGAAAGGAGGAGTTTGGACATGCACCACCCACTTATGGAGTGGACTTCAAAGTGCTGCTTTTTGTAGGTCTCTGAGTGAAATCCTTATGAAAATAAAGATCCTTGTGAAAATAAGGGTCAGGGTTCTGCTTGTTGGAGAGGTTGCTGAGCAGCCAGGCTGTGGTCTTTAAGAGTAAAGCTGGATTGGGTCATTTTCAACAGCCTCACTAAATGCTAATGAGAAGTGCAGGAACTGCTGGGATAAAAAGCTACAAATCCCAGACTGTGGCAGGTCTTGTCCTTGGTTTATGCAACCCTGATAGCTGGAGTGGGCTTTAATATGACTAATATGGAGTAAAGCCTCTGTGTCCCCATCTTAAATTGTGAACATGCTAAGTGTTATTTTAATTCGGTGTTAGATAGCATTTTTTTAAATATCAGCTTCTGCTTTTTGTTACAGGTTACATCTTAAGTGTTGTGCTCCTAACTTTACCAAGGCAACACCTGGTTCAGCTTTACCTGTACTTTTTGACTGCACTGCTGCTTTATGCTGGGCACCAAATTTCCAGGTAAGGATAAATGGATTAATTTTTTTACCTTGGTCTGGACATTTGAAAAATAACAGTTATTTTGTTACCATTTTCTATAAATGATTTTGTGGAGGCCTTTTTTCTGTATGAGACGCCTAAACTTATCTTGCTGTTCTTTGTCTTTTGAAAAGTTTACAGAATTAAATATGCAGTCAAGTAGTTCTTTGAAGTCATTGAAAAAACACCAGGAATGTTGAGCTGCTTGTCTGGGGAGTGTAATGCCCACCAATCTAAGAAGAGAAAGCACTTACCACAAGACTAAATGTGGCCTCTGATGCAGTAATCTAAGTTACTCAGTGGCTCAGCTAAAATGCTTTCAGCACTGGGGTGTTTTACACAGCAGACAGGATGTTACTTTTAGTTTCCTGGCACCTCAGGAGAGAGAGCAAATAGAGATCTGGAATCCAGTAAAAGCAAAGTAGTAGTGGAATTTATTCTTAAAATGTATTACACAAATTTGAATTTACAGTAGATGCAGGTGTTTAGGGTCTAAAACACAGAGCAGGAGTCTGGAGAACTCTGAGTCAAACAAGACAGAATCAACCATCTTTCTCTGGCCCCAGCTAAATGTGTTGAAAGCCAGTGTAAACTTTCCTATTGACACAATGTTTAATTGGAACCAAAGACACTGCCATCACATTAAAGGCTTCGCATGGGAAGTTTTGAAAATATGGATTTGAGCCTGACTTATTTTGCTGCCTGCTGATGGGAAGCATTTAAAAATATGCTTTCAATTGATTTAATGGAAATGATAGTTTTGTTATTTCCACATCAAAATTGTTGTTCCAGAGCATTTGCTAGAATGTTTTTCTTGATATGTTGCAGTTCAGGGGAGTGTTAATGAAGGTTTTGTGATGATTTGACATGTCGCTGTTGTGGCTGTCAGAGCTGCAGTTAGTGATTTCCTGGAAGGGATGAGTGTACAAGAGAGGAGTTGTAGCCTCTTGGTAGGAAGGAAAAAAGGGTTTATTTGTCATCCTCAGGGGAGTCCTGAGTTGTTATAGATGCAGTTTGTGGGTGTTTCTTAGAGGGTTAAAGGCTTACAAATTAGAGAAAGCAACCTAAACATTATTTAAGTGTTGAAGTAATAAATCTGGTAACAAATGCCCATCAGACACAGGGCTTTGGTGCAGAACATTTACAGCTGGAGGTGTTTATGCCACTCCAGGTCTTTAAATTTTTTAGAAGAAAGGGAGATGTTATGCATTTGGTTGATACATTAAGGATAGTACTGTGTTTGCTTCTAATACCTTGTTTGTATTTCTGTGTAATAGGAATTCTGACTTCTGTTGCTTTGTGAGGTTTGAGACTTAATAGGCTTTATTGTAACATATTTAGTAAATACTGCTTGGACTGTTCTGTGTGCTCCTACTAAGCTTTCTCTATTTGGTGCTCCTGGAGCGAGTTAATGAAGACTTTAATTAAATCTTGCATCAACTAGCACAAAAAATATATTTAATTAAAAGATGTTATGGATTCAAATAGTCCAGCAGTATTCCCAAGGTATTTTGCAAGGCAAATGTAGCTGCTGACACCTCTGAGTGAGCTTACCCATTCCCTGGGCTGGTTTGGATTGGAAGGAAGCACAGTGCAAGGGGCTCTCAGCTGAAGCCTTTGTACAGTCAGGGAATCATATGTGGGGAGTGACACTTGAATTAGCCCTACAAAAGAAGTTTTGAATCCCATTAGTTTTCATAGTGAAAATAGTAAAATGTGACAAACATATCTGTTGGCAGAGCCATGCCTCTTATTGCCAAAGCTATCCAGTTCCAACTTATGTTTCTATTCAGCAGCCTGATCATTACAAGACATACAGTAGTCACATGTGCAAACTGTTTTTCAGTGTTTTTTGTTAGTAATTCTGCTCAGAGCTGAAAACTTCCAGGGACTTGCTTGCATGCACTACCAGTTGGGATGCTATTTAAGACCAATGAAGAGGTCTTATATTGAGGCCAGTTTGGTTAGTGCAAATTATAGAACAAGACCAGAATCATCTGGCACTTGTGACTCTGCAGTGTCCTGGAAATTCTGAGCTGTTGAAAGACTTCAGCTTTCAGTGCTTTTTTTCCACCCCAGAAATAGCTTGCACTTCATCTGCAAGCCTGGGAATAAGATCATTTGAATTTTATAGTTAAGCTCTGACTTCAGACTTCCAGGTTTATGTGACCTTGACAAGTTATTTAATTTTTAAATGTTTTGTTTCCTTACCTGCTGAGCTGAGAATTACCTTAATGTGTAAAGATGGTTTAGGTAATATTTGTGAATACTTGGAGAACCCCAGAAGATGCTACATTTGTATGTAGCATGCTAACCTGGCAATTTGGGTGGAAGTAACATACCATCTGTTTATGGAAAGAAGAGAAGTCAGCTTTAAAAAACGAAAATCCAATTTAATGAAATCTCTTTGCCTTAGGTTTCCTGCAGAAGTCTCCAATTTCAGGAGAAATAAGTTTAGTAAGTGAGTGGCACAGTAATAGGAACAGCTTGAGCTGGGTGCCTCCAGCCAGGGGCCCAGAGCACACAAATCCTTGGGCCTTTGTACCCTTCCAGTCAAGGCACCCTGCATCCACTCTTCATGTGCTTTGCAAACACCCCTTGACCCAGTGGTGGGTTTTGGTCTGGGATCTTCTTTTTCCATATTGGATTCTTTCTCTGCCTCCATTTGGGTGTTGGCTACTTTTATCTGGCTGGGTTGCAGCTCCTGCTGAGTTATGGCCTCCTTATCTTCCAGTTCACATTGCTCTCACGGCCTCCCTTCATGTAACTGAGCAGAAGTTCAAGACAAGTTTGACTTTTCTAGGTGGGAGCTTGGAGCTGGTGAGAGTTTGGAGCTTGTGGCCTAAAACTCCAGCAGCTTCAGCTACTTTTGCTAACCAAAGCCACTCAGACAAAAGAATACAGTTAAAAGAACACAACAGTCCTGCTTTTTTTATTAAGCATTCCACCTCATGTGTCAGAAGGAACTCACAGTCTTTAAAGACAACCCTTAATCTCACATACAGCGTTATTGCAAGCAACAGGCACAATATAAGCAGAGTGAACAAGGATGGAGCATCTTAATATAGATTACATTGCTGTTGGTGACAACCCAAAGAGTTTTCCACCATCAGTGTTGTGCCTTCTTCTTCACTTTTTCCAAGACATGATGCATCTCTTCTGCACTGAATGGTGACTAGAATTTTTTGTCCATCATTTTGGCCACGTTCCAGCAGTTGATACGGATCATCAGGTTTTAGTGGCTTCCTCACCAGTGCAGGATTCATTCTGATGGGGATAGGTAGTAAATTTTAGCTTAAGTATAATTGGACTGTAACCATTGATTGGACATAATAGGAGCTGAATAATTAAAATTGCATCCTACAGTGTTTCTACATTTAGAAGTAATTGAATGATTATTGTCCCTATAGTGATATTATTTATAAACATAAGATTACAAAGAGTTCTTACAGAAACACATCCTTTTCCATCATAGGCAAGTACAGTTTCAGGGCTTTCTTTGGAATGCATTTCAAGTGATGGACACTTTGTTCAGTGTCAAAACAAATGTCTTGAGCTTTGATGGTTTTACTTTCACGAATAAATCCCTGTTGTTCTCCAGCAACACGCACATCAACATTGACACTCTGCCATTTGATACTGTTTTGTTGGGCCCATACTCAGCTCTGGTGGGTAGAGAGCAGTTCCATCATGATTCAATCCTAATGCAGGGATTGGGTCTGTGGTGTATTCTGATGTTGTGCATATTGTTGAGACAAAAGCTCTGCTATTATTACTCTGGGGCTATATGGGAAATTGGCTGCATACCACCATCATTTGAATTCTCTCTCAAAATCAGTTGCATTTTCTCAACTTTTTTTTTTTTTATTTCAATGTGTAAGATACACCCTTCCCCTTCTCTTGTGGTTGTGGCTACCATAGATTGTATCTACAATTATGCTTGGATGCAGCTAAGAGCTAGTGCTGATTTCAGAAATTGTGGGATCAGCTCCTCCCTTACCTGTGGAGGGCTGGTGGCTGAGCTCATTGTGCTGGGCAGTGAGGCAGTGGTTGGATCATGAGCTGTATTGGATTCACAACAAAAAATGAGAGCTCCTTCTTTGGGTTTTACAGAGCTTTAGGGGCTGGGTTACCCAGCCCCTAACAGTCTCTGTGAATTAGCTGCTCCTTAGTCCTGTTAACTTTATACCACACTGAATTGTGCACTGATTATGTACTTGGCCATGCAGCTGTGCTCATCTGGGTTAACAGCACTAAGAGTGGTGAGTGAGCTGTCCCACTCCATCTCTTCAGAGTATCAGTTCTTCATAGTGCCATCATTCATTAGCTGGCTGGTTACTCACCCCTGTTTGACATGAGCCTGGTGTATCCAATTTTCTTTCCCTCAAGCACCAATGCATTTGTCCAGGGCTTTTATCCTCTAAGCGGAGTCGTAAATAAGTGAGTCTTAATTGATTGAGAGTTCCATGTAGTGGCCAAATTTCCTGGGGCCCCCACCAGCTGTCCTAGTAATATATGGCCATTCCTCCTGGCACAAGGCCACTGTGTGCTCTTTAGATAATTGAGCTGTACCATAAATCTTTTCTCAATTTTGCAGTACCTTGGCCAAGGGCATCCCCTTTTCTACGCTGACTTTGTTCCCTGTTACCAGAAAGAATAAAGAAAAAGCAGCAAAAAAGATTGTCAGGGAGACCCTCCTGTGGAGTCAGGAGGTTCAGAGAGGAGTGTAGGTGCAGCTGGGTCCAGTCTTGGTGTCAGATTTGGCCAGCAGTTTGTATCTGAAGAATTAGATTTCCCATTGCTATGAGGGACTTGAACTCTATTCTTACATGTGGAATTGAATCCCCTTTCTGTGTGCACATTACTCTTCGATGAGGCTGTGCAGCTGTGAGTGAGCTGCACTAGAGGGGAGACTCAAACACACCCCAATACTGAGAGGGGCTCAAACCCACTGCAGGACCTTCTCCAAATCTGCCTGGGGAGTTTCAACACTCACCCTTCAATGCCTCCTGCTCCAGAGGTACCTGGTGAACTCGCCTGGTGCCAGCACTTGGGTGTTGGGAGACAAGAAGTTGTGAAAGTGGTTTCCTGCAGCAGTTTCCAATTCCAACAAAAATTAGTTTAATAATAGAGTGGCACAGCAGTAGGAACAGCTTGAGCTGGGTGCCAGCAGCCAGGGACCCAGAACACAAAAATATCTCAGCCTTTGTACCCTCACAGTCAATGCACCCATGCTGCATCCACTCTTGGTGTGCTTTGCACACACCCCTTGGTCCAGTGGTGAGTTTTGGTCTGGGATCTTCTTGCTCCCTGTTGGATTCTTTCTCTGTCTCCAGGTGGGTGTTGGCTGCTTTTATTTGGCTGGGTTGCAGCTTCTGCTGTGACCCAGAGCTCACACTGCTCCCAGGGCCTCCCTTCATGTAACTGAGCAGGAGTTCAAGATAAGTTCAGCTTTCCTAGGTGGAGCTTGCAGCTTGAGGCTGAAGACTCCAGCAGCTTCAGCTACTCATGCTAAGGAAAATTACTCAGACAAAAGAATGCAGTTTGAAAGAATGCAGTGAACTAAATTAATTTACCACAGTCCTGTTGCTCCTGACAAGGAAGGTAGATGCTGGTTTTATTTCATATGTAGTAGCACTAATGTCTTGCTTAGAAGAATCACATTTCTTTTACCCATTTCCAGCAAAAAGCAGCTTGGGAAAAATAACTGATGCAGAATAGAAATGATAAGATTAAACACACTGTTAATGCTAAAACTGGAGTTCACATAATGGTCTTATTTCATGTTTTGCAGTTTTATTATGATTGTATCCCAGGTGTGTTGAGCCTCACAGAGCTTAAAATGAGAAGGGTGGGAGCAAGAGACTGAATTGTTTCTTCTGGACAAGCTTAAAATACACTTAATTTTAAGGTTGTCTGTAGACATTAGAAACCTCTGAGAGTGTGTTTGATGTTGACAGTGCAGATTAATCACCCAAAGTAAATGTCAGCAATATGAGTCAGTTAGGTCAGATAACCACTGTACCTTATGTCAGTCAATTATAAAGCATATTTTTAGTGATGGAAGACCTTTTTGTACTTCAGTAACAAAGAAACGATCACATGTGAAAAATGATCAGCTTTGGAGCAATTTAGTCCTGACTGTCCATGGGTACCTGTTAACAGGCCAGCAGTTGGATTAAATGAGGCTGGGAATGACTCTGCAGAATGAATCTGATCTAAGCTTTATTCTTAAATCCTAATTTTCCAAAGTAATGTAGTTTCAGTCATTTCATTAACTAGTAAATAATGATTTCAGCCTTCTTGTTTTCTTACACTGCTACAGTAAAGTGAACAATCCTCAAATGTAAAAGCTGGAGATTAATACAGTTTTAATTGATCAAAATTGAGTGCAGGCACTTGCTTTTTTCAGCATCTTGTATGGCACTGCAGCTGTTTGAGGCATCTTCTGATTGGTGTCTGTGCCAAAAGATCCTTGTGTTTGTACTGGTAATAGGAGAATCATTGCTTTCACTTTCCTCATTCAGCCATCAGCTAAAAATACTGTTTAAAAAATTTAGGAGATCTTAAAACATTGCTTCTCCAAACTGGTGGGCCTAAAACTCAGTTATAATTGAGAGTTACTTAGAGAATTCAGGCAAGTGCAGACCTCTGTGCAGATGACTGAATCAGACAACAGCAAGAAATGCAGCTTGAGGAAATTTGGGTCATCTCCAAGCACGTTCTGGTGTTCAAGAAGCAACTGTAAGTGCAGCTTTGTTCGTGTCTCTTGGCTAAGTTGTGTAAGGTCATCTTGCCTGCATTTGGTATCCTGGATGATTTTATAACCTGTTTCCTAACAAATATAGAAGAAACTTGATGTCTTCACTGCTTTCCTTCCAGCAGCTTAGAAATAGGCAATGTTTCCAGCCAAAATTTGAGGATGGAACATGATTTTGCTAAGACAAAAAGCCATCTCTAGTATCTTGCAAGGGCTGTTATTTTTTTCTCTCTCCTGTAACTGATGGATTATCCTGTTTGTGTTGCTGATACTTTCAGAAAGTGCTTACTGCTGGTCCATATGATGAAAATAAATAAAAATAATCAATTTGCCCAAAGGATTACAACCTTATGGATTTGGGAAGGTGGAAAAAAAACCACTTGGGTTTAGCTGTACCTGGAGAACAGTGGGAAGATTTCTGTCTAGAATTGTCATTTAGGTGCCTTTTCACTCCTCATGTGCTTTTAATTGTAGGTTGCAGTCTAAAGAACTCATTTCAACATACCTCACATATACTATGACACTTGAAAAGCTGCTCTGAGTAGGCAGTGTTGTCAACTACGAAGAACAGGCTTTGAAGTGTTTGTTTTAGTACTTTGAGATTTATATCTTGAATTCCAGAGATTTTTTGCAAGTGAAAATGTGAATACCTTTGCTTAGGGTAGCAAGTTAATCCTAGGAGCAGGGTATATTCCCACATTTCTGGGGAGAACTGAATGTTCCCAGTAGCACTAAATTGCATCTATTTCTGCACTAAAATAAAAAGAGCAGTTTCTTGTGTTGGCTGTGGTTTTTAGTCTTGTTTTGCTGTGCTTTGTCTGCATCTGCTCCCAGCAAGTGTGGCTGGCCTCAGTGATAAAAATAAACACAGAATAACTGAATTGCCCCTCGAGCAAACAGACTGTGAGCTCCATGCGGGGTCAGACCAAGTGTGTTTGTCTGGCATTCCCAGGATGTGATGCAGGTACATGTGAGTCCTGGACAGGATCAGACAGAAACAAACGCAGGGTTTTGTGCTGCTGATGCCAGAGCTGGTGGTGCCCTGACGAGGGTGGAGCAGGAAGGGTCACAGGGCTGGATGTGGAAGGTGAGGAGTATTGCCTGCTGTCTGATGGCAGATTAAGGAGCCACTGCAGAATTCCTGCTGTGCTGGTCCAGGATCAGCTTCTGAAGGTGTGAAATACCTGCTTTTTGTTTGAGGTTCATATCTGAGTTCTGTTGATGTGTTAACCTACTCAAGGGCAGAGCCAATGGATAACCACCAACAACGGAAAACTGCCCAGGGTCCTCAGGTTCTTACCTTGCACTTTGTTTGCCAGAGCCAACCCTCCCAGCCCACCTTTTCTGAGGGGAATTCTGGGAGATTTTCAAGCTCTCTTACTGTGTCTGTCAATAGTGTTTTATCAGTTTGTGGGTGTCTGGTAGGATAGAACTAAACTTTCAAATTGTGTTGGACAAAAGGGTGATGTAGCAACTCTGTTCCTGACTCTAGTCCATGACTATTGTTTTTCCTTCATACTTATCTTTTAATTGAATGTAAAGCACTTCTTAAGTGCAAAATACTATAAGTATTGAATTGGAAGATCTCTCTGTCAAGCTCTCAAAATTTTTTTCACACATTGCTGGTGGGAAAAGAAATTATTGTTAGGAAGAAAAACACTTAATAAGGATACTTAAAAATGGAATGGTGCCTAAGAGGCTTTGTCAATAAGCAGTTTTGAGGCCACGCTCTGAAGAACTGCTTAGATGTCCCAAAGGATTTTTACAGCTCTGCCAGTGAGTCTAATTACAGATAATTCTGCTCTCCCTTAAGTCATGCCTCAGTTGGATCCTTCCATCAGCTCGGCTGCTGGAACGGCAGTGTTAATACTGCTTTTTGCAGTTTAGTTAATTTGTGGCTGTGATGTACACTGAAGTTACATATATGTGGAATGAATAAATTGCTTCTTGTCTGAATCAGATGGATCATAACAGTTTGTGGGTTTGTGTTTTTAGGGATTATGTGAGGAGCGAACTGGAATCAGGCTATGAAGGACCAATGTACTTGGAGCCTCTCTCCATGAACCGTTTCATGACTGCTTTAGTAGGTAAGTGCTTCAAATAATTGAGAGGAGAGAGCTCTAATTCTCTTAATTGGAACATACGCATGTTGTACCTCTTTGTTTCAAATCTCTTTTATTACTTTAACTTGTTGTGATTCTTATTAATATGCAAGAGGCATGGGAGGACAGCTGTATCCTGCCTGGCTTTTTCTATGCCACTGATTTACCAACACCCCATACCTGCAGCTCTGAAATACTTTCCAGGTCTGGTTGTTATGCTCTGCCCCTGTTATTCTCAGACTATGCAGTCTGATTCACAACTGGAGTGTCTATAATAACCTTTATGTGGAAAGTGCTGTAGAAATTTCAATAGTTATGTGCATTTGTAGTGTTTTTGTCAGTTCAAGTGTTGTACACATAAATTCTTCATTGGCTTTATAGCTAAACAATGTCATTCTCTTACAAAATCTGATTAAATACATTTATGGGTGTGAGCATGGGACTACAGGCTACTGTTTTTTTTTACAGAGTCCTGAGGATATTTCTAATTAAAGAGTTAAGGAATAACAAGTCAAACACATTTAAATTGTTTGATTAATGGCAGAGATGACTTCCCTACCTAAAAATCCCAAATAAATGATGAAGAATTGGACTTCCCAGAGTCTTTCCTTACCCTTTGAACTTTGACTGGAAGAGAATAAATTCAGTGTTAAGGTTGCTACACCAAACCATATGTTCTCCTGAGAGGATACTGGAATACACATACACACACACACCATGTATATTTTAAAATGAAGCCTGAGACAAGCTTGCAAGAAAAATCTTCCTTAATTCCTTTCACTAAGATCTATGGTTTCCATCAGATTATTGACAGATTTAGTCAGCCATGTACTACTGTTGGCAAAACTCAGCTGCTTTCTGTTTACTTGCAGCTGCTACTGGCAGATAAAAATGGGTTTACCACTTTACAGTATGTTAGGTCTGACAGAATTTACCCGTCTCCTGTTTGCCTGCATCTTTACTTTCAAATGTGGCATTTGTCTTTGATTTTAATATTTTTAATAGAAGTAATGCTGGTAATTTTCAAGGAAATATTATTTAGATATAATTTCATCTCTCTTCTGAATGTCTAGATATATTTTCCTGTCTTGTCAAATGATGCCAAAGTACAGCTAAAGCTTCTGGCATGTTTTTTATGAGAAAATGTTTGTAATTAGTCCTGTGAATCTCTCCCAGGTGCAGTGCAGGGTTCCATGGTAAAGCAGAATGCCTCAGAATGCATCATGCAGGCCTGGGCAGGAAGAAATCAGGAGGCATTGTGTCATTCAGTAACACTTGAAAACTAAACCAAGAGTCAAACCCAACATGCTGCATCTAGGTTTAATAGACACTAAAAAGAAGTGAGAAAAAGATAATGGTTTTATTCAATACAGTTTTGGGTTGTAGTGGGTATCAGACTAAAGTGTCCCCTTACTGTAATTGTGTTTCAGAAATAGGTGCTTGTGACTGTACTAGCAAATGTGTATGTGTTAACATATTTAATGTCCCCATTCTTAATTTTCCTTATTCTTTCAAAGCCAACTTGAACATGTAATTTTGGTCTTGATGACAAGCAGTCATCTTCGGGGAAGACTTGTGAAAGTGGCCTGTGAGGCTTGACAGTGTTCTGTATAAATAGAAAATGTTTTCATTTGTTGTATACAAGATTTGTTGTATACAAGGTTATTTATTCAGTGGAGTTTCAGGAATACACAGCACTGAGTGGTGTCATCTTCACAGCATAATTAATGTACAGGTGCTTTGCACCATCTTTTTCTCACACCTTCTGACAGGGTGTTGTGCTGCAGCACTGCTGGCAGGCACCAAAGCAGGTGCATGAGGGAATGGAATAATGGTGCTACTGGTACAGCTCTGGTTCCTGAAGTTCTGGTCAGAATTAAGGGAGTGATGTACAGTATCAGTTGGTTCACAGAAGTAACCTTTGTTTATGCTTTTGTTCATTAATACTTTCTGAATGGGATCTCACAGTCATTTCTTCCCCTGCATTCAACTCAGTTAAATGACTATTGTCTAGGGATAATAAAGTGTTCCTAAGTGCTGGATGGGAGAAATAAATGTCTTTGGAGATGGCCCCTTGGATGAGTGAGCTACTTTGGAGCACATCAGCTGTGAACTTCTCAAAGCTGCTGTGTGGTTTTGCAAGTGATGCTACCATGAAGACTTGCTTATTCTTACGGCACAGTAATGGGGTTTTATATTAACCTTAGGATACCTTGTTTTTGAGTAAGTCACTGATGTAGCCAGGGACTTTGTTGACATCAGCTTTCTAAAATTGTGAATGAAACAAAGATGCTTCTCTACTCCAAGTGGCTGTACCATGTCAGCTTTCTTGTTGAACATTTTCCATTAGCTTATGCACTGGGAGGCTCTGGCTACCTGTCAGCAATGTTTAATGTATCTGTGGAGGTTTGGGGAAGGGAAAAGAATGGGCAGGATCTTCACACAGTCGATTTCTTCCTCATTGCCTCATTCCCTAGCAGAGGACCCTGGTTGGTCTCTTCCAGGGGTGTTACAGCAGTTGGGTTCATTAGCTGTGTCTGCCAGTTTTCAGGCCATAGCATTTCAGTTTTCAGGGTGCAAACATTCATCTGGGTTTGATAGTCATAGCAGATACCTCGAGTGTTCAAATCTGTGATTTGATGTGAGGTTACTTTCTCTGGCTGATCCTGCTGTGTGATGTTGATGACTGATGCTGTGCAGCCCCACCTGCAGATAAAGTGTGATTTATGGCAGAGAGAGATAGGCTGTCCTGAACTAAGGTGCTGCTACTTCACTTTAAAATGGGAAGTACCATCACGCAAAGTTCCATTGGAGACATTCATGCCTTTGCTGCAGGGGTTGAGAATTCAGGGAGGAGGTTGGAGCCTCCAGAGAAAGTGCTCCATGCATTTCCTTTGATGGTGTGTACAATTCTCCTTCCCATGACAAGTAACTTTAGACAATTAGAAGGGTGGGAGGGCCAGAGCTGAGCAGGAATGAGCAGCACACTCCACACATGGCTGTTGGAGGAAAGCAGGTTCTGCTGTTTACTGAGACTGAACTCAGGCTCTAATTTGTGATCTGAGAGCTCCAGAGAGAGAGCACTGGATTGTTTAATGTGGTGCTGTTGCAGTATTTGATTTCAGATGACAACACTCTTATTAAATGCTGAAGAACACATTGGATGCTGGTGTTTGTGTCCCTTTGTGTGTGAAGCTGAGTTGCCGTAGTTACCGTGAGTCGCAGAAATCCTCGCAAGCTGCCTGCCAGGCTCCTGAATATGACAGCACAGCAGTGAGCTGGTGGTGTCTGAAATAGGCTTGTAGCAACGTGTGTGTGGGCAGAGAACAACAAAGCAGAGGGAGAATGCTTCAGAGCTGGAGTCAGCTGAACGTTTAAAGAGATGAGTAGAGTAACTTTCTGGGAGGCTCAGAAGACCCAGTATGCTGATAGTGTCGTGCTGAGAGCAAGGGTGCTTGTTCTGCAGAGACATCTGCTAATTCAGAAATACATCTATCAAATTGACAGTAGGAATTTAACTTGAAAGGGGACAGCGTGAAGGAGGGAGGACTTTGTATGCTTAAGTAGTAGAGATTAGAGATTGCTTTCAGCTCAGTTGCAGTTATTTTGAAAGCAGAAGTCTTTCCCTAGGTAGGAGAGCTTGGCAGAATGAAAGCAAAACCCTACTGCTGTTTCTCCTCCTGCAGCTTCCCTCCCCAGCCCATCCAGAAGGGCTTACAAGGTCAGTGAGCTTATGTGAGCACATGGAGCTCATGCTGACCTAGAGATGTTACTGGCCTTGGTCAGGTTCCTCTCTTTTCCTAAGGCCAGCTTCTGGTTTCAGGAAAAGTTACGAAATGCAAACATGGAGGTAGTTCCAAACCAGGGCATTAGCGCTTGAATTTAGTACCACATATTGTGGCATTTGGATATAAATTAACATAGATGGTGAAGAAGGGTCTGTTTTCAAATAATATGCCATAAATTTCAAATAATATGCCATAAATTTCTTCCTTACTCCAAAATGATGAGTGAGGATTGTTCTTATCCAGGCAATGTGCATTTTATCCCATTCAGTTTCCTCTGGGATCGAGGGTACAACTTCAGTGTCTCTGAAGGGAGCAGTTATATTGAAGTGGTCTTAGTGCTTTAGAAATACCACCCTCCAGATCTGTGGGTGTGTGGGGGAGATGTGCTCATGCTTGTGTCCCCACCAGCTCTTAAAGAGAATTTAGTTGTTAATTATCTGTCACTTGCAAGCCTCAGTGATCATTCTGAGCAGCTGCCTCAGGGCGTTATGAAATTATTGAAGTCTCAGCTGCTGACCTGGCTGTTCTCCTGTTGCTGTTCTTGGTCAGTAATTCCTCTTGCCAGTGTAAATATTGTTGCTCTAAAAGCCATTTGGGACCTCTGATTGCTTTTTTGTGTAGGTCAGGATGAAATAGTGTAGCTAGGCTTCAGAAAAGCTGCTGTGTGTACAGATACTGTGATGGGATTTCAGCTGAGCTGGGGGTGGTGAGGAAAAAGAGGGCTGGCTTGTTGAGTTATCCTCTGTATGATTTATTCCTGGGGCTTTATTAATCTGATTCTGCATGTGGTTTGGCTTTACAGCTGGCTAATCTGGGAAGTGAAAGCATTTTGGAAAGGGTAACTTTAGTGACCCAGCAAAAGACACGGAGAGGAGCCTGGTTTCATAACAGAGATGTCCTACTTAGAACCATCATAATATGCTGGGTGTTGATAACGGTGTTCTGGAAAGATAACGTATTAAAAATACGCTTTTTCCTGAAGGGGATAATCAGCTTGGTTCTGAACTGCTGTGTCGCGTTTCCAGGGCAGCTGGTGGTGTGCACGCTCTGCTCCTGCGTCATGAAGACCAAGCAGATCTGGCTCTTCTCCGCGCACATGCTCCCTCTGCTGGCCCGGCTCTGCCTCGTCCCGCTCGAGACCATCGTCATCATCAACAAATTCGCCATGATTTTCACCGGCTTGGAAGTTCTCTACTTCCTGGCGTCGAATCTTCTGGTGCCCTATAACTTGGCAAAGTCTGCCTACAGAGAGCTTGTGCAGGTAGGATGGTGGATGCAGCCATTCTGTTTTCTGAGTCTTTTATGCAGGAAAGAAGTAAAAAAAAAACCACTTTAGCTGTCTTCTGTGCACCTGTGTTTGTGTGCTAACTCATCCTTTCTCAGCCAACCGAACAAGCTCCTGTCCATAGCATCTTCTTTCTTTAATTTATGTTAGCTTTGGATGGGTGAGCAGTTAAGACATGAGCCTGAATTATGCTGCTGGCCAGCTGAGCATGGCCACTTTGCTTGGACTTTGCTCATTCCTTCCCAAATCCAGGCTAAAAGACAAGATTGTGTCACACTGGAATTTATTTACAGCCTTATGAAGTGAGGAATGTAATCCCTGGGCATTCATTGTAATAGCTGTTCATTTCAATAAACACTTTCTGTATGAAAAGTGTTTGTAATTATAGAAGTGGTAAATTGTAAGTGACACTGAAGCTGATTTTGAGTCTAATGATCACTGATTTGAAAAGCCTGTGATGTTTTCTTTAGAGCAGACACATTACTGAGACCTCGAACAAGAAGACTGATCTGATGTGTCCATTTTCTTAATGCTTTCCCATCTGATAAAAGTTTAGTTCAAAGGACACAAAGGACACTTTCTCAGTGGTACAGAAACATCACATTTCCTGTATTTTTATATATAAAATATGTGTATTTATATATATGTGTATACATCCTTCTGTATATTTCAATATAAAAAGATTGATGCTTGCTTGGCTTTTGACTGAGCCACTGTTTCAGTTTTTGTCACTGCCTGGATTTTTTTTCAAACCAAGGCATTTGGGTTTTTTGCCTGCTGCTCTTCAGTCCAGAAGCAGTCTGAAAACGAACTTGTTAAGCTCTTTCAAAACCTTCTTTAAAGCTCTTGTTTGCTGTCATATCTGTCATACACAAACAAAAACTTGGCAGCAGGAGGTGCGTGCTGTGCCAAGGTCTCAGCCTGTCATGTTGATCATTGGTGTCTGGTTATTTATTTTGTATGTAGCTGGTCTTTAGAGCAGGATTATCCTTCTGTGTTTGTACAGCACCTAGCATTGGTCTGACCTCATCCATGGAATCCCAGATTTGTTTAGGTTGGAAAAGAACTCTGAGCTCATCAAGTCCAACCATTCAGACATGTCCCTTAGTGCCACATTTATGTCCAGAGATGGTGAGTCCACCACTGCCCTGGACAGCCTCTTCCAATGCCTGACTACCTTCTCAGTGAAGAAATTATTCCTGATACCCAATCAAAGCCTCCCCTGGCTTGTAGATTTGCTGATTTAAAAATTATTTTGGGAGCTGACCGGCAAAGCTTCAATATCCTGTTTTCCAGTGAGAATAGAAATATCATGCTTACTGTGCATGAGTGGCAACATTTGGGGTAAAACAGTTGCATGTCTGCACAGCTCAAAGCCTTGCAGAAGATTGGAGCCAGCACTTCCATTTTCCATGTACATGAATGGATGCACAGTTTGGCTCCCTGAAGTCAAATTCAGATAAAATGTGGATTTGAGGCCTGTGCCTATTTTTTATTAGACACGTTTAAAACACTTCAAAATCTTACAAATGTTTTAATTGCAAATACATTCGAGGTTGATGGGGGAAAATACTTGTTTCTTGCTGATTTTTTGTTTGTTTGTCAGAATTGAGTTCTAAATATTGCTGTTACCCAAGTCTCCTCATCTCTAGAATTGCTTTTGTCCCCCTAGCCCATCCCAGTATTTCATCTTTGCATGCCAGGCTGTATTACAGTAATCCTGAGGAAGTATTCCTTGTATTCCTGGCCTTTGGACACTGATCATACTCTTTCTCCTGGCTTTTTATCCAGAGGACATAAAGTGTTTTTCCCTTGGGAATACAGAAAAAATGGCAGAAAATTTTGTAATGTGGCACTGGGTTTATAAGAATGTTGGATGCTGCTTTTCTAAATACATGTGACAGAGTTGCAGTGAATAGTTGGGAGTGGTTTTCACATTGTAATGGCAAAACGTGGGATTTTTGTTTTTTAAGAACTTGCTGCTCTTTGCTTGTTTTGCTGAAACAGCAGAAAAAACATCAGCTCGTGGTGTGTTCATGTACCTGGTTGTAACTCTGCTACAAATCAAGCCTGAATGTTTATTCCAGAGGAGGATATTGCCACTCCAGCTGGAACATTTTCATGCTTTTATTTCCATTCCTGTAACTCTGAGCAATTGTTGGTTTTCAGTGCTGTCCTTGGTGTTTGTGGGGTTTACACAGAAATCCAGCTATTTTAGGCTGGATTTGATTGTGGGTTTGATATCAGTGTCAAAACTTAGTGAGTATTGGGATGTTAAACACCAGGAGCATTTCCTGAGAGCCCTAACAGGTGAACCAGGGCAGCTTTTTGTGTTTGTGTATGTGTTAGGCTGTGCCCAAGGGTATAATTTAAAAGCAAGCCCAGAACCTTGGCTTGCCTGTTAGCAGCAGAAGGTGCCAGAAATGTCTCATGGTTATGAATCTGCATTATGAGCGTAGCGTGACCCTTTCCCAGTGTGGTGGAACACTGTGCCAGGAGCTGCACAGGATTGCTTGCCCTGCTCCCAGGCCAGGGGAGTCTCCTGAGGGCAGGTGCACTTCCTTGTCGAGTCTGTGAGCAAAGCAGGAGCTTGGCACTGTGTCCCTGCCAGCAGCATATTGCTTGTCCCTCAGCCCCAGTGCTGCAGCAGGTCCCGTGAGTGTCATTGCCCTCATGCTTGTCAGCTTGTTTAGCATTTCCAAAAATTTCCTTGCCATGGTGGATTCTATGGCATTGTGGGAAGCAGAATTAATAGTTATGATCAGTTTCCTTTTGACCTAAGTCCAGCTAGATGAAGTTCCAGCATCTTGGAAATGATTGCAACTTAGTCTTTGCAATGCAAAGGAAGTACTTTGAGCTTCAGAGTCTTCCAATATAAGTCTTAAGCATGAATTTCAAAACACTTGGTGGATTAGGTATGTGATCCTTTTGAGATACTTAAGCATAAAATGTGGGGGAGTTTAAGTTTTTCCTTAAAAACAGGTCAGCAAAGTAGATTTACTACTTTTTTAATGGTATGACTCATTTCAGTGTCTAATGTGTGCAGTGACTTGGCAGTAGCTTTAGAGAAAACAACATTGCTGAGACTTTAACTGGGCAAGAGGATCTGAGGGGCTGGCATGGCCCAGAGCCACGTGTCCTCATCCCTCCAGCTGTGAGTGGGCTGCAGGGAGCAGCTCCAAGCCAGGTGTTTGTAGGGAGGGACATGGGGCTGGTCTGAGGGTTTGCTGCTGGAGTCAGGTACTTCTGCCTCCTGCCAGACAGACTGGAAATGTCACTGCTAAACCTGAGCTCTGCCTTTGTCACAAACTGTACTTTGATGTGCCTCCTCTCTTCCTGTGGGGTGGCTGATGTCATGTGGATCATCCTTGCCTTCCTTGTGACTCTATTGTTGACTTCCCTTTTGTTATCAAATCCCAAGTGCTGTGACTCAATAACAAATTGTCTTTTTGTGTCTTCCCAGGTGGTGGAAGTGTATGGGCTCCTGGCACTGGGAATGTCTCTGTGGAACCAGCTGGTGGTCCCAGTGCTGTTCATGGTGTTCTGGCTTGTCTTATTTGCTCTTCAGATCTATTCCTATTTCAGTACACGGGACCAGCCTGCCTCCAGAGAGAGGCTCCTCTTCCTCTTCTTGACCAGGTAATTCAGGAGCCTGCAGATGGTTGGTTTTGTGTTTGAACTGTCTTCTGAAATGAGTATCTGTGCTCTTTTAGAGATGAGATATGGATATTGGCTTTATTGCACTTGGATACCCAACAAGTATTTGTCCTTATTGCAGTGACCATGCATATAAACCCTGTTAAGCTTGTCTTGTAAAGGCATGGATCTCATTCAGGGCAGACATTAATAGAACTGTGGGAGAGCTCCCAAAGAAAACAAAGTATTCCTTTGAGGAAGGAGTCGCCATAATTAAAGCTTTGGTCCAGAAGTTGTTTTCACTATATAAATTGGTTTTAAGTCTGAGATATTTCAGCTGAAGTTCAGTCCATCTGATACCTTATTCATGATGGTGTTGCTTTCTGGGCTTTAGATGTCTTACTTTCATCATTTTGGTGTGGGACACATTCTTGAGTTCATCCAAGCAGCCAAAGCACCCAACTCCCTAAGCAACTTTTGAGCCCAGTGGTTATTGTGGCAGAGGTGTAAAGATCAGAGAGATACTGGATTTGTAAAAGCTTTCTAAAGACATTAAAAGGTTTTATAGGCCATAAAGTTTTATAAAGTTTAAAGGTTGTAATATAAAGGATAGAGATCTGTGTTGGTGCTGTTACTGAAAAGCTGCATTTGAGGGATTCTCCTGGCTGGAACCTACATGTCTTTTTCAGCTTTTGTACATGCAGAGGGAGCAGGAATGCAGGGCAGAGAGGAGCTGGGGGTGCTGCAGAAGCTGGGTTAGGCAGATTAGGTACAGTGCCATAGTGGAATGGGGAAAAGAGGGGTGATAGTTGTCTAAACACAGCCAGCTAGCACAGGACAGAGTCTTTAGGGATCATACATCATTAGTTCTGCTGTTTGATTCTAACTTTTCCAATCAGACTTTCCAGTTGCTGGGCTTTTTCTTGCCTTGCTGTATCTGTCTATGGTGCCATCCTGTAAGCTGTCAAAATTAATTATCATTAAGAAGAAATGGCAAGGATTTATATTGCATATAGCATTAAAATTGCTTATGGTGTCACCCTGCATTATGCAGAAGCACTGACTATATTCCTGCTTATTAACTAAACCACTGGAGTCTGAAATTTTTCTTCCAGTTCATTTCTTCTCCAATTTTTAAGTTTTGTTACAATAGAGGAGAAGCAGTCCTTTTCCTTGAAGTTGAGTTTATTCCTACATCAGATTGTTATATTTCTCCTATTTGTAGCCAGACAGCTCTGGGCTGGCCTGTGGCTCCGAACCCCAGCGGCAGCAGGACAGTGCCACCACGTGGCCCTGTGCTGAGGGGACTGCAGGGGTGTCACAGCACAGCCCGGCCTCCAAGGGGGAGCTGCAGTCAACTTATATCTTGGAAAGAAGCAATAAAATCCACTCATCTTTTTCGTTTATTGGAAGACTTAATGGCAGTGTAGAAATTCTAGCATTTTCATTAAACCAGTCCAAATTTGCTTTAAAACCAACTTGCACAGTTAACAGGACAACGGGAGAGCTCATCACAGTAATTTTAACCTTTTCTTTTTGTTTCTTTTCCTCTCTCTCCTGGCAGTATTGCCGAATGCTGTAGCACTCCATACTCACTGCTGGGTTTGGTCTTCACAGTCTCTTTTGTTGCTCTGGGAGTTCTGACTCTCTGCAAGTTTTACCTGCAGGGTTACCGAACGTTCATGAACGATCCTGCTATGAACAGGTGAGTGCCTCCTTGTGCCTAGGATCTGAAAAGAAACAGATAGAAAGGGGATTTATATAAAAATACAGGGGTGGCTGTATCTGACTCTTGATTTTTGACAGATGCCAGTTTGTGTGTGCATTGAAAAGATTTGAGGTAAAAATATTTATCACAGACTTCTTGGGAACATGGTTCATTTCTGCACAAATTCAGGGCTGTTACTTGGGATTTGCAATCACTTCTATTTTCATGAGTCACTGAAAAATTTTCACATGCTTGCATAATATAAACACTTTGTATTTTCATTTCCTCATGTCCCCTCTAATCATGTATGAAACATTACTACTCTGTGAGATTTAAAACACAGCATTGTATGGATTGCTTGTAAATTGTTATGGGAAATAGCCAAAATGCTTTTTCTCAGGCTTGTCTCAACTTGTCTAATATGAAATTGAGATCCTGACACTGCCTTTCCCGTTACTCCAGCCCATAACTCTCTGTAGAGACTTGAGACCATTTGCAAAAGAATGTTTTACATTTTGGATTCCAAGATGTAAAAGCAAAATTGGTATAAATTGGGGCTGCATAAGAGTAACCTATATAAGAACATCTTTTGGTGAAGTGTGTACATTATTGCATCAAATAGTTATGGTGATCCTCAGAGGGATTAAAGTCACTCTGAGGTTCCAAGACACAAAGGAGTGGATAGGTTTAGGTACAAGGGGAATAAACTGAAAAATGGCAAAATTGGTAACTTGCCTAAATTGGGTCCTTAAAATGCTTTGTGCTGGGTGGTGTCTGAGCTGGATGTAGCCCAAATGCTGCTTGTCAGGAGTAAAATCTGCTGGTTCATAAGCCGAGCACTTCAGCATTTCTGAAAACATCCCTCCCTGCTTAAAGCCTTCCAAGGGACACCAGTGAAACATAAAACCAGTGGCATATGAAAGGTTGTGACAGAAGCAGGCAGTTTATTTCCTGGTGTTTCTAGATGTGCTTTTGAACCAGCATTGACACAGAGATGTGATTGTTTGGTTTTTGACTGTGTTGATCTGCAGGGGGATGACTGAAGGAGTCACACTCCTGATCCTGGCTGTGCAGACAGGTTTGATTGAGCTCCAAGTTGTGCATCGGGCGTTCCTGCTCAGTATTATTCTTTTCATTGTGGTGGCATCCATCCTTCAGTCCATGCTGGAAATTGCTGATCCCATTGTCTTGGCACTGGGAGCCTCAAGGGACAAGTAAGAGACTGGTTTCCTAAACTGAGAGTTACTCAATGTTCTTTTAGGAGGTGATAAACTAGTAATTGATGGCTTTTAGTACTTGTAAAGTTGCCTTTTTTTTTTTTTCTGTATGCAGATTTCTTTTCTAGTCCAAGTTCTCTAGTTTTGTGGTTCCGGTTAAGCAAATCCAGGGCTCTGCTCTCCCCACCCACACTCTATTGTGTGGGTTTGCAGAATGGTTTTTCTTAACCTCCGCTGCAGTTGGGTGAGTTTCCCTCTAAAGCAGTGATCCCACACAGCTATTGAGGGTGGGAAGTTTCTAGGAGTGACCTTGTGTTAGATATTGTAAAACCTTTTTTTTTGTGATCCCAAAATGATACGGTTTACTGGCACAAAATAAGAGGTGTAAGGTTTGCCTTAGTGTCCCACATGTTTGGATTGTGTGGGATTGTTCAGCTTCATTTGTGTTTTGAAGAGCTGTATTGGTGCTATGTGGTGTTCTCATATTAATCTGTTCTGTTCTTTGTCAATTGCTTTTGTCTTTTCCCTTTGTGTAACCTGTGAGTGAAGAAATGAACAGAGGAGGTTTGTTTATGTGTAGAGTTTGTTTAGCTTGGAGATGTTCTGTGTGCTGCAAGTTAACTTCCAGGACAGAAACAGAGGGAAAGGGAGTAGAGCCAGGATAGGAGCATCTGCCCAGCTTAAACAAGCAGACTGTGGGGATATTGAGTTTTAACTCTTCTGCCAGCTCTCCCAGGGAGTTCTAAATCAGCAAGAAACAGGATAAATTCCACTTCAGCTCTCTCTTCCTCCCTCACCCACAGACACAAAACTGTAGACCTCAAAGTCACTCTGATGTTCCTTCAGACTGTATTGAATTAATCAGTTTGTGCTGCTGTCCTGTGCCCCCAAATGGTTTGACTTTTTCTGTACTTCATCTCCAGAGCTAAGAGAGGTTGAAATACAACCTGAGGAACAAGTAGGGGTAGTATAGTAAATTACTGGAGATATTCTGAAAGCCTTCACAAATGGGTGGCTGTAAAAAGATTGATGGTGTGTTTAGCTTGGGGAGGAGATTAGGAAGAAGTAGGTGATAGGAGCAGAGTAAGGACTGGCAGAGATGAATGTTCAAGTCCTGCTACATTTCTTCTTTAGTGATCTCTGAATTGGGGAATATTCTTCTAAAGGCATCAGGGTTAAATCTGGTGATGAAAGGAAGTAGCTTTGCCCCACACATATCAGCAAAAACCATGAAGAATAATTGCAAGAATTATTTAATTTGGAGACCTCTTGTTTGTTTAGAGAAGTGTCCAAACAGTTACACATTTAATAATTTATTTAATGGACTTCCATCTGTAACATTCAGCATCTCAAGGACTTATTTTGCCCATAATTTTTGTCATTCTATTGAAAACAGCAAAGGTTAGATGTGAGAGAACTTTCCACAGTCGTAGGCATGTGTGCAAGCTGGGAATGAGACTGTGCCCAAGTAAAATAGAAACTCCTTTCAACCAGCTAAAGCCTTGAGCAATTATCTAACGTGCCTACATCCAGCAGTCATTCTATTCTTATTCTGACACTCAAATCTGACTTGAAAAATAAAAACCTATTGTGTTGTTTTGCAGGAGTCTGTGGAAGCACTTCCGAGCAGTCAGCCTCTGTCTGTTCTTACTCGTGTTCCCCGCGTACATGGCCTACATGATTTGTCAGTTTTTCCACATGGATTTCTGGCTGTTGATCATTATCTCCAGCAGTATTCTAACCTCTCTTCAGGTAAGAAATCAGCCTTGTGAAGCCCTGCATTAACTGTGATCCTGTTATTCTAAGGGGGAAAATACATGATGAGAAAAGAACAAGGATGAGAGAAGGGCAGAATTACAAGGGGTGATAAAAAAATCTCTTTCTGTGTCCTGTATCTGAGACTGAGGAGCTCCTGGGTGGGCTGAGAACAGAGGTGAATGGAAGTCTACTTCAAATTGTAAAGCCAAAAGGCTTTTGAGGATGTGTAACAAAGTAAAAAGGTTTTTTCCCAGAGTACTCATTTATGTGTCATTACTTAGCCATAACTCTTTGAAATCAATTTGATGTTTGAAACACAGTAGTGTAAACTAAACAGAGGAAATGTTTCATACTATAAGTATTTGTTATTACTTGGGCTTTTTATTATTAATTTTTTTAATTGCCCCTTAAAATGCTCAGTGCTCTTGTTTAATCAACTCAGCTGTGTTCTGGACTCAGGAAGGTGAAGAAGGGGAAGTGCTTGGGAACAAGCTTAAATACTTTGCAAGAAAGAGCAACTTTTATTTGCCTTGAAGTTCAGCAACAATTCCACTACTTTGGGGCTTGCCCTCTGTCCAGCTTGGGAGCTTTGTGTGGCCAGCACTGACTCAAGCTCCAGTTCAAAAAGCTGAGCTCATGGTCTTGCACTGTGTTACAGGTGCTTGGGACCCTCTTCATTTATGTTCTGTTCATGGTGGAGGAGTTCAGGAAAGAGCCAGTGGAGAACATGGATGATGTGATCTACTACGTGAATGGCACCTACCGGCTGCTGGAGTTCCTGGTGGCTCTGTGTGTGGTGGCCTATGGAGTCTCAGAAACCATCTTTGGAGAGTGGACTGTCATGGGTTCCGTCATCATCTTCATCCACTCCTACTACAACGTGTGGCTGCGGGCCCAGCTGGGCTGGAAGAGTTTCCTCCTTCGCAGGGACGCTGTGAATAAGATAAAATCTCTGCCCGTGGCCACGAAAGAGCAGCTGGAGCAGCACAATGACATCTGTGCCATCTGCTACCAGGTAGGAATGGGAGTGTCAAAGGATTGGCTCAAGTGGAAATACCCCCAGACTAACTTCAGTCTTCAGCTAATAAAATAAGTGCCTTGAATTATGTATAATGAATAAAACTGCACTCAGTAAGTTACTGGAATCACCCAGTTTTCTGCTTTGTGCAAATTGATTTGGAGTGCTGTCACCAAGATAATTCTTAGGAATGAAGAGCTTGGATGTGCTTAAACTGCCTTTTTTGTTTTCTCCAGTTACACAGCAGACTCTGTCCTTAAGCTGCTTTGACACCTCTCATGTTTGGGTTGATCTGGTCTCAAATGTTCCCTTTCTTCATTACTGGAGGGTTTTGTTAGTGAAAGACAAAGTGTTCTTGGTAGCTGATTTGTTACTGTTCTGTAGAAGCAGCTCAGTCTCTACAGACATTGCTGCTTCATGTGCAGTGGCAGTTTTGTAGCAGAAACCTAATTATCAAAAGGTTAAGGGTCTTGCTAACATGAGCCAGCAGATGTAAGGACCTTAGACATTAAGGCTGAAAGTAATATCTTCATCACACTTCCAGCTCCAAAGTGTCTTACTCTTGAATGGAAATTGTAGTTATGTGTGACAGTGAAAGAATCGCCCTGACATTAGTAGTGTGCAGTTAAGAGTGGATTTGGATTGGCTCCAAACTTGATAGAAATTCTTTGAAGAGTAAAACTGCCAGATTGAATGACAGTGTTCAAAACACCAGACTAGTATTATGTAGGTCTCAGCTGGCAGAGTTCATGGTGTCACTTCATTTTTGGTGTTGTTACATGTTGTATCTGTCGTGCTGTTTTGAGTTGCATGATTGTTTCTTGAGCCAACCAGTCCTGTGATTCTCATCCTGAAAAGGTCAGTTTTAATAATAACTTGCAAATAAAGGGGTTTTGCCTCATTTTTAATGCCTGTAATAAAGAAAGCAAGACCTGGCCTGTATTTGAACTGTGTGTGTATCAGAGAATCATTAAGGTTGGAAAAGACTCCAAGATGGAGTCCAGCCTGTGGCTGATCCCCCTGGCACTGAGTGCCACGTCCAGGCCTTCCTTGGACACCTCCATGGACAGTGACTCCACTGCCTCCTCTCCAATGCCTCCTCTCCAAACCTTTTCTGTGAAGAAATTCTTACTGATGCCCAGAACAAACCTCCCCTGCCACAGCTTGAGGCCATTTCCTCTTGTCCTGTCTCTTGATCACTGAGAGAGGAGACTCAGCCTGACCTGGCTGTCCCCTCCTGTCAGAGAGTTGTGCGGAACCAGAAGGTCCCCCCTGATCCTCCTTTTTTCAGGCTGAGCCCTCCCAGCTCCCTCAGCTTCTCCTCATATGAAACACTGTGAGTGGGAAGGAAGGAATGTTCCCTTTCTTGTCTGTGGACTGCTTCTGTCTCTTCCATGCCTGATGAACCCATTAGAGGCATGAAGTGAGAGGAGAGGAACAGGATTACAAATAATAATATATTTCTTTTTTTTCCTCTTTTTTTTTTTTTTTGTGTCTTTCAGGATATGAAAACTGCTGTAATCACTCCATGTAGCCATTTTTTTCATGCGGGTTGTCTTAAGAAATGGCTGTACGTGCAAGAAACCTGCCCTCTGTGCCACTGCCAACTGAAGAGCCCTTCACAGCTCCCAGGACTGGGACCAGAGCCAGTGCAGCAGCCAAATCCTAGTGCAGAGCAAAACACCAGGCCTGGAGATGCAGCTGAGCCTGGTGCTGAGTGTGACCAGAGGCCAAGTGTGAAGGACAGCCCGAGCAGGGGCCACGATGGACACGGGAGCCCCGAGGCCTCTGCCCAGCCAGGGGGGTCTCACAGCATGGACAGTGAGAGCAGCCCCTGTGAGGCCAGCCAGGGAGCAGCCTGTGCTGCAGAACTCATTGCAGCCCCAGAGGGGGGCTCTGCTCGAGATCTGAGGGTTTGTGTCCAGCTCTGAGGCTACAGAGGATGACGTGGGAACAAACACATTGCAGAGATCCACGTT
Organism: Camarhynchus parvulus; assembly: GCF_901933205.1. Taxonomy (NCBI): domain Eukaryota; kingdom Metazoa; phylum Chordata; class Aves; order Passeriformes; family Thraupidae; genus Camarhynchus; species Camarhynchus parvulus. The sequence goes on along the minus strand of NC_044583.1, from coordinate 14,511,475 downwards.
TGACTCAGAAGAAAACCAATCCTTCCACAGCTGTGAAAGAAGTGTAGCTGTTAATGCTGGTCAAAATGTAATCTCCCATGCTGATTTTTATGGGCTGCTTGGTAGTGGTAACTCCAGTGAGATGTAGTAGAAATGACTCCAGAAGCTCTCTGAACTGTGGGCATAGGAAGGATGTCTGGGAATAAGTAGCAGTGCTAGAGTGTTTTCAAGATGTAGCTGAGGGGTGAGAGGAGTGAGGGGTCTGTGAGGCGTTGTGGCCAGAGGGACAGGAGGCTGCCTTGGTTGTGGTCAGGGAGAGGAGTTGCACAGAGCCATGTCCCAGCTCCTGAGGGGCATTAGGGGCCGTGAGCTGCCCGTCTCTGGCAGATGGGCAGCTCTGGTTGCTGACATTTTTTATGGCACGTAAGCAAAAATCAAAGATGTAACAGCAGTGATTGTACCAGGAGGTGGAAGCACTCTTAATACGTCGTGTGTATGCTTTGGGTGTTCTTGGGGCAGTTGCATTTGAATTTATGTAATCTATAGTGACTCTTGACTTTTATGACAGAGTCGTCAATATTTTGATGTATATGAAACTTTTGCTCATAATGGGCACAGTGTGGGCTGCATGAAGTAAACTAAAGCTCTCATGAACACTTTGCCTCTGCAGGAGGAAAGTGGGATGAGTTTTAGGGCACGGATAGAGGCCTTGCAGGACTGTGCTGTGTAATGTTAACCCTTGCAGCTGAATTAAACAGTATTAAACTCTGGCGATATTTGCACTTTGGGAATGAGTACATTATTGTGTATGATCAGACTCCGCAAATGCCACTTTTAAAAGCTGTTAATAGGTTTGCACCTTTTTTTCTTTGACAAGGACATGTCCATACTTAAATTTTTACATTCATCATGGCTTCAAGTAGAACAAGGGATTGGGGTGGGGAAATAGGCGGGAGTAGGGGGCAGGCAATTTTTTTATGTGAATTTTGATATGAAGAGAAATTAGTCACTTATTTATACGATAGGCTTGACTCAAGTGTTTTTCAAAGTCGGTATTCCTAATGTGAAATGTGATACTATTTTATTTTTAGTAGTAAATTTGGATGTAGACTGACAGACATAGCTGAATGTCTTAATAAATTACATTTGAAGATTTTTACACCTGGTTATGTGATTCTTGCACTGAAACTCCACAAGCACGTGTTGAGAGATTTGAGTAACAGCCCTCTGTTTCCCCTGATGAGTGAAACTCCCTGTGCCTGTGTTCTCCCCCATTTCCATTTCAGTGCTCTGTGTCCTGGTGGTACCTCTTGCTCTCCCCTCTTCTTGTCACCAGATCTTGGCCAATGCAGAACTCTTGGCCAATGCACGTTTGCTCCTGGAGGCTGTGACTGCTGCTGCTGAGCCCCAAACAAACCCCAAATCTATTTCTTCCCCCTGACAGGATGGGAGCATCAGTTACACCATCTTCTGCTTCTCTTTCTCAATTTTGTTTTCTTGTCTATTAATCATAAATTTGGGTTTATCATGTGCTTTCACTGATCATCCCAAAACTTTTATTAGCAGCTTGGTGTGTTTGGGGAGGGGGAGGAAAAATTGGAGAATGTTTTCTTGAACTCTTCTGTCCTTTCAGTCTATGGTCTGGGTCCTGCTCTTTCATGCCTGCATTTCTGTGGAATTGAATCTTTCTCAAAAGGATGTTTTGTCCATGCCCCAGCTTTCCATCTATATAATTTAGGCTGTTTCCATTCTTGCCACACTTTAAAAGTCTGTGGAGTCGGGAAATGGGGATTTTCAGGGCAGAGCTGTTACAGTATTCTCCTTAGTGTGGTGGGAAAAAGGCTTTCCCTTAATTCACAGGATGTGTTTGAAGGAAACTCTGCTGAACTCTGCTTGCTGTCCCTGTGTGTTTAAAAATAATTGAGTAATGGAAACTTGGAATGGGATCCCCCCAGTTCCATGGTAAGGAGCAGGTGTAACCCAAGTGGGAAGAGCCAGGCTTGGTCAGCCTTGGGAAGGGAGTCTGGAGGGCTCTGTGGGCCACACAGGTACCTCAGGTGACCCCAGGGAAGGGAGGGAGAGGAACTCACCTGTGGCATCACCTGGGGGCAGAGGGCAGGAAGGAACCACGGGGTCCATTCTTACCCCACTCTGTCACATCATTTTCATAAATGCAGGAAGTGGTGTGGAAAAGGTAACAACCCCCTGAGCTTTGCTTTCCCTGCTGATGCCAAGGAGCCTTTTGGCCATGAACCTTTTAATTTATAACCTGAATTATTCATAACTAGTTGGTAATGCCAGGGCTGTAGGAAAGGACTGAATTTCCAGCAGTGTGGGTGAGTGCCCCTGGAGGCTCCTTGGGAATCGGGGCCAGCAACAGCAAGTTCAACAAACTGCCTGCCAGGATTACAGGATGGAAACGTGGATGTGGCATTGGAGGGGAGCCTGGCAGACCAGGAAGGTTTGTGATCTTTCAGGAAAAATGATGCTGCAGTGTTCCCACTGGAGTGACCCAAAAGTGACTGTTCTGTGCTGGGGAAGGTGCTGCAAGACGTGGAGGCTCAGGGAGTCCTGCACCCTGCAAAGAGGGCCATGAAAACAGCTCTGGTGCACTTCTACTGAAAAAATGGTAGTTAAAGAGGGAAAAGAGAGGAAGGGGAGCAGAGAGAGTTCACAGGAACAGAGCTTGAAAGGTGAGTTACCTCCATGAGGTGCCAACACTGAAAAAAAGAGTTGTAAGAGCAAAGTGAGGTGGAGCGTGTCCAGTGCTGCAGGGTGGATGAGGCACAGCAAATTGGTTGGTAAAATCTGAACTGGAAAATTTAAAGGATGTGGTGAGTGTGTTCATTTTTTTTTTGCTTCATTTTTGGTTTTTGGCAACTCAGAAATGCTGGCAGGATACCAGTTTCTGAAAACTAGGGACAGCTAGCTCTAGGAGAAACTTAAAAATATGCCTGCAAAGAATGGGGGTGGGTGGGAAATAAATACTGATAATCCAAGCAGGCCATATCTTGCAGGTCAGGAAGTTCAGGGATGAAGTGAGAACTGCCAAAACAGGCCAGCTTAGATCTTGCAGGAGAAATAAACTTGAACAGGAGGAAAAGAGGGAAGGCTGCTCTGGAGGAATGAAATGAACCGTCTGTCTCAGTGCTCTGCAGAGCATCTGGGTGAGCACTCCTGACCTCTATGCTCTGTCTGGTGCAGAACTCCCTCTTGGACACTGCTTTGAGTTGATTTTCTATTTCTCTGCAGCTGTGCATGAGTAAATGGGAAAAAAATGCTTTTGGAGTGTTTATGGTCAGGGTGTAACTGTAGGCTGAGGCTTGAAATGGTTTTCATGTGGACTCATGATGGTGGTGTGATTGATGAACATTTGGACTCAAAAAGATGCTTCCAGCTAGGTGATATAATGGGAACAGTTGGGGATTTCATGGCTGGTTGGTTTTTTGTTGGAAATAGGAGTGCTGATCACATGGTGTGGTGGTGTGTGTCTAGTCAGTCCTATTGGCTGTCCCAGCTCTGGGCTCAGGGAAATAAATGGATTTACACAAGGTGGGATGACTCCATGAGGAGAGAAACAAGTCTGTGGTGAGGGGTTTGATTTGAAAGCCTCTCTTTGAGCTGCATTGCTCTCAGCTCCTTTGGTTTTTGGCAGTTTTGCAGCAGAGGAATCTATTTCCTTCCTTGCTCCTAGTGAAACACTTCATTTATGCCAAGGCTGAGAGTTCTTGAAATGCACAAGGTTTTCCACCATGGGAAAATCCCTTCTTTTGGAGTCTCTTTTTTCCTGATTAAATTAAATTTCAATCATTTTCTAATATAGACAAAAATAATTGGGCTTAAACTGTCTGAATGTTTTAGAACAGACTTCTACATTTTTCCTAACTGGCAGGGACAGGCAAGGAGTTTGAATTCACTTGGTACAAAATTCAGATTTTCTCTGACAAATAAAATGCAAATACAAAAATAATGATATCAGTGTGTAAGCTCCACCTGTCCCACACACACATTTTTGGGGAAAACTGGCCATTTGAAGCATTTTCTGGTTTTGGGAAACATTCAGAATGAGAGGAACCAATTGGGGGTGGATGTGATGTCACTGGATTTTGTTGGGCCAGGGCAGGAGGCCTCCCTGGTTTGGAGCCAGCAGGATGGTGCAGAGTGCAGGGCTGGAAGGTCTCAAGAAGGAACAATCCATGGCCTCTGCAGCTCTGTGCTGCTCCCAGGAGGGCTGTGGAGGTGACCCGAGATTGGTGCTGCCTTTTTTCCTCCTGCATGTTAAATTTGTATGAAGAGACCTTTAATTTTTCAGCTTTTCAGTCTCTGCAGTGCCTGGAGCTGTTGTCCCTGATTGCTCATTCTAAGCCTTGCCTGTGATGTCGCCCCACAGAAACATTTGTGGGAAAGATTGACAAACACATTTCCCCACTAATCTCTTTGGCTTTGCTGGCATGAAGCTGTCAGTAAACGCAACCTCAAACTCCGTTTTTCTTCGTGTTACAGCGCTGAGTGTGGCAGTACTGCTGGTCCCCATTTCTGTGACATGCATGTGCAGCCACATTAAAGATCGCAGCTCACAGCCCCACACCCCAAAGACACCAGTTTTCTTTTTGACAATGCCTGTTTCTGTTAATTATGGCTATTTTACTCCCTGGATCCTGCTAGACACCGAGGTGTGGTGGCTTCTCTCCTTGGGGCAGCTCTGCTGTGCCTGGGAATGCTGAGTGCCAGTGTGGAGAGCCTGGCCAGGGAAATCCCATCCCTTTTCATAAGGGAGGTTGTAATCCAGCTGATAAACCAGGCAGCAAATGCATTCTGTGGCTCTAAAGTATTGGTTGTTCCCTCAAAAAAAAACCACTTTTAGAGAAAAAGCTTGCCTGCTACCCTTGGTGAGCTCTCTACAACTTCCCCAAAGTTGTATTCCAGAGGGTTTTTCCTTCTCATTTTCCCTGGCAGAGAAGAGGAGGATGAAGATGGCAGAATCAGGAGGAAAAGGGAGGTTGGGAAGGGGAGAAGCAGGGGCTGGGTGCTGCCAGCTCATTAAACAACACTCAGAGAACTTCTGACACACAAACCTAAGGGAGACCATCCTGTTTAAAGAGAGAAATCACGATAGAAAAATAATTTAAATACATAACCAACCCAAATAAAAAAAAAAAAAAAACATAACCAACCCAAATTAAAAAAAAATTAAATACATAACCAACCCAAATTAAAAAAAAAAAAAAAAAAAAAAGATTTCTTTGTGTTACAAGTAATTAGACACAAATTTCCCCAGTAGCTGCCATTTCCTGGAGGCTTACAATCCACATCCTTAAATAAATGTGGTAGCTGAAACACTCTCAGCTAACAGCACAGCCAAAGACCAGATGAGCTGCAGAATTTTGCAGCAACAGATGTGAAAAGCCCAGGTCTGCAATGTGGATAAGTGACTTCATTCCTAGGAATTTTAAAATGTAAAAACTGACTTAATTGGATTAAAATAATCAATTTAATAGGTATGTGGTATTTATAAATGAGATGATATACAGTTTCTTAATTGACCATAGTCTGAGTTTTCTTTAAATTGATTGTTCCCTTCTAGCTTGGGGAAAAAATGCCAGCTGGAATGCAGAGAGATTAGGTTTTATTTATTTTCCTTGCTAAGAGCCACATTGTGCAATTTAAAAGGAAATGTCCTTGAAAGATGGGTTCCTTTGTAAACTGTTTCAGCCCTTGTTTGTTTTCAGATGGAAATTAATTTCTCAAAAGCCCTCCGTGTTAGAAAGTACGTGTTGATAAGTAAAGAAAAATGAAAAATGGTAACCTGCTAAAATACATCTTGTTTTGGAGATAAAAATCTTCTCGTGGATGTGGTTGAGTTTGGTGTACAGCTGATCTGGTCTAAGGCTGGGAATGATCTCCACCAGCACAGGTGGAAGGAAACAATCTGTGGGGGAGAACCTCAAACACAATGGTGCAGTATTGCTAGAATTCTTCCTGATGCTTTGATGTGCTAAAATATTGATTTAAAGCGAGTGTGTCAGCTCCTTGTTGAGCTGGGGGCTCTGGGCTGTGCCTTCCCTGTGCCCAGCTATGGCAGGGAGGGGGCACTGATGCTGTCAGAAACATTTTCACCCAAAAATGGGCCTGTTCTCAGCACAAAACACAAGGCTAATTCCTTTGGGGTTTTATCGGGTGGGTCTGTCCGTGCACTGATGGCTCTGGGGTTGTTCCCTCTGCTTTTGGACACAGGTGTGCTCCTCACCCAGCTGCGTTCTGGCGGATTGGGCTGTGCTGGCTGAGCACCTCTGGCTCCTCTGATGTTCTCTCTCACGCTGTGGGATCAAAATGTTCCCTGGGCATCCCTTCTGAGGAGCCGGCTCTCCAACACCTGCCCTGCGGATGTTCGCAGCAACACCTGGATGGGGGCACGGCCCGAGCAGCGGCGCTCTCGCTTTCCTGGGAGCCCGGGAGCGCTTCCCAGAGGGCTGGATCCTGTCTCGGGTGCCGGAGGTGAGCGGGAGGAGGCGGGAGGAGCCGGCAGGAGGAGCCGGTGCCGGCGGCTGCCGCGGCGGGGCAGTGCGGGACCGGGCCCGGAGCTCCGGCAGCGGCTCCGGATTCAGACGGGACCGGGAGCTGTACAGGTGAAGAACAGCATACGGCTATTCCCACTGCTGCTACTACTATTATAACTATTATTACTACTATTCCTATTATTGTTATTCTATTGTTGTTATTATTATTTCTATTATTTCTATTATTATTATTCTATTATTGTTATTATTGTTTCTATTATTTCTATTATTGTTATTCTACTATTGTTATTATTGTTTCTCTTATTGTTATTCTTCACCACCAAAATCGGCAGCCGAGCTGCTCTGGCGCATTCCACGGTGCTGATCCACTGCTGAGTTTGCTGGAAAATTGGGATTTACTTTCACAGGGCATCAGAAATCTGATTTGGCGCTGTTACTTTTCTTTCAGCTTGAAAGGTATTTTTTTCTCCCCTTTCTTAAAGACCAGCACTGTTGAGTCTTCTCTCGGTGACAAAGCTCTGAGGGGCCACAAAGGCAATTCCTTCCTTTGGAGATTCCCACAGATAACGATTTGTAGGATAGAAATAATTTCGTTTGGGTCAGGATTTCTGCTCAGTAAAACCCAAGGGTGTTCTGAGAACTGCTTGGATTCTGGTGAAATCCCACTGGATGCCAGGCAACACTGTCCAGCTGCAATTATGGGGTCAGATATTTTCCCCTCTTCCCTTTGCAGAGGATTTAAAAACTGGGATGTGCAAGCACAGGCCACTGTCACATACTCTGATGGGAGGCTGCTCTGCAGCTCTTTGAATACAATTACTTTTGCCTTCTTGCATAAATATTTTAATTACTAATTTGCTGGTCTCATTTAACACAGATTTGGCATTTATCATTTGAATTTAAACTTGTTAAAATTCACGATTTTCTTGGCTACCTATGTTAATAATTTAAAGGGAAAGCTCATTATTAAATTATTATGGGTAATTATTTTGTAACTGGTGTGGAAATTGTCATTTCTGCAGCCTTAAAAAATCCTGGAAGGAAGCACACGTGGATCAATATGGATCAAATCCCAGGAAGTGTAAAGATGAACATGAATAAAGTCTTATGTAGAAATGTCAGATGGGGGGAAACACTAAAATTAGAGAATTATTTTCTACACTTGCAGCTACAAATGTTTGGAGGCTGCTGATTTCAGTAAGTCAGTGCTGAGTTTTTCTGGGCAGAAAACCACTCCTGCTCCGACCCTGTAAACGCTGCTGATGAGCCTTTTTTTCTGTGGCTCCAGACTTCCCATCCCTGCGAGGTGTTTGCTCTGCAGCCGCTGTTCCCGTGTGTTTTTGCAGGTTCCCCTGCCCCAGCAGCCTCCTCCATCACTTACACGTGCTGTGTTTCCTGGCGGCACAGTCGGCAGAGCTGTAATTCCCTTTCAGTGGGTGTTTTTAGGTGCCAGCCGTGTCGCTGATGCCAGTGACGCCGCCGCGGCCCCTCCAGCATCCCCCAAATCCCCGGGATGCGGCCGGCGGTCCCTGCAGCTGGAATCGGCCCCGGGCGAAGCAGCGGAGAGCAATGAGGCGGAGCGGAATGCCCTCCCCGCTCCCACCAGATGGCCCTCACGCTTTTCCCATTTCCCTCCGAGCCTCTGGAAGGCTCTGCAAGCTCCGGGGGTGCGAATCCTCCCCTGGCTCCTCCCGGGATCAGCCTGGGCTCGGGGAGGCGCCGGGACAGACACCCCCGAAATCTGAGCGCCCCTTCCCTGGGCTGCGCCTGCAGGAGCAGCCCCCACAGGGGCTCAGGAGGTGCAGGGCCGGTTCTGGACCCTGAGCTGCACCCTGCTCATGTGAGCCACAGACCCGACCCAAACCTGCACCTGGGCTCTGCAGGGCACCGCCTGTGCCCCGCTCTCACGGCAGCCTTTGCCTCTCAGCACTTGCCAAATCCTGCAAAAGCGATGCTTTTGCACTTTTTGACAGTAAGGGGCAGCCTGGGAAGTACCGAATCAGGCAATAATTTATTTTTCTGTTGGTCTCAGGGGAAAACCCCAACAAACCAACAAACCATTTTAAAAGGACATTTACTAACTTCTCACCCGTTACCTCGATATTTGAGTTTCCACTTTATGTTGGTGTTAGAATATTGAGAAATTCAAACAGAACTCCTCAGCTCGCAAAATTGTGAATTCCTGAATTTTGGCACTAGTTTCAGCCAGCTCTTGATCCCGGATTTCCCGATGTTTGCATCTCCCCCCCTCATGCCAGGATCGTTGTCCCTGTGAGAACAATCCCGGATCTGGCTCTCTCCTCCCGAGCCGAGGTGGGAGCGTTGCAGAGCATTGAGCAAGGGATTTGTTTGTGCACAGAAGGTGCTGCCCGGCCCTCTCTGCTCTAAGCTGTTCCATCTGCATGGCCCCATCCTGACCTTGCTCCACCGTGGGGCTGTGGAGGGGCTCATTCCCAGCCCATGCTCACTGCCTTTTCTGTGGGGATTAGCTTCAAGGGGCTGGAGCTGTTGAAGGGTTTTCCTACTGATAAATGGATTGAGAGCCATATTTTCATCTCAGGCCATCAAACATTCATCAGATGCTGCTGGTCATTACCGACAGAGCCGGGGCTGAACTCGTGACCCCGCAGTAAAAGGTCCCATTAGCAATTTCCTTAAACTGTCAAGTCGTGGCGTGACACAAATGAAATGCAATGGGATTGTTTTTCTTCCCCAGGTAAAGGCAGTGGGCTTCTGCCTGATTTTCATTTACTGATCTGGGCCACCAAAACACGCTGGTAGAGTCTTTGTGCTCTCACACGAGGAATTTGAAGAAATACGAAGCTGGGGTGCAGTGCCTTGGGCACAGGCAGCTCCTGGTCCCACAGGCCATGCAGTTGTCACCTGTCCCCAAGAGCTGGAGAGCTCCAGTGGCAAATCCCATCCTTAGAGTGCCAGGCACAGCACACACCCCCTGTGCCACGACAGATCCAGGCTGTGCCTGTGCTGCTCTCTGTAAGCAATGAAGGCAGAGACTGACAGGCATTTTGGAAAGCTTCTCTGGCTCACATCACACTGTACTGCTCTTTTAACCAGCAATTTTTGTATCCGAGTTCTTTCTCTCTTCGCAGAATCATTTGAAGAAATAATGTGTGAGGGGGGAAAAAAAATTACCTCTGGCAGTGGTGTTATAATGGCTCTGGTGCTGACAGCCCTTTGGGAACAGTGGCAGCAGCAGGGTAAGTATATATGACATCTTTGTAGTGATAAAGAAACAAATAAATGTTCCCATTAACACTCCATCAGGTCAACAGCTATTCCAGACCAGCACGGCGCTGGAGGAACTGGCTTGATTCATATCAGCTCAGACACACTCCTCCTGCAGCACATCTTCTGGAAGGCACATAAACCAGAGGTCCTGCTCTGGCCAGGTGGAGTCATTAAAGAATCAGTGAACTTTTTACAAGTTGCTTGAAATGCCCTGGCTTGAGTCCAGCTCCGGTGCTGCTGCTGTGTCTGTTTAACAGTTCCTCCATCATGCCATGACAATGGCTCTGTTTCAGAGCTGGAGGAAGTTGTTTCTCCATACATCGTTTGTAACACATTTTGGGAGGCTTCTGAGTGCTTCCCTTCCTGAGCCCTGCAGTGAGATCAGTGCGATGTGAGCCCTGCCACGGGAGGCTGCTCGGGAAGCAGGAGCAGCATTTGTGTCTCATCCATAATGGATGTGTGTGCATATGGAACAAACACTCGTGCACACAGATGCCTGCTCAGACAGGCTGCCCCTTCCCTGAGCTGAGCTTCACCAAGAACCACCATGTCCCACCCCCATATGAGGGTTAGTTAATGAACAGCAACTTCCAAAAAATTCCCATGTCTGAGAATGCTTTACCTCGGCTGAAATGCAGATTTTTAAACGGGTACAAACTTTCTAACTAACACAAAATAACTCAGAGTTCCCAATGAGTTCTCTTGCTTTCTGTGTAACCAGCACTGTCCAGTTGTTCCTTTACCAGAATTTTCTTTTTCACACAGGTTGGATATTTTTAATAAAAGGACCTGAGAAGGGACATAAGGAAAATCCGGGTGGGTGTCTTTGGTCTGCCTTGAGTGACAGAGATCCTGGACAAAGATGAAAACAAAGAAAATCCCCTGATCTGGATCAACAGAACCGGGAGTTGAAGTTCAAGTTGTCCAAAGCTCTGGAAAGTCAATGTAAACGTGAGTGTCTCTCTGCATCTTAAACTTCATTGCAAGCAAAGCACTCCCATGCTGTGTTCAGGTAAAATCTGACTGCTCAAAGGTATCCCTGTGGCTCCAGCGGAATTCTGAGCCAGATGATGAACACATTTCCAAATGGTCAGCACAAAAAGAGCAGCCAAATCCCAAACAATCCAGTCCAGGACATGGAAATCTTCATGCTTGCAACCCAGCAAGTATTGAATATCCAATTCCCCAAGTGGGAAATTGCCAGGGATTTTGGAGGGCACCCTTCGAAAGAGCTTGTGCACCTTTAAGTCGAAATCCCAAGATGCAAAGTCCTCAGAGTTTATGGAAGTGTTTAAAAGGAGATATAGATTCCAGAGCCACTTAAATACTGCTGATAATATTCAGTCTTCATTCAGCAAAGCGTGTGACAACTTTAGTAGGTATTTAGATCCATTCCATGTAATATGCTTAAACTCATCCTCTCAGAGGGAGGGAGTGCCTGCCTCTGGATTTCTCCCTTCACTCCTCAATGGGAGACAAGGACTTCCCTCTCCCTGAAGCCAATAGCAGTTGATTAGATGTTTAATGCTTTGCTGAACTCACAATGTAAAAATCCTAGCAAGGCTCTGTGTGATAAAATAACCGTACTCTGTCCAGTGGCTGCCAGCATAAATAAATAAATACAGGCTACACTTAAATGGAAGGCAAGCTTGTGTGAGTTCTGCAGGGAACCAAAATCCTGCTCAGGGCCCCATCCAGCCTGGCCTTGAACGCTCCCAGGGATTGATCCACAGCTTCCCTGGGTAACCGGGGGGCTGCACCCTCCGTGCTCAGAAGAGCATTTGCTGTCAGACCTGGAACGGGAACGGGGCTCTCCCGGTGCCGGGATACCGGGGGTAGGGTTGTGAGAGCCGCTTTTCTCCCCGGGGATGCTCTCCTGGGCATTGCACCCCCCTCGGGACTGCTCCCACGGGACCGCCGTCCTCCCGGGATGTCCCGGCGTGTTCCGCTCGGGACAGTCGGTTCCCCCGGGATCCCGCATCTCGCCTCCTTCCCAGCCCGGGGATCGCCCCCCCGGGGTCACCTTTTCCCCGAGAGCGACGCCCTTCGGGATCCCCCTCCCCTGGCATCTCCCACCCTCGGGACCGACCTTCCCATGGGATCCCCGTCCCCCGGGATCTCCTCCCAAGCATCCCCCTCCCCCGAGATCCCCCTTCCTCATGGGATCCCCTTTCTCCGGGATCACTTCCCCATGAGATCCCCCTTTCCCCATGGGATCTCCCTTTCCCCATGGGATTCCTGTCCCCCAGGATTTGCCCCCAAGGATTCCCCTCCCCCGGGACCCCCCTCCCCATGCGATCCTCCCTCCCCGGGACCCTCCCCGGGCTCGCTCCCGTTCCCGTTCCCGTTCCCGCGGTGCCGGCGGGGGCGGTTCCCGGCGCGGCCGCCAGGTGGCGCTGTGGGCACGCGGCGCGGCCGCCCCGGTTCCCCCCTCGCCAGTCCCGGGGTCTCGGTGCCACCGGGGGGACCCGCCCCGATCCCATCCCCGATCCCATCCCCGATCCCATCCCCGATCCCCATCCCCGATCCCCGATCCCTCCCCGAGCCCCGGGAGCGCAGCTGGGCTTCCCTCCTTGTGCCCCGACACCCCATCCTAGCCAGGGGTAACCCCAAGAGAGGCAGGGGGAGGAAAGTTCCTTGATGAAACCTTTCCATCTGGGTCACCTGCTACTTCTTCTTCCTTGTAGCAGAGGTGAAAGTGGGGTGCTGCCACCATCACGTTGTGGACAGGTCCCCTGCTGGTCCCAGAGGCATCCAGGCTCTCTCCTGAACAGGACTATTCTATTCAGAGTATTCTATCCCAATTCACAGTTCTCTGAGCCTTTTCTCCTCTTCTCCCCAGGAGCTAGCCAGGTAGGAAGAATAAAGCACCCCAAGCAGGTGAACAGTGCCATCACCTGCCAAGGCAGACATTGGATTTATCTGTGGATGGCAAATCTTTGGATTGACGCAGGAGCCTGTAAGGAAAATACTTATGGAAAGCATTTTCACTGGGGATGACAGGAGTGAACTATTTCCAAGCCCTCAGAAAAGTGCAGGTATGAGCTCAACACCTGAGTGCTCTGCTTTCAGTCCCACCTCGAGAGGAGAGGCTTTTTTCTTTCCCCCATTGTCACAGGTCAGGTCAGTTGATCCTCTGCCTTCTCCCAGGCAGGGCAGGAAGGAGGGTGGTCCCCTTGGGGGGGGGCTTATCCAGCTGCAAAGGTCAGGGACGAGGAACCAGAAGGTTTTTCCCTCAGAAATTCCCACTTCCAACTACTCCTTCCCTCCCTTGGGGTCTGGGCAGAGGGAAGCAAGGCCTGACCATCCCAGTGGTGCCAGGAGCCACAGGGCAGGAGAGGAGGGACTGGAGGCAGGAGGAGGGAGTTGTCCTGGATAAACTCCAGGTCAGGGGTGAGAGGAGCCTTGGGCTCACTTGGACACGGTGTCAAGGCAGGGGAGAGGCCTTTCCCTAAGCAAGAGACACTCGTGTGCTCTGGGTCCTCTGTCTCTTTCCTCACAGAAGTTACATTTATCCTCCAGAGTGAGGTCTCCTTCCATGGCCCCCTTGTTCAAAGGCCTCAAAACCACTCATTCCCCAGGAGCCCTGTTTCTTCCTACATAGGATGAGCAAGCCAGGGCCAGCTTTCCCTCCTCTGCTTCCATCCCTGCTATCTGCAATGACCAGGGACACTGTGGCCATGTCCCAGCGCTGTCTGTGAGCTGCCTGTGCTGCAAAGTCCCAGCTCCTGGCTTTGTGCTGCTGGCCAAAATCCACAGCTCAACCCTGCAGCTCTTGCTCACTTTGGGAGCTTCCTCACCTCTGGGAGCAAATCACAGCCTGCAAGTCTGTGTGTGTGTTGTTCTGTGTGGAGAGCATTTGACTTGGGCTTGCAGGGAGCCCCAGTTTGCTGCTGCAGCAGCAGTGAAGGGCTGAGTCCCAGCACTGAGGGTTTCCCCACGGCAGGCTGTGCAGTGTCCTCCAGCTCTGTTTGCCCTGCTGAGGGGAGGATGGACCCAGCTTCCCACAGGAATATGCTCCAGCCCCACAGCAGGCCCGGCAGTGATCTGTGTGCTGCTGCAGCCCCAGTGGGGTGGTGCTGGTCCAGAGAGCAGAACCAGGCAGGGGGCAGGAAGGGAATGCTAAAAGCAACTGGGAATTCTCTAAAATCAAAGCCCCAGTGCTCCAGGGTTGGCCTCCGCAGGGTGGATGGAGCACAGAAGTCTCCTTGCCTGCTGCCAGCTCTCTTGCTTTTTGTTTTGTTTTTTTTTTTTTTGCAAAGTCCTGACTTTCTCACTCCCTCCCTGCTGCCCTTCTGCTTTCCTTTCACACTCCTCCTGTGAGGGTCGAGCCAGTGTTTAACTCTTTCGTCCTTATAGCAATTATTTAGTGGCTGTGAGAACACCCCTAAGCCCCAGGTGGGGCATCTCCCTGGCAGCCTGCAGCTGGAGCTCCCTGCGCTGGGCACAGAGGCACAGGTCTGGTGTAAGGAGGAAAACAGTGCAGAACTTGGCCCTGTTAGTGTCAAGGCTGGCTGTCCCTGCTGGTGGAGGTGCCCTCAGACTGCAGCTGGGATGCTTTTCCCTTCAGCATCCTGGAAAAGGCATGGAAACGGTCCCCTGATCCCCCGAACAGATTTGAAGGGTGAAATCTGCCAACTGCTCAGTCTATTGATTCAAATGCATTATTCCTCCCTGGGCAGATCCCTGCCCTGGGAAAGGAGCAATCAGTGCAGGTGCAAATAGCTTTTAATTGCAGAATGTATCTCACCACGGAGGCATTTAGGCTGGATATGATACAACTGATAGAGCAGCAGCCGGAGGAAGCCCAATAAGCCCGAGCTCTGCAGGAGCCAAACTGCTCCTGTGCCGTACCTGTGGTGTAAATATTCATGTGTGGCTGTGTGTCCGTGTTCTTCCGCATCTCCCTGAGATATGACACAGTAGCACCGTGTCAAGATTCAAATGGCATCTTCAGGGAATGTGAAAACTTGCTGTCTGTGACAGTTCCTATGTGAGGATGCAGGATGCTGGGGATGAGGATGTTTTGTGTGTGGACTCGCCTAAAGGCAAGGATCGGGGGCAGTTTGTCAGCGCCAGCGAGGCGCTCTGTGCCCGCTCTGGAGCCCGAGCTCTCTTCCCGAGGCTTAGCTGTGGGCTCAGGCGGCTGTGCCACACAAAGTGATGTACAGGTGGTCGGGAGAGGGTCCTGTGTAGCTGTCGGGCTGCCGTGAGGTGCCTCTGGAGCTGGAGAGTGCTGCTGATAGACGGGGCTGGCTGTTCTCCAGGCCCTTAGCTGGCTCCCGGCCGGGGATGCAGCCCGGGGGGCTCCGCTGCCCTTTGCGGGGCTCCGCAGCCCCGGGAGGAGCGGACAGCGGCCGCCCGCCCCTGCACCTCCCGGGGCAGCACCTCCGACCGGGGAGCGGGGCACAGAGGGACACGGCAGCAGTTCAGAGAGAGCCCGGACACTTCAGAGTGTCCCTCCGCGTGTGACACCGCCGTGGAGAGGGCGAGGAGCCCGGCGTGCCGGGATGCGCGGGGTTTTGTTCCATTGTATGTGCAAAGATGGGCGAGCCTGTGTCTGGGGAGGCACAAGCCAGGCCGCCGGCACAGAGAGCTCCTTCCGCGGCAAGAGCCCGTGCGAGAGACGAGACGGGAGCGGCTCGGGCAGGGGAAGGATGGAGGGGGATGCGGGGACAGCGGGAGCCCGCGGAGAGATGCGGGACTGCGCCCGCTCGGCCGCCGCTCAACCGGCCCGGCTCTTCCACAGCGAGGACAGGAATTGGTTTTCTTATAATTATTATTTTCCCCGAGAAAACAAAAATCGGACTTCCTAGGAAAAAAAAAAAAAAAAAGGAAAGAAAGAACTTTTACCGCGAACTGTCCTGTTCGGAAATCGCGTGCTCGTGCCGCAAAGCAGCGCACGCTGCCGGGAGCGGGCCAGGAGCCGGGGCTTGCGGTGGGGTCGCTGCCCCACCCGCGCTCCCAGCCAGGGACAATCCCGGGCTCGGGCACCGGGCACGGCCGGCGGGCGCGGGGCATCCCCTGCTTTGGGCAGTGGCGATGGGCAGCCCGGCGCTGCCGGCGGATCCCGGGGAGAGCGGGGAGGGCTCGGCCACCCCCGCACTCAGCGGCGCCGGCTGCGGGCTGTGCGGAGCGCGGCGCCCTCCTGCCGAGGGCCGTCCCCGGGCACCGGGGGGTCGGGGCAGCCCCGCGGGGCCGGTGCCCGAGCTGCCCGCGGCGCTCCCGAACAAAGGCGCGGCCGCGCCGCACCGGGCCCGCCCCCGGCGCTCCGGGGCAACTTTCCCCGGGGCCGGCCGCGCTGGGGGCGGGACTATGCTAATGAGAGAGGCGTGTCCCCGCCCCCTCGGCGGCGCTTTACCGGCGCTCATTGGCGGCGGCGGCGCGGGGGCGGGGCGGTGACGCGATGCAAATGAGGGGGCGTGCCCGAGGCGGCCCCGCCCCCCGCCCGCCGGGGCTGCGGGGCTCGTGTTCGGCGGCGGGGACAGTCAAAGTGGCTCCCATAGGGAGAGACGGCGAGTCCGCCCGGCGCTGCGGGAGAGGGAGGGGGCACGGGGAGCCCCAGGGTCTCCCTCCGGCCGTCCGTCCGCGCCGCCGCCGCGGGTGCGCCCCTCTCGCTCCCTTCCCGGCGTGCGCCCGGCTCCGGCAACTCGCTTCCTGCGCGGCTGGAGGAGGGAGGAGAGAGGAGAGGAGCGGAGAGCGCTTCGGCTGGGAGAGGAGAGAAGAAAGAGGGAGAAAAGAAAGAAAGAAAAGAGAGAGGGGAGAAGGGGGGGGACTTGCCTCTCTTGTCACTGGAAAATGACACTTGATGTAGCAGAGCCTGCCGCAGCTCCCGTTCGTCCTATTGTTTCTTAAACTGCCATCTGAGATTTTTTTTTTTTTTTTGCCTGCTGCCATCCGAGGGGTGTCTTCATACAAAAGGGACTTCAAGTACTCCTCCGGCTTGCGAGCGCTGCAACCAGCCCCCAGCACCCCGCCAGCCCCTCCGAGCACCCAAACAAACTGCACACGCAGCAAACAGCAGCAACAAAACCGGGCTCTGATTGCCTCTGGATTTTTTTTTTAATGTGCGTGCCTGTGTTTTCTTTCTCCGACTTGCTTTGATTCCAGCGATCAGCTGCAGAGAGAGGAAAAAAAAAAAAGAAAGAAAAAAAACCACATATAACAGTCCGCCTGGCGATTTTATCACTTTTTAAAAATTTTGAATAAAGAAGGAAGATTTGCGCTGTTGTTTCTGATTCATGTTTGGGATTCAGGAAAGCATCCAGCGGAGTGGGAGCAGCATGAAGGAAGAGCCCCTCGGCGCGGGGATGAACGCGGTGCGGACGTGGATGCAGGGAGCCGGCGTCCTGGACGCCAGCACGGCCGCTCAGAGGTAGGCAGGCTCCGCGCCCGCTCCGCGCCCGCGCCCCGCTCCGCGCCCCGGGGCGCTCCCCGCCCGCAGCGCCTTTCCCCCCGCGCCAACAAAAACCCGGCTCCGGAGCTCTGCTACCAGCAGTGAGTTTCGCGTAGATGTCGCCAGTTAAATATTTATCCCTATTGTCCCGTAGGATTGACTTTTTATTAAATAATGATATCAACAATAAAGGAAGTGGCGAGTTTCGCTAGGTACGGATAGGTAGGTTTCATCTCTCTGGCTCCGTGTGTTCGCTCGGAGGAAGGAGTTTTCAAAACTATGTTTGCTGCTGATTTAGTCTTAAGATCTTCAAATGACACTTTCCTCCTCCGGAAAACAGAGAGTTGTACACGGATGTATCCAAAATATATTTCTCTACCTCCCTTTCCTATTCCCGTCAGAATCAGCAGCTCCTCTTCTTCTCCTCCGATAAGCAGGGAGTTTGCAAAGCGTACTCCAGGAGAAATTTAATTTGAAGTCCCTTTGTAAAACCACTGCCACTTATCTCAGGTTTTTAAAAAGAAATCCCTCCAAATATATGATGGGTTTGGCGAAGCTGCTCCCAGCCTCGTTTTCTCTCTTATTTCTCCTTCTTCCCATCCTCTTCCCCACGAAGAAAAAAAAAACCCAAACACGAACCAAAGCGTGATGCTGGATTCGCAGCCTGAGCCCTGGAGCCGGCATCATCCGGCATCAGTTTAATGTTGACATCTCCCAGTGTCTCCCACCTCGCCCCGCACCCCCCCTTTGGAGCCCTCTAAGGAAGGGAAAGTTTCTGCAGGGACAACCCTGAAATATTTGAAGTTGTCTCCTGGGCTCGGTGTTTACCCACCGCTCCGGCGCGGGAGGAAAGGCTCGCAAGATAAGGCACATGGGCGCTGCTGTGACAGCTCCGAGCCGAGTTTGAGAAGTGGCAGGACCGATGCTGCTCCGCGGGGCAACGCGCCGGCGGCTCTGAGCGCGGCTCCCCCGCCATGCAGGGCCGGCTGCGAGCGGGCACGGCCCCGGGGAGGGCTGGTGGGTACCGGGGCCGGCCCTGGGGGGCTCCTGGGGGCTTCGGGCCGGCCGCAGGACGGGATGGGGTCGGGGCTCCGCGGGGTTCGGAGCTGGAGTATTTCTCCGTGCACGGAGGGAAAAGCCCCGGGGCGGCTCGGGGGAGGGAGGGATGCTCTGCCCCGGAGGGGCCCAGCCGGGTCCCGGCGAGGGAACGCACGGGCCCGGGAGGCGGCTGGGGAGTGCGTGAGGCCGCGGCGTCGGAGCTGCCGCTAACCCGCGTGTTTCTGGTCCCAGCGGAGTGGGTCTGGCCCGGGCTCACTTCGAGAAGCAGCCGCCTTCCAACCTGAGGAAGTCCAACTTTTTCCACTTCGTCCTGGCTCTGTACGACCGGCAGGGGCAGCCCGTGGAGATCGAGCGCACCGCCTTCGTGGGCTTCGTGGAGAAGGAGAAGGTGAGTACCCTGGTGCCCCGTGGGGACTCGGCCGCCTCTCCGGGGCCCTCCCCGCTCCGCTCCCTCGGGGCCGCGACACCGGCTCGTCCCGGGAGCCACGGCAGCCTCCCGGGCGCTTCAGTCTTCCCCTGTCCCGGAGGGCAGACGAGGAGGGGATGTCCCCTGTTCCCTCGCTATGCCCGGGACAGGGCAGAGGGCTGAGAGCTGCCCCATCCAAGCCCGGGGACACCCGGCGTGCGAGTGATGGAGAAGCTCCATTGATACTGTTTTCTTTTTCCCTCCGGCCTCCCGTGTCGTCTTTGACTTCAGGAAGCCAACAGCGAAAAGACCAACAACGGGATCCACTACCGCCTGCAGCTGCTCTACAGCAATGGTAAGGGCTGGGAGTCCCCCCGTCGTGCAGAGCCCAGCAGCGCCCGGGCTCCCCCGGTTCCCCTCCGCTCCCCGCGCTCGCTGCCGGGACACGGGCGGCCCCGGCAGGCCCGAGCCCTCGGGCGAGCCCCGGCGCGCTGCTCACGGCTGTGCCTTGTTTCAGGGATCAGGACCGAGCAGGATTTCTACGTGCGGCTCATCGACTCCATGACCAAGCAGGTGGGTTCTGCGGGGCGGCCGCCGAGCGGGGGGTGGCAGCCGTCGGGGCGGCCCCGGGAGCCAAACCCGCCCCCGCGGCGGGGCCGCTCTGCCCGGCGGGGACGGGACGGAGCCTCCGCCTCCCGGGGGCACGGCCGCGCTCCCGCTCCGGGCAACCAGCGGGCTGCGGGGCGTCCAGCGGGGCCCCGCGGGACCCTGCCTGCTGCTGGGCTGCGGGAGAAAAATACAGGCGACCCTCCAGTCGTCCTAGTCAGGGCTGCGGATGGTTTTGCCGCTTAATTAATAAGAATTAACCTCCGGCCTCCGGCAGCGCCCAGCGCCGCCAGCACAAGGCGCTGCCCGGCGCGGGGCTCTGTCGGTCCGGCCGCTCCCGGCGCTGCCGCCGGCTGCAGGAGGAGCGGTTGTATCGCGACACGTTCGCCTGTCGGAATAGAGCCCAGAATCGCGGCGCGGGCAGCGGCGAGCTCGGTGTCGGACTCGGGGAGGGCAGCAGGACTTGTCAGTGGATTAATCCTCATTTTGAGCCCGTTCTTTAGCCTCCCAGAGTAATGACGTGCGTGCCTACCTGTAAAAAATACTTTTCTGTTTAAAACCAGTATTTTTACAAAGGGACTATCTGAGCAAATCGATTCTCTCTCTCCTTTCTTTTATTTTTCTTTCCCTTTTTTAATTGTTACTCTGGTTTTTTTTTCTGCTCCTGTCAGAATATTTTTCTCTTAGAATACGTTTGTTTTAAATAGTTGGGATCGCTTTTGAGCGTTTTAATTCTTAAAATAGGTTTCTTCCCCTCCTAATCTGTTTTACTTGTTAAAGAAAATTCTTAAATTTTATTTAAGAAAAACATTGAGGGTTTTTTTGTACCGCTAGGAAACGTCAGTCCTTGTATGTTGTCTGTAGGGACAAAACTCTTGGCTTGTATTTAGGTTTCTTTTCTACAGCAAAACATAAAGCTCTGAGGGCTGAGTTTGTTTTACAAAACTCTCTTTGATGGTTCCAAAACATCTTTTCCTGCTATTGAAGACTGTCTTTCAACAGAAAAAAAAAAAAAAAAAAAAAAAAAGAAAAAAGGAACTTGGGTGAATTTTACTGGACAATCCACTATGCATCTGAACTCTGTTATACTGTACACTTCCAAACGGAGCCCGTTCCTTGTAGGAATTAAACAAGCAGCCACATACCCTTCTTCTTAAAAAATCCTGGAAAACATTTGCTGTTATTCCCTGGTTTTCAGGCACAAATTGGTTAGTTTGTGTTAAAAGTAACAAAATCTTCCTGATATGTCAACTCTTTTTGTCCTTTTGGAGTTTGTGTATTTCAGTGTAGATCGTGTGAGAGAGACTATCAATAAATATTATCTTTAAATAGCTTTCCTATCGTTACGGAAATGCAGAAGCCTCTGGTCATAATCCTGTTGAAAACAGAGCCCTGAACTCATGGAGAGCAGTGGATTCAAAATAATTTTCTTAACAAAGGCATCTTGCATATGAAGAGTTCATCCTAAGGCACTGTTTGACCTCTTGGTCTCTCATTATTATCAAGTCATCAGAGGGTCTTTGGAGAGAAAGGGGAAAAAGAAAATCCCGAGATACAGTTTATTTGTAAGACCTACCGTGTAGCTTTAAAGCACGTTCACAATGAAGAAGCAGGAGAAAAAAAAATCTGTCTGATTTCAGGAAGTCTTAGAAAAACAAAGTTAGTGCAAATTACAGATTTTGGGAAAAGTGCAGTGGGGTTGAGAAGCGAGGCTTTTAGAACAAAAGCTCTCTGAGCTTAGATTAGAAAACAGGGAGCAAAAGGCTGTTTTAGATGCAAACGTGTTTGCTTACATATTAATTTCATATCTGTAGTTTCTTTAGGCATGACTATAATTGCTTATGAAAAATAAGGCATTGTCATGTCAAAACTGTGGCATGTGCTGCTCCGAATTTTTTCAGGGGCCAGACGCTGAATTCTCTTTCTTGTCCTTTTTTAATTCTTTCTTTTCAAAAGTGAAATTATTTCAGAGTTGGGATCGCGTCGGTTACTGAATGCTTATTAGGAAGTGAAGTACAACACATGACAGAAGCTCACCCAAATGTTGAATATATCATTTATATTTTATGACAGTGAATTATATAGAAGATTCTCAAGTAACTTTCAAATCATCAAACTGTAATTAAATATTGCAAAGACTGTCTGAAAATTCTTTAATTTTTAATGAAAGTTAAATATATATTGTCAGTCTACTTGAAGGTGTAGTATTTTAATGCATGACGCTCAGAACAAATTGGATAATGAAATGATTACTTTTAAATGAAACTGTTGCAGAAGCATACACATTTCAGCTGGCAAGTCTCTGCTCAGTCCTCACACACGCACATTCACACACTCGATAATTGTGAATTCCCAGACTGAAATTACAGCTACTCTGAGGTTTCTGGTGGCAAATTAAAAATCCCACAGAAGCAAAGCTTGAATGAGTTAGGTTCCCCAGATCGTACAGGAAAGTATCTGTGGCTTTTTTTTAAATATTAATTTTTATTATTATTTTTTAATACGGACACATCAGATTTAAATATATTCTCTTTGTGTCACAGTTACAAATTGCGAGGTTTTGTACGGTTGCAGATTATTAAGTTAGGTAAGATAAAATAAAAGCCCTTCTGCAAATCAGACTTGGATTTCTCTGCATAGGATTGCTGCTCAGAGATTTAATGTGAATGTCCCATTAGCAGCATGTGTTAGAGCAGTAGGTAGGCAGGGCTTGGCTATGCTGGGGGCTGTGTACGTACCAAAGAGGAGATGTTCCTGCTCCTGAGTGTTCCTGCTCTGCCTAAGTCAGGGATTTGTTTGTGTGGCTGTGCCCAGCTAAGAAACTCATAGCAAGAGTCGTGTCCTGGGTGGAACAGAGGGATCTCCATGTCCTGGTGCGTGTGTGTTTCTCTGTCAGCTGTGGAGCAGGATGGGAAGTGGGGCTGGAGAGTGGCACCTCTGAGGCAGCCAAGAGCTGTGTTGGGAGCTGCATCCTAGGGCAGAGCTGGCTGTGGGATGAGCTGTGCACGCGCTGCCCCGAGCAGGAGCTCGGGCTGCACGGGCATTCCTTGGGAACCAGGGCTGTGGGACTTCCAAACGGGAAACGCAGCCAGGATTGGTCTCAGAGTGACTCATTTTGTAGTGTGTTTGGGGAACTGTGCTTTGGTGGTGACCCCAGAGAAGCGCTGGGTGAAATGGGAATTACGTGTCTTTCGGGGTCTCGCTAAGTTTCTGAAATGTGTTCCCGTCACTTAAAAATTGTCAATGTTACACGCAAATCATTCCTGTGGCAGAGAAGTTCCCTCCAGTTCAGGCAACAACATTCAGTGTCAATACTGGCTTAATTAAATTTTCTTTTATGTTATATTGGCGCCTCATTTTATGTCAGGATCACATTCCTAATGCGCTCAAAACCCTGCAGAACCCCAAACTTTATAGCTGTTGCTTTCCGTAAGGCAGCAGCTCCTCCCGCAGAAGATCTGCCTCTAACAATGATGCATTTCAAAATTGCCTGCAAAACGTGAAATATGTCTGCTCTAATAAAACTGGAGTTTTTAGGCGACTCAAGAGATTTTAATATGTTTGTGGAGAAGAGATGCCTTCTATTTCTTTGGCTGTATTTTCATAAAGTTGAGGTATTTCACTATTAGGAAAGATGGAGGAAATAAATCTGAAATACTTGTTCCCCACCCATTTTTCCTTCAGTTATTCTCATCCATAAGATATAACGGATGCTAATATGGCTCAGGCATCTTAAGAATCATAAGTTTTGCTCGATGGCTATTGTCTATTGCTGAGAGAACTCATGAGTCAAAAATCCTTCCTTCAGACTTAAACCCTGTTTATATTTGGATTTTTTTCCAGAGCTATAACTCTGGATGCAAATGGTTTTTCTGTTGACTTGTCTGTCATTCTCTGATGTCTGCAGATATTTGATCAGCTCTATTCTGTGCATGGCATGGCCCTTCTCTGGCAGCGACATGCATGGGAAAAAAAAATGTTATCAATAAGTTCAGAGGAGCCTCAGCAGACTCAGAGAAATTTCACACAAACATAAAACAAAACCTAACCCCTGTGACAGGGAAAGTTTACATTGCACCAGATTTTAGCAGTTTTCTTGTGCCTTTGGTGAGATGTCAGAAGCGCAGGTGATTTTAATTTTCTTGTACAGAGAGGAATGGAGAAGTTTGGAATTTGCATGCATGATCAGGACCTGTGTTTGGGAAAATGTAAACTCATCACAGTGGAAAATGTGTTGTTTGGAGTCTGAGGGTGAAAACAAAGCTGAGGATTTTGGAGAGACTGCCTGAGCCAGATGGCCTGGTGCATTCCCAGTCTGGCAGCCCAACTGCTCCCTCCTGTATAATATACAGCCATTTGTTCTGGGATATTTACGCTAGAGCTGTTTCCATGTGAATGTTTGAAAACCATTAAAAATGAACATATTAGGAGAGATAAATTTATTTAATTTGTGTGAATACGTTGATAAGCAGGCTGTGAATCAAAGGCAGAGGGAGACTGGATAAAATAATTAGATGCTTCTGAATTGTGTGTGGAGAGGCAGAGCAAGAACTCCCTGTCCTGGCCCCGGGACCAGCTCCGTGCTGCTTGTCCGGGGTAAACCTCCCTGGGATGGGTCGAGGTTTTGCCTGGGGAAGGGGTAAAACCTCGGGTAATTGAGGGTTAAGGATTCAAAGCCAAATAAATGTAATTCACAGTATTTTCTCTGTAGATATACAGTGGATACAAGCCTAATCCTCTCTGGGTGAAATTCTGGCCCATCTGAAGTCAATTGCAAAGCGCCTATTGAATTCGGTGGGGCCAGGATTTTATTTTCTCCCTGTGTATACAGCTGTAAATGTCATTCCAAATCATTTTAGTTCTGTTTTGGAAAAGACCCTAATTTTAATGAGTTTTCCCTTCTCTTTTATTTCGGTGAGGGAGATACTTTGTTTTGTGAGGCAGATGGAATCTGAAAGCAAGTGGATTTAGATGCACATTGGTGATTTCTCTCCTTCTCTTACTCTTTTAAAATCAAGGCCATGACATAACTGAGTAATATAATGACCATGATCTCATTCCTTCAAGATTGTTTTTCGTCCAGTTCTGAAAGCAGAATTGCTTGACTGGCAAACTGACACCACGAGACGATTCTGCCCTCACTCGTACCAGCATAAATCTGGATTTATTCCGGAATGGTTAAGAACAAAATCAGTCTCTGTATTTTTCCAGCTTGTTTGTAGATTATTTTATTGCTTTATCTTACTGCATCTACTGGGGAAAAAGTAGATTAAATGAGAACTGTAGCCTTGACTTGTATATCGCCCCCATAACTTTTTATTTTTTATTTCTTCTTATTTTTTTTAAATACTGAAGTCTGTCACTGAAAAGTTTAGGTGAATTTTTGGACGTACTTGACCGTGATGCGCTCAATGCAGTAATTTTTATTTGCTGTTAAGCAGTGAATTGAATTTGATTTGACTTTTTATGTTGCTTTATTTAAATAGAAGTGAGGAAGTCTCATATTTTTGACACAAATTTTTCGGGGCCGGATTTTGAGGTCCATTTGTGCATGAGTGACTGTTACTCACTGGGACTTCTTGCAGGAAGGTTACTTGAGTGAGTAACAGCTGGCAAAATGGAAGATAAATTTTGTGGGGAAATGTTTAAGTTGTTCAGGAGAAGAAACACTATTTTCAAGCGCTTACGAATTGCCACCGAGTTAAAACGACATGAAGTAAACAAAAAGAAAAAACCCAAAGTCTATAATTTTGCATTTCCTTTGCCGGTGTTTTGTTGTGCAACTCTGATGTGTATCTGTAGGCTTATTTTTAGCTCTGCTGTGGTCTAAGTTTATGCACTGCAACTTTCACTTTGTCTCTCATTAATGTGATCCCTATTTGACAAAATCACGACGACGTTAGAGCGACAGGGAACCCTGACACAATCTCCCTGTTTCCAAACCTGAACTTAAAAACCGCTTAATTTATTTAAAAAAATCAAGATATTTTTGTTAAAAAGAGCAGCTTCTCAAATCCGAGAGTTAAACATTTTCACAACAGTAACGTAGTAGACCCTTCCTGTAAAAATACTTCTGGCAGCTCTAACGATCTGAAACTTTAGCAGTTCCTGTTTCCTTTTTGAAACTAATTGTAGAATTAATGCTTCAGAGCGGCGCGGTTTGCGAGGCGGTCGAGTATCTGCAGGGCTCTCGGGCAGCCATTCATGGGGGCAAACGGTGCTTCACACAAGTAAATTGGGACACAGGAGTGGGGAGATGGGGATGAGCTGCTCAGAAATGAGCCCAGTGCATCCTCCCGCTTCCCAGAATTTCCTAGGAATTCCTGCAGAAATAGGGAAGGCAATGGGAGCCGCATTTGACGCGGAGAAAACAAAATGTGCACGGGTGCAACTTCGATAATTGAATGCAAATAAAGTGAGAAGCAAATCCTTAACGTGGAGGGAGGCAGAAGAATGTCATGCACGCAAAGAAGGGATCACTGATGCTAAACACAACAGACAAGGTGATTATGTACCACAGTGTTGACTCTGCCCGTTCATTATTGCTATTTAGTTGAGTTATTTAAGCAGGTACCTGGAGGTTAAGTAAGCACAGCAGCAGGAAGGGGAGAGGAGGAGAGAGGGCAGGGGGAAAAAAAGAAAGTAAATTTTGCGTTCTGGTTTGTAATTTCTAGCACTTCATTGGCTCCACTGGCAATAAGCTAAGCCATCTCGGGTAAATTTATTTTAATATTTGGAAGTATGAGAAGAATGAGCTGAATCCAGCAGCCCTCTACTCCCATGTCAAGTTGTGATTGTCTGGAGGTGATGGGGGGCTGGAGGTGTCTGTCCCCACTAGAGGCCTCAGAAGTAGATCTGCTCTTTTTCCTCCTGCTCTGCATTCTCAGAGGGAGATTATTTTTTTGCTGTTGATGAAGTCCAAGAAGTGCCATGAGCTTCCTCCTTGCCTGGCCTGTCCCACTGCCAGGTGGAACCTGATCTGGGGTTTTCTGGAGTCTTTGCAATGTCCCCGCTGACTGACCCCACCAGGTGTCAGCCAGTTACTTCAGTTCTCTGGCTTTGCCTGGAAGAAGCTTCTCCCCATCTGCCCCATTAATGCTGGGAATGAGGCTCTTCTGAATTTGTCCACCTCCTGCTGCAATACATGTAATTCCATTTTCCAGGGCTTCTTGCAAACCATCTGTATCTGTCTTGGGCACTGATGTGCAAATAGCTCAAGGTGGTGTTCTAGCTGGGGTCAGGGTGTTGCTGGTGTCTGTGCTGGGGGGACTTTCTGTGCATCCCCTTTTTCCCAGTGCTGGGTTCACAGCTGTTGTCCCTCACTGGTGGAAATGAGGGGGCAGAAGCCAGGTGAGGCTCTGGGCCCATTAGTGGCAGCCTCTGTTTTATCAGCTATAAAAACCCAGCCCAGAGGCTCTCAGGTTTTTGGGGAAGTCTCGTAGCAAAACTGAAGTTAAAAAATTAAAACTACCAAAGGTAACACAGGCCTATTCCTGATATTATTTATAGAAATATTAAGAAATTTTATAATGCATGATATTAATATTGTATGTTGCCATTTAAATTGTGTAAGGGTCAATGCATGCTTCTTCAGATTTGTGTGTCTTGAGATTTGTGCCTCTTCTGAAAGTACCCTTTGTGGGTTATATTTGTAAGGACTAGAAAAGCAATTTGTTCTATATTAAGGTAACTTACTTTTCTGTCAGTATTTTCCATGCTTCCATTTCAAATTGATCTCTTTCCTTAAAATGTGTTTAAACCATAGAGCCCACTTCTTAAATTTCAGTCTCTATTATATCGTTAGCTCTAGGGAGACCCATCTCAGATGTCATTTTACCTGCTGAGTTTTTTCCCCCAATTTCTTGTTTTAAATTCTGTGCTTTAGAGGCTGAAAAGTTCACGCCAAGCTCAAGGGTAGTGCTGATGCTCAGCTGCAGGGGTGGTCATCCCTCCAAGCCTGGGGCTCTGATGCCAGCTCTGGAGTGCCACCCTAAAAGATTTAGAAACCTCAGTGCCAGCAAAAGATGCTGTTGCAAGGGAAACTCCACTCTTGTTTGCTGCTGTGGGGTGCTGGTGCCTGGGAGCAGGGCTGGCTGGAAAACATGACTCTGTGGGGCTGAGCTGGAAATCCTGTCCCACAGGGGCTGTGAGCACTAACCCAGCTCGTGGGTAACGCCGATCCCTCGCTGCTGGTGGGAGCAAACGTAGACTCCTCTTGAAATGTGAACACTCTGCCTTTCCACAGTTTTAGCTTAAAGGATTCTCCCTGTCTCCCTGTTGTGCTGTCTCAGAGTCAAATTTCTCAAGCTGGTTGATCTGTTTGTTTTGGTCTCCTCTGCTCTGGTAGGGCCTTCTCCTCACTTATTTATACCCCTGTAACTCCGGAGGTGCTCTCTGGAAAGCGCTGGATCAGGAGGCTCAAGGGAAGAATCAGGCCCAGGCTCTTTCTCAGGAGCTACCAGTAAAATGCCTGGGCTGTGCAGCTTTTGTAATTAAAAATGCATGAGCTCTCTTTTCTGTCTTTTTTTTTTTTTTAATGAATAGGACCCAAAGTATACCAAGCCTTGCTGTTTTTTTTTCTTTCTCTCTTTTTTCCCCCCCTTCTTTTTAATGCTATTAGGTTTATATTTTATTCTGAATTGAAAAGAAAATTGTGGTTGTCTTGACTACTAAAAAAACCCATCCTACACACTGCTGGAGAGATGTGCAACAGAGAGGAGGGAATTTAGCTGTACTCAGCTTGTGTTGTTTTACAACTGCAGGTCTTGGAGCAGGTTAGGTGGAGATGCCAGATCTCTTTAGCCTGAGCTGTGGTTTGTAACTCGCTGAGCCCTTGCTTACCGTGACATGTTTTGATTTTCTCCAAACTCAACCTTATGTACAACTAAAAATGTGTTTTATTTCTAGGCAATAGTATATGAAGGCCAAGACAAGAACCCAGAAATGTGCCGAGTTCTGCTCACACATGAAATAATGTGCAGGTAAGAAATACCCCTCTTCCAGTTAATTAGTGATGAGAGGATGAATCTGTCTCCCAAAATCTAGGTTGAACCTACAGCTATTTTCGGACTTAAATTTATCTTTCTTGCATTAAACAATCCCAAAATAACACAGTTCGGTGTGTGTAATTAGCAGCAAGGTCTCAGTTGTCACACTAGTTTTCAATTATTTATAAAGAGTTATTCTTAACAGAATGCTGCTGGTTTTCATTTAGACACTGTAGCCCACAAAAGGTCTCCTCATCGAAATTAACAGTCTATTATAGTCTTGTAGCAATAAACGTCTCTGTCCCCAATTCCCAACAAAAACTCCTCGGCAAAATGACAAAATAGTATTTTTTTTTCTGGATGTGCATTAAGGAGTGAGGTCAGGAGGTTCTTTTGTCCTGGTTGCTGCTCATGTGGGGTCCCCCCTCGGCTGGAGTGGAGCAGCTGAAACTTCTCTGTGCAAAAGATGTCATCTTCTTGATTTTCTTTAAACTTCCCCATGCAGATTTGGGTCTGCCCAGTGCTCTCTTGCCCTGCATGGGGTTGGTGACTTTAATTCAGTCAAATATCTTCTCCCCCAAGCTTCTGCAGCTGCTTCCTTCTCTGTTCTGGCTGGTTGAAGTAGGTGAAGCCTCCTCTACTTCCTTTTTACCACAGACCCCTTCTCCACCTCAGAGAGCTTGACCTCTCAGTCTCATTAAAGTTAGTGGGTGTTTTTTGCATGTCTGAAAAAATCATTTGTTACATGTTATTCGATGGCAGAAAATAATTCCCTGGTGGAAGACAAGGCGTTCTTGCATAAGCTCATTGTTACAATCAGTTGTTTTAGGACTGTAAAAATGCCATTGCATGCGTTGTAACTTTTACAAAACACATTTACTAAAAAGGAGTAACTTGAGGGTAAAAACTAAGTACCCGCTTCTAAAAGAATAAACTTGGATGAGGGTTTCCTGGCAGGGGTGAGTCTTTGACAAAATACTCAGATGGAAACTTCTCTGTTGGTTGATTATTTTTTTTTTCCCCCTTAAATTCTTGGGATCTGCGTGTTTTGTCCTCCACTGACAGCTCCTCCTGCTAAAACCCTGCTGGGGGGTAGCACCCTGTGATGAAGGCAGAGGAGTTGCTCTCCTTGCTCTGCCAGCTTGGGTGAAACCCTGCACAGCTTCCCCCCTCAAATTCTTCCTTGCAGCAGGATTTTGGGGGATTTTAGTTTTCATGGGTTGCTTTTCTAGGCTGCTTCTTTTGGGAAACCAAAAACATTGGTTTGCAGCTCCAGGACAATCAGCAGCTCCAAGAGGTGCCTGAGCCTCTGCTGCCATTGGGAGCCTCTGTTGCTTTGCTGAGGACTCCGGGCCACTTCTGCCTTTTCAAATGGAATCCCAGTCATGTTGACAACTTGTAATTGTCCTAAAATTCATTGGCCCAATTAGCACGACTTTCACACTGGATACCTAGCTAGGAACAATTCATGGAAATATTAAAGGAGGCCCCTGACCTGATAAGACTCAAGTGCCTTTTACTTTTCTCCTGTAACAGGCCAGTAAAACAGTGGGACTGGGCACATGAGTAAAATTAAGGACAAGTTCAAGTGCCGGCTGTGTCAAGGTCTGAATCTGCCATTAGTCCTGGGTGATGTGTCCTGATCCTTAACCAGCAAGGTTTGGTGGTAGGAATGACTCACTGAGCCAGAATCAACTACTTAAAAGAATTAATTTCCTTACAGATACTTCAGAAACATAAAGTGTAAGAAGTAAATGAAAACTTTATTTAGTGGGCTGAGTTTTAACCAGAAGACCAAACGCCCACATCACAGATTTATAGCCATTCAATATACTTTGATGGAGACAAAATTATTTCTGTTCTGGGAACATGGAAAGATGTGCAGTCATTCCCTCTATTAAAGAACTTTGCGCTTTCTTTGTTCTTAAAATTCGCTGGCTCAGAAGCTTTTTTCTTCTCCTGTTTATTTACTGCTAGCCCTTGCTTTGTGTTTCATGGCCATAAGGTGGAGGGGTAGAAAAAACCCAAACTGACTGTAGTAGGCAAATGTTGTGTTCCTGATGGGGTGGGGGAGACATATTCAAATTTCTTACAGCTCATATTAGATATTTCCCATTTCCTTTGCTGCCCATACGTGTGTAAGAGGGTGCTGTTTGTTTACCAGGCCGCTTGACCCTATTGCACAAATCTGTCATCTATTGTGCTGCTAACACGCTTTTAAATTGCAAATCTGATGCTCTTTAGGGGTCTAGAATGGGAAAAAAATCTCTCTCCACACCATTCTGTTTCTCTTGATTTCTTGCCTGTTGTAAGTGGAAGTTGGGATGCGCTGAATTTGCACCAGGGGTGCAAATGCAGCCTCAATTATAAGCATAAAATTAGAGTCTGTTCCCCATTAATCAGCCCAGCTAATTGCTATGCACTACCATTAGCCATATGGTGTGAAAGACAGCTTGCTCTCCCTAAGATGAAATTTCTTCATTTCAGACATGAAATAGTGAGGGCTCTGTATTTTAAAATAGCTTGTTTTAGATATTTAATTTCTAAACAACTTTCAGCAGTGCTTTCTATCAAGGCTAACTGCACAATAAAACTTTGCATTTATGTGACAAAGCTGGGTATTTATAGTGTACTACAGCTACGGCACAGAGGAGACAAAGAATTCAAATGTGTAAGAGAGTCCTGGCTGTGGTAGGAGAGCGAAGCTGAGGTTTGCTTCAGGTAGCTGTTTATTTCAAAGGATTTCATTGTGTTTTGTCAGATATAAAAATCTACACTGTTGGTGAAAATGTTAATAGCTGGGGAGAATTCACAACCTCAGTGGAATTTATTAGTATTGTAGGCAGCATGGGGAGGGACATCTATAGTTAATATTGCCTCAACAATTTCCATTATGAAACCTTCAGTGGCTTACAGCTTTGCCAAACTTAAACTGTTCTGGCTGAAATATCCTTTGCAGGGTGTCAGCCTCAGGCTGACTTTCTTTGGAAAGTTTCAGCTAAAATGGTTCAGTGATTTCTGAGAATGAGGTTGGAGTAAAATATGGGTTTTGTCTGTGTAAAAAAAAATCTTACAGCTGTTTTGGCAAGGGGGTCCCACACCTCTACACTGCAGGGTGAGGAGATTATTTCGGGTAGGGATGCCGTGGATCCTGATGGCATCACTGGTGGGAGGGATCCCTCTATGGGACCTTGTGCCACATCTCCCACCCATCCTGGCAGCCAGAGTCTCCTTGGTGCTGGCCACGTGCCATGGGCCCCTAATTCCTCATTGTTCATTGTCCCTGGGACGCACAAAGCAGGGCTCCTGCACGGGGACGCTCCGGCCGCCGCGCCAGGCCGCGCACGGCAAGGGAGGCTCTGGCGTGAGGAGGCCTCGACCTGAGGGCCCGGGCAGAGATCCCTGGGCATGTGGAAGGGAAGAGGAGGAGGATGATGGGGAGCAAGGAGACAGGAGAGCAGCAGGTCCCCAGAGGGCTGGGGTGAGGAGAAAGGCAGCAATAAAAGCTGGGGGTGGTGGTGGCAGCCCGGGGAGGAGTGGGATAGGGATGGTGAGGGGCTCTGGAATGAGCCATGAGGATGGCAATGACTGTGGGAGCTGGAAATGCTGGGAGGATGCATTACTACCAAGGACAACTGGTTTTATAAACAAGCAAACCCCACAAATCAATTTTTGTAGGCTTTTCCTGTGGGCCAACATGGCATTGTGTCTGAGCCATGGCTCCTGGCCCCACCTGGGGAGAGGTGTCATGGAAGAACAGCAAAGATGAGTCTTTGTCCTCATGGCTGCAAGGAACTGGCATTCCTTGCTCTTGCGCAGAGCCTTGCTGGGAGCTGAAGGGTTTCTGAGTGGTTTGGAGAAGCTCCTGGGAATTTTAAAATTCTTTCAGGGAAAGGAGAAAGGGTGCTGAATATTTAGGAACTTATTTCCAAGTACTAAGTAGGCACTAAAAGCCAAAGCTTTTGAGGGAAATTGAATTAAAAGCACTTTTAACCAGGTCTGAAACTCAAGATCTGTGTGATGTTTTAATTCTCTGCATAGAAAGAGTAGAGTGAAGAGGCCTCCAATTCAGCTGTTGCAGGAAGGGGAAAAAACACAAAAGGCAATCTAAATTCTAAAATATAATTCTCTAGATCATGGGGGAACATTCAGGGCCTCCTTTCATGCCAGAGAGCTGCCCGATGGTGGGATGTGCCAGCCATGCAGCCCCTCAACATCACCCTCAGACTGTGGTCATGGAGTGAGGTCTCCTGCTATCACCTGGGACTATTGGCGTGCACTTTTGGGAAGGTACCC
Source organism: Camarhynchus parvulus (assembly GCF_901933205.1). NCBI lineage: Eukaryota > Metazoa > Chordata > Aves > Passeriformes > Thraupidae > Camarhynchus > Camarhynchus parvulus. Next base: position 14,478,979 of record NC_044583.1, on the reverse strand, counting down.
CAATTCAGGGGCCACTTGAGGAGCAGTGAAGTGTCTCCCCTTCTCTCAAAGCTGGGTTGTCCCCACTGGGCAGTGCCTGACCCTTGTGGCAGGAGGTGAGACTGAGGTGTCCCTGTCCCCAGGCCCCTGTGGCTGCCTCTCCCTCTGGGTTAATGCCCAGGAAGATGCCAACCTCTGAGCCCCATGGTGTGTGGATGCTGGTATTTGCCCATCTCGTGCTGGGAGCCTGGGAACCTTTGCTTGCCTGAGTAAGTGTGGCAATTTCTGTCCCTCCAGTCTGCTGGGAGAATGTCAGGACTAGCCCTGATTCACTTCAGTCACAAGAACTGCATTGTCTTAACTTGTGCCAACTCTGTTTCTAATTACATTTTAATCATTTAAAAATGATTAGCAGTTTTTATTGCCTTGTTTGTGGGTAAATTTTCTCACCCCACACATTCTAGCTGCGCTCCAATGACAAGTCCTTTTATAGGCAAAAAAGCCCCTGAACGTCCCCATGACAATTTACCTACAGCATATTTTATTCCTTCCTAAATTTTAATACTTTCAGGGTGCCAAGGCTCTGGCATTTTCTGGTGGATCAATTATGGTATTGTGCTGTAAAATTAAGCAGTTTTTTTTGGCAATCCCAAACAATGTAACTTCCACCGAAATGAAGATACCGCACATGTGTTAACTGTGAAAAGTTTCAGCCCTGAATAGTTGCCTTGAAGCTTTTTGCGGTGAAAAGAATTATGTATTTTCCTCTCTTTGAAAACAAAATTATTATTTTTTTAAAAGCCATGTTTAAACAGGCTGTTTTTGTAAAAGGCCCCTTTTTTGTTATCTTTAGTGTGGTTAGTTGCTTTATTGCTAATCTTGGTGGGTAACTGTATATTATTCACTCTATTGTTCAGCAACACAAGAGAACCTTTGTCATACTCCCAACAAGGCTATTTATATAGCATGGCACTGCTGAGGGCTTCTTCCTGCCCTGATGTTCTTCCACCTTCTGGGGAAAGGAAAATAGTTCATCTGAGAGGGAGAATGAGCAGCGGTCCCTCCTGACAGCTGCTGAAATACAGGCGAGATGCAGGTCCCCGGGATGCCACTGGGAACAAACTTAGTGGTTTCCAGAGATTTGGTTGTGTGTGGTTGAGGCTGACCAGAAAGTTTATTGAACCTGAGATGTGCCCAGGTCTGGCCAGGGAGAGCAGCTGGGGTGGTCCTCACTGCCTGACACTTGGTGCCATCATGGGATGGGGTCCCTGCAGCTGCCCAGGCTTTGTCCAGAAGGTCCTTGGGGACTAAGAAGGACTTGGGAAAGTCAGGAACTTCTTGATTTTAAATTTTTTTTTATTTCTTGAAGCCTTCACTTCAGTGGGGGAGTTTCTGTTTGGGGACATCAACAAACAGGATCCTTCCTTGTGAGATGGGGATTTCCTCCTTGGGGTGAGTGGGTGGGTGAAATCTAAAGGCTTTGCTGACCTTTGTGGCTGTGATTTGGTCTCGTGGGTTTACATGGGCTGGTGGGAAGAGCAGGGCATCTCCCTGCCACAGTTCCAGAGGCACCAGGAAGGATTCCCACCTGGAGCAGGAACATGTACCTCACCTACAAACTCACCAGCAATATATTTATGCCTTCTTACCAAAAACAACTCTTGATGAGGAATCATCAAAAACCACCAACTTAATTTCTCTTAGGAAACAATGAGCCACCTTAGCTCAAAAAGAATCCCAGCCTTGAGGTCAGCCATGGAGCAGAGCTTTGGGAGATGGAGCTTATATTTCACATGCCTGCTTTGTATCTGACCTGACGCAGGGCAGCAGCCGCCGGAGCAGAGCTCTCCGTGGCATTAGTGATCATTAACATGCTCGGAAAACTTGGGGAAACAGGCGCGCTCGAGCATAAAAAGCTGCTGCTGCTGCTTGCATTTCAGCTCCCCCATTAACACCAGTGCTTCTTAGAGGGAGAATAATTGTGCTTTCGGAGTTTGGGGGGAGGCTTGCCAGTAGCTGGGAATTGTGTGGAAGCAGGAATATCTTGTGGATGTGTAACACAAGCGTTAAGCAAATGTAAAAACCAGGCTCAGCAGGGAAAAATCTGCCTTATTTTGTGTGCCAGCGTCTGCGGGACAACTGTTAAACCCCGCGGAAAAGAGGCTACAAACAGGCAGCTCTCCCTGTTTTGGGCAATCCTTGAATTATTATTTGTGAAAGGGGCAAAACCCCTCTCTTTTTATATTTTCCGTTGCTAACCAGCTGTGCAAGAAGTTAAACACCGTAATTAACCCATATGTGACCCAGTGCATTTGACTGATTTGCAGGCAGGGCCGGCAGGGTAACTCGAGCCGGCAATTTGAACCCAACATGTTCGTAATGATGATTTTACAGTGTAATGGTCGCACTAAATCCTTTCGCTTTTGCTCTGTAGCCGCTGTTGTGACAAGAAAAGCTGTGGCAACAGAAATGAGACTCCATCAGATCCAGTGATAATTGACAGGTAAGGACTGCTATTGTTTCCTTCCATTTTTTTTTCTCTTCCTCCCTCTCCTCATTATAATGAAACACCTGCCCCGTGTTGCTAATGGGGAAGAATTAGGAGGATATGTGGATGAAATTTTGGCTTTTTTTGATACAGAATTAGTCGTGCTTTGCAGTTGTGATTGCCTTGGAAAGGCCATATGTGGGAAAATGTAGGGACACTGGAGAGCCCTGCTCTGTGGAGAGCTCCAGCTCTTGTAACTGATTCATGTGCATAAAGAGGAGATTTTTCTTTCTGACTTTCTGTGACTCAACTCACATACTATGCCAGGGAAGCTTCAGGAATAAAATAATAATAGTTTGTGATTTATGAAATGTGGTTGGGTGCTTATAAATATTTAACTTTTATTTGAAAAATGTTTGAATCATTATCACTTAGCTACTGTAGTTCTGTTGGATGCAATCCATCTACATTTTAGGGCTTTTATTTATGCATAAAAACAGTTAAGAAAATAGATCTGCAATGTAAGGTTTTTTTCCCTCCTCTTATTTTCTTTGGTTGGAATACTATTTTGACTGTATTGTCAGTTGATTAATTCATTTTTGCCTGTCTTAATTATTGTGTTTTTAAACAGATCCATATTGCTAATCTGACATCACTGAGTAAATCATTGTAGTACAATACATCTATTCCTGTTGTTTTGGGCAATGTGTAGTTTCTGTTGCTTGCCAATTATGCAAAATGGTAGCCAAAGAGACATTTTTACGTTTTTATTGTCCAAATGTGTTGTCCAAAGCCGTGTGGGATAGCCAGGATATTGTGCAGCATTACTCCAGAGGAGTTAAATGGCCACCAAGCACCAAAAGGGTCTGTCAGGTCTGGGGGGAACAACATCCTGCACTGAGCTGTGAATAGAGGGACCCCAAACACACAGGGATGAGGGCACAGAGCATTTGCCTCTCCTGGCATTGCTGTCTGAATTGTGTTTGCTGTATGAAGTTCTTAGAATCTTCCATGCCAGAGCATCCATTTTATGAAAGAAGGTGAGCTGGGTTTGATGTGTTGGGGGCCCCACTGGAGAGCAGTCCAGAGCTTTGTGCTGCTCCCAGCTCTTGGATGGGTTGGGTAGGAAAGTGCTTTTATTGGATGCTTATAGCAGATGTTTTGATTAGCTGTAATAAGTCATCCTGAGAATGTTTAAATCTCAGAAGATATCCCTATCTATTTTACTAGGCATATTTTCATCTTCTCTGAGCATCAGGTAGCGCCAGAGGAAGTGTGTGTGGGGGAAAGCCCCCCAGTGAAACCCGTACAGAGCTGTGTTTTATAAGCATGCTGCAGAGCTGAACACTATAAACCTGGTGTTAGAGTGGCATTTTGAGCAACATGAAAGCTACAAAATTCACATGAATTTTTCATTGTACTGGAAAGTGAGATGTTAAGATGCTAATGGCAGGTTTACAGAAATATTTTGTTTAACTATCTAGTATGCAAAACTGCCAGTTGCAGACAATTTTAAATTTTGAAAGCCGGAGATGCTGTCTGTTACCTGCTTCCTGCAAAATGAGGAAAATAGGTGCAGGAAAAAAACCCCAGCTTTAGCTTCCTAGCAGTGATCCATTCCTCAGTCTTTACGTGAATTGATGCAATAGTTACCAATTTTGAAGTTTCTTCTTAAAATGCAAGGTAAACACAATTCAAAGCTGATAACACACACCCTGCCTCGCCACCCACACTGAATCACACTTGGCTTGTGAATGGGTTAAGCTTTTAAGTTCTTCACTTGGTTTTAAATTGTGACTTTGATACAGGAGGTTGATATGACTGTGGTTTGAATAACACTTGATTTTGACCTGTTCCTGTGGGTTGCAATGGCATAAGAAATTTGACTCAGCAGTACTGTAATTAGCCCTCCCTGTGTTTTTGAAACAGGATTGTGTTACCTGGATTGCATTAGTGTGGCTTCTATTGTTGCCGCTTCGCATCTGTCCCAGTAGGGTACTTAAAACCTTTTCTTGGCTGGGGCTAGTTCAAACAATTTAGGCCAAGCAAGTACGTGCTTTATACGGTTAGTAGCTTTAGTGATGTTTCTTGTGACATTTATCCTATTCATTTTTCTTGTCTCCTTTGGTTTAGAAAGGATGAAGTGATTTATACAGAGCCTTTTTACCTGAAAACGAGTCCTGTAAAATTGTTCTGTGATTAAAAGGCCTGCACAAGTCAGGCCATGTGTTTGGTTGTGCTCCATTGTCACTTCTCCATGCACACAGTTTTTAACTATTATGTCAATTGGTATGCAAAGCCATATTTAGTTATTTTTATTTGCACTGAGCTTAGAGAACTCATTTACCATTTGGGCTAAAGCACTCCCACATGCCTGATGCTCTGATCAAGTCTTTGCCTATGGATTTAATCTAACGCTTGCATCAAATCTTGTGAATCCGCAGACTCTGACCTAACATAGAATTTAACATAGAATCTATCCATGGGATTTTTGACATATGTACTTACATGGAAATGTTATCCTCTTCTGACAAGTTGCAATACTATTTGGGATTGATTAATTCTCTTTGATGAGGCTGGAGGGACTGGGGATAGAGAGGGCTCTGGCTTTGTGATGGTTTGGTGAACTTGGAGAAAAGGCTCTTTGGCAACTTCAAAGTTACATGTGCTGTGTTCTCCTTCAAACCCTGGATATATGTGAAATCAAATTATATATTTCTCTTTAATGAAAATGTGGGTTTTAAGAAAGAAAGTCTGTAGCTGTGTTTGAAAAAGGATATGATTTTATTATTTATAAAATTGTTTTATACTTTGCTCTATTATAATATCAGCAGATACAGCAGTGAAAGGGACCTAAAGAAATTTATACTCATATAAAACAGTGATTTAAATTTTCTCTGGAGAACAAAATTAGTTTATTATGATTACAGAGCAGTCATCCCAAGGAAGTTTCTTGGAAACCTGTATGTGTCTGTATCATCTTAGCATAGCCTGTATATTTTATTGCTAATCCAGTTACATGTGTTGAGATGAAGATCTGATGAACAGGAACTCATTTTAAAAGGGGTATTATTGTCACAATACAAATGCACAATTCCTCCTACGAGTGCAGTGGCAGGGCTGTATTGTAATCACACTTAAAGAAAACACAGAGCACTTCCTGTTATTAAATTAAATTCTAGATTGATTTAACTTTCAAATTGTAACTCATATTTGAATTTAAAAGGTTTGCAATAAAATTCCTGTGAAGAAATTGAATAAATTATAGTTTTATTACCACTCTGGATCTCCTGGTATCCTAACCTTTTTCCTTACAGTTATCTTAGTTCAATAAATAAAACCTCATTAGACTATTCCCATTTCAACGAGTTTATTAAATTTTACAGGAGTAATTAGCATAAGCTGTGCTAATTTTTCTGGAAGACTAATGAGAGAGCTTCCTAATTAGGTTTGCTTTGTAAGAATCAGAAAAGATGATAATGACAAAAGTCACATAGGGGAGAAAGTGGGGCCTTATGTTATTCCTTGGTTCAGGAAAAGGCTCCTCTCTTGGCACTCTGTTCTAAACTTTTAAACCCAATTTACCATTGTCAGGACCGATATTTAATGGTGTTACCAGTGCCTTCTGGGGCTTCTTTACCTTTTATGGCTGCATCCAGTCAATAGGAGTCCTACTGACTGATAAAATAGGACTAGCCACTGCAACCCCAAATATAGCGGCAGAAAATATAGATATACCATATATAACATATATATCCTGCTTGAGACATTGCACGGAAAAGGGGCTGAAACAGGCAGCTCCTGACTCATCCCAAATTTTGCTTCTTCCCAGAGTACTTGAGCAGGCTGATGACAGTGACCTGGGATTGGCTTTGCTAATATTTACCAATAGAGGCAGGACCTGTAGTGAGAATCTGGCCACTGTCTATCTTTTGGATTGATAATCTTTAGGTGAGGTAGAAGTCAAGGGGCTTTGTCCTGGAGCTCCCCTGGGAGGGACTGTGTGACCTTTGGGGCAGGGGATGGCCAGGGCTTCTCCTGGCCCTGCTCTGGTCATACACTGAAGGTCCTCATGTGGCATTTTGGATGCACTGAGGAGATTTGTGCCTTTCCTGTGCCATCACAGCTGTTGTCCATGGAACAGGGTGGATACTCATGGATTGGAGGCTGTAATATTTCCTATATCTTGATATCAGATGACACTACAGTACATTTTAATGCATGAGCTCCTACCAGTGTCTGATAGGCCTCTGTGCTTCCGACATGTGCAGGATGCTCATCTGGGCTCTCTGTAACTCGTCCCAGCACACCCAGCCAACTCACCTACAGATGGGTTTGAAATCTTTCTGCCTGTAACCTGAAAAGTTTTATGTTTGTGGGTAGAATTTCACTGTGCAAGGACATGAAAAACTCATTACCTCTGTTTTACTGCTTTACAAGTCATCAGGTAGTGGATTGTATTTTACAAGCCTGATCATCTTTTCATCCTGAATACCAGGCAGGTGGAAAAGTGACTGGGGGGACTGTATCACACTCCCTGCATCCTCCCAACAAACACACTGCCTAAGTAGATGTGGCAAATAATGCATTTTGCAGTAGCTTTCCATGTCTGGAGAGAGGGGAAAAGAGATGCAGGAGAGGGGATGAGGTGGGTTTTGCTGAGAGGGAGCTGCTGAGGGATGCTTTGCTGCAGGGGATGGTGTCAGTGCTGCAGCTGATCCCCACCAGCCTGCAGGGACGTGGGCTCATCACAGCACTGGTGGCACAGCAAAGTGGCAGGAGATGCCAGGTGCTCTGCAGTGGCTCCTTGGCGGGAGTGCAGGTTCCTGCCCTGTCCTGGTGCTATCCTTGTCCCCCTGACCGTGTCAGTACCAGAACCTGGCTGTGTGGGGTCAGGGGAAGCTGTGTCTGCCCCCCATTGCTTGCACCCAGGATGGGCTGTGGGAGCCTGGGGGTCCCATCACTGCTGGCTCCTTGGGTGGCTTTTCCACACAGAAGGAGCAGGAGGGCAGGCATGGAGCACTCTGATAGACATTCTAGGTGCAAAGTGTCCCTGGCTGTGAATATTTGGCTGTTATGTGGCATTTTGTGCTGGAAAGCTGCCCACACCTCCCAGTTGCTGTGCCTCTTCCAGAGGTAGATGGGAGGTATTGATCCATCAGGGAGGAGTCAGAGGAGCAGAAGCTGGGTGACAGAGCTACCCCCAGCACTGCACAGAGATGTCTCCCAGGCTGTTTTTTCAGGCTGTGCTGCCCAAACCCCCTGGGCCTCCAAGCAGGGTGTTCAGAGACAGAAGTTGGCCTCGAGTGCTTCATGCGAGCTCCAGGAACCTGTGAGCCCACACATTTCTGAGAGGGGAGGGACCCAAACACACATCCTCCAGGATTTGCTTGTGATTGATGCAGCTGAGAAGCATTACCCAGAACATTTCCCACATGACTTAGGCAACCAAAGGCATTTTGAGCTCTTGTGAGATAAATGGGAGACTGATCAGTAGATGCTTCTCACACTGAGATTCAGGCTTGCATGCTTGCCTCTCTACAAGTGCTCCTCATGCATGTGGTGTCAGCCTTCTTTCTGGTGATGAAATCACTAGAGCTGGGGGTAACTCTGCAAGGATTCTTGCAAAAATCTCTTGCTTTCAGCCTGTTGGGGTTGGCACATATCACTGCTGCTTATAAATTCCTTTATTTTGCTCTTGGGGCTGAATGAACTTGGTCAGGGTCAAACCAGCTTCTGCTTATTGTTTGTTTGATTACTCTTCTCTCTGCCTCCAAGTACAAGAATTTTTGTGTGATCTCAGAAGTATTATGCAAAACCTTAATTTGGTCTGAGCTTCACTCAGAAGGTTTGTGAGTTTCTTAGCAAACCTGTTCTGAGTTTTCAGTTTGTTATTAAATCCCAAACCAGGCAAGCCTGATGTGGTTTTGGGTTTCACTGCAAACATTTCACACTACTCTAATAGTTACTTGCTTCTCTCAGCCTTTTGAATCCACAGCTAGTGTTTGGGGCTTTAGTTAATTGTGATCTTATGCTTGATTATTATTATTTCATATAATTGGTGATGTAGCAGAGGCTTCTATTGCAAAGCAGGCTCACGGTGCTGAATGCTCTGTAATTTCTAAGCAGGGAGATGATCCCATTCCTGAAGAAAAAATCGTTGTCCTGATGCAGAGTAAAACTTGAGATTTTTCTAGGCAGACTAAAAAGCTTGTGTTGAATGTCCTGGGGATGAGGGGAACTGAAGACAAGATTGCTGATTTTGGATTTGACTGTGCTCACCCACAGCCATGGGCTTGGCCAGCTGTGACTTGAGTGCACACATGGGATGTGCTGGCCCTCCTACCTCAAGGCCAGGGTGCCCATGTCAGTAAGTCCCTTGGGCTCTTCCTGAAAATCTCCTTCTCAGCAAGGGTTAACAAGTTTAGGGGACTGAATTGGTTTGTTTTAGTCCTCAAAGTCCATCCTGAAGACCCTGTGGGTTTTCTTGTGCAAAGGGATATAACTGAGACCTCATGGATTATTCTGCTGCTCCATTCTGGTGTCAGGATTTGGTTATTCGTGGTTGGAGGTGCTTTAAAAATGTTGGTACAGTGACCTCCTGCAGCACCAGGAAAGCTCTGAGTGCTCGGCCCCAGTAGGAGCCCAGAGCCTGGCAGGGAGATCCATCCCTTTGTTTCTTGTCACAAAACTTCAAATGTGCTCTTCATACCTATTGATTTCTTAATATGAACTCCTTCTTCAAAGCATGTCCTGCAGCAGGGATGATGTGCTGGGCACAGTGGGCTCCCTGGCTCCATGCAGCTCAGTGCCAGCTCTTCTCTCTCAAGAGTGGGGATTTTTTGAGGGGGGAAAAAAACCCTGTCTTTTTCTCATATGCATATATATACACACATAGTTTCTGGAGTGGATAAATTTCCTCTTCCATCTTAACACCTGATTTATTTCCATATTTGCTGTCGCAGTGGGAATGCATACATGAATAAGAGCAATGGGGAAATGTATTTGCAAAGATCATCCTCAGTTTTAATGCAGATTAGCTAAAATTCCTCTGAACATGAAAAATGTATCTCAGCTCTATCCCAGTGTTTACTGGATAAAAACACAACCCAAGCTTTATTCTGCAGGAGCTGAGGTGTGTGAGTAGTATTCTTCATGTGAGTTTTCATCAATGTTTTCATGTTCCAGCCACCAAAATGTATTCTTATAAGTAATTGGCCACACTTATTTAAATAACTATGTTAAATTCACAAGCACTTCTGCCTGCTGGAAGTATTTAATTTTAATACAACATCTAACTAATAAAGTTAAAAGAGAGTAAGAAACACTTGTAGGTTACTGTGCAAATCATGACTAAATTTCTAGAAATGGTTTTAACACTGTCCTCGGAAGGCCGAAAGTCTCTGTAGTAGTAGTGGGATATGTTGGTATGAATTTTCCTCTTTCCCTGTAACATCGTGATATTTTTTCTGTAACAGTTCTGGAAAAGTACAGGAAACCCATACAAAGTTCCCAGTGTGTGACATTAGCAACTTTGCATAGGTAGTTTGTGATCAGAATATATTACTGTATCAACTGGGTGTTTACTTTTTTGCTAAGGACAGTATTTTAGAGGTTTTTACTTTTTAAAGTGGAATGAATAATTTTCTATCCACCTTTTAAAAACTGCGTTTGGAAATAGGAAATGTGAATATGAATTTTCTGTTGCTGTTAATATGTGAATGATATGAAATTAGTTATTAAAATGCTTGATATCAAACCACTGAAGTTATATACTGGACTGTAGTAAGGTGACCCAGATATAGAGGCTTTCAGAGCAATCATTGAAATGCTATGAACAGTGCTGTTTTGTCTTTGGTTTCTTGCTGCCTCTAAAGGTGTAGGCAGATGAAGATAACTTTAAAAAGAGCTATTTCTCCAATTACAAGCTTTTGTCCAAGAGCAAAGAAAGATTTTTAGACTAACAGCATTCACTATAACAAAATTAAATTCCCTTCATCTGACAAGAAGCAGAGTCTGGCAATAGTTTGGGATTTTTTGCTGGGGCTGGAGCAGCAGCTGCCCTCTGCACCCTGTGTTTTTCCCAGAGGGGAGGCGACCTGAAGTGGGGGAGGGCGGGAGGGTACTGCGTGCTGTCCCCTTCCTTTGGGGACATCATTTCCCCTTCCCAGGACTCTGGGGAGGGCTGAGGGAGCAGCATCCCACTGCCACCCCCCTTCCCCACCCCCACTGTGCCAGGAGGCCCAGCCAAATCTTGGAGGGATTGTAAGAACATGTCCAATGTGGCATTCCACAACTACGGCGTCTCGCTAACGGGCTGAGGCACCAGAGTTCAGTAATGTAATGTAAAAAGTAATGGTGTTAGCTAACACATCCTTAATAAGATATTGTCTGCTGCTCTGCCATATGCTACCGAGCAGGCTTTCCCTCTGTGGGGCTTTTGAGTTCTCTCAATAAGATTATTTCAAATGCTCTAATCCTGAATCATTGACATGAATACAAAAGCCTAGTGACATCTAATAGATGCCTCTTAGCTTTGCTTTTCCTCTTGTTCCTTTCCTTTTTCTTCTCTTTTTACCTGACAAAAAGCTTATAGACACTTGGGCTCTGTCTCTCAGTACCAGCATGTGGGTCCCCTCATGAAATATAAAGGAGGAAAAAGGGCTGACATAGGGCTGATAAGCCACAGAGCAAAGGACCATAGAATTAAAAGTAAATGCCAGTAAATCCTACCCTGTACACTCAGTTGTTCTTTTATTGTTTTCTTTAATTCTTCCACTGCCATGCTGGGCTAAAAAGAGATGAAAAATGGTGCTACCAAAAAAAAAAAAGTGATGCTACAATGCCAGGGTCATATTGGCTTGCTTGATTCTTGGGTTTTCCTAGTGCTCCTCTCACCTTGACTTTCTAAGCAGAGTTGCAAACATTCAGCTAAACACATTATTCAATTAGATGAATGTTTAGGTCACGTTTTTCAAAGACTAATTAAAAAAAAGAACAAGACATCCTTGTGTGATATGATTGTGACCCTGGAACCGATTAATTTTATATAACTAAATGTTAGAAAGACTTAATATTCCAATGTGAGTGTCTAGCAATCAAAAAATTATCTTCCTCTTAGTGTTGCCTCAGCAGCTGTTAGAGGGAGAAAATAATTTTCTGTTCCATCTTCTTTTGGACTTTGGCAAACTATTCATCTTTTGATTCCAAAATCTGCCTTTGGAAAAAGTTACTGGTGCAGGATACAGCCAGTGTCTACAATGGGTTAAAAATAAGCTATTTAAAACACAATAGTTTTGCTTAATTTTTATCCCTGGTTTTGCAGGGAGACTCTCAGGCTCTCCTGACCAGGATAACCATCAACTTCCACCCAGTTGAGTCAGGTCTCCTCTGTAAACTCCCTCAATATAATCCTTCAGACAGAATTTTTGGCATCTGCATCACTACATAACCATTGGCTGACTTCCCAGATGTTAAGTCACTTTGATAAGTGGATGTTAAAAACCACTTTACCTAGCTCAAATTTTGTAGAAAGATGACACAAGGAGAGGAAAAATGTATTCTGTATTCATTATAAAGTTCTTTGCTCTGAAAGAAGAATAAAATTAGCCCCACTCAGAGCTATTAAGATCTGATGGTCGCTGCTCCTCCCAGCTGCTCCAGGTGCCTCCACAGCTCTGGCACAATCCTGCACGAGCTGGGATTTGGCTGCAGAGGGGAGTCTACACCCTGGAATCTCTTTCTGGATGTTTTACAGGCAGCAGAAGGAAGGACCTGCAGCTTGAATCAGGATTTACCCCTTTTTTAAAGAAAAATGAGGAAATTCAGCTGCGTTACAAATTAGTGACCTGGAGTTTTCTGTGGTCTGGGGAAGAATTTGTTTGTCGTGCTGGGGTTTGTGTGTTAAAAGCAGCTCTGTAAATCTTTTTTTCTTATCTCTGGGTCTGTCTGTGGTACCATGGCCTGGTGTTACTGGGCCCTGCTGGACTCTGAGGCTGCTGAGTGAGGGATGCACAATGGGAGTGTCTCTTCCCTATGGAGCTGTTTAGGAAGACAATCCCAAGGCTTTTTTTTTTTAGCACAGTGAGCTCCATAATAGCTTTGGCATTCTGGAAAATGGAATAAACTGTACTGTGGTGTAGGAGGAAAACTTCTTACTGAACCCCATTATGTGTATGTAAATTGTCATCTGTCGTGTACCACGTGGCAGGAGAGAGGAACTTGCCTTTTTTTTTTTCCTGAAGGATTGCCCTGCTGTGACAATGGTAACTCAATTTGTCAGAAATTACAAGAGCATTAATACATCATGCCCTAATGTTTCATTAGTACATTAATACTTTTGAAGTCATCGGAATTTCCCTAATAAATGTCTTCAAAGTTGGCTGGCCATTCATAAACTTGAGTTTTCAGCATTATAATTGTAATTGAGATACCTATTTTCCCTGATTAATCCTTGGAGTTTGTGTGTAACAATCAGCCTTGTTGACATTTGCGCTTGAAAGAATAATGAAACAATAACGTTAGTTAATATTTGTGTTATTGCAGAGTGACATGATTTGGAGGGGAAAAAAATTAGGGAGACTATTCTCAGGGAAAGAAAGGAGAATTTTGGGAATGCTTTTTGCCATGGTAACCCAGTTATTGCTCATTAATCTGTCACCTGTGAAACGAGCTCCAGACTCCGACACTCCACAGCGTCCCCGGGGTCGCGGTACCTGCGGCCGCCCCGGGAGGGTCCCCCTGCCACCAAATCCCATCATGTGCCTGGATGGGCCTCCAAGAGGGCACCCCCTCCCTGCCTGGGCCACCTGGGCTGCCTGGTCCTGCCACCCAAAGCAGCTCCCTGGGGCAATGGGGAGCTGGCCCGTGGGCACCGCTGCGCTGGCTTTGGGGGCTGCCTGTATCTCCAGAGGGAAGGAAGTTTTTTTCCTTCATTTCCAAGATAAGGTGTCATTCATGAGAGCAGCGTGCTGAACTAATCAGGTTAATTGAGAGGCCCTGAATAGCTCTCATTGAGCAGATCCCTCCTTCCTGCTCAAGGCAGATAGTGCAGACGGAGAGATTACAAGTGCTTTAAACTCTTTCTCTCCATCTCTGGATTTCACACCCATTTCAGGATGATGGGGGTCAGAGCAGATGTGTGACACGGGGGTTGTACAATTTAGCTTTGCTGGGAGCAAGCTTTTATTTTTGTTGTTTGCGTTTTGGTGTGGTTCTTTTTTTTTTTTTTTTCCCTTTTAATCATCATCATTGTGATTATTTTTCAGTGAGGCCAGTGCTTCCCATCTCTCCTGATGCCAGGGACACCCTGCTGATTTACACCAGCTGGAGTGGTGTAAATTACTCCACTGTTTTGGAAAGATGCAGAGGACATTTGGAAAGATGTAGAAGACTAATGCAGTTGTGTGATTGGCTCTAGACTGACCTGCTCCTGAGTGTTGTTAATATTAAAATTATTTCAGACCTAACTCATGGCAGGGCTGCAGGAAACATTAATTTTAAAAAGATGTTTTCAGTGTTTGAAGCAGATAGCAGTTGGGTTTATTGCTTTTATGGTATCATTTCCCTTTAAACCCTTCTAATCGAAGTGGCTGTATGTAATTTTATTCAAGTTTACCAGAATGTGAAAGCATTTCCCTCTGGATACTCTTGCCAAATTAAGAACAGCCAGGCTCCAAACCTCATCCTAATCTTCCTACTTGCCACAGTCTATTACATTTTCTTTGCAAATAGGGTGAAGAAGAGAGAATTTTCAGGAAAACAAATTCCCCAAAAGTAGTGTGTGTGTTCCCACTTCTCCAAACTTCATTCAATTTAAACATGAGCTAAACATGAGCATCGTTGTCCCTGTTGGCCCCCTCCTCTCCCTCTGGCTTCTTTTCCTTGCAAGTTTCAGGAATGACTTTAATTATCTCTACAATCAAATTCTCACTGCTGTCCCTGTGAAAGCGTGTAGTCATGGATTGCTGGGATTATTTTCTTTAGCACTTGGGGATAGAGAAGCTGGTTGTTTGGAAATGAGAACCAGCTGGGTTCTCAGAGCTGGAGTTTGGAGGGAGCACAGAAACCCCAGCGCTGAGCAGAGCCCAAGCTCAGCCCCCAAACTGCCCCTGCTGCCTGGGCCACAAGGGATTAGGACACAGCAGGGCTGGGTTTTTATTTTGTTTATCTCATTAATATGCATCTCCAGGGTGGCTGCTGCCGGGGCTGGCTGAACTCGTCACCAAAGTTTCTGGAGGCAGAGGTGCATCCTTGCAGTCCAGTTCCTGGCTTCCCCTGCCTAAAACAGAGAAAATAAAATTAATTCATAGGAATCAATCCAAATAACTGTATCAGGCACAAATTCTGCAGGTGACAGCTAAGCAGGTAAAGAGAGATTAATGCAGCAAAGGGAAGAGCAGAGATAACTTATGTTATCTTAACATCTTTTGCCTAGAAGACAAGCTGCAGGGGTGATGTTCTTCCTTTCTTCCAGTTTGGAGAAATTAGTTATTTATCATACCTTATTAGTCTGTTTTAGTGCCAAATTCAATATA
Organism: Camarhynchus parvulus; assembly: GCF_901933205.1. Taxonomy (NCBI): domain Eukaryota; kingdom Metazoa; phylum Chordata; class Aves; order Passeriformes; family Thraupidae; genus Camarhynchus; species Camarhynchus parvulus. The sequence goes on along the minus strand of NC_044583.1, from coordinate 14,463,976 downwards.
AAATTAGGACTGTACATGTAGTCAGAAATTATATGAGCTTTTAGCTGAGTATTTTGTCATAGGGAAAGGCACAGAAATCTTCATTTAGTTATAAGGATGTAAATTTGGAGACATTCCACTGGGTTTAAGGCAGCTGCTTCATATTTCTGTCTCTTTAAGAAAGAAATATTCATTCTTTGGGATACAAGGATTTGTTTCTAGGGTTTATTTACATTTTAAGATATCAGTATAACTTACATTTATGTGTATATTTTCTACTTTCAAGGTTCTCTCACACTCTTGCACATTGTGTTTCTCTACACACTGTTGTTAGGTTGGTTTATAGTTTAAATTGTGACTTCTCAATGTTTGAAATGCAATAGTGACTAAATTGGCAGCTTAGGTAAAAAAGTCAAGAAAAGAAATATTTCTGTTCCTTATAAAAAAGTTTAATGCAAAGAACATGACTGATCACTGAGCTTTGAGCAGCTACTTATAAGTGATTTGATTTCTTGAATGCCTGGGATGCAATGGCTTTGACTCTATTAATATCCCCTTTAGCACAAATAAATTATTTTTTGAAAGATGAAACCATTTAGTTATGAACATGTTTAGATCATACCGTGACCTAAAAATCTCTCATACATGTTATATACATTTTCACACATGGATTTTTGTGGCTTTGGCTTTCTTTTTTTAATCTGGATTTTCTGTTTGTTTTCTTTTTAATTTAATTTTATTCTCCCCCCGCCTCCCTCCAATAAATAACTGCTGCATTTCCAGTCACTCAAATTTGGACAGAATTTTACTTCCTGTTTCAAAGGTCAAGGAAAGCTGACCTCAACAGCAGTGTTGAGGCTGCTGAATTATTCATATCATTGACTTTGTGTCAGCTTCCACATTTGTGCAGAGGGATGTTTTATTCATTTATCTCATTTAGGGACCTGCTCTGCACCTGTTTCTACCATTAAGTACCCTGTAATTTGCATTTGATGCTAATTTAGTTTCATATCAGCCTGGTCCCCTCTTGTTAATTTAATTTTCTAAGACCCTTTTCATTACAGTAGAAATGTTTCCCTCTTTAAAGCAAACATCTATACAAGTAATTGTATAAACTGCCTTTTAAATAATATCTTTTAGAAGATTCCATCGTTTAATTCCTTAATTCCTATAATTAGCCATGGTTTGATTAATGTTTCAAAGGGTTAAATTAAAATGCAGAATTACTCAAATGCATACTTGAATAATTTTCCCTCTGCTGATAACAGTTTCTGCATTGCTGCTTTTATTCTCCTCGTGATTCTGAATATTACATGTACTAACAAGCACTAATTTTCCTGATGTAGTGATTTTCCTATGCTGAGCAATAGAGGGTTTTAATGTACAATTGTTGGGAACTCCACATTGCCAGTGGGATACTTAATTTTTTTTTTTTTTTCCTTCTGATCGATTGTAAACAGTTGAGGAGAAACGCTGTGGCTGAGCTGCTCCGGGTTCCTTTCCCGATTGTAAGAAACTTAGAGATCCTTTATTTTGCCAACAAGCATCGCTGCTGTGCTCTCACAAACAGCGTGATTAGTGCTGATCGCTGCAGAGAATCATTTGGAAATATTTACAACCATCATGGATTTGTTTGCGGAGGTGAAAATTTGCGTCTGCTGTGATCCTGCAGGGCAAAATGCTCCGGGGTTGTCACCCCCGGGCACATTGGTGCGTGTTCAGAGCAGGAATATGGCACTGGGGTAAAGAAATGACCAGAGGGGCTTTAGTGGGAAATCCAGTCCCTTCTCTCCCCGCGGGTGTATTTAGAACAAGGCTGGATAATTGCAGCGGGGTGGGCGCTGTGCCGGGGCATGGACAGCCCTGCCCCTCCCTCTCCAGCCGGGGAAGATGGAGATGTTGATTCCGAGCTTTCAGAGGTACAAACCCCCATCCCCCGATGGCTGCCGGGGAGGGGACAGCGCGATCAGCAGGGCTGGGAGCAGCGGGCAGCTGGGCTTCATTACCCACAGCAGCAGCTCGAGCTGATCCCTCTCTGTTTACAGTGGGGAGGGGGAGTCAGGGCATCACTCACAGGGGACTGTGCCCCCAGATTCCCTTCCCGTCTTCCACGGCCTCCTGGGGACAGGAGAGGTTTGGTGTTTGCGTTGGATGCTGCCGTGCCGTGTGTGGCAGGACGGATGCACGTCCTGCACAGGGCATCAGCTGTGCTTCAGCTTTTGTTTCGTCCCGGCAGAAGGTGACACTGCTCCTCCTCCTCGTCCTCCAAATCCCCCTGAAGTCATGGCGAGTTTGGAAGAGGTACCTGTGGGTTTGGGATGAAATGAGGCTGCTCTGCCTCGGGGGTCCTGCTCCTCATAGAGCCCAGGGCTGCTCCAGGGGCTGAGTTTGGCTGCGATGATCCCAAAAGTGTATCTTCTGTTACATGACATGCCACTTAGATAGATGAGCCTCAGACCTGGGCTCTGGAGCTGTTCATAGCACAAGGATTTAATATTTAAAAATTGACCTGAAACTAAACCTCTGGTTTTGTAGGTTTTTTTTTTACTCTTTCTGGTGGTAAAGATGCCTCATAGGTGCTGTTTGTGCTGGCAGAGCCCCCAGACCTGGTGTTAGGGGTCCAATGTTTGTGCCCTCCTGAGCATTCCCAGTTGCAGGGGGAGCAGGGCTGAGGGATGGACCCGAGTACCTGCAAGCCTCACCTTTCAGATATTCATAATAGCTCCCCCTTTATTTTGTCATATACTCACAATAAGGGCCTCAGAGCTGGGCATTTCCTGAGTATTAATGACCAGCTGGGGTTAATGGCCCTTGCTTGTGCCTTGAGCCATCAGCTCCTCCCGACTGGTCATTAATTCCCAGGAAAAGCCCTCTGTGGAGGTCATTATTGCCTAATTATCTCCATACACTTTAATGCCAGTTTTGACAATGTACAGTCTCATACTTTGAGTTATAGGTACTTTATAATTCATTAAATAGCTTATCATTAAAACTGCAGATGATCTTGATTATTATTTATTAATGTTTTCCCTTTGATTTTTTTTTTTAAATCCAATGCTCCTGTTTCTGGAGGAAGGAAGGGACAAAGGTAGATAGGGTATGGCTCCAGTGTCAAAACCTGTCACACAGGAGCTCTCCCTGTCTGGAGGGGTCTTCCCTGGCTTTGAGAGGTCCCAAAAGCATCTGCCAGTGGAGCCCAGACTTCAGTTCAGAGCTCACCTTGCTCAGCCCTTAGCAGAGACTTGAGGAGCAGTGGGGTGGCCACCTCTGCTGGAGCTCCCTGGGCTGGTCCTGGAAGCACTGGCAGCATCTGGCTCACAATTTTGGCAGTTCTTGACTCATTTTTCTCTTCATCCTGGTCCACACTCAGGCCTGAGTTTGCTTTGGGAGCCTTTTCTCACCCTGGTGAGGTTGTTCATGGGGTGAGCTCTGTTGGGGTTCAGGGTTTGGCCCCTTCCCAGCAGCATCAGGTGGGTGCTGGGTTTAAGCACAGTTAGGTGGGGTGGGAAATGAATAGGAGAGGTTCAAGCCAAGCAGAGGGACTGTAATTTCTGCTTTTTAGTAAGAGTGTGCATCTTTTCCTCCTGGGAACAGCTTCTCTTCTGTCACTCAGGTGTGCCTGTGCATGGTGTGATAGAGCTGCAGGTGCAGAGGCTCAGAGCTCTGCCTGTGCTGGGAAAGAGCCATACTCAGCCCAGCCTGGGCTCCTCACTGGAATCACAGCCTGTGGAAGTGGCCAGAGGAGCCCTGACACTGATTCTACAGGAATTTACTCCTATTTGCCCCAAATGGTCCAATCCTGCAACCTTGTCTAGCTTTCCTTTATTTTCCACTCTTTCCCCCAGGCTTTACAAGAGAAATACCTGGATAACTGAAAGCTAAACCTTTTTGTCTGTGGATTCTCTGAGGTTTTGCTGTGCAGGGGCTCTGATCAGCACCAAGGGGGGCTGTGGCCCTTCTGGGCCAGCTCAGGGGCCACGCAGCTGCCCTGTGCTTGGGGCAGATTGCAGTGGCAGGGAGTCTCAGCCAGAAAACCAGTCAAGGTGTTTGCTCCCTGTACTCAGACATTACTCGTGTTTTAGTTGCCTGACGGCATCAACTTGTTACAACAACAATAATAATACTGCAGTTTTGGAGCTGTTTTCTCCATCACCTGCTGTCTCTGTTGGTTTTGTGTTTGCTGGAGGAAAAGTTGTGTGTGGATGTGAAAATACTGGCCCCATTGAGCCGTGCCATCGCCTTTGGAGGAGGCCAAATTTCACCCACTGTATTTGCTTTTCTACCTCTGAGCCGTGTTTGTTTACAAAACCTTCTACTGAACTGCTGTAAACCACCCAGCCGAGCTGCCTCCCCGTCCCAGTTTGCGCTGGCCTTCTCCAGAAACCAGTCCGTTTTCATTAAAATCATAATGTCATTTGAAAGCAGGGAAGCAAACCAACCCAAAGTCTTGTGCAAAGTTTGAAAGTAGCAAGTTGCTGCCGAGAGGGAAAAACAACAAAAAAACCCAACCAAAACCCTTAAAATTCAGACTCAACGGGTCTCCTGTTACTGCTGTCAGGGAAGTCCAAGGGCTTGAGGCTGATGAAGAGTTACATGCTGAAAAAAAAAAAGGCAAAAAAAAAAAAAAAAAAAGAGGGCAAAAGGGAGCAGTGTTATTTACTTATTTATTTAAGAGCCTAAAAGATTTATGGTAAAGCTAATTTAGGAGCGCGCTCGGCTCTGCATCCCGGCTGTGCGGAGCGCGGGCAGCGGCGGCTCCGGGCCGGCTCCCCCCGCCCGCTCTCAGAGCTGCCATTGTCGGGGCCGTGAATCGGGGCTCACATCGGGGCCGTGAATCGGGGCTCACATCGGGGGCTCGGCGCTGCCCACCCGCCCCGGGCCAGGGACCCCCGGGCGGGGCAGCGGCGGCTCCGCGGTGCCGCCCGGGAGCGCTCGGGACGGGCCGGGGGCGCTGCGGGGACCCCCCTTCCTGCCCCCTCTGCTTTGTTCCTCTCTCCTTCTCCCTTCTGCTTCTCTTCCCCCGCTTTCCTTATTGTCCCTCTATTTTCCCTTTTTTTTCAGTTATATTTCACTTTTCTTCTATTTTCTTTCTCTTCTCTCTTGTTTCTTGCCTCTTCCCCCTCTTTTAAATATCTTCTATTTTCTCTCCACTCTCCTGGTTTCTCTCATCTTCTCATTCTCCTGTCTCGTTTATTTCCCTTTCCCCTTTTCCTTTCCCTTCTCCAATTCCTTTCCTCTTTTCCCTATTCCTTTTTCCTTTCTCCTTCTTCCCTTTTCTTATTCTCGCCTTCCCTTTTATTTTTGTTCTCTTCCACCTTTCCCTTTCACTTTTTTTTTTTTGTTATTTTTCTTTTACTTTCTTCTCTCTTTCACTTTTCTCTCCCTCTCTAATTGCTCCCTTGCTAGGAGCCAAAGGCAGAATTACAAATGCAGCCTTGGCATTGTGGTTTGCAGGATTCTTCAGGGATGTTTTCTTCTGCACAGTATGTTCTGTATCTTCCTTTTGGATCGTCATCTCTGAGAAAGAGAAAATATTCCTTCTCTGTTCTGAGCACAGAAGCATGGTAGAATTATGAAGTGTAAGGAACGTTCTTCCCTTTCTCAACATCCATATAATTACTGTCAAGCCAAACCAAAAAGCCTCAGGCTTAGAGATCACTGGAGTAAAGTTACATTTCGCAAGACAAAAACTGAACTCAGTGCTCAAAACAAAAAATTGGTGACCAATTCTGTGTCAAAGACTAAAAGCAGGCATGACATTTTGCTAGGAAAAAACAGAGGCACTCAGATTTGTTGCCATATGGAATATAAATTAGATTTATTTCTATTTATTTGTTCTCTCCTGCTTTGCAAGGAGCAAACTGAGCTATTAAAAGTCTTGATATTTTTTGTTTTTATAAAAGAAATTAATAGCATGAATGAAGAAAACATTGGAGGGGGGAATAGATGTGCTGTACAGTGACGACATTGCCTTTTTTAAGTTCTAATTCCAGGGTGGGAGCACGGGAGCTGTGCTGGATGGGAAATGTATTCATGCAATGAAAGGCTGCATTTGAATGCAGCTTTTTTTTTTTTCCCTTCTTTTTGTTTACATTTTCAGCAAAACCAAGATGACACAGCTGGGCATGTTCAAAGTGAAATAAAAATAGGAGCGAATAAATAAATAGTAGTAAAGAATAGTAGTAAATAAAAATGAAACCAAGTGAGTGTAGTGCAGAAGGCGCCCTCCGAGTGCCCTGGGTCTGGGAAGGTGCTGCCAGGCTGGGATGGTGCTGCCAGGCTGGGAAGGTGCTGCCAGCTGATGCCCGGGGAAGGAGGTTGGGTGGTGCAGGGAAGAGGAGGTTGGTGGGGCAGGAGGAGAGCTGGGCTCCTCTGGAGCAAGTTTTCTTCCCATGCTGTGCTCCCATGACTTAGCCCTGCCCGGGCAGCCTCATGCCATGAGCTGACTGTTCTTCTGGATGTTTTGGGGTGCAGGGTTTAGTTGAGAAAGGGAAATTTTGGCTGCCTGTCCCAGTGCCATGTAGAACCCTCCTGCCTGCAGGCAGAGGAAGAGGAGGGGGTGGGAAAAGCAGGGAGGCTGCTAGGGGGGCTGGGAGCTGTAAGAGAAGAGGCTGGGAGACCTGGAAGTGGCAGGCAGACAGAGATAGATAGCAATTAGGATCTAGAAGCAGGCTGGGAGATAAGGAGTCACCGAAGATTTACTGTATGTATATGGACAGAAAGAAAGAGCGAGTACATTGGGAGCAGGGAGGGAGGTGTGTACGCTCAGTAAATCTCTGGTGATGCCATATCTCTGGCAGCTCCTGCATCCTAATTGCTCTCTCCTTGGCTGCTGCTTTCTGGCCTCCAGCCACTTTCTCTCCATTTCCCTTCCTACCTCCAGAGCCACCTCCGAGAGGCAGCGTTCAGCCTCTGTAGGGCTGGGAAGGGAGCTGCTCCCCTGGCATGGCTGGAGAGGTTTTCTTGAGCCTGCTGGGGTTTGTGCTCTGCTTTCCAGTGCCTGCAGTGAGCCCTGGGGAGCAGAGAGGAGCTGTAAATGCCCTGGGTTTGCTCCTTGTTCCTGCACTTTGGGGCGCAGCTGGGTGACCTGCACAGCTCGGCTGGGTTTTCCCTACCCACAGTGGGAGCCCTTTGTGCCAGCTGCTCGGGAACCAGGGAATTGCATTTGCAAGGAGGAATTCAAGATGTGTTTGTGAATGTCACCGTGGGGATCCAGGGCAGCCCCCAGCTCCAGCTTGTGCTCGCCAGGACAGCAACGATCTTTGCAGTCTCAAGAGAGTTTGGGCACTGCCACTGGTCTTAAATTTATTTTTAGGATCCTGTTCTTCTTTGCCCAGGAACAGCCTCTAAATGTCTGAATCTTTGGGAAGGTCTTTCCTCACCTTCTCAACATTCCCATGTGAGTTTCCTTGGGTCACATTCTATTTGCTTTAGGAACTTGAGTAGCCCCAAGGACCTTCTCACAAGTAGGATTTACCTCCGGAGGTCAGAAAGATGGTGGGATCTGCAGTATTGCACTCAGCCTTGCATCCCTTTAACTTTTGAGGATTTTTTTCTCTCTACCAGACAGGAATAAATGCCTCTTTAAAGCACAGTATTGTATTCTGTCATGCATCTTAGAGATCATCTCCTGATTTGTTCAAACTCATACCAGTAATGCTTAATTAGAAGAGTTTTATAACAAGTAAATATTTTCTTAAATGCATAATTGATTGTGGAGGGAAGGAAGAACTGCAGGAATGGAAATCATACATCATTTCATTATTAATGGCAATGTCTAAATAAAATGCAGACCTTGTCATATTTAATGGATGGCTGAGTCCATTCTGCTTTAAAACGCAAACTGCTTTTTTTTTTTTTAAAGGTGCCTGCATAATTTCAGCCAGTTTAGGTAGAATTTAAGATTTTCATAACGTGTTTGAGGGATTTAAAGTTTGTATGACCTAAACTAAGTTGTCTCAGAGCAAACCAATAAGGAAATGGTTTTGGCATAGGTTTGAAAGTTAACGTTCTCTTAAATTTTTTCCTCCCCTGAATAAATTAATTTAGGGATTTTCTTACAAACTGCATAACACCTAATGAAGGTTTTATATTTTTATTGTATATAAAAATGAAGCTGGTGGAGCTCTGCAGATTTACACTCACTGCAGCTGTGGTGATTAGTGTTACCAAAAGGCAAATTCTGAATCTTGGCCATTTATTAGCTGTGAGAGCTGAGGAGCGCTGTGAGTGTTGCTGGGGTCTGAACAGGATTTGTGCAGCACAATTCAGCCTGCCCTGGCTCTGGAGACCAAAGATCCAGGGGAGATGTGTCTGAGCACGTCAGGGATTTAAGCATCAGAGAGAGGAGAGCAGGGGATGGGTTAGGAAATGAACACCAGATCTGCTGCTTGCTCAGTCCCTCAGCCTCTGGCTCCAGTGGGACTGGGGGCTCTCAGGGCTCGGTTGTGTTTGCCTCCATGTGAAGAAACCTTGAGGAGCTTTGTTTGCATGACAGTCTGGATTGCAGAGCAAAGCTCATTCACTGGAGGATGCACTGAGGTGGGATGGGTGCAGGTGTCCATGTCCTGGTGTGTGGAAAGGCTTCCAGAGGTGGCTGCAGGTTGGGGACACTTTTTGTGCCTTGTCTTAAGGACCTGATCCATCAGCACTGGGAGCTCCTCTCAGCAGAGCTTCCAGACTTAGTCTCAACGCCTTACAAAGCTGGAGAAATTTGTCACATTATCCTCTGTGTGAGTGCCAGGAACAGCCACATGTTCCCATGACAGGTACAGGCGCCAGACACAGCACAGGCCAATTTTCTTCTGGCAGGATCCCTCAGAGTGCATCATGGCAGAGCCAGGACAGGAATGGATCCGTGTCTGAGCAGTGCCATGATGCAGGCTGTCCCTGCTGGGGACCTCTGCCTGTGGCTCAGGTGACACCCAGCACCCAGCCTGGGGTCCTGGCAGCGGGGATGGGATGGCTGGAAGAGGAGAGAGGCCGACTGCAGGTGAAATGCAAGGGTGAGAAGGGGAATGACTGAACTTGAAGCATCTTGGCAGCCCTGGGCTCGTGCTACAGCTGGTGCTTGCAAAAGGATGTCAGGGATTTTGTTCCCCAGTGTTTGGCAGTGCTGTTGTGTCTTCTTTGCCCAGCACAGACCACAGAGGCCTTTAGATCTGAGCTGTGGAGAACTCCTGCTCTTCTCATCTCTAAATCTTTAAAATATTGCAAATAGTTCATTTGTTTTAAAGCTTTAAACTCAAGCCTTTGATGTTGCTTTTAGGAAGTTAAATAATAAAGCACAGTGCTCTCCGAATGAGGGCTTTTGTCAGAAAAACTTGCTTTACAATGAAAAGAAGGAAAACATAAATAAATGATACTCAAATATTTATAAAGGCATTCAGCAGATCAAAATGTTTCATTCTGCCTTTATATTGTTACTTTGTGTCTCCCCATCTGAGACTATTTTTTGTTTAAACCATGCAGTGCAGAACGTATTTTGCTTCTTATATCACTAATTTGCAGTGTTTTACTGAGTCCTTTCTCACAGGGACATCAACAGGGCATTCAAGGGACAGGTATGTAAATACAGGGAGGTTGTTGCTGTGGCTGCCAGTTCTGTGCCTCCCTGCCATGGATGAGCTCCAATGGGAGAAATGAGGCTGCTCCAGGGGTGACATTAATTGTCCGCAAGCTGATCAAGCCCTGTCTTCGTGTATTTCTCTTTCAGCAGTACACATGTGAGAGAAGCCTCTGCCCCTAGCATGTATGAGGTGCCACTGCCCCTAGCATGTATGAGGTGCCACTGCCTCCTCCTGCCCAGGGAATATGGGATTCCCTGCTCCTGTCAGGGGCAAATCCCTGTCTCCAGCTCTTTTTAAGCCAACAGCAGGAATGCATCTTGAGCCCATTGCTGTGGGCAGGGGGATTTTTGGCCTCCTGTCTGCTTTTCCCCGCCCCATCCCATCCCATCCCTCTGGAGTGAGGGAAAAATGCTCTTGCTCCAAGGAAAGGGGTCACTAGAAGCAGAGATTCCAGGAGAACTTTAGAAGCCATATTTGGTTTGTTGGCTTTTTTTCCAAAGAAATCCTTGGCACCACTTCTGCCAGCATCTGAACTCCTTCAGGTCCTTGTCTCTCCACGTTGCCCATGAACTGTGCTGCCATCAGTGAGGTCTGGTCATGGTGTCATTGCCCCAAGGAAAATCCTTTCATTCTGTCAGGAGGATCTCAGCCAGGTCCTTGAAAGTCTTTATGGTATCCATATGTGCTGCTAAACAGGGGAGGGAGAGGTTTTGGCACCCTGAGCCTGCACTGGGGTTTCTATGTGCAAAGTGTCCTTTGCAGAAACACGAGTAATAAACCCAATGAATTTTAACAGAAAATCCAGAGTCATTGTTCACATTTCCAATTTGCCTGGCTGGGAGCAGCGTCCTGTGGTTGTCTCTGGGGACCTGGAAGAGGTTTTAGATGTGGTTCTGAATCCATAGCATTCATTGCTTTCTGTGGCACATCTGACCTCTCTCTGATTTTTTTCCCCTTCTTTAAATATAAATAAGGTTTATTTATTTGTTTAAGTATTAGCCAAGTTCTGTATTGTAGGTTGGTAAAAAACCCCACAATCAGTACTATTGAGCAATGTTAATTCTGCTAAGACCTAAGCCTGAGTGAGTTGTAGCTTTTGTTCCTGGAAACTCAAGGATTCCTGGGATTTTCACTGGACAATGAGATTATCTATTTTTCTGTGGCTTTGAATTTAACATATTAATTTTCTACTGCTTGTTGTTTAATCACCCACAGTTCAAATGCAAACATAGAGGAAATCCTGTTGTTAAAGGGAATTTGAAATGGATTAGAGAACTCTTATGAAACCTGTTAAAGTTGTGTTACATCTGTACTTTGGTATTTTGATTTTCACTATGGATGATGTGAAAAGAGAAAATGTAAATTGTCCCAACACCCTGGCAGTTGGAGAAGCAGTTCTGAACCTTCCTATTCATCACTGCTGGGGAATGTTGTCCTGAATTACCAGAGCAGCACTGAGGTTCTTGGTTTCTGGGGTACCCAGTTTTGAGTTTTGTCAGGCTGTGATCTGGGGGTCATGCAGGGTGTCCTCAGCAGTGCCTGTGGTCAGGGATGTGGTCAGAGGGACTTTTCATGGAAAGCATTGTCTGAGACCTTTCCTTTTGCAAAAATCTGTGTAAAACTGATGCCTTGTGCTGCTGTGTGGCTGTTGTGGAACTTGCAGTGGCCCTAGGCAGGGAGAGGAAAGCTTGGCCAGGGACAGTTCTGTGTTCCTCCTGGGCAGAGGTGACCTAAGGGAAGATGGAGAGGATGGGAGGGAGGAAGGGCTCACACCATGGAGCAATGGCAAAGCAGCTTATCCTGCCTGCTCCAGAGGGGGTGGCACTGTGCTGTCCCCATGGGATGTGCCCAGTTCAATGCTCTCAGGAGGACTTTGCCCTGTGGCATTGCCTGTAGAGGGGAGGACTTGAAGTTGCTGTTTTTCTAAGGAATTCCCTTGTTTCATGGTCTCTTCATCCCTGGGCTCAAGCTGCTGCTTTGGCAGCCGGTCCTGTAAGGGCACCTGCCCTGCCTGGCAGCCTGGGGGCTGCCCTGTGGGTCTGCACATGGAGGGGATCCCAGCGTGCCCGTCTGTCTGTCCATGCAGTGCTGTGGGCTCTGCCATGGGGGGTTTAACCTGTTGGCTTTGCAATCACCAGACTTGGAAAGCCCCAGAACCTGTGTGAGCATGGCAGGGACTTGCCTGGTGCCTTCTCATGGAGCCAGTGGGTGGGCAAACATCCATCTTTCCTGGGGGCATCAGTCCGTCCTGGGAGCCTCTGTCCACCTCCCCAGTGTCCTGGGGCAGGGCTGTGGCTCTGTGTCCTCTCACATTACAGGGCTCTCTCTGGGGCTTCCTTGGCCTGTTACAATACAAATAAATAATCCTAACAAAAGCCCATGTGCCTCCTTGGGAAAATAACAGTTTTCACATGCAGATACTCAGGAAGTTAAAATTGGAAGCTCTGACTAGTCCTGCTGATTTGTCCACACATTTATTCTGATATGATGCTTAACTGGAATCAGCTTTTGGCTCTGGCACTCACAAAGTGCAGCTTTCCTATCCCCAGTCTCAGCGCAAGAGGAGCGGGGATGGGAAATAAGGTCTGTTTCTAAATGAGTGGGAGAAAAATCAGGTATGTGACTCCTCTAATTCAGACAAGGCTGTCTCTCATTGTTTGGCAGTTCAACTACAGCTTCAGTACATGGGAAAAATTTCTCTTCCAATTACACAGCAGTTTTGTGGTGGCTGAGTGCTATAAATGGGACTGCTTTGCAGCCAAAGATATCTCATTCATAAATCCCACTGTTCCACTCTATAATTTTTCTCTTTTGGATAGATCAGTATTCTGTGGTCATATCAACCACAATCATGCAAGCAAAAATGAGTAGTTAAATATTGTGACAGTCCTATAAGTCTTCTTAAGGCGCTGTGCATAACACAGTTATTCAAAAATGTCACTTGGTGCATGGAAGGGAATTGACCCTTTACTAATATTTCCAGTAAAAGCTCTTGATTAAAAAAAAAAAAACAACTGCTGTAGATAATCTGGGCTGGTTGGACAATTTATAAATTTTACTCTAAGTGCCAATATTTTGACACCCATGTATACAGACAGAGCTGTACAGAGACACACACAGTTCCATTTGGGCTATAAAAATGCAGATGTGGTGTATAGTCACTCATATGTTATCCTTTGTACTGGGTTTGTGTGGGTTGGTAGCAGGGGGGTTTTGGGGTGGCTTCTGTGAGAAGCTGCCAGAAGCTTCCCCTGTGTCTGACAGAGCCAAGGCCAGAGGCTCCAGGATGGACTCACTGCTGGCCAAGGCTGAGCCCAGCAGAGATGGTGGTGGCACCTCTGGGATAAGAAAGGAAGGGAAAAAACCCAGTGCTATTGCAGCCTGGAGAGAGGAGTAGAATGTGTGAGAGGAGCAGCCCTGCAGATGCCCAGAGTGGTGGACATGGAGGGGGAGGAGGTGCTCCAGGTGCTGGGGCAGAGATTCCCCTGCAGGTCCTTGGTGGGGCAAGGGGATGCCCAAGGACACTGTGACCCTGAGGGAAGCCCATGCAGGAGCAGGATCCTGGCAGGATTTGTGGGTCCATGGAGAGAGGAGCCCACACTGGTGCAGGTTCCTGGCAGGATTTTGGGTCCATGGAGAGAGGAGTCCATGATGGAGCAGGATCCTGGCAGGATTATGGATCCTTAGAGAGAGGAGTCCATGCAGGAGCAGGATCCTGGCAGGATGTGGATCCATGGAAAGAGGAGCCCACACTGGAGCAGGATCCTGGCAGGATCCATGACCCCATGCAGGGACACACTGCAGCAGCCTGTTCTGGAGGATTGCACCCCATGGGAAGGGATCCAGGCTGCAGTGGTTTGCAGAGAACTCTAGGGAAGCAGCCCATGGCAAGGACTCACACCAGGGAAGCTCCTGGAGGACTGTTTGCCGTGGCAGGGACCCCACACTGGAGCAGGGGAGGAGTGTGAGGGATCCTCCCCCGAGGAGGAAGGAGCAGCAGAGAGGGATGTGTGATGAAGAGATTGCAGCCCCCATTCCCTGTCCCCCTGTGTCGCTGGAGGTAGAGAAAAATGGAAGTGAAACTGAGCCTAGGAAGAAGTGAGGAAGGTGTTTTAAGGTGTTTTAAGATTTGGTTTTACTTCTAATTACCCTACTCTTTCTTGAGTGGCAATAAATTAAGCTAATTTCCCCAAGTTGACTCTGTTTTGCCTATGACAGTAATTGCTGAGTTATCTCTCCCTGTCCTTATCTTGACCCATGAGTCTTTCATTATATTTTCTCCCCAAATCCAGCTGAGGAGGGGAGGGATAGAGCAGCTTTGGTGGGCACCCAAGCTCAACCCACCACATCCTTATAGGTTCACTTACTTTCTACAGATTATGTTTATGAATTTAACATGACTCTCCCTCTCTATTTGCTGTCCCTGAGAACACCTCTAGCTGGAAAGCTAAAAAATGAAATACACATCTAAGGAAATGTTCCCATAAAAGAAATAACTCCCCGATGCCAGTGCTCTGTGCTCCCACACCCATTAGCATTCAGAGCAGCAGCGACTTCACACAGAGCCTGGAGGAGAGACCCAGGACTTCAGCACTCCCACAGGCCCTGTGTCACCTGCTCAGCTGCTGTAAATTGGGCACTTCAGGGGGAATGCTGGAGCTGAGCTGAACTGCACGAGCTCAGGCAAATTTTGGCACCAAAATTTGGGATGACTGAGCAAAGACTCTCCCACATGACTGCACACGTGCTGGTGCACATCTTCACACTTGTTCCTGCGTGCAGGGAGGATGAGGTACATGGATGCAGTTGAACATCTATATGTGACTTTTTGTTCCAAGCCTCCTGCTGATCAAAAAAGCACAGAATTTTACTTTTGTTTGCACAACACTCATAACAGATTTTTCTTCTCCCACTGGTATCTCTTTCCCCCTTTTTTTTTCTTATAAACTTAAGTAGAGATGTCTGTCTAAAGTATATATTCACACCAAGAGGTCTAGTTATCCCATAATAAGCATGTGTAACTCCCATTAGTGTCAATGAGAACTTCACATGCATATCAAAGGGGGGAATAGATTCATATGCTGAGAGCAGGAGCTGAAATTCAGATTTATAGTTTATGTTTTGTTTAATGGATAAATTCTTTGGCAGAGAGCTAAAAACTATGAGGTGTTTATAACATTCCAGGTTCCCTTCCTTTTTAGTTAAAAGCAATAGCAGAGCAAAAAATGCAACTACCATTCTGTTGTATTAAAAATGTACATATTTACAGCGAGGACTTTTTTCCCTTGCTCTTCTGATTTTTCTGTAATGGCTTTCCTGTTTTTAAAAACTCACAGATAGTGACCTCCAGGGTCTCCGAGGGCTGGACGCACTTGTGTGGCCAGAGACCAAACTAAAATGAAAGATTAAAGCAATTCTGAAAGATTTCCTGATAGGCCTCTGCCAGTGCTATTTCAGAAAAAAAGTCCCCTGTCATCTGGGCCTCAGCCATTTCCCGGCCACCTCCGTGGGTGTGGAGTGGGGAGGCATTTCAGAGCTGCTTTTGGAGGTTTTGTGGAGCTCTTTATTAAATATTTAACCTCTTTACTTTTTTCCCCTGCCCCTAATTCAGCTGCACTGCAAGGAGAGCAGTTTTTCTAAAGGCATCCAGATGCTCTGGTGCCTGATAAGGTGGCTTTTGGGAGGATGAGCCTTTATAGCACAGATGGGTTCCATTGATGGCGTGGGGCATCCTTTGTGTGTTTGGGATGACAGAGGGATGGGCAGCTTATGCAGAGATTTTGGCTGGAGGAGGGACAGAAGCTTGGAGCAGGATTGCAGCCTGTAAGATGTGTCAGGACAGAGAGATGTGGGACCCTCAGCTGCCTCAAACCCACCCTGTCCCTCCTGCTGCTCCAATAATGCTGAGTCTCATCTCTCTGTCACATCCATTTGGGCTGGATGACCCAGCTCTGGTATTTCCCTCCACTTCCAGCTGTGGTTTTCCCTTCTTGCCCACTCTGAAGGAATCACAGCTCTGGGGACATGGGATTTCCACTGGTTTTGCGGCTATGGGCAGTAGGATCCAAGCTTTTCTCACTGTGGCAGCAGCAGCGTGGTGGGCAGTGACCCTGCAGGGGTAAATGGAGTCCCCAGGCTCCTGCCATGTCCCCACCCCTGGAAAGTTCTGTGCTTTGGCATCCATGCTGTTGTGTTTGAGGTAGCTCCCTATGGAGACAGAGATTTTTAGGGATTTTTGGCCAATAACTGGATAAACACAGCCACTTTCCTGATGTTTAACTGACTCGTTGCAAAGAAGTGGCCACTAAGGAATGCCAGGATGGTCACTGCTGGCCACCAGCTGGGCAAGCAAAGGACTCATCTCTAAATAACTCCTGTTTCAGCCTCTTTCCATTGAGAAATAATGTTCTTCTGCATTCCAACTTTACCCAGAATTAGGTATTAAGAAACACAAACAGAATTAAGCCCTTGGAGAAAGGTTCCTAAGGTGAATTTTGAGGCAGGGATAAGAGGGGAGCAGAGACCCAGGCTGTGCCCCAGTTTGGCCCTTGGGCTAAGAAGGTGCTCACCCAGTCCCGGGGCTGAGGGGCAGTTCCAGCCTACATTGTTCTGATGAAGCCAGTTCACTGCCTCTATGGAGGAAAAATAATTTTTCTCCACTATTTTAATTGGGTTTTAAGTGGAATCAGAGGCATAAAGTTGTTTTTAAAAATTGCATAACAGAAATCACAGCTGATCTTTAAAAACTCCTTTTCGGAGGGAAATGGTGATTCTAAATAAGAAGGCAGTTTTATAGCTCAATTACTTTAGTAACTTGATTTAACAGCTTGTTTTTTAAATCTACACCAAACCTAAGATAAAGGATTGATAATGTAATATGTAGAATACATTCAGCATAAAAACTGCAAATCCTACATCATACCATTGGAAGAGAAACATAAATGCATGCTGAAGCCTGCAGTGGTTTTATTTTAACTAGTATAATATAACAACATGACATGCTGTGAAAAATAAATAACTTTTGAAAATGCATTTTCCAAGAATGAAAGTAATATTGAAAAATGACTGAAGTAATCACTTTTGTATGGATTCTGAGAGCAAAAGGGACAAAAAGAATAATTCAGAACTCAATGCAGTGTTATACGAAAGCATAAAAGGGTTTTATAAAATATCCTGCTCGAGCCTGTGCTGTGTATCTGCTTATGGTCAGATGTGGTGAACTTTGAGTGGTCCCTTTTTCTGTGAATAGTCTTATTAAAAGTGATGTATCCTGTTATGCATGCAGGCTTTATTCAGCCTTGAAGTGACAGAATATGACCTGTAGACAGAGCACACGAGCTTCTGGACTCCTACTAAATGCCATTTTTACTTTGATTATCATTGTTTGGTGTGGAACAGATCAGCTACAGTGGAAATCTAATCTGGTTCCCATTAGCCTCAATGGAAACAGCATCATGTCTTCACTTTTTCTGGGGGGCTTGATTTCTTCCTAAGAAATTTCTCCTTATGTTGTTTGCCTGTGACTTCCTATAATATTTTTTAGCACACACTCGTAACTGGATGGGATGCAGTGCTTGCAAGTCTTTGAGTATTTACCTGCTATTTGATCCTTTTTAGTATTGGAACAGTAATGGAATCAGATTTAGGGATTTTGGGGTCTGAATCTTCCCTCAACTCTGCCAGTGGAAATTGGGAATAAATTTCCTAGAACCAGGGGAATTGGTTATATGTGATATAGAGAGTATTCAAAGAGGTGCAACTGCTGCTTACTCCTCTGGATGGTGTTGAAAAAGTAAAGAGATTTGTACTTTGGGTAGGATACCTCACGTGGGGCCCTCCATGGGACTGCAGTACTCAGCTCTCCAATTAAAGGCACAGAAAATCATGTTTTTATCCCTGTGCTGGAGGTTGGGCAAGGTGGCAGCTGTTGCAGCACTTTTTCTGTGTCCTGTTTTTTGGAAAAAGGAGATGGTGCATCATTTTCAAAGCCTGTAGGTGATGTGTATAAAGGGAATGTGAGTTGGGGTATTAAGCAAACGCTTGTGGGGCAAGGAAGATGCTTTCCTTTGCAGGGCTTACATTTCCCCTTGGGATCTGGGCAGGTGGTGACAGACAGCTGACACCTTGGTGGCCACAGCTGGCTGAGGGCTCCTGATCCACAGCACCACCAAAAGTATCTGTGCTGAATCCTTTCAGTTGTGCCAAGGAAGACGCCACAAAAGATAATTTTACACCTGAAATTATCTTCTCCTTCATTACCTTGAATCTTTGCAAGCTCCCACTGGGATCAGGCAGGGTTTGTCAGGCACAAGACACAGGAGTGGTGCCTACAGAGTTAAATGTCCAGAAAAAAAGGACTTTATGTGGCTTTATGTTAGTTTTAATTTCCTGGTGGAAAATGCTGTTAATCTCTAGTGTTCTCCCTTGCACTGTGTAAAACAGGATATTATACCTATAGCAATATTAACTCACTTTTATTGAGGAACTTTTATTTTTGGTGCACAAGGGTGACTTGAGCATTGTATAAAGTTGGCAGCCGTGTGCCAGGGCAGGTATAAATAGGAGTGATTCCCTGTCCTGAGTACACTTAGGACATTCTTTGCATCCTGTTAATTATGTTAGTTTTGGGATGGACTTGAAAACCCTGTGCTGTGGCAAAAATTGGTGTTTTGAAGCTAGAACAAAGGGGTCTGTTAGGTTTGCCTTCCTCAGGCCTACAGGAGGTATTTAAATGAAAGAACCCTCTTCTCCCACCAGGTTACTGAATGTATAAAACTGTGCAGGCAAGAGGGGGTTAATTCAATAAAATAAATATAAAATACTCTCCAGGCTGTTGGACAGAGCTGGAAGGGGTCAGAGGTTGCTGAGCTGCTTCACTAGCACACTAATCGATTTGCTGTCAAGGTAGTGGTGCTGGGGTTTCAAGTAAGAGAAGAATTGAGTGCCGCCCGGGCCCAATTTCCATAATTGCTCACTGCCTTTAGTGTACAACCTTTTATGAAACACAAAAAATATATCACTGAATTGTATTGATTACCCATTGGTCTGAATAATTCACTTAGTATTTATTACCTGACCCTCAGAGGTTAAATAAATCCACTATCTAACTTTGACTTGTGAGAAATATTACTTATTCATTGAAATGTGGACTGATTATTACACAATAGGAGTGTAGCTTTGTTGTTCTTTTTATCTCCTCCTGGAAAACTTAGTCCCTGCTGCATCTTAATGGCAATGAGTTAAAACAAATATTTATGGATAGTGAAGAGCATTTTCCAAAATAAACATGAATGCATCTGTACTAGCGGAGCTTGGGGTTTTTTTGTGAAGGATTTTTTTCCCCTCACCCTGTTGTTTGGGTCACATTTCAGGGTCAAAATTCAAAATCCTCCAAAGTGAACTTTTATGTGTGATGGTGAAATATATTCATATGCAAAGTTTTCACTGCAAGCATCAAGTCTGCATAGCAGCTTTATTGCTTGTGATGGGATCTAAGTCCATTTTTATAGCACTATTTTTGGATAGCTCCTGAAAACCGTAAATCTTCCTATCATATTAAACACCCTCTGATAATTAAATTCTCAAAGAAAACAGAAACCTTTCTTAACAAGGAAAGATAAAATTTAAACCAGTCAACCATGGACAGCTCACTGTCATTACAATAAAAATGATTTCATATCACCTTCAAATGTTTTGGACATAATCTGCAGGGCATTTTATGGCTTTGTCAAACATTAAGGTAATAATCAATTATTTATCAGAGGATGGTATTTACATATCGCTTTTAGCATAGCTAAACTGTCCTTCTTTTGTTGATGAGCTGATATACCTCCAACACAATAGCATAGCTCTTAAATTTAATTATATACTCATTTGCCATAAGATCTAGTCATCTAGATAAAATTGTTCAGTAGCTTGAAGTACTCCCTCCAAAAAAGATTTCCTAACTTTGTGTAAAGTCTTTCCTCAGTTTCCGGCCTGCATCCTCCAGCATCCCAAAGTATTGTTTTTGAAGTTTGATGGAATTTGTGTTAGGTCAAGAGGAGGAAACTATGTGAAGCTTTTTTTTACCTCTTTTTTTTTTTTTAATGAAATGTAAAGGAAAAACCTAATGTGGTCTCAGTGCTACCTCGTGTTTGTTGATAGCAGTGTGTGTCTGTATCCAGGATCTGGGCTCACAGTTAGCAGGAGCTCCAAACCCGTGCTGGTGGTGTTATAATGCTGAACCTCTTTTCCTGTATCGCATAATGGAAGGAAAAGTCTGTCAGAAAATAATGGAGATATAATATGTACAAGATCCTCTAACATTTACCCAGGTGGCCAACTTCCTGAGCCCTGAGCATGGCGTGACAGCCAGAGGATTTCAGTGCTTCAGCCTCCTCAGTTGGGAACCTGACAGGGTGTCCTGGACAGTGCCTGTGGTCCCCAGTGCTGGGAAGGGCAGTGCCATGGCAGGTGGGGGCACCCAGGCTCAGAGTCCCACCTGGAGCGAGGTAGGGCCACTGGGCAGAGATAGTTTTGCATCCATGCGGACTTTCAATTGATATCCTTCTTGCTAAAGTGCCTCATGCAATGAACTGCCAGGAAGTCAATTTGTCTGCCTGGCGGGCGGGAGCGGCTCGAGCTCGGTGTCAGGGAGTGCAGAGCAGGGATTTCTGTGGGCTGGGTGTCCACAAGGGCTCAGCAGCAGCCACCAAGCCCTGTTGGGCTGTTCAGTTCAGTGAAGCTCCAGTAATGCTTGCCCAGGAATGCTTTGTAGGAGCTCAGCCTGTGGTTGAAGTTTGGAGAGAGATGGAGCAGCTGGAAGCGCTGGTGGGGCTTTCAAAGTTGTTGCTAGAGGTGGGAGCATCCTGACAGGCATTCATCCCTATCTTCAGGTCCCTAAATGCCTGCTCAAGTTTGGCCCTTGGGTAAACTTGAGGCATAAAAATCCTGTTGGATGTCTTTATGTGAGTGCTTTACCCCCAGTTTGTCTTAAAGGGGTTTATTCCTCAAAGGGATGCCTTAATGTGTTTTTCTGCTGTTAAGTGATGTCATTTTGATATTGCCCTCAGTGATAGAAGGGTTACAAAATTAGTCTTTCTGTCTCTGATCAGAAAAGACAAACTGACTTTATGTGCTACTATTCCTCTGTTCAGGTAAAAATTTCATAGCTGGGATGCACAAATCAGTAGGAAAACAACTTGAAAAAGTTTGTGATGGCATCTCAGGGTAATTCTGCTGAAGGTGTTGAAAGAAATATTGTAGCTGAACAGTCACATTGGGAAAGCTCCTTATACAAATAACATTTTAAAACAAGCTAATGTCATAACAAAGTCCATACTAACAGGCAAACAGTCTATTAGTAAGAGGATCCTAAACCAGCAGTACTCTGAAGAAAGGAGATTTATATTTAAACTGAAGCCCCCAGTTTTGTTCACTCTAGGAACTCTCTGACCCTCGGGCTCATCACTGTTTCCAAAGTGGTGATGTCCTGGTCCTGTCTGAGGGTTCTGTGCTCTGCAGTCACCCATCCTCACCTAAGCTGGGTGTAAAACTCTACTAAGATGTGTAATATTTTGTCAGTTTTTATTAAATCTGGGTCTTCTTTTTGATTTTGCCTGCTTTCTCTGGAGAGAGGAAAAAAAAGAAAAGCAAAAATAGAACAGAAAAGCCTCCTGGCAGCTGAGGATGAACAAGGCTGGTCCCTGCTCCCAGTTACATTTTAGGAAGGGGTGCAGGGAATCTGACTTCCTTCCAGTTCTGCTCCAGTCCTAGCAAAACCAAACATCCAAAAAACCATCCCCAGCTGTCTGTGCTCTCCCTGAGAACCACTCCTGGGGAAGGAGCATCTCCTTCCAGCAGGGCTGAGAGGGGCACTCCTGCCTTCCCACAGACAGATCCTTTCCATTTCCCACCTCCCATCCTTGGTGGGATGGGGCTGGGGAGGGGAGGCACCACCTACGCTGGGTGTGCAGCTCCCCAAAGCTGCCCTGCCCTGCTGGGGTTGTGCATCCTCGGGGGTGCCACAGGCGATTCCTTTGCCTTGTGTCAGTCACAGCACACCTGGGAGAGGTGCCAAAGGTGGACATGGCCATTCACAACCTTAACCCAATGAAAAGGGAAGAGAATCCACCTCCTTCCCTGCCTCTCCTCCCTCTCCTGTGCTTTCATGCATCCTGAAATGTGCATTCTCTTTTCCTCTCGGGTTGCACTGGATGTAACATTTGAAAAGCTCTGCCAACTCACATGGGGGGAGAACATAATTGTCATGATTAGGGATGATTATGTAGACCTTAAGCAGCAGCACAGAGAGGGTTATTTTGTTTGCAGTTTAACTAGAAGTGCCCAAGATTTCCCAACTGTTCTATTTTTGCAAATGTAAAAGTTTCATAAAAGGGTCAGATTTAGGCCCTTGTGTGGGAAACAACTGATACTGCCAGCAACAGGGCAAGATCACTGCTGTGTTGTGGTTTAAATGTCTTATTGCATTCCAGGCATTGCTGAA
Source organism: Camarhynchus parvulus (assembly GCF_901933205.1). Taxonomy (NCBI): domain Eukaryota; kingdom Metazoa; phylum Chordata; class Aves; order Passeriformes; family Thraupidae; genus Camarhynchus; species Camarhynchus parvulus. Next base: position 14,441,941 of record NC_044583.1, on the reverse strand, counting down.
CTGTATATAGAATGGATGACTTTAAATCTCTAGGACTTTGTGTGAATTAGTAACCTTTTGATTTTGTTTTAACATTTATATATTATTTTTAACTCTAGATGTTTGTGACTTCTGCCCTCCCTCCAGTAAATAGTCAGCTCATAACGCAGGAAATTATTGGGGTGATTACAAACAGCTCTTAGGAACAGAGTCCACTCTTCTTTCTCTTTTTGGATTCCTATCTTTTTTAATATTCTCATCCGGATGGTTCTGGCCCCAAACTAGAAGCAAATGGAAAACAGGGAATTGCCATCAGTACAGAAAATATATGGATTTCATGTGCAGTAATGATGTATCTCAGCAGAGTTAGTAAAACTAGAGATGTCACATTCACAGCTGGTTAACATTTTACACTTGAAGTCCTCATAACATTTGTATATGTTTCAACACTTCTTTTTTTTTCAACTTGGGACCATCTGTATTTCTCATATGTGACACTGATGGGGAAGCACAAACTTTCACAGAACCAGCAAATGACTAGTTAGCTCTACCAGATGTCTGTCTCTTCCCACTTTATCACTCAAGATACTATTAAACTGAAATTGGGTGGGGGAAACAGTGGACTTCTGAACTAAAAAACGTTCCCCAAAGAAGTTTTAAGCAAAGAATTTGGTCCCAGAGTCTTTGCTGCATTTAGAATAGCAATAATAAGGATGATAGATTTGCACAGAAGGAAGAGTTTTTAATTTTAAAATAGATAATCATAGACTAATCTAAGCAGGTATTACATCTGCAAGGAAGGCTTTGAAACCTATTCTCCTAAATTTCAATTTGTCCTCCATGTATTCCTTTGCTCAGCTGTATAGCTCTCATTGTGCTTTACTTTTCAATTTAGCAAAAGTTAATTTCTAATGCTTGCAAAGGCTAAATGCATGGAAAAGACATCTTTTTTCCTGCTGTGTATGTCCCATTAGGAAAAAACTGTAGAAGTAACTTTGTTCTCATTGCATCTCTTCTGAGCAGTCCTGCCCTGGTGATTTGTTTTCCCTCCCTCAGCTGCTGTTGAGCTGTGCAGCACTTCAGTGTTTTGCAGGGCTGTTTTTACTACAGCCTTTTGTGTCTGAGGAATCTGACAATGGATTTTAGTGCAGAGTTAAACTCCACAGGCTGGGGAAAGGCTGCAGGTCAGGAGGATAAACAACAGCTTGGTTCTGTACAGTGCAGCGTGATGGGTGTCCCCTGAAGTCAGAGACCTAAATTAATTACATTTAATCAAGCCATGCTGAACAACTGAGCCAGACACCTCAACCTTATCACGCTATGGCTTTAATGTCCTACTTACACTCAGAGCTGAGGTTCAGGGGATGGATGTGACCATGGCATTCTGGCCCTTTGCTGGGAAAATCAAAGATCCCTTGAAATGGAAGGTCTGTGGGTATGCCATTAAAAAGTGATACATAATGCTTGAAAAGAATATCACAAAGTTGTTTCAAATCACATTACTGAGAGCTTTCATTAAAGGGAAAACTTACTCCTATTCTAAAGTGTACATTGTCAGTAACTAAAGTTAGCAGGAATCTGATTCCATTTTTTTACATTCAGACAGACCTGTAGAGACATATTAAGTAGAAAATCCAGAGAAAAGGAGAACCACCTATAGGAAATCTTGCAGGGTTCAGACGAGGGCAGTTTCATGTGACCTCGTAGATTGGATATAAAAAGGCTGCTATTAGTTCCATGTCAGTTCTTATAGCAAATGTTACAGAGTAATGGAGGGTGTTAAGCTGTCAAATACTTGCAAGGGTTAATAAGGTTAAAGAAGAAGTAAAAGCAGGCCAACAATAAAAAGGAAAAAACCCCACGGATAAATATGCCCTAATAAATAAAGGATGGCATATCAAGGGGGAAACTAAAGTCATAACTTGGGAGCAAAGCAGTTGGAGAAATTGGAAGCAGTATAATACAATGTGGTTTCTTTTGTGCTGGTGCTATGGCTAACTCCAGGCAGTGCAGGATGCTGCAGGGCAGGACTGAATCCCCTATTTCCCACAGATACTTGGAAAAAAAAAATAGGCAGTTGAGTCTGCTAAATGTTCTAAATATAAGTGGAGGGATGCAAATGAGTGAATAAATGCATACATGGAGTAAGTAATTAAATAAGAGAATCCCAAGAACAGGAGCAAAGCACCTGAAGTTAGATATGAGCCATGTTTTGACATTGTCCTCTGAGCTGATTTGAGCTTTGGTGCTGCCTTGTACCTGAATTCCAAAGTAATTCACATCTGAAAAAAACAGGAAAAGATAGAACTTGAAGCTCTTATGACACGTTATTACTTCTAGGAGTTTCTGGCATTTTGTCTTAATTTTAGTCTGCTAGGACATCATTAAGGAAGGGGTTTTAATTTTTTTTCTTTGTTAGGAGTATTCTACCTGCTTTATAGATCAAGCTTGAGTTTTGTAACTCCTTACATACACACTGTCCTTCATCTTCAGGCACAGTTTCTGTGAGCTCACTTATTCCAAGGAGATCACTATTGCCTTGTCTGAAGTTAAGGCTGAAACAGCACTTGCAGGTGAGAGCTACTGGACTGCAAAAAGTGCTTAGCTGTGATCTCAGTGGGCATTTTGATTTTATTAAAATGGCTGGCAGGTCTCACAGGCTGCTCTTGGGGTGATCCAGCATTTTATTGCAAAGGCAGTCAGCAAGTTATGCCTTCTGTTGGAGAGCTTCATGGATTTGACTTTTTTGTTTATAATCAAAAAGGAGCTTGAAAGCAGATTTTTGTATTTCTAAGTATTTTATCTCAACCTTTTTAATTGTAGCTCCACCTGTCTTAGAGGGAAAAATATTAGTCCAAAGGATCATCCTATGAATTGTTGCCAAATATTTTTTATTTATAGCCGAGTACCAACCAAGATAAACTTCGAACATTTGCCTTTGCTTTTGCCTTTCCCCATTCTCTTTGCTCATCAGCATGCCTTCAAAAGTACACAAATAATTTCTGAAACCCCTCTGCCCCTTTTCTTGCCATCACTTGCAGACCACCAGCAGGCAGACATCAGGTTGAGAAACACAAGGAAAAAATGGAATGAGGCCTGACATGGCTTTTAGGCTGCTGAGTTTGCCAAGAGCAGGGCAATGCTGGATCTCATCTGCTGTTTGCTGGGACCACGAGGCTGCAGAGAGCCCAGACTGTCCCCACCCGTGGCCATCTCACAGCCAGGGGTGAAGGTCTTGCAGAATGATGGGTGGTTTTGCTGCTGTAGGAAAATACTCTCCCCATCCCAAAATACTTCACACAACCATCTCCTTCCTTTTGCCCAGGGAGATTGGTTCAGTGGGAGGGAGAGGAAAGAATAAGGAAAAGATTGTGTTTATTTCCTCCACAAAGCAGCCTGAGGATCTGCCTCATTCCAAGACATCTGATTAATTGCTCAGCTGAAGGAGTGCTGGAAAACGTTTACATCATTTATCAGTTTGGAGGAGGGAAGTGAAAAGAAAAAATATGTTTGTTTTTATCTGTTCCCCTTCTCTCCCTCTTCCATCTGTCCTCTCATCCTCCATTCCTCCCCTCCTAAGGGCAGGAAGGGAGGGACAGCAGAGCAGGGAGCTGTGGTGGAGGGCAGCCCTCAGCACACACAGGCTTCCCAAGCCCAATTACAGAACTCATTGTTAATTTTCACCAGAAAATTGGAACATTTCAGCAAATGGAAAATTTTCTGTTAAGATTGTTCTTTTCTATCCAAAACATTCTTTTCCAGAAAACTATTTAGACGAATAAAATTCTAGTTATTTCTGTCCTGGAAAACATAGCTGGAGGTTGAGCTCTAAGCTCCAAGCTGGCCGGTGCCTCCTGGAGCTCTTACAGAAGTTACACGTCTCTCTGGGAGCTGCTCTATAGGATACTTGGAGAGGAGCAACATGTTTGTTTTTAATGATGCTGCTAGTTTTCACTATAAATTTGAGCAAAGTGGGCGGTATTGGAACCAGCTGCTGGAATTTTTTTTTGTTTTGTTTGTTTTCATGAGAAAAATGGAAACGTACTGCAATAAATTAAACAATATACATATTTTTACATTGTGCTGTCTCTGAGCATTGAGCTGCTAGGAAATTACAGAAGCTGAGGGCAGTGTTGGGCCCTGAATTCATTTCACATGCACTGAAGTAAAGCAACAAATGTTTCAGAGTAACTGGATTTCCTCTTAAAGTGACACTTTATTTGTGCGTGAGAAATGTAATGAGCCTTCACTAGGAGATTTTCTTCTGGCTGTGTTTCTTCTTTAATGACTTGTGCTTACCAAATAAGCTAAGTTAAAATATTAATAATAAAAAAAATAGAAGCAAAGCGAAAAAACTTGAATCTATTTGGTCAACTTCTCTTTTCATTTACCCGAGAGCAGGAAAGCTTTTGGATGGGGAAATAAACAAAGAGCCTTGTAGCTTCCCACTAATTCCACAGCCTATCGTTAATAAATGTTGTACAGCTACTCATCTTCATATATCTGAAAGAGTTTCCCTCGAGTTGGTTCCCCATGAGTTTTACAGCACGCAGAGTCCTCGGGAGCGCCGGTGGGAATGGCCGCGGCGCCGAGGCCGAGCTGCTGCTCCTCATTGATTGCTCACTGGAGCTCACCCAGCTCCTTAGCCCCGGGCCTGACTCCCCTCCATATGCCTGGTGTCAAATTTGGGAAAGCAGCTGGTCACTCAGAGCTCATCCTGCGGGGAGGGAGGGCTGGGAGCTGGGGAGTGCCGGGCGCTGGAGCTTCTTCTGCTGCTGCCGGTTCTGCTGCTGTAATCAAGCAGTGTGACAACCCCAGCCAGAGCTATCAAAACAGAGCCTTAGAGGAGATTTCTGTTAATAGGTTTTTTGAGGAGAAAAACTTTGCAAGTATAATATGCAGATCAGAACCTTTCAGCATCACAATATGTGCCTTGTGCTGTACCCAGCAGAGGCAGAGCTGAGGAAAAGGCCATTTTTAGCCAGCAATACTCCGGTGAGCACCCTCAGGGTGGGCTGGCTTTGAAGTTAACTGAAGACACTAATTTTGATGCCCTCATTGTATAAAACGCAATGTATTTTTATTTCATAACTAGCAGAAGTAACAGGAGTGGACTATACCTTTCCCAGTATCCATGACTGAAAAGCCCTGTAAAGTCACTTAAAATTTCAATGCAGTCTGGTATGAAGCTATCACAGGGATTGCACATGTGGCATTAGGAATGAATGCTCCAACTGCAAGCAGCCACTGTGCATGGTTTGTTTTTGTTAACATTGCAGTACTTCAAGAATATCTCAATTGTTTGTGATAATTTAGACCTAATGTTGTGGACTTTTTCATAAAATATTAGTAATAGTTGGCAGAGGGGCTGGGAATTAGCATTTGATTGGAGCCACTTTGGAAATAAATGTTATTTGGTGGCCCCTCACTTCGCCTTTCAGCATAAGTTTATTTTGCATTCAAATAACCAGTATGGAAATGACGGGCTTCTAGGTTTCAAATGATTTTCGGTAATTAAAGCAAAATGGAAGACTTGCTGCAACTCACCCTGTCCCAGCTTTATGAGGACATTTGTCGCCTTTCTACCCCTCTCAGGCCAGCAGGTACCAGCTGAGCAAGGCTGTGGGGACACAGTAGATCTCAAAGCCTTTCAGGCATTGTGGTTGGCTCTGATGCAGAAATCAATCTGCCGGGAGCTCCTTGTGCTGCAGATGGAAATGAGAGGCTCAATTTCAATTTACTAAGCAAGAAAAGTTGCACGGGAGGGGTTTGGTTAGGAAGGGAAAATCAGAATTCCTCAGCATGGCCTTTGAACTGGGAGATGCTGTGTGCTGAGCCAGGAATAGCTCTGGCACCAGCCTGGGGGGCTGCCAGAAACTTTGCTGTCTGTCCATCTACAACATGCAGCAGGTCAGAATTAGAAGAGTGAATTGGAAGAAGAGAGAAAGGACAAGTTCAGGGGTTGCTTCTCATTGTTTTCTGTTCTTTGACAGTTGGTTGGGTTATTTTTCCTATGCCATTGGATTCCATTCTAATTATTATTACAATTTTTGTATGGCACACTAAATATTTTTCTAAGCTTGTGACAAAAGTGTCAGCATAAAGTAGTACCAGAGTGTTGCCAGACATGGTAAATGATACTCAGTGATCAGAACTGAACAGCAAAGCAGAATCTGTGTCAGAGGGAATACCCACAAAACAAGGGAGGAATACACACATTAATGAGCCTGATATAAAACATTTTTAAAGCATTTTTATAGTTGCTATAGAAACACCTTGGCCTTCACTCTTGCTAATTAGTTGGATTTTGCACATTTTATATTTGAAAATGCAAATTGGATTTCATAAATTATTACTTATTTTTCATTTATATTTACAGTACTGTTATCCAGATACATGCAGGAAGTCTGAGATATTAATTAGTTATAGAACACAAATAAACGTGACATTTATGGTCACAGGACATCTCTTGTTTCAAATATTCATCTGGTAAATGCTTGGAGGAATTGTGCAAAGATTAATGCTTTTGTAGGAGAATTAGGTAAATATAAATGAATGGGGCCTAATGAGTTTTTAATAAAGTGCATTTTTTGAGCAGTAGAACAATAATGATTTTGGTCAAAGGAATGCAAGCTTGTCACTAAGTAGTTATGCAGGGCTAAGAATGTTGCTCAGATTTTTCACTTCTTCACCCCTGACAGAGGTGAGTCCAATGAGGTCCCACAGATGGGGTGGAGCACAAAATGACACTGAAAAGCCACATTTTTAATCCTGTCTGCTTTACTTTCTCCAGTCTTGTTTGAAGTGTTGTGCTAATCAATGCACCTTTCCCATGCTGTGTGCAGTAGTCCAGGAAATACTCCAAATTCTTCCAGCATACACACGGTGCCCTTCTCTCAACTTTTCCTGTAGTAAATGCCCTGTTTGAGTTAGGTGGTGAAGGCTGAGCTGAGGAACAGGCTGCAAAGATCAGGCCGTGTCTCTGTGTGCAGATTTCCCTGTTCACTGTGGATATGTGTTTGGGGACACTCTGAAAATTCAGTTCTTCTTGTCCTTGTTTGATCTGTGGTTTTAATAACTGAGCAAAAGCCTTTTTGCTTTGGTGGTCCAGTGGATTATCTATTGCACTTTAATAATTTTACTGCAGTGTTTTAGTGATAAGCAAAAATATCCTGTTTTCCTGCATCTGTAGCTCTGTGTTAATATGTATTTTTCCACGTGCAGGATGCTAAATAGTTTTAGGAAGGCACTTGAATAAAAAATCTCAAAAATGTGGCCTGGTCATATGTTATCTTGTTAATCAGTGACTTCTGTAGGTGCATGTGTTCTGGACAGCACTCACCACAGTTTAAATCAGCTTATTAACTGAGAATAGGAGCAACTTGTTGGAATCCAGTGCCTTTAAACCATATAAATAAAATGCTAAACAGATTTACTTTATGTGTTGCAATGAAAGGAACAAAAGTTTGGAAAAGGCTTTGGAAATTGAAAGTGAAGTGAGCAGGGAGTGCTTGCCCACGAGGTCCAGAGTGGGAATGCCATGGCCAGCAGCTATCGGAGCGCTGCAGACAATGCTAATGGAACAGCTCCCAGGTCGGAAAACATTTTTGTTGGCTATTTGATACTCGAAATGCCAGCAGACAGCCAATCTGAAAAGGGAAAAAATTACATTCCTGATATGTTACATTGTGTTAAATTGGATTCTGTTGTCATGCCATGTACTGCTGTGTCATTTCATGTATTGACTTTTAACCGGCTGGAACCGTGTCGTTCTTGGAGATTGCAACCTGACAAAATCCAACCTGTGTTATTGAACGAGCAGCAGCTATTTCTCTTCTGGGGTTCTGGAAACCAGAGGAGGAATTCTCTCCTAAGCATTTACAGAGTGAGGCCAATGAATATGGAGCACATTTTTATGCTGATTACTGTCTTTCCTGCCAAACCAAAGAACTGTGCCTGTGGAAGTGAGGTGGGCAGAGAGCTGCTCACACAGAGGACCAGACCTTGCAAAGTTAAATGATATGGAGGAGTGGGGAGTGGGTTTCTGCTTAATGTTCCACAGGGCTGAACAAAACTGGGTGTGAGCTGTGAGAATTTTTGCCTCATATATTTTTGCCCCACATTCTTCTCGCAGCAGCTTTTGCTGCCACTCAGCATTCGTCTGGTAGAGAGGAAAGTACCTGGATAGATTATGTGCACCCGAAAGTGTGGTGTTGATCACTCTGATGGGTGGCTGAGCATCTGCTGAGGCAGCTGGCTCAGCTTCCTGGGGTTTGAGGAGTGGGCTAAAATGGGGAGAATAATTTAATCCCTTGTAATGAGCTCCCAATTAAGTGTCACTGCATAGGAATAACAATAAGGCCATCAGAAATGCTTAGGTAGACAATGACACATTTTACCACCTCAATATCTGCAAAAAATAAAAATAAATTTATTTATTTATGTAAATAAAAGTTCAGTAACTTCTGTATAACTGAGGTAGGAGAAAATATTTGCAGAAGTGGAACTTGGCCCTCTGTGAGCAATGTGCATGAAATGTGGTAATGCTGAATGTAAACACAAAAAGAGTTAAAACATGAAATTTAAGGCACAGTTCAGTGAAAAGTCAAGGAGGACAGTGTGCACCCGTCCTCAGCCCAACACATGGGCCACTTTGCCAGGATGTTGCTGCACTGGTAATTATCTCTGGAGCAGACAAGCTGTTCCCTGTAGCAGGGCCGGCATTTCGGCTCCAAACTGGGAGAAGGGGCAAATGGACAGTTCTTATTTTGTTGTTTTCTTTTTATGGACATCACCTCTTCTGCTCTCCAAGTCCTAAAAATGTTTTTGGTTTTTTTAGGATGGATTAAGCAAACATTGCTGCTTTTTTTTTTTTTTTTTTTTTTTTTTTGCTGCTTCTCCCCCAGTACTTATTTGTAGAAGGAGGGCAGGAGACAAAATGAAGTAAAATGCAGAAGTTTTGCTTTCCAATTTCTTTGCCAAAATGGAGGTAATGAAATCAGTAATCCTCTTGAGATTTCTCTCTCTCCCTCACTCAAATTTTTTGGTATTTGTGACATTTGCTCCTCATATGAGGAAATGCTCCTAAAAAGTCCCACACTGCAAATGTCAATAAACAAAGCAATAAAAGAAGGCGGGATCGGTAACAAAAAGTCATTGTTTTTTGGTATGTGGTGAACAACAGCAGCACCAACCTCAAAATAGACTCCATCCTCCAGGACGAGGCCCCCATCCCGCTCCTGCAGAGGATAAATGAAACACCGAGGCATTTGCTGGTCCCCAACCCCACCAAAGCAAACAAGCCCTTGAATTCAGGGCTGTCATCGGCACCGGGAAGGCCCTTGCAGGATCACAAAACAAATCGAGCAGCGGAGGGTTTCCGGGCAGGCAGCTAACAAAAATATACTATCAGAGGATGCAGTGCACGGAGCTCTGTGTCCGACCCAGCAGTGGGCTGCAGAGCTGGCCTTCCGCTGCTCCGCTTCGCCCCACATCTGCCGGGGCTGCCACCAGCGGCCCCGCGCCGCTTCAGAAATCAGATACTCGGGGTATCAGGAAGTTGATTCGACTTCCACTTCCTTAGCAAAACACGCATTAATATTTAAGGTTTTCTTTTATAAAGCCGTGTTCTGTCTCTGAGCACTGGGTGAAAATTATGCGCTGGGAAAATTCGCTGGGATGGAGCTGGGAGCGTTCAGGGAGCCCAGGCCGTTTTCTAAAAAGCTCAGGCTAATTGAATCCTGCTGGTTTGTTAGTGCTTTTTGACAGCTTTATATAAGTACTAAATAATATTTATAAAAAAATGGAAAAATGTGTCTGCGCAGGCATACACACACCTACAAAAAGGAGGAAAAAAAATCTGTGAAACATTTCCACACTCAGTTAGAAAAGAAATCATGTTTATTATACTCAGTTCTGCACTGTGTTCAGCATCTTTCTTCAATTAGATGGCCAGATGACACAGATCTTCCTGTTACTTTCAGTAAGCACAAGCTTTACTATCAAGGTTGGACCTTTTGCTTTTCCTTTCTTGAAAGACAATTTCCCTTTAAAAAAAGCCCCATATTTTATTGTAACAGATTAATAGGGTGCCACAAAACTGATAACGCAATCTTGAATGCTGTGTGGAATTCCACTTCTAATCCAAAAGTCTCATTTTTCATACATTAAAACATGTTTTTTGCTTAAGAAAGTTCCTTTTTTTTCCCTTTTAAATGTTGTTGGGATATAAAACCAAACAGAAAACCAGTTCTTTAAGGGCTTTACTGATTCTGAGTGAATAATCTACTTTTTGGAATAAACAGCCTGTATATGTTAATGTTGGTTATCTGAAGTTTCGTGGTCAACAGATGTCCAGTGAAATAATATGCAAAGGTTTAAATTCAGATGCTGAATGTTCTTTCACAGAAAATTTGCCTTGTGGATCCAGACATCTTGTCTTTTTAGAAACACTAAATCCCTTTTCCCCCTTTTTAATCAGAAATTAATGTAAATGCACCCAATATACTCCCGTACACCAATATTTAAAACAACAAGCACAACTTTTGACAGCTCTTTACCCATCTGCGGCTAAAACACAACAGTCAAACCTCTGTCTCTCCCCGAAAATTGGGCTTAGGCAAATAGCTGAGACTTAAACCCAACAAACTCGGTCTCTGCAGGGCTGATGGTAAAAGAGCATTCCAGAGCCTGGAGTCATGTATCAGCCGTGGCCTGTTTCCCATCCCGGCTTGCTCGGAGCTGGGAACAATTAACAAGAGGGCCACAGCTGATCCCGAATGATGGGCTGACAGATTGGGAGTGAAAGTGATCTCCAAGGTGCTTAGCCTCAAACCACAGCCTTGGGGATCTCTGGCAGAGATTTGCAGGGATGCAGGGGGAGGGAGCGGGGCTGCGGCGGCAGCTGCCGGGGCTGGGCTCGGGATGCTGGAGGTGCCAGCCCTGGGGTCACAGCCCGAGCCAGGGAAAGGGAGAGGGACAGAGGATTTTGCTTGTGGGAGCAGCGGCCCTTCTCTTCCAGGTGGTCTCAAATTAATATTGGAAAAAGGGATTTTGTTGGTATTTAGGGCATTTAATTAATAAGCTGCCAGAGAGCGAAAACAGATTTGAAAGTTGGCATGGCTTTCTTGCAATACAAGCTGGATTACTGTCCCCCTTTAGCTCATGTTTAGCCACTCTGATTGTTTGCCTGCTCCTCTTGGTGTGAGGAATCTGGATCACAAAAGCTTTGTTTTCAGTATCCATCTGTCTGCCCATCCTCAGACAGGCACCTTCTCAGCTTTTTGTTTTATCAGCCTTGGCTTAACTGAGTGCGTGCTGCAGCGGGAGGGGCTGGGGCAGGCTCAGACAAGGTGTGTGGGTGGTTCAGCACCGGCAGAGCTCCCCAGCCCCAGCACAGCAGCCACCGCAGATCCCTCCTGGAGCCTCTCTGTGCAAGAACTGCAAATAGTCCCTGTACCAGCGCCTCAGCTGAGACCCATCAGCCACAAACAAGGGGCAGTTGGCAGTGCTTAAAATTTATAATTTTTTCCCATGGGAAGCAGCTGACATGCAAACCTACCTACAGAGCCTGGGCTTGCTGCTGCTGCTGCTCCACCTGGATGCTGAACTGGGCTTTTAATTGGTTTCCCCAGCCTGTTTTCCAAGCGTAATAACTGGGCTTGGGTCCTGAGCAAGTGTGTGTGTTGTTATTGTTGGGGACATGGCTGTGATTTTCTGAGGAGGCCGAAGGGGTGAGGTGCCCAGGTCCTTTGAAGTGTCAGCCTCAGCCCATTGTACTCCCAAGCTGTAAATCAGTAACTGATAAAATAGTGTCTGTGTGTGTGTGACCCCTCGTGTGTGTCCCTCTGAGCAGGCTGAATCTTTAATGCAAGGGAGAGGAAGGGGCTTTCTGCAGGTGAATATAAAAGAAATGTTGAGGTTCTTTAGAGGTGGCATCCTGGAGATAGTTATATGGGAAAAGTCAGACACAGCCTAGGGGTGCATCTTTATTTTATTTATTTGTTCATTTGGCCTGGAGCTGGACTCATCCTATGATTGCAGCTGCTGTAAAACTTGTGTAAGGGCCAGTACACAAGTAGGACTGAGTGCCTTTTGTGAATTCTCTGAGCATTCAGAGAACAATTTAATAAATAGACTGAGAAAGCCATCACTTCTTAGGTTTCTAAAATAATATCTTTCCCTATCATTTTTCCTTTAACTGTTTTCTATTAAAATTTTTTGAGAGTGAAGTTAGGGGCACTGAATAATTTCAATTTTAAAAGATGGGAGCCATTTTAATAGATAAAGTGATGATTCTGGAGTGGTTTGTGCATTACAGAATTTGCTTTTTCTTTAAATCTGATTCTTATGCTCTCACTGTGGAATGTTTATATGAGTGAATCTTTGCTGGCAGGGGACAAGAGATGAGACATGGGGTTGTCACTGTGGAGATGTCAGCTAATTCCTGCTCTAGTTTTCTGCTAGGCTTCAGGTGATTGCCCCTGGTTTTCCTGAGAAAAACTCAGCATTTTGGATGCCAAGTTTTTCTGAAAAGGGGAAGAACTGAAAGTATTGAGAATTGCTGAAGGCTTCAGGTAGCTGTCATGCCTGAGCACTTGGAAATCTGTCCTTGCATTTGTCCCTCCATCCAGGGCGATCTCCTGGAGTGAGACAACTCCAGCTGCTTTCCAAAGAAGTTGGGTCTCCTGGCCAGGTCCCCATCTCTGTCCTTCAGCCCCTTGCACAGACAGAGACTTGTGTTTCAGCCAGTTTTCTCCTTACAAACCAGGACTGCTACAGTTCAAAGTTTAAATCAGCATGAAATACTTGATTCCCAGCTGTGTTCAGATTGCAGAAATGTTACCTTCTAAGTTAGGATGTCCCTAGCATCCTTACTTAATGAAATAAACTTTTTTTTGTTGCTAAAACTGAGATTTTTTTTTTCCTCACTGAAGTGTATTTTTTTTCTTAAAGGTACGAATGTTTCCTTTTATGCTCCTTCTGCTTTTTTTTTTTCCTCTAGCTACTCCCTTGGGTACCCATGCAATGGCCATTTGGTCATTCAGGGGGAAAAACACATTTAACAAATGCTTTTCTGACCCATATCTTGCTTTGAGATGTGCAGAAGATGGATAGCCCTAATACATTCGGCTCTCTCCTTGGACAAAGCTACCTAAATTTCACAGACAGAATACATGTTTTCCATGATGCAAAGTTGCAAATTGTATTTTCATCCAGATTATTGATGTTATTTTTGAGGTGTTGTAAATATAAAATATATGAAACTGTGCAATCTGTTTTTAAGATAATGCAAAATACCCCTTTAAATTATAAATACTCAGCATGAAAAGTTCTGTCACATTTCTTAAGAGCCTGCTGACAAATAGGCTTGTGCTGGGAAATGGCTTCCTAAGCATGTTTGGTTGTGTGTGTGTGTGTTTCTGTCTGAAAGTGGGGATATTTTATTTTAGAAGGATTCCTGAGAGTTCTGTGTGTGTCTTGTGGAACAAACCCCTGCTCACCGGTGGTTTCTGTGATGATGAGTCCAACGTCACTTTGTGGCATTGATGGGATTGCGTTAGTGGCCTCTTTGCTTGGGTTTTATGATTACCTGGAAACTGTATTGACATCTAATAATTTCAGAGCCTGTTACAGTCCAAAACTAAAATACACTTGATAAAAACAGCATCAATGCTATGCCATGTGCAGAGGTTTCTCCATGGCACTGGAGTCTGAAGGGCTGTAACTTTGCAGAGATGCACAAAGGCTGTGAGAAACCTGCATTTGCTTCTCCTTTTTCCTGGTTATTAAAAAGTAAGGAACAGCCCAACTTGGACAATTTTTTTTCATCATTAATTTTCAATGAGAATGTGATTATGCTTTAATTGATGAGCTCTCCTGTGAAATCTCATGGCACAGATAATAAAGCTAACAGGTATTTTCCTGACCTGGGGAAAGAACAGACTTTCCCTCTGTATAACCACAGTGGTAATGATGCTTAATAGAGAACATCATTTCACCTTTTTCTTTTCATTTTTTAGTTCTCCTCCATCACTCACGGAGGACCACAATGTCAGCAAATGTGTACAGCTTCATATATTTTTCAAGATATGCTTGCTACCTGCGTGGTAAAGCCTCATTTTATACTCCATATTAGGCCCTCTTCCAGTCTTGTTATGTGTTCCCTGGTTTTGGATTATTTTGGAGCAGGAACTTCTGTGATGCTGGGATTTGGTGATTATTGGTCTTGACATTTTCCTCTGTGGAAAAAAGAAGAAAACTTCCTTGTGACTGCATTTTGCTGTTCCAGGTGTATGCACCACACAGCATCTTTACTATCTACTGATACCCCCCTTTCTGAGGTTAATCTCTTGTAAAATTAGATTGTAAAAATGGACACAGTTTCCACATTTACATGCCAGCACTGAAGGACTCGTGGAATAATTCAAGTACTGCACAATTCCTTTTGCAGAAATCACTGCAAAATTCATTTGTAAGTGTAAACCATGGAAATTAGCATGGATTCTTCCTCAGTTCAATTCATCTTTCAGAGGCTGTTACCCTTCCCCATCTGATTGCCTTAAGAACACAGATTGTCTTCTCTTGATGGTGAAACTGCTTTAATCCCCTTTTCCAAAGGTCAACTAATCTCCAGTCTTAAGTGCAATAGATGCAAATACAGTTCTCTTGCCATGTTCCTTCTAATTTAATTCTCTCCTAAGCTTTCATGTATAAACCTAGTAATGGATCAAGTTTGGAAGGGGTCAAAAGGTTTCTGTTCCAGTAAAATTTAAATTGACATCGCATACTGATAATGGTTTGCTCTACTTTACTATAAACACCAGCTACTACTCTATTGGGATATCATTTTGTGCAAGAAGGCAGTGTTCCAAACAGCAGCAGAACATATTCTTTGTTTTTCTGCTGAAGTTTGATGACTGCAACCTGTGATACAAGAGAACCAAAAATGCATAATTTTAAATTCACAGTTGTTGTGCAGCATCTTTGACCAACTTGTTTAATTCCATCACCCCTAATTGCATTTATAATGAAAAAAAATGATGCAGATTGCACAGAAATAGAAAATTAACAATTAATTACCTGCCCATTGCTGAGACATAAATAAAGGCCAAAATGTGATTATTTTTTGATTACTAGAAAAAAAGGCTCAGTATTAACTACCTGTATGTAGCTGCTTTTTTTTCTTGGTCTTTGGCGTAGAACTCCCCCATTTTTAAAAGACTGAACACAATGCAGCATCTGAGAATGGCAAGTGAATTCTGCAATATTGACAGGGCCGTTTTCATGGGTGGAACAAGCCCGTGACGTCTCACTGAGCTGGATCACTCTTTGTTGTTAAATTGGAGAAAGGGCTGGTGTGTTATCAGCCAGGGACATTTAGGGGATTTGATTGATAAATTTACTGCTCTTGTGGATTACCTCGTCCTTTTGTGCAGGACTGGCAGAGTGTCAGGACTGGGTCTTGACAGACACCAGAACATGTGTCCCTCCTAATTTACAGTGAGCACCAGGGAGCCAGGATGTCGTCAGACACCAGCCCACCCTGACGTGGAGGGGAAGGCCTGGGTTTTGTTGGATGGCACTTTTTCCTCCTCCAAGACAGCCTTTCCTAGAACTTCTCTCCATGATCTCATGATGCACTGAAAGTGCTGCGTGATCATTAACGGAGTACGTGGAGGGGCACAGCAATAAACGATGGGGTTATTGATCAGCTTGTCTTTTAAAACAAATGGTTCTACAGAGCTTATGGCTTCATGCAAGGAACTTAAAATAATTTTTATTCTAACCTTGTAGGAGTTTCTGGGCTGCCGTTTTGCTGCAGGGAAGCATGGAAGGTGTGTTGGTGTTGCAGCCATACCAGTCCCTGGTTGCGCTGGTGGGCTGCCCACATTCTCTAGGAAACACTAAATGAATATTTTTGAAACAAAACACTGCAAGGTATTGGATTCTAGCTCAAAGATAATTTGGGTGTGCGTTTTTCCCTGAAGTAGGTAAGGGCAAAAGATAAACAAGGCATTCCATAATTGAAAGGCATTTTAGTTTTCAGGACAGGGGCAGTGGTGGAAGCTGCTGGAGGCTCTGGTCCCCCTGCTCTGCCCTCCCAGGTGGGCTCCCACCACTGGAGCAGAGAGCTTGCTGGAGCAAGGACTGCATGGTTCTGCTCTTTGTTCCCTGGCTGCCTGAGGGGAATGGCCAGGGAACTTCAGTGAGCACCTTTCTTTAGGTTTGGAAAAAGGGAAAGGAAAAAAAAAAGGGGGAAAAGAGAAAGAGAGGAGCAATCCATATGTGCCCTGCCAGACTCAAATAGCTCGCCACAGGTTTGAAATCCATTTCCCACAATGGTAAGAATTAAAAAGCCACAAAAGCTGACCTGTACATTCATGCTATATGAGGATTGCTGATACACAGCAGAGCTGTCATTTTAGGAGGAAATCATCCATCATCTCCCTGCTAGTCCCCAATAATCACCTTCTATTACAGTCAGATTGAATCTTCAATTGGTGGCATAATGCCAGTTTTTCCACAGTTCTCAGTTTCCTGTTCTTTACAGAGGTATTCCAAATAATTTGCCATTCAACTCTACAAATGTAGCACTTGTGGAGAATATTATTATTGTTAGCATGTTGCTTCTAAAGCAAATCCATGCTGAAGCATAATTTGCTGAATTAATCATTGGTCACCCATTGAAGGAATCTCCCCATTTTTTGCCCCCACACCCAGTTAGGATTTTGTAATAATTTCTGTTGTTGTTGTGTTTTGTCCACACTGATGCAATGTACAATTTGAAAAAGATGTTGAGCAATGATCCTTTTGCTGATGATAAGAGCAATGACCTGATTAGGAAGACTCCATCAAGCAGAAAGCCAAGGGTGCCTGCACAAGGAGTAAAATGACCAGTGAAAGTGGAAAATGTTAAAGAGTTTAGGACGAGTTTTATGGCATCTCCCTCTCTTTTAATTGTTGGCGTGGGGATGCAGCAGAGACAACAAGGTTGTCCAAGCCTCAAAGATTGCTGAGCAGGCATCATGGGGAGTGTTTTGGGGGTACTGAGGGCCCCACAGAACATACCCATCTTTTAAATACTTCAATGTATGTGAATTTTCACATCTCTTTCCCCCCTTCTCCCCGGTGTGAATTAAGATGCAGCCTTGTACTAAATTGAATCTCTGCCTATCTTTTGCCGTGCTTGTGATTGCCTCTGCTTTTCACATGTCATTTTAGTCTTCACCAAATAGATTTCTTTTAGCTTTTTGTGCAAAATTGAAGTACTGTATTAAAGCAGAAGCCTTTAGGGCATACCATTGGTTTTTTTTTCTTTGGAAAATAAATAATAGTAAAATTTAATTACTGTACCTACTACTTAAGTAAAGTTTTGGTTCCTCAATCCAAAGTCCAATTTCCTACTTTGTGGTTAAAGCTCCGGTATGTTTTGAGGGCAGTGTACTGTTACATGCCTGAATGCAGCAAAGGAAAATAGGAAATAATTCACTCTGGCTTGAAAAGGGTGGGGATTTCTTTGTTTCTTTTTATATTTATTCAGGAAAAGCTGACAATCGTCCCACATTAATGAACAACACCATCAATCAAAGTGCTGACAATGAGCGGAAAAGCGAGGTAGATGTCAGACTGACGGCATATTGCTTTTTTCAGCGAGGCCAGGGCTGTTTATAGCACTTTTCACTGGCAAAACTCTGGCTGCAGCTCGACAGGAATAGAAAGCAGAATAAGAAATTGTGTGTAGAAAGTGGCTCCTGTGCTTTTTAATTTGAAATTAGCATTGAAATCCAGTCACCGCTGCGTCATTTCGCGGGTTTGCTTTGCAAGGTGGCAGAGTTTTTCTTGTTGAAGTGATGATGAACGTTGCTGCAGCAGACAAGAGACAGCTCAGCCAAGGGCTGCAGCACCTTGTGAATAGAGCAGAGATAAAAACATAACATGGATTATAATCCAACCTCACCCAGGAGTTCCCTGCTCTGTGAAAGCAGCAAACCCTCCCTGTGGGTACCTTTCTCTCTCCTTCCTTTTCTTTCTGGGCCATTTGATTGCAGCAAGGAGAAAGTGCCAGGTTCCGTCTCCTGCTGGCCACTCGTGTGCTCAACAGGGCTGCTGGTACCACAGAGTTTTCTGCCCTGCTTGGCTGTGTGAGAAGGGTGATGGGCCACCCAACTGGTGGAGGATGGAGGGCTGTGAATGCCCAAAGCTGTGTGGTTACATGTCACAGGACCTGGACCTCAGTGGAAATAAAAGTTCTCACATAGCAGAAGAAGAGTATGTTGTCCAACCTTTCAATTCTTCTTCATCCTCACTTCTTCCTGGAAGACGTGGGTAGCATCCACCACCCACCTAAATGCTTGTTTGAGGAGTGTCCCTCATTTATTCAGGATCTGTAGTTTAAAACGTGTGTCTCCATTCCCCCTCTCCTCCCTTCCCAGCTGAACCAAGGCCAGCTTTTGCTGCAACCCTCGGCCTGCCGCAGCACCCTGCACCTCCTCTGTGCTGTCAGGGCCGTGTTATTCCACACAGCAGCAGCAGTGCAGGGCACTGAATCGTTTCTTCAAAGCCTTTTCAGGAACAAATGTGTTGTTGGAAACCACTTGAGTCACTGCCCCAGTGTACGACCTCAGACAAGTCATTTCCCCTCCTGAGCCACCATTTCAGCCCTCACCCTGCATTTGTCTGGTCGCTATAAACTGTAAGATCATCAGGGCAGTGCTCTGACTCTCAGAGATGCACACCAGTATGAAAGCAAGATAAAGCAGGGACTGCTGGCTCAAAAAATGGGGGAAGGAATAGTGAACACAAACCCCAGGAATGTTTTGGTGATTTCTGCTTTGAGAATTTAATAAGAAAACAGTTTTTCCTACTTCTCTGCCGATGTGGCACTTCTGTGCCGATGTGTGGGAAAACTTTTATTAAACTTTTTTCATATTTGAAACATCTGAGAGTTTTGAGTTTCCCTTAATTGTCTCTTTCCCACCCTCACTCAGCACAGAGAAAGAGGAGGAAAATGGGGAAAAATGATTAAACTGAAAAATAATGTCGGAGGGCGTTAGAACTTAAATGTTTCCTTTTAATGCTTTGGAACTTTCCAAAGACAAGGAAGTCATGAAAGGTTGGAGCAGCAATTAAAAACAAATTAAAAAAAAAAAAGGAAAGAATCCCATACAAGGCATTTCACAGTAGGCTCTGAAGCTTCAGGAACTTTAAATAGGAGATTTTTACAGCTGTTTCCCTTCCTCTGCTCTTTCAGTGAAAGGATGTAGCAGAACCTCAGGGTAGGAGGTGCCTCTTGTGACCAGAGAGAATCCCAGCAGGGTTGGCACAGTCCAGATGGGAGGGTTTTAGTCCCTCCTCTCTCTCTCTAATAAATCCTGTAGGTCTCAGGTGCACACTTTGATCTCCTCTGCCATGGGAGAGGATCATCCTGGGTTGCTGTTTAGGATTATGGAACACAGCAGATTTGTGTGTTAGCACAAAGGGCCGCTTATGTGTAAGGAGGAGCCTCCCAACACAGGTTCCAATGGGTGAGCCCCAAAAACCAGCCTGGCAGAACCTTGTCTGGGTCTTGAGGGGCTGGGCTAACCCCCCTGCTCTGCTGCATGTCCTGGGCACATCCCTGATGGTCCCTGCCACCCCAGGAACGTGGTGGTGGCACAGCCCTCTGGGGTGGGGCTCAGGGCTGGGGACATTTGGGATGGTTGGGTGCTCAGGCAGTGCAGAACAGAGAGTGTAGAAGGTGTCAGTCTGGGAATTCCATCTCAGACAGATGGGAGCAACACCTGGAGAAGGATGTCCATTAAACTTGTAGTTTAAACTTGTCCCTTCACTCCTGGTTTTATTGCTATAGCAGCCTCACCCCCTGCAGTTGCTCTGCTGGGGACAAACCCCATGAGAGAGGCTCTCATTTCTCCTAGCAGCCTCCAGTGGCCCATGGGAGAGAGCCTGAAGCAGGGAGTGGTGTTTGTGAAGGTTTGTGGTGTGCAGGGTGCCCCGTGGCAGAGCTCTGGCTGTTTCTGGGTGTCCCTGGAATGCATTTCCCATCACACAGCCTCCTCTGGCTGCCCGTGACCTCCCAGCAGCAGCACACATGATTCAGCCCAGTGCAAATCTGTGTGGTATTTGGCTTTCCTGAGCCACATAACTTTCTTTTTACTGCTGTCCAGAGGGATCTGCCTCAGAGCAGCCCCTGCAGATCACCTTCAGGACCTCGCTCCTTCTCTCTCCTCCATGCTGCTTGAGCAGGGCCAGCTGCAGGTACCAGTTTACAGAGCTGTAAAAGAGGTGATATTCCAGGAGGATGGATGTACAAACAAGACGTCTTGTACAAGGAAAAGCTCATAGTGGGGCGGAAGTGGGTGGAAACACTGTGGAGCTGAGGGAAACAGCCGCCCTCACATCTCCTTCATCATCTGAAACAAATGAAAACCGGGCTGATGAAACTCGTGGTGCTGTTCCCAGCTGTTTCGTTGTAAGGAAAGTTTCCTTACGTGGAAAGTAACTGAAAACTAGAGATGTAATTGCTGCAAAATGTAACAGTATCCAGCAAAAATTACAGCTACTCGATGAAATATATATTTTCTCGGCATCAGCATAAAAGAAAGAGCATTCTCATCCAGAAATGGTATGTAAATAAATAAACTCTAATTGGTTTGACAATGCCCCTTTTCCTGGCAGTGCCAAGAAAACTAGCATTGTAATTACACAGTTCTGGGCAGACATGTGGTTTCCATTAAGAAAGACTTGTGATTGACTGAGTTCATGAGGCATGTCAGAAAAAACACATCAATGTCTTTGTAACGTGAAAAAATAGATCCAAATTTACTTCCAACTTCATGAGAAATGTGCATTTGTAAATACTTTTGAACTCAGTACAATAAATGGAAGTAAGGCAAGTGGCTATCAGGAAAATTTGCCGAATTAATTCTAAAATATAACCTTAGACAACTAAATGCACTTACTTCTTTTTGTAAGGAGAGTTCCTTGCACTTTTGGCGGGCATTTAAAATGTTCCTAACTTTTTTCCCCAGTTGTTTCTGTTCAGCAGTGTAGTAATCAAAAATGTTTCCAATGAAAATGAAAACGATATTTAAAGTCTCCCACATTTTCTTTTACCTACACCATGCAAGAGCACTTAGAGCTAGAACTCAAGCTTTAAAGTAAAAAACCTGCATGCAGGATTTTTTTTGTATTCTGTGAAAAAGGAAAACTGGCTAGCTAGGTAAGGGAAAATTTTATCTAAGAGGATTTGAAACTAAAATTCTAATGACTTGTTTTAATCACTTAAAGTGACTAAAATGTTGGATAGTTTGTTTTCTGCCTTAGCATAAATACTTTTAAAATGACAAACATTTTAGGATGCTGCCAAGTACTGTCATCTCTTGGCAACCTTAACATTTTATGCTAGATGTATTTTTCTTGACAACAAAACAATTCTGTCTGTTTCTCCTCTTCCCCCTCTTGAAAGACAGCAGTGGCAAATACAGGGTGTTTTTGAAATGGATTATATCTGTTATGACTTCTTCTATATATAAATACAGATTTTAAATCTACTGAGTTAAGAAAAAAAACAACATTTGGGGTCACTGACTGTGCCCTTTTACAATTGTGTTAAATAATAACATTTCTTTCTTGACCCCTCCCAATATAAATTGAAAGAAAAATCTTAATTC
The DNA here is from genome assembly GCF_901933205.1 of Camarhynchus parvulus. Lineage (NCBI taxonomy): Eukaryota > Metazoa > Chordata > Aves > Passeriformes > Thraupidae > Camarhynchus > Camarhynchus parvulus. Next base: position 14,420,291 of record NC_044583.1, on the reverse strand, counting down.
TGTGACAAGAAACATTACTTTTATGGCTGGGTGACAGCACAGTGAATGTATCTGTCCTGCTGTGGCTCACTGCTCTGCCACAGGCTCCTGGCATGGACATGGGCAAGTCATTTAAGCTGTTTTGTGCCTCCACCTCATTGTTGTGAGGTTAAAATCCACTAATCACTGTGAAGTGCTTGCCTGGCTCATCAGGGAGGGTCAGACAAGTACCTAGAAATATATACCAAATCTGGCAAAGGATTTAGATTGTGCAGCGTGGCTACAATGTGGCTTAATACTTTTTAAACTTAAAAAAAATAATATTTTTAATGCATTTTAAACTCCACTTGAAGTAGCAGCAAAGACTATTCTGCTGAGGTAATGCTAGACAATGGTAACGAGAAAAAAAAAGGTTTAAGTTGTTAAAATGGCACAGGAATAGGAGCTGAGCCATATGTACACACATTTCTTACATTATTAGAGAGATTGAGATCAAGCTTTAGAACATTTAGAAACTTCATGGGGCAAAATTACTTGTAGGGATCCAAGTGCAAAGTTTTTGGCTTGAGAAAAGGAGTCACTTCCAAACACCTCTGGAGCTTGGTTAGCACGACCATGGGCTCCTTTAGCTGATTTCTTACTCCCTACAGATAATTTGGAAATGGGGTTTATTTAGATCATTCTCACCCCAAAAAGCCCAGAGACTGGACAAAAGGGCTGCTCAGATGCCTTTTGACCAACTAGTCCATGCTATTAAATGAAACCCTCTCTTGCACAATTAGCTTTTTCTATGTATTTTAAGGAACAACAGGAACAACAATCTTAATTTTTAAGTAGGTCCTCAGCAACAAACTTCTCAGAAAAAGAAATTATAGACTTTTCTCAAATGATCACATCCCCTAAAAATCTATATTCACTTTTTGGCTGTCCCTTTTGTATGCATGTATCAATAACTGCTTATGTAAATAAGCTTTTAGGAAGTGTGCTTGGGAAATAACATTTTTCAGGGGATGTATGCAGATTTTGGAGATCCCAGTTGGATTTCTGGTAATGGTACAGAATTTTTAAATCATGGCAATCTGCGCAGAATACCTAAATTCATCTGCATTGTATCACATCAACCTAAGAGGCATTGAAGGAGCATCTCTACTGAGTTTATTCCTTGGAATAGGCTCTGAGTGATATGAAGTGTGTGGTCAACATGAAAATAGCTTGGAAAAATCCCCATCCTCACGTTGCCAGCTGAGCTCTCTCAAAGGGGAAGAACAGCACAGGGGGCCTACACTGAGGAGATGGGGAGGCTTTGAGCTCTCACCAATTGCTGCTCCGGTTCTCATCATCAGAATATGATGAGCAGCTTCTGGAGCCATTGCATGTTTTATTAAAAATGCCTTTTATAGAAAGAATATCTTGCTCATAGTTTTGATTGTGCTGTGCTTTCCTGCTCTCATTGTAGTGCTGGTATTACTGATCAGCTCTATTAGCAAGGTTTCAAAAGAACAATTGTGTCTCTGTAAAGCCTTGGTGCAGCAGTTAAAAATAAACCTCCCAGACTGATTACAGAATCAGCACCATGCTGATGGCAAGAGAAATGCTCCCTTTGCTGGAGTAGCTGCCTATTTACATTTTGCTGTGGGTCTGGTGTCTTGGTTTTTGAGTCAGAAGGATGTCAGGACATCAGACTCTGCTGAGGCAGCCTGCAGTTGTGATGGATAGTCCAAAAAGCCTAAATCTACTTATTTTTTCCTTTAAAAATTCCCAGGTTGACATAATGATTCTGAGTGAAGGGGCTGGGTTAATCATGCAATTTTCTAGGTTCAATGTAAACTCTTGGCAGTGAGATTTGGTGTTTGGACTGATGACAAGCACAGATGAGCATCGTGTCCCAGCAAGCACCCAGGACACAAATTATTCCACTGAAGTCCAGGGAGGGTGAGAGAAACAATGAGAGTTTTTGCTGAAGCTTCCATGCAGGTTGCCTGCTTAGTGCTCTTGTCATTGATTGTTAGATGCTCAGGAGACTTTATGGCTAGACTTTATTGTAAAATGGAGAGTTTTTTGGTGAATCTAAAGTTTGTGTTTTGGTTTGCTTGTGGAGTGCCAGGAAAGACTGGGGTGGAATCTTTCATATACAAGGTCAAGGTCCCACCCATTAGCCAAGGGGTCAATGGTGCTGTAGCACAATATATAAGAATATTTGGGATTCTTCTACCTATAATCAAACAGAGCTGTGGGTATGACTGTGGTTGGGAAAGGTGTGTTTGATGGGATATCTAGCTTTGAGCATTTGCTCTGTGTTCAGGAAGTTTGTGACACGTTGGTGGCAATGGCAGGGCCAGAGCCCTTTCTTTCTTGCCTAGTCTGTGACCAAAGCCACACCACATGGACAGAGGCAGAGGAAAGGGGGATTACCAGCATGAAATCTGCGCACAAAATGGGGGATAACTTATAATTACCAGCAAGAATCTGTCAATCCTTCTTCTTACTCAAAGTTTCACAGGGCTTTGGGGGGGACTTGGCCACCTTGGAGGCACTGCTGGGAGAAGCAGTGCATCCCTTTGGAGTTCCTCCGCATAAAAATGTGTGGAGCAGTGTTGAGTTGATCCAGGATTTCCACCCTGAGGAGCTGTGGGGGGTGGTTTTGATGCCAGACAGCTGTGTGGCTGCTGATCCAGCTGCACTGCATTTAGGGAGAGGAAATTCAGGAGTCACTACCACAGGAGCAGGCTTTTAGTAGCATCAGATGTTTGGGGCTGAGCTTCTCCCAGCCCTGCTTTACCAGGCAGCAGCACCTCCCCTGTCCATCTGTTCCCAGCTCCAGGGATGATGGATAGATCCCGAACACCCTCTTTAAGAGTAACCTAATGCCAGAGTCACAAAAATCTTTCTGCTCTGTAGGAACCTGCTTTTCCATTGTTTTGAAAGGAAATTCAAGCATCCAAACTGAAGTTTAGGTATCTAAATGCTTTCATGGATCTTGGGTTGAAGCGAGTCACTTAGGCAGGTTTGAATATGATATCTGTAATACATCACTTTGCTCCTTGTTTAAATATTTATGGGCAAGACTTGGGGCAAGGCAAGGGGGGTGATAAGGATGGGTGTAAAGGGAGAGGGGACATCAGGCTCTCTCTGATGTCATTGCAGATGAGTCATTTCTCCACATTAAGGCTAATCTTACAGGGGCTTATGAGCCTTACTAGGTTAAAAAGGACCCTTTGGAAATATTTTTAAAGCCTTTAAAGTGCCTGGGCAAATTCAGCAGAAAGCTTTTATTTTGGTTACTCTTTGGAAGAGAACTGGACACTGGAGGTTTTAATTTGTTGTTTGTACCTCCAGAAATCAAAATTCCCTCATGAAAATATTTGACATTTGGTCAAATGAGAAGAATTCAGGGAGTTTAAGCTGCAGGAAAACCCTCTTTGGGGCCAGATAAGAACCCCCTAAGTTTAATGGAGAAAAACTCCCTATTTGCACGATCTGAGGTTCTCTTGTGAGGTACACAATTCCTTTGGATCATCCCACAGGGTTCACCTTGGTGGGAGTCTCAGTCCTCCCACCCAAGTGCTGTGATCCATTTCCCTGGATGGCAGCTGCTGCTCCACGTTGCAGAAACTTGGTCATTACCTTCAAAGGGATTGAAGATGGGTAATCTTCAAACTTGCTGCTTAATTACTTCAGCTTCCATGCAGTTGGAATCTCTCACTGATATTGGAATCAGATACCTGATGGGATGGCCTTGGAGCAGCTGAGGTTATAGTGCAAGATAGTCTTAATAGGAATATGCAGTCAATTACACTCTCAGGAAGGCCAATAAATGATTGTACCTTTTCAGAAAGTGCATTTATATACACAAAAACTCCTTGTGTTTCCTTTTCTTTTCACTTTTTTAAAAAAACTTTCCATTTCCAGGAAACATAACCAAGTGGGAGACAAAGCTTTTTCAGTGAAAATGCCAAATAGAGTGCTTGTTTCATTTAAATTCCTGCCTTGAAAAGCAATAATCTCACATTTAGAAAAAATTACAGTGGAGGATGGAGAGTAATGAAAATGCAGAGCTGAGGTCTATTTGTCCCATCTGAGGTAAAGCAGGGTTATGGAAAATCTTCTAATGAGGTGAATATGTTCTAATGCACATTTGATTTTTTTTTTTTAATACTCAAGCTATTTCTGCAGACTGCTTAAAAATATTGAATTAAGATGTGATTGTTTTCTGCCTGTTGGACTTTCCCTTCCTGCTCCAGAATGCCTTAACCTGCCCCTTTTATTGTACTCTGGACATTTTAAAGCCAATGTCATGCCATAGCCCATCCCAAAATGCACACATATTTTTTATGTGCTCAGGTGGACCTAAAAGCAAGGTAAAAAATGTGCTTGTGTAGGCTGTGTGCATCCTGTGAGGTTACAGAAGAGAAATAATGCAGTATTTAATATGGAAATAGTGATACATTTGCAGGTAGTGCTTGGCTTTGTTATTTTCTGAGGGGATCTGGGGGCATTGTGATGCCTCTAACACATGTATATTCTAACAGTAATGTGTGCTGCAGTGATAATCTCCTGTACCAAAACAAATCATGCATACTGGAATATGGAATTCAAAATTTTTATGATTGTTAGGTAAAGTGATTTTCAAATTAGGTTTTAATGAGTTCTAATATTTTAATACAACACAAATTTTCAAGTTAGAGGTGCTTTATAGATTTTCTTTTTTTTTCTGTTTGTTTTAGACAATGGGATACAATATTACTTGGTGGGGTAACATTTAATTAAAATATACTAATTTATGTATTTGTTTATTAGTCTTATCCCTAAAGCAGCAAAAAAATCTGCGTAATTTTTATGAAAAATGTAAATGAGGACTTTGGCATCACTAATAAAGTGGAATTAGCATACATTTAAAAAGTGGCTTGTTTCTCTTTAATAACATTTATAGCAATCACTTTAAAAGTGCTGCTTTGACTGGGAGCACAGCGAGTTTGCAGCGCAAGGGGCTTCTCTTTCCCTGGGCCAGATTTGAGGTTGTGTTTTCTCGTCCTGCTCAGTCTGGTGGGGCACTCCTGAGGTGCCCCTTGGTTTGTCCCACCCTTGTGCCTGGGGTGTGCTGCTGGTTTGGGTGGGGGATCCTGGGGGGATGTGCCAGTGGGAATCTGGCTCCTTCAGGATGGAGGCGTCTCCAGCGCTGGCTTTGGCTGAGGCAGGATCAGACTGCTCTGGGAATAACCTTTCATTTTTCTAATTTCCTTTTTAGCTTTATTAGGTTTTACCTGATGAGGTCTTGTCAAAAGAGAAAAGTTTCCTCTTATTACTTTCAGCGTATGAAAAGTTGCAAGGAAAAAGCCCAGTCGGTCCCGAGACGGACAAAATTTCCATTGAAGTTTATAGGAATTTTGTCTGAGAAATGGCTGTTAAGATCAGGCCTCAGATTTTAATCCTGTGATCTAATGCATCATTGCAAGACTAGTGGGCTTGCTGGCAATCTGCTAATGAGAGTGGTTGTGTTTGAGTTTCTTTGTTGTTTTAATCCTAAATAAGGCTTCTGTGAGATCCTGTAAGTTGCTGTGGGCTCGCTCCGTGGTGTTGAGGGCCTGTGGTCAGCTCTAGCAAGCCACAGTCATGGCCATCAGTATGGACACAGAGAGAGGGGCCAGCTGGGCTGGCAGTGAGCAAGTCTTGGTGTTTTGGGCTTGTTTGGGAGCTTATTTGTATGCGTTTATTAAAAAGAAAAAAGCAGCATCCCCTCCCTCTCCTCTCCCAGTTTCTCATCTCTCTTAGTTTGCTTGCAAGAATAATAAAACTGAACACAGGAAGGTAAATGCCTTCAGAAAGGTTTTGAGAGGACAATGCCAAGCTTTAATTTCTGTGGCTAAAGTGCAAAAAGGCTCAATGCTGGTTCTTAAAGCTGGGGAATGGGAGCACCTTCCATCTCCCTGTGTCCCCAGCACTGAGACCCCTCCTCGGTGGGGTGTCCTTGGCTCCCTGCCCCTTTGTGTGAAACATAAAGGATTGTCTTCAATGCTCCTTTGTTTAAATCTCCCAAGGGGTTCAGATGCCCTTGAGAATCCTCATCTCCCCAGTCCCACACCTTCTTCCCTGCAGAAACTACCCCCAAATACAGCCCAGCCCTTTCCCCTCTATCTTCCCCTCCTCCTTCCCACTGTTACTTATTTGGGTTCACACTTCGCTTCAGGTCCTTTGCAGGCAGCCTGTGTGGGGCTGTTTGTTAACAGCCTGTCAAGGAACATACGGGTTTGGGGGAAAAATATGGAGTTTTTCACACAGGCTGCTCGGGCCAGCGAGGCAGCAGGAGCTGGGGGCCAGCGCTGCCCTGGGAGGCTGGCAGGACCTTAGAGGCCAGAGGAGGAGGGCAGAGGGCATCAGGAGAGTCTGGAGCCATCAGGAGGGGATGGCAGAATCCCTGGAACATGCTTGGGAATGTGGGCATGTGCCTTTGTGCAAAGTTTTCCCTTCCCTTCTTGGGTGCAGAGAAAGGGATGCTGGTTTGCTGCCCATCCAGAGCAAATCTGCAGAAAACAATGGTGTTTTTTGTTGTTGTTGTTGTTTTCTCTTTCTCCCTCTCAATTTTTTTTTTTGGTCACTTATCCACGTCACTGAAATGTTTTAATGAGGAAATCCTGACTGCAGGAAGGTCAGGAGATGAAAAGCAGAGCTGATTTTAAAAATAACGCCCAGTTTTACTGCGCGGTCAACTCCCAACGTGTTTTTGAGATGAAAGGGAAAGAAAAGCTTCACAGTATTTAAGCAATAAAAGTATTACAAGGAAAAGCTCTTTCCTAGTCTTTGGCTGGCATGGAGGGGTGGTACGAGGTGGGGGGGAAAAATCAACTTCTTCAAAGCAGTGTAGGATGTAAAAAGTCCCTCACAGAGGATCTCTATTCACTGAATAGGTGTCTATATGTGTGACTTGATATCACATATAGGTATGAGTAGATGTAGGGCCTGATTCTTGAGGCATTTTATGCAAATGAGAAACTTTTCTCATGAACAGTTGAGATGATCATAAATTGGACTGATTAAGCACATGGTTAAATCTGAGCAGGATTTAGTTCACGTACTTATTCCTATATTCCTATATTCCATCAGTGTAAAAACAAATTACCCTAATGTGACATTAATATCTATTTGCTACCATCTGGGATCTTTTAAAATGGTATTTAATTTCTTAATATTCTGAGACTTTTTCCTTAAAAATTTCATGTATCATTAAAAAAAAGTCTAGTCTAAGTCACAAATGCATCCTTTTTCTCATGTATATTTGATACCAGGCTCCAGTCTAATCTGATAAAGTGCACTTTGCCTGTGGTGTCTTACAATAAGCTGGCTGCATTAGTGCCGGGAAAAATCAATACCGATTTATAATTTACCATCGCAAAAACCTATCACTTTTTATGACCCTCCATCCTGGCTCATTAATATTACATTAAAACACACACACACCCCACTGCAACAGGGTGAAATTGTAAGCTTGTCAGGTTTGTAGTCATAAAGAAAGCTTTAATTGGTCTTAATTTGGGAATTCAGCATTAGGTTTTGTTTATTTGTGTGATGAATATTTTTTAAAAATCCTCCTTACTTTCGGTGGGTTTCTAAAATGCATCCTGGTAATGCATCAGTTTCTCAGCCAACATCTCCCTACAGTTTTCTTTTTTTTCTTTTCCCCTGCACAAAGACATGGTTTTCAAATAAAGCCTCTCTCTCTAAAATTTCAGCCAGGTTAGGTAAATCACTCGGAGGCATTCCTTGTTTGGGATTTGCACTCTCGATGAAGGTAATAAAGTATAATGGGGCCTATCCCTGGTTAACAGTTATGGTTCTAATTGTGGTTCGATTTTTGTTTGTTTGCTTTTCATCAGGGTTCTGGAAAACTGTTTTGGGGCAAAATATGTAAATGGAATCACTGTATGGTACATTGCTTATCTCTCTCTTGTCAAATGCCTTTGTTTCCTGAGCTGGCAAGAGCAGAGGATCAGTTGGATGTTGTTGGCCCAATCCTGCAGGATACAAACGGCTCTGTGCAGTTTACAGAGCACCAACATCTCCAGCTGATTTCAGTGGGCCAATAATTTCCTTTCTTCACTGAGCACAGAAGATGACAAGAACTATGAAGTGTAGAACCAATTGTGAATTCAGCTTCTTTCTTACGTATTTTAAAAACTAAGTTAAAAAATCAAAACAAACCAAAACAATACTTCACCCCCTGCAATGAAAATTAAAACAGTTTCATAGTTGCATGTTTTTAGACTCTAGAAGTCCTTATATCTAAATTCTTTCCAGATAATGTCAAAAATAATGATGTCAGTGTTTATATTGGCAACAGAAAGGTGCTCTTTATTTATTTCATACTATTCCCAAAGAGTTTCCAGGGATTTTATTTTTTTTTCCCTTCTAGTTAATACTGAGGAGATTCTACCCTAACAAAATTCATGCGCTTTCCTGCCGCATATGAGCTTAAGAAATAAATAAGTAAATGGTGTGTTAACACAGAAGTTAAAAAAAAAATAAATTAAAAAAATAAATAAAAACCCCGGGAAATTCAGTGTGTTCTCAAGTGTGCAGCAGATCCGCACCATGCAGCAAGTACATGTCGTGATTGGGTTTTTAAGAGACGTTCGCCTCCCCACTGACTGACAGGGCCTATTGATTTTTTAGGTTTCTGCCGTCATCAGTTTTCAGCCTCACAGCGGCCATATGTCGAGGTCAGGGCGCGCGGGGGCTCGGGCAGGCAGCCCTCGCCACAGCCAAAAGTGAAGGGCCGCTGAAAGAAAATCAATCATGTCATAAGTGGGAAGCATCAAAAATTTTCCCCCTGTATGGCCAGGGCCCATCAGGCTGTCTCCACTCCCGGCGAAGGTTAGGCATCTGTCAAGCTGGGCTAGGTGAAAAGTATTAGAAATGCCAGTTAACCCGTGGTACGGCTGAGCGGAGCCACGCTGCCTTTGTCTGCCCGGGGAGTATGACAAGGTTAGCGCTGGAGCTTAATTTTTGAGACAGGGGAGCTCCCTCCACTCCCCTGCTTGACCTGCAGGATGGGCTGGAGTGGTCCAGGTTTGGGTGAAAGGTGCTCACAGATGGGTCTAAGACCCACCCTCTCGCATGGATGTGGTGCTTCCTTCAGGAAGTCAGTACAGGCTGTTCATGAGGTCCCCAAATCTGGTTCTGGAATGAAGCAGCCCCACAGGAATGTGGCTTTTTGAGTGGAATGTGTGAATTTTCAGTGCTTTGGGTTGTTTGATTTTTTTCCCCCATCAATGATGAAAATATTTGATCCTGCCCTGTGCAGATCTGGATGTTGTTTGATTCTTGTTTCAGAATATCTTCACTGGATAGACAGTAAATATTTCCATTGTTCCGCTAATTGGGGAAAATCTATTTCATGCAGTCTGTGAAAGTATACTGCTGTGCTGTATGATTTTAATCTTTCTCCTCCTGTTCCATTTAAAATCCATACAATTAGATTGTGCAATTATGCTAAATAATCGATCTTCTGTATCTTGTTTGCCACTTACATGATGCCTCTTGCGGAGAGGAAAACATATCTGAGTATGTACACTAAATTTGAAATACTGATTTGGTAATACACTGGGATATTTAAGATTATGTTGGCCATCTTTCAAGCTTTCTGATTGCTGATCGTGTGCCCTGAGGAGTGTTGCAGTAGGCTATGGATAAGAAAGTGTGTGTGGATTTATTGTTAAGCAATTAGGCAAAAAGAGAAAACAAATTTATCAGGACAAGAATGGGGACATAGCCTCTTTTATTTATTTTTTTACTCTTAATTCTAGATGAAGGACAGTGAGGGCAAATTCGCTTATTTGAAAAAGCCTCCAAACATGTATTTTCTATACTTGAAGCTGATTTGTATCCCATCTCCATGTGTAGGTCTTATTGACTTACCCAGATACAAATACCTGTTCCTTGAGTGATGCTGCCCATTGAAGCTCCTGAGGGGGATTTTCCTGTGAATGTTTTTCAGAGGGGCAGAGCAGGAGCAGAACTCATTCCAAAGCTTGTCCTGTGTAGAGCACATGACCCCAAGGAGATGATGGGATGGGATCTGTGATTTAGACTCCAGGCTGGGCTGCAGCTCACTGCTTGAACGTTGCCTGTCGCTGCCTGACCTGAGCTGTATACTTCCTAATAAATATTTTAGCTCTCTACACTCCAGTGATTACGCTCTCCATTGAATACAGATAAAAAGACAAAATGTTTCTTTAATCAGTACTGTGATGTGAGACTGTTAAGGTAATAGTGCTTGAAACTATTAGAATCTTGAAGATATTGACTGTCTTGCTTTTGGCATTGCAATTATAATTGTATTTTTAGGCTGTGTTATATGGTTTTATAGTAGTTTTTCTAACACAGAAGGCTTCCCTGCCCTGTCTGAGCTGTAGGGAGATACAGAGGGGGAGAGATTTTTCAGTCCTGAGCTGCAGGTGCAGCTAGCAGATGACCTAATTGGGACTGATATAATTTGGTTTTAGAATCTGCAAGGAAATCCAGGTCATCCCTCTGGAATCCACAGTGAATAAGCGTAGACAGATTTGAGGGGAAAAAACTGTTTGAAACCTTCCTCAAAGTGTATTTTAAGCTCTTGAAGTGTTATGGGGAAGACTGGTGACAAAAGTTATCCTTTGTGAGTTTAGGGCAGATAAATGCAAGTGGCCAAAGAAGTATCTTCTCCAAAGACTTGTATCCCCAATTCCCTGAAGAGTGAGAACCTCCAGGTGCAGAGCTCTCCCAAATTCACCACTGACACCAGTTATCCTGGCCTGTAGATGCAGGGAAACTCCAGCAGGGTCATTTTACCAGTGCAGACTTCCTTCTCACCTGTGGCAATGCACGAACATCAAAAGAGGATCAGACACAGAAAGTCTTGATAGAGTGAGTTATGGATATCTAACTCAGTAGGTATCATATATTGCATTAAAAAGTTCAAGAACTGTCCTGTCTTTCTCTCTAAATCTCTTTTAGAAGTAGATTAAAGTGATTTAAATGTGTTGTGTTCTGCATTTGTTTAGTCAAATTAATGCCCTCTGCAGTATCAGCAGACATTGTGATTTGATGATGTGTTTACACAACTCAGGACAAACCCTGTTTGCTGGCTTTTAGTTGGTACTTATTTCCAATTATTAAGGAGAAATAAGCAAGGATGGCTGCTAACATTTTAGAATTATCCTAGGGTTGGTTCAAAGGCTGAGCCTCTGCTCTAGTCACAGACAACTGTTGGCACTTGCCATCTGCTGCTCAAGGATTGCCTCGGTGTGGCTGAGCAGAGGAGTTTTTGTGGTGCAAGCCAGCATCTCCTGGGAGTTTCGATTTCTGACCTTTCTAACAGAGCAAAGCTGGTTTTGCCACTGAAAGGCTGCATTGAATGAGGACTATTTCAAGTAGAGTTTGATATACCTGCACCAAAATTGTTGGCTCCTGGTCCCAGGATATCATTCCAAGTACAGTATTCTCTGTTCAAGTGAGAATTAGTGCTGGGATAACAAAAATCAGAAGTAATGCCTGACAGTTGTCTGGTAGCACTGACTGTGGCTCCTGGAAATGGAGGTGTGTGTGTATGTGCTGGTATTTGTGCACATGTGTAGAACTTGCTGTTTGCTGCAGATTGTTTTGTGCAACCACAGCTTGTTGTTCACAGAGGGTCTTCATGCCCTTCCTGATTTCCTCCTGGGGGATTGCCTTGGTAGATGGACTTGTTCGTGTCTCTGGCGCTGCACTCTGAGGCGCCATGGAAGCGGTGTTGTTAAAATTGTTCTTTATCAGCTGGAGGATGTTTCTGGAGAGCAGGAACCAGACCCTTCCACCGGCTGCCGTGGCTCTCCACCCACCTGGAGTGGCTCTGAGGTGGTTTCTGATGGTTTTGCTTGGGCACACGTGGGATGTTGGCCATGTTGCTTCACTCTGGCTGTTCCCAGGTCTCCTCTCACATGGTTTCTCTGCAACTGGGACCAGTGTGTTGGCTGGTTTTGCCTGATGGGCACTCAGGAGCAGACTGTAAAGAGCCTGTGCTGTTGAACCCAGGGGTGCTGCTGTAGAAATATTTACAGTATTTATCTGGAGTTGCTGTCAGCTCTGCAGCTCCTGCTCACCCAAATCAATGTTTCCTTTCTTTCACTTTATTTCCTCCAGTGCTGGCATGTTGCAGTGCTGCAGTCTGTGGGAGCAGTGCTTTCCCTTAAGCTGAGAAATAATTTCTCCCCCCAATTTCCTGGAAATTCTAGACCACCCCCTCACTGCATCTGCTACAATGACTATGCCTCTTCTGTGCCTCAGCATCTTAGCTGTGTGGGCAGTCTTCCTTCCCCTGTCTCCCTCTTCCATTTCCTTTCCTCCTTCCACTTCTACTGCCTATTTTTTCCTTTTTCCTCTTTCTCATTTTTGTCTGAAAAACATTGCTGCTGTATGTGCATATTCCATATTCCAAACTTCATTTCAGCCCTATTAAAGCAATAAATCCTGATAGTTCCATAGAAGCTGTTCAGGATCTCTTGGGCCAAAAAAAAGTATAAAAAAATTCCTTTTAAACAAAAAAAGTCCCTGAATACAGATTTGCAAAGTACATTTCAGAACCATTATGGTCTTCTGGGTAAATAATTTTCATTAAAAAAATCTTTATAACACATCTTTTAGAAGTGTTTTAAATATTATTTTTTTATAGTAGACCATGATGGATTCTAAAGAGCCATTATGGTTTATCAGGGAAATCATATACTTCTTAAAAAATTGTCTTTTAAATACTCATTCTTGAATTGTTCCAACTGTGATGCATTTCTAGCACAGGGGATTTTTTTTTCTTGGGCTATTTTCCCTTCCTATTATTAAAAAAAAGACATTTTCACATGCCTGTCTCTTTTTAAAACATAATATGATAGTCTGGCTTTAATGTTGCATAGATTGGAAGCTCCACCTTTAGTGTGCAATATGCTTTTCTAAAACCATCCACTCTTTTTTTGAGACAGCCCTGTCACATCCCATGACATTACCTACCTTGCAAGGGATTGGTGCAGCCTCATAGGCAACATCTCCAGATTATTTTTGGCATTCATGGAATGGAAGAGGCTGAGTAGGGGCTTTGCTGCATTGACAAATTATTCCTCATAGGACAGAGTGTGGAGAGCCCCCATAACTTTTTCCAGAGTTTGGATGTTCACCTGGGGGGCTCTCCCAGCAGTTCCTTGGTGTATGCAGACCATGTTCTTCTCGTACTCTGAAATCCAGGAAGATTCAGGGAATGACTGGAGGGTGCCTCTTCTCCAGCAGCCCGTTGTGAAGATCAAAGCAGGGATGGATATATCTTCTGACTGAACCAGAAAATGTGATTTGAATGCAGATTCTAGGTGTTGCTTTCATTGGAGTCAGTGTGCCAGGGGAGGGACTGGGATGAGCTGAGGGGAAATGCTCCCAGGAAATGGGGAGAGTAGAAAACTCCTGCCAAGAACTGTGTGAGATGTCCTCAATTATACAGACACCTTCAGGGCAGCCACTTCCCTCCCAGTCCTCCCACTCCCCTGTGTGAGCACCATGGTTTTCTGAAGAGTCAGGCCTAGACCTTTGTATATCCATTTTCTTTCTTCCATCAGCTGCTTGAGGTTAGGGGGCAACCCAGTCCTCTAGAATCTGTGTCACATCTTCATTATCTATTTCAGTGAGGAAATGAAGGGAAAGGATCAAAGGAACTGTCAGTTTGGAACAAGTCCTTGCAGAGCTGGAGGGAAGGGGTGGTAATGCTTCCAAGTTTTGCTGGAATGAAGTGGAATTTGCAAAGAAGTTGGAGAAAATGAAATATTGGTACTGTGGTCACACTTGGAAGCCCAGATGAGCATTGAGGCCCCAGTGTGGCAGATGCTTTCCGTGCAGTGAGCAGATGCTGCAGGTGTCCTGGCACTGGTGACTGCTGCATCTCCCCTGGTGCCTTAATGAGGACTGCAAAGTGTAAGATCAACACACACACAAAAAAAAAAGACAGAGAAACTCCATAGTCTGTACAAGAATAACTCATGGGAAAACCACATTACCTTAGTTTACAAGCAACTGTCTGTGAAACGAGATGATTGCCCATTATGTAATAGATCTGTGCAATAAAGCTTAGGTATCTGCATTTGAAAGTTAATAAATGGACTTATTGCAGACTGAGATGTTGATGGTATAACAGATAACTGGGTTAAGGGACTGTTATTCTGAGAAGGCAACTAGGTTTTTTTACTAGTTTTTTTTTTTTCAAGGATGTTGCATATTTGTAAAACTACAGAATATTATTCTTTCCAAATGCAAGTCTTAGCAGGACTGAAAAGAGCTGGTGAGTCAATAACTAAGGATGCAGGCACCAAAATATTTAGAAGATAATAGAAAGATTTAATTCAAAATTATAGTTTTTCAGTCAGTGTAGAAATAATCTCAAAACAACAGAAAAAACATCTGGCATAATGTAAGAGCTGCGTTTCTGCAAGTTGCTTGAATTAACTGCTGTCAGCTTTAAAAGGACCTGTTCACAGCCATTTAGGAAACACAAGGAGGAGGAGGATGCAGGCTCTGAGTTTTTACGGAATTAGAAGGTAGTTTCTAAAAAGACGTTTTGTAAAGCTGTAGATACATCAACAGGTGCAAGGCTGGAACAGTCAGTTCATTTTTGGAAAGCTAAACTGAACTGTTGTGCAGCACAGTGAGTTAATTTTGAAATAATCAATTGTTGAGGTGGATTTCCAGGTAAATTAACAGCAGATAATGCGCAGTTCATGAATGTCTTATTTATTGCAGTAGGTTCCTTTGACAGATTTGGTCAGGGTCAAGAATGGGGTCAGAGAAAACCCTTATTTTTAATGTACCCAGCTGAAAATCCAGTCTGTGTTGCCAGGTGGTTAATCTGGAGACAACAGCTTTGGTGGTGCTATCTAAGGATTCTTTGGGACTCCTGGTAGAGCTGTGGAGCTGCAGAAAAGCTGCAGGAATGTGTGAGCCTGTGTTTCTGTGGGCACATAGGAAATTGAAAAGGAGGCGCAGTCTGGTAAAGAACACTCAAAGGGGACTCTTGTGGTAGGTGGGCATGGGCAGAGAAAACATCTGGCACACTTCCTACAGCAACAGCCACAGCATTTGCTCTGTGGCCCAGCACCCTGACCTCATCTTGGCATCAACCCAATGCCAACCAGACTGAGCAGGAGGCTGCTGAGCCTGGCTTGGGACCCACAAACAAAGCCTGCTAGCGTTTTTCAGGCAATGGAGGGGAAGAAGCTGGGTATGCCAGCAGATTTCCTCTGCAGAAGGGTCAGTTTGACTGCGTTCCCCACAGAACACCATAAAACCAGTTCTGCTGAGTGAGGTTTGTTTCAGCCCCTGCCAGCTCTGTTCCCTGGAGCTGTGGGAGTCATTTTAACTGGTATCAGGGGGGGTAAAGGGTGGGGAATGGCATCTCTGTGAGGTCCAAGATCAGTAGCAGCAGCAGCACTTCTCATGGTGTGTTCTTGGACCCCAAATCTCCTTCCACTGGGAATGGGCAACCTGGATTTCACTGGCTGCATTCTCCCTTCCCACGGGACCTCTCTGAGGGAGGCAGCAGTCGAACCACAGAGCTTTTTATGTACCTGACAGAGTTTCCATCTGGGAAATGCTCATGAAAGTAACTTCCTAAAACACTGCCCGCGTCATCGGCAGCGACCGCGGCGGCTGAAACGCAGAGCAGCCACACTCCAAAGGGCTTTTATGAGCTGCTCCTGTCTCAGCAGACTAAACTATCACAATAAAATGTAAGGCAGGTAATTAATAATTGTGCCAGTGACCTTGAAAATTAATATTGTTTGTTATTCCTGTAAACAAACTGAGTTTCCTTTCCTTATTATATTTTGTATGGTAATTTGGCATAAACACTCCTTTTCACATAATTTCCCCAGTTGACTTTTGTCTCCTTGGTAATTTCCGGCTTTAATAAAGAAAACCTAATTAAGAAAGAGCTGTTGATTGGTTTGCTAGTGTAATTAACACAGGTGATGCTAATGAGTTTCAATGAAACCAATAGTTTATAGGGAAAAATAAAGAGTTGTGCTGCATATGGTGTGAGTGATATCTGCACTTTGGGAAGATATTATTGTGATTTTCAAGCCTCATGTGAGTGGTTTGTGAACATGGGCGGGGGAGATAAAATGTTTTATAAGATTCATTAGTAGTGTTAGACCAAGTTGAATAAGCTTCATGGCTTGGGTATATTAAAAACCAGGTTTTTTCTGACCCCATTAATAGCATGGAAAGTTTTATCTTCCCGTGGGAAGGAAGAAATATTAACTTTCTGTGTTTTGTCTGTGGTAAATCTGCAGTACAACTGCTGCAGTGTGTGTTGGGCCCTGGCTTGGGGGTGCTCAGCAGGTCACCAGCACCCTGCGAGTTGGGGTGTCTGAGCCCCACTGCCCCTCTTATCTCCCTACACAAAATAGAAAAGGCTGGGGATAAGGCTGTGCAAGAAGCCTGCTTCTGATTTCCTTGTTGTCACCTCAGGCAGTTTCTCTCAATTTTTTTTTTCTTCCTGACAATGAGAGCAGGATTTTGCCCCACATATTTAAGTCAATACAAAATGTGAAATCTTTGTTAGTGTGGGTAAGTGAGATATTCTGAATTTCTGCTAGAGATATAAATGCTGCAACATCATGCTTCTGTTGTTTTTGTGTGGCAGTTTCTTCAGGAGGAGACATTTACTTTTGTAATAACATTGACATTTTGTAAAACATTGATAACATTTTATAGTTGCTCAGTGTTTCGAAGGGGCATTTGTTGATATCTAATTTACATAGCTTTTTGTTCTGCAAGGTGAAATTCAGTTATGTTTTATATTCCAAAGGTATGCTCTTTTGTTCATTCCAGCCCTGCCTTTACATCTCCCTTTTATTTGGCTTTCCTTTTTTTTCTCCCCTCTTTTTCTTTTCATTTTCCTCTCATTTTTCACCATGATGTAGTTAATTCCTTTTTTCAGCTCATGCTACACTTTGTCTTGTCTATTGCTATGTGACAGAAAAGCCAGAGACATTCCATGTCTGGCAGTACACCTCCAGGGACATCTTTTGAACTCTCATAATTTGTATTTATTGCCACCCACTTTGTAAGTTCACAGTTTAATTTGCCAGCAGTGGCAGTGTTAGGCCGACACAGTAAAACAAGATAACGTTAAAATGTCAGAACGAGAGGGGGCATGAATGATGCATTACTCACTGCTAGAACTTGCACTTGTCATGCCTTTCCACCAAAGTGATGTTAACTACCTTTTGAGAGCCTTATCTGACTGGTATTACTCAGAAATAGGATCATTAGTTCACTGCTCTGATTAGAAGGTTGCTATGGTTGATTAACTCTTCTGGAACTGGGATCACGGTGGGAACATAACATGAATCACACTGGATTATACATCTAGAACTAATTTTATAATTATTTTTTGCATTTTTATAGTTGTTTACATATGTATTTCCTTAATTCACTAGTGGGCTGACAGGAATGAGAGCAGAGGGGAAAAATGGAGCACATTTAAATGGAAACATTCAAGGTAGATTTCGGTTGAGCTGTTTCTCCTTCAGCACAGTGTGCTAACAGTGACCTATTATGCAAATTGGAATAAAATCAGGGAAAACTGCAATTTGATGTGGTTTCTAGAGTTGCACAGTTAAAGCCTCAGCAGAGAGTGACAGCCACAATCAGATCCTCGTGTCAGATGCAGAGAATGCATTTGCTGCAGAAGAGCCAGCCAGGGTGAGCGTAGGGGAATATCTGTGAGAGGAATATCTGTAAGAGGAATGTCACAGGGACCATCTGAGGGTTGAGGCTGCTCTTCCTAAGTGCTTCTGAAGTGCTGCCTTGTGCATGATTTCCCAAATTTGCGAAATGAGCAGAAATTAATGCACTTAAAAAAATAAATTAAATAATAATAAAAACATTTTGCCACAGCAATATTCTCATAACCAATGTAGGAGTTTGTTTCTGAATGTTCTTTTTGCTCCTTCACTGTAGGGATTCCTTGGCCATTATGACTCCTCATACCATAATGGACAACTAACATTAGTGTTATGGTAAAAAAAAAAAATCCTTGTGATGCGGACATTAGCAAAGGTGCATTAGTAAGAATAATGTCTCCTAGCCCAGCAAGTACCTGGTCACAAGATAGCTCTTTATAATTTCAGTGCTTCCTTCTGTATGCAAAGAGTTCTCTGCATCAGCCTATCTCGAGCAGGCAATTTCAGACTGAGTTCAGGCAGTACACCTGAGCACCTGACTGAAATACCAAATCCTCTGCTGGCTTTATGCAAAATGGCTCTGATCCAGTCGTCTCTGTAGTCAAGGAGAGCTGGATCAGCTCCTAAAGGATGAAGGGCCAAGAAGGATACAATTTAATTGAGTGAGTAGCATGACTGATTCCTACAGTTACATATCTGAGTAAAACAAGGAGGCTTTGGACAGCAATTAGCTGAAAAATGTGGTTTGAAAAGTACAATCACACTGTTGACAGTGACTTTGGAGGGTAGTTTTTGGTTCCTGAGGAAGAGATTTTGCTTTAGTGATGAGAAATAAAGATTCCTTTGTAGCAGAAACATGTTTTAATGAACAGGCATCTCGAGGCAGAATTTAGTTGCCTTCTGCCGTAGACTGTGTGTGGGCACATTAGGGGTAAGTCCAAATTTTATGTCCCTTACTCAGTTCATCCTCAGACAGTGATGAAAGAATTACTCAGACTTTGGTCGTGACTTCATGGGGATTGTTTACCAGAGCACAGGGCTCAGAAATGGATCATAGTTGCCAGTTAACTTTTTCACAGATAAGTACCCACCACTATCCTTTTTTTTGCTGGGCTCGAAATACAGCTTTGGCCTGGATTGTGAGTTGCTGGTTCTTTTTTGGCTGCATCAAAATCAATCACAGTGTAAATCAATGTTGTATGTCTGCAAAGGAGCTGCAGTTCTGCAGGGTTTGTCTCACTAACACAAGCTCAAGAGATGGAAAAGCAGATGAAACTTCTACCTGTTGCTAAGTAGAAAGCCACAATTAAGGGGTGGTGCAGCTCATATTTTTAAGTGTTGTACTGAGAGTAGAGATGGAGGATAGTCCTGGATTATAACCCTGGCACTTCTAGTTTGAAAATACTATTAGGAGCTTTTTCATTCCATTTGAGTTGGAGTATCTACACCAGCTTGCATGGAACAGAGCCAATATAATGCAGTTTGAAAGTATTTTTTGTCTTTATTCTTTCTTTTTTCCCCTCTATAAATACAATAGGTTCTATTTGGCTTTAAAAATATCCAGTCTGCCTTTTGGAAATGGTGAAGTTGGCATGATCTGAAAAGACCTCTATTATTATTAAAATTAAATGAATTTCTGAATGACAGTCTCACATTTTAGATGTGTTTTAAATAAGTGTTGAGAAAAGGCTCTAAGGGCAGAGCTGATCTGTTAGGCTGACAAGGCAGACCTGAAACTTTTTCTCATCTTGACAGGAGATTTTTCAGGGACCAGAAGACCTCTCTACCCTTGCAAAACAATTATTGCACCTGAATTACCACACTACTCTGCAGCCCCTCTCTCCCAGCTGCCTCTTGCTGCACTTTCTGCATTGCCCAAGAATTCTCATGTCTTGAGTCATATGGAAAATGAAAGAGAACAAAAAAGAAAGTAGCACCAGTTTTTGCCTACCTTTTTTTGCTGTGAGCCAAGGCTTTTGCAGCACCATTAGGATGTAGATTATCATATTTAAAACCTGTGATGACACCATTGTACCCATCTGAATGATTAATCTGCTCATTAAAAGAGTGCCGATGGGCTAGTCTAATTGGAACATGGATCTTCTTAAAGGACGTTGCAGGGTCGGGAATAGGAAATATTACTCATAACATAAAGTAGGGATTAATTATGCTACTAAATACTACTGTGTGAAATTTACATATGGGTCTGGTCATTGGTGAGGGGTTAGGAAAAGTGTAAGCATCCCATTTTTATAGCCTTAAAAATGTAGGTGGTGCGTTCGTGGCAAATCTTAACCCCTTGTTGTTTCAGAGGCAGGATGTGCTGGGATATGCCATGGGAGGGGCAGCAACACAGCTTCAGGTCAATTCATCACCACTGCTTGAACTGAAACCCTGTCCAACGTGCAGGTTGCAGCTGCAGTTAGATGTTTCTAACTGTGGCTTCCAGTGAAATGCAGCCCTTCCCCTGCTCTCTCCGAAGGCAATGAGCACGGTGGTCTCCACATGGAACCCCTCTGGAATTGCATGGGCCATGGCAGTGCTCTGGCTCCAGTCTCAGCTTGAAAGTGGGGCTAATCATTTAATTACAGGAAACATGCAGTGTTGCTCTGGTCTGTGATGGTAAATTTTGCCTCTTTTTGAGTAGTACTTGGCAACAGGCAGAATTTCTAGGTTGTGGGATGGCTTTTCCTGAGTGTTTCTCTCTATGCATGGTTGCTGTTGGGAGGCTGCTTTAGCTGGACTGGAAAAGCCAACTGTGGAGCTCTGCTGTTCCTGACCTATCCTAGGCCAATGTGTCACCCTGTTCAGGGTCAGCAATCTCTCACAGCTGTGGCAGCCTTCATGCTCTTTCTGAATTAGCAGATGTCTTTATCCTAGAGTTGCACTGCCAAGTGATTTCAATACCAGTCTGGACAGAGATTTAGGAATCAAAGCAGTTTGGATAGGCTGCAAATCAGGAAAAGAAAAAGAATATCATGGATAAACCTCCTGTTATTTCAAGCCTACCTGAGATATTTTAATGGATTACGTCCCCTCTGAAGTAATGATGTGCTGTTTTCTTGGGATTTTACAGGAGAGATGAAAACAAATCTCCAAAGAAGTCTGGGAGAATTTTAGCTGAGGAATCTTTTCTATATCCCATATCTCTGAAATCACTGTGCAGTTCCCTACTCATTAGATTTTTCTCTCTGGATATTAATCAACACTGCAGCCAGTCCTTTGGAAATTTTTTCCAAGTTGTTATTTCTTAAATCTCACAGGATCATTCTGTGAGAATGGTCATGAATATCTAATAAAGACTTCATATGCATCTGAAAAAAGGGAGGCAAACCAATATGGTTTGTTTCTTCAGTGAAAGGCCCTTGAATTGAAGTTAAGGAACGAATTCCTCTGAACTTAGATCTGAGCCTCATTGTAACGTCTGAAACAGTGACAGAATTTTTGTATTTCCCATTAGTGAAAACATGATAGAATTTTTTTGTTTTGCTCTTGCTAATTTTAACCATGATGCTCAATGTCCTTCAAGAGTTAAAGATCTAGAAAACCTTTGCTTAGAGAGGAAATTTCAATGAAATTCAAAGGGTCTACTCAGTGTTTTGGGTGGAAGATCTGGATGTATGTAGTTAAATGTACAAGCACCTCTGTATAATTCATCATCTCAATATCTGGATAAACATCCAATCTATATAAGACAGTGTTCTCAAGGATGAAACTCAGGATGACTTTCCCAGTTTTCCAGCTGGAGGGAATGAAACCTGGCAGGGCAGGGCTCAAATCCCTTGTCCGAGGTTACAGATGAGCCCGTGGCAGAGCTCTGGAAAGTGACTCTGGCTATCAAGCATCTGTGCATATTTGGTGAGCTGCCTTCCCTCTCTAGAGCCACATGAGCATTTAAGTGTTTTGTTGGATAGGGGCCTAGATGCTTTTAGGGTTTGTTTTGAAAGCTGTTGTTTATTTTAAAGCACTTTCCCCAGCCAATTTACAGGTCTCTTCTTGAGGTCTGCTGTGGCGAGTCCCACCTTATGGAAAGGGCTTCTGTATATTATGAGGTGCTGGAGGACCTTTGGGATCCACTTTCTGATAAAAGCTCTTGAGGATGGAGCAGAGGAATGGGCCACTTGTCAATCAGCACGGGCAGCCTATCCCCTAAAATGCTCCTTGCCTGTACCCAGATCCTCCAGGGGCTGGTTCTGCCCGAAGATACAGATCCTGGAGCAGGGATCCAGCCAGCTCACCAGATGGCCAGGAGTCACTGAGCATGTTTGTGGTGCACAGCCTCCAAAGTCTCTGGCAGCCTGCCACTGGATATATATATATATATATATAGCAATTTACTTAGGGGATGGAGACGGGGGAATACCAAACTGCTTATTGGCCATCAGAGTGGGAGCTGTTAAAAAGTATTGGATCCATAATTGCATTTGGTCTCCCCAGTGACCAAGGCTGCAATCCCTGTGGAAGCTGTTTTCAGTTTTTAATTTTTTTTTTCTTCATTAGAAGAGCCATTAGAAGAAAAATATGATAGTTTTTCTTTAAAAAGAGGGTCTGCTGGGATGCTGTAAGTGATCGTTGGCAGAACAATCCTTGTATGCCAGGATTCTTCTGTAAGTAATGAGATCACTTGGATCAGCATGAGAAAATGGGATAATCCACTTCTATAGAAAGTGAAAGCTCTCATACAAAGCATGAGCGAGCTTGTGAAGCATGTCACTGTATGTTTAGCCTCTGTGTCTATAATAACCTTGTACTTGCTTCCTAATAGTTGTAAAGAATACAGTAATGCTAAAAACAAGTGTTGCTGACACATTTGTCAGTGTTTCAGTGAACCTTGATGCTATATGTCATTGATTTGTGGCTACAGACAAAGAAACTTTTTTATTCTTTTTCCCTTTTCTGCCTGCCTTCCTTTCTGATTTTCTACATTATTATATTTTTTAAATTTTAATAATGACTGTGTGAGATAGAGGCTGCATTTATTGATGGGCTGTGTTGTTGACAATGTTGTTTACTTATTTGGAATGATGCCGCCCCTCAAGCTGCTACAAGCTTATCAAATCACTTTAACTCCCATGTTACCATCAACACTGGTCCAAATCTGTCACAACTGGCATCCTTCAGAGTTTGTTTGAAAAGGTGGTTAACAGGTTTGAGCATTGTCAGAGTTGCAAGGCATGAGCAAATAAGATCATTGCTTAGATTGTGTTGTTAGGTTGATCACATAGGGCAAGGATTAAATTCTTGAAATGTTTTACTATTAATTATACTGCCATGTGCTTTTGGGTTTTCAGGAAAATGGGGTTCAGAACTTTCTGAATGGAAAGATGTGTATGTGGATAACAGAAATAACTAACACATTTTCCAGTATAAATGAAAATCTCTACTTTTTCAGCACCGTGAAGACAAAAGTTTCACTGTAGAAAGGGATAAAGTAAGTTAGGCTAGGGTTAAATAAAAAATAGTGTATCCTTGTCGAGGACCCAATTTAAAGCAAAAAGTTTAACCCCCATACTGCACTGAACCGAGACAAAATAGCTTCCATGGCCTTTGTGTGACGTGGAAGGTGAACATAGAGCATCTTCTGTGATATTGCCCTCTTTGGCTTACAAAGTGTATTAAGTTACGTGAATGGGGAAAGTTTTGAAACAGGCCTTAGAGTTTGACATAATATCTCTCAGTTGGAACCGGTGCTTATTACAGTGAATACCTTTTTTTTTTTTTTTTTTTTTTTTTTTTTCATGTCCATAAAAGCGATTGGGTGACTGTTAGGGAAGCCGTGATATTGGCAGTCTGTGCCTTGACCTGGGATCTGATACTCTTCCCAGGGGTTCTAGCTTAGGAATGCTTACAGCAGCAATGCTGCTAATCACAAACGAGGAGGCAAAACACCACTGCCTTTTGTCTCGATGTTAATCAAAAAGTAGTCTGGAGGGCTGCATGGACTGCCTTGTCCCAGAATGGTGGGGAAGTCATCTGCCGTGGCATTAAAAATGTTGGCAACATGAAGGTGATCTGAACTCTGTGTGATGTAGCCATCATCCCGTAGCTGATCTCTGAATTTAAAGGTGTGGCAAAGCAATCGGCGCCACAAATTAGAGTCATCCGATTTGCATAGATTAACGATGGAAGGTCGTAGCCTGGTGACAGGTCAGGGGTGCCCCCAGGGATTTGAAGAAAAACTTTGATTCTTCCTTTTTTTCCTTTCCATGAAGTAATCGTGCTGTTCTATTGTAAAAGGAGCTCTGTTACTTATAAAGGAAAGCTTGTCATTTAAATTCATCCAAGTTAGGACACCACTGAGCACTGTCAGATGTCAATCACAATACAGCAGGGAAATGTTTTTCAACAGATTTTTACCTTCATTTTTCCATAACACAGAGCGGTGGCATAAAGGGGGTCTCTGAATGTACTTCTTAAGGTTAGATTTTATTTCTTTTCATCTGCAAAGGACTGTTTTTGAAGGTATGTAGTAAAGAATCATGGTCATTTCTGTGACAGGGAGGGAGGAGAGTGAGGTGAATGTTGTTTATAATATCTTTTCCATTTGGGAGATGTTAGTGGAAGGTTTTTTGTGCGTGCTGAAGCCGACATTCTTTCTCACTGTAATTGTTGATTGTGTCTTCTCGGCAGAAGCTGCTTTGAAATATTTTGGCTGGAGACTTGGGATCTGTTCTTTTCACCAAACCTCTTTCACCTCTGTGCTGCTGTCCTACATTTTTGTCCAAGCCTTGCGGAGACTGAATGTTTGCCCTACCTGACATCTGCTCAGGGATGAGATTTTGTACTCTGGCCAGTTCTGGCAGAAGCATCAATTTGATGCCCTTGTCATCAGTTTCATAGAGAAGCTGGGGACTGCGTGACTTTTAGCACTGAGCTGCAGCTCCCTGCCAAGGCTGACTGGTGGTGCATGGGTCTGGTGGATTTGGGAGCAGTGGATTTAAGGGATGAGAACAGAGGGATTGCTTCTTTTTGCACTCTTCACTTTTGCATATCCTCAGTAAGTTTATTTGGATCTGGCTTTTCCGCATATCTGTAATCACACAAAATCACAACAATACTTACCGAGGGAAATTTCTCTTTGGGCTGCCACATGCTCTAAAAATTGTTATCATGGTTTGCCAAGCCTGCTGTTCCTTAAGATCCTGGTTTGTCTGATGGCCACTGTGTAGGTCAGGGCTTTTTCTCTTGGAAGTGACATAAGACCACGCTGGCATCTGCCCCCAGGAATGAGAGAGGAGGACTGTGTCCATACGGCTCCCAGTCATGTTAAGCAAAGAACAGATGCTGGACTTGTGAGCAGCTTGGTGGCTGAAGACCAACTCCAGGGGAGCTCCTGGCAGCTCCTGGGGCTGGCAGTGCCAGTGGGCGTCACTGCTGTCAGTCAATGGCACTTTCTGCAGGGCTCCACCATTCACTGGTGGCACTTTCTGCTCCAAGAGTCCCTAAGAGAAACCCTTTCCTTGTAAGGGGTAAATAGAGATACACATAAACGTAACCCGTTGTTTAAGGTTTTATCACAACTGTATGTGTGGTTTTTTTTAAATTAGCATTTTTTAAACCCAGCTGATTCCTTCCAGATCCTGTCCAAATCCTTTTTTTTTTTTTTTTTTTGGCCTTGAGTAAACCTGTATGTTTATTTAGATACGGGAGGATTTTAGGCTTGCAAGGCTGGGAATCAACTGTGCATTGATCTAAACATTTACTGAGTAGCAGGCAGTTGGACACAGAATACCCTGAGAAAATGATGTTTAATCATGTGGAAAATTTTGCCATTTGCATCAGCACAATGATACATAGGTAAGTGTGCTTTCAGTTCCTCAAACAAACTCAATGCTGTAACTAAATGCTTTATGAAGTTGAACATCATATTGTACACAACTTCACTGTAAAGCCATTACAAAAAAACCACTGTGAAAATCCCCTATTATGCAAAAAGGTGCATGCAGTATTTCCTGAGTAAAATGAGATACAGTAAGAGGTATAACTTTATGGCTCTTTTTTTTTTCTCCATTAGCTTTTTGTTTACAGAAATTAGGTGAAGTACCCAAGCATAAATCTGCTTGGAAATGAAGCAGCACTTGGAATCAATATATGTAAGCAGGGATTTTAAGTTTAAACAGGTGAGTGGTCTCCTTGACTCATGAGGTATATCTTAATAATTATGTGTCCAACATTACAATTCAAGCCCTGTTATCCTGACCAGTGCAATCCAAGCTCTTTTGCAACTTTTTGTGGTGGGCTGGTAGCTTTTAATGTATTTTATTTCAGGGGCCAACTTCTAAAAGAAAAGTTTATGAAAAGATGAAGAATCACATTTGCATGCTGTAATGGTAGCTTGGGAACACTGGGAAGAGATTTGTTTTTCCAGAGTATCTTTGCAGGGACAAATTCTGCTCCATGGAGAAAACCTGCTTTGACACTGTCAGAGAAAAGTGCTGTCTCTATTAAAATAATAGTGTTGAATCAGTGTTAGGAAGAGTAGCATTGAGTCATAAAAACTAATTATCACTGTTCAAAACATTCTCAAATACACTTAAGTGGAGGTTTGTTGCATAAACATACAATTAAAGAAGGAATTTGTGATGGATGCAGGGATCCGCGGCGCACAGGCTCCCTGTTTACTGGTGCAGCTAACAGATGGGTAGGCCAACTGATTCACAGATGTGCAGCTTATAAATATAAACTAACGTCTTACTACTGATGTATATCTGCAAGTGGCAACAAATTACTTTCTCTTTAGCTCTTGGCTGTGTAGTGGGGTAGATTTTAATAATAAAGTAACTGTCATTAGAGCCGGTGACAAATGATCAACAAAAATACACTGCACTTGCTCAGACTTGGGGTTCACTGCTGCAAAGTGCTGGCAGGATTAGTTTTCAACATTTTTGGGCTTTTGGTTGATTTTTTTTTTCCAGGAAATGTACAAATCTTGTGTTTTGAAGCACATCTTGGATATTTAAACTCGTAGATGCTGAGCAATCATAGTAAGGGCTACATCATTTTTTGTCTTCAGGTTCCTTTGAGGGGATGAAGGCAGAGAAACAGGAAGGGAAAGTGGAATCTTTTCATGTTCCAAAATATAATTTTTCTCATAGCTAATAATCCCAAATTCATCTCCAAACCAATGCACTGATGAAAATACAGAGTTAAGGAAAGGGGGGAGCTGCATTCCATTGTTATATTTGCTCTTTAAATAATTTAGTTGCAAAAAAATCTGAAGGCTGTTTTAGCAGTAATTAATTATTCATTAATGACATGCTAATTGCATGGTACCTTTGAATATTTAACAAAATGCAAAAAAAAAACAAGCACTGTAGTTATGTTTTTAATGTAGGAAGAGAATTTTTTTACTATATTACCTCTTTTGTGGAAAAAAATAGACCTCTTTTTCGATGGACTAGGGAAAGTCATAGTAGTGGCCTACTTTCTATTCACTATCTTCAGTCACTCTTTGTACAGTGGAATATAATGTCCTTATCTAGACTTAACAATTGACAGGGTGGCAATCCCTTGACTTTTGTCCAAATGATTTCTCAACAAAAATGGGTTAATTATCGCTCTCCGTAGCTTTTTGAATAACAAAAGGCCACGGTTCCTTTTCTTCTTTTCTTTCCTATTTACTGTATGGAAGCCTTTGAAATGCGATAGTTTAATCGGTGACACCTTCTAACCGGGGATTTCTGAGTGCTGGAGCTCTCTGCAATGAGCTCATATTGCTGTGTGTGAACATTACCATGATTAGGAGATATGACCTTTATTATGCCAAAGCCACCCTGGACTTTAAGGATGAAAATAAAACCTCTCCAAACCACTCCATGCACTGAAGTAGGTTTGGATTGTTTCACCTCATAAAAGCCAAGCAGTGTGCTAACAATGCCCTTTTAAAACACAGACTCACTGAGCTACACTCTCTTGACCAGCTTGTTAAAAATATTAATTGTTAGCTACACCTTGCAACAGTTCTCTGCTGAGCGTGTTTAGATCAGGACTTTTCAGGTCTTCCTCTCAGTTTGAGAACTAGCTTAGAGATTTTTGTGATTATGCAATATACTTTAATAACCTGGCTGGATATTTCCCTTTGAGTGTTTTGTTTTGTTGTGGGTTCAAGGGTATAAAATGTAAGGCAAATAATCAACAGAATTTAGAGCCACTGTCCTTGATATTGCTCTACTCTGTAATTCCTCAGTGGGAAGATAAGTGACACAGCCACTACTCTAATTTGCATCCTATAGCCTAGATTTTGTTCTCCTTTCTAATTAGTTGGTAACTCCCATTAACGTTAATAGTACTTACAAATATGCATCAGTGAGAGAATAGATCCCAGTAAATCTGAGCATTATCAGGGCAATACAAAATTAGCATGTAGTATACTTCAAGCTCATGCTGAATTTTATAGCTTGGCTGGCTATAAAGGAGTAGAAATGCATTCAGTGACAAGATGAGGGAAAAGCAGAAGTACTTAACTAGAAGAAATAGGAATGCTCATGCATCCCACATGTGATTGTCTTCCCAAGTACTCCCTCAATTGAAGTAATGTAATTGTTTCAGAACTGGCTCAGGTCTCTCTCCCTCTTTGTTCTGCTGCTTAGAGAATTCTTCTGGCATTCTTCGGTAGCAAAACTTGTAACTGCAAACAAGGCTGGGCTGAGACTGTGTAAATCTGACTCTGAACTTGCTTTTTGTACTCCTACTATGGAGAAGGAGAAGAGGCCAGTCAGACTCTTCTCAGATGTTCTTTTTGCATTTGTGAGATTGAATCCAATGGCAGGGAAGTAATATAATTACTTAGGTATTCTTTATTCAGTCTTCTGGGAGAAGAATTTGCCCTGCGAATGCCAGAAAGCATATGGATTAAAAACTCAGGAGATATATGGCAAAGAGATGGGGAGGAAGGTTTGGTTGTGTTTAGGAACTTTGTCAGGTACTGTGGGTACCACTGCAGCATCTGCTCTGCAGCTGGGCTGATGTGATTCAGTGAAACATTAACTTGAGATCCAAGATGTCCTTGCACAGCTCCTGCTGCCTGATGTGAAGGCCTGGTCTCTTATTTTAGTGCTCAATAGAGGCATCAAACCCCAAAATGCTGCTCATAACATAGAAGCAAGACACCGAATTTTAATTTGAAAATAACTGAAAATTTGCCCCTCTGTGGAGATCTTAGTGTCAGAAGGAAGGGTCATTCACTTGCCTCAGATCTGCTTGCTGCAAGACATGAGCCATTCATGGAGTAACAAGGACAAATACAGTCATGTCTGGGATGGAATGTAGATCCAGTCAAAGGGACACGTGTTCTGGGGAGTAGTTTCCTGTTCTTTCTTTTTTAATTAGAGATACCTAATTTTGACTGCAGAAAACCAGCTCCTATGTCATATTTCTTCACCCTGTGGTTAGTGGTCAAAATGTTAGCATAATGCATATAAAACATGTTGGAAATTTATGCAGATAGATTGGGATCATGGTAGAGAGAGCATGGATGCATTACCCCAGACAAAGTATTCCCAGTCTGCCCTATTGTTATTATTTATTATTTGACATCACCAAAGATACATTTTTTATGCTGTTTGGGCACTTCACAATGCAGATAAAGATATGATCCCTGCTTGAGATGGAGGAGAACAAATTGATTTCAGACACGACAAAGTGAGGAGGGAGGATGCACGAGGGGGAGAGAAATAAGTGTTAGAGGTAGTCTGAAGCCTGTGCAGGGCATGAACAGTGAGGTTTTTAACATGGAATATTGTACAGGGCAGAACTGGGGATAGTGTGGAGGGCAGCAGTGTCCTTTAGGGCCAGTCTAGGACGGTCCATGTTGCTGATATGCTGTGGGTGGGCTAATGGCACCTGCTGGTCTGTGCCACTGTGTGATGCACCACAAAGACTCCCAGAGCCAAACCTGGGCTTGTGGGGAGAACAGTTCCCTCAGTCCCTGCACTCTCCCCGACACTGGTCAGGCCTCGTGCTGGGGGAGTGTCACAGAGTTATTTTGGACACAAAAGGGGGTGGTGCCCCTCTTTGCCAGGAATGGCACTGAGCCCCTCATGCGGGTGAATCACCCTCGTGTTGCTGCGCCATCCCTGCTCTGCCTCTCCCACCCACTTCTGGTTTCTGAGTGAGTGAATCCCATGTGTCATTTACAATGACGTGCTGCTGTGGAGCTACTCTGGTCCTCCAACAGCACATTTCCACCATCAGCTTGAAGGTTTGAGGCCAAGGAGGGTTTAGGTTGTGTAGGGGCAAAGGAAAAGGGAACTTGGTCAACTTTACCTTGTAAGGACACTTGTTGCAAATGTGACTTTTAATACCAAAAGGCAATTAAATGTCAGGCTTGGGTTCCTGACTGCAATTAGTGTTTGGATTATAAATTCATATTTGAGAGACTTTTTGGCATTAAATATACTAAACTAAGTGAGGAGGAAGGCATAGAAAATGAGAGGGGGAAAAGGTCCTGCTGAAACACAGTCACATATGACATTTCCTCATGTCGATAACCATCAAGGGCTTTGCTTCTCCATCCATAAAGACAAGAATGCCACCTGTCAATCAAAGGGAGAGTCACAACAAAAGATCGAGAAAGAATGAAACAAAAAAAGTCTTCTTCCTTTGGAAAAGCATTGGCTGTTTTTTTTTGGTTTTGTTTTTTTTTTTGCATTTGATAATATTTATAATGTGAGCACAAGGTATATATAGGTGGTAGTTTATATTACAATGCTTCATTTTCTTTTAAAATTGTATTTACCCAGAAGGAGAAATTATACAAATAAGGCATTTCAAGCTACTAAAGCATGACCTGTAATTGTAAGAACTATTTTAAAACGCTAGATTCTTACTTTTGGTGCCCTCTGTCAGAGAGAGCACCTTTAGTCTGCATTGAATGTTCAGTTTAAAATAAAATCTAATTTTTGTTAAACCACAAAGATGATGTTTGGCTGCAATGTTACCAATCCTTATTTACAAAAGAGTTTCTATTCCTTATAGTTTAGAAAATAGTATTATAAATTGTTATTTAATATTAGAAGAGTCTCCTGCAAGCTTTCCCTAGTTTTTAAAACCACCTTGTTATGGACTGTTTGCACAGTGCATTTGGAACCTGAGATGTGGGGATTAGTAACAAAGCTGCATTAAGTAGATAATCAATAGAAGCTATTAATACATTTTTTCTTTGTCTTACATATGGTAAGGTTAATATAAGTGGCAATTGTGGAACCTGGTTATGACATAAGTGCAATACAGATCTTGAAGTCTGAAAAAATTAACAAAGAATAAAACATATACTGAATGCATAATAACATGTTACATATTTGAAAACTTTTCCTGTCTAGAGTATTTTGAATTTTTTGTGTTGCTGTCCTTTAATAGCCAGATTGAATTCTATATTCCTGGCCTGTGGACTGGCTTTTCCAACATGGAAACCAAATGCAAGAGAGAGATGAACATCATCTTGTCTAATAAGCTTCAGCTTTGCATGTTAACCCAGTGCTGATAATGGCAAAATAGTGTCCAATGATGTAACTTTAACAGTTCAGTAAAAATCTCCTGGTAGTTTGTGAATGCAAATGGCATCCTGTTGTTTGCAAGCTGAGAACACATGGCAGGAAGCTGAGAGAAAACAAATCACAAAAGTGAAGAACAGGAAATCAAGACATGAAGCAATTAAATGGGAGCCAGCCATGCACTTGTGTGGCCTGGGACTGAACTGTGACATTGTCTGCATGGCTGGGTCTGGGCAGCAGAAAAGACTCATTGGCCATGCCTGGCACCACAGTCTTTTGAAAGCTGTGTGCCTATCTCTGATACTGTAAGGGGTTATAAGAGTTTCAACAGGAATTGGGGAATTACTGGTTCCAGAGGCCCTTGGGAAGCTGAGCCCAGCTGTAAGGGTTCAGTACTGCTGACAAAACCAAGAATTCCAGTCTGAAAAAAATGCGAAGGTTTCCCATTTAATTTTCTAGTCTTTGCAATATCTAAGATCAAGGATTTGAGTCCAGGTTTAAAATATTTTGACCAGAGTCCTCGATTCAGTAGCTCTCTTAGAGTCCTCTTTTTTGCTTTGAAGTTCTATTTTCTGTTGAAGGTGCACAAAAATTTTGTAGAAATATTTATAAGAAGGGACACTGCAGAGAAACGTTCATTTGTCAGTGTAAAATGTGCTGCTGAAAACCTATCACTGATCACTTGAGACTCTGTCCCTGACCTGCATTTTGAGTATCTGGAGCGTGTTGAATGAGTGCTGGCAGTCACCTGACTTCAGCAGGACTGTGGCTCAAAAGTGATGCAATTCTGTGCCCTGCCTGGGTTTCTGTGTCCATAGCACAGATATTTTCTATGTGTATGTCAGAAAAAAGCCTCAACACTCATTGATTTCCTATGGGCAAGGGGAGGAGTGACAGCAGAATGCTTCTGCAGGTCTTTAATCTTGACGACTGAGGGACAAGGAGTGCGGGCTACATCTTGCCACAGCTGGGATGTGGGCAGTGTCCATCCTGAGAGCAAGGCTGCAGGATGTGCCAGCTCTGCAGTGCTGCACAACCACTGAACTGCAGTCAGATAAGGATAAAGATATTGCAGCCTTTCTCTGAGAACTTCTCTGTGCAGCTCCACCACTGCCTAAGAGTTCATTTATTGATTCTACCACCCTCATGAAACTGCTGCTTTATGGTTGCATTTTATTTTTTTAATTGTAAAAGAAGCCTAAAAATTCAATTATTATCACCAGAAAATAAATGCATGCCTACTAGTCTGTGGCTTATCTGGTACTTTACTTTATCTATTTTTCCCTTGAATGTCACTGAAAATTTTTGTCACTTTTCTCTTATCTCTCTCTAATTTGCCAATTTTTCTTGTCTAATCTTGCTGTCTGGAAAACACAGAGCTGTAGGTGCATCCCCACCAGTGCCATTTGATCATCACAAGCCACCTTCATACATCTGGCTCCAGCTCACTGATCATTTTGCAGCTGTGTCACATGTTTAATTTGCTGTCCACCGGCTGTACAGTGATCTTATGGCATCTCAGAAGTTCTCTGGTAGTCATCACATTGACAGTCATTCTGGGTAGGGATGTCTGGGTGCACACATGCATCAACTGCCTTTCAGAAATGTCATTATACCTCACATCTGGGATGTATTTACTGGCTGCTATCAAGTGCTGCTACAGAAAGTCTGTAGTTACTGATCTGTGATCTCTTTGTGGTATTTACTTTTCCATGTCCACCTCATTTTGAGATGTTGCTAATACAAATCAGGTACTTTTCAGTCATGGATTGGGACGGAATGAGTGCTGAGAATTTGTATTGAGCCTCTTCCCATCGTTGTTGTCATCTCTTGTGCTACAGCACATGGTGTAAGGTTCCATTTGAGACTGGTACAGGTCAAATATAAGCTAGGGAAAGAATAGAACCAGAATTGGTGATCTTTGATTTTTGCCACAGAGGTGGATCCACTCATATGAGCACAGTGATATGCTGGAAGTCAGCTACAAATGACTAAACTTCTGCCTTTGAAAATGTGGTCTGGACACCCCAGTGATGCTGCTTCTAGTGGTGCTTTCCTTCCTGTAGTGACTAAACAGAGTGTCATTTTTCTCAGAGAATCTCAATGTGCCTGTAATCACATGGGAAAAAAAAAAACCCACAGGGCATTTTCTTGGTCCACATCTCATGTTTGCATTCAGGCTGAAATCCTGCCTCCTCAATGACCCACAGTTACTCTGTGTGTGGGCGAGGAGCTAACCATGGTGAAGGCAGCTCTGTGCTGCACAGTGAGGCTTTCCTCCTTTCACAGCAGAGCAGAGGCAGGGCTGGAGGGAACTCAGCCCTTCAGAGTCATTGAAACTCTCTGGAGTGTTTGTAGATGTCTATACTTTTGCCTCCACCAGGTTTTGTGCCATGTGACAGAGATCCCTTCTCTGGACTTTATCTGAGAGGTTGAATATATGATTTTAGTATGATAAACAAGTTTACATCACATAGTTTTAAAAACACTTTAGTGACTCGGCGATATTCTTGAAACGTGTCTGTGAACAACATTGTCCTCACTGCTTCTATCACAAGCATCCTGCAGTGGAGCAGCTCAGCACCTGTTCTGAGGAAGGGCATGGTTTGGACTGAGCAGGCACCCAAGGGTTTGCCTGAAATATTTTGTTTCGTCCTCTGTTGAAGAGCCTGGATCTTTCCCCATTGCCAGGGTTCTCTACCTTGAAGGCTGAGCTCATCAATAATTTTTATGGCAGGGAGGCCACATGTATTTGTGGAGGTGGAGGAAAGTTGCTGAGAGCTATAAAGCTGCTGGTTACTTGAGAGAATCTTCCTCAAAGACCTGGCTTGCCAGAATACCTTATTTTACAAAGTTTCTTTGGGCCTTACCTTCTTATCACTTAAAAGGGATGAGTAGCTCTTCCTTACTCCTTCCAATCTATTAAAATTGACAGGGCTTGTATGAAAAATTTTAATACTGTGTATAGAGCAGGTGGGTGCATCTTTCAGCTTTCTGTAAAAATAAGTCAGAGCTCAGATATAAAGGTACTTGTTCCCCTGAGGATACCTTCAGTCTTTATCTGCGGAGGACAGATAAAGATGGGATATCCTCTCCCACTTGGAACACTGACACCGGGATGAGCCCCTTCAGATGACAGAAGAAGGACAACGCAGCTCTGTGCCTGGGTCACTGATAGGAGACAACATTTTATGAAGCTGGTAGAAACCTTCTGGAGATGCAAACTGTCAGCTTCTACACACAGCTCCTCCCCTAGCCCTTTGTGCTAGTTGGAATGACATTAAATGTCAATTTTTATATTTCTGGAGAAGCTGGGCTTTTGGATGAGAAGGTGCCTGTGATTTCAGACAAAATATAGATCCTCAAGTGGCTAATCTGCAGAAAGAAACTAATGCCTGCTTTAAAAAGCTACAATTTAGGCAACCCAACCTATTGACCTTCTAACTTTGGACTGCCAAGACTGCTTGCTCAGTACATCTGTTTTTCTATGGTATTGCCTGTAATTATGTTGTCCTCTGCAGTTACGATAGTGGTTTATCCTGCTTCAGAAATGTTATGTTTTGAGGTTAACTTTCCCAGGGGGTATGTTTCTTTCTTTCTCTTTTCCCTTTCTTCTTTTTGTCAAAGCAAACAAAACACAAAATCCCACTCGGGATACAGGAGTCAGGAAGAAACCTATTAGAAAGAGTTAAAGTACCTTGTACTGTGGGGAAGCGTCTGTCAATGGGAAGTACTGTATAATGGGGTTACTTGAAAATGGCAAATAGTCCTGCATCTTATTGAATGAAAAAGGACAAATGTCACAGAGCTTGATGGAAAAATAAAGATAAGGTTAGGGGTCATGTGACCCAGACGTGTCCCCTGCTGTCCACATGAAGGGCGGCTCTCCCTGCATCTTCCTGTGATTCCTGCTTTTTGCTCGGTGTGGACAAAATGATGATTTATGGCTCCTGCCGTGGGGATGGGTGGGTGAGTTTGCAGGCAATTTCTAATTCCCTGCTCCTGCCTGTAAAGCAAAAATTCTTTTCATGTCTTATCCAGCCATCACAGCTTGTTTGTGGTGCCACTGTAACTATTATTTGTAAAAATCACTTTGGGAACTGTTTATTTCTCATTAAAGGTCCAGCTCTGCCCCAGTGAAATGGATAGGAATTTTGCTATTGACTTCAGGGAGGAAGGATGAGATTCTTTTATCTCCAGTACATTCTGATGTGTCCCTGCAGTGTTAGCAACTGCAAGGGGTGACAGCTGGGGGAAATGAGTGGCTTTGCACTGTAAAACACAATTCATATTACCAGAATGGAGCATCTCCTTGCAATATCATGTCAGGGAATGCTGTGTTCTTTGGGTTCTCCAGAGGGCTGGACCGACAAATCCAAATGTCCCTGGCGATCTTTGTCATGGACCAAAGGACAAAGTGAATTTGGTGTCTGTACATTGTTTGAGTTGGAGAGAGTTCTCCCTCCAGCCAGATGGAAAACCATGCAGGATGGGCCAGGTGTTTAAAGTGGGATCTGACTAAGACCAAAGCTTTGCAAAGCAGCTCTAAATTTGAACTGTAAGTAAAGATTTCCAGTATTAAGCCCACATATGCCATGCTGTATTTCACTTAGCAATTGAGCAGTGTCCAAATGCTATTTATTGAAAACACTGGACTTTTGCCACTGAAAAATATTTGTGGTGTTTTGGCATTCTGAATAACTTGTATTTTTTTTTGGTGTTGCCTCATCTGACTTTTAAAAAAAAATTACTGGAAAGAAACAGTGTTTTCAAAAATTAATTTAATGCAAACCAAAACAAATTATTGCCTCCATTCTTCAGGAAAGAAAAGGGAGACTTTTCCCATAGAGCTTATTTCTCTATTTTTTTTTAGTTTCATGTTATTCTAAATAAGGGAAACTTTAGCATCTCAGAACTGTTAACAGTTTAAAAAAATACAATTAAAATGTGAACTATATTTTTACTCTCCTTAGTGTTCACATGTACCCAGTTCCTTATTTTTTTTAGCATACAAGGGCAGAAAAGCAACATTTTGACGTTCTTAATCATATGAGTGAAATTTTGGTTTTGAAGTGGGTTGTCAGGAAGTACTGTGGGCTGTATTATGTTCTGCATTAGGCTGAATGTCCGTGTCTTTAACCTACTGTGAGGTGTCAGGAGAGGTGAACCCCATTTATGTCTGCTTAATGCTCCCTTAGTATGTTCAGATTTGTACTTCAGAGTCAGCTTTTGACTGAACACAGTTCTGCAAATTGAATTTAAGATTAGCATTAATTAAAAAAAAAATTCTAAATGTATTTGTCAAGGAATCAAACAACTCGAGGATTTATCAGACCAGGTGCTAGACCCATGCAAACATTGTTTCTCCAACAAGGACTGTCTTGTCCCAAACATTTGGGATCCTTTGTGAATTTTTAGCCCCCACTCATGCCCACGAATATATCTCTTCATTAGCAGTGCTTGCAGGATTAGGTGTGTATGTTTGGAGGAGCCATAGCTTACAAAACAACTCTAAGGTTTTTTTTCCCCTGTGCAAATGTGGGGCCAAACAAATGTTATTTCTACATGGACAAATCCCCAGCGAGGAACAGAGCAGTAGAGACTCATAAATGCTCACAACTACTCCTGATTCAGATTTGAAGAGTGTATTTCTCCCATCTTGTTCAGCTGGTTTGAGATGACAACCTCTCCTCACAAAACTCATCTTGCGTCTTCATCTTCATCTTGCGTCTATGTCTTCAGCCTATCATGATTTCTTTGATTTTCAAAATCTAGGTATTCTTCATGTCATTACTGTACAGCTCCTTTGCAAACTGGAAATAATTATTTCAAACTGTTTGATTAGGAATTGCAGAACAGGCTACAACCAAGAGAATTTCGAGGTGTGCTTGTGAATGGGCTGGCAGCTCTAAAAGCTGGGCTCCAATGATCACACCCAAGCAGGCTGCTTACAGCTTAGCTATTGCTAAACAAAAAGCCCCTTACAGCTACAGCTCATGCTACATTTCCTTTCCAAGGGATAGTTTTAGATGCAAATTCATTTACAGAGGTAGATGAGATGAAATGTGCAACAGACACACCTGACTAACTCGCATTTTGTATCTCTAACACTCAAAAGTACAATGCTTATGGTAATGAATTTTATCTATTACAAGGGAAAACAATCACCTTTGATGACATTATAGAATAAACACATTTAACAGCATGCTGAATTGCTGAAGTATCATTTTCAACGACCTCATTAGTGTCACTTAATTAAAACTTCCTGCTCTTGACTTTGATGCTGGTGCAGGCAAAAACACAGAGAGAATTGAACAAACAACAAAAAAGGGAGGGGTATCTTCTAGTGATAAATAGCAGTAGTTGCTAATGAAACCAAATTATGTACCTTTTTCCTGCAACTCCGATAAAATAATATGAAACACACAGCAACTTTGCATCAAACAAATTAATCAGCCGTCAGCAGATTCGCCTGATAATAATCTCCTGCCCTTATTGATAATTTAAGGAAAAAAAAGTTGTTTTTTTCTGTACACAATCATTAGGTTGGTGATAATTAAAGCTTCAGCTTCAGAAATGCCATAATAACCGTTAATTAGCAGGATGCTATTTTCAACATAATTTGCTAATTAGGGAGGGAGCTTATATAGTGTACGTTCCTAATTATGAAAGGGTCTTGTGCTGTAGACTCATGTGACTGGAGTGTAAATGACACCATTATGGGGGTCCTGGCAAATTTTAATTATTATTTTAAAGTATATTTTACTCAGAAATATTTAGCCATTGCAGGAATATTAAGCATGCAGAATAACTGCTTTCCCTCCAAATCCCATTCCCTTCACTGGCACATTTTGTCTATCAAATGCAACATGCCAAATATTTTGTTGGATAAACTCCACTAATTTCAATAAAATTAAGCTGGCAGCAAATTTAGCTCAATATATTTCTTTCATGTGGTTAGAGGACAGAGGCCAAATATTGCACTGATTGCTGTGTTCTGATGTTTTAATTTCAGGGCAGAAATTGGGTACCTGCTGTTTGAGAAGGATAAATTTCTGTTTCTCTCCCAGACTCAGTTTTTAGTACATGACAAAAACAACACCCACCCTTTCCATCCCCATTTAACTAAGGTGCTTGAGGGTCAGGTGCAAGTTTTTTTTATTGAAAAGGAATAAAATACAATATATTTTCTGAACTAGAACCTGGTTGAATACATAATTTAAAAGACTGAACTGCTAGCATATGAAAAAGGATGCTAAGATAACAGGCATATATAGCCTTAAAACTAAGCCTA
Organism: Camarhynchus parvulus; assembly: GCF_901933205.1. Lineage (NCBI taxonomy): Eukaryota > Metazoa > Chordata > Aves > Passeriformes > Thraupidae > Camarhynchus > Camarhynchus parvulus. Next base: position 14,381,805 of record NC_044583.1, on the reverse strand, counting down.
TGTTTAGTTTTGGGACTTAAACTCATAAATGTTTCAAACACATTTAATCTGTAGCTTCATTTCTAATTTTCTAGTTATATTTTTCCATATCTGTATGCATACATATATACATAAACCATATATTTGTATATTTCTACTATAAGTACATATATTATTTTAAAATTTATCATTACAACAATAGAAAAGTAAAATGCCACCATCACCCACTGATATATATTGCTACTTCCTAAATTGTAATACTTGATTCCTTTGAACTGTTTTACCTTGTTTCGAATAAAACTATATTTCTCTTTCCCTTTAAAAGAAATGAAAACTTAATAATAAAAATGAGCTCCAGCTCGGCATAAGAGTCACTTAACTTAAATCTTTTGTAGAGGTTCCCACTTAAGCAGCTTGAAAGACAGTAAATCACGTTGGGGAACGGACATCCCAGCTTCATTGCCACGCTGTGGAGCACTGAATTAATGGCCACCTCTTTAGAATGTATGGATGTGCCTCCCAGCTGCTGGGCCTGACAGTGTTATAGCTCAATTAATGTGATTTTGATGTAATTGCAGATAGGGAACATAGCGCCTAAAAATTATATTTTGCCATAAGAATTATATTTTATCATCCAGATGTGGGGATGAATATTTTAAGTAATGGGGTTTCTTTCTGGTTTTTATTTTCTGGTAACTTACTTAACAGAGAATTATGTGGTTTATTTGCTGCCAGTGGCAACTGCTTGAAGGTCTTCATAGGAGGCAAAACATTGTTCTGGTCTGCTTGTGGCAAATATCACTGATTTTGTGTTAAATTTTGTGCTCATGAAATGCTGTAGGAATGTCTCCTTGTCTTAGAACAAGCAGGTAGATGTAGAGGTGGTTTTGTTCTACATGTAAGAATTAATTACTGGGATTCTGCAGCATTCACTTGTTGACCACAACAAGTCTTTGCTTCCCTTTGAATCACTAAAAAGGAAGACAGGGAAGCACTTGAGATTATTTCTTAAAGCATGAGTGGCAAAGAGGTGGAGGAGGAAGATGCAGAAAGGGTTACTGTGATGAGGTTGTGTGGGACAAAGCTTTTTTGACTGTGAGCCCTGTGGGGCAGAGGTTATCTTTGCTGTGCCCAGACAGGAAGGTTACAGGAAGTTACAGGGATAAGTGATAGTTGATTCCTGGATCACCACCCTATTGCTCTGGAGGTAGAGAAAAGGTAAAGTGAATTTGTAATCACAGAAATCTAGTTTAGTGGTTTTTTTTTTTTTTTTTTTTTTTAGCATTTCTTCATTTAAAAATCATTTACTTATTAAAATAAAATAAACAACAAACCAACACATAAACACATTTATTTGCATTGAGGAGACAGAGCATGCACAGAATAAACACAGGAATGGTTAAAAGCTAGACTGAATGGCAGGCATCATAACAGATTGACAAAAGTAAATGGTAATACAATTCAGGCTTTAGCCTTCAGGTGAGTTCTGAGCTGATCAGTAATGCTCCTGCTGCTTGGTTATGAAGGCTGCTCTAGATGCACGTCACCCTCTCTGACCTCAGTAAAATAACTACAAAGATCTCCTTATCCTTTTATTACAAAGTGGAATAACACGGACTCAGACAGGTATGAAAACTAATGGAAGCTGACCTGTTGGGTGTTTCCTCCTTTCCTGTAGCTCCTCTGCTATTTGGTTTATTTGCTATAATTTCCAATGGTGTCATTAGCGTTGTACTCGAGGGCAGCTCTGGTACTTTGCATCTCAGGCAGTGTTCACACGTCAGCACACGGGGGTTTGCAGAGCACCTACAATTTGTTGTCAGTAACTGTTGTGACTGTAAATCCCCGAGCTCTGATCAGCCACTCTGGTGCCTCAGCTCCTATAGGCGCCAGGACTTTGATTTCTTGTGATGTCTACAGCAAGTGCCTTGAAAGGACTGGCTTCTCATCCACCTCAGTGAAGACAAATCCCCTGATGTACCCTTGAAACATGATTTTCAAGGTACTTAACCACCTAGTACTTTCAGAAGGTTTCATTTTAGATGGGTTGTGTGCTTAATACAAGTAGAGACTTAAAGTGTGTCTGATATTGCACCGAGCTTTCATGGGAGGTGGACCAAGCCTTCACTTTCCTGGTTTTTGGTGCACTGCTTTTGCATGCCGTAATGGAAACAGAGTTATGGATATTTTGTGGGGAAAAAAAGGTATTTTTGGGGATGAAAAAAAAGCACATAAAAGGAATGAGATTGTGAAACCTTAAAAGTTGGCAAGGAGTCAAACGATAAATCCCAAAACCTCATTTCATGTGTGCACTCTTAAACTGACTGGATTGCAACTCGCCTAGATCCTTTTACTTTCTGATCTGCCTGTTGTAAATTAACGTGGAAAAAACCTGCTCGCTCACATCCCAACCCTTGGGCAGCTTTTAATGGATGGTGCCCGGTTTTCAATGCATTTATTAAGAGATTAACAATAACGTGGCAATATTTTACCTCATTAACGCTGCCACCTCATGTTATTTGCCTTGGGTCTTGCAACCCCAGGTACCCTGAGACCTCGTGGCTGGATGTGTGTGAGGGAGCTGGTGCACGCCCATCTTTGTGGTGTTTCCTCGCGGAGGTGACAAAAATGAGATTTTTTGGGGGGGGGAATACAAAAATTACGGATTTTTGAGAGATAAAAATTAGGGGGTTTTTGGAAGAGACCGGGGATGGGTGCAGTGCGCGGCGGCGGCCGCCAGGTGGCAGCGCAGCGCGGGCCGGTGCCGCGCGTGCCCCATTGGCCGCGGCGCCATGTTGTGGCGGCCCCTCAGCGCTGCGGGCCCTCTGCTCCCTGGGTTTGGTTCCTTTTCCCTCCCCTCCTTGGGCGGTTTAATCCCTTGGAATAAAACACAAACACCCAACAGAGCCCACAGCCCACGGCAGGGACGAGGGAAGCTGCCTGGCACAGGGCGCAGGCAGGGCCGGCAGCCAGCGCACCCCAGCGAGCCATCACCTGTTGTGGATGGACTCGCTCAAAAGTCAATTCATAAAATTCCTCACTTGGCCGAGCACAGATGATGCAGAGGGGAGGTATCAGGTGTAAACCACAACAGTGGCGTGCTGCTGGCCTTGAGTTTCAGAACCTGGCTGGGTCGTTCAGAAAAAAATAAATCTGAGAGCTTGCACAGCTGCTGTGAAATGTGTCAGGTTGTCCTTGGCTGGGCTGTCCTGGCATGTGGGGATGGGTAACCAGGTAGGATGTACCTGCCAACATGCTCTTGTCACCTGAGCATCCCCAGCTGGCCCCATCCGTGGCTTTTTGGCCGTGTTTTTGTTGCCTGGACACATGGAGTTGGCATGTTGGAAGTACAAGCTGGATCCAGCAGGAGCTCTTTCTCTGGGGCTTTTCTTTGCTGCTGCACTCTGACAACAACAGAGAGATTTCACGTTGTGCTAATGCTGTGGGTAAAGAAATTGATCCTGGTAGAGTTTAGTAGTGTGAGCCGTGGCCATAAATCAAATCAGAGCCCACAACTTCAGATTTGATACTCCACCTGACCATGTTGTCCTTTTTCCTTCCTATTTTTTAGGTGTAAAAAAAGGTGGTGTGAGAATGTTTGAGATTTCTCTTAGTTAATCTTGATTTAGCCCGAAGAGGAAAGCAGCAGTGAGGACTGAACTCTATTATTTAAGGACTTGTGCAGCCATTTCTGTCACAACAGCAACAACAAAACAGTGATTTTTTCCTTCCATTCCTCCTATCACAGATTTTTAAAAATTCTGAGTTTTCTCAAATCTGGTTGTATTTTCTTCAACCAGTTCTTTGGAATGAAGAGAAGGCATGACATGTTTTAACCTAAGGCTGTTTTAGGACAGTTGTAACTCACAGAAAATAGTCTCGCATGAGCACTGCTTAAGCCTGGATTACACACAGTGCTTCCAGTTACACTGTGGGCTCTGCCAGATGAAATATTTAAACCGACAAAAGCCAGAAAATGACCATTTCAAAAGTTTTCATCTCTGAGCTATTAGCAATTTGCATAGGATGACAGGAAGAAAAAATGATACCTATCATGAAAACAAAACTAGGTCGTCTCCAGAGACCTTGATACATTTCATGATTTACTCAGCTGCGGGTTTTCTCTTTTTCTCCACCACTTTCCATAGGCACATGCCACCCAACTTCACATTTCTCAGCCTTCTTCTCTGACTAGTTGTTGTATCTAGCGTAATATATGTATGCAAGTCATTTTAGAACTTCAGTAATTTTCATAGTTCCTTCAATCCCTTTCTGTTTCAAGAGCAATATTTTAGCCTGAGCCTTTTGTTAAGAGATGTTGAAGCTGCTCTTTGTTGTTGTGTGGTAATATTTGTCATTACTATGCCTCTTGTGTGGCATATATTTAGAAGGCCAAACTGGGGCTCTGTATCTGATTCCATAATAACTGAAGAGGTGATCCATTTTCTATACAAGTGGTTCGAAGTGGTTTTTTTTGACAGGGAACTGGATAAAAACTTGTTTTTTGGGGGAATTCCAGCAAAGAGTTGATTGTGACCTCTGATGCTCTGTAGTGTCAAGGACAGATGGGAAGATGGTATGAATCAATATATGTCAACTGCACAGATGGTACAGTCATGCCGTGTCCATATCCTGATCTCCTATCCCTTTGAAACAGAAATTAATAATCCCTTCATTATAGGCAATAGCTGCCAACCAGCTGAAAGATCAGACTGTGACTTGGGGTGAAATTCTCTGCAAGGTTTCTGTGCAGCAAGGAGGCTTGAATGAACGTTGATTTTTAAAAAGTGGCCTTGGGTTTGGTGTTGACCTATCTTGGGGCACAGAGGGACCCTAAATGTAGTAGGGGTGTGGGGCAGGCAGCTGTGAGGAATGTGGGGAACAGCACCAGCCATGGAGCACCAGGGCAGGGGAAGATTTGGAGCATGGAAGCATATGGAGAAAAACACGAGACAAATCCCCCTTCTGCCCCCAGAGGGATCCTCAGGGCTGAGGAGCGTGGCTCTGCCATGTGCCGGTGTACAAGATGATCGTGACACATCACTTTTGGAAATAAAATCTGGGAGACTTGGGACATTTGTCTGATAACCAGATCCTCTCTGAAAAATGTTAGTAGTGTTCTTGCTTCATTGTGCTTTCTAAAAGGCCCTGCTTTTGTAGACATGAGGCCACTAGAGAATTGCAGTTAATTACTGCTTATGCCTGTCTGTTTTTAAAGCTTGTAATCCCCACAGCTATGGAGAAAACCAACCAACCAGCTAACAAAAAAAAAAATTAAATACATTAGAACTACTCTTTGGGTTCAGACAAGCAGGAGATGGGTAAGCCCAGTTTCTGAAGTTTCCACTTGTCTTCTGACTTGAATACAATCCAGCAACAGTGTTGGTTGTGGATGTGCTGGATGGCAGTGTCTGGATGCAGAACTCAAATGAATGAACTGAGGTGGCTCCTTGCATACTTGGAGAATTCCTGATGTGCAGGTTTCCTATGTTGCACTGTTCAGAGTGAGAGTATTGGTTTGTCCTTGTCTTTGCTTTCAGCAGGAAACAAGGCCCAATATTAAAGGCCACAGTTTGAAGGAGAATATGTAATATAATCAGCTACTGCAACCCACCAAAACGAGTATTGGCACGCCTGCACAGGCTTCACTGGTAATGATGAATTCAGTATTCACCACATGGACTAATTAATGCACTAGAACATCTCCCAGTGCAATTTGCAAGTCACAGATTGCATTAGGTGATACAAATGACTCATTTGTGAACCTGAAGGATGACCTTTGGCAGGACTAACTTCTGACCTCAGAAATATTAAAGAAAGGTTATTTCACCTTGCCATTGTCTCCAAATGCCAAAATAGCCCAATTAAAAACCTTGACATGGAACCATAGGAGCAGATGCGAGTCCTAAAGGGCATTAATTATTTTCAGTGTCAGCTGGTTGTATAACTGAGGCCAAATGAGAGTTTGGAAAGCTATTAAGCCCCTGTCTTACATGGATTGGGTCTAAGGTTTGAATTGAAAATAGTGTGTGGTTTGCATTTGGATAAGAAACACTGAGTGGAAGGGCAGGTTGTCCCAGTGAGAGGTGTGAGCTACCTTCCTATACAATAACCGTTAGCTGATCTTTAAAAATGTACCCCTTCAGTAATAAGAACCCATCCCAGCTTCAGTATTTATGAAATAATCATTAGTCACCATGCTGCGAGGTCGAAATCCTGTGCATATGTTCAGCATTGTTTCCTTGTGTGCTGTTCTCACCCTCCCTCCCTGGCCACTGATCTTGTGTGTGTGCTTTTTTCCCAAATGCAGTGACAGATGAAGATATTGCACCAAAACTAAGTTCCCATATGGCTAATTTCTACATTTGTTTTAACAACACACAGATTTAAAACAAATGAAAACACAAAGACTTGAGTAATCTTGGCGTTCTTTCCAGGGCTCTGTAATTTCTTCCTCCAGGTGGGCTTTTATTGACACATACTGAAATGCCTTGATGTGTCTTAAAAAAGAAACTAGTCAGACCATAATTCACTCAAAGATTTTCATTTGTTTGGGGCAAAGCCTTGTATAACACTCACCTTCTTCCAACATTCCCTTCCTAGCCTCAACAGTTTGAAAATAATTTTTCTTTGCTCAGTGAACAGAAAAAACCCCTCCATATCTATATATTTTTAAGGAGTCTGAATAAATAAGCTTGTTATTTACATCTATATCCAGAAGGGTTTATGTCACTAAAATCTACATGGGAGTTATTTAAAAAATTATTTTCTATTTCCTCTTGCCATGGTTGTTTCAGCATTTGTTACCAAGAAGAGCAAATGATAATGACTCTTGGATGTCATGATCATAGGAATAAGATAAGAATAGATACTTTCTAGTCAATCGAATGGTTAGTGATAATACCCAAGGGAAGAACTTCCAAATTTTGGTTATTTTCCAAACGGATACTTTTTCTCACCTGCTGGGGATTGCCCTTTGCCTTCATAGTTCTGAAGCTCTGCCAGGGGAATATAATATTTATGTTTCCCATTCACATGATGGAGAATTAAATAGAGGCATTTTTCTGTCCAACATCTTGGTGTGTCCTTCAGCTGCCTCTCAGTGTTGTTGTTTGTTATTTAGTGGATGGTTCAGTCTTACCCTGCTATGAAACTGTGTTACTTGAAACTCTCCTGCATTGTGTGAATGAATGAAATAAGAGATTTCACCAGAAACTTTAGCTGTGCTTTAACTGAAGTGTTTCCTCAGTAAGATAGGTCATTATCACTCCTATGGAATCCTAAAAAATTCACTGGAATATGTAGAAAGAGATACCACAGATTGAGAACGGGAGATTTTTGCAGTTGTTTTGCTTAGGCTATATTTACTTATCCTGGTTCAACCTTTACATATCCAAATGGATAATGCTAGTTGATCCCTTGCTTTTAGAACAGTAGATTTCTGGGAGAAAGGGAAGTACAGTCTCATGGTCTATTCACAGACTTCTTAACTTTGCTATTTGCATTGTAGAATTAATTTTTCTGTAGTTGCATGGTGAGTTACAGGCATCTTACTGCCACACTTAACCTGTTCCTAAATTCAGGTAATAATGCTCCTTAAAATGGTTGCTGGATTCTTAAAGGACATCTCTTCTTAAGCAAATTGGGACAAATGTTTATGGAAGTTGAAAGACCGTGAGAAGGGGCATGACAGAATTGCACATAATTTCCACCTTCTATTAATGAGTGAAGTCGGAACATAGACATAACCTTTCTTATGTTCAGGTATGACTGATAATTTAGTGGTTTCTTAAGCAGGTCTTCTCTTGTTTTTCTGCTTGTAGAAGATGCTTTTCCATAGCCACAATGAGAGCAGCAAGAAAAAAACAGTAGTTGAAAAGGGCGGTAAAGGGAAGGGAAAAGCAGAGATACAAAAAAAAAAAGTACAGCTTTGTTAAAGTAAGAGTTTGTTCCATGAGAAGTGAAACTAATGAAACTAAAGCCTGGTTTTCCACAGATTTGTATTGTTTCCTGTGCTCCTTTATCACAATAACTCCATTCATCATGTCTGCTTGTCACCATAATGTTCTTTGATCACTGACATAACCTTTGTAGCCCTCACTCCAATATTCTCTGTACTTCCCTATGAACCTGAGTTCCGCTGCAAACATCCAGTGCTCTCCTGCCTTCCTTTAGAACTGTCCCTGAACTGTGATCCTCATGTCCTGTGCTCCCTTCCACTTGGGCTGCACAAGGATGCGTTTGCTGCTTGCCTGGCTGAGTTGTACCTATCTTCCCTTTTGTGGCAGAACTTTTTCTGTCAAGGTATTGACACAAAAATATCAAAACTTTACTTTTTTTGAGACTTACATAGAGAATGGACAAAGGGTTAAAACCGTTAGGGAGACTCATGAGCAGACAATGTGATCTCGCAGATCCTGGTTTCCTTAGGAAATGAGACTAAAAAAAAAGGCCTGATTGCCGCAGGGGAAGAAGACAGGAAACTGCCCCACTGGCCAATTATGGCATTGTTTTCTTGTAATGTGGTTTATTTGCCATACTGATGAGCACTGTCCCAAGATCTGAGCTCAGAAGTGTTTGAGTGTCTCTGATGCTGCTCAGTGTTGCTCTAAGTAAATTTTCTTGTGCAAACAAGCTAAAATGGCTACATAAGAATATAGGGCAGGGTTACTGAAGTGAACTAATTTCTGGCTTTGCAAATTCTCATAATGTCTACCTATAACAACACACCTGTGGTTTGGAGCATTTCAGTTCCAAAAAGCCTTTTCCAGATGCTTGTGCTTTTGACGAATGTTACCTCCTGTGTCGAAATGTTCTGCATTAGGCAAGATGTGAACATTATCAGAATTTTTGATTTAAAAATGAGGTATTGTTCTTGCATCTGTGAATGCTTACCTCCTACTCAAAGTTGTGGCCTTCCTGTAGGTAGTGACGATGGTTTGGTGCTCAGAGTGTCTGAACCTGGAATTCAGGAGGGATTTGGTCCCTCGGTTGCAGAAGTGTCTTTCAGTGATTAGTTGAAAATCTGGTTTGAGTTCTCAGTTCTCTAATGGTTTAAAAACCTTGCTCAGGCACCCTGGCTTTTGTTATATAATAGCAGGTTTTCCCAAACGATCTCCCAGCATCCCCTGGCTCTGTGCCTGCGCTCAGCCGAAGGGGAGGCTCGTTCAGCAGGCGATTTTACCATTTTCAACTTGTTGTTTGCAAAATTTAAAAGGCTGGATTGCATTGGATTCCATTTATATTGTGTGGGTGTATCCAGGATGTGCTTTATCAGGATGTTTGGAAAGAGATCTCACTCTGAAGTTGCATTCAGAATTGTTCTGTTGGTTTTGTGATGACGATGTGGGATAATTGCTTGCACTAAATGCCACGTGCAATGTATAAAATATGACATAGTTTCATAAGAGAGGTGAATTATGTGTATGGAGTCAAGTCTGGTTTTAGAGGAATGTCTTCTTAAGAAGACACACTGAGTGGAAAAGAAAAAAAATATCCTTCTAATTTCACCATATTCTGTTTTGTGGCAGGATAACATATCCAGCTGAACTTTTCATTCAAAAACTAAACTGATTTGGGAAACTTAGTATCCTCAGACATTGCCATGGATTTGAAATTTTTACTAAGTTTCATGTATATTATTCACATTTGGGCTCATTAGGTAGATTATCAGAATTGTAGCCTGTATGTGCTGATGGCTGTACTGATTTAAAATGCCATTACTGGCAACTTCTGCATTGGATTACATCCTCCCTGACCCCCGAAGTTAATGGAATTACAGAGGGAGTGGTGTATTAGCCCAGAGGTTTGGCCTACAGTCATCTTTCCCATTTGTGGCAGAATGGCATTGTCAGGGAACACGTGGGTTGGGGGAAATGGTGAGCTCAGAGCTGGGGCTTTTCTTGGGTGTGTAGTGGCTGGTTTTCAAAATTGCTTTTCTTGTAAGACCGAAACTGATACATTAACATTCTCCTGTTTTCAATTAGCAAAAGCTCATTTTGAAGAAAAATATTGGTGGCCTGTTGCATGGTAGATGATAGGAAGAAAAAAACATGGAAAACCAGGTGTAGTGAGTGCCAATTTTTAACCAATGGAAATACAACATAAAATAGTGGCTGTGGTACATTATATAAACTGTGTTCCACCTGGCTTGCATTGTCCCTTTCTTACATTTATGGTGTGAACATTTTTTCCCTCTCTGGAAGCAGCTGGGAAGTGTAAATTTCAGGTTTAAGTAGGTGTGTGTTGTTGCCTGTGGATTTTTTCTTTTTTTTCTCCTATGAGAGTGGGTAATGGCACGACTGTATTTTGGAAAAGGCTATCATGACCAAACCAGTCCTTACCACCCCAGTGCACTGTCCCTTTAAATAAAGCATGCAGAGTTCACTTTCTGAAGTTCATTAGCTTGTGTTATCAATAATTTAGGATAATATTCCAGTGGTGCCTAAGTGCCTGGACCACCTTATTTTCCCTGTCAGCTTTCTCATACCCTAGCAGTCCAGTGAACTTGATAAGTGTCCCATCATCCTGTTAATCAAATTACTTATGAACCAAAATTGACAGTTTTCATTAATTATAAAGGATTATTCTAATTGCAATTCAAATTTATTCATTTAGAACAGACGGCATTCAGTAATATTTCAGGAAATTTGCATATTAAATGGAGAGGGTCGTCCATTAAGTATGGTAATGTATGCATATTTCCTTATTTTTAACTTCTGGGCCATATGCACTGCTGCTACTTCAGCAGGTGAAAAACCAGAACGTGCTTAATTTGTTCAACAAACACAGGGGCCATCGCACATCTTTTGGCACTAACCACCATTGTCCTTCTTTCTTTTTATTCCTGCCTCTTTCTCTCCCCAAATAACTTGTATCCTTCGAAGAAACTTCTGATAAGGCTGTTTTTAAATAAATATGTCATTTTTTTAATTTATATTTTTTAAATGGTAGGCACAGCTGGTTGGGGTTGATTGAAATGTTTTGCCATCGAAGCTGTGTTCATTAATTTCTTCAAGATGCTGAAGCAGGCATTAAGGATGCCTGCTGGAGTCCTTCCCAGTGTCATGTGGAACAGCGAGGGGGCTAATCGTCAGCCTTGTAACATCAACTGGTTACCCCCCTCGTGCGAGATGAACCTTTCCCCTCCAGTGAAAAATGAACCTGTCTCAGACAAAAGCACAAACTATGCATGCAATGAGACAATGTCATTATTCAAACCTATATAAGGCTCTGCTCCCACATCATTAAGAATCATATCGTCATGATATTAATAAGGACCTACCTTAAATCTGTTGCTAAAGTTACACACAGCTATATTTATATCTGTTCTTTTATTGATGGTGTTCTAGATTGAGGATGGGAAGGCTGGGGCACAGGATACTCACATGATTGACTTTCAAACTGGTAAACTGCTTCTGCACCTAATGTGAAAACTCTGTTGTCATGCATCACATGATCCAGCTAGCAGTGGGTTAGTTAACATACCCAGAAATTATTGCCATCTTGCCTTAATGGTTTTAGTAAAACATCTGTCAACTCATTCATCTTAAAAAAAACCCTCCAAAACAAAACAAAAAAAACTTTTCTTGGAAAAATACATTACTCATTTAACTTGTTTTTAAGCAGGTTTCTTTAATTTTCTAGAGTGAAATGAAACTCTTTGGTGTTTCTATTTGCAAATATTTTGTTTTTGTTGGATTCATTTGCTCCAGGCTGTTTATATATCATGTTAAATAATTTTTTAAACTGTCATGTTGATTGAAAGTTACTCAGAATAGCAGTGTGGAAATTACAATTGTGTTTTTTGAGCAGGAAGTGAAATTCAAATGAAAGGAATGTGTACTGCAAATGTTAATTATCTTGTGTTGCCCTTCTTCTGCACTTCTAAGTGAAGTCAGGAAAAGCACCACATAGCAGTGCTTCTTGAGCACTTCTAGAACAAAGTTTACAGCACATGCTTAAATACTTTGCTGCACTGGGATCATGGGCAGGAAATGAAAATAGTATTGAGAAACTATCAACTTTGATGTTCTATGTGAACTGTGAAACTCACAAGTGGGTGTATTGTCTGAAGAGCCTCTTTATTAGTGGTGGGGCATCTGACAGAGGTGTTTTCAGGGGTTCTGGATAAAAAGAGAAATCGAAAAAAACCCCTGCAACCCATTAGAGAGCTTTCAAGCTATGAGTGCAGTGTGTGGACTTGATTCCTTGGTCTGGAGAATTTTGGCCATCCTGTGAAGTACTCTTGAGTATTGGCCGGTTGCCTTTTGTCAGACTAAGGTTTCTTTAAACAAATCTCAGATTTTGTTGCCACTTCTGTGCCCTAAGTTTTCTATAGCACAGGGAGGAAACGTCTTCAGCTTTGGGAATGAGAATTTCTGGAAGAGGGGCTGCACTGAAACAAAGTGTCTTGAACTCAGAGCAGGAGGTTATTCTTTACAATGTGTACATGGGCCAGTGCTTCACCATATGGGAAATCCATATGCCCCATTTGCTTTTCCTGATTTTTACGTGGCTGCTGTTGGTACTCCTTGGTAAAGGCCACACCTTCCCTGGGTTCAACCTCCCCGTGTGTGACAAGTTCAGCACAGAAGGGGCACAGTTTGTGCACAGGGCAGCTTCATGCAGGATCAGCAGTTGCAGCGTGTTGGTTCTGATGAACTTAGACCTGGCTGTGAGCTGTTTGTCTGTCCCAGAGCCTCTGATTGCAACATTGACAGTCTTGGCCTTATCCACAGTTCTCTAGGCCAAATGCTCCTTCTGATCACTTCATGTCAGGCCTGATTTGCCTTTTCTGAGTACACAAAGGACATGGCATCAGCATTGTGCAACTCTCATCTCTGCTCGAGTTTTGTGCTTGCTGGGTCTTTCTTGGTTAAGTGTAATTTCCCAGCTGTAAATGTAAGTAAAAATACCCAGAAAAAGAAAATCTTTAGACTAGCATGACAAGTTCCCATTGACAGAAAAAACTTAAAAATGTAGTAGGTTTCTTCAAAGTTCTCTGTTTATTTAATCTGAAAATCAGTGAAAAACCCTATCCCTGATGAGCATTTGTGAATCTTCAACAGAGTTGTCATCATTGTTGACAGTTGACTGTTTTGCAAATAACAAATCTGTTAAAATATTTCTTTCATTTCTGTTTGTATTCTAATTTCACTCTTTGATATTTGCTAATGTATTCACAATTATTAGAACTTAATTTAATTGAAAGTCTGCAGGCCTGGGAAACACACAATCCTAGCATTTGTCCTCTGGGTGCCAGTTTTTTCTCTGCATGTACAAGACATTTGTAAATTGGTCTTTACACTTTCCAGCCCAGAGGTGGATTTCCATACTCACTCAGAAAAAAAAAAAAATCTGAAATGTGCAGTAACCTCGAGGCAAAATGGACTTCTTGTGTTATTTACATGCATTCTTCTCTTAATCCCCTGCTTCTCTTCATGTATATGCTCTTTTGTTTGCATGGCATGTATATAAAACTTGTGAAAGTGGCAGGAGGTAGGTATCCTGCTACAAGTATAGCAGGAAGGATGGAATAAGTCAGGAAAATTTGGTATTTGTGTTGTTTCATTTTCTCCAAAAGTGAAAATCTTATGTGCTGTATCCTCTGCATTTAGGGGTCAAACCTTTCATTTTTTCTTTTATTATCTAAACTTTTTGGAAGTCAGAAGAATATGTCAAATTTGATTGTAATGAAAAGGGTTTTTCCAATTAGCTGTATTTAGGCAGCAACAATCTGCGCCCCAGAACATTCAGGATTCACAGTCTATGCCACAAGCTGGCTTGGACTTTTTCTTAAAAGAGTAGATATTTACTGGAAGGAACATGTAAACCTTTGCTGATAAACACCTCTTCCAGAAGCCAGGTTTTTGCCTTGCAACCAAGATCACATTATTCTGAACACCTTACAGAGACCAGAACCACTTTGATACTCCCTTTTGGTGCAGTAGACTTCTGCATTATGTATGTCCCTGTGTGCATCTCATGAGCAGCCCCTTCAGGGAAGAGGGGCTGTGTCCCTGCCTAGTGGTGCATATAAGTTGTGGTATTAGCAGAGTGTCAGGAGAGCTGCAAATTATGATAGGGCTCCACAACTGTTCTGGCATGTTGGAATTTTAGAAGAGCTCAGTAAGGTACAAAAACAATATGTGAAGCTGGTAAAAATCTGTTTGTGCCTCATTTTTCCATAAGAATAAGAGTTTCTCTGATTAGTGTCTGAAAAAACCCCTCCTGTGTGCTCAGCTTTTGGTTTTCCATACATTATAAAAGGGGCATTAAATGAACAGATCTTGAGAAAGCAAATTTGGATTCTCAAATGGGGAACAGGACCTTGCTCACACTCATACACCTGTGCACATGACATGTGAGAAGACCCAAGACCATTTGTTCTAAGAAATATTTAAAGATATGGGAAAATTACCAGGTATTGCTGAGATTAGTCAGAAAGTACATATTAATACATTTTTTATTATGAAAAGGAAATCATACTTGAATAAAATATATGGTTTTGAAAAAGTCATATCTGCCTCAGTGATTAAACATATATGTCTTTACCCTCTGATTTCATCAAGGTAGTTGAAGCTCACATGACTTTTGAGACTGGTGTTAGGAAACAGAGACAGCAAGTTTTTCATTTTGCCTTTGCCTTTCTTCCTGTTTTCCTCCTCCCCCTTCTCCTTCCCTTCTCTTCCTCTTCTCTTAATTTCTCTTTTATTTCATTTTTTGGGGGAGATAAATTATTGACAGATTGCATGCAAAACACACATCTGAGCAAAATATGTGTGGGTAATATTTTGAATCTTTAATGACCACATTTATGACATAGTAAATTCTGTGTTCCTAATTCAGACCTTGAATCTATATATCTATATATAGTCTTATGTACTACTGACATCAATGTGTATGAAACTGGACAAAAGATTATAGAAATCACATATATGTGTATGTGCTTCCCTCAAATATTCTGCCAAAATGAAGCTCTGCCTGTGGGATTTGTGAGGAAAATCCTTGCTTACCTGTGTGGCAATCTGATTATTCCCTGAAGCTTAGGCTGTTTGTGCCTATTTTTAGCATGAAGCATCACAACAGATTTTGTGAGTCATTAATATTAGCCAACCCTTTCTAAAATCTCGAGTTAGGGCTTTGTGTTCTTTTGTGGCACACAAACATTTGTTGATGAAATGATTGTGCTGGCTCTGTCAGTGTAGAGGATTTTGGTGAAGAAGAATCATGTGGTGTGGGGTTACTGGATGGGTCTCAGGAGAGTCCTGTGCTCAGGCATAGATTTCTTAGGCATTTTTGGAGAAGCCATTTTGCGTCTCTCAGTTCTGACTCTTGATGCCTCACGTGTAGGTTGTGTCTCTCTCCATCCTCCACCCTGAATATCTCTGTTAAGTCCTTTAGGCAAGAATTGTCTGTATTTGTGTTTTTGCATGGCACTGAGATTTTACTGTTTGCAGTGACTGTGGGTTCTCCTGTATCACCCTTAGCAGGAGCAGCCTCACCTGAGGCCTTGGCTGTTGCCTTGGTGCAGCAGAGCAGGTGACACATTAGAGGGCACAACTTTTTGGGTATGTTTAAGTGTTCAGTGTCATATATGACAAGAAGCATCATGTTT
Organism: Camarhynchus parvulus; assembly: GCF_901933205.1. Taxonomy (NCBI): domain Eukaryota; kingdom Metazoa; phylum Chordata; class Aves; order Passeriformes; family Thraupidae; genus Camarhynchus; species Camarhynchus parvulus. The sequence continues at coordinate 14,366,207 of NC_044583.1, read as the reverse complement.
CACTCTGTCGTTTGGTTTGCTGCTACTGATGACTTTTCTTTCCTAATGTGGCATAATATTAATGTTTCTGCCTGACAACTTCCAAGCCTGGGGGTCAGAGCTCATGTTTCAGCACACAAGACACCCAGCTATAAATCTTTTTAAATAATACAGAAGGCAAGATGGGGTCACTGCAGAAAAAGCCAGCCAGTCTGAACGAAGTGGCATTGATGCATGGAAGAAAGTGTGGATTTCATTGGCATTGCATAGGCACCATTCTGAAGTTTTTCTTTTGGAAAATGTTTTTTTCTGAAACATTTCTAGTCTTGATTCTGGTCAAAATTTGTTAAGTCAGCTTGACTGTGCCTTTGTTATTTTTTTTGTGTTCAGAATACTGGAAGTGGGGTACAGGATATATACATGTAACACCCACTGTATGTAATTGCTGAGACCAGGTTACTGGCAGCTGAAAATAAATTCATGGAGTAACTCCATGTTGTGTTTCTAATAGGAAAATCCAAAGGGAAAAATCAGCATCCATTGCTGTAGTAAATATGGCAGAAGCTAATCCCATACACTGTCTGAAGATGCAAAACTTCTGTTTGTGCAGCAGTTTCAGGATTTGCAGCGTGGAATGACATTAGATCTGTATTTTTCTCACTTCCCACTACTTGTATTTATGTTGCTTCTTCTCTTTGCAAGATGGATGTAATATGTATCTGTCCTTAATATCATATGAGCAGCACATAGCAGATTTTGCTACTTTAGATGTTTGCATATAGGATCCCCACAAGACTGTGTGGACCAATCAAGGCATGAAACCACCAATGCACTTTTAAATTTTTATTTGTCAGACAGTAGCTTTTATGACTGTATATTCTCTAAATTAAATGGAAATTGTTGAGTCCTCTTGTATTGTAATGACAATAAAAATAACCATCTTTTTGTGGCATTATTGCAATTACTCATGGCATATTCTACATGTATGGAACAGGATGAAAAAACATAACCACGTTCTTTAAGAGAAGCCACTGCATTGGATGCTGAGGATGTCATGAAGGTTCTGGCTTTTGTCCTCTCTTATGGAAAGCTGTAATACTTAGAACTAATGACTGAGTTATGGGAGTTTTCCAGACAAAAGGCAATTAAAACTTACAGGATGAAACTGCCCGTTCCGCTCCTATATGCACACACACCATTGAATTTAATGCCCCTTCTTTGTATGTGCTTTTGTCCTCTGTAATTTTCTGCAAGTAACTGGGTGCAGGAGTCAATCTTTCAGGTTTGGCTGAAAATGCTCCATGGATAACACCCTGCAGTATCCATTGTTTTGTTGTCTAGATGACCATTATCCAACCTGTGCCTTTTCCTGAGGGGTGCAACAAACACCAGGTAACTGCCACCTGTAAAAAGTACTTAATGAAGGGAAATTCATTGACAGGAGGAAAAAGCTTATGAGGCAGCATGGCTTAAAGGACAACATTTGTTTTCATAAAAGGGGAACTAGAATGGCGCACAAAGATAAATCTATTTAGACTGATAGCCAGCAGCTTTAGTTAATTGTTACTGTAATCAGTTTTGCATAGTGGGTGAGGAGAGGTGCTGTTCTGTCATCTTCAACAGTGGCTAAGGAAAGTGTGACATCCTAATTTTGGGACAAATCAAGCAAGGAAAAAAGGGCTGTCAAGCTGAGGTACAGCAGGGGAGAATGGTAGAGAGCACTTGGTAATTCTTGCTCTGTTAGCCTGGGATCTGAAAGCAGGGTTGCTCAGGCAGCTGCGTAAAGTAGGTGCTGAGGATAAAAGGGAATCTAAACCATACCTTTGTTCAAAAACTCAAAAGCATTTAGGTTTATTTTAATGTTTCCTTTCTCATCATTTCTTCCCTCTTCTCTCTGCTTTTCATGGGAGGTGACTGCCTCATCAGGCCCTCAGCTTGGTTGTTGGTTGTTTGGGTCTTGACCCTGTAATCTTCTCCTGCGTGGAATGCTGTGTGTCCCAGCAGCATTCCAGAGCAAAACCAGATGGAGAGTCCCATATTGGTACAGGGATGCAGTTTGGATAATGAGGGGATGCAGAGCTCTGGCCTTCGCTTTGGATTTTTGGTCTCTTTCTGGTTAATCTCTCACTTAGAATATAAATCACAATAGTTCTGCATGTAAAGGAAGTATTTGCATAATCCTTCCCATGGAAAACAACCCTTAAAACCTTGGTAATTATTACTGTGATCAGCTCTTGGTCTAACATAGTTCTGAAGATGAAATGAGGAACTTTCATAAAAGCAACTCCTTTCCCCCTTACCCCATTTGTTTAAATTAATTAACATTATGACAATGCTGTTTTCTGCCTACACACTTAATAACCTCTGGAGAATAGATTAGTCTAATATTATTTGCTTACAAAGATCAGTTTTGATAGGATTTTAAGTGCAAACACTCTTGCTTGTAATCAACAACTCCTGCTACTCCGAATTTTTGCATCTTCAACTAAAACATCTATTACGCAGGCCACCTGTGGTGATAAGTGAATCTTGTCTGTGAAATTATTTAAAACACTCTCAATTCACTAAAAATGTGTATTTATTCTCTGCATTTGTAAGCTGCACACATCATTCCTCCTTTCCCTGTACTTGGTTGCTCTGTAATATCAAATTACTCTTAAACCACTTGTGTATAAAATGTCTGCTTTAGAAAAAGAGGTTTATAATTGGAAGTCACCTTTTTGTATTTCCTCTTCTCCATCTCTTTTGTTCCTGTTCCTGTACAGCACTTTTATGTATTTCATAGTGCAGGTGGTGGTAAACACCAGGCAGGTGTACAGCTCCTAGGATATGTTGTAGCTGGGGTAGTGAAGATCTCACTTGTGGTCTGAAATGAAGCACAAGAGCTCTTGGTAGGGAAGTGGTGTTTAGAGACGTGGCTTCTGAAAAGCAAAACCCTGTAATTTGCAGTGATGTGGCAAATCTGGATGCCATGGGTGTTAAACTGTGCGTTTCTGCTGGTGTTGGAGGGAGTTTTGGCCAGGAGGTGCAGTCAGGGATGCTCCTGTGTGTTGCTGTGTTGGGGAGTGTGGGTGTGGTAAATCATCCTGAAATGTGCAGGCTCTGTGCTCAGCCTGTGCTCAGCCCTTCTGGAGCCACATCTCATTGTCTGGGCTGGAAAGACAAACCCATTGCAGCAAGAGGTGGTGCCTGAGCTAAGAATTCCATGTGGGAAAACCTGATTGTTGTGGGAATGTGGAAGAGAGGTGAGCAGGGAGTTTCTATTTGCTTGTTTCTGAGGACTTGTCTCCCTGTTATCCCAACTGTGTTGGAAAGGTTTGGTCCAAACACCCCCTCTGGTCCTGCAGTCCTGTCTGTGTTCGTGTGGTGCTGGTGGGTGCTGAAGGATGATAGCATTTGCTGTGTGCAGGCAGCCCTCCAGAAGGCCAATGTGTGTGTGGCAGTGGCCTGGCCTGTTTCAGTACCAAGTGAAAAAAAATGGGTTTATAGTTGTTTAATAAAGCAGGAGACAAATGTTGCCCCTGTGCAGAGAGGCTGAATTACGTACTTCGTGAACCAAATTAGTATCACAATGCTTTGCTTTGTTCAAGAGGTGATATGCATTTATGGGCCCATTTTTCAGCAAGATAAATATGACATACGCCAAGACTTCCCTGAAGTAAATAGTGTAAATAATAAAAGACTCTGCCAAGGAAAGCTGAGAAATGACTTAATCCTCACCCATTTATACTGTAATGCCAAAATGCCACTGACCAAATTGTAGAACAAACTGCCCATTTAATCAGCTCTCTCTAATGTTACAGAGCACGTTGTCTTCCTTTCTAATGATTCTCAGTATTCTTTCATTTGGTTATTAAGCCTTTGAATTTAAGCATTTATCCAGACTGGACTGTTTGAAATCATTGGAGTACTGCTTTATTTCTTGCTGGTTTTTGACTATTCGCTTTCTTTGGGGGGTTAAAAATGTGAATTATTTTACCATTTAATTCATTAAAGTAGGTGTTTTACCTTAGATGGTATTTTTCCTTATTTTTATTTCTGCTTTGTTAAATCCTTTTCTTCTTTTTCTGGCACCCAGGGCCTGCCAGCCTGGACAGAAATGATTAAAAGACTGTGTAAACATGTAGGATGGGATTTTCAAAAGTGTTCAATATTGCCCTAGCTGGGGAGCATTGCCATTGAACAGTTGTGTGAATGCTGAGTGCTTTTGAAAATCCCACTCTTAAAGTATCAGTGTTTTAACAGAGAACCTCTTTTGACACGGTTGCTCATCACAGGGCACACTCTGCATGTGTGACATCTTTAGTTACTGACAGTCAGGCCTGTAACAATGAGACGTGGTCTTTGTTGGAACCCCACTGTGGTTTGCTTTTAAAATAGTCTAATAAGGGGATTGGAAAGCTGAATGTGGGGAACTTTAGATGGCAATTTGGGATTTAATCGGGAGAAGGGTGATTGCCTTTGGTTTCCAGACACTAACTTTTGTGGCTTGAGTTAAGCCTTTAGAGGTTGGGGAAAGACAGCCAAGAGAAGGCAGCCAGCTCTTTTTAGGATTGGAGCATGAGCTCTGACCAGAATAGGAATAATTTGCTTCCCAGGAAGAGTTGTAATTTAAACTATGTCCAGAAAATCAGAAATACCTCAGAAAACTCTTTGCTCATATGCAGTGGAAATGTTCTTATTGATAAGAATTTACCTGATCGAAGAGTTGGGGAATTGAATTTGTAATCATATCAAAGTGTTAATATAACCCATACTTCTCAACCAATCAATTATTTCCTTGAAAATGTCTCCTGCACTCACAGAGCTCTGAAGAGGCCCAGTGCCAGCTGACAAAGACAGCTCAGTTCATGGGGGTGATTTAGTCACAATAAAACAGCCTCAATCTCTGTGTGTGCCAGGAGGACCACACACAGGAGCAAGAAAAAGATGTGCTTGCTCCTAATGTCTTGTGGTGTCAGTGAACAGAAGTGATAGGGCGGTCAGGGGTGGTATAAATCTGTATAAGAACAGAAATGAGCTTAGTCATGGATCAGATCAAGAAAAAAACAAACCAGTCCTTCAGTACCCATAAGTGTAAAAAAACCCCAAACCTGAATTTGGGGATGGATTCTGTTTCTGGCCTTTGGAAAGGAAGAAAAGGCCATTTGCAATATCAGCATGTGCTGAACTGAGGGCTCAATGCTGCTGTGAGGAGAATGATGTTCTTAGCTCAGCATCTGATTGCTGAGATCTTCTGTGAAGAGTGGTTTATTTACTTTTTTTCCCCGTAAATTGAATTTTTTTTCTGCAGACTGAAGTAAATGGAAATAAGAACTTATGATATACCAGCAGAACAAGCAGTCTTAATAGATGCTTATGGTATGGAAATTTCTCTCTGAATCCTCTTATCTTCTGTTTGTAAACAGGGATGAACATGGTTCTGTGCAAACATTCACAGTAGGTGCCCTCTGACAGCTTCACAATTTTCCTAACTTGATGAATAAATCACTGTTGCACCTGGTATAATTCAAGGATGTAAATTTTGTTTGTTATTGTAGATAACAGGCTTGTGCTGGGGAAAACATGATTAAGTGCAGTCCTTTCCCTGGAAAGCTTTTACCTTAGTTCCATGTTCCTATGTTGGGATCCTTATATTGATGCAGAAAAATTCCAATTTAAAAGGAATTCAAATTCTGGCAGTATCACACTGCCAGATCAGGGCCCAGGACCTGCAAGGCACAACAAGGTGTGGGGTGAAAAAAAAAAAAAAAAAAAAGGAATTCTCACGTTGCCTCAGCTTTGTGTTCACACCTTTCTGTAGAAATTTGGTCTGCAGTCTGGAGGATCTAGGAAAAGTGAAGCAACACATTATTCCCCCTCTCCCGCTCCAGAAGCCCTGCTTTGTGTCACAATAATATGGATGAAGGATGCTCCATGCTGTAATGTGTCTGGAAAAAGGGCAAAGTGCTTGTGTTTAATTTGTACCTTCAGTGTTCTGTCTAACAACACTGTGACAATCAGTGCTGATAGTTGCAATTGGATTTTCATCAGTGATGAAACATCTGTAGCACTGAAGGTGATAAGTTCTGTGTTGTCTCTGGGTTGAAAAGTAGGAGAAATCCTAAAATGCTACCCAGATGAAGGTGCTTTTATCTGCACAGCAGGGATTAGGACCTCATGGTAACAAAATTCCAGTGAATTTTGTGTTGGTAGTATTTGCAGAAAATATCTGTTGGATGTGGAACACTTGTTCATGTTTAATAGTTCTCTGATGCAGAGTGCCTGCCTGTGTTCCTGGAAGCAAACCCTGCTCAGTGCATTGCCACCAAATTCATAGATTTAACCTGACATCTCTGCAGAGGGGTGGTTTTGGAGAGAGCTGTTCTAAGCCAGAAAGTTGAGGTACAGAATGTGTGCTGTGCCTAAAGGAGCTTTATTGTGTGAATACAGGAATTACCAGGGTTTCAATGGCCTTGGATTTACCCGAATTTCAGTGGAATCAGCCAGAACCCAGGGTATATAAAGATTGTTCTGAGATCTTTCTTCGGCAAACAGAGCTCCTTCGTTTGATATAATGGAAAAAATATATTTTTCTTTTGCACACTGAGATGTACAGACATGCTCATTCATATGCAAATTTTTAGGAATACAGGCTGAGATAACTTTTCTGCCTCATTTTTGTTCTTTCTTTCTCACTGTACCTCTTCTGGAATTTGTAGCGCTGTTTTCGTTCCACCACAAAACCCAATAAATTAAACAAGCCCCTCTGAAAAGAAAGAGAAAACATAAAACATCTGTACATCAGTGTTCTGGAAATCCAAATGTGATCCTCAACATAAAATGTTAATAAGTTTCATAGCTATATTTTGGTCATTTTCCTAATTTTACATCCAGATATCTTTGAGTCTGTTTATAATGAACATCTTTCCTTGTTTTTTTGTTGGTTTTTTTTTTGTAGTGACACATGCCTCCAATCACAGGAGATGTATTAGCAGAACTCTGAAGGACACACAATGTCTGTAACATTTCTCAGATAATATTGTCATATCCTTGGAGCAGCAGGCCCATTTTGAAACAGTAATTTGGTCCCTAAAGAGCTCTTTAGCCTCTGCCTTGCCTGCCCACCCTGGCCAAGCTGTCGAAGAGAGCAGCCCAAGATAGATGGTCTGGATTTGTGTAGAGTAATTTAAAGCATCCTGCTTTTTTTTTTCTGCTTCGTTTTCTTTCCTGGTGGAGAATTTACTTGGGAATATACTTTATCTGCAGTATTGCTTGCTTATACTGCAGCAATAGTATGTTACTCCTTCATTTTTTTTTTGGCTTACTTTTACTAAAACCTTTATTAGAATGCAGATGAACCCTGACCTCAGCCAAGGATTAAGTGAACAGATTCTTTAAGTAATAAATCTAAAGGCATATTACAAGCAAGAAAAAGGGATTTCCCTTGTGTTTTTGGATTTATAAGTGCCAGAGGCTAAACAACTTACAAGGGCTCTAAGATTGCTCCTTTTTTCTAACCTGGGACATGTTCTAATATTGTGACATAGCGAAGAATTAAGCTGGCTTACTAAGTAGAAAACATGTAGAGTAATTGAAAATGCATCATACAGACAGGAATGCTCAATGCAACGACGTCCTGCTACAAAGATTACACTGATTTATAGGGGATGTCTTAACTCCTAATCCCAGGGACATAAGATCACATCGACCATGTATTCTTTCATAAGCAGCAAAATCAAAAAGGTGCTTAATAATATATATGCTTGAGATGGAAAATGAGGGAGAGGCGGCTGGGGCAGCCTTGACTTTCACGTTAGAAGAATTTACCAGTGCCAATATTTTCATTAGGGTTTTGTGTTTGTCTCATTAGGGAAGTGCAGCTACTTTGTGTTATTTAGCTGAGAGAAGTAACCAAATGGAGCAAGAATGAATTAGGGCTAAATATTGTTTGGTATAAGCTGTTCTGAAGAGCTCAGAGAGGAAATGGCTGGGGGTGGGGCAGGGAGGAAAGGTCACATGGACTGTGGATGTAAAGCAGGGTGTGGAAACAGCTGGAGCTGAATCACCGTGTCTTGAAATTAAAAGAGAAGATGGTGAAAACAGTTATTTTCTTTTGACCATCCAGAGGGGAAGACTTCAGGGAGAACAATGGTGCTGCTTTGCAGAGCTCACGTCACCCATGGTGACCTCACCCCACACAAGTTCAAGGACCTCTTCTCCCCCATTAACCATGTGCAGAATAATCACACGTACTCTTTCCTGATCTGTTCATTTTCTCCCAGCTGTTGGTTCCTGCTCTGATCAGTCTTTTGTCCTCTCATTTGGTAACACCTCTCCAAAGGTCTTCTGGAAACTGGAAGAGCTGTTTCTCCTTGGAGTCATCCTCTTTCCTTCCTGCTTCTTTTTCTCCACTGTAGTTTGGGTTGCTTCATCGAATTCATGTTTTCAGCTGCTTCAGCTCTGCCAAGAGAACACAAATCTATTATTTCAGTCTTTCCTTCTCTAGGTTGAAATTTTCTGCTTCCTGTGTCCCTTGTGATTGCATTTCCCAGGTTGCAGAATATCCTCCTTTCACATTTTCCTCAGTCACTGGTTCTCAAATTGGTAGGGACAACTCAAATGTCCCCGAGTGAGCAGAAAGGGGTGCAAAGCTTTTCTGGTGGAATTTGCCAGGAGTTTGAAACAAAAGTTTGTGGAAGTTTGTCCTATTTAGCTCAACACTTGACTCAACCCTAGAGATGGCATCGTGACTGGCAGTGCTGTTTATGTTTTGCTGCTTGTCATTGGAAAAGAAGCATCAGATTTAATTTCACACAACTTCAAGCCATCTCCTCTGCTTTCCTGCTTGTGGACAGCTTTGCTGCAGCTTCTCCTAGTACAAATAGGTTCTTGCTGTGCCAAAAACCCTGGCCTGTGAGGAATGGGAAATTTATGGATAGCAGGAAATACATGGAACTTCAGTGGCAAAGCAGTTGACAGAAAACCTTTTTGAGTTACAAGTATTAAAATCCTTGTTATGGTTTCAGTTTTAGTTGAGATTTTTGGGCATTTTTTTTTTTGTTGATTCACAGATTCGCCTGACACCTTATGACTGTCACATCACACTAAAGTCTGATGTGAGAGAAAATTAGAGAGAATAATTTCTGAGTGTTGACATTATGCAAAGAATTTTTTTTGGAGTGCAGAATACTTGGATAGTTGTGTTATCTGACTAGAGAGGCTATAATGCTACATTGAACATTTATAAATTTGGGGGAAAATTGCAATATTTGAAGATGCATAATAGGGAGACTCTTGAGTAACAGGAATTCTTAACACTTTAGTTTAATGCCTGCAAAAATGTATGGCCCATTCAGGGAGGGTCCTGTGGGTTTTGTCCCCATCTTGTGGCTGTCCAGATGTGGCATTTGTAAGTCTTAATCTTTTGGGAGAAGCTGTTCAAGGTCTGCTGTCAGCCAAAGAGGAATTATTTGTGCATGCTCCTGTTTAATCAATACACTAAGCATAAAAAAGGCAATAGAAATAAGCAAGAGAATTAAAAGTCTGGAAGGAAACCTGAAGGCTGCAAAGTGGCAGCTGAGACTGCAGAATGCACTAGGGGGAAGTTTTGGAATGGTATGAGCGTGAGTGGTAAAGGAGCTTTCTATATAGAAAATCCCCCAAAGCTCCCACAGTCAGAAATATTTCACATCCAAAAGAAGAAACTTTTAAGGAGGAAGCAGGATCCTCTGATAGATGACAAGGAATTTCTTGACAGAAGACCAAGAGGTTGCTGTAAAGCATTCAAAGATATCTTTGCCCCTTGCAGTTGACAAAAGAAAGTCCTGGAGAGATGCCATTGACTGATATGCTTCTACTATACATAGAGTAACAAAAATAGGAAGGACTTTTACGAGTCATGGAAAGAGTAGGTGAAGCTTTGGACAAGTCAAATGGTGTCCCTGAAGTCTGAAAGGTAGAAAATGCTGTGAAGTTGCTCATTTATCACAATCCAGGAAAAGGAGCTCCAGGTGACTGCACCTGGCAAGCTCTGAAATCTGCAGCAGGGAAATGCTCACAATGGTCTTCATGGGGAAAAAATGAAAACTGAGTTGGAGTCTCTGAAAGAAGCAGAGGGACACGTTAGGGGACAACTGTGAATCTCACTGCAAGGCTCTGGAGCAGGCCAAAGTCCTGTAGCTCAAAGCCAGTACTTGGATGCCGTTCCCCATTTACTCCAGGTGAGATGATATCAGTTCAAAAAGCTCAAGGAAAGAAAAGGAACACCACTTATTGTATTACAGGAGGGAAATGGAAAATAAGCAAGATGTGTAAATACCTTGCTTGATGAACTCTGGACTCCAGAGGCTATGAAACTACATTTTGCAAAAATTTGTCTTCTGTGGACCTACCCTTCTCTCAGCATTTTCTGTTAGTTGGTGATTTTGTAATGCCTATAGTGAAATTTTGGAAATATTATATTTGGTTGGATTTGCTGTTTTGTTTGTTTTTTAAGAAAAATTTCTAGCAGTTAGAATCAGTTTTGAGGGACCACATTTTCAGAAAACATTTTATTCTCCAGATTCTTACAAAGTGAAATCTTACAGAAACAAATCAGAAAATAAGTAGTACAAAGAGTTGTGTGAACAAAACATTTACTGATGTGATTCCTCCAGCTTCTGCTTCTTCACTTCCAAGCATCTTAATCAGAAGAACAAAAACAAGTGAAGGAAGTTGGTATCTTTGGGGGTTGGGGATGGGTTAAGAGGTGGGAAGAGGTATAGTCAGGATTGTAGAATGATATATGAGAAGGGACTGTAGAGACTTGAAATCTTTAGGGTGAAAGATGAGTGGAAAAAGATACGATCAAGACTATGAAATTATCAAAGGGAATATGGAATGAATATTCACAATTCCCAACACAAGGAGTAAAAACTTCCCTGTTAAATGGTCAGATAGCAGGTTTAACACAAACAAAGGAAGTACTTTTTCACACAATGCATAATTAAATTGTGGAACCCATTGCAACAGGATGTTGTGGAGGTCAGAACTGTAAATGAGTTCAAAGAGAGACAAATTCAAGGAGGATAGAGCTGACAAAGCCTATTAAATATGAGGGCTCAGATACAATCTCTGGGCTTGGAGAGCCCTGAAACTTTCATTGCTGGAGGCTGTGAGAGTACAGTCAGATACACTTTCCATGTTCCTATTTTCTCCTTTCACACAGCTTGTATTGGCCACTGTCAGAGAGATACTTGGCTCAGTGTCTGCCTTTATGGAAGACATTATTGGTATTATACTTTGGAAGACTTTCATTTGCCTTTGGAATGAGTTTGTTCCAGATCTGAAATATTTTCTGTCTCCTTGGGATATTGTTTCTCTCAGGTTGGGGGTATGACAACTCAAGGTGCTCCAATACTACTTCCCTCCAGAATAACGAGACTGAATAAGAAATGAGATTTTTAAATACAGCAGTACTGGTTTCTCTGCTTTTGGAGTCTTGCATGATGGAGAATAAAGGGTTGACTTTGCAGTTTATGAGTTTTCTGGTTTTCCTAGTGCCATACGAAAACCAGAAATCAACCTCCACTAAAAACTAGCATGATAAAATCCTCATAAAAATCACAGGTAAATGAGCCATTATTGTGAGAATTTCGATAATGCTAGTCAGGATTAGAAATAATACTTTGGAGTGGTGTTGGAGACAAATGGGGAGACAGGGCAGGCTCAAATTACTCTTCCTAAGTCAGCTCATGAAAACTCATGGTCAGTGTCAGTGAGCTGTTCCTGTGAGGAGATGGGTCCCAAAATGCACAGTGTACCAGCTGGGATTGAGTGGTGATACACAAACAGATATATGGATAGGCATGTTGTTATTATTTAATTGTGAAGTAGCTTTAGCAAAAGTCAGGATGTTGAATAACATTTTCTGTGCACAGCAGAAACTAATCCCTGTTCTCAGACATCCTCCCTGTACATAAGTAGCCAAAGATGGGCAGCAGCAGGGAAGGGAGAACAGGGAGGCACAACAGGATAAAGTGATTAGCCCAAACTCACACAAAAGATCAGTGGCAAAGCCAAAAACAAGCCCAGGGTTTCTGGGGCAGAGCTGATGGGATCACATGCTGCACAAATCCATTACAGAGAGATGTAGTAGCTTTGTGGTCTGAGCTGTAAGTTCAATGTTCATCCACTCCAAAAATATAATGTATGGAGAGTTGAGTGTATTTTAAGAGTTGTTCCTTTATCCTCACAGCAACTGGAAAGGATGGCAGCCTGCCCTGAAATAGTAACTATCAATATATGATGCCTTTTGCAGCTTTCCTTCCTGATCAAATAAATAATTTGTAAGGTTTTGATGACAAAAGGATGTATCCTCTGCTCAGCTATCACCTGCCAGCACTACTCTGTGCAATCTGATTTAGAGATTTAAGCATAGAAATCATCCTTTCTGCTGTTTCCCCTGGAAACAGGGAGCCCAGCAGAGAGGTTAATCATTTGGGTTTGCAATTCAGAGTCGGCAAAATCCAAAATAATTCCCCATCTTCTGAGTTTTAAAAGATGCTGCTAGACTTCAAACTTTCAAAGGCAGTGGTTGTTCCCTGATATTGTTTAAAAAAACATCATTTAGGCAATTGTATACCCCAGAAGGGTTTACATTAGAGTGGAGCTCCCTTTGCTTTGCTGTGGTACAGTCATGCCTGGGAGAGAGCAGAAATAACCCACAGCTTCCCCTTGGGTTTGTGGAATATTCTGTATAGCAAAAGCTCTGCCAGCTCCCCAGTATAGGGAATATATCCCAGTAAAAGTGGATTCATTGTGGGTGGAGGCTGAGCTAGGAGCTGAGGCATCACTGGAGCTTGGAGGAGAGGAGCCCTGGCGGGTGGGCACAGCACAGTCCTGTCTGCAGGGACATGCAGGGTCACCCTATAGCCAACCCACTATGCAGTGATCTCAGCTCAGAGGGGCTGCTGTGTGCCAGGGTGAAGGGGGAAGAGGAGAAGGAGGGGAGCAAGGCAGGGAGATTGGAAGCTGGGGAGGGACTTGTGAAGTGGTGTGTGGCAGAGGAGAAAATCCATTGGTTTCACAGAGTTAATGGATCCAGGAATATCCTGTCCACAGATGAGCTGCAGCTGAAACTCAGATTACAGGGGGTGGTTTGCATGTTCTTCATTGAGACTGATCACCTCCACCCTGCACAGCACGCAGAGCCTCCTTGGAGCCTAAGGCTAGGAAATATTATGTACCTCTCCACTAATACCAGCCTATTGCAACATCTGATGTGCAAGGGCATGAACAGGCAGTGTCCAGGCATGAGGATAAGCCACAGCTTTAGTTCAACTTCTCTGTTCCCTGGCTGTGTGGGATTAAGTAAAGCCAATCACAAAGTACTGGTGCTGCATGCTACATTTCCTGCTTAAGAAAACTCTTGAAAAATCTTTAAAACAATGATAAAACCAGAGGGTTAAGAGGAAAGGAAAAAAAAAAAAGAAAAAGCTTTTCTATGATGTCTTGACCATTGGGGTCAAAACCCAGTAGGCTGAACAGGAGACATTATAATTTCCATTATTAGGCTTCTGAGGGAGCCATGACTATAAGCACATTTTCCTGGGCTTTCAGTAGTGTTCAAATATATTGTAATGTTTCCTGCAGGAAAATAGGGGTAATTGCTGTCACTATACTCTGGGGGCTAACATTCTCAAAAGATATAACTAGTCACTGCAGAGGGGTTGTACCTGAAATGAATTTGACCCATAATATATTGCAAAAATACTGTGTGCATCTTGGGATCTCAGCACTCTGCATGTTTTTGAGGTGGGTCAATTAAAAGGCTATAATTTAGGGTCTTCATGAAAGTCTTTGGGAATAGGGAAGCCTGAATTCCATAATGAAAATCCATAAGGTTATTTTCGCTGTATTGGTGCGTTTGTATCTGTAGTCTTTGTGGAGATAAAAACATATTATCTCATTTGTGTGAGATGTGTAAAAGTTAGATAAAAATATGCACATAAATAGTGTGTGCACAGGCATGTACATGTGGGGAGAACATCCATGTGCACTTACCCCCTGCCCCCCACACCTCTGTGTTAATGAGCTTTTCCTCTGGAGAGGACAAGTCGAAAGGAGCCAGTCCTTCCAGCCAAAAAAATCAATTGCTTCTTCATGAATTATTGAGATGTTTGCCATCAGTTTCTTTACAAAAAAAAAAAATCCAGTCATTGTTCGATGTTTCCTCCCCCAGCACACTCTTTGCTTCTACTTGTGATGCCATGACATGAAGACACAAATTCTCAGATATTAAAATTTTTCATTCTTTTAATGACACAAATATTGCAGTATTTGGATATCTTTGTCTTCTCTCCAGTTCTAGCTGTATTTGTGCACATAGACACTTCGCACATACAGCAACTGTCATCTTCCTCCCAGCACTTAGCTAAGGAAGGGACCCTGCAAGTATGAAAAAAAAAAAGATTTCATAGCAGAAATACTAATATTTCCTCTCTGCCAAGTGCAGTATTGATGTACTGGAGCTCAGACACTGAATCAGGGCTCTTACGTGGAACTGAGACACCACTAAATGGAGACTTTTGCCTCCTGTGTAAATAGAGAGATTAATGACGTTAAGTGAAAGCCAAGCTGCTGAAATGTTACCTTCCTTATGGTGCTTTGAATTTCCCTTATTTTTGATAAATGAACCAATCTGGCAATAAAATCCTTGCACAGTAGGTTAATAATGTCATAGCTGTACTGCGAAATAGTTATGTTTGTACTGTCTCTTTGCAAACAATAATCCTTTGAAGCCTGATGAATCTATTTTCAACCAACTTGTATGCTCACTGATACACAGAGCTTCCCTTTTGAAAAAACAGCTTAGAAGATATTTAAAGCCCAGGAGACAATAGACTAAGGAAGAGGGACAGTGGTTTAAAAGGCAGAAATTGGGTGAACTCCTCTTTTTAATTTCACTTTTTTTCTCCATGTCTCCTTTAATAGTTTTGTAAGCATTTAAAAAAAAATTTCCTTGCTGCTTTTTCTAACCACAGACTACTTCCCCATGGGTTTGCTGCAACATTAATTTATCACTTACAAAAGTAGCTTTTCCCCTCAATCACTTGTGAAGAGAACTGGAAAAGCAGGGGCTGAGTGTAATCAGAAACTTTGCTTGCTAAATCAGGTCTGAGACTGAGCTGTCTTTGGAGGGTGACTTTCTCATGGTGACACTGGTTTTGTTCTTGTGCTCTGGGAGGAGCTCTTATTTGTATTTATATGGAGTTTATCATATTTATGTATCAACCAGAATATCTGTGCACAGCAAACTAATTTCCCAGCAGGAGTTTTTGTTGCAGCTTTACAAGACACTTCAAATGTGGACACGTGGATATATTGGCTTTGTGTACTTGCTCATGGGGAGGTTTAGGAGGTAAAAAGAAACTGCAGAAGCTGTGAGAACAAGCAAATTAATTGAGTACAATTGGAAGTGAGCTGTGCAGGCAGCAGCAGATCCTCTGCCTGGAGAGTACTTGTCACTGTTCATATTCAGAGAGGAGCTCTTGGCACTTCCCTCAGCGAACAGAGGTGTCACAGCAGCCCTCAAAATTCCTGTCACCTGACCCTGCAGAGGTCTAACCCTTCTCATTGCACTGAAACACAGACCTTGCACACCTGCTTTCCATTTCAAAGAGAAGCTCTGATAGCAGGGAGGGGATTATAGGAAAGGAGCAGGGCAGTCGTGCAGCAGGGCAGTAGGGTCCTTAAACATCCTCCTAGGCCTGGGTATCCCCTGGTTACAGACCTTTCCCCCATCCTCTCTGCCATCTCCTGAAAGATCAGCTTCCTAAGGACTTGCATGAGTAAAGATGGTGTTCACCACACAAGGAGGAGAAACTGCACCTTGCATTTTAGGTGACTGATCAATTGTGTTGGCCCAGTTCAGCACAGAACTCTCACTGCCTCTCTCAGCAGATCACAGACTTCTAAAGGGGGCCTTTCACCAACAGAAAGACCAACTTTATCGCAGCAAATAATTCTGTTGTCTCCAGTGCTCATAAGTGCATCAGGATGTGAGCAGCAGTGGATTTGGTGCTCGGAGGAGCATAATGGATTGGCAGAAACTGGAAGAGGAAAGGAATCCTAAAAAACCAAAGTCTCCCATCAAATGGTTAGCAAAAAGCCAATTGTTCTATTTACAAGAGCTCTCCTGCCTGGAGGAGAGGCAAGAAAAGAAAAAAAAAGTATCAAGACAAGCATTTCCTCCCTGTAATGATAAGGAGCTGTTGCCTGCAGCATTCAGACTACATGGTTTCACAGATGTTTTAAAAAAACCCCAGCCAACAGTCTCGCTCTACCTTAACTAGAGCAGCAGCACAATTGTCTGTCAGTCTTTGTACAAAGCAGAGTGGAAATATTGCCCTCCTGTTTCTTTAAGTCCCAGGGACTTAGTAAAATTAACACTAAATGTTTTAAAAGAAACCCTATCAAAAATCACTGATGATTTCAAGTTATTATTGAGCATGGGTGTCTGGGTAGCTTGGGGCAGTGCACATAAACTTGACAAACAGGGTACTTTAGTGCTGCCTGCCCAGATCCACATAATAGGGCAATGAAGCTTTTATTCATTCAAAGAAAGGTTGAGTTTGATTGGCAGGTCAGCCTGCCTGAGCACCACAGTCTCTTTTCCCTAACACTTCACTGCTATCAATTACAGTTTTGAATGTGAATTGTTTCTAATGTAAAATAATGCCAACCTCTGCCTCTAACCTCAGGCCAGAAAGCTCTCCTGTGTTTTTTTTTAATTCATATTCACTGACTGCCTGAGGAATCTGTTTCTGCTTTGTGTTTTCTCAGTCTCTCACCAGAGTGCTGCCATCAGAAGCCAGATTCATGCACAGCACATTATTTTCATTGTATTAATGATATCATTGGTGAGCAAAATTAAATAGAGTGATTTGTTCCCCTTTCCCCTTTCAGTGCCACAGTAGTAATGTTTGTTCTTTTAAACATGCAGGTTCAGAGACATAATTCATAATAAAGTTATAATCCATTACAAGCAAGCATGACTCTGAAATTGCTTGATTTTTATCTGGCAGTTGACTTAAATCTGTTTGCAAAACTTGCCAGATTGAAGCGAATGCAGATCTTATTTAAATCAGGTGATTTGGTTCAGCTGCCATCTGTTGGCCGGTTCATTATTATGATTTTGTGGTTGCAGTAGTTACCTGTCTTCATTTATTTCAGTAAAACAGAAATTACATTTAGTAAATAGTGGGGTGTTATGCAATGTCTCTTTACCCTAGGGAGCTGGGTTTGCTTGTATGCATTGTGGAACTTTAACACAAAATCTCCTTTCTGTGCTGGATGACCATTGATGCTGCAAGATGCATTTCCTGTTCTTTGTGACAGACCTCAAAAATGAGTTCCTCTGCTGACTTATAAAAATGCCTTGTGTGCTGCGTTGTGCAAGCTTAGAAAGGCCCTTCAAGATGGCATTTTTAATGGGCTCCAGAGTGGGAAATTTGGGTTTAGGACCCTCTGAATGGTGAAGTCAGTTGTAGGGAGTTCTTTTGTAGACTGAGATGCTGTTGGTTTTTTCCCTGCTCCTTTATTTGATTCATGTTCCCTTACTGAGGACCGTTTATCCAGTTTAACAAAAGCTTCTATTCCAGCTGAATTTCCATTTCACTGTTGTTTCATCAGGATTTTCCCTCTCTCGTGTTCATGGCTCGTCTCTCCTGCTCCATTATGGAACCCTGTAGCACTGTGTGCACTCTGCCTCCAGTGACATCACTTCAGGCTTTCTCCCATCACATCCATTATTATCTTGATGGGGATATACAGGAAAGACCTACCTTTGCTCTTTCATCTCTCTTGAGACAGCCACTCTGCAGAATAACCTAGAAACAAGCCATCCCTTCTGGATGTAATTGCTTACAAAAATACAAGTTTCAGGATGAAGCAGCGCTTGTGATAACAGCTTTTTTTTTAAATCAAATACATCCTTACATGGGTTTAGCATATCTTTAATTTTATGGTGTGATATTTTAATGCACAGTTTGTGGTGGGAAAGGATCTCTTACTTTAGAAAAATAAGTGGATAAAAATGTTATATATGATACTTTGTATGACATGGCTGGAGACATCTCCTGCTCCTGGAGGTTTTATATTTTCCTTGTGGGCTCCTTCCTGCTATCTGAGATTTCTCCATTAGCTCCAAGGATAAAGTGGGCTGAGAATTTGAAACAGGAAAATGTGAAGTCTGTTTTTTTTCCTGTTATCAAGTTTCACTTGGCCATGGTATATATCAGAGTGTCCAGCAGACTGTCTGAGGAAATTAGAGACTTCTCACCATATTGAGTATTTCTGTCATGCTATACATTAGGTGATTCAAGGTATGATTTCTAGCTTTTCATAGTGTGTTGTTCTTCTATTTTGATTTCAGGCTTCTAATTCAGGTAAAAATTCCAATGTTTGAATCATTTGACATTTAGCAAAACTCAGAACATGGCCTTGTAGCCTAGTCTTGGTCAAATGGCAATTTTTGTAGCCACTTTGCCTTTTGGGCAGTGGAGGTAAAGTGGCACAGGGTCTGATTTCTGTGTTACACCAATTTTAGAGCAGAGTAACTCCACACTTTGCATATGGAATTCCTGATTTACAAGCTCAGGCTAACAGGCCACTTTCACAGCAAGCACGTCATGTATTTTTGGTGCAAATAAATGTGTGCTCCTCAGTAACTGCCTTGTGAGGCTCAGCCCTTTGGAGTCTGAATGCAGCATGTGTGGAAAGGAAGCTATGAGAGATGCCACCTACTCCAACTCGTCCTCCACTTTCCAAACAAACATGGCACAAACACATTGTAAATAAAGATGACTTCAGACACAGCTCTTTTCATGGGTGAATGAGTTACACTGGGCGTTTTACTGGCAGGAGAAATGTTCCCTGGATTCCACGTTTGAATACTTGATCTGTTAGCATTGCTGGATTCTTTCGTTGCTGTGTATTGATTTAAAGTCTCTACTGCAAACAAGCCCTCAGCTGGCTGGAAGGCAGCGTTTGGGGGAGATGCTGCTGCCCAGCAGCAGAGCCTGGGCTTGCTGCAGGCAGGGTTGTGTTCTCCAAGGCTCCAGGACAGTGTTTGAGGACCATCTCACCCTGCCAGCAGTCATTTCTGGCAGTTTGGCAGTGCCTGTGCTCTCGGGGCTGTAGCAGTGCACTGGCATTACCCAGCCTGATGGGGAGGATCATGTTCACCTTCACTGGAGTATGGAGTGGTTGAGGCTGTAATTCAAGAAAGCAATTGAGCATTTAATGTAAATCCATCCTTGTTCTGCACATGCTGAAGCATGTGTTAAACTTTGACTTTAATGAGACTTGACCCAGTGTTTGAAGGTCTATATGTACTTAAGATCAGCTGATATCGTGAAGACTTTTTAGCTGAACTTCATGCACAATGTGGATGTTGTGGTTTAATATCAGATGAAACAAGTCCTAATAAGAAAGTTTTTTGGCAGATCAATCTTTTGACTTTTTTTTTCATGAAATCTGTTGCAATTCATAATGCATCCTCTTTCCTTTTTTTTTTTTTTTTTGAAAGAACACATGAGGAATTGAATAATGTAGCTTATAATTTTATGAGGCACAAAAATTTTTGAACAGTCAGCAGAATCCTTCCTCAGTTGTTTGGAAGCTTAAGGGGTTTAGAAAGTTCTTCCTTAGAGATAAATAAGCTGTCAATTCATGATGAAGAAAATCAAACTTGTGCTGTTGACTTTGGCTGTGGTATTTGCAAAAGTATGAGAGAAATTTTTGCAGTCATAGAGCGCTCCATGTGTTAGCATTTAGCTTTCCAATGCCACATTGTGCCTCTGATAGCATTTCTAAAAGGTAAACAGAAATGTCAAAATAATGAAAATAAAAGATTAACCATTCCGATTTTTGAGAGTTAGAAATCAAATCTGTATTGCAAATTAATAGAAAGCCAGATCAAGTTTCAAAAGCTGCTTATTGCACCATTGCCTGGCTTTTTTTTCCCTCCCTTCTTCTGAAGGCCTTTTTCAGACTTCACCAGATTTAGATTGTGAAAAGTCTAAACAGAGGTTCTAAACAGAAACCTGGGAGGTATAGAAAGTATGCCAAGAGCAAATTAGTTTACTTAGTTCATGACTTTAATACACCCTTGCAATTAGCAGAGTATTTCCTTTGGACTGTGGTCTCAAGGTATGTGTTTCTGTTCATGATAGTTTTTTTTTTTTTAAATTTGCTGCCTTTAAATGAGAAAAACAAAGCACCACAATTCTGCCTTGCTGGGTCCATATGTACCAGGAGTTTGATCATGTTTGAGTCACAGTTTAAGTTACAATTCAGCATCTCCAAATGCATGGGCAGGTGGGAGCATAAAGGCTGAGTTAGGACCTGGTTGCAAACAAAACAGAATTAGGGGGTAAAACCTGCTTGCCAAACCCCTCCTTGATATACCAGTTTCTCATGGGTCTGTGTCCTGAGGGGTGTGTTGTTTTTCATGTGTTGTCTTCTGCTGGAGAAAATACACCTTTTTGGCTGAGTAAAATACTGAACTCATGGTTGCAAACATTGTTGAAGGCACCAATCCCCTTGGAGCTTCATCTTCCCCTACAGATATCCTAAACCATTCCAGCTCCTGGATGCCTTGTCTCTCTGCCATCTCCCCATTTCCATCAACTAAATTCACTTTCTTCTCACTGCCAAACCTTCTAGAAACTGCTTCACTTCTACCTGAATCTTCCCGAGCTGCCAGCATGGTCATCTCTTCCCTCCCTGGAAAACAACTGCAACCCGCCTCGGAGCTGCCAAATTGGCACCCACAATTGCAGACTCTTGACCCAGCATGACACAACCCCTCTCCCTCAGATACTGATCCTGCCCACAAACCCCCCACAATGGCAGCTTGACCCTGGCTCACACAATTGCCCCTTGTGTTTGCCAAACCCACAAAATTATAGGGGTCGTGCAGGAAAGGGCCTGAGGTGGGTGGGTTCGTGCTCCCCGTGCTGTCTGTGACACTGTGACCCTATTCATGGGCACATCCTTGCTGCAGGACCCGGCAGCCTGTCTGCAAGGCATTGCTTTAAATTGTAGCCTTAAAAGAGCCTTTTTTAGATGCAAATGAAAGACCCAATAAGAGCTTAAAAAATAAAAAAACTCCCCAACATGTATTAAGATTACTAAGAAATGTCTGAGCTGCTTCTGTAGTTCTATAATTTTTCTGTGTTCAGTCTAAATCTTTATTTCTCATGCATGCATGTAGACTGCCATGCACCCAAAACCAGTCTTATCATTTATATTTGTACGTGAGAAATCTTCAAGCTATCAAAGATATGTTTATATTTGGCATAGAAGAACTATCTGATGGTCACTCAGGTTCCAGCCCAGTTTCTTTTAATAGATGGTGGTGTTTTAACTTTGTATTCCAGTTCTACCAGTGGGAGAATGGGAGAAATTATACATCCTCATTTCCAGGAGGTGATCTGTGGACTAATCAGACAGTGTTTATAACACATGTTCTAAAATGTAAATTTATATAAATAAAAGTATATGTATTTATGTATGCTATATTTATATACAGTATAAATATATCTAAAAGATGGGTGCACATGCATGTGACTGTGTACATGATAGACATGTAAAAGATTATTTTATTATTTTTCTCCAAGGGTGTTATTAATTTACTCTTGTGCCACGGAGTGCCCTGGCTTGGGAGCAGGGTTTGGGGATCTCTTCTCCCAGATGTGTTTCTCTGCAGGCCCCCTGGCTGTGTGCTGGGGCAGGATGCAGCAGTGCCCTGCTCCTTACAGGGAGGTTTTCTCTGGGCTTGCAAACGCAGGGAAATTTACTGGCATAATTATACCTGTATAATTATGCTGGAGTAGTTATACTGCTCGAACTCCCCTGTGAATGCTCTTGTGCTGCAATAATAGTGCCCATATGGGGAGTTACACCAGTATGTCTCTACTGGAAAATATCTCCATGTAGGCAAGTCCTTATCTAGGGGCAGATTTTGCAGACCAAGGTGCTGCACAGCCCTCATGGACCCTTGGTTTGTACATTGTGGTTGGCTTTTGGCAGCCACGTTTTGTGCACAGGAAAAAGTTGTTTAGAATTCCTACCAGAATCTTTGAAAGGAAACAAACATTTTCTTTCACCAATATCACATTTTTTTTCTTCTGCAGTCTCTTTATTTATTTTTTTAATATCTCTTAATATCTAAAAATACAGATGTAACTTCTGACTTTTGGGTTCAGGAATTTTCTTTTTAGATGTACTGAGGATCAGATATAAGCCATGTCTGGAAGCAATACTTGGCCAACAGCTGAGTGTGTGTGTATGTGTGTGTGTTCATCTATCCATGATTCATTCTGAGGGCTGTTTTAGCCTTCATAAAATATTCATGCTGGTTGTGCATGGTTCTATAATTGCCATCTCAGGCCTTGAATTATTTATAGGTTGTACTGTTCACATAGTCTCATTTACTGATAGAACAGATAACAATATACAAGAGGATCCCAAACACTCTAATGCCTGTTACTTTGCATTAAGTAGTGGAATTATATTACTGTAGGTGTAAAATGCTGGCCTTTTTCTCCTCTAGCTTTAATATATCATTTTTGTATTTATAATATGCTAATTGTTGAGATGCTGTTAAGCCTCATAATTCCTGTCGAGTTTTGCAGAAATCAAGATGTGGTTGAAATGATTTAGCTCTTGATCCCAAAATGATTGTTCTAAATCCACCCCCCTTCCTTCCCCCGGTGTTAGCACCCAGGGTAATTTATTGAAGTGATGTATGGGTACACATGCATACCTGAGCTCCTTTGTTTTACACTATTGATCAGTTTGTGTATCTTAACTGCTACAAACATTCACAAGTCCGGCTAATGCAGACATTCACCAAGTGTATTTTCAAGTTTGTTGTAGTCAATTAAGTGCTGACTGTGAATTCATCATGAAAAGTGATCTTATTTCCATCAAATTTCCTATTCATCTCTTCTGTGATTAATTCTGTCAGCTTTTCTGACCTACTTTTGACTTTATTTTTTTACTGAATATGTGGAATTGCATCAGTTTAGCTTGGACATACAATGCGCTTGGAGTTTTCTTTGCCTATTCAGTTTTTGGTGTATTTGCTTTCTGAACCAAGTGCTAATTTTGGCAGAAAATGCAGCTAAGTTAGGTTTTATTTTAATTTTTTAAATTGTTCTGCTTTTCTAATTAAAAGAAATAATTCTTGGAGTAGAAATTCAGTCACTAGCAGAGCCATGCACTGCAATACTTTCCCTTCTTTTATCAGACACTCTTGCATGTTTTTGTGAAGTCGTTTATTTTCCTCCCCTCTGAAAGGAGAATATTGGCATTTCCTTACCTGGCTTGATGACAGTGGGGACTAGGTACATAAAGAGGATAAATTGTGTCCTTGCTGGAGTAAGGAGGTGCAGTGGGAACACAGGGGAAGGGATGGCTGCTGAGCTGTGTGGTGGCACTGGAATGTCCCAGGATCACACAGAGCCACCCCAGCCAGGGTCTCTCTGGAGCTGCTGCTGGCTGGGAAGGAGAGCTGGCTCAAGCCCTGCATTTCAGTGCGGCTCATCCCGTTGCTCACACAGGGATTAGGAAGGATGTTCTTCAAACTGGGTTTCTGTTTCCCCCAGGGAGGCAATTCCTGATCTCTGCTCCAGCTGACAGGCTGGGGATGCTCCTGTCCTCTTGGGCCACCACTGTGTTCCCAGCAGGGATCAAAGGAGATCCTCAGCCTGGAATTGAGGCTCAATTCTGCCTCTGGTGCCAGAGGATTTGGTCTGATATTGGTTGTGCTTTGCTCCCTTGTGTCTCCAGAGGGATACCTGATGTTTAGGGAGGGAGGAGCCAGAAGGTGCAAGAAGGCAGAGGTGGTTGGTGGCTTAGCAGTGATCCGGGGCAGCATCAACTGCTCAGGGGAAGTCTAAGGGCTGCAGGGGACAGAAGAGGTGACAATGGAAATTTAATCTCTCTCAAAGCAAAGTGTGGGCAAAGGCAGCTCTAGAATGAAGCTAGAAAAAAACAGAGCTAAAAGAAATGTTTCAGCAAAACAAACCATTTTGGTGAACAATAAATTCTTGAGGAAAATATGTCTCTGCCTGAGCCCTTATTTTTCTTTATGTTAAATCATTATAAAATAAAACTTGTGACATTCACTGTTCTGTACAATGGGCTGAATTGGAAAGAGCTGTGTTCTTTTCTGTATGATTTTGTGAGCCCTAAGGGTCCCTCAGAGAAGGAAACAATGTTATTGTCATGCAGATTTCTCTCCTTTTCAAGATTTCAGAGTTTCCATAAATCCCTTGCAACAGGGTAGTTCTACTTCACATGTTTTTAATGCTTTCTCCAAAGTGCCTGTGTGGTGACTTCTTTGCAATCTCCACTTATCGAGTTTTAGAAGTTTTTAGAGCTAAGTGTGTTTGCTGTGGCATGCAGTCAGTACCAAGTTTTCATGTTGGCATTCAGCTTACTTTTTGCTTTTCCTGCCCATTTAAAGCTTAAGAAATGTAAGGAACAAAAACCCCAAAAGGTTATGAAGCTTTTTCTTATCTGTCGTATGTTTTGTGTAGTACCTGGAGACCTCTGGTAGGTCAGATTTCTATGCAAATCATATTGTGCTGCCCCACAAAATTTTTGACTAGAAGGAGTAAAGATGGTAAATGAATGACAGGGAGGAGAATGGGATTAAAAGAACCCAGGTGCTGGGGGTGCTGTACAGCTGACATTATTTGATTATGGTGATGCTGTTTATTTGGGCTTCACTGCTCTAATAATTTGGTTTTGGTCAGGAATAGTGGTCCCAGCTTCTGCTTGCATAGATGTTGTCAGACTTACTTGGAGGATGGGTTTGCACCATATAATTTCTGTGTTGGGTGCTGGAAATACAATATTGCTTTTAGAGATAATGACATGTTTTATTAGGCAATTACTAAAATAAATTTTCTGCAGTGAAATTGTTAAAATGTGTTGCCCTGGGTTTTTAGGGTCTTTATGACCTCTAGCATTTCACAAATGATGGGCTGTGGGGATGCTGAGGCATCACTGAGCCTTAACTGGTGAACTGGTCTTTCCTGTCATGGCTAATCTCAGACTATACTCCCAAATAATTTCTTTCAACAAGAGGTAGTGTGTAGAGTGCAGGAGCAGTGATGCTCAAGCCTTTCAACAGAATTTTACCATCTCTATTGCTCTAAAGCTATGAAGTGCCAAAAAAATCCCATACACGACCTAGAAAAACAAATTGGTAAGTGTGGTTCTTTCAGTGATCCAGCCTATACAGAATAATTTTCTTAGAGACATTTAAAGTCTATAAAATCCTACATCGTTTCCCCTTTATATATCAGAAGTCTTTAAAAATATCTAAGATTTTTTTTTAAGCCAACAATACATGAGAGAATCCTAGATGTGTGTGACACCTTTTAGAAAGTGTCTTTGTCTTTATCTATCTGTATGGTACCTGTGTGCTAGAGAAGTGTCATGATCCCTATTTTAAAGATGGGAAAAGAAGACAGAGAGATTTAAAGGTAGATTTTTAAAGGTGTTTTGACTTCTGAGGATGCAGTAAAATGTGCAGGAAGACTTTTAAGAGGGCTTAATTGCAACTTTAGCAGCCTGAAAGCGACTCAGCGGCTTCCAAAGTGTACCAAGCACAGAAAGGAATGTAGGTCTTCTGTGTCCTGCTCTAGCATGGTAACCATGGCATGGCCCTTCCAGGGTGGACTGATTTTGGAAAATAAGTGTGACTTTCTGCTGTACTGCTCTTCAGGATTCTGCTTTAGTTGGACATGGAAGCATTGAGTCATGGCGGCTGAGATTAAGTGAAGAGCTTTCACTTACGAACTTTCTCAAGATGATGTTTTGTCACACTAGAGGTTTTTCTCTAAGAATGTTTTTTGTGCTGGCAGACCTTCAGACATGATCCTTTCCCACAAATCTTCCTGTTTTACAGACTGTCATTTCCCAACAGAGGCAATAAAAGCATCCAGAGAATTCACTCAAATCTGTCTCCCAGGCTGGCTGTGAGCTCATCCCCAGTGCATTGTGTGTATTCCAGGATACTCTGTTCCTTAAGGAATCTGTTGCTGTAATGGAATACAATGCTGTAAAAGAGACCATATGGGCAAAACTGGCCTTACTATCAGGAAAACTTTGTTATAAAACCAAAACAGGGGTCCTGGTTTGTGCTTTGGTAAGAGTCAGCTTTTCAAGGGGTGAGGAGCTCAATTGCCAAGGGTCCTTTCCTTATCTGTCATCTTCTTCTGTTGCTGACAAACCTCTTGAGCTCCATAAAAGCTGCTTCCAGTGGCAACTTCCCTCCTAGCCACAGTGTGCACTTGCAACATGCAGTTTTATTACTGCACATAGTACTTAATGCAGTCATATGTAGATCCAGATGTCTTTCCTCAGTCCTGAACCTGCCACAGCTGTAACCAAAGTAACCAAAAGATGCCAACATTTTCCCTGTTGCTTTCCAGTGGTTACAGTTTTTTCAGGAAAATTGGAAGAAGGGTTTTAAAATGTACATGTATCACATGTACATTTTTGATATACTCTGTTACTTGAAGTTATGCTTTATTCATATTGTTTTAAAAAAAATAGTTTTGCTCAAGAAGTAGTAAAGGAAGTATTGGTGCTGTGCCAGTCATCTGCAGTTTAGCATCACATTCTGCAATACAACTCTGTGGTGTTTCATTTCTGTTTCAAGCTGTGATTGGCTGTGGAAGCATAAGAATGGAAATATTACAGGTGTTCAGACTAACTGTAAACCAAACCCAAGATCAGGCCCCACCCGTGTGTTGTGTTGTTATAAATGATAGTATCTATAAACTTGCTTGGCTTAAAGTGGTGCGAGTGAAATTGTAATGTGATACACTCAGGAGATGTGTTTTTGATAAACTTGCTGAAGAGCTGTTTATACATCCCTATAATACTGTGTGGCAACTTGTGTTCGTCTCTCTGACTAGTTATGATGTGTGCTGATAAAATTTAATGACTGGACTGAAAAATATTGAATACATTAAAATGTCTGAAATACACCTGTAACAGGTACCAAATTCTGTATATTCTATGCCATTCCCATGCCCAGCCTGGGTGTGCATGCACATGTCCACGTGTGGCTGTGGTCCCCAGCGTGCAGTTTATAGTTTGGAGAGAAATCATCCTCCATCATTCGTCACTGCTGAGCTGCAGCAGACCAGGCCAGCACATCATTTGTTAACAGCGACAAAGCCGCGCTCATAAACGCCGACATGTTACATTAATTTATAGGCACTGAGTGACTTATTAAATGTGACGTGTGAAATATAACAGGGCCCGGTATGGATGATTAGGTTTTGGGCTTTGAATTGTTGACAAGGCAGGGGTAATGAATTGCGGGACACAAGCTACTGTGTTTCCCCCTCATTAGTCAGTATTAGCTGCATTAATAGTAATAATTGGATATATTCATCATTTAAAATGTTTTAATAAATGTTTGGACAGCACCTGATCTAGGCTGTCAAATATTAGACTGGAAGGTTCGTGATGGGAGAAAAATTATGCCGTTCCTTCTGCAGAGATTTATACAGCCTAAGGGGTGCCATTTGCCAATGTCCTTTAAGAGGTAATGGGTGGAAGAGAGTTTGGGAACACACACTGCAACAAGAGAGAAATCAGCCTCTCTTGTACTTCAGGAAAACATTTTCAGTTTATTCTAAAGACTTCTTGGTCCTGAGCTTGGGTCTCCAAGATGGGGTCTGAGCTACTTATTTCTGGTCAGATGCCAACCTCAGGTGAGAACTTCACAAAAGGTGTGGGTGCTCCCATCTGAATTTGCTTCACTCTTTCACTGCTGTAGACTGAATGTTGCTCAGGGCTCAGGAACTTTCCAATTTGGAGTTTTGGCTTGGAGTCATCATTACCTTGAGCTATTAACATATTTAAAATTCCAGAAAATTTTCTGACACCTTGAAAGCATTAGTCTCTGTGGGGTGAAGGCAAGGCGGTGTTCTGTGGGTGTTCTGCCAGGTCCACTTCCATTCTTGGTTTCTGTATCTCAAATGCATTATTGCCTACAAAGATTCCTTTGAAAAAAGAAAAAAACTCTTTTTTTTTTTATTATTTTGTGATCTTTAGAAGTGGACTTTAAAAAATAACCTAAAACTGTTATCAAGGAATACAGAATGTATCTGTCTCGTTTCAAAGTGACTGGTAGGTGAACATTAGAACATGCCTTCTAAATTATTGGATGGAGATCAAGAAAATGATGTGCAGGTGCAAAAAAAGAAAAAAAAAATCTCAATTTAAAACTTGTGAGACATCACTTTGCTGTAACCTGTTATGTAATGAAACCCATTTTTTAAAAGCAACCTTCAGGATATACAAAAGCAACAGCGCATGGAGTTATTGGCACTGCATCACTAGGCTGACAATTTTTTATTTTCAAAGAAGAGTCCTCTAAGGAAAAGCCTCACAAGTGTGGGAAGCAGCGTTTGGTGGCTCAGTGGGAGGTTGGCTTCCCTTTCAGATGCTGCTGAAGAAGTGTCACACCAGGGAGTGCCGCCTTGCTGGAGGTGCCGTCTTTCAGGAGAGACACAAAGTCAAGTGTCTGACCACCTGTAGTCTTAACAAGTCCCAAGACGCTTTCTGCAAGGATGAAAGTGTTCTCCTCAATGTCCTTGCAAGTTCCAGGTAGCTGCTTCTACTGAAAGTCAGGAATCTTTAAGATGAAGGCATCTTCACGCTCTCTTAAGCACAGTGAGCCAAACCTGCCTCTTTATATCCACGGACTTTGTGTGAAGAGTCGGTGGAGGACTCAGAAGATGCCAAGGGTAAAGCTGGCTGTAGACAGGCAATGCTGCAGCTCCAGGGTGGCAGAGAGGCTTCCCTGCAGGAGCAGTGCAGTCATTTTGTTCTTGTTGCAGCTATTCTGCACAGTGGAAGAAATCTTAGCGGATAGAAATTTTGTCATTCACTTGTAATCTGCATGATCCATACTTCCCAACTTGGAGTAATATTATTTCATTAAATAGACTCAAAGTCACATGCAATTTGTATGTGATAATGTACATTTAACTGTATTTTCAGTCAAGCCCTGAGCATTATATTGTCAGGGTTGTCTGTTAGTTGGTGGTAATTGTTGACAAGTTGATGTGAGGGTATTTTAGCATGTTGTCTAACACATGTCTGTTGATGAGTTTGTCATTGGCACTGCACAGTATTTCTTCAAATTTGCTCTTAATTTTTTATTTGGAGATTAAGCAGAGATGTAAAACTTAGAATCATAGAACCATTAAAGTTGGAAAAGACACCCAAGATCATGAACTTTGACTGACTACCATGGTGTCAACTAAACCACTGAATGTCTTGTCCAGTCATTCCTTGGACAGCTCCAGGGGCGGCAACTTGACCACCTCCCTGGGCAACCCTTTCTGAATCTTTGCCACCCTTGCAGTGAAGAAATTCTTCCTGATGTCCAGCACAATTGCTCTCAAAAGAAGTACAATGGAACATAAAATAGAGTTACAGTTGTTAAGAGTTGTTCAGTACTTCCTAGTCCACTGAATTGTAACTTTCATTGGTAAGATGTAGATGAACAACAACTTTTATCTTTCTGCCCTGGCTGCTTAGCAAGGTTTCTTAACTGCTCATTGTAAAGTTTCCATTGCTGATGCCGTCCTCTGCAGCAACACAGAAATTTCATAATTCTGAAGTACTTATCTAGTACTTTGTAGACCCTCATGCTCTGTGTTTTGTGGGTGTAAATCTGACTAATCACAGGTCTCTTCCCACAGAAGGGCATCTGGGACACAGCCAGACATCCAGAAATACAGGGGAGATCCCAAGTCTTGTCTGTGTTTCAACACCATGGAAGTTGTAGCTGTTCCCTGTTCCCTTCTGTCAGGTGGGAGTGCTGTGCCTCTGCCCTTACACTGCTTTTGGTCTGTTGAACTCCCTCTAAATGTGCTTCTTCATAGTTCCCACCAACAAAATACCACAAGCTTTGATTTACTTTATGTCTTACAAGTGCCAACTCATGTCTTTGGCTTTGCTCTGGTTCTAACTTGTCACCAGCATCCTGATCTGAATTCCACTCCAGTCTTGGGTTTTTTTTTGACCTCACTGGATGGTGGGCTTCAAGGACAGGAGAAAATACTCTTGTTAGCTGGATCACCTTTCCCAACTGGTACAAGAGATAAGTTTGCAGCTACAGCCTACAATGCCTTTCCCACATCTCTCTGACACAGAAGAGGACATCAGCAAGTCTTTTTTCTACATGTTCAAGGCTCATTGCTTTAAGAAAAGCTCTGAAGCACTTAATCCAAAACTTGTGATATAAGCAGATATGATTGGATTCTACATGCTTGCTGCAGAGGTCATTATTTCTGAGGTTAATTAGGCTCTTTCATGTTAAAGGTAGCAGACATATGCAATATTTATTGATGACATCTCCAGCAGTACATAGAGGGTGATCCTCTTCACCAGCACATCAGAACCTCTTTTCCCCTTCCTCTTTCAGTTTTTCCCCATATGTGGTAAATCCCAATGAATTTTACAGTGTTTGGGTTGCTTGTCCACACACACACACACACACACACACACACACACAAATCTGCAGCACTTTATATTAGAGACAGTTCATGATCCCCTTCAAGTACCCCTGGCATGCCTTCTCTTGTTGAACCACTGCACACACAGCTCAAAGTGCCTCCGCCTTTGCACAGAACAGCCTCTTGCTTCCTTCCAGCTCTCAAAATAGCCACTACACTCCGGATCCTGTGCTCACTGCCAGAGCTCCCTGCTGCAAAGGAAACGAGGGCTTTATTCTCTTAAATATCATGAAACAATGGGAACCCCTGGATGGAATGTCCAGCTTGTGGGCAGGAGTTGAAGGCAGCACTTGACTTTCTTCCACAACATTTTTGCACTTGATCTTGTCTTGTGTAAATACAAATGTACATTTGCATGTATATTTTTTTCTGGACAGCTAATTCTAGACTCACCCCTACTAGTTTATTTAAAGATTTCTTTTAATTGTTAGGGTTATTTTTTCTTTATTCAAGAGAACCATAAAAGTGTAAAATCACATCTCCCAGCAGCATCTCTGTCAGATTGTCCTTTGTCAGTGACTGACTGGGTTCCCAGATCATTTTAGTTTTTAATTTATTAAAAGTTAGCTTTTAATAGCTTAAAGTTATTAATTTATTGTTTTTTTCCCTTCCCCATAATGTCCCTTTCCCACATAATGTCCTTCACTGCTGCTACTTTACTTGAAGCAAACATTTTATACGTTCTTTGAAGCATAAGTTGTCTTAGGAGGGGATGCAATCAATCCCTCTCCATATTACAGTTCCCAAATACTTCTCTCTAATTACTGAGGTGGCTCAGGTGAGCTAAGTTCTACCCAGGACTATGTGAACAGGAGATTTACAGGCACATTTTAAATTTGTCCATTGCTGTTGCAGTTCTCTGGAGGATTTAGGGATGCAGAAGCTGAGGTGTCATCCCAGCAGTAAATCCCATAGTCCTGCAGTGTAGATCTTGCTGGCAGTGATCCCAAGGCACTGGAGCAGCTGCAGCCAAGAACCCTTGAGCTTGCCCAAAGTCAGCATCACATGGGCACACAGCACTGTGAAAAGTTCTTGCATTTCTCTGGAAACTCGTTGAATTGTGTATTTTTAATGTTTTTGAGACATGAATTTACTCAATAATCAATTTATTGATCTCATGTTCTTCTGACTCATTAGTGGTGTATACCATAGGTTATTGTAAATAAGAGATCTAACAGCATCTTGGTTATTTCACTCTCTTCAGGCCATCAGTCCTACACATAAATCTGGTAAAAAATAATTTCCTTGTAGGGGGCAGCCTTCCTGCCCCTTTTTTAATTTTTTATCATAATTTTTTATTTTAACATAAAGCATCTTCCACTTAAAAAAGACATCTTGACAAAATGAAGCAGGTTCTGAGCCAGGTCCTGGGAGGTTTCACCCTTGTAAGATCATGTCTACACCTGGTGTAAGTGCTGGAGGATGCATCTGTTCAGATGGGGCTTGAGTAACACTTCATGTTCTGCTTGTGCAGAATTTTTTCTCAGTGTTTTGGAGGCTCCCACCTGTCCTTTAAACGGCCTCAGCATCTGGGTTTTGCAGGTTTGAGTGATGGCACCAGGATGCCAATGTTACTTAAAGATATTCTTGGGGTCAGGTTATTTGAGGAATCATTAATTATTGTATGTGCAGGCAGCACAGAATTTTACATGCAGGGGATTTACACATGCCTGGTCCAGGGAAAGGTGGGAAATGTGTTTCCCACACATGAAATATTTACCATGTGGATCTTTATAACTTTCTCAGTAAGCTGGTGAAAGAAATATGTCACAAACACCCCAAATGGTGAAACATTTTAGGGCCCCATGTTTGCTGTGAGAAAAGCAGCTTCAGAGGGCTGGATTAGCCCTGCTCTCCAACATCCCCTGACTCTGATACCCCTGCTGCTTTTTGGTGCCCATGCTAAAGTTACAGGAGTTTACCTTGAGAAGGCAGGGAAGCAAATGCTGATATCATATTGCAATAACAGCGCTGCTGTTATCTGTCAGCACTTACACTGAACAGAGGCTCTTTCTGCTAAAGTATGGCTCTGGCAGGGCTGCTAATTCACTGGCATTGTGTGAACTATGACAGACCACAGGGCTGCTTTGTCGTTTTTTCCAGTGACTGAAGTCTGATGTCTTCAGTAAAAATTAAAAATAGTTAACTCACTTTTATGCCCTCATGTTTGAAGGGTGAAATGGGGAGAGACTGAAGGGAAAGTGGGTAAACTGAAGCAAATTGATAGACTTTTATTGTTACTGTTTTACTATTCGCAATGGTTGTCATCAACCAAATACCCTGTGTTTCCCCTGTACACAGATGGCATAAACTCCTTCCAACGTTTTTTTTTTGTTTGTGATAGAAAGGTAGCTGCAGTTCAAGTGTAATAAAAATTTTAGATTCTGGAGCTGGGCACAAGTAAGGATATAAAAGAAAATTCAGATTTTCTCTACTTTAAAGGAAAAAAAAATATTAAAACATCAGACCTGGGGGCAAAATTAAATTACAAAAAACTGAGCATTCAAACCTGCCTCTGGACTATTCTTAATTCTGTTTTGTGATGTTGTTTTTCAGTGGTGTTATCTCTTTCTTTTCTTATTAAAAGTCTGGGCAAAGAAACCAAAACAGTCTCTCTGGGATTTTAACTCACTCACTGGAGAAAATGCCAAACACACTTTCCCAAACTACTCTAAATTTCTGCGATGCATTATAACTCAGTATCAGGGAGCTAGAGGAGTCCAGAAGATGCAAGATGAAAAATTGATACGCTGTGCTTCACTGTGCAGAACGCACAGACCTGAGGAAAAGTGACTGGGAGCACTTGCTGAAGTGAGCAATGAGTAATTTAAGGCTGGTTTGGGTGGTCCTGCCTTCTGATTTGGTGATTATGTGGGTGCCTCCTCAGCTGTTTGCTGTGCTGAACTGAATATTTACTGTATTGATAACAGCAAACCCTGGCAGTGCTGGAGTTCCAGCAGCAACAGCAAGTTCACAAAAATAGCATTATTATTATTATTATTATTATTATTATTATTATTATTATTATTATTATTATTATTATTATTATTATTATTATGTTTCTGTTATTATGGCACTGCCTGAAAAATTTTAGCCGACAGGCTCTGACTGCTTGAGGTTTATTCTCTGCATCATATTGTTTTTCTTGGACATTTTCTGCCATTCAGGAGGAAGATATATATTGTCTAGTAAATAATTTTCCATGCCTTTAGTTTTGGTGTTTATTTGTTTTGTAAACTAGTGAATTTCTTAGCATCCCATAAATGCAAAATTCTTGTTCTGATTTGGCTTCCATTTTAAATCAGTAAGAGCACTGAATCCAGAGAGAACAAATTTGGGATTTTTTTTTCCTAATTAGGATGTTTGATAACTCAAGAGGTTATGTTTAGAAGAGAATTAGATGGCTGTATCTGGTGTTTAATTTCTCTTCTGCAGAATAAATTTCCTGTTGTAAAAATGCCACAAAAAGTAGCTACTGCTGTTTATTGACTAAAGAGGCAAGTAAAATCCAGCTGTGAACATGTGGGTTATAGGAGGTTTTCTCCATCCCTATATTTATTCCATGCTAAGCCTCATGTTGGTAAATATCAGTACAAGTCTCAATTATTCTTTTTTGAATAAGGTACCTGACATAATCAGGGAGCTTTATGTGAAAAGCCCTGCAAGGAAAAAAACAAACAAAAAACCAAAAAGCAATCTTCAAGTGAAGTTTTAAAATTATGGAAAATTAAAGAAATTGTCCTTCAAGAAAAAAAAAACCTTTATTTTAGCCTAAGTTTGGAATTTGCCATTTTATAATAGGAGTTTATATAGGAAGAGTCACCTTGAAAAGAGAAAAGAATTAACTTTGTCCTTCTGAAGTTTCAAAAGGGGCATTTCATAGGTCATGGAATGATAGCATCATGGAATGGTTTGGGTTGGAGGGGATCTTAAAGCTCATCTCATTCCAATCCCCTGCCATGGGCAGGGACACCTTCACCATCCCAGGCTGCTCCAAGCCCTGTCCAGCCTGGCCTTGGACACTTCCAGGGATCCAGGGGCAGCCACAGCTGCTCTTGGCAATCTCTGCCAGGGTCTCACCATGCTCACAGGGAAGAAGTTTTGCTAGTACCTAATCTAAACCTATTCTATCTACCTTTTGATTATTTACTTTTCCAAATAAAATAGCATTTTCTCTATATTTTTACTTTAGTGACAGATTACTGAGTAGATCAAGTTACCAAGAGCTGCAGGAGAGGTTATAGATTGACAAAGAGAGAAGTGTGTGAAACTTGCAGAGAAAACCCTGCAGAAGCAAACAAAGCACTGTCAGCCTTGGTGACCTCTGGGCTCACCTCTGTGCTGCCTTTGGTTCCTCTGGACATGCCAAGTTTTCACCAGAGCTAAAATACCAATCAGAGGTTGTTTGAGACACTGTTTTTGTAGCATCACCAGTTTGACAGCAGAGCTGGATGTGCTCAAGTTATGTGAGTGGTACCTTTGTCTCCACCAGTACTGCTTGTGTATTTAAATTTATGCACATATTTAGTACTCTGCTGAATTGGTGTGCCGTACAGAATGGGCATGCAATCCTTTTATCTGATGGAAAGTTGCTAATTATTGCCCTGGCCCTGTGTATTTTGGTTTTACTAATTTTACAAACCCACATATACTTGCTGCTGTGTTTCATCCAGGAGTCTGAAGTTGCCCTTTTTCTATCAAATGTGTTTACAGCACAGAAAAGGTGTGTTCTGTCAGTTTTGTTTGCCCTAGCCAGGGCTGAGCTGTATAACCAGCACTCACTCTGGATAGCCACTGGTCTGGCTGACCTTGGCACCATGACAGCTGTCGTATTTTCACATGGAGGAACTGTTCTTGAACAACTTCTCCAATGTATCAGGAACAAACAAGCTTTTCTTCAGCATCAGGAATGCAGCAGGTCTTCTTTCCAACTATTTTTTTCTCCTTCCACAGACATATTTATTGTGGCAATGGCAAGCAAATCCTGCTCCTAAGCCTTCGTGTTTGAGTTCCTTTAAATTTCCTTCAGGGGAGTGACAGAAGAGCCAACATAGATCATGTCAGAGCTTGCTTTCTTTAATTTAACTCTTCAGTTATTTTTAATAAACATCAGTATTAATTTGTAGTGGCAAGAAAAGCAGGAAGGCAAAAGCCTCTTACATCTTCATTACTTCCATTTCTGCCGTGGGTTTAATTTAAATCCCTGTGGTGGTGGCAAAGAGCAGGATGCTGCTGGGGAAGGTGTTGCACAAAACCAAAGGGTTTGGTGTGTGATGGAAAATGAGGCCAGCTGGGAGTGGCAGGGAATATTTTAAACAAGTGGAGTGACTTCCAGCTGAACTTATGCTCACCAGATCCATCAGTGGAACAAGGGGAATCAGAGGATGGATGGAGCAGGAGTGAGAACTCCTGAGCTGGCTTCAGGAGCTGGAAGTAACAGTAGGAACCAGGCCTGGGGTAGAGTTCCTCCCTAGAGGAGGGTGACAGCACAGTCCTACTGGCACCAACATCTTTTTGGAAATGCAGCAGTTTTGTTAGGGGAAAAACCCACAACTTCATCTCCAAAAAAGGAATTTTTATTGAATTGTGAGAAAAGGAGAGAACATTCCCAACAGCCAATAGCACATTTTTTAAGGCTTTTGCATGGCAGACAGAAGTTCACATTAGTTTGGGGCCTGATTCAGCCCAGAGGTTTGTATTTAACCAGAGGATGTGTTTCTACACTGGACCTTGCAGTTACTCAGGGATTTGTAGTGCATGCATGGCACAGATCAACTGCTCAGCAACTTCACTCCCTCAGCAGTTTTTGCAGCCTGCCCTGAGCAGCATGGTAGGACACCTAAATATAATCTAAAATTAACTGCTTTTCCCCCAGAGTTCCCTTCCTTACACTCCAGCCATGTCTCTGTGGGGTAAAGGTGATGCATGGAATTCTCTGGTTTAATACCAATGCAGGTTTTTGTTCCTGGACCTGAGCTGACTTGCATGGAGCTGGATTGTGTTTCTCTGCTCCACATGCGCCAATGCTCTTCACAACAGGAATAGTAGTAGTCAGGAAGGGAGTCAGAAAATATGTTTTGGTTGATTCATGAGAAAAACCCCAAACCTTCAATGGTAGCAATAAGGATAATTGATGACTGACTCCTGTGTGGCAGAGGAGCGGGTGTTCATCAGTCACATAAGTTTGGAGAGAGAGTTGAAGAATTTATTGACACTCCTGTGTTTTGCACTTTTTTTTTTTTCATCTTGGAAATGAATTTCAGACCCCAGTAGTGAGTATTAATGCTATATGTCCTCTGTGGTTAGCATTAATGGTACACAGTCCTGCCAAATGCAGGGAAAGTTAGAACTGAAAAATATAACCCACTGTGAAGAAGCTTGATGTGAGCAAGTGGGGATGGAGGTTTATGCTTACAAAGAGCTCAGCTCTTTTGGCACTTCTCCTGGACCAGTGCTGTCAATCCAAATCTGAAATATTTGCAGAGTGAAGTGTTGCTAATGAGCAACGCTGGCAGGACCGGGCTTGAGGTGATGAAGGCACCTGAACAATTGGTCTAAAGCAGGAACCAAGAGCCTGGGATGAGCCCCATGAATCAAACTGCTCTGCTCTACTCTTGTCTTAATCTGTTCTCATCCTCCTTCCTGCCAAGGTGGGGGGATCCCATCAGCTGGGGGTGTGGTGCCAGCCCAGGAGCTGCTCAGCTCTTGCCTGGATGAGTGTGGGATGCTTCGTGTGGCCGAGGGGACTCCAGCCCTGGTGTGTTCCCAAACAAAGTGCAGTCCCATCGTTTGTTTTGTCTTTCAGTAGAATTAAAATATGGCACTTGGCAGAATGTCTTCTGTAAACTGGTGACTTTTTTTTGCTTAACATGCAGTGAGTGAACTTGGCTGTGTGAGCTTCGTGTTCCTCTGAAAATGCTGTTATTTTTGCAAGTTAATTTTTTTCTGGAGTTGGTTTAATTCAAAAGAAGTTTTGTTTGCTTGCTTGCTTGCCTGAGGTTTTTTGGTAGGTTTAAACAGATGAGCTTCATTTCTACTGCAGTTTATTTTGGTGAAACTTCTGTAGCCTTTGGGGGTTATAGCACAGTGCAAATGGAGTTAGACTGCAAAACTTTGGGTTACAGTTTTGCAGACCCCAAAAAGCAAACTCTTGTATTTCAGAGTGACTTTCCAAGCCTTTGAGTTGACATGAATTCAGAGTTTTTAAGGGGAGGGAAGGCCCAGTGTTTCTCCATAGAGCTTCACAAAGAGCTTTAAATCTTTTTTGGGGAACCCTTAATCAACCCACCAACACTCAGTGCCCATTATTTGTGTGCCATGCGAATACAAACCAAGAATTTTTAGCTATTTTTAATTTTTCCATGCCCCAGCTCCCCTCAGGTCCAGGGTGTTGCTCAGGGGCTGCGGCAGACCGGGTGGGCAGCTGCTGGACTCGGCCCTTGGTGAAGCCGCCAAAATCCTGCGGTAAGCCCAGGGCAGCGCCAGCTTCTCCCTATAGAGTGAGTGGCTCTGAGAGGTTTTGCCACATAAGGGCCTGTTTGAGGCTGTAGGCACCAGCTGACAGGGATGTCTTTGCCTCTGAACAGATGGCCAGGCTTTTTATTTCAGCGAGCAATCTCGTGTGGAGGGGTGGTCTCCAAATGCTGCCAGGGTTTCGCGAGACAGGGCCAGCTTAGGGCAAGAGGGATCTGATGTCTGTGCCCTTCATAGCTCGTGAGCTAAGTGATGAGCTGTTGACAGGAAAGCCATCATCTGAAGTGTAAGATCCCCAACTCTCCCCACTTTTCATTTTTCTTTGGTGGAATTAATGCCCTATTTGCTTGTCTCTCAAAATCCATTCTGGCACAAGTACAAACCCTCGCCTGGTGGCAAGCAGTTGTCTGGATCCGAGATGCCAAGATTTGTGCTGACAGCTCCTTCTACACAATCTGAGTCAGGCTGTCACAGCTGGCCATTAGCAGCTTAAAAAGACACACATGTACAGCAAATAGCAGCACCTTTCCATTATTGAATATCAGAACCTGCTTGATTGAGAAATGCAATGACTTGCGCTGCTCTTTCCTTTAAACAAACGCTGCCTCCAAACCCCTGTTCCAGTGCAGTGGATGTTTATTTTATGTGGATTGCTTGCTCTAATTTAGAAGCTCAAGTCTAGAAGAGCCTTCCTGGGCCAGGAGATCTAGTCCTTGATAATCCCAAGCATCACATTTGATAATCCTCCTCATTACATTGCATTTCTTTAATGAAAACAGTCCCTTGTAGTTTCAGTTTATGGTTGCAGCCGTTTGCCTTGTATGATTTCCTTGACATGGAGGAGCAAGCAGCAAAACTTGCCTTGTTGAGAGGCAGCATCACGACTGGAGCAGGGCAAAGAATGCTGCTCATCAAAAAGGGATTTTCTGAAGCTGTTTACCCTGCAGTGTTGCCTTTCTTGGTGACAGTCTGTGCAAATTCTGCTGACCTAGCATTCAGTTTGGGTGCTAAAAGAGGGCTGCTTGCAGAAGTTAACATTCAGATGTAACAGGATCAAACTGTTCCCTGCCCCACTCCTGTATGTGGGAACAGGGCAGAGGAACTTCTGCTTAGTCACTGATGGTTATTGCACGTGTAATGCTGCCTTGTCTGGTTACACTGGGCTTTAAACTTGCTGTAGGATTAAACTTTGCATGGCTGAGCTTTAGTAGACCTTAGTCTGTAGTTTATTTTGGACAAAAGGCTGATAAACTTTGGCTTTCAGGGAGGAAGCCTGGAATCTGAGACCCACTATTATTCATTGACTTGTCTTTATGAGTTTACAGTCCACTGATGCATAACACTGAAGGAAATATTTTCAGCGAAATGTTTGCTTTTTTCTTTGGCTTTGTAAAAGGCAATGTCTTTTCTTAGAGATATATGTCGGGGTCATATAGCTACTTCAGTGAACTGTGTATGGTCAGGAAATAGACTGCATCAAAAACATTTCATTTTTCCATGAAGTCATTCTTTTGACCAAGGTTTCCCCCTTCTCTCAGGGATTTGGGCTCCACCAACCACTGTTGGACTTTAATTTTATGCACAAATCAGTTTAATCCTGGGGGGAGATTTCAACTGTATGGAACATATTCAGTATTTTTGTATTAAATCAAAACTTAGAGGTGACAGTGAACTTGTGAAACAAAATCCCATTTATACCCAAGGGAATTTTCATGTCTAGCATTTTTCTGTCCCTTTTTTGCTGTGCTGAAAAACGTGTCTGTTCCTCATTGCTCTGGATGGCACGGCCAGCCTGGCGTGACAGAGGGACTGACTCTGCAAACTTTAATGGCTCTGACACAACAGAGCTATGAAATTAGTGTTTAAATTTTCAGGATGTTTTGCTAAATCAGGCCTGTGTAAGCTGCACTCCTTCTTTGGTTGGGCAGGGGTGTGATTTGTCCGAGTTGGGAATACTGATGTTGATAAGCCTTTCTTGGACCAAATGTGCAGATATCATATTTGTATCACTGTCTTTTTTATACAGACTACACCCTATTTATAAGACATTAATTTTCGTTTCTGTTTCTCCACAGGTTCTTCTTGAAATTTTTCCTCAAATGTAACCAAAATTGCCTAAAAAATGCAGGAAACCCTCGAGACATGCGTCGATTCCAGGTCAGTCGGACACGCTTCCTCCTTTAAAAATCAGCAGCTGTTAGGACAGAAGTACTTTGACCCAAACTAACCTAGTAATTCACTGGAAGATGCTAAAAACATAAGGTCACAAAATAATCCCTGAGGACTTGTCACAGCAGAATTGTCAGGAAGTAGTTAGGTTTTCTTGCTCTGGAAGAGAGCACTCTTGAAGCTAATGTCATCTCCACCGGAAGGGAAAGCATGAAAAGGAAAAATCAAAATGATCTCTCTGTTGTTTTCAGCTATTGGGCTCCCCTGCTCTATTTCTCTCTCCATGGGGAACTATTTGTTTTCATGCAGACACCAAGTGGGCACCTTGTTTATTGGCTGGGGCAGAGGAAGGTGTAAGAGCAATTAATAATATCAGGCATGTGTTACTCCTGAGCAGTGGTAAAGACTCATAAATGTGCATTGATGGGATGAAGGTCTGTCCCTGTAGTGAGCACTTGGAGAAAGCTACCACTGGGTATCTCTTTCTTGGGGTGCTTTGGTCTGGTATTCCCCACTGTTGCATCTTGTGGCACTGGGGCTTGGGAGCTGAAATATGAACAAAGCTTTAGATGGCCAAGGACATCTTGTTATGGTCCAGCTGTGCCACAACTCATTTTTGGATAAAGAGCATCACTTTCCTTTGGGAAGGTGGTCTGTACCTCTGCACTTCCCCAGTGCTGGCAGCAGAGTGGGGTGGTGGCAATGCTGAGGAATAATTGTTCCAACCCTTTTATTGAAGACATGGTCTTTGACTGTGGCAATAATACTTTACCTGAGTAAAAATATGGGATAGAAAGTCAAAGAATCTTCTCTTTTGGTGGGAGGAGTGAATACAGCCCATGGAGCAATCATGGTAGAGTCTGTCCGTGAGACTTTGCCTCAGGGTTCTGAGAAAGAAACAAGAGATTTGTCCCATGGACCACATCGGTCTCTGGAGAAAGACAACTCCAAAATATATCTGCTTTCTGTAGTTACTCAGAACCTTGTTTGCTTCTTTTCCAGCATTGTTGCACGGCAATACAAGTGTTGAATGTTATGTAAGTGACAATATTATTTATATGTAGAATGGCTTTTGTTGAACTGCTTAATTGCAGCAATGCTGGAAGGCAGAAGGGTGCTATTTGCCTCTGAGCAGGCAAGTGCAGAAGTGAGGAGATGTGGCCACAGGGGTTAAATTAATCAGTGTAAAAGCCAGCATTAGCATGGCAGAGCCCTCAACTTCTCACCCCACACTCCTCCCTCTGTCACGATTCTCCTGTGATTCCAGAGGGCATTATCACGGAAAGAGAATGTGGGAAAAGGACTCTCACCAGCACGGGGATTTAGTCCGAGCAGTCACCCCTGGGGCCTGTCAGAGCTTGCTTCACAACATGTACACTCTGCTGGGGCTGTGCTCGCCCAGGCTTCAGGCTGATTTTCATATGGAAATGCCTGTGCGTGTTCCCTCAGAACAGCAATCAGGAGCTGTGTCGGCAGGGAGGTAGGACATAGGAAAGGTTGTTGATCTCTTGACTTGTAAAGACATTCTGTCATACAAACCCAGCTTCACAGCAGTTGAGCTTTCCGTGTGTAAACAGAGACTGCTTAATTACACAGGTCATGTCAATTAGCGTGACCTCAGCATTTTCAAGAAATTAATCACTTTCAGCCGAGCGAACCACTCCTACTCTCATACAGGGTGGCATTGAAGCTCGCAGCATTCTCTTCAGTGCCCAGCCTTATTGTTTTACAATAGCTGCTTTTGTTTCTTCCCTTTTTTTTAAATTTTGAACTTGTTGGTCTTTTAGCAATAGACTTAAAATAAAACAGCTGGGCTCTACAGAGTCCAAACTTAATTTATCATTTCTTAGGGTGAAAAGGACCAAGTGTACATGTAGTATCTCAATGCTGTGGTGCTCCTGGGTCTTTGAGACAGTGTTGTGTAGGAACCAATTGAAATCTGTGCCCCCGTGTTTGCTATCAGCTGCCTTTGAATTGTTGCCAGTGACTTACAAGGTCTCCAATGGTGATGTCAAAGTTCTGGTTAAAAACCATAAAGATAAGGTATTTCCAGATACTTTTAGATGGTACCATACTCATTTTATACACACAACTATGGAGAAATTCCCTTCCTTCATTCCCCTACTTGTGCTGGACTTTGAAGCTGCCAAGAGATATTTCCAACATTTGGTCTGTCCTTCTTCAGTCCCCAAAAGTTTCTGGAAGTTCTTAGAACACAGATTTTAGTTTCGATGGGAGAATCAGTGGAGGGTCAAGGACGTGAGTCCTGCACTATCTAAGGACCAGTCCTGTAGAAAATTTCCTTTCTTAGTAGATTTTAGAGTTGGTTTGGTTTTTTTCCTTCTGTAGCATGGAATTGTCTGATTATCATCTGATACAAGACATGTTAAGAAAGTACAGGGAGGAGGCAGAGTGCATGTTGATTCAGGCTCACAATCAGAAATGAATTAGGAGGTTTTATCCTGAACTTTGCTTGCAAATGTGGGAGTGTGATCAGTCTAACATAAAGCTGTTGTGGGCCTGGAAGGAAATAAATTTCTCTGCATGTCTGAGATGTCCAGGCATGTGACAAGTGGAGTGGTGTGGAGTGCCAGCGGAGTGTGTGTGCTGGAGCAGTGCTGGCCCTGGCTGTGTTTGTTGTGTCTCTATTAGCACAAGGAGACAGTCAGGGAGGAGAAGTCAAGTACTGCACAGCACTTCAGCTGTGCTTCACACTCCTGCTTGCCCTTGAGAAAATAATTTCATCTCGACGTTTCATCAGCCCAATTGCACAAAACATTTGGTGCTGTTGTGTATTATCACCTTTGCCCAACCTTGCCTTCTTATTCCAGAAACCCTCCGGAGCAGATGCTCAATCTGGTTGTGAATTCTTCATCACAATAAGTCATCATCCTTGGTGGGATGGGCTGTAGTGCCCCAGTTAGTGGTAATAATAATACTGCTACTGAGTAGATGGTGTCATGATTGAACTCTGCCTAGATTTGATTTTTCAGAACTAAAAACTCATTCATACAACCTAAACAGTTTTGTATGTTATTGTAATTAATGAAACCCAGGCGCCCTAGCTGTCTTGTTGTTCTTGTTATAGCACAACTGCTTGTAAACTGACACATGTCAAGTTTTAATTTAGAGGAAACTTTTCAGGCTGTGTCACTGAACGAAACCCCAAACATTCACTTATTATGAAAACCTTGAAAGTCACTTAGAGATTGCCATGCTGTTTGATTCTGCTACCACAGCCTCTCCTGCAGCAGAGGTTGCTCGTTTGCCTCCATGGGATGCTGCCACTCATGTTTGAATTGAAGCCACTTGTGTCTTATTGCAAATTTGCATAAGAGACAGAGATGATGCTTCATGAATCCCAGATAATGGAATTTGGACGTGCAAGGCTCCATCCCCAGAGAAGGGAAAAGCAAAAAAAAAAAAAAAAGAGACTGAAAAATAGCAGTGAGAGCTATGGCCCAATTCAACAAGGTAATTAAGTGCCTGGCCTGTCCTTGAGCACGTGAGCAAAATTACTGAATGTATTGTACTTATGTGCTCTTAGTTAGGCACCTTTGGAAGTGTCTTGTTAAATGGAGAGTGATTTTTAGTTACTAGAATAAAGAAGTCAACACATTGTAGGAAGAGGTCACCAAGTGGTGATCAAAATAAAGATGTGCTCGAGCCATTTATAGCTTTCAGAAGAGTGGCAAGCACTGGAGTTACATATTTAACACTTAGGACACACTTCAAACCTGGAAATCATCCGAGCTAGATTTTCTCTGCCTTTGCTATTGGGTATTGGGGATGTTGCAAATATATCAGATC
Organism: Camarhynchus parvulus; assembly: GCF_901933205.1. Taxonomy (NCBI): domain Eukaryota; kingdom Metazoa; phylum Chordata; class Aves; order Passeriformes; family Thraupidae; genus Camarhynchus; species Camarhynchus parvulus. The sequence continues at coordinate 14,322,183 of NC_044583.1, read as the reverse complement.
CTTCACCATACACTGGAGAAAATTGAAAGCACAAGGAAAATGCTATGTCTTAATCAGTAAGCAAAGCTTAATGGGCTGTGGTTAAAAATCAGGAGTTCTGCAATGCTTAATTTTGATATATTAGGTGAGGTACTATACCAAATAAACAGGCCAAGTGCTAAACGTGGATAAATAGCTTGATCTCCAGGCTCCTGGTCTCTGAATATTTAAAGAAAAAAAAATCTAAGCTCCAAAGTATTCACAAACTGAACTATTTAATGGCAGGCAGAATAATCCACAGAGCTGGGATATGTTACTGCATTCAATAGTGCCAATTTCATTGAAGAAAGTTGTAAACCCATGTGTTTCTTTCATACCTCTGTCTCCCCTGGTGTTGATACAGGATTTAAATTCAAAATCTGTGAAGGGCTAAAGCTAAAGCTCAAAATCATTTTCCATGTTTGCCTGTCTCAAATTAAAACTGTGTTTTGTTGACAAAATTTGGAAAGGTTTGAGATTTGGCAGACCTGGTTGTCCCTGTGCTTACATTAATGTGTCAGCACCTCATTAATCATTTATTAAACTGTAGTATGCCTTTCCCTCTTGCTACAGTCTGTGTTTTAGGATGCCTTGGTGCCCATTCCACATGTACTCTGGCTGTCCCCTCCCCCTAATTTTATGATTTCTCCACAAATTAGTTTTAGCATGTGCTTTAACTTGAACATATCCCAGTCGTTTCAAAATCAAAATGAGGAGAGTGTAGTATTTTTTTAGATTAAAAAATATGAGTAGAACTTGTAAGTATGTAAGTGCTCTGCAGCAATCCAAGTAGGTAACTGTGGCACACAATATTTGAAGTGCATTTTTTACTGTTAATAATTAGAGGCATTAATATTTCCTTGGTGCAGCGCGCATTATGTGTTCCTCTATTAATGAGAATTTTCATTTAAAGAATTGAGCAGCAAGAGCTTATTCCTTCTTACAGGTGTGCTATGAATAATCTTTTTTTTTTTCCAAACAGACACATAAGGGTTTTTTTTCTGCATTTCCTGAGACTGGAAACAGTTTCACTTGGGGATTCCATTTATAGTTTCTGATGCTAACGACACCAAAGAACCACACCAATGTGGTCTCTTCATAGTAAATCAAACTGTTCAGGAGGGAGGTAGGAAGATATTGCTAAGTAATTCAAAATATGTTGCATCAACAGTTCTGAAAGTCTGAGGAGGGGGAAATTAAATGTAGTTTTACTCACAGAAAACCTCAACAGGATTGTTTCCTCAAGTTCTTACCTAGAAAGTTGCATGAATAGCAACAGCTACTTAGATACAGGATTTTCACAGCTTTGAGAACTACCTTACTGTTACTACTCTTGACTCATTATTTTTCTGGAATCCCATTTCTAAAAATGTTTACAGTTTTGGTTTCAGCCCAGGTTTGATCAGCTTCAGCCTGAAGTCTGTGTACCTATAGGGTTTTGGAATGGTGGAAAATATTTTATCTTGTAGCCATTGTTATTAATTGTAATTTTGTTAATTTTCATACGCATCTAATCAGACCCCTAGAAGAAGATAAGGAGCTGGCATAAATCATGGAGCTGTGACAGGCAATGCCAAGGATTCGGCTCAAAATCCCACTTGCAAAGAATTTACAATGGTTGCAAGCGCACAAATAAGATTGCAAACCCCGAGCCACTTACTATAAGATCATATTTTATTGAAAATATCATAAACTTTATTCTACCCCTCAGGAATTCAATGGATAAATTACTTTTGAAATCCCTTTTGGAATTTTATATATAGGGCTTGGGTTTTTTTCTTTCCTTAGTTTGATTTCAGAAAAACTTATCTGTAGTATTTGGTGCTTTCTTTTTCCCAAATTTCCATCTGTAGGAGCTCTTGAATCATTTATTCTGTATTTTAATATCTTTCACTTAAAACACGCATAAAAGTCTATTGTTTGGAATGCCATTCTGAGCAATGGGGTTAGGATCTTTTAGATATAAAATATTCTCTTTTGTATTCCTCTTTTTCCAGAGAAAGACTTCAGGATCTGCTTTGCGCAGTTTAGTGGCTTTGCTTACTTTTTGAATATTTTAATTGGGGGCCAGAAATAGGTAGAAAATTTTTCCTTTCACTCTATTTTTTTTAGCTCCAATTCAAGTGATGAAATTGAATAGTTGTAAGCGATCCTTTAAGTGTCCCCATTTGACCAACTTTGAGAGGCAGCAGCTTCCTGAGAGAGTAGAAGCAATGTTTGCCAATCCTTGTAAAGCATTTCACCTCTTCAGAGGCTAAAGCCTCTCAAAACCAAGAACAATTAAAGCGAGAGCCTTTCAGAGCGACTGGGGAATTCAGCAAAATAAATCAGAAATCCTCTGCTGTGGCTCTGGAGGCTTGCCTCATTATAAGAGCAGATCTATTAGCCCCCTTGCCATTGTCTTTCATTTCTCAAGTGAGGTGATTCTAATTAAATTAATCTGCATGTCAATCTATCGGTGATCAATCAAAAGGGCTGAGGTCCCCCTTTGCGGCACTGTGCTTGCGGCTGACAGGGGCTGATAATGGAGGAAGAAATAAACTGTCGAGCAAAGTTAATTAGTCAACATAATAGGTGGATTAAACAGGAGCTGCTGATTGCTGTTTCACATGTCGAAGCATGAGGTGGGAGCTGAAACTGCAATTAACAGACAATTATTATATTTGGTTGTAAGAGGTCGCATGAATAAACATATCTCTGTGGGTTTCAGTCTTTAATCCCTTTCCCTGTTTAATGTAAGGAGAAGTGTAGGTCATTTCTTCTTATTGTTTTAGTCAAAGTTCTCGAAGGCGACACGTGCTCCTGGCAAACCAGCAGCCAGCTGAAGGCCAAATCTGTGGCTGGGGTAAAACCCTGGGAAATGCCATACTTTTGCTGGGAAGAGGCTGTGGGAGGGGTGACTGAAGGAAAGCCAGGGAGGCTGAGACTGCTTGGTCTGAATGGGTAGGAGGAGACGTGGTGTGATGAGCTCACAGCTCTGCAAGGGACTTGTTTCTCCATGACATTTCATAGCTCACGTGCCCTCTGCCTGGACAGGGATTTCCTTTTGGAGCCTCAGGGTTGAGCAGTCCATCTGGGCACCTTGGAGTAGCTGAGTCTTCTACTCTGGACCCATCGTTTACCTGTTTTCCCCTGCTGGGTTGGCTTCTCTCCTGCCCTGGGCAACTCTGGGGAGCAGAAGTGTCTGATCCTTCCTCCAGCGCAGTCCTGCTGTGTCTCTCTCACCTCGCCTCAAATCAAATCCCAGGTGTTGACACTGAGATAAGTTGAGAAATACAAATAATTCTAACACTGGATGAATAGGGTTGTGTTCTCCAGATCAAGACCCCACTGTCGAGCGTGTGTGTGTGTGTACACAAACATGCCTATACATACTCCTTAAGATAGAGCTTGGGAGAAATTTGGGCAAATCCAACAACTTGCAGTGACTGTGCTGAGGGGAGAGCAGCAGAGAAGGGTGGGGGTAAGACAGGCAGCAACTCTTGTTACAACTTCACAAAATACACTTTTGTTTTCTTTTATTCTGAATCGATTCTCATTTGCAATGTCAACATCTCTATCTACTTCAGTGTGGAAACTGAAGGATAATTTAGGGTGAAACACAGCTGCCCTTGTATATAGGGGAAAAAAATACTTAATAAAGATCCTCTTGTTAAAATGATGGTTAACAGTGTGCTGTCTGCCACGCAGCTACAAACTCTGCAATTTGACTTAAAACTGCATCAAAAGCTTTCGATGCCAAAAACCCACTCATCAATAGCGCCTCTTGTTAGATTTGTACAGCATAAGCACCAGTTATTATGTGAAATAGCTTTGCAATTTTCTACAGCTCCCAGCTGTTATTTATTTAACTGAGTTTATTACACTCCGCACTTTTTAAAAAACACATGGATTTATCTGAATTTTCCTCCATCTTGCTCTTGTGCTTGCAGGTCGTGGTGTCTACAACAGTCAATGTTGATGGCCATGTGCTGGCAGTGTCAGACAATATGTTTGTGCACAACAATTCCAAGCACGGGCGGAGAGCTCGAAGACTCGATCCCTCGGAAGGTACGCCTTCTTATCTGGAACATGGTAGGCAAATCATTTTCATTGGTTGGCATTGCTACTTTAAATGTGGATTTATTTGGTTTGTGTCTCTGGCTGCTGCTTTCAAAATTGTTCTGTAAGCGTTTATTATCTCTGGGGCCAGACATTTGAAAGGGACTGGCCTCCAGACCAAAGGGGGAATTTTTCAAGTAGGTCAGCTCTAAATGTAGGGAAATGACAAACAAGTAAGCAAACATGGACGCAGAGGTTGTTCTGTGTGTCAGTGAAGTGGGGTGATTTTTTTTTTTTTTAATGCTGGTTGCATTTATTCAGCACCCAAAATTGGAGTATGATTTTTTTTTCCAGACTGCCCTTATTTTTGCCTGTGCATCTAAAGGATGTTTCATATTTTCTGAAGTGCTCAGCACCCAAATTTTGGATTGCATTTCTTCTATCTATAGGGTGCTGAGCTCTCTAGGAGATTCTTCTGTTCCTTTGAATTGCCCTAAATGAAAGCAGACCCCTTTTGGAAATCCATCTGCTTACTCAAGCCATGGATGAATGTTCTTTTCTGGCTCCAGCTGTGCCAGCTGAGGACATTGCTTTTCCCACAGCTGTTTGTCTCCCCTCCCTGCTCCAGGCTATTCTTCACCATGGACATGCCAGCTAGGATGGTTGTGTGCTTGCTCCCTGGTCTCCTCCAGGCCAATGAAGTTCATTAAACCATTTAAATAATCACTCTTTGCCAATATGGCTTGTTGCTGAAATGATTGAAGGAGAAATGGTGCAAGGCAGTTTGGCTCTTCTGGAAGCACAGTAAACTCCAGCAAGGGTGGGATGGGGGCACGTGGCTGGAAGCAGCCTGGGGACAGTAATCTCTTCTGTAAGGTCAGCTGGTCCTGGAAGGGAACATCTGCTGGTGACTGTAGGTGCTTAAAATGGGAGTTGTTGAGTGCAAATGTACTTTGAAAAATCTGGATTTGATTAATGTTTTGTTTTGCTCTTTGTCCTCAAAGTTGATGACTACTGCCGAAAAACAAAACAAAAACAGAGGGCATTTCACTCCCCTCTCCCTGTTCCAGCTTGGTAGAATAGCTCTTTGTCTTCAAAGCTGTTTGTAATCCTAAATTCAATAGGTGCTTGCTCCCTCTAAGAGATGTGTACCCTCAGCTGCCATTGAAGTAGCTGAGTGTAGAAGGCACCAGTCCTTTATGCTGGTTTGTTTCACAAATATTTGCCAAGGATCTGATGAATAATTAAATAGATTTTTCCAAAGAGTTTGAAGAAACCAGATAAAATTTTCTCTGGGAAAGCAAATGCCACTCAGAGAAATGTTAACTAGATACGTTAAAAGAAATTATTAATGCTGAGAAATGGGAAAATGTGTGGGTTTCTACTGCTCAGTGGATTCCTGTGGAAATACTTTTCTATTCTGTTTATGCTTTCAGGCATCAGTCCTGCAAGTACTTATGCATATATATAAGATTATGCTCACATATGGTCCTGTTGGGATCAATGAGGCTTCTTGTGTCAGAGAAGCTGAGGGTATTGATAAGTGTTTGCAGAATCGGGTCTGTAGTTCACACTTACTAACCCAAAATTCTTAGCTCAGCAGCGTTTCTCATTATATAAACATAACTTACATCTGTATTTATTTAGCTCTAACTTTTTATGTAGGCTACGAGCCATTTTCAGCCATAATTCATGTTATAGAATTTTTTTTTCATCCTGCCAACAACCTAATTTAATAAACAAACCACTGTCATAATTTTTACTGAAATTTATAAGGAATGTATGAACTCTGTCTTTATTAATTAGCAGAAGGCATTACAAAGGGAAACTTCTTTCTCTTCAACTTTGTAACCTTTCCATTAAGTCTAGTCTTAAAAAAACACTCTTTTTTTTTTCTTTTTTTCTTATATTCCTACTAAAGTAGTTGCCATATTTTTTTTTCTTTTTTCCCCATTGCAGTCTTCTCAGTGCATGCTTTTGGTTGAGGCAGTACTTAATTTCTCTTACATAAATGCCCTTATTCTCATGCGCCGTGGTATCTCATTTTACCACAGCTGTCGTTCCCACTCCTACAACCTGAGGGATTCTGTTGGCAAAAAGCAACAAAAAAAAGATAATTCTCTGCTTACGTAGCTGCACACACCTGAGTTACTGTGCTGATATTAAAAGTCAACATCTGCAAAATATCTCCATGTGTACATTTTGTGGGAAAGGTGATTTTTCTAATCTGCTTTCTCAGGCACCTCTCAAGCAACCTCATAAAGCAACTGCTAGTAAATTCTTACTTTTGAATAGCAACCTTCACACTACAAAATTGTTCTCTTCCCAAAGGCTTGGTGGAGTCTTTCTTTTTAACCCAAATCCTTCAGTCCAGCTCTCCGGAAATTCTCTGAACATGTGAGTCCAAGAAACAGGAAAAAAATTTCAAAAATCCATAACTGTTGTTATGATGTTATTAGGTATCTAAAACACTTAACTAAATAAATAAAAAGAAAGGAAAAGGTTTAATGCTATTGAATTTTGGACAAGACCCATTAGAACAGATGACACTTTCCTCCACTGAAATAATTTTTTGCTTTCACTTTGAGTCAGAAAATGTATTATTTTTCTCCAGTTTTTGGAATTTTTATTTTGGATAGTATCAGAGGCTGTTTGTTTGCCTCTCCTCTCCCCAGCTTTTCTGCCTCCCTCGGGGAAGGACAGATTGACCTGAGCTGTATCCATGAGCAGGGAGATGGGAAGGGAACACAGTCATGGTTTGTCTCTGGTTCATTGCTCTGGTGAGCAACTGCTCATCACAGGTTTGTAAAATCTGGAATCTGACTATAATATTCCCTTGACCAAATGTATTCCTGTGGACTTTTCCAGACGTTTAACTTCTTAACACAAATTCCTGATGGCAATAGAGATGAATGCCTGACTGTGAGGGCTGGGGAGAGGGGAGACAGGATGTAGAAAGGTGTGCTGGTCGTTGAGTTTACTTAGACAATATCCAGCTTATTTTTCCTTACAATCTTGTGTTTGCTGCTCTGAAACACGGAGTAACAGTTTATGTGACACCTAAAAGACACTTTGGGGGCCAAAAACCTGGAAAGAAAGCTGCACCTCCCGAGCCACTCAGGAGCCTGGTGTCTCCACATTTGGGTTTCACCATCTCATTAGCAGGTAGTCTGGATTATTTTTGGGACATCCAACACATCTTTATTTATATCTTGCTTGTCAGACTTTTCACTCAGTAAAGAGGTTTTTTTTGTAGCTCCTTTCTCTGAATATAACCAGGACCCCAGATCCTGGTTTTGTGTTCACATCCGTCCCCTTGAAGCCAGTGGGTTAAGCAGCTAATCTTTCAAATAAATATATCTATATTTTAAAAGTAATAGCTGGCAGAGGCCAATTATTATTTCATCCATCTCTGTGTGGTATATATAGGGTAAGCCACAGTAATCTGTGGTTTTCAATAATTATCACTTTTTCATTCACAAATAGTTGGATCCTCACTGGTTTTATATTTCTGGTAAACCAGAAAGCCGGTGTGGTTGACCTTTCCAAATTATATATATAGTAAGATGTATAGTCAAGAGCCAACAGGCCCCAACAGTAGGATATATTTCAGCTTGTAGTTCGTCCCAGGGTGTGAATTTTAAAAGCAAAATCTTCCCAATGAAATTTAAGTGATGAACTTATGGAAGGGGAGAGTTCTGGCAGGGATTGCAACAACTCTTTTCAGGTTTACCAGCAATAAATCCACTGCAAAGTTTCCAGTTAAATCTCTCATATCATTGCAAAGTAAAAATTCTTTTTTCTCCCTAAATCTTTTGAATGTCTTTACAAGAATGTAAAGCCAATTGCAGCATCAGTTTCTCTATTATTTTTCCTCGCTGGCAGAATGCAATGCCCTCGAAAAATGATAGTCCCTGAGACCCTGTCAGTTTGCATGCTCTAACACTTTATTATCTAATGATCTAATATGCAACAAGGCAAAGAGGGGGTGCTTATCACCCTGACAGGATGCCTAAGAGAAGTGACTAAATTACTTTATGTACCATTAGCACTAGCTGCCAGGGTGAACTCACTGTGAGCATTTATGCAAATATTCCTGAATACATTCAAGTGGCCTTGTCAGGAAGACGACTGACAAGCAGCTTAAATGCTTGGGTTTTTAAAGGGACAGTTTTATTTCTTTTTTCTTTTCCTTCCTCCTCCATGGGGGAGCACTGAAGAATTAGGTGATGGCGAGGTTTGCTGATGATTTGGTTCTGAGTCAGCTCAACAGCAGCAGCAGATGAAGGATGCAGGATAGAAATAGACACAAATGATTAGATGTGATATCAGAGTTTGCAGGTGGAAGCGGAGATAACCATGATTTCCAAAGCAACGTCCTGCTGGTATTTTAATATGAAATATGCATAAATCTCTGTGTGTTTATATCTAAAATAAGTCATTATGTAGCAAAACCAATAGTACTGGTTGCCTTAAACTGGGAAGGATAGTGCAAGGCTTGGTTATTTGATCACCCTATTGTGGTACTTGAGACAGCCAAGCTTTTACAATGTTGTTTTAGCTCATGGCAGCAATGAGTGACTCCAACCGTTTGTCTGCAGGTGGAAAACCTACACGAAATAAAAAGCAGTAGTGGCTGTGCCTCAGCTGCACATGACAGGCAGATCCTCTTGTCAGCAGTGGGGCATTTAAAGAGTTTTTCTTGCCAATCCTGCCCATCCTGGGCCATTTAAGAGCTCACAGTTACTGCACAATCAGAGATTTTCCACTGAGTCCTCAGTTTTGAAAGCAAAAATGATTGCTAGGCTGTGCCTTAGTGAATCAGGTATTTTCTGTTTGGATCATTAAAAAAGAGGAAAAAATCTTTCTCGCCTTATAAACAACTTTGAGAGGATAATATTTAAAATAAAGCTTTGAGACTGACTGCCCTTAGGTCTCATTTCTAGTCTGCCTGTAACAGAATTGTTGAGGACAGACATTGAATACCATGAATTTAGTTGCATGTGGTGGATGATTCCTGAAAGATGCTCATAAATCTGACTTAGTGACCTTCTTCTTGTGCCCTAAGTGTCTCTGGCACAACTCTAACCACTAAATTTTGGGCAGTGTGTAGAGTTGTGAAGAGGATGACCTGATCAGGTCCATTCTAACTGTTTTATCCCTCAATTCCTTGGTGGTGCCTATCTCTGTGCTAGTTGATGAAATTGTCACTCCAAGACAGAATACTGACTGAAGCAAAAATTTTAACAAATTGAGATGGATTAATCTTCAAAACTTGATACATTTTACCCTTAGTTGGTATAGGTTCAGGTTGTGCATCAGAGTTAGGGGCTATTGCATTAAAAAACTGGCCAGGTTTAAACAAAGAAACATTAAACTTTGACTTGCTACATCCATGGGTGGAAACACCTGTTATAGTTTAGTGCTGAGCTTAAGAATGTTTTTGTGATTATATGAAAAATATAAACACACAAGCTTTTTCTGCATCATATCATTCCATATAGAGAAATGCAGTGGGCTTGATTTATTATTTAGAAGGGAAATATTGAAAAAAAATATTAGGATTCTACCACTCTACTTGAGGGGATCTTGTATGTTATTCTGAGTTATGTCTGCTTTCTAATTTATTTTCTATGAGGGAAGAATACCTTGGGTTGTTGGACATCTCTATGCATACACAGGGGAAAAAAATGAGACTTTCAGAGCATTGCACAACATGGATAGTAATAACAGTAAGTGAGCCTTGATATACTGAAGGATTGCAAAACTTCAAGCTGGAAATAATTTTCTTTATTTTTGCCAAGTTGTCTTTTTCATATCGGTTCCTTCATAAATGCAGTGACTCATAAATTCAGGCAATTTTTAACATAATGGCTTGTTATGTGTTCTTGGAGTTTGACCTCGCTGAGTGTATAATATTAACCTTTTCACTGCCCTGTGGACTTATTCTGTTTCACAAAATGAGGGAATGTTGGGGCTGGAAGGGACTCTAGAGATCATCCAGTCCAACCCCCTGCTAAAACAGGTTTGCCTGGAGCAGGTTGCACAGGATCCCATCCAGTCAGGTTTTGAATATCTCCAGGGAAGGAGACTCCACAACTTCTCTGGGCAGCCTGGCCCAGTACTCTGTTACCCTCAAAACAAAGGCTTTTTCTCATAATCAGATGGAATTTCTAATTCAATGAGAGCACCAGGGCTTAGTTCAGAATGTGAACTTGGGTGGAGTGGGAGCATCTGTCCCTCTGAAGAGACAAAACATGGCCAGAGAGTTAAGATGCTTTACTTGAGAGAATGGGTAGATAAAGGCTCATGATAATCTTAACAAGATTTTAACTCTGGGAGGCAGTACAGAAGCTTCCAGTACTGTGGCAAGTTCGCTGTTGTAAATGTTGAGTAAGGACTTGGTATTTTCCCAAAAAATGTATGGCAGGTTAGGGGGAGGTTAAGTTTTGAGCAATTCCTCACACGGTTGAGGATGAGGTTCTCTGATGGATGCTATGCAGGATGTCAGGCTGGATGATCAAAATGGTCTTTTCAGGAGTGAAATGTTGGGATCCATCAGATCAGCAAAACATGGCAGAGCTAGGATTTGTGCAGCTCCAATTTAGGCAAACAAAACTGAGTTAACTAAATTGTGCCCCACTGAATTTTGCTGATGTCTTTTTTTTTAATCTTTACCAGAGCAGAGTCACTGTTTGCAAGCCCAGATCCCTTATTCCTCCTTGGATATTACAGAGAATTGCACAAGAACTGGGTGGGTGGGTAGGTGGAGCTGCCCTTCTCACAGCCAGTCACGCCAAACAAAAAGCAGAAAATCTTTTGTTTCTATTTGTCTGGGTCATAAATCATCCATTATGGAGAGGTACTCAAAAGCTTGGAATATCTGGCTGCAACAATTCCGATCTTTCAAAATTTATTTTTAGTCTGTGGCTAAATGAAAACAAGATTTAAGCAATGGATTTTTAATGGCTAGTTTAGGCAAGGAGATTCCAGAATTTTAGGTCTGCCATTAGAGTGTAGCTATTGCATGAAGTAGGAGGTTTGAGTTTGTGGGGTTGTTTTGGTTTTTAAACATTATTGTATAACATATTTATGCTAACACTTCTGCAGGAGACTTAGGAGATACCATTTGAGATATTCTAGTCATTAATGAAAGGATTGCTGTTACATAATGTCCATGGAAATATCTTCTGAAAAGGCAAAGTTGAATATTCCAATTGCCACAGTTAGAAACGATTTTCGCTTGACAGTCACTTTTCAGAGATTTAGGGTCGCTTTCAATTGAGAAGGGAAAACTGGGACAAAGACAAGATGTGTCAGTTTCTATCCATGAGCAACTGTCCTTTATGTTTTTCAACTAACAAACTAACTAAATAAAATAAATAAATAAAATGCCCCCCAAACAGCCCTTCCCCACCAATATCTAAGGGATGTCAAGCTGTGATACGTTGTCACCCTCTATTGTTACGAGGTTGTCATGAATTCATGGAAAAATAGTACCTGGATGAAGATAGAAAGCATTTTGTGAGTTTTCCTGAGGAGTTTTCAGAACTGTGCTCCCAAAATTGCAAAAAGAAGAAAACATGGGGAAAACTGCCATTGAATTTTGGTACAGATTTGCACAGAAAAAACGGTTTTGTTACAGCAGACCCATAAGGGAGGAAAGTTCAGATGGAAATTCTCCAACCACCATAAGCGTAGACTCCTATTTGGAGAGCTTGACCAACCCTTTGCTGGAGGTTTGAGATTTCTCTCCAGACCTCAGAGGAACTGGAATACAGTCATGCAAGTAGAAACAGCTTAACTCCCCTGTTTGGCAGAAATTTCACAGTTACCAGAACAGGGGAACATTCAGCAGGACTCAAATAGGAAATGAATATTCATAAATGATGAGTATTCATTACATTTTAATTTACTTTGCCGACCACTATGTCACAAATATAATGGCATCATAGGGGAGAAGAATGACTTTAGAATTGGACAAATATTTGAGAGACACTCCACTGTGGCAGTGAAGTTTTGCCAGGCATTATTTTTCCAACCTTCCAAAATGGGCATACCAGGAAGTTTCAAAACATCATGTTATTATGGTATGATTAATATTATTTCTGAAAAAATTCCTCTAATTTATCTTTTTCATTATAAGAAATGATTTATTGGTGTTATGGTGGGAAAAGATACTTTTTTGACTCAGCTGCCCTGCTGTTTTGAGCAAATTTTGAAGGAAAATAATTTTGTGAATTGTGGTTGGGAAGTTGAAGGCCAAGAATTAGTGATTTTTTGAGAATTCATCTGGATGTTATAAAATGTCATGATTTTCAAAAAAAATGGTGTTCACAGCAGTTTGCAGGTATCTGGACACTTCCAAATGTTTCATGTTGAGCATCCCAGTATTTAAATACCCCAAAGCAATCAGTGCTTATAAAAGATCTTTGCTCCCATGAATCTTGTGCCCAAAGCTGTGAATCAACTCAGTGATAACAATCTCAGGATTAAAGGTTTGGTTAGGTGAAAATTTTCCACAAAACAGTCATTTAGAATATTCAGTTCAGAAAACTTCACAAATAATGAACTCATCTTGTCACTGAACTGAGAGAGGATTGGAGTGAGCATTCAAGTCTCTGTCTGCCAAGTGTTTCCCCAGAAAAAATGAGTATTTGAAAGGCTCCTCCAAGTGCAAGGAAATGAGTTAATAGCATAAACCAGGACACTGATGCAGAAAATGGAGCCCACCAGGGTGGGATGTTTGGAGTTGTTATTCTAATCTGGTTTGCTATTTGAAAGTCATTAATGTTTAGTAGCAAAGAATAAAAAATAAGCTACTAATAATTAATATTGGAATGAAGAAAGGCTTTGTGTTTGGCCCAAATCGAGAGTACAAGATTTTTGGGAGTGCATGGCATTGCAATAAGTGTGCTTTCATTAAAGCCAGTAGTACAACTTCATAAAGCGGTTTTTAAAATCCTAGCCCAAACTGTTTGCTGAGCATAACCAGAAAGCTTTGTGTGTCACAATTAGTCCTTTCTGCTTTCCACCTTCATTCCATGAATTTATAGTTCTCTTTGTGACAAAACAAATCCTTAGCGTGAAAGTGACTGTAATATAAGCAGTGCTGGTTTATGACCTCATGAGCAAAGCGAAGGGGCTTAGGAAGTTTATTAAAAAGATCAAGAATAAAGTTTCATGAAAAACTTGTCTGAAATTTATAAGTTTAAGGGTATTTCTCAAAAGTAATTCAAACATTTAAATGTGTGTAAGTTAAGGTACAATGGCCACAATGAAATGCTTAAAGAGATACAGCCCTTCATGATGTGAATATTTGGGATTTTCTAAACTTCTGATCCATTTTTTGTGAGACAAATGGTCATCCATGAGTATAGGTATCCCAAAGGAATTTTTCTGGGGGAATTCTTGGACCTCAAGCCAAACTTAGGAAGCACCAAGGTACCTAAAGCTTCAGGTAGCTGCTTAGTAGGATTCTTACAACTCTGGCTACAGAATTTCTATCTGTCTGTGAGGTACTTTGAAAATTCCATTAGTTGCTTACTGGAGCCACTGGATTGGTGGATGCTTCCAAAAATCTGGTCCCGGGTGCTGCAGGAACCTGTGTGCTGTTTGCTGTACTGCCCTTGAAGAGCCTGTTAGCACTGGGAGCGTACGGAAGTTCAGAATTAATTATGTTTGGTTAATACCATGTCATTATGGTTTTGTAGGAGCTTTCTCAGAGTTTCAGTATCTATCCCATGAAAAAGGAAAGTGCTTTTCCCACAGAGGTCCCTCCTGAGTTATGAAAAGGCAGCAGAGTGCTGGATGTCTCCCCGCTGCTGGAGGCTGAACAGACAGCTCGTGTTGCTGTTCCCTGAAAACCTGGGCTTGCATATGGAATTCATAGGTTTGGTGTTACCTGATCCATGCCCAGAGGGAAGGCCAGCACTTGGAGCAAATTCTGCCTGACCACAGCACTGCTCATCTTTCCAGCCACAGCATTAGTGCAGGGGTTGGGATTTGAGGTCACAGCACTTTCCTGCAGGACGTTCAGGTGAGAGCATTGCTCAACTCCCTGGGCTGTTTGAGGAGAAGAAGAGGGGGCAAAAGAAATATTTCTGACCCTGTTTAGCTCTCTGAGACACTGAAAGGTAAAGCTACTGTGATTAGGGGCCCTTTGGGGAAAATTACTCTTTTCCTGGGATTGTGACCCTGAAGGTGACAGTGAGTGCTGCCTTCTCCTTCAGCCCTGATCCCGAGCAGAGATGCCTGCAGGAAAGCCCAGAGTCAGGTGCCTGCTCAATATCAGCTGCCAAATATTTTTTATGAGGTTGCATCTGGCTGGTCCCTGCCTGTGCTATCGTCTTGCTGAGATCCCTTGGTACTTTCCTGAGCCAGCACGGAACTCCCTGGGTCTCCAGGCTTGCAGAGGTGTCTTCCCATTTCTGCTTATTGTATAGCGGAAAGAGGATCCTAATTCAGGCAGGCTGACTCACCCAGCCAGAGCTGGAGTCTGGTGTTTGACGGGCTGCAATGCCTGAGGTAGGTGGTCTGAATGCAGCCCTAAATAAATAAATAAAAACCTAGCATGACTTTATCAGAGACATTGAAAGAACAACTTCTCTAAGCATTTGTAGGCTCGAGTCCAAAGTATTCACTCAGATTTTCAGCGTGCTGGTTTTATGTGGTGTCATTGCTGGACAGATACTGTGAACTATAAATATAATTTTATGCTTATGTTTTTGCAAGTAAAGCCTAAATGGCTGGGAGGGGGTGCCTGACCCTGCACTTGGAGCAGCACAAAGAACAGAGGAAGGAACATTCTGAGAGACACAGCACAGCAGAGACAAGGGGGTCTCAGTCTGTGCAACGCAGTCGTGGCTGCTGCTTGAAATGCAGTGCAGGTTATGTTTCCTCCATCTCTGTCCCACTGCCATCACAAACAGGGGCTGAGGATTATATTGCATTGCTGGATCTAATAACAATAATAAAAATATTATTATTACTATTATTATTAATTATATAATAATAATAATATAACAATATTATTAATTAATTTGTGTATCCACCCATGCCATCCTAGATATTCATTAGTTTTCTGAGTATTTCTGGCCAGAATAGAAATTTAGTTAAACCCTCTGATCACTGGGATGCTTTTCCCGCAGAAGAGCCAGATTCCCTACCTTTCCCCTTGGCCCAGGGCCTGAAAACCCAAGGCTATGCATCGGACCTTGGTCCCTCCATTGGCAGCTCTACGTAGCCTGTCAGAGACAGCCTGAGCACAATTTTTGCACATGATGAATATGGATCTTTGCTGCATCTGGCAGGCTGCAACAATGAATGCAGGAGACTGTCGTTAATAGATAATAAAAGCAGAAAGAAACATTAATGGGAATAAGCTTTTATTTTACTGGGACTGATTATTACTTTTCTGTTCTTGGGCTGTGACTAGATCAAGCTGCAAAGAGCAGCTACCAGTGCTGAGTGCACGCATGTGTTTTGTTGCTGGCTGTTTTTTAATCTGAAATATTTAACCATGACATCTTCAAAGTGCGACTGTGTCATACATCCTCATACACTAATAGATTTCAAAGATGAGGAGCCTTGCTGCTTTATGTTTAGTCATGCCTTCATCTATAAATTTATGGCAGTATTATGGTTTAATGAATTGAACAAGTCCCAGAACAACAACAAAAACGCTCTTTTGTTTGAATTTAGATATAGTGCGCTTTGTTCTTCAATCGAGTAATAAAACCAATATGTTTCTTTAGTGGTAAACTTTGGGGTAACTTCATCTCACATTACTAATGAAGCACTTGGGGAGCTGTGTGTGCACATGTACACATGTGTGTGTGTGTGGTAAACGGGTGCTTTCAGTCGTGGTGTTGGACCTAGGCTGAGCATTCGTATTCCGATAGCGATAGGCAAAGCTCCCAGAACAGATGGAGCAGAGTTCAGCACAAAGGTTTAATCCTATCAGGATGATTCCTGTATGGCCATCTGGATAATCCGGTGCACAAATTCAGTGCCTGTTAAAAGTACAACGTAGGCCAAGATTAGCGTCACAGATTTTCCACTAGACTTGTTCATATTTGACTTTATGATTCTCAGACTTCAGAAAATTGCATTAGAGAGCCTGTGATTTGTGAGAGAAATCAGATGAGGAGTAAGAACTCTTAGGCTACTTGAATTTCCCTTTAAGAAACTGGATTGCAGGCACTCCCTGTCCCTGGCAGAACTGCTTTGTGTTTCTGCACGGGTTGTTCTTGTTTCTGAAAGATGATTACTGTGAGCTCTCTGTTGTGGGCAGACTTTCTCAGTTCTGTTGAACAAAGAGACCCCAGCTGAAAATTATATTAGTTGGATCTTGGTTTTTTTTCAGGAAAATAAATTCTTTGTTTCCTGTAGAATCAATCTCAGGTGAACTTCTGATTGTTGTGCTGTGTAACGTAGTTGCAGGGGATTAATTTGAGGGATGTGGGGTTCTGGTTTTTTCTTTGTGATGGTGAAAGATGTCATAAAAATGTAATTAATACTAGTATTTAGTTTGGCAGTGGGAATTTAAATTTAGATTGAACTCTAAATTTATTCATTTTTTCTAGATGTTTCACCTAGAATAGTTTCTGTGTATCACCAACTGAACCTTACCAGTGTGGCCATAATGTACCCGTGGGTGCTGGAGCATCAAGGCTCAGCCCTGTTGTGCTCTGAATGCTGAGCCTGTTGCACCTTACAGGATTTTGTCTGGTCCTGTGTTGTGACTCTAGGGAGATTTACTATGAAGGATTTACTGCTTTGTTAAGGTACTGATGGAAAATGAAAATGAGGAAACAGGACCGGGGTTGGTGGTAAAACAAACTAGGAATTTTGAAATTGTACCCACCTGCCTTTTTGTTAGGTTAGGGTTTAGCAACGCAGTAAAGCACAGGGTTAACATTTAGCAAATATAAAATTCTTTGTTGGATCATGAAGAACCAATCAGTTAAATTAAGTGTGCTTTGGAGTATCAGAACTATGCAGAAGTGTTCGTTTTAACAAACTTTTAGGGCTGATTTATAGTACTCATTTTGGGCTTCCATTCACAAGGTTGCCTCCATCCTCACCCAGAAATTGCATCAGTGCAACTATTTTTAAACTTCAGTGCACTTAACCAGATGCAGTCTCCTTTCTGGACATGCCTATTGTTTTTAAAGTAGTCAACAGTGACTTAACTGGGCTCCATAACTTCATAAGGGAAGTTGATGGTGGAAAGCCATTGAAATTGCAATGGGAAAGGCAGATACAATTTTTTTTTCACTGTTTAATTAACAAAATTTTGGAGCCCATACTCAGATACAGTAATCCCATCCATGTGTCACAGCTCAGTCCCCTGCATGGTGTTTATTGCCTTTGGCTTTCACACACTGTTCATGTTCCTCTGCAAGTGACACCATGGGGTAGAGGAAGGGCTGAAGGAATAGAGGTGCAATGATCTGGGGGCTTGTGGTAAAACATTTATCTCACTTGGGGGTCAAAATATGTTTGTGCATCCCTGGGGTAGCAGAGCAGTCACTGATTTGGTGTTGGGGTCTGAGCTAACCCATCCCTTGCTGTGGAGCTGGAAGTGATGCCAAGATTTGAAAGGCCCTGTGCAATATTCTTGGATGTCTGGTTTTCCTCCTGACCCAGTCTGTGCATCCCTGAGCACCTGAGCTGCTCAAGAGCATAGGGAGTGCTGAAGCTGAGGGGCAGGCACTAGTTTAGCAGTGTTTGGCCAAAGCCACCTGCAGCAGTTTCCTCATGGCTGACTCAAAATGAAAGTCCTGCAATTCAGGGGCAAAAATGATGAATGTAAAAATTCAAACTTAAAGCCAGCCCAAAATTTCCTAGGAATAAAAAAATCAGGGTAGCACATCAAAAAAAACTGACAATAAATTAGGCTTCTTGAAATATATGCATTTAGAGAGAGTGCAGATATATTTCTCAAGAAGAATGCATGTATTGTTTATATATATATAAACATTAATGCTTAGGTTGAACCTATATATTTAATTTAACATAACTTTAAGTGGGTTTGTAACATTGCATTTTTCTCAGGGAATTTATTATTTACCAAACAGCTATGACAGACCTTTCTTTGGAGGTCAAGTTTTGCTGACTTGCAGGGAGATACTAAGGGCTCTGACTGTTTTATTAATCTTTGGAAAGTAGGAGATAGCTCCTAAAGTAAAACAAAAAAATAACCCAAATAAGCAAAGAAACTCCCAGAACTTCCTCTGTGATGTGAAAGGGTTTAAGAGAATGAATGAAAATACATTTCTTGCAGTCATACAGAGATAACTAAATTATTATTTTATGGAAATGTGGTAAGTAAAATACAGAGCAGATTTTTTTTTGTAACAGGTCTCTCATTATTCTGGATTGCCTCCTTTTTCCATGCAGTCATTTTTCAGGCACTGATCAACAACTGAGAGCTTTGGAAATCATTAAGGAAAGAGAAACACAGAGGACTCCATGAAATGTAACTTTGCTAGCTGAGGCATCAGCAAGGATAAAAGAGAAACACTGGCTTAAGTATTGATTGTAGGTGGAATATTATCCCAGGTAATTTACATTTTCATTTCCCATTAATGGGAGCCGTGCATCCAAAACGTTCGGCAGAAAATCACAGCCAAGACCTTTCATTTCACTACTGGAAACCAGAAAAAATGCAACCTTCCTTTCCTTCCCTTCCCTTCCCTTCCCCCAGCCTGGAGGGATTGCACGGCGCGTGTATTTTTGGTTCAGTGATTTCACCCAGTGCAGATGTCATGAAGGACCGGGAGGAGGTTGCCATTTTTGGCAGGGTGCTGTAATCTTTAAGGCTTGCATATGCTAAAACCCCCAAATATCGAGGAGCAGGGCATCGCATCCTCGTGCCTGTGTCACACAAAGCTGCAGGAGTTATCTGCTCCAGGGGGAAACCTCTGCTGCCCTGTTTCCTGCGCAGCAGCTGCTCATTGTCAGCAGAGAATGGGACACGGAGCCGGCTCGAGACGCAAGAGGAAGGCAGGAAGATCATCACTTCACCCAGATAAGCAGCAAACACATTGTTTAGCTTAAGAGTGAAGATTTAATGCTCCAGTAAAATACATAAAAGCTCTGCCACATTCTCTTTCCCTGAAGTGTCCTTTGGGCTGGTCCTGAGGACTTTTCCCCATCCAGGCTGGTTTCATAATCTTCAGTTGCTTTCAGCTGCCTGTACTGGATGCCAGCCCCAGCAATGCCCCACAAACCAGCCTGGAATGGCACCACTGCCTGGGTAGACAGAATTTTTAGGGTTCACCCTTTCAGCATGCTCAGAGTAGTGAGCAGCCTGACAATTCCCACTACTCAGGAAAAGGATATTACTTAAGAGAAAACAAAACCACCCACAACCCAAACAATCCTCCTCCCCACTCAATAAAACAACCCAGCTCAACCCCTCAAAACATATTTGGTTTATTCTTTTAAATTGGAAAAAAGTCTCAGAATTTGTGCTGAGTCCTGAGGCCAAGGTGTTGGCATTGCTGTGTTGGCTGTGCTGCTGGTGGTCCTTTTCTGAGGCAAAATGAGCCCTGCCCTGCACAGGGGAGTCCACACGTGTCCCAAGGCTGTTGTGAAATGGGAGCCCCAGTTCTGTATCCACTGCCCAGCTCTTGGGAGCTTTTCATAGGGCCCAACTATCTTAAAAAATGGAGTTCCTTATCCTGCAACTCCTTCAGTGGGGTTTTTAAGCACTGACTTGAGTGCTTTGTTGAATCACAACTTCCATAAGTTATGGTTTTGAGTGCTTAAAACTGATTTGTCTTGATATTCTGAAAAGTCAGTCGTTTGGTGAAAGCATTTAACGGGTTGCAGGATCAGACCCATAAACTGTGGGTTAATCTGTGGCTCATTTATTTATTTAGCCTGGAATTAGGTTTTACCCAAGGAAAAAAAGGAAAATTAAATTAAATTCCAGATATTTTCAGTACTTCCTCTATGATGAGACATAAATTCCCTGTTCCTCTTAATTCCCAGTTTTAACTGCCTTTTCAACTCTCCTTGCGTGTCACAATACTCTTAGAGAGAAGAAAAATAAAAGCATGTGCCCTATCATTTAAACTCCTGTTGTGATGCAGCAACTGTTGTCAGAGCCTCATCTATGGAATAATAGAGGATGAAACCACACTTCATGATAAAAACTGCAGGCAAGGTCATTCTTACAGTCACCAGCACAAACTGGATATTAATCATAGAGCAAATACATTTCAGAAGCTAAATAGGAGCAGTCCCAGAGTCCTGCTGATAGCTGTGCATCCCACTAATTCACCTCAGTGAACATTTACCTCTAAGCTCAATTAACCCTTATTCCAAGGCCACCCATAAACTTTGTGGTAAATATGGTTTTTTCCCTCCGGCCTCTGTTTTCTATCAGTGGAACAGATCATTTCTGTTGGAGGATAAAAAGCTATCTCTGTTTAGAAATGCAGGTCCCTAATTAAGAGTATGAAACGTCCAGTGTGTGTTTGTGAGGAGCTGGAGTTGGTAGATTATTGATTCTGTAAATTCAGATGCTCCTGAGGCTGTCTGTTATTTCTTCTGTCACCAGGTGCTGTTTGAGGCAGGTAGAAATACTCAGGAGGCAGGTGGGTGGTGGTGGGGGAGAGGAATTTCCTCCTGCAATTGCCTGCACACGAAGTTAGTTGTTAAATGTGTACAAGAAGCTAAAAGGAGACGTTGTTGCTGTTGTTTAGTTATTATTATTGTTATTATTATTATTGTTATTAGTATTATTAGTACTGTTATTATTCTCTCTGCCAAGCATTGTTCAGAGGCAAATTGGAAATGTGGTAATTAGGCCCTGACTGGTAGTGTAGTACTTGTGTCCTGAGCCAAAGTTCAACGCCCTGAAATGAAATTTAAACCAATTAATCTGTTAGATTTTTATCGCTTGTCCGTGTTTTCTCAGCAATTCCCTCAGCACGTGGCCTTTGATCAACTCTCATACAAAAGCTAAAATGTGTGCCTGCTGCTAGCAAGATGGGGCTGACATTAACATGGCACTCATAAAACAATCAGAGCAGTGAAGCCCTCAAACAGACAGGGCAGAGTAATATTTAATAAAAGCGCACACATAATCTTCAGAATTAGCATTTTGTGCCTTGCAGTACCTTTGGGAGAAGAGCTTTTATTTGTGGAGTGATCATTATTATAACAAAGAAGAGCTACCTAATAATTTCCACTTTAACTCTGCAATATGCCACGAGCGTTTCTGAACCATTATGCTAAACTGTGGCGGGGTAATCATTTTATTGTCACAGTTTGAGGGAAGAAAAATCCCTGTGTATCAGTAGCTGGGAAGTGTGGGAATACAGGAACACACCGGCACACGCAGCACACAACAAAAAACTTTTCCTTTTTTTGCTCCCCCTGTGCTGGAGTGGGTACCTGCCATCCTTTGTATGGAAGGTGATAAGATTTTAACAATGTGTACATTGAGAAAAATGAAGATTTCATAAGAGCGTTGTTTTCCTTGGAGCCATTAAGGTTTTTGCTCATAAATCCTTAACATTTATTGATAGCCCCCTTAGCTTTGAAGCCAGTAGCAGGATTCCCAATGGCCTCAGTAAGTTTGGGATTGCAGAACCTCCTCTGCCACCTCTGTCTGTGAGCCTGGCCCATGAGAGCAGCACGGTGGGACTGTCACGGGTGGGCTCTGACTTGCCCTGGTGTTGTGCAAAGGAGAGCAGCTCATTGAGGCTCCCAACACTTAGGCCATTCCAGCCGATGGAGGATGTGGCCACATCACCTTCCGTGAGGAGCTGCAGGGTCTGCTGCAGCTGGAGGGGAAGGTTTGCTTTTCCCTCAGCCCAGCTCTTCTGAGAAAACACAAGGAATGTGACACATTCACACCAAAGAGTCTGAAAATCCTGTCTGATAGCTGGGCTACCAAACCCTTTGGTTTTTATTGTAGTTGGCTTCCGTCTGTTCATTCAGCAACAACAAGAGAAAAGTTCATATAAGTAGGAATGAGCAATTATTCTTTTTTTTGTAACAATTCTTCCCTGGACTTAAAGTCTGTTCATGTTATCAATCATGTATACTGCACTGCCTTGATTAGGACTGGTCTAAAGTCCTTCACTGTATTTTTTATCAGTGAAGCTTCAGACTTGGACTAAAAACTCTTATTCTACAGAAAAAGTTAAATTTTATGTAACCTTTTTTTCTATTTGTTTTAAAAGCACTGTATGAGAAATTAAGCTTTGGGGTTACAGAAGGGCATGAGAAGTGATAATATTTTGAAACAAAACATTTTGTTTTTCTTGGAGGTATTGAAAAGTGTTATAGTTAATTCTAGGTAGAGATTCTGGAACTTGGCATTCTGAAAAAAAAAAAAAAAAAGTTCTGTATTTTGGTTTGTCTTCTGACCAAAACAAAATGTAGAAAAATCAAGGCCTCCAGTGAAAAGATTATTCTGCCTTGCTCTGTTTTCCTAGGGTTGCACAGAAGTAAACACCTTCCAGACA
This sequence comes from Camarhynchus parvulus, assembly GCF_901933205.1. Classification (NCBI taxonomy): domain Eukaryota; kingdom Metazoa; phylum Chordata; class Aves; order Passeriformes; family Thraupidae; genus Camarhynchus; species Camarhynchus parvulus. The sequence goes on along the minus strand of NC_044583.1, from coordinate 14,299,630 downwards.
GTGCTTTGAAAGTTGCCAAGTGATTAAGAGCAGAAGTATGAAGAGCTGAGGGCCTGAGCTGGCCAGACATTTGTACCAGGGGCAGAAATAGAGCTGAGGTCACTGCCTTGCCCCCTCCCAGTGCTACCTGTGGTGATGCTGCCAACGGGACCCAATTCCATCCTCCTTGGTGCTCCAAGCAAAGGACCTGGGAAGGGCAAAGTTTTAGACAGACCGGTGTCCTGAATGGCACTGGTTGTTGCAAATATGTCATTGTATAAACATGGTTTGTGCCCTCAAAAACAGGTAGCAGTCTGGATGCCTCCCTCAGCACGTCTTCCTTGGGATGCAGCCCTTCAGAGCCACTTCCCTGGCTGGGCAGCACCTCCTGCAGCCCTTCCAACCTTAACAGACACTTAAAATAAGAGAGGTTGTGTGGGGAAAGCTGGGGAGTCCCTCTGGTTTTTGTGACATGGGAAAATAATGAAATCTTTTGGGAATGCACAGTGCTCTTGCTCCATCTCAGGCTGGGCCTGCAAAGGGCACCATCCTGCCCTGGTGATTAAACCACCAAGTCCTGACTTTTTATCCTCAGAGATGTCCTGGGCTATTGCCAGCAGGTTCGATGAGGCACTGATTCTGCACAATTTCCACATATTTAAATAAAATGCCATGTGCTGCTGGTCTTTGCAGGTGAGAGTGTCCCAGTGAAGAACTCACAGCCCCAGCTCAGCAGAGAGCCCTGAGTGTCTGCCTCAGTCCCCCTGGCTCCCATGGGTGGGACTTAGCATGTGTTTGATATGAAGCAAATAAATTTATAAAATATTACAATCAAATACTTGGGGCAGCACAGACAGGGCAGCAACTTGAACCTCTGAGTGCGATGTAGGGAACACAAAGAGCATCACAGCATAAACAGCAAGAACTTTTTTGTGGGGTCCTGTAAGTGCACAAGAGTATCTTGCATTCACTTTAAAGATTACTTGAATCTATAATTTTCAATTGTAGAGTCATTTATGTTGGAAAAAAACCTCTAAGATTGAGTCCAACTGTAAACCCAGCGCTGCCAAGCCCACCACTGAACCATGTCCCCAAGTGCCACATCTACATGGCTTTTAAATACCTCCAGGGATGGTGACTTCCCTGGGCAGCCTCTTCCAGGGCTTGACAACCCTTTCAGCAAAGCCTGCATATGTTTTCTGTTAATGGCTTATGGTCTCAAATAGTTTTTATTTGCTGGTATTTAGGAAAAAAAATATTGCTGTAGTCTTTAAGAAAAGTAGCTCATTCTCTGACACATGGGAAACTGATTATCTCTGGGTTTTATTGTGGGGGGTATATGTCCACAATCAACTGGGAATACTGGAAAGGGTGTAATTTGGAAGTGATTTTAATTTTTATTTATGAAAAAGTTTGATTCTGTGAAAGGGCTAGATGGCATTTTGAAAAGCTGCTTTCACTGTAAATCTGTTGCTGTGAGCTTGGCTGAAGGAAAAGCATTTGCTTTTGGACATCTCAGTGGTTTTTATGCACCGTTTTATGCAAGTAATTTGAGTCCAAATTAAACATATTGAAGTTACTTCTGTGTGTGTGCTACGTTTTCGTGACGGTAATGTCAGGATGCTTCTTTTGTTAGCTCATGTAAAAGTTAATGGCTGTACTCTGCCAAGTTTGGAGCAGGGTAATGATTTTTTTTCTGCCTGTTTGTGTTTTTCCCTGGAGCTGGCATCCCCATCAGCTTAAGTAGTGGAAAAGTTTGTTCTGACACTTGCAACCTTTTGTAGGTAGGGCTGGGGTCAGTTTGCTCCCCATCTGTGCCTGCCACCACCAGCGGTGTGAGGCTGGGGCAGTGCTCACAGAAACACTGCTCAGGGTGACTCAACTGCTCCTTTTCCAGCTCCCTCCTGCTTCCCAGCTCCCCACCCACCCTCCCTGCCCAGGGGCTGGGGGGAAGGAGCTTCCCAGCAGCCACACTGACTCTTGCAATCAGCTCCAACCAACCAGAACTTCACTGAGGAGTCATGAAGATGCACTGGGTCTCTTTAGTACTCCATGTCTGGAGCATTTTGAATTAGGCTTCTGTGAATGAATTAATTTCCTGTCTTTACAATTAGAAGAATTTAGGACAGGGGCTGTGCCTCATTAAGTAACTCACTACATTGCCAGGCTGAGTAACTCATGAGGGTAAGGGTTTTATGCTGGATGGTGCTAACACAGAGTGGCTTTAATATCCCCATCTTCCTACTAAGTCCTTACCTGAGGAAGTGCCTAAGTGTTCTTCCTTGAGTACATCATCAAATAATCAAAGTTACAAACCAAATTAACAGCTCAATCAGCCTTTCCATCAAGTAGCAATTCACAGCCAAATGCCACCAACCCTAAAATTGGGCAGTGGCACCCATTCCTGAGTTTGCAGTGCAGCCTCTTCCCTCTGGCATCATATCTACAGGAAAGAATCATTCTTTCCAGCACTGAGGTTGGCTGGTGGAGTTATGCTGCTCCTTGAACCTGTTTTCCATGAGTAATGAAATTGTTGAGGAACCTGCTTTACTTAAAATGTTATCTAACGTTACCAATGCCATATTCTCACCTCATACAAGGAAAAGTTGGTAGCATCTTGGGTGAAGTTGCTTCTTTCCATCAACCTGTGTGACCACACTAAGACTCCACAGCAGAGTGGAGGAGCAGGAGTGGAGTTACCCAGGGCTTTCTGCCTATTTTTACAGTAACGTTATTTATGTTGCTTCAGCACTGTTAAATTCCAAGGTGCCCCTGTGCTGCAGAGGAGGAGAATCAATATGTGAATGTTTATACTGCCCCAGCCCACCAATATTTGGGTTGCCTCTGCCTACAAAGTCTTAAACTTGAAGCTCTTAGTCCAAGATTTGAGCAGCACTTGAGTTTTCAACATCCTCTCAGAGACTCTGAGCAGTACAATGCCAAGAAAGTGGCTGTGAGACTCCATGGATATGGCAAAATGTGTTGCACACACATCTTGTTTATCCTGTAGATGCAATACAACTGGAATGACTGGATGGCAGCTGTGGCTTTTGGTTGTGGGGTGTTGGTTTTTTTTGTAGTAGCCAAAGCATTAATCAGGGCAGGATGGTTTAATACTGAACAACCTGGATCTGATTGCAGAACAGTTAGAGAAATGCTGAGGGTTACACCCTTTTTTATTTTGCCAATATTTTCCATAATATTTATGGGAGTTTCCTTGGTGAGTTTGGGTTCTGATGGATAATAAAGCAAGCTTACTGGAGATTGTTTTATTAACTTAGATCTTGTGCATTTCATATACAATAAAAAAAGGGATGTGTCCTGATTTCCATTTGGTCTCTGCCCATCATTCTGTGATTTTTTTGCTAATGTAGAATTTAAAAATAAAAATTTTTTCAATGCAGATAATAAAACCAAACAGAAATTAATTAAGGGAAAAAATACTTCCAAAGATAGAATTTGAGGTCATGCATATGTACTATAAAGAATGTGATTGCTGAAATCTTTGTGTTAGTAAGGGGGGGAAATGAAAGCTCCTTTTATTTTATTTTTCTCACGTCTTCTATCATTAAAATCCAGTTCTAACAGCAGAATACTTCTCTTTTTCATGTGTGTTGAAAAGCAGCTACACCATGTATCAAAGCCATCAGTCCAAGTGAAGGATGGACTACAGGAGGTGCCACTGTCATCATCATAGGAGACAATTTCTTTGATGGGTTACAGGTCATATTCGGCACCATGCTGGTTTGGAGTGAGGTAGGTGTTGTCTCATAGCTAATGTCTCACAGCTTTGTCTCCTTGTAGCCAGCCTGTCCTTTCTCTGGGCCACATGCTAAATCAGCAACAAATGTCGACGCACGCATCCTTGCCTCACTCAGTTTTATGAAAATAATTAGTCAAATTTACCTGTGGCAGGAACCCATTATAGCCAGGGGGATTTGCATCTTCTCATGCTAGCTGAGAATTTAGCTCAGCGGGTTTTATTCCAAGGAAAGGAGAGGATAAAGGCCTGTGTGGATAATTCTGTGTTTAGCACTACAACAGCTAAGGGCCTGCAGGAAACAAACATTTAGGTGATCCCACTTTCCAGGGAAGCTGGCTGCTGGTAGCTGCAGCTCAATGAGGTGGAGATTGCAGAATTCAGCACCTCTGAGCAGCATATCCCTAAAGTCTGGATACTTGGTGTAAATATCATTTTCATAGCAGCAAACAAATGCACCACATTGCATCCACAGCGTACTCCTCATACCTAGCAAGAGCCCCTGTAGTTTCACAGGAACCTTTTCCTTGTTTCTTATGCATTTTTTTGCTGTTGTTACTCCTCCCAGCTCCTTAAATCCTGTCTTTTCCCAGCACGTAATTAATAGTGGAGCCTGACATTCTGCAAAAGCCCGTGGAAAGTTAAAACCCAGGCAGCATCACCCCAATGGCCATGGCCAGAGCTGTAGAAACCATGGCAGAGTTCCCCCACTGGCACAGGGAGACAGGTCCAAGGAAAGGTTTATATTTTGAACTTAGGGCTTTCCAAAAGCATTTTTGAGGTTTAATAAGAAATTATAATTTTCATTATTTTAATACTGAAGAAAACCCCAGCCTCCCTGAAATATCTGTGCAACACTTCCCAATGAGAAGTGAGAGGATCTTCTGATGCTTTACCTTGCATCCTGTAAATCTTAAATCAACACCACAGCTTAATTTATATCCAGCACATTCTCCCTACTGATTCCATTGCACATATGGCAGCATTTTTTCCATGAGAAGAGTATTCTCTAATGTCCTTCACTATTCTCTCTCTCTCTCTCTCTCATCCTTCCACTTGAGGACAAGTGTGGATGAAAGGGCATTCCAGAAAAGGAGAGATGGTAAATGAGTCCTATTCTGAAGCCCTTATGTGATCATGAAAGTGCCCCCTGGGCCCAGTGTAAGCATTTTGTGTGTTACTATTGAAGCCATTATGGCTGCAGACATTTAGCAGGGAAAGGTGAAGGGGCTGGGAGGAAACTGCTCCGATTCTGGTGCTGCAGAATTGGATCTTTCATTATAAATCTTGATTCTATTTATTAGTGGAAGCCATTAATTGTCAGTTTCTAATCTCAGGAGACTGAGTGCTGGTCAAAACATTGTTGCTGATGTTTGCAAGGCCTTGTCATGGAATTAATAATGTTAGAGGAGGTCCGGACTGAAGCCAGTCTGTTGTCTGGGAATGCTGCAACCCTTTCACTGCCTCCCTCTTACAGAACTGCTTCTCATTTCATAACCTATGAGAGCAGTCAAAAATCATATAAGAGAAAAGAACATTCTTTCTAAAAGAAGCAGACAAACATGGTAAACAAGCGCAGAAATGCATGAGCTGAGTGATCCCTAAATAATAGTGATCTATAAATAATTCAAGTTACACATACAAGCCACCTATGAAGTACAAAATAAGTTCTTTCATTTGCCTTCCCATTTCTAAAAATGTCTACGGAATTTTCAGTACCCAAGAAGAACATTTTTGTTTTACTTTAAGAGAGTATAAAATTGAACTGTCAAACCTCTGAATCTGAGTCCATTACAAAACTGGAGCAGGCTCATCCTGAGTTGCCAGTAAGGCCCAGTTATGAGCAAACTCATCCAGGTTATTTTGTCATTGAATTCTGGACAAATTTTAAAGTTCATCCTGTTGTTTCATGGATCCAAACAAAACATAATTTTAAATGGGCTTCAGAAAAGCCCCAAAAAACCAGATAGACAGAGACTAAAGAAAAAGAATCATTCTTGCAGAGAATTTTCATGTGGATTTTTCCAGCTTCAGTTTCAGCTATAATTGCAGGTGGTTTGGGGAATGAAGTCTAATATTGAAATTAAGCATCATTTTGCTACAGACTTTGCATGGGACCTTGGGCAAATCGTATAATCTACTTAAAGTTCAATTCCCTTTCTCTAAAACAGTAATAAGATTAGTCACCTTCTTTGGAGAGGTGCTGTGAAGGTAATTATCATAAAGGTCCTATATTACTCAGACTTTATTATAGCAAAATCCATGTAAATACCTGAGCTGCATGGATATTTAAAATACAAATCCTACCCTAATTCAGAAGTAAAGTTAGGAGTCAAAAAACCCCAAACAACTTCCTTTTAAGAGTGAATTTGTTGCTGTCAAGCAGCATGTTATAAATAATTTGAAATGTAAATAATATATTTTTAATTTATTTTACATGTATTCAAGTTTTGTAATTGAAATATTTATATGCTTGAAATGGAGTTGACTGTGTTTAAAAAGGAGGTTTAAAATGGTTTCTGAAACACATATTTATTATTTAAACATATATTTTAGCTGTAAACACTCTAACATAATTGCAACCTTTCTCAGCCAGGGAGAACTAAATAAAAACTTAATTTGCCACATTAATTTTGAGCAGAAATGCAGATACTCTAAGCCAGTAGGTTCAATTAATCCTTACCTCCCATATTACTTTAGAAAAATGACTTTAAAAGCCCTTGGTATTTTTAGAATACAGCAGAATGGGCTGTCTAATGCCTTTTTTTTTTCCAAGGGACTTTCGTAACCACCGAACAAACAGCGCTGCTCTATCGTGTGCACATGCTGGGTGTGCTCAGAGCCTCCCAGCAAACATTCTGTGTGCCAGACAGGCTCTGCTGCCTGTCTGTGCCGTGCACACACACACAGAGCTGGAATCTGGGTGGCTTCACCCAGCTTCTGGGTCCCTGCGTGGTCACAGATATTCCAAATTGGCCCTGCTGATAAGAACCCTTCTTGTTTCTCTCTCCCGTTGGGGTGCTGAGACTCTGAGAGTCGACTTGCAGGGCAAATACATGATTGTGAAGACAAAATTAGTTTCTTATAAATATTCCACAATATTTGCTTAAAATGAACTATTTCTTCAAACATTTTCCTGCCAAGAACATTCCTGCAGCTGTACAGAGTCAGCTGGAAACAACTTTTTCTTTTATATTAAGAAACGATGAAGCACTGAAACATCTTTCTTTTTTTTTTTTACCTTTGTACAGCACAAAAACAGAGGATGATTTTTTCGGCTTGGTGGCTTTTTGTGTATTTTTTTTTTTTTTTTACTGCTGCTGAATCAAATTCTGTGACACAGTTTGTTATTTTGCTTTTTATGTTTGTTATTGATTTTGGAAGTCTCTGACTTTGAGTGCTTATTTTGGAGCTCTGACTCATTTTTAAAAAATGAGTAGGCACCCTCTTTTTGCAAACCAAGGCTTATTAAGCAGCATCTGGATGCCCAGAATTGAGGCATGCAAAGTCATTGGTTGTTTTTTAAAATATAGGTACCCTAAGGGTTCTGTTCTCACTGAAAGCTGTCATTACCTTCAGTTGGTGGGATTTTTCTTCATTCCTGTTCTAATGGTCCTCTTCACACAGAGTTAAAGTCAAATTTATGACTGATTGTCACCATTTCCCTAACCACAAACCAGAGCTCAAGCATGCAAAAATAAACTAGTGACTCAGATTAATGACATCTCCTTATAAAATGTCACTTTTAAAAAAAGAAAGTAACCTGGCACTCTGAAGAGTGTGAAATGATGCTGTATCACACAAGAATGCCTAGAATATATTAGCAAACCACAGAAAGAGGCTTGTTGTACACACTCAGCCCAAATGTGTTTTGGATTTTGAAGGCCGGGCACCACCCACCATTCAAAAGATCCCTAACTCAGGTTTTAGTGCAACCCACTGTATGTCCCAGGTGACATGTAAGAATTTATACCAAACAGCAAATGCAGTTGCTAAGTATCAGGCTAAATCACTTGAAAATCCCTTGGGAGAAAGGTCCAGTTACTAATTTTATGTCCGGCTCCATTTCTCAATTTGCTAAATGCTGGAAAGGAGGAGGAAGATGGATCTGGGAATTTTGTCTGCTGGATTCATGTCCAAATCACAGATTAATGCCTTGCTCAAGATTTATATTTAAAAAATAAATTCAGAAAGGGGCATAACTCATATTTAGGGATTCTTGGTTCTTGGCATGTTGTTGTTTTGGTGTCTGTTCATCCACCAAGAGCTCCCAGCTGAGGTGAGGATGCACAACTGGCCCTGCTGGGTCACACAGGGAGCTCATCTACCTCAGGGTCTTGCGGTTGTCACTGGGCAAGGACAGATGCCTAAAAGCAACAGGATGAACATGTCATGATGCTTCCCCAAAACTCTTTACCAGTCTCCAGCTCTTTGGGGCCCAGAGGCATCCAGAAGTGGTGTCTTTACTTTTAATATCCCTGGAAGCTCATCTCTTCCAGATGCTTTGCTTATAAATATGAGGCAGATTGTGCCCTGAAGAAGGAAGAGGCTATGTCAGTGAAAAAGGAGAAAAGGTGGAGTAGGTTCCCCACATCAGGCCCCAGGTTGACAGGAAAGCATCCCATAATTCTGGAGTTATGGAAGGCAGGGGCAGATCAGCTTTTGCTGTGGATGGGCTTGGACTGCCCAGAGATGTACAGCACCAATTGGGTCACTTGGATTGGAAACCAGAGTCAGGACAATTTGGAGAGCTGCTCCCAGTCCATAGCAGACCCTGGCAGAGCTGTGGAACCAGAAGCTGAGACCCAAGGTGAGAGGTTTCAATGTGCAAGGGAACATATTTTGTCCCTTAAAGCCAATCTGCTGCTCTGACAGCAATCTAGGGAACTCCTGGTGTGTAACCAAGCTGCCCAGTTCCCTCTGAGTGCAGGAGACCTGAAGGCTGACCCAGAACAAAGGCCCAGCACCAAATCCCTGCCAGTGGTCAATGACAGATGTGATGGAGAAAAAGCAAAAGGAAAAGGAACATGTATTCTCCTGGTATACCTCCCAAGCTTTAGTTGTAGGGAAAAGAGGAATAAAATACATCCTGAGTGTCCTAAACCGTAGGACTTCAGACATAATGTTCACCCTTTGGGAATGTGTGGGCGACATTATTGTATATTTGTGGTTTTAAACACAGTTAAACTTATTTACTTCAGAGCACAAAGGAAAACCAAACTGTTTGTGGAGAACAAACCAGGAAACTTGCTTAACTCTCCCCAGCTCTCTGTAACAATGGACCATAAATAGGTCAGACGTTTCTTGGGAACCAGGGAAGATGAGTATTGGAAAATGCCACAAATTATGTTTAAAGAACATTAAAGTGGTGACAGACCAGTAAATGCTGGGAAATTCAAAGATACAACCAGAAGCTGCCTGTATAGCCAGAATGGGGGTGAGGGATGCAAGGCTCATGCTGATGTAGTAAGATGAGTGTGTTAACCTTTACTACTAAAATCCTTGGCTGTTTTTGCAAATATTTTTTCCAAAAAGTGTCAAAAATTTTTTCTCATCTTGCCAGTTCACCCAGTTAACCAGAACCACTCGAGGATGGGATTTATCTCAGTTATGTTTGGCTGCTTACAGTTGAGCAAATGGTCTAAGCTTGTCATGTTGGTTGAGTGGGGAAGAGTCGAAGCTTCCAGGGAATGGCTCATCCCAACGTGAGAGGTGTCTGAAGCACTAAAAATCAATTGCTGCTTGGCACTGCCTTCTGCCTCTGCTGGCTTTTTAGGGCATGGAGAGAATTGGCCTGGACTTTTAGGCTTTGGTCAGCTCAACTGTAAGACAACGCAGTTTAAGTAAAAGCATTCTGTGGAAGTTTGGGGTTTGGTTTTTGTTTTTGTTTTAGTTTTTAGGTTTTTTCCCAAGTTGATAGAGGGAGCAATTTAGAAAAAAAGGCAGGTTTCTTTTAAAAAGTAAGTGAGTTTCCAAACCACATGATTCCAAAGCAGAGCCTGAAAACATACTTTTGGAGCTACCAAACAAGAAGACATCAACCCCTACACGATATTTTCTAAAATGACATGTGGCTTCTGACTTCTGTGGATCTGAATAACTTTTGGAGCATTTGATGCTGGTAGTTTTGGTTTTAACATTCAACTTGATTTAATATTAATTTTCTTATTTTAAATATGGAGAGCTCCCCACTGTGTGTGCCATTTCCCTCTGTAGCACAGATGGCTCTCAGACCGATATTACTCTCCTTCTGTGCTCTTTTTTAGTCCTGTGCCCTAAACAAAGAACTGGATCAAAGTCTGGGTTTTTTTTGGTGGGGCCTTACTACAATGCTGAAACATTTGGTTCCTAGTAAAAATAAGAACAAAATAAGCTTTTTATTAAAAAAAATCTATTGAAATTTATTCTTTTATCCAGGATATGATTCGACCAAGAGCACAGAGCAGTTGACTGCATGGGGTGCTCACACTTGGCTCATAACCTGTCAAGCCAGGTTATGGTCTTGGTTTTATTTGCCTCTCTAGAGGGGCATTAATGGGCCACAGGCAGAGAAGGATTAGCCATGTGCCAGAGCTGTATCTTGGTTGTTGGACACAATCCTAACATCTTTTCTCTGGACTTCTTTTTACTGCTTTTTCTAAGGAAGCACAATAAGTGAGAAGAGGACATTTTGGTGATGGGGAAGACAATGCTGTAGTTTCTGAGAGCGGCAGAGATTTGAGTTAATCTTGCTCTGAATTAGTGAACTCCTAGATAGCTCTGCTACTCATTTCAGGGACCACATTTTAAATCCAGCCCAGAATCCTGAAAAGCAAAAATGGTCTAGAGCCTGGAAAGTGCAGCACTGTGGCCCAGCCCAACTTTTGTGCCAGGAGCATCAGAATCCCCTGCCCCAATAAAAAGAAAGTCAAGTTTATTTATTGATTGCTGTGTAAATCCACACCTGAAGAAGCCCTCTCAGATTGTGTCAGTCATTGCAGTGAAGGCAGACTGGAAGTGATGATTAGATGGTTTTCTTTGGTACATCATTTTTGAGTGCTCTCATAATTTTGAAGGAAAGATCCAGCATCCTTTAGAAGCCAAGACTGCATTTCTACAGGAATCAGTTACACCTTCACAAAATGAACAGAAAATTAAAACAGTAGCACAGGGTGCGCTGCCAGCGCACAGATGTCAGCTGGGGACTGGAGTATTTAAAACCTTGGACTTGTGCTGTGCCATGTCCACACATGTAATCATGTGTCATTTATGGATCTGATTTGTTGGACACTGTCATGACCCCAGAATTCATCTGAGCAAAGTATCCTACTGCTGTAGGCTGGAGTTATTGCATTACACCAGGGCTGATGCTTGTACTAGGAAGCAAGTGCCTGCCATGTATGAAAACAGGAATAATGCTGTTACAAGAATGCTTGTAAATATTGTGGTCACTGCCTTTTGTGTGGGTTACATCAAGATTGTATTCAAACACTGACAGGTTAATTACATGTTTCAAAGCTTATTTACTGTGATCTGAGAGGAAAGTGTTATTAAAGAAGTGTTCAGCATCTAACAGTGCTTGTTTTCTCTTTCTTCTCCCTCCCCAATGTTTTCTTTAGCTGATTACTCCACATGCCATCCGTGTACAGACGCCTCCCCGACACATCCCAGGGGTTGTAGAAGTCACATTGTCCTACAAATCTAAGCAGTTTTGCAAGGGAACGCCTGGAAGATTCATTTACACAGGTATGGATGCTTTAAATGTAAGGGGAAAAAATAGGGCAGGCAATATATCACTCTTGCTAGGGCTTCTGCTTTTGTCATTAAAAGCTGTGCTGTATCTTATTGTTTTGGCTGAGGACGTCACTGAAGGCACCACTTGGAGGCTGGAGTCAGAGCTGGGGGGCTGTAGGGATGAATCTGAAAGCACACCAGTGTGGGATTTTTGTTTGCTTCTTTGTCCTCACAATGGGACATCTCTTTACCCAGGAGGGGAGAGGAAGGAGGGAAACAGATACTGCAATACTTACCAAACAAAGGAAGAGTGCAAGCACAAGGAGCCAGACACACAACCCTGCCTTGAGAAGGATCCTGCTAATCATCTCCATCTCATGTTGTCCAGCAGGTGTTGCAAGGGTTCAAAGCCTGTTTGCCAGCCCATCTCACCATAACTCACTTGTCTCTGGCTTCCAGGGAGCCCAAGTAACTCTCAGCCCACTCAGTGCTGCAGACACAGCAACTTGCAGTGTGCTTTGGGGTGGTCTCCCACACTGGAGACCCCTAAGTTCAGTGATTTGGCCTCAAAAAAACTAACAAAAAAACCCCCACTCTGGAACATTGCAGGTGCTGGCACTGTCAAACCACTCTCAGTAGTTATAAGAATGGTCTGGGAAATAAATCAAGTAGCAGCCTAGCTTTTTTAAAAGGATGTGTGTGGTTGGTTCCTCTGAAGGTATGTGCTACAGGAATTAGCAGTTTTGCCCTGGTTTTGATGTGCATTTAATGCACATGTTGGTGTTCATATCTACAGAAAGGACTATGCTGGAGCTGTTTGCCTGAACTGTGCTTCAGCACAACCCAGTACAATTCATTTCCTCATCCTCAATTGCCCCTGGAACTTTAGGATATATCATAAATACTTGTGACTAAGGCATTCTGAGTTCCACTGGGCTCACACATTGCTCCAACTGTCAGTGTACACATAGGACTCGAGGCAGAGGAGAGAATTCTGTGCTCCAGCTGGGCAGGAAACTCTCATTTGAATTTTGTTAATACTAAGCAAGTTGAACAAAGGTACCTTACAATTCTTTCTTGTCTTTTTCAAATACCCTCTCCCCCAGATGAGATTATGCACTGGGTTTCTTTAAACTGACTCTTAAAATTCTCACATATTGCCCTGCTGGCTGAGCAGCAGGCACTTGTGGAAGCTGGGTGTGTTTATTTGGGAGCATTACGATTTCAGCAATGTGTGGGAAATCCATATATTGGACAATAACACACCATATCAAAAAAATAATTAGAATTTTGAATGTGTTGGAAGAAAAGGAATAGCAAAGGTCAAATTGATAGCTGGTACAAATTGATGGTGTGAACCATGACAGGAGGGTGCTGCCCAGAGCTTTGGGCTGTTTGAGGTGAATCCTTTCCCCCCTCTCTTTCTTGCAGGAGGTTGTGCTCTCCTGCCTGTTGTTACCCCACTGGGGTGGCTGCCCCTGGGGCTGATGAAATGGCAGGTGTGGATATGGAAGGGAAAAAAAGGGCAAACCTGCTCCTCTTAACTTTGCAAAGAAATTTTTGGTGGCTTTAAATGTAAAAATGTCCTGGACCCATTTTGGGGTTGCTTTTCAAATCATCATTAATTAGCTTTTCCAGTAGAAAGCAGGGCAGCAGTTTAGCTTGTCTGCCCAGAAGCAGATGGCTGAATGTGGAAATAAAGTGTCCCAGCAGAGAGAGTGTTTCCATGTATGCATTTTCTGGTTGGTGTTTAAAACACAGTATTTTTCATCCATTTTGAAGTTATGAAATACTAAACAATAATGATAAAATCAAGGGTGATCCAGTCCATAGACAATTCTCTCATGCAGTTACTTACAGAGGTACAATAGCTACAGAAAAGGTGTTGTGACTGAAATCTACCTCACACAATTTGCATTTTCCTTTTAGACCCAGCCTGAAATTAAATGCAGCTTTTTAAAAAGGACTAAATGAAACTAAAATAAAAACAATTAATGCATCCTGACCTTCAGAAGTGCCTTCCAGCCCTTTAAACAAAATGCAGGTTCAGTACATGCCTGCCGATTAGTTTTAGTTAATTGAAAATTATAGGATTGACCCAAGAGGAAAATTTTGTTTGCACTCCAATCACTTTTACAAATTAAGGAAAATTACCACAATTTTGTTTAGCTAAGGTTTCACACTGAGTTCACGAAATTAGCTCAGCCATCCCAACAAAGTCAGCACTTTGTTAGTGAGCACTAGAAAAAAACTAATAGTCTATGGTGTGTACAAACGAAGCATAGAAAAAGCTATGATGCTTTAGAGAACTAGGCCAAGTGGTTTTAATTAGGATTATTGGTTCATTGTAAGTTTTGAAGAACAATCAAACTAGCAGATTAGCTGTTTCTTTTAAAGCTAGAATTTCTTGCCATTCATTTTTCCCATGAGAACTTGTTTTAACTCCCACATAGCACTATTTTTTTTCTTTTTTCTTTCCTTTTCTTTTTTTTTTTTAACAAGGCCTGCAGGAAATGGACCAATTGGAAGTTGGGATACAGTAACATTCCCCAGCATCACTCCAGCCGATGGGAGTTTTTCACAATGTTCTTCAGTGAACTCAGTGTTCTGGAACATATTACAAAACCACAGAGGCCAAATGTTTTCTCAGAGGAGTTTGGCCTCTGTTTTTGGCCGAAAACATTTCAGCATCACTTGCTGCTTATTTACCCTGCTATTAGGAACAAGAAAAGGAGAGGGTAGAAAAAGCAGGGGGGGAGAAGCAAAAGAGAGGGTGTGAGAGAGAGAGAGAACAAGACCTGGGGTTTGTGGGCGGTGCAGGAGTTGATCAAGCATAGTTTCCTTTCTGGTGAGAATGTCCCTGCTCGTTAATGGTCCCATTTTGTGGTCAGGTCTCATTTAGAAGAAATTATTTTTAATCAGTGTTCAACAAAATATACCCTCAAGCCACCTGGCTGTAAACTGTTTTTTTCTTACTGTTAAGTAGTTAAGTTCTCAGAAGAAAATACCCAGTGACCCATTAATTTTAGCCTTTTTTTCCTCTTTAACTGCAAATAACTTAGTAACATGATCTCTAAGTAGCCCATGTGCCATCTAGGAATCAAGGTCACATATATACAGAAAAATCCTGGCTTTTGTGAGTATTTCTGAAAGAAATAAACCAGTGTCACCCTGTGCTTACAAGAAAACATAAGTTTTTTATTTTCCATCTGCAGGGCGAGCCATTAGCATGCACTTAGAGAGCAATTATTTCTTAGATTTTAAGCTTTGACATTCCTGAGAAAATGTTCAGAAATACAGAAGTGTGAGCACACCTTGAATGTGTTCATTTTGAAATAATATTAAAAATCCACATTACACATAGAAATACCCAGACATGCTGTGGCACTGCTCATCTCTAAGTCTCTTCTGGCACTGGAGGGCACTGAATGAATTCAGCTCTGTGTCACAACTTGGGAGTCAAGTGGGTGTCACTACCATTATTTTAGGACTGGAGAAACTGAGATAAAGGAAGAGATTAAAGGTACAAATCCATAGGTAGTTTGGCAAGGTGATTCAGGGCATATATGGTCAACTTAAAGAAGAAATGAGAGTTGGCACAAATTTGTGATACCCAGACAGTCCTTTGAGATTTTATTTGAGTTTGTTTTAATTTAAAAGAATTGATGCACCATGGACAACATGAATTTCACAGATGACTTTTGCAGTGGTACTAAACGGCAAGATTTGAGTGGGGCTGCACGACTGTAAGCGAGATGAGAATTTATCTCACTGCACATTGGAAAGGACATATGAAGGGTCCATAAAAATGCATTATGCTGTGTCTTCTACCACCTGCTCAGTTTAAGATTTTGTGGGGTTTTTTTTTTCCCAAAACAGAGCAAAGGACTTCCTAGGGGCCAGAAGTACAGAGCTGTGTCATCGAGGTTGTGTGCAACACGGATTAATTCAGATTTTTGACTGAGCAATACCCCAAATACTGCTCCTCCTTTTGGAAATAGGTTACATGCTTGGATACAGGTTGGAACTTAGGGACCATTTTAATTTGCATTAGGCTTGCAGGGAGGCTGTGGGCTGAACCCTTTGTGTGCTGACAGGGCTCCAAGAGGAGCAGGCAAGTCCCCCATGGGCCTTTTGGGGTTTGTTGTGAGCTCTGGGGTGGGATGTGCCTCTGGACGTGCTGCTGATGGGAATGCCTGGATGGGGGATGAGTGTAGGCACACTGGGCTGGGAACAACCCCCATGCTGAGCTCTGGTCCTGCAGGGTAACTGTAGCAAAGGCTGAGCAGGACAGAGTGGACACTGCCAGGAGTGACCAGTGCTTGTGTTACACTGTTAGGCCACTGTGTGTGGGGAGATGTGGAAATCCTGGTGCTGTGGAGGTCAGGATATTCACAGAATTTCTGGGAAACTGCGTCTGTCTCTGAAATGTCACAGGGCTTCTCAGGGAGCTTTCCACTCCCCTACTTGCTACAAAGAAGAAATGGTCTCGTGGAAAATTCTTCTGAAAACATTGAAGTCTATGTACAAAGAGGAATACAGATTATATGGGCAGCATTTCCAAAAGTATCTGTTTTAGGTGACAATTTTCAGATTTTTAGTTTTAGATGGTTTTATTTACAGAAGCACAGGAGTAGTTGTCTTCTGAGAATCATTGTCTTTTTATGTTTTTGAAGTCAAATACCTTCAAGAGTAAGAGAACAAAAACTATCTGTTACCATCTGAAACTTCAGCCCATGGTCCTGGAAGCAGAGGTTGGAGTCACATACAGAGATCTGGTCAGAATTGGAACCATTTAAAAGCTGATCTTGAGTCCCTTAAATTTCCAACCTGGTAAATTTCAGTGATTTCCTTTGCTAGGAAAATTTTATCTTTTCAAGAAAGCACCAATAACTAAATTCAAAAGGTACATAATCAATGAAAAAATCAGTTTTCAGAATGGAGAGGTCTGGAGTTTGTAGACTAAAGAAAAGAACATGAACAAAAAGAAAAAAAAAAGGAAGGAAAAAGAAGTGGTGATAAGAGACAGACTGGCTGTCAAGAAGTTCCTGTAGCCCCACTGGAGTTTTTCTTGATCCTTGCAGACTGGAGTTTGACCCTTACAGCAGCTAACCTTGGCCATAGCTGTGTGGCTGTTAGTTCCTGAGAAATGTTAAAACCTAGTGGCAGTTATTCTCAAAATCAGTAATCCACAACCTCATTAGTTTTACAATGCCTCATTCATGTGTGTTTATTATTAAATCATGAGCACTTAAATAACTGATTAGTATAAATGAGAAGAGAAGGCCACCATCAACAGAACAATAAAAATAAAAGAAAAAAATCCGGCATGTCTGATGCTGTCTCAGGTTTTATCCTGAAGTGTTTATAAAATTCTTCAGTCTCAAAGATATGAGGATCATTAAGCTGAAATGAAATATAGAGCACATCACTCCTCCAGAAGAGTGACCAGCTATGAGATCTGGTAGCTAGCAAATGAATGCCATTTGTTTTTAACAGCAGTTTTTATCTGCCTTTCACTAGTAAATATTAATAGTGGTGGCAGAATAAAAAGTATCAGATGCCTTGAAGTTAAATAGTCAGAAAGTGCTGCAGAAGAACAGAAAAAAAAAATCCTTCAGTGCAAAGAAATATAAGAAGTTTAAAGTAAGAGCTGTCTGTTCTGAAGGGCAGGAGAGCCCTGTGCTGCAGGTTACCCTGTGCTTTGGATGCTCCATAGAAAATCTGTTCCTCATCTCAGAGAGGCTCTATGGAGGAGAGATGGTAAATCCTTTCTCTAGAGCACAATCGAGTAAGGATGAATGAAAACAAACCTTTGTAAATGTAAACTTTTACCGGGGAATTTAATTAATTCCTCTGGAAACCAGCAAAAAAAAAAATTGTTCTAACAACTATTTAAAAAATATCCTAATGCAGATTTTATCTCACTGTGTCAAGTGTTCCTTCCCAAGTGGAGCTTGCCATGGGGACTCCAGAGGTGTTTGCCACAGTCCCTGAAGGACTGGTGGCCCCACTGCTGGGTCCAGGAGCCTGCAGGGAAAACAAGGGTGGGGCTGGTGCAGTGTCTCCCTCCAAGCCCCCCATCAGTGATGTGATCTGGGTGTTACCTGCCCTTGAGGAGAAGAGCTGCTCTCAGGAAATCTCTGTTTTTGTTTAAGCTTGAACCTGGCCCTTTGTATGTTCCAGTCCATTAACTGAGTCAGTCACCTGCCCTGCCTGGAAACTTTGAGGGGGGGGAAAAAAATTGGCTGCAATTGTTTTGGAACAAGATTTTCTAGGTGAAATAATTTCAGTGTTTACTATTTTGGTGGTGGTTTGGGGTGTTAATGTTGTTACCAAAATATTTGTTTTGAAGCTTGTAAGGACATGCCCAGTGGAGTGAAGTGTGGAGAGTTATCAGGGTGGAATATTAGTAATATTAGGGGTGGTTGCTTTGGTTTGCAGAAAGTCAGGAAAGGAAAATGGGAGGAATCCTAACTGATTGCAGGGAGGGGATGGTGGAGGTAAACTGGAAAATCCCTATTCTATGCTAATAGGAACAGAACCCTCATATCCTTGGCTTTTCTTAAACACTGGTAGCACCAAAACACCCTGGAAAAAATACCCACTGAAAGTGTGCAGGGTACCTGTAGGACAGCTTCAAAATGAAAGCAATTACAGCAACTGTCAGAATAAAGCTGGCTGTGAAGGAAACATATTATTTTGCATATTTTATGTATACAATTTCTGAGAAATATGACCTTTACTTTCTAGTTAGAGGGAAGTGCAATCAGACTCTACCAGCAAAGGGTAGCTGGATCATTAAAAAGAATATTTTCTCTGATATTAGAAGTCTAAATGGGCACCAGTCCTTATTCACAACCTTGGCTGTTTCTGTCTGCCCTGAGTTAATAAGTGATAAGGCCAAAAGAGAAATAAATCACTGAAGTCCCTGTCCAAAGAAAACATATTGACTACAGCCAAGCAAATAACAGCCCATAACCAATGGTCCCATTCATCATTCATGTAATAGGGATATAAAGTATTTTCTACCTATGAAACCATGGAGTAGGAAAAAGCCTGATAAGCCCCCAATCTAAACTATGTGATTTGATTATTAGAGGACATGAACTGTTTGTCACATACCTTTAATCTTTAAGATGTGTTGCCATTTCTAAACTATAAATTTGTGGTAAAGGATTAGAAAGCTATTAACAATAAAGGTATAAAATAGACTTTATAAAGATTCCTGCAATTGTCATGCAACCTTGTAGACCCTTGGAACCTTAGCCCATTGAATAAGATATAACATTGTTATCTGACCTTCTGAGCCAATAAAGCATTTTTTGCTTTTTAAATTCCAGACTTCATGATAAATTAACCCTCTGGATTCACAAAATAAGCCTTGTAAATTCTTTTCTTTATCCCCACCCCAATACCTTTAAATTTTCATACCTTTGCTTCAAAACTCTTATTCCAGACTGAAATTGTTAATCTTTTTTTATTATCCTTTTATCCTCATGTCACTTGATGAGATATTATTCCCTCTTTTTTTTTTTTTTTTAAAAAAGGCCAATAAAACAGGGAGCTGAGATGAATTTCTAAAAAGTCTGCATTGTACTTTTTGTTTCTACAGAGGGCTTCACTGCCTTTATGTGTGGGTATCCAGGTTAGACAAACACCACAGAAATGGGCAGCTTAGAGTGGCAGCAGAGGCTGAACTGGTCACATTCATGTATTTTGATGCTGTGCCCTAAGAAGAGGGACAAGGCACTGTCTCTTTGCTGCTCCAGGAAGCAGAATCCCCAACTACTTGTTGCCACTGACGTGATTAATAGACTGGGAATTCTGGCTTCCTCATGGGAATGCATGTTCTTAACTCATCCTTCCTGCCCTTCTCATGGGGTGCAGCATGTTTTGGTTTCTGCTGGAATGGTGGGCAGGATTTGCTGTGGTTGAAGAGTGGCCAAGCTGTGGCTGGGCTCTCAGAGGTGCCCATGCTGGCTCTGGAGAGGGCATCAGGACCTGAATTTAGAGCACAGCTGCCTGAGGAATGTTCTCACACAGCACTGCCTGCCAAGGAGTCTCCTTAAGAAGTGCCTAATCCTTTGAGGTGCTCGTTAGTGAGGGCTCATTTTGCTGAAGCATTTTGTTTCACAAGTGCCCAGCTCTGGGATGTGCAGCATCGTTCCCCTGAGGCAGGACTGGGGCAGCCTCGTTCCTTCTGCTTGTACCAGCATCCCTACACAGCCAGCAGTGCTTATCTAGCCTGGTTAGAGCTTCTGACAGCAGTGACTACAGAGAAGATGTGCCTCAATATAGCCATGTCTACAGATTCAGGCTTTTTTTTGTTAATATATAGATAAAAGGAAAATCTTGTACTTGTAGCCTTTCATCTCAGTGGATGCAAGAGCAATTTATTGCATAGAGTGTGAAGTTCTTTGTACTTTTCTGCTATCTTGCAAGAACTCACACAGACTCTTCTGCTTAGTTATGAAGATATCAAGTGCATAAGTGATGTGGTCTGCCCTGGTGACTGGATAGAGATGTTGGAAACAGTTTAATCACACTGTGACAAAACTCAATCCTGGCAGCTTCTCAGGCTGCCCCAAAACTCTTCAGAGTTGCCTCGTGGCACAGTTACAGTGTCCATCCTTCCTTTCTTAGAAGTTATTTTGAGCACTTTTGTATGAAACTCTGCAGTGCAGCCAGGCCCTGTGGGCTGCAGAGCTGCTGTGCGGGTGACACCACAGGAGCCAGCTCGGAAAGGAGTTGTACCCACGGTGTTTTAAATTATGTGAGACATGTGGCAGTGGGCCACATTTATTTCATGATAATGGCTGGCTAATGTCTTGGAGAAAGCAGAATTTCCTTGAAGAGTCAATCTACACAAAAGTTTCCGCAATCTCAATGAGCTTCCCCAGGACCTCCTGGCAGGTCACTGTCATTGCCCAGCTGCTGCTGTTGCTAAGGGACAACATTGTGGTGCTAAAACTGCTGCATTTTGTTGTACATTTAAAAAAAAATCTCAAGCTTGATTGTTTAAAGTCTGCATCTAACTGTATAACCTTCACTGAAAGGAGTTTTGCCATTGGATCTCGCCCCTGGTCTGTTGTGAGCAGTTAATTAAGAAGTATAAAACCATCATGCCTTAATCCTGCCAAGCCAAGCGTATGCAGATGTTTTATTCCACAAGGTAGGACAGAAGTTATTTGATATATTAGAACACCAACATGTTAGCATGATGTAGATTAGGCTGTGCTTTTGCACAGCTATTTTGAAGGAACTTCTTCCATTCCATACCAATCTTGGACTGCCCAGGACCAGGGAGTTCATGGCAGTTTGTACCTTAGGGAGGTGAGTGTGAGCCTTCCAGGCAGTATCACAATAGAGTTGATTATGAAGAGCTACAGTCTTGCACAGTTTGCCCTGAGGTATTTGCATGCCATGCCTACTGTTGTTTCATCTCTCAATGTCTTTAGCTTCTGTCATTTTCCTTCCCTCCCAAATATGATTTTTCTTCTTTTTCCTGTTGCCATAAATTGTGGTTAACCTCTATGCTTGAAGAGTTGTGGACTTCAACTGCTGTTGGATAGCACCAGGTGCCAGCATTGGTGGTTAAAAAAAGGAAAACCCACACCCAGCAGACAGAGAGTTAATAAAAAACCATCCAAATCACACACAAGCAACAAACCTAAAACAACCGAACCAAAACAACACAGAGAGAAACCCCACACAAGCAGCTAAATATGGCATTTTTTAGGACCCCATGGGACAGAAAACACATATGGCATTTAAGATATTGTAACAGCCATCTAGTAAAAATACGTTAGTTAACACAGAAATTGATGCCAAACTTTCCATTTTAAATATGGGAAGATTACAGAGCAAAATTGGGATACCTATGAAAAATTGTGAAATTCAATGTCCCTTTTAGCACTGCACCATTTTCAGGGTGGGTTTTATCCCTTTTCAACATCATGAGGCCCTCTTATACCTTATAAAAATGTAGTGAACCTCTTGGAGATCTGGGTCTGATACCCTCTGGGCTGTCAGATGTCATTTAAGATGTGGGGGAATAGTCAGGAAACTTTGTCCTCTACCTGCACATGGGTCCTGAACAACTTCTCAAATAAGAACTTGTTTGGCTGAAGCTGGGTGAGAAGCATTTCACCCTCAGTGCCCCTTGTGCCAGGTGCTGCGTAGGAAACTATTACCCCAAATATTGCAATTACTGAAATACAGCTACTTCTTGTCCCCTTTTTCTTTTGTTCTGCTCTTTTTCTCCTATCTTATACCAATTCCCAGCTTTCAGTGGGATATTTTCTGTAGAAGGCTACAACTCATCAAACAAAAATACGTAGTTTGTGTGCTCAGGCAGTTCCAGCAGCAAGCTTATAGTTGTAAAAATGAAAGGCAAGATTTTGCTTCCAGAAGTGACCATGAATTCACATTGAAAGGTCGCTTCTGCTAGGGAAATATTTTTTCCAAATGTAGATCTCTGACTATTTTCACCACTCGAAAAAGAATTCTCCCTAAAGTTCACAGGCATGTGTGCAGCTGCTAGAAATAGCCATGACATTGCTGTTCCAAAAAACCAGGTCTTTAAGTGGCCATCATACTAAAAAATGATAGTATTTTTTCTACAGGTTTTTGATTTTGAGGAATTTTTGTTCCCTTAAATCCTGCATTAAACTGTGCACGTGAGTTATTTAAAATGATGAGATTTATCCATGCCTCACCTATTTGCCTGAGACTGGATTTTCCCTGGGTGTTATTGGTAGAGGAGCTCCCAGCACAGGTCTGGCTGGCCAGGAACAGGAACAAGAACCTGCACCAGGTATCTTTTGTTCTAGGATGAAGAATTTAGTTCAGATTTCCCAAAGACAAGGCCAAACCTGCACCTCCTTTCTTCACCAAAACTGCTCAACCTCGCATCGCTTGCAAGTTCTGTTAAAAAGAGAAATGAACCCTCTTTAAATTGGGGCCTAAGGGAAAGGATGGAAATGACCCCCCTCCCCTCTCCAATTTCCCCCATTAGACTTTTTTTCACAGATGTTCATGCTGATTAGAGCTGGGAAATAAGGGTATTTCTGTGGACCATGAATATTCATTTGTGTTTTGGCAATGAATTTCCTTCAGTTTCCCTGTAGTGTTTTGCTCCCTGTGAATGTTTGAACAAGTGAGTTTGCTGAAACAATCTCTTCTGAGAAAAACTCAGAGTGTGCTATGGAAAGTGACTTTTCTGTGCTGTTTTCCTGGACAAAAGGATGTAAAACTCGCTGTTGGTTGTTAAGAAATTTTAATGAAAAGCAGCAAAGACACAGGTGAGGTGATGCCTTTGCTGAACATATAAATGCAGAATTTAAGTTAAAAAATTGTAACAATCCACTCTGTAATTATCTATCTATAAGGATAAGGTTAGTCAGAAAAACTGTTTGAGAAATACTTTAATTAAAGAGAATAATTGGAGAAAAATATCTCTTTGGATAGTTACTGACTGGGAATAATTAGTTGTGAATTATTTGCCCCACTGTAGTACTGATGCCCAGTCCAAAGCTGGACTTGCTCCTTAAGGGGTCTCTGATGCCTAATTAGACCAAATGGATCTGAGCAGAAATCCATACCATTTATAGCAGAAAATCCCAGGGATTTTTTTTTCACTTTTAAAAATTTTAAAGTGTTATAAAACATTAAATGGAGATTACTGTACCTCCTACTGCTTGATCTTGTAATCCTGCAGTAAATGTGAGGATAGAAATTGCAGCTGAAGTGTAGGGAAGAGCCAGAATCCCGCACTGCAGTCCATGAGCAGCCAGGCCAGGCAGACTGCGTGCAGGAATTTGGCAGAATTCCTCCAGCTCTGGTGGGAATCTGCATTTTCTTTTCAAATTGTACCATTTTGGTCCTTGGGATCACCCAAAATTATTTTTTGTGTAGCAACTTAATCCTTACCCAGCGTGATCTGTGGAATAATGTACACAATTTTACAATAACTATGTAATTAACTCACTTTGCTACTCCCCTCTCCAGGGAAACTCATGCTTCTATTAATGCTATTAGGAAGGTCCTATGCACAGAACAAAGAAAGTGGTGCAGCAGATGAGTTAACATGATTTGATTTGCAGATGCTTTAAACACTTAGCAGGAGACAGCTACGGAAGCTAATTAAATCACTCTAAGGTGCACAGGATTATCTGCTTTGTAAGAAACAATTTCAGTGAATTATGGTCGCCCTTTAGCTGAGGGGAAGTAAAAAGCATATTTGTTTGGAATTAAATTTCCCACGCAAAGTGCCCATCAGGCCTCTCCTTCCTTGGATTTCTAAAATAGCCTTCTTTTGGAGCCAGTATTTTCTAGGAACCTGGATTTTCATTTTGTAAGCGTGGTGCTGCTTCCAACTTTCTTACGTAAAAATTTTCCTACTTAGCTATTGATTAGGATCTGCCTTTAAGCAGTGTCTGGAGTAAAAAATCGTGTTGGTACATTCACTACCTCTCAGATACTGCATCTTATTTAGTGTACCGGAATTCCCAGTTTAAAGTAATCACAAAATTTATGGAGAAACGGATAAAAAAGGTTGTAAAATATCGATTTGGGGAAAATAATAACACAACTCATCTATAATAAGAAGAAAAATGAAGCAATAATTCAGGTGTATTGAACGGGTTGCTGCTGGAAATATTGATCCGGTGCTTTAGTGTGCAACATCGCACCTAACACTGCAATGAAAGAACAGCACTGCATTCCCCTGCTCATTATTTCCCAGACACTATTGCCTTGTTACACAGGTCCCACAGAGCCTGGAGTGCCAGCAGGGAAAGACAGGAACCCCCCAAATAACCACAAACCTTAATATCCTAATGTTACAACAGCACGCAGACATTGTGCTCCCGTGCTCCTCTTGAGGCAACCTTGGAGTTTGGCTTTGCTTGTTTTGCTCTTTGCTGTATCTCATACTGCCCATGGTCTGTATAAATGGTGGCCTTCTCCTGCCTCTTGATACCACATAATCAGCAATGGTGTCATTGAGGAAACACACTTCCCTGAAATATTGACTTTCAGGATCCTCGTGTAAAAATTCCCGATCTCATTGCAGCGTTTCCTTACTGTGGCAATAAGCAAAAGTTGAAACTAGGACAGCAAAGGTCAGTGGAATTTTAAAATAAGCACCCCGACATTTCCACAGCATTAAACTCCATCATGCAACATTGCATTTCTGTTTATCTGCTGACATCTGCAAAGGTACCACACTTGATTGTTTGGCATAAATAATTTAGCAGCAAGAATTTTATAATGAGCACAGATAAGATTTACCTCTAAAATGAAAAAAAGGAAATAATTAAGGAGAAATTATGTGAGATAAAAAACCCCAGGGAAGTCCTGCAAGAGGGCAACATTTTAAGGCAAAGGTGCATCCTGCTCTGTGAGGAAGCTGCTCTGTATGTGCTGCAAACTTACTGCATCTCATGATCATTATCTAGAAATAGGAACCAGACCAGATGATCAAGTTCTGAACAGATCAGGCCTCCTGCAAATTTCAGCCAACATTGATCTGCAGGATTTGCTCTGGATCCTCAGCATTGTTGGGTTTGTCCTTTCCCCGCCCTTTAATCCATACAGCAAGGGGGGCAGAGTGAAGCAGACACTTCTGCTCAAGGAATGGGGGGAAGGGAGGAAAAATGAGAGGAGGAAAATAATCTATGGCTGATGCAGAGGCCAAAGGAAATTGCTTTCTGTGAACTGCAGGGCCCTGTAGTAGGAGTTGAGCCACTGATGGCCGCGTTGCCTCTCCCAGAGCTCTCCCTCCATCCCTGTTTTCCCTGGCCTGAGGATGAGCTGTGGCTGCAGCCCTGGCAGGTTTCAGAGCCTTTCATTTGCATGTGGTGAGCAGAAAACGTGCAATAGTTTTTGTAACCTAAATAACATTTCTAGTTCAGAAGCCCCAGGGGAAAATCCTTGTCAGGCTGAGCTGGC
This sequence comes from Camarhynchus parvulus, assembly GCF_901933205.1. Taxonomy (NCBI): domain Eukaryota; kingdom Metazoa; phylum Chordata; class Aves; order Passeriformes; family Thraupidae; genus Camarhynchus; species Camarhynchus parvulus. The sequence goes on along the minus strand of NC_044583.1, from coordinate 14,274,222 downwards.
ACGGTGATAAATGGCTGAGGTTTGTGCTCTGGCTCTGTGGGGACACGTGGGGTGAACAAAACCCTCTTCTCTGGCACCCTTGGCATCTCCAGTCAGGAAGGGACAATTGCAATGGGAACATGCTGTTGCCTTTGGAAGGAGGTAGGACCCAGGCATTCCCATTCACTGGAAGAATTCTTTTCTTGTGAGTTGAGGTGTCGGGGCTGTAGCATCTTTTTAAAGCACTGGTAATGCCTGTGGGGTTTTTCTGCCTTTGGTGATTCCAGTCATAGGACATATAGTAATTACATATCCTCTGAACAGAGAGAGACAGGAAAATCCTGGGAAACTGTGTAGAAGCTGTAAGAAACTTAGAAGAAAAGAATTCAAACAATTATTATCTCCCTTTCTGTTACCATTGTTTATAGATATAGCTCTCCAGAGTATACTCTTCATAATTCACCAGTAGTGTGAGAGAAAATTCCTAAAAGCCAATCAAGTCTTAAGACCATCATTGTTTCTATAAAAACTATAGATTTCTAATAACACAGTGTCTTTTCATGCCTTCTGATTGTAGAGTCTCTGTATCACCTTTAGCTGCCCCTGATACCTCTTTGGTGATAAGGGCAGACAGAAAATGTGTGTTAAATCTAACTCAGGAAACAACCATGGCGTGGGGTGTCAGCAGAGCAGTTCATCAGTACACGTGTGTGTTTTTAGAAAACAGTTTGAGGTTTACAGTTATTGGCCAATCAGTTTTCTTACAGAAAAAAAAAAAAATCCTGGGGATTTGTGTAATAAAGTCTAAAGCTGCATGAAATTCATCACAGATATTTTCTCAAATTTCTGCAGTAATTCCCTAATAACTTTTGTCCCTTTAGATTTTGCAAATTTGATAATTTGAATTTTATGGAAGATGGGTTTTTTTCCCCTGAAGTGCTAGTTATACTGCCAGATTTTTTTTCTTAGGGAAATTGATTTTTTTCACATACACTTTGATAATGAAAATTTCTTTTGCACTGAAATTCATTAAAAATGTGTCTCTTTTGTTTATTTCCTACTTTTTTTCTGTAAGTTCTGAGCATTTTTAAACATTTTAAAGAAAACTGATAAAGGCTTTAATTTACATACATTACTACATAATTTTCACTGTATTTTTTGTTTAAAAGGATGTAAATCAATTGATATACTTTAGGATTCAAGAGTATCCTTACATAGAAGAAGCCAAACAACTTGGAAGTCAAGGAAGCTCTTTAGGTTACTTAAGTGCTTGATTAAATTAAGAATCTAATTGTCAACCACTGCACATTTTCATGGGATTATTCTAAGATTCACAATACCTGTAGTCTTTACAGTTTTGACTGCCTGACTACAGGCATTTAGGGGATTTTCCATCTTGAATTTTAATTTCCACCTCCCATTTCAGAGTTGTGCTGACCACTAGGCTTGCTTTGGGTCACCTCCCTGTTCATCCTGGGTTAAGCCTCCTCATTTCTCTGCTGGCAGCACTGACAGGATCCTCTCTCACTATTTGCTTGATGCTGCCCTTACCTCCTCCAGGGCATCTCCCACCTCAAAAACCTCTCTTGGATCATTGCTGCTGAAGGGAATCTGGGTCACCTTTGGTGTGATTTAAGATCCTAATGAGTGTTTTGTAGTTGTAGGTGAGGGTACTGTGGGTAAAGCCGCACGCTGATTTGAACCCCATGTGCTTCCTGGGCAAAATCGATATTATCTCTGTCTCCTCTTGGCTTTCATTTCTGCTCTTATTTTGGTAGTTCCACCAAAGTATTTATCCAGTATTTATCCTTTTTAATATGGCCTGAGCAGGGCTGCTTTGCACAGCATTTGGGCGGTTCTGGTACTGCTGGTAAAGGATTTTATGTACACAGGGTTTGCTTGTTAGAGGCTTTCCTGTAACACTTGTCTGCAGCCTGAGTTCTTCTAAGCTCTACTCTGCTAAAACAGAGGGGAGAAAGACTACAACAGGTATTTTTGTGTTAAATTGCTCAGAGCTTATTAAGGTAAAGAATTACTCCTTGCTTTTCTTACTACATTGTACAGCTGCTTTTTTTTGCAGTCATCTTTATTGCATTTTGAACTTTGTTATTCTGATGATGCTGAAAGACAAAGACACAAACTCCTCTCTCTAATTCACTCCAAAGAATGTACCATCTCTTTCTATGTTCTTGTTAAAACCCAATTGTGTGCAATTTGTAGGAAATTGAAACCACATTTTTCACTTAACTTTCCGAAATTAAAATTTATGAGGAAAAAGAAGCAATAAAGCAGTTACAATCTGGTCATCTATTATTATCTCTGTGGTTGGAGTAGTTCCACATTTGAAGAAAGTGACACCAAAAGTTTATCAAGCTTGTATGTATCAGTAATTTCACTTCTCTTATTATTTCAAACCACAAGAACTGCTGAAGTTAGTGTTATGCCCTTGGAAATTATCTTGGTGAAAAAGGACTTGGGTGATCTATAAAAACAAAGCTTTTCTTCTAACTGAGAAACACGGAGCAATATTCATTTTCCTTACTCATTCATTTCAGAATATTGATGTTAAAATAAATTTAACGAATTGTGCTCCTTAAGCTGATTTAACAGAACACATTGTGAAAAAGCTGAATTTTCCTCTAGATGTATTTCTATGTATGTGTTTCCCATTATTCTTCTGCTTTTGCTTTTGCATTACCCCTCTACTCTGAGAACAATGGGAATGACAGTCCAACACCAGGAATCTCGACTGCTCTAGCTCTAGAATGTTAGTGGCACTTGCTTTAGTTTTCTCATTTTGCCTTTTTTGTCTCTGAATTAAAATCAAGCCAAATGATGGATGCCCATTACAATCAATTGTTTCAGACAAGCCACCAAAAGTATTGTAGGATTCATTTACATTTAATCAAATTACACTTTATTTGCAATTCAGGGAAATGAGAACTCTGCAGTAAATCAAATATTTCCTCTCCAAGGGCCCCATTCAGCAGAAAATATCCACAATCTTCCCAGCTGGTGCCTCAATGTATGTAGCAAATCTTCCAGTGGGAGGAGAGCTTGTGCCAACAAACCTATTGCAGCCTCTGCAACATTTTAGGGTTGTGGACACCTAAATATTTTCCAGTACAAATGCAGATCTTTGAACAATGAATTGTGCAGTGGCTTTAAGCAGCTGACAACAGACTTGCACCTCTCTTGGCTCCCTGTCATGGGACACCAAGAAACTGTTGCAGGACTTCTGGAGTCCAGGAGTTTTGTACACCACAGGTTGGAAAATACTGCTTTTCTTCTGTGAAACACATTATGAAATGGGAAATTAATGGCAGTCACTGAATGTCATTTTTTGGGGGTGATCTTACATGTCTCCAAAGGCTTTCAGGATGACTAGGAATAAATTAAGAATACAAATACATTAAAAAAAAAAACCTTCAAATAGAATAAATTCTACTTGAAGGCATTAGTACAAGGATGGGCAGATACTAATTTTTACTCATTAGTGCCTTTTGAAGTTGAAAAGCTGTATGTGCTTGGAATGGGAGGTTATCATTGACTGACAGCTCCTTTCCTCTGCAGTTTACTACTGAAAAACTGCATCCAACAGGCAACTCTTCTACCCTTAACCAGCACAGCACAGAGAAGAAAATTTTGAATTTTGTCCCTTGTGCTTATTTACAGATTTAGTTCCCTAAAACTTGACTGATTGAAGGATCTCAATGTCTCCTGATGCCTCAGACAGTTCAAACTGCAGGTCCAAGCTCTGGAGAGCAGCAGCTATTCTTCCAGTGGCAGAAAAGCCTCTTTTGAGTCTCAAGCTTCCTTTGTAATTTTGACCCTGTTACTTAAAGTCAGAATTTTAATTGTGTTTAGAGTCCTGAAAGTTCATTTAGGTGCCTGCTGGGATTTTTAAATAGGCATAGGTACCTAAATTTTATGGCTTTGTGGCTGTTTGTTCCCCAGCTCTGAAACTGAGAAATAATTCAGGGCTGCTATAAATTACAGGGAATGTATGATGTCAAATAATGTGGAAAGAGCTCTTATACTGGGGGAAAAAAACACTGCATAGGTTCAAACAAAGAGGGTGATTTCATTCTTGCTGGTGGAAATACATTTTCTTTGCTGGGGAAATATCCTGAAACTTAAGGTCTCCACAGTCATAATCTGATTAAAATACAGAGCTGAAAAAAATTCTGACCAAATCATGTAATGTGTTCTTTAATCCAGTGAGATTTGAAAGCCTAAGAAATAATAAATAATGATTTGCATGCTTAGTAGTTGGATGTCATAAAAGTCAATCCTGAGTACTTTTTCAAGAGTTCTTGAAACTAAATTCTGCCATCTGACACTTGCGCCAGAGTTCAGTGGGTCAGTTTAGCTGATGCTGAATGCTGCCTATAGAATATTATGGGATTTCATAGTATAAGAAGCTTTAAACCAGAGTTGCACTGGTCTCACCTCTCATTTCTAATTATTTGATTTCAGAATATTTGAATGTTAAGAAATTTTGTTTTTCGACTTTTGCTCTAGGTGCCCAGGAGATGGTGTATTTAGTTTCCTTTTATTTGTGTTTCAATACTTCACTTTTTACTTTATATTTGTGATAAAGTACTGAAATAGTAGTTTTTGAAAGGATCTCTGTTATGTTGCTGGTGTGGGGGGAATTGCAGAAGGAAAGGGAACAAAAGGAAATGACAGGTAGAGCAGGCAAATCCCATGGGAGTTTTTTTCTTTTCTTTTGCTCTTTCACTTTTGTTTTGTGCAACCAGCAAAGTTTGGAAGAAAAAGGTGACATTGCATTTCCCTTTGCTTTTTAGAGAAAGCATCAGCCAGTTTGCATGCCCTAGAATTAACTATCATTGCTGTGTCTCCCCCAGCTTCAGCTTGGGTGAGTGAGGATCCATCTGCTCCAGCAGGATGCACAGAACCTTGTCAGTGTCCATTTGTTACTCAATCAGCTAAAATTTAGGTTTATTTTCAATAACTGCTTTTACCACTGAGTGTGTATTGTGATCAGATAGGGAAGAGACCACAGAGAATGTAGAAATCAAGTAAGAAACAGTGAGAAAACTTCACTGGTGGGAGTCTCCTCTCTTGAGAGACCTCTAAGGTGTGGTCAGCCCCCTGCCTGTGCCCAGGCTCTGCAGGGATGGACACAGCTGCCCATGGGCACACATGGGCTGGCCAGCAGCAGCACAGGGCCTTCAGTGCAAAACCAAAGTGATTTTCTCTGAAACCCAAGATATTGGACATTTCTGCAGTCCCATCCTTTCCCTGTTTGATGAGGGAAGATGTCCTGGCAGAGAGGATGGGCTTGGCATGCACTGGGAGCATGTGGGAGGAGGGAAAAGCTTCCCTGGAGCTGGGATACACTGCCCAGGAGAGCAGGAGGCAGAGATACCCCGGGGCAGTTGTGCTGGAGCTGGTTTGGAGCAGGAGCATCAGTGCATCCTCTGTGCACATTAATTAACTCTGGCAGCCAGGTGTTTAAAGCTTCACACACCCAGGGCCTCCCTGAGTTTGCCTGTTTAAGCTCACTCTTGCATAGTGCTGATGGACCCAGAAGTGCATTTATATCATTGCTTACTGCCTGGAAAGCTGCAAATCAGTTCCTGATAAATATGCCACTTCCAGCAAGATTAATGTTAAATTCCTCCATTTAGAGCAGCAATTTGCAAATTGCTAAATTAGATTTTAACATTTGAATACTCTTTTTTCATATCAAACTTGCAGTATCTTTGTTTTTATCACCTGATGATACTGTTTGTGTTGGTATTGAACTTTGAGGCATATTAATACAATACACATAGATTTTGGTGGCAATTTTTTATGACAACAGTTCTTATGAAATCTACTAGAAAAAAAAATTGTGCAGAATAATGTAATCCATTACAGGAGGTTTGCTTTTGTTTTGAATTGGATTGAAAGCAGATATTTGTTTTATACAAGAGAAAATAGCAATACTATGCTACTTGGAAGGTATTTTATTGGTAACTTCAGAGCTGAGATCTGAATTTTCCTATAGGCTGCCAATAATATCTAGAAAATTAGGAAATAAGTACTAGTGCATGATTATAAACCTATGTGATGGTATCTGGTTATCCATCATAACTTTACATCTTTCATTCTATTTACTGATCATTTCACAATCTTTAATCTGTGTATTCCACCTCTGTGTTAATTAGGGAAACTTTAATATTTCCAATTTGGAAAAAATTATCCAGTTCAAGCACAGGTATGTGGTTACTGCTCTGGGGTGCCATCAGCCAGCTCAGATGTTTTGCTGTGTATCCCAAACTCAGCACTGACCACTGAAGAATCATTCATGCCTGCTGTAAATGAAGTACTGGGAGAGTTTCATAACAGGACAGTGAGTTTCAGGCTGGTTCCTCACTTCCTTGCCTTTTACACTTTCTTTTTGAGACATCAGCTTTGTAGGCAAATGGTTGCACCTCAGATATTTTAATTTCCATAATCACTTTCCCTGGTTTACCGAGTATATTCTAGAAGGTAAATTGGGAGGGTGGAAGAGAGGCAGGATAAGAAGGGAGGGATATAAGTAATTATTTTTGCTTCCTCTTCCCCTCTGCCTGTGAGGCTGCAGATTCCAGACCAGTGATCACTCTGTGGTGTGTTCAGGGGTGCTGAGCTCGTGTTTAGGGGCAGAGCTGCAGGATTTGTTGATCCCTCTGTAATTGACTGGCAAGGTGATCTAATGCTGGTAATTTAGCCAAAGCAGTCCGGCCCCAGAGCCCTCATTTTGTCAGGAGCACCGGCCCTTGACAGTGTTTGCTCATCCCATCCCCTCCTTTGCTGAGCCCCAGGCAGGGAGGGCCTGGCAGAGCTGCCCATGGGGCACTAATGGTCTGCGGGTGTGGAGATGCTTAACTGAGCTGTGCATTCAATTAAGATGAGTTTCTCAGTTAACAGGCACCCTGGGAAGAAATGAGTTACTTTCATTCCTGGGATTATGAGCACTTAATGAAGTAGACCTATCAGAATTCTGTCTGTGCTGCATGAGATAACCCTAAAATGCAGCATGGATTTTCAACTTACTCCTCTAGCAAAAAAACCCCAAAAACCTTGCCAGGTGAGAAGGAGAAATCGATGCTCATGTGAGTTCTCTTGCAGTCAGGCTCACAGAGCTAAATGTGAGGAGGCATTGCATGCACAGGTGGATTTTACTTTATGCTTTTCTTCTGTTCTGTCCCTTTGCTTGTGACTTGCCTGTTTAAAATTATAATTCAAAAATGTAACTTAAATAATATTTGTGATGATTTTTTTTCTGTAAGACGCAATGTGAGCGGAGTATCCAAAAGATGGATGGTTCTGACTAGAGCTGGAGGCTTGGCTATCTGATATGTATATGCAGTAGACTAGCTAGACCTCAGCCAGTGTCAGTGTAGTTTCAGAAACTTTGCCAGAAGGGTTCTGCTTTAAAGTGGTTCAGGATCTTGGACAAAGTGAGTCTAGGATGAATTTGTGCTGGACCTAAATGAGTAATAAGCATATTCAGGAGAAGCAAGGAAAACATGAATATTTCACACCAATTGTGCACTGACATTGCTGAGAAATGGGGAGGACGTTTGTGTGGATGAGGTTTTGGGACTTCCTTTTGTATTGCATCTTCCAGGGAGAATAGGTGGTATCTTTTTTTGGGTATAATCAATGTAGTAAAAAATAACTTGGAAATTTTCTTTACCCCTTCTGATAGGAAAAAGTGAGGATATTTTGTTTCCAGTCCTGTAATGGTCAGGATCACTGCAATCATTCAGAGGGAGGAGGGAAATGTATTAGAATTATTCTTCTGAGCCTACTGTACCTTGGTCTTTGGTGGAGGTTCATGCCATATTACTCCTTGCTTATTTACTGACCTCCTCAGTGACTCACCTTGGTTAATGAATTCGCTTCAGTTAAATTGCTTTCACATTTGGATAATTTTATTTTTTACCAGCACCCAGTACTCTATTTGATTAAATTAAATCAAGCATGTAGTCAATCACCTTTCTGCCAAAAAACAAAAAAGACAAAAGAATAAGAAAAGTCATTGGTGTGGTTTTCCATAATTTATAAGTTAGCTAGGACAGAAATTGAGGGGGCATTAGTTTGGTCCTGGGGTAGGGCTGGTGGGTGCATGTAAGGCAAAAGCAATGCTTCATCTTTAAACAACCTTTAATAAGGTTTCTTTAACTACTGAGCCAAACTCTGAGATCTCCCCTGCTGTAAGCCATAAGTTGCTTGTAGGCTTGTTCTAGAGAGTAATAAGTATTGTTGTTTAGCAATTGTGTTGTTGAAATTCAGCTCCACTATGTCTGACAGTATTTATCTAAAATACTTTCCCTGGTGCATGCTCAAGTTCCAGTAAACCGTGTCTTATTGTGCGACCTTTTCATTTTGCAGTGAAAAGGGATCAGCTCGTCAGATAAAAGCTACAAGCTGAAGTACAGGAAAAATGCGTGCTCAGAAAATCCGAGCATGATTGAAAACAAGATGTGTTAAATCAATGCAGTTTATCGCCTGCCTATTCCTGGCAATTGCTGTTCTAAGCTCATTCTGAGCACACACTAGATGATAAAAGTATAGTGTCACAGCGCTCACTGGGGTGTGAGGCCAGGGAAACATGTTTATCAGACAGGCTGGGATGATTTTATTTTTTTTTTACCCTTGATAACATTTATTGTCAACATTTTTGCAGAAAAGAAACCCCAAACCCTGAACAGTCATGGAAGCAGGTGATACATCTGCTGCTGAAACCAGAGACTACCTAAAGCTCTCAAATTATACACTTCTATTTAAATGTTACAAACTAGAAAACAACAAACTCAACTGTTTCAATGTTAAACAATTTGCTGCGTCATCTGGGCTGCAGCCAAAATGGTCCTTTTGCTTTTGGGTGAGTAGCCTTACTGCAATTTCATGTAGACAAGTCAAAGCTAATATTTAGAAATAAAGGTGTATGGAAACTATTGTTTTCTCAAGGGATTTTAAATTAGTTATGGAGAGGGATTAAAGACCTAAATTCAACCTCACAGCAGGTCAGCCCCTTCCAAGAGCACCACACCTATAATATTCATTAGAGCTAGGCATAATTCATGTCATTTTTGTGATTCAACTCCACTTGTATTTCCCTGTGAATCTCATTTCCAGAGATTTTGGATGTGATAGCTGGTGTTTTTCCAATTTTCTCTCTTGAAGATTCTTTTTTTTCTCTGACCATTGTGAGCTTGCAACTCAGAAGTCTACAAATCTGAGACACAGCCAAATTTAGGCTAAAAAGCTTCTGATAGGAATTCACACAGGACATTGAGTTTTTCATTTATGCATCCCCTGGTAATAGTTGCTTTTTTTTAATAATCTGAAGCGGTGATGAGAAATAACAAGGTTAAAAGTGAGAGAGGCAATATTCAAAAGGAGATATTTCTACATACAAACAAGTTTCGACAATGGTTTCCAATACTGTCTACTCCAAAGGACTTTGTGAAGGGTGAAAAATGAAAAAAAAGCCTACCTGCATGTTATCCAAAATTATCCCTAGGACAATTTTGAAGGTGTCTGCACCTACACCGTGGAATTTGAGAAGTGCATGCAGAGGAAAAATTGTTGAAAATATGCAGAATACGGAATGAAAGAAAAGGTTACATGAGGTGAAAGTTTAGCATCTCCCACGCTCTGTGTGGTACATCTCTGCATCTGTTTCTGAGCCAACAGTTTAAAAATAAATGCAGTGTCTTTATTTTTAAAATGTTTTAAAGTAGGTCTAAATATAGATCTTATAACTAACCTTACACACCCATTATTGTAAATCTTGGCTTGGATGCATTTCTGTGCTTGTGTTTGTGTGCACATATATTTATTTATTTCAATGTGGGGACAAGCCATTGAGAACCAGCCCTTTTCAGTGAGCTTTTTGTTGCCTGCTCGCATGCATCTCCAGAATTTGTCTGAAAAACTGGAAAATATTGACATGTAAATGCTGTTTATCCACTTTTTAATGACTGCCAAAGTTGCATCAATTAACCTGGACAGCCAGACGAAGTAACCAACATGCTTTAATTTCCTTCTGGCCCTCTGTAGGCACATCCCCAGTGAATTCCACCAGCCTGTTGTGAAATTGAGATGTTTAAATTCCAGTGCCTGAAACTGGATTCTGTTTCAGACTCCCTTAAGGCCAAATCTTCCCCATTAGACAAGAGGTCAGCGCAGTCAGAGGAAGAAGAAACTGTGAAGCTCACAATTTGTTTGACTTTTTTCCCCCAAGCCAGATTGCAGGTTGCTGTGAGTGAACTTTCAGAGTTGTTGTGTTTGGAGAAACCAACACATAATTCCTGCTCGACAGATCTCATAATCACATTCTGTAACTTCCATAAAAATATGGGGCTCAAGACATGCATTCCTTGCATCTTCAGCACCTCCACTGGCTGCAGAGAAGGGAATTGCTCCTCTGGTTCTAAGTTCCTGGAAAAAAATTGTTTTCAGGAAGAAAATATCACGCTGTCTATCATGTCTGTAATAACACTGATAAACATGGAGGAGCTGCCTCCAACACTGGCCTATTGCATCTTTAGTTCAAGTAAAGAGCAGTCACTGGGGAGCTCAGAACTCTGTGTTGGGTTTGTCATTTGACTCAGCTCTGCATCTTCCTCGTTGTCTATTGGGGCATTACGTGGCAGTAAAATGTAGGAATTACATTTCAGATATTTCTATTTCCAATTTAAAAAAAATATCATGATGTCACAGTTCAGTTTTAGAAATGGAAATTCAATGCACAGGAGCATGTTTAAGTACCAAGAGCAGAAAAATTAGGAAATTCTGGGTGAACACTGGAAGGGCCTTTCTAGCCCAGACCTTTCTGTGCAGGCTCTGGCTGTCTCACCCACTTCCATTTTCCATTTCTTGTGGGAATAAACACTCCAGGGAAAGTCAGTGGAAAGAAAACTTCAGAAAAAGCAAGACAAATTCACAACAACAACAACAACCAATAGCTCAAATGCTTGCATGTTTTCATTTAAGGAGTTTTAATTAGCAAAGGAAAAGTCTTTGCAGGGAGATTTGCCGAACAGACTTTTTCTCATTTGGTGATGGGGTTTTGAAGTGGGTTTTTGTTGCTGTCTTTGTAGAGCAGGAAGAAAGAGGCCACTGTGCACGAGTTTGTTGGGTTTGGTGTCAAAATGTTGCTTTCTAGCACCATCCACTAGCACTTCTGTACTGCAGGGCCTTAGCAAGACATTTTAGTACCTGGAATTTGACATTATTATTGTCTGTCCTGTCCTATTCCCATCTTCTGCAGTCAGTGTTTTATTTTGTTTGGGTCAGGGGCTTGCAGAGAAGTTTTTTGTGGCTGTGAGGTGTTGAGACACAAAACTTTCTGTATCTTGGCCACAGAATTACCTTCTATTTATATTCTGACAAGTTCTCTCATTGGACAGGAAAAAACCCCAAAACAACTGTGTAGACCCCAAAGCTCCACCTCTTTGACACTGCAATTCAGGACCTGTCACCAGCTGTCTAATTTTGTTGTAGAGCCAAATTTACAAAATAAATTTATGAAGAGACAGAGGAAGAGTCTAAAGCATCTTCTTCCATTCCACTGCCTATTGACTCCCTGGTGCTCCACAGGAGCAGACACTGTGGGATATTTAATTCCCACATTCACCCTTTCCCTGAGTGTTTCACTTTAAAAAAATCAAGACCAGATTTCTCCTCTGAGACAGGGACGATCAGACCTGTGGGCCTGAGGCAATTTTTTTTGTAGCCTTCAGCCTTTTTTGGGGGTTATTTGAGCCCTCAGAGTCCCTTCCCTGTCCTTGCAGCCTTTTCCACTGGAAAAGCATATGGGAAGTTCATAGGTCTAAGTGCTGCTTTCTCACTGGTTTTGGGTCAAACAGAATGAAAAAGAAACAAGGACTGAAAAATAAAAGGAGTAAATGAAACCATGAATGCATGGGAAACAAATTAACTGGATATGTTTTACATTCTGAAATATTTCCATAATGCTGCTATGTAGTGTGTGTTTATTTTTCTTTGAATAATAATGTTAAAATGTGTCTAATTCAATTACTCTCTGCATTTGCTGAATGAGTTTTCCTTGGTGAAGGGCTCTCTACACTACCCCAAGCTACGAATTCCATATGATATTTGAACAGGTCCTTTTAATTGCTGATATTAAGTGTCGATCATTCTGCTGGGAGTTGGCAGCATGGCCAGAGAAACAAATTCCTCTCTCAGATACATCAGACAGTCATTCAATTAACAACCAAAGCTTTATTGACACAGTAGGAATTCATTATGTGAAATATTAAAAAAAAAGCCCTCCACTGACTAGTTTAAAAAAAAGAGACTTTTAAAGATGGTGGATTATCTGCATGTGGTTATTAAAATTATTTGTGCAGAATTTGAAATTATGGTTATGATGGGAACATTTTTTCTCAGAGGCATGAGCAGCATTTTTGTTGAAAACATAAGCTGGACTTTGAAAAGATGGCTATAATGTACACATGCCTATTTCCACAGACATTGTGCATTTTCTTGATTAAAAGCCTGAGATTTTATGAGTTATGGCTTTAGAGTTACTGCCTAAAGAGCTTCATGGCTTATTCTGTTAGAGTCTAATTTGAAAGAAAGTTCTTCCTCAAGGGTTTAAGAAGTAATTCATAAAATGGTAAGAATAATAAATATTGTGCCTTAACTCATACACTAGGATAGATAGACAGATTTTGTACACCTGGGTGTAATTTTAGTTAATTCACACAAGAGACAGGCTGAAAGTTTATTGTTTGGAAGGAGAAAAATGGCTTAAATCTTGTATTTGCAAAAATGATTATATTAGCTTAAATGAAAATGCTACTCTATTAATGGCTTCAATAAGCTATGCATTTGGAACAGTATTTTAATAAAAAGTTACCTGAAGTTTACTGCAACTTAAAATATGTAAGTGAGGGAAAAGTACTTACCTTGATTTATATGTCTTTTGGAGGTGTAATTATTGGCTTTTTACTCACCTATGTAAAACAATGTACTTTTGTAAATGGATTTCTGGCCACTTTACTCCTTTTTTTTTTTTCCCACATAAAAAATAAGCACTGTCAATCAAAGAATTTTAAGGTTTATTTCCTCTTTAGAAATGATTGATAGCCTTTTAGATTTACAAGTTGACAAGTTAAAGGGTTCTATTGGTATAATTATGTACTAAATTCACAGTCTTTCAATTTAAATGTCCTTTTAAAACCACAAGATTATCATACCTGTATTTTGAAAAGTGGGCCAGTCAGTTTGGGTTGGTATACAAATTGCTTCCATTAGCCTTGGGACCTATTTGAATTTAGTACAGTTTTTTAAAGTTAGTAGTACTTTCAATGGTACTTTTAAAATATAAGGTAATGGGAATGCATTTTAAGTACCATATGTGTTAGCTTGTTTTTAATGTACGGATGTCAAGAACACAAATAGAGAGTTTGTATTTCAGATTGATTCTTTTTTTTTTTTTCCAATCATGGAAAGAAAACTGTTATTTGAATGAAAGGTCTGGGAAATGCCTTATTGTGGATGGACTCCAGCAGCAGAGGAAAACCTTGCAGGGAGATGTGTCTGACCTTGTAGCACCTCTTCTGCAGCGCTTGGAGATGAGAATATTCCCTTTTTTTGGAGTTTTTCCACCTCCTGACACACAGCTGGTCTAGTTTAATGCTGAGGGTGGGGTTAAATATGATCTCTTTCATTGAGAGATGATTAATTACATTTGGGTTGTAAATGAACAAGGAATGGAGGGCTGAAGTTCTCCAATCTGTTGTCAGATGTCCAGACAGCTAAAAATTCCTTTTTTTCTTTTTTTAATTTTATGTAAGATTGAAAGGTTGAAGAGTTATAGACTAATGAGTGGTATTTAACAATAGCAGTTTAGGACCCAGTCCTGCAGATTGCTGTGTGCAGCCTCTCCCCACCACTAAAGCAAAGCTGAAGCTGTTTGAAGCAGGAAGTTTTCACTATCTCTCATGGTATGCTTGATGCCTTCTGAGATTGGACCATAAAATTAACATTTTTTTTTTTGGCCATTTAGTTCAGAAAATATTCAGAGGAAATACTCTGTGGATTTCAAATGTGTTGAACGTGTAGGAAGATATGAGAAAATGACTGCTAACTCTGGGGGGATTTCAGAACTGGCCTCCATTTATAATATTGCAGAATGTAGTAACTACTTTCCCAAAGGATCTAAAGGGAAAATGGCCATAAACTAGACTGAATTAGAGGAGAAACACATTTGGCAGAACCACACTAAAATCTTTGAATGTATTTGCAAAAGAAATTTAAATTTGAACTGTAGGGTTTTGTTGGTTTTTTTTTTATCTTCTCATAAAACAGCTATTTTTGATAATAAATATAAATAGCAGTCAATTAATTTCTTTGAAAAAGGATTTAAAATAAGCAACCTTGTAAGTAAACTCAGAGGTAAGGAAACCAGGGGGTTACAAACCAAGGAACTCTGATATTTTCTGCAAAACTACACAGCAGAGGGGTCAGTGTGGGCCAGGGTGTGAAAGGAAATGTGGGAAAAAAGGCCCAACCATCCCAAAATCAGAAGAGGCCAAAGCAAGGGAAAAGTCTTATGCTCACTCCTTCCATATAATGACTTGGATAGAAATAAAAGATCACATTCAGATATTCCTGATGAAAGGAAATACCTGAAAAAAAAACCCAAACAAACAAGGAGACTGGAGGGATGTCATGACCTCTGGGGTAGTAAAAAGCTCAGAAAGTAAAATCCTGAAGGACTTCTAGTCTGGTGTTACCATAATACTGCAAGACTCATTTCAGGATATGGTCAGAAAGTTCCTTTCTGATGTTAGAGGAATGCTGAGGTCCTGCTGGACCATGGACCATGTGCTTCTCCAGGCAGTCCCATCAGCCCCACGTTTGTGTTTCACCGTGTTGGGTAGGTCTGCATCCCTCAGCATCACCTTCCTCTGCCTCAGGCTGCAGCAGCGTTGCTGGATTTCCTTATGGAGATGGGAATTTGACCCTTTGCTTGCCAGATGGACAATCTGCTGTAGAAATGTGGTTTGAAAGTAACAGTAATTTAAAGGGATTGTTTTGTGGGCTTGTTATGGAATGCCATAATTAATTACAAACAAGCCAGGGATTAGGTACTGGTTTCATAATAACATAAAGATCTTTAGGAGGATGGAAAAAAGTTCACTTAAAAGATGGATATATGGACAGGTTATGCCATGTTGAGGCTGGGAGATGGAATTTAATGTTAAATCTTTTTGCAGTATTCAAATATCATCATTCTTGCTACATAAAACAATTCATAATAAGATCCTCATAAAGGTATATGATATATTCATAAATTAGTAAGACTTTGTGTGAGAAATATTTTTTTTGCTATTAATATGCTAAGATGAGAAGAAAGACTTTAAAGTGACTCAAAAATGAAAAGACACAGATTTTTTTTCCTCCACAAAAAAAAAAAGGCTGAAAATATAAAAATCCACATTCAAATTGATATTTTTTCCATTTAACTCAAAAAATTCAAACAAATTGCTATGGAATATTTCCACATCTCTATTGGCATGGGAGAGTCAAGATGTGCTGTTGTTTAGAGATGCTTGAGAATACTTGACTGTTCCAGTTCAGCAAAGCACTTAGGAAATTCTAAGCACATGTTGAAGTCTCACTAACATCTGAGTTTTAAAGTGATCATATGACTGGAAATATAGCTAGAAGGTCATTCAGTGCAGTCCCCTGTAATTATAGGCAATCATATAAAAAACATAATATGCTCAAATTTGCTTTGCTGAAAGCAAATGGGTTTAAGTATGTGCTTACAGATAAGCATGTGCTTAAAGGCTTGACACAATCAGAGCTTCCATTAATGCAGACAGGCCAGCATTTTCATGAAGATTAAAGTGTTCCACTTTCACCATTTCTCACCTCCATTTTATCGGACAAGGACTGGGGAAAGATGAACTAAAAACATTGATGTATTTTTTTTTTAATTATTAGGTCTCCTGGATCAGTTTAGTGCTGATCAGAGCCTAAGCTGCTGAAGTCAGTGTCAATGAGTAAAAAATAAAACCTCTGCCAAGACAATTGCCGGTATTTCACAACAAAATTATTTGTGAACATTGCACATGGAGCATATTAAATGTATAATGAAATTTGGAACAGAAAAGGCACTGGAATAGGAACTACTTTTGCCTTCCAATCACCTTCCTCGTAATATGAAAAACTCAACATGAAACATGGGTGTAAAGTATTTATCACATTGATTTCATAGTGCCTTTCAGAGACAATAATTGCTTCCTGTTTGGAAGATGTATGCAACATCCCCAAATCTTCCAGCAGCTTTGCTGGAGGAGCTGAAGTGGGAAGGTTTGGATGGAATTCAAAGGACCAACCTCAACCAGTGTTTGGACCAAGACTTGAATCAGTGCTGAATTCCAAGAGGGTTTTGCCATGGTCCTGCCATGGTCCCATGGTGCCTTTGCCCGTTGTCACCTGAGCCCCTGCTGTGCCTTTGTCACCTCACGCTGTTGTTTGTTGTTGTTTCAGCTCTGAACGAACCCACCATTGACTATGGTTTCCAAAGGTTACAGAAGGTTATCCCCCGGCACCCCGGTGACCCCGAACGCTTGCCAAAGGTCAGCACAAAGTTTATTGTTCCGTTAAATGTGGTAAAGATGGTTACTGCATGTTTTTGTCTGAAAGTGCAAGGCTCTGTGAATATGATGGTCCTGGTTTGGTACCCAACCCAGATAAGCTGAAACAGAGGCATGACCAAGAAAGCCCAATCAGCAACTGGTGTCTTAGGAGAATTCTGTTGTCTTCTCAGGCACAGCTAACTCAAACAGCTCTTGCCTTTCTTAAACACAAATCTTTCTCTATGTTCTAAAATACATAACAATGAACATCTTTTTTGGTTACCATTTTGGGACCTGAGAATTGTTTTCATGGAATAATGATGCTTTTTGGTTTTGATATCAGTAGCACTTTGCCAGCATAATTTTGAGAACATCACCATTGATAAAATCAAGTTAATTGGATGTGAGTCCATTGCTGCTGCATCATGTATTGGTTTAGGGTAATAATGATTATATACTGTTTTATTTCAGAATTGCTGATTTAATTGGAGCATTGTGTACTGAAGTGATGTTTGTTCTCATGAAAATTAGTGAGGTTTTTTGTTGATTTCTGTCAAGTAAAAGCTGGGGAAAAGTCAGCATTGTTCAGATAGGTTTCTTGTACTGGGAAAACACTGGGATTGCACTCAGATCTGATTTTGCTACCTTGCAAGAATTTGCAGTGACTTTTGTGGTATACTGGAGTAAGAGGTGGGGGATTTAAGTGCTGCTGGTGTCCAGAGGAGCTCTGAGCAATAGTGAAGATTTGGAGTCACTGTGGCCAGCTGCCACCACATGTTTTATCTGCTGTTACTGAGTGAGCTGGGGAGTCAGAACACTCCCTGTGGAAAAGAAAATGTGAATTTGTAGACCTGAGACACAGACAAATGAATTGTTCAGTTAATGTACATTCAGTATAGCCTTTGTGACTGGGCAATACTTGTGACCTTTTTTCTGTAGCTCCCTGAGCTGTCCACAGACTTTCATCAGGGATTGTTGTAGGCTTTGATTAGTAGCATTTCTAAAGTGTTTGAAAGGAGAGGAGATTTCCTTAACACTGGAACTTAATTTATTTAATTCCTTGAAAGAAATAAAAGTCAGTATGTGACTTTTTCTACAGGCTTGTTCTGTCTTTTATCTTTGCCTAGGAAGGCTGCAGGCTGTGGTTTTGGGGTCACTGATGTGTTGTCCTTCCCTCTTCCCACCAGAGAAACATGCTGTCCTGGGGAGTTACATTTACCATTGGCTCTGTTCACCCTCTGCAAGCTGTCCCTTTCCCTAACATTTGGACAGACTTGCAGCAGGACACAGCTTTCATGGCTTGTCAAGTTTCACTCCAGAGGTGCAACCCTTTCCAAAGAAAGAGAGCATCCTTCTGTAGGGGCTTTTTTTTTCACCTCTATCCTGCCTCTGCTGCCAAATGTGCTTCTGGAGAAAAATAGTTTTTTAGAAAATAAGAAGGCAGCCTGCACTATGCACCAGGCATTTGCAAGGTCCAAAAGAACTGCTGCAAAACTTCCCTAAACCCAGCATTCCAGCTGGCTACTAGATGGCCATAGATTTTATTTAAATCAGGAAATTAAAGTAAAATAAAACTGGGCAATTCCAAATTGAGTTATGTGGCTAGGGGTTGTGGTGAAACAGGAATTGGGCTCCTTTTCGGCTCCTGAGGCACTGAGGGGTTCTCCAGCCATGTCCCTTTGTGCTGGTATGGAAATGTGGGAATGCAGCCTCCAGGATGAGCACCCTCCTCTTTCCCACCTGGTCTGAGACTGGTACCACACATTCCTGCAGGCAGAAGAAAGCTTCTCCTAGCTCCATATCCTGATTCTGAAATTTAGCAGCTATTTATGGATAGGGTATGAGAGTGAGGGTTAGCACTCAGTCATCTGTCCCCTCCTCTACCCTCTTGGCTACATGTACTTCTTAGGAACACCTTTTAAACTAATTTTTTAAATCTTTAAATCAAGGGAAATTGTGGTTATGTCTGCAGAGGTAAGATGGCCTAAATAAAAGGTCACTTCTTTAGGGTTGGACAAACTGAGTGAAGAAACTGGTAATACTGTGCAAGCTTAGAGAGAAACAGGATGTAGAGAGGACTTTTTTTTTTGTCTTTGGGTAATTCCTTCTGTGCAAGCTTGAAGGTTGGACCTCAAGTTCAAGTCTCATTAATATGCCACGCACAGAGGCTGAATGCAGCAGGGGTTGGCACATGTCGACTCCTGTGTTTGAGGCACTGATGGTTCAATTCCCAGCATCACTTGCTGGCTCCAGGATCAGCATCAAGGACGTGTGAGCCCCTGTGCTGGTGAGCACTGCACAGTGCTCTTCCCCATGTCATTAAACCAGGAAGGGCTTTGGCAGGGTTCCACTGCAGACAATTCTCAGTGGCTACTTAGAGGAGTGTTGGAAGCCATATGGCTCCCACAGTGGAACCACGGGCAGAAAGGGCAAATGTTCCAGAGAAACAGAAGAGAGGAGAGCAGTGCTCAGAGCTCTCAAAATCCTTCCCTCCATTTCCCCCCCCTTGTCCTGGCAGCACATCATCACTTTCTGTTCATGAAAAATCTTGTGCCTTTGCATTAAATAAACAAAACAAAAAATATTTCTCTAATTGCTGCTGGGGTTCGTGGCCATTATTCCATTGAAACATTACTGATGAATTTGAGATCTTTCCAGAGATAGAAGTGGTTATAATTTTTGTGTTCATAAGGGCATGCTGCCCTTCCCATGGACCATCAAGAGCATTCTGCTCTGTGACTTCTTCCTGCAGTCAAGGAGAATTGTTAAAATCAAGTGAGTGTTACCACATGCTCTGCCCTCCAGAGCTGAGGAGTTAACAGCATTTCTAAAACCATTGAGGCTGTTAGAGAAGTTTGATCTCCACAAGTTTAGAACCATTTTTTTCAAAAATGCTCAATATTTATGCTCAGGATGAATTTTTTTAAATGTTCCATCTATCTGCTGGAGGTAGGCGAAGAAAAAAAAGGATTTTAAAAAATAATTTCTCCTTCCCGGTGCTTCAACAGGCAAATTCCAGTAGAGAATGCCCTCCCACAGTGAGGAGAATGGGAGCACCTGGAAATGAGGGTCTTTGGACTGCTAGATTGACAGCTGATGTGCTTAAAGTAGAAATGCAATATATAGTCTCTGGAGAAAAGAGAGGGAGCTGATGTTAGCAGCTGAGCTATGGAGCCAGTTTGAGCCAGAATCCTGTTCCCTTCTTGTCCAGAGCAGGTCAGGGAAGGCAGCCAGTGGAAGGAGATGTGCATGTCTCTGCAGACACCCCCACACCCACAGGCACCAGGAGGAGAGACAAGAGGTGGTGGGATTAGCACCCAAAGCTTGGAGTGAGATCAAGTACCAGGAGTGTGCTGGGCAGTGTAGTCTTTCCTTTCTAATACAGACAGGAGGCAGATCAGAGGAAACAAGAGACCTCTGGGGATAAGAGAAAAGGAACACTGTGATGCTAAGGTTGAGAAATGCTGTCATTGTCCTGCAGGAGCAGTCTGTAGGGAGCCTGTGTGGAGCTGGGAGCAGCCCTGCACGTGTGTGTGCCCCATTTCCATCTGGAGTGTTTGCACACGTGCGCACAAATGCGCTCGTGTTGTTGGTTCCTGTGCACATGAACTGCAGTGGAGATCACTGAAGAGTTCAGATCACAACAACATGTTGAGTCTATTAAGGTTCATTCATGTAACTACCCTGCAATCCTTAAAATAAATCCCTGGCAGACACGTTGCAATTCTGCAATTTTGTTAAAACTCCATAGCTAGAGCTGTAAAACAGCTTCAGCTGTGAGCTAGATTTGAAACACATCCATCCTAAATGATTTAATAACAACGATTCCTCTTTATATGCAATTTCCTAGATTTTATTTGCCATTTTCACCACTCCTACAACTCATCACTTGTATTTAGATTAAGCAGAAGATTGTTCACTCTGTGTTTGAGAAGCAAGTCATTGCACCAACCCCCTCTGTGATCTGACGTCCTCTCCCTCCCAGTCTGTTCCTTCAGTGCTCTCTAGGAGACCCCTTATCCCTCCTGAAAGGGACCTTTACTTCTGGTTTCTCTTCATGTAGATGAAAGTGGAGCTTCTCTCTCTAGTGCACAGGGGACTCCCTGCTGAGCTGAGAGCACAGGTAACCAGAATCCTCCTTCCCTTCAGCTCCTTTTCTCTGGTCAGTCATTAAACCCCCCAAGACACAGCCCAGCTCCTCGTTTAGGACACTAATAAAAGACATGTGGTTATTAGGAATCAGAGGCTGGCAAAAGCAGTTGTCTTTTTCCATATGAAATCCCACAGATCTGCCCTTTATCCATCGTGACATGGGTATTGTTTATATTGCAAATAAAGGTTGTCTCTAAACGTGGGTGGTTGGCCCAGGCTTGCTAGCAGAGGTTAAAATAGCAATGAAGACAATGCAGCTCAGGTTTGCTGCTTCAGACAGACCCAATGGAAATTCCAGAAAGGACTGCCATCTACTAACTCAACATACACTGTATTTTAACCAAAGTTAGTAATTTACAGCTAAGAAAACACTTCTATTTTTTTTCCCCATCCAGTGTAACAAGAGAATCATTAGAAAACTTCTATACTAAGTCTGGGCAGGAAGGGGGGACATGTAAAGAGGAGCTATTGGAGTTCATCTGTACATCAAGGAGGTCATGGGATGTGCTTGGAGGGCTCTAGGAGGTCATGGGATGTGCTTGGAGGGCTCTACATTCTACTGCAAAATTTACAGGAATGTGAGACCAGAGTTAAGGTTGGTATTGAACCCTCACCAGCTGGGTTTTTAAAGTTTCCTAACAATTTGAGCACTTGGTTGAGGAGCTGGTTTAGGGGGTCTGATATTTTGTTTATCCTATAGAAAATATTCACCAAGAGAGCATCAAACTTCTGAGATGGTGAGGTAGCTGTGCAAGTGTCACCCTTATGGGGTGGTGGATGTCAGAGGAGTGCCTGGGAATATGCAGAGCCTGAGAGAGCAGAGGGACAGAGGCACCGCTCGCTGAAGGGCAGAGCCAGCACACAGGGCTGGCAAGGAGCCCTTTCCTTTCTGAAGGTCAGCAGTGTGCACACACATTTCACTGAGCTTTCTTTATAACTGGGTCAGCATTTACTCAGCAAATGATTAGAGCAGATGGTGTAATTTAGAATCTATGACAAAACTTTTAATAGATCAGGGCTAACACGATGACAAGGAGCTCTGCGCCGTTCTCCACTCCTGCTCTCTGCTTTGCCTTGGGGTAAAAATCATGCCTGGGATTGGATTTTCTAGTCTGCACATTCCATCTGAGCGACTCCAACCACTTGTTTGAGCATCCTGTAGGAGGGATCCCCACATTTCTCTGTTCCTGTATCCTCATCCTTGTTGGTTTTAAATACAACAATTAACTGAGGATGACAGGAAGACACCAAACAGGTAAACACAGACCCTTTGAGGAGCAGGTTTTGAAGGAAAAAGCCACAGTTTGAAGAAAGTAACAAAGGCTGCATTTGTGTATTTTGCTCCATGGAGCTGAAAATATCTAGTAAATTGATCCCGTGGGAGTAATAAATACACATTACTTTATCTTGTACTTCATGTCCTATACCCCTGAGCCTTGATAGAACAACACCACTTAATAGACTTAAAAAAAGAGTAATTACAGTCATTGGTTGTGTGATATTTCAGCCCTTCCAGCCCTGCCTGACCTTCTAATTTAGCTCACCGTGTCTAACTAATGCATTTATATTCATCTTTTATGAAGCATGTGTAGTACAAAATTGACTTTGCAGCCTTTAGCAAGCTGTCTTACCAGGTTTGGGATCTGGTTAGTACAGTACTGTACAGCATATGTACATTTACAGCAGAATTCTGCATGCATATGGTTCTGATCATCTATTACTTTTTATCCTTTTGGAAATAAAATAAAAAATATTTTTTTCCATTTCATCCTCCCCTCCCCTTTTGTAAAGCTTTTATTCATTGCGGCATTATTTACAGCTAAACATGCAGGCAGGAAGATGCAAGCATTTTTAAAATGATTACCACTAATGTTTCTACTTGTCAGAAGTGCTTAAATTTTCCTGCACTTTGTCTAAAAACTTAGCACTTTTACCTTTTAAGAATTACAAATTTCTAAGATCTTACCAAGCTGATTTACAAACACAGCTGACAGTTTATGATGAATGATGTTGCAAAATGTGCAATATGTTTCTCTGTCATTTCTATGCATGTATATATTAAGAAGAAGATTAAGAAGAGAGAGAACCCCCCTCTGAAAGAAACCCTTGAGTTAGAGAGCACACACACAAATCTCTCTCCTGTGTTTCCTCATAACTTCCTGCTCACTTCACTCATCCAGTGGAGCACAATTGTTCTCTGTGCATTTTCTCCCACCATATGGTATCCTCATTACCATACACTAAGGGTCCATATGGGGAACTTGTGAAGTGAACTGTATTCATTTTAACTGCCAGATGAGCAGCCTTTTGCTTTGCAAGCTTAGCTTAAGTCATCTGCTGTCTTTATGTTGTTATGGCAACACAGCACCAATAAAAAATTCTAATCTACTGTAAGTGTCTGGGATCACAGTATTTTAAATGCTCCCTGTAACTGTCCTCCAAGTGAGGAGCTTGTTCTCTCAGTGGGACAAAGGGTTATTGTCAACTCCAGCAGGTGGCAGTAAAGAAATTGTTTTTTTTTTTTTAACCTTTCTTAAAAATATCTATTTTTCCTTTTCCCCCATATCCCCTCACCTCAGAAAGTCATAGAATTGCACAACATGGTCAGTCCTTTATACACTGAGGATTTCTGATGCTCAGGTAGGAATTGCAGGTGATACTTTTAAGTTACAGCTCAAATGTTAAAGAGAGCAAAGAATGAAACTGTGCAGGCAGCTCATGAGCTTTATTGAGAGATCCAGCCTCAAGTACCTCTTTCACCAGGACTCTGATGCCTCCTCTTCACCACGATCCTGATGCCTCCATCGCCACACAGCTATGTTCAGTTTTGGAGCTGTTTTCCTGCTTCTAGCCACATTTCCAAACTCCTGGATCAAACACAAAGCTAATTAAGAATATCTTATATTAATGGAAATAGGCAGCAGCATCCTTAAACATAAATCATCTTCACCTCCCCAGGCCACATGATATGTTGCATCTCTGTCTCCCTGTCTGCATCGAAAGTGAACGTTTGTAGTCTCAGTTCATCAGTTCACATTAGCCTCATGCTGAATATTTAAACACAGAACAATTTGAACACACCATGAAGAGAGACAGTGACTGCACTTTCACTTGGAACAGCACGAGCTCATCTAATAATAATTTAGTAAATCAGCCATTTAGTGGCTCAGTTGTACACTGTATTGTGCCAAATAATATTCAGTTCAACTGAATGCTGGTGAAATGGAAATCCAGACTCCAGTCATGTGGCACTTTTTTTGCTCAATGGAGAGATGAAATGGAAAACCACCCTCCCAATAGACTGTTTGAATGTAGCGATTTATCAAAAATATAGTAGAGTGACAATATAAACAGGATTTGGTTGTATGGGGTACAATCTATTCCAATTAGGCTTTTATTATTGTGGTTTCTCCTGTGCAGATTATTTGATAATTCAGGATTTGCATTTACCTCTTCAGTTTATTTTATATATGGGCAGAGAGCAGATCTGTGTAGTTACAGCCTAGTTACAATCCTTTAAGGCCCAGTCCTCTGGGGAGCCTGGTGAGCTCTTTATTGCCTTATTCTGAGTCCTGTCTCACAGGGAGCACCGTGCCCCAAGGAGCAATGGGGAAACACGGCTGCTGCCATGGGTGTTGCTTCATAGCATGAAAGCAATAGCAGATTGATTCCTTTTCCCTTTTCAAGGCTATCAAGATTTGTAGGGAGTGGTTGTATCTTAGACTGACTGATATAAGTGGAATAAAACAGGTTTTTCGGTGCTCATCCTTGCTTCCTGTGTGCTGACTGTACCTTTTCTGACCTGTATCAGTCTTTAATAAAAGATATTACCTCACCCTACAAAACTTGCTTTGGTTCTAACCACAGCCCACTGTAATTTCAGCCAAACAGCTACACTTCAAGGCTGTCTCTGATGAAGATGGGGGAGAAGAGAGTGTGTTTTCCTAGAAAGTGTGTTGTGAAGTTTAATTTGCTCCCATTAAAATGGTGCTTTGAGATCTCTGAATGTGGGGGCATTGCAGAAGTGTGAAGTAATGTCTATAATCTCACCTAGAGTCTCCATTTCTGGCCTACTTTTAGGTGTTATGTGGTGGTTTACGTGGTGATGTAAAATATGATTGCTGTGTATTTCTCACAACGCAGCCCAATTGAGTGGCAGAAAAAGCATCTCCAAACCATCACAGTGCCATTTAGCAGAGAGTGCTGGAAGCAATAGGATGCCTCTTGTCATAATTCTTCTAAGAAATACAGAGCCTCACAATCTCTGCCCAGCTGCTGACGCTGGAAAACTCAAGCATTTTGGTAAAATGAATCAAGCAGTAATGTTTCTTTTATGAGATCCCCTCCCAGGAAGGGAAGGTTTGGCACCATTTGGAGATCAGGCTGGGTGATCCATCATAGCAGAGGCAGCTGTCCTGGAGTGTCTCCCAGGTCACCCGATCGAACTGGTGGCTCTTACAACTGTATTATTGCTCATGGAACAGTAATTGAGGCACCATGGTTAAAAATTACCTGGTCTAATAGGCAGTGAACAATTTGCACTCAATACAATTATAAGCCAAATCATTCATTTCATAACACTTGGACTAATTTATTTGTTGACCTTTTAATATCCATAGCTCTTCAGTAGTATTAACTGCAACTTGGACAAAATCTCTTGTTCATTTTACATTCATTGATTTTTTTTTTCCTTTGAGGCAATAACAGTTGTTTGAGTACAACCTTTTCTTTCT
This sequence comes from Camarhynchus parvulus, assembly GCF_901933205.1. Lineage (NCBI taxonomy): Eukaryota > Metazoa > Chordata > Aves > Passeriformes > Thraupidae > Camarhynchus > Camarhynchus parvulus. Next base: position 14,248,727 of record NC_044583.1, on the reverse strand, counting down.
GCTGTAAAAGTCAATCATGTAACTTATGGTGATATAACTCAACTGGACTGGAATGTCCTCTAAGTACAATAGCACAATCTCAACCTACTTGTACAGCCATGGAAATGCAGTTTGGATTTATTTTTAAGAATATTTTGGAATACATTTGTGACTACAGATAACAAATTATATATTTGCTGAGAAGAGAATGAAAACAAGACTCAAAAGCATTTTTAAGCCTAGCCACATATATTTAACACATTTTTGTTGCTATATTGTGGGCAGTCCGAGATACAGAAATTGTGATGTTTGTTGATTTTGTTCTTTAGGATGACCTAAGTGTCTCCACTAATAATGCTGGATTCATCATTTTATCTGCTTATAGCATCTTGAAGTCCAAACATTTGACAGAATAGAGGTGCCAAATTTTTCCAAATGTGAGCTTCAGAAAAATGAAATGTGTCTAAAAGTATTTTTAACAAACAGGAAATAAATAATACTCATAATTTGATCATCTGGATTTTCTTTCATTATTCAGCTGTAAACTAATGTGAGTGCTGAGGTTTTGTTGATGAAAAAAGCTACTGAAATATTAATGCATTCTGAAAAGTCAGTATTTTGAAGCAATTCTATACAATATATTGGTGTAGTGACAATGGTAATACTTTTCCCTCAACACTGAAAAAGGAGCCCTAGATCATGTAAAATGCTGTGCCTGCTTTTACTTTCTGGAGATGTACACAGAAATAGAGTGTTACCTCTGTGAAATATTGGATAAATCTCTTAAATTCATAGTTATTCAACATTTATATTTGCTTTGGATAATTTCAGCTGAATTATAGGACTGTAAATTAAAAATAATAATACAAGAAACAAAATAACTTTTGTTTCTGATGAGGAAGTTGAAGCTTTTTTAGAATATCTGATAGGAGCCACTTTGTTGAAGTTGTCCTTCTGAGCCAAAGTCTCTTTGTACAATAAAATACTGTGAGTCTTTTGAACACATAAAATATGGTTGTTACACATTTGGTATTTTATGCTTCCCTAGAAATTACCACTTGTATCTGCACCTAATCTATGGTCTGTCTTTTCATTTCAATGGGGTCTGAAGTGATCCTTGGCTGTAATGAGAATGCCCCTTTCAAGAGACTTCTTTTAATTATGCTGATGATAAAATGGAAGTGAAAGCAGTCATTTGTAGGGGTTATGACTGAGCAGTGTTTTAACTGTAATACTAAAACCCACCAACATTATTCCAGTTTCTATTTCAACATTTTTATGCATCCACTCTCCATAGAACAGAGTGGAATATTATTGTAGGTCAGAATTTCAATGTGTCTTATTTTTCAGTTTCCTCCTGCTACTAAAAGTAGCCTGAACTCTCAGTTTCTAACTGCTCACTCTTCTTCCCACCTGAAGCATCCAATCCAGGAAAGTGAGAGTTCCACAGATCTTAATGATAGGCTGGGTGTTTGGTTTGTTTGGTGTTTGGTTTTTTTTTCTCCTTCACTAAAAGAAGGCATGGGTGGTTCTTTAAATTAATGTGATGGAACACTTGGGTTTTTTTTAATAGAAATGAGCTAATTTGGCATATTTAGATATTTATATGGGTAAATGCATAAGACAAACTGAAAATAAAATGGACAAAACACGTATCTACAATTAACACTTTAATTGCTACACAGCTCTTCTGATTTCCCTCAGCAGGATTTTGGCCATGCATTACCAAGCATATTTCTCTATAGATTTAAATGCAGCCAAGTGAATTAAGCCACCCAATACAGTCTAGTTTGACTTAATGTAAGATCAATTTTAAAGTGTTAGGACTTGACCTGTGTTTGGAAAGTCTTTGTGTATACAAATCATAGAAATAGATATCAGCCTGTCCATTTGCCAAGGAATGTTTTTCACTCTTACAAATACATTTGTTATCTGCATTGTGCCATATACAAAATCACAAGCCGCAGGTAATCTTTTTTTAATCCCCAATATTCCAGGGAATTTTTCTAATGGGCACAATAATATGACCCATAGAATAAAGCTTCTAAAACAGCCTGTGCAATGTCTTCGAATGACAGAATTCAGTGCCTCTGTTAATTTTTCCAAATTCTTTAAAATTTTACCTAAGTCCAGATCCTTCAAATCATAAAAACCTTCTTCCATAAGGGAATGTTGACAATTTCCCAAAAATACATGAGTAAAAAATAGTCAGGAGAAGATTTTGAGCAATCATTCTTTTTTTTTTTCCCTTTATTTTCTAGAAATAGGAATGTTAATACCATCAAGAGAAAGAACTATCAGAAAATCTTACATATACAAAACCAAAAAAAAAGCCCCCCCAAAACAAAAAACTCCTTAATCTTAATAATGAACATCTGCTTTAAAATACTGTAGATGCTCATACAAATAGTTTGGAGTAGATTTTCAAAAAATATATGCCTGAGGCTCCTATCCAAAATTACCCTAGGTCTGATGATAGTGGAGGCACATAAGGAAAATTTAGAAGGAAAAATGTGCTTTTAGGTCATTGTGACAAATTTTTGAGGTCAGATAAAAGAGTCTAATGTTGTAATTTGTTTACTCATATGGATAAATCAGGAATAATTTTTTTGCAGCCTAGATAGAGGGGAATAGTGTGAGTCACTGTAACCTGGTGGGATGGAGGGAAGTTGGTAAAGGATTTTTTGTTAGTCACTAAATTATGTGGACTTACCCATTTGTGCATCTAATTAGATTGTTTTCTGGTGATTCACTGGATATGACAAACTGACCATAGCATGAATGATGGGATGGCACAAAAGGAGTGTATGCAGGAGAACAGCTCTTTCCATGCTGCAAATCCTTCAGGTTTTTGTAGAGCTGTAAAATGTGTTTCCTCTCCTGATCTAGCTGTTCCAGGAGGAGGGGATGTGTCATTAGACCCTCACAGTGTGAGCCTGCAGGACAATCTGTGGGAAATGCTGCAGGGGAGGCCAGGGAATTGCCCCAGTGTTGGCTCCTGAAGTGTTTGTGGGTCCCAAACACAAGTGACACCTGGCAGCTCTCAGCTGCTGGGCTGCAGGGTGGGGACAGATACAAGGGTACAATGCAGTGATATCCACCAGCCCTGCACTGGCTGCATGAGGTAAAATCTGAGAGCTCTGAAGGGTTCCTGCATGTGGCTGTAAATGCCTTTTCCTGGTAAAGAGAGGGGCTGAGGGGGGGACATGCTAGGAACATGTAAGAGAAGCAAAGTTCTCCAGCTATCAGAGGGATTTTGATGTGGGTCATGACATCACTGTTGTCCCTAAAGGAGATTATTTAAGTCTCAGCAGAGTGATTTTAATTCTACATATCTGCTCTTGTATACCCACTCTTCTCCCTTTATTTAGAGACCCAACATTAGCAGACAAGTCCAGAACTTTTAGCAACAAAACCCTCCAAATGACTTGCCAGATGCTTCAGTTGATGATAATATGGTGGGAGCATCCAGACTCTCAAATGGCAGTTTATTCAAAGAGTTATTCTAAACCAACAATATTAATGGTGGTTTATTCCATGCTACCCTGTATCTAGATGAAGAACACATCTGTGTTAGCTACTAATTCTGTTCTTGTTATGTGCCCATCATTTATGTAAATGGGACCACCAGCATGAGTGGTGTGCACTAAAAAAGGAGGCTGATATTTTTTTTTAGTGTTTAACTACACCATATTTCCAGGAGGTTAATAAGTGTAAGATGGGAGACTTGCAAGGACAGACTTTCAGACAGATCATCATAATTTTGTTCCTTCTTTTGTCAGCAGTATTTGCAAAGAAGATTGTTTGGGCAGGGTGTGTTTCCCCCGTTTGCATTTATCACCTTTGTGGTTAGGAGGAGTTTTAATCATCGATTCTCAATGTTTATGGCTAAATGCCTGCTCCCATTTGCACTTCAGCATTTGTTCTTTCTGCTGCCTCATAGAGGCTTCCTATATTTTATTTATAAGCTTGGCTCATTGTGGAGCAGGTGGTAAAGTTATGCATGACTGTTTTTAGTGCTGTGCATTTAGGCTGTGATTTTCAGTTTGGGTGGAGGCTGATGAGACTACAGTGGCTTGGAAAGACCAAGGTTCTAGCTCCCACTGTAGACATGTTTTCTGGGAAGCTGCCATTGAAATTCAGTGGCAGGAATTCAGTGCACTTCCATCCTGTAGGCAGTGGTAAGCTAAAGCTTTTTTGTTTGCCCCTCAAGTGAGATACATTGTCGTTCTCTCCCATTTTGCCTTCTTGTCTTTGTGGTATCTATATGGTGTTCACTTCTTTGGTATGATTCAGTCATAATATATGGAAACTATTCAGTTGTTTGTTTGTTGGAAGAGTTTTCAGCTTGGTGTGAGTACAAACATCTTTCTAGAGAAATGACCCTGTTATTTTATACTTCCCATTAGGCTGGCACAGTTCCCTCGGTCTTACAGTAAATGGAGGAACTTTACATTTTGAATGGCTTTTATGAGACTTTATAAAGCTATAATTGCTGAAAATGATACAATAATGCACTGCTCACTGTTGATGGGGAGAGATGGGAGGTTCTGGACAGCCTGAAGCTCTTGTGTACCATGCTCAATGTCTGGGATTTTAGATCTTTGACATTCTTGTAAATGTCTCTCTTGGTTTTGCCTTTACATTTGAAAGAGGTTTTTCACAATTTTATCTTTTAAAATATACTGCATATAAGTGTAAGTTTAAAACTTACTTCTAAGCCATGTCCTTAACTATCACATTTATTGTTTCACCAACTGAAAACCAAAGGGAAAGTTTGAGCACAAATGACTGTGATTTTGACTAGAAATTTCAGAATATGACCTTTCCAAGGTGAAGAAGTAAACTGGAGTCTGATGCTGAGCATTTTGAGTCTGCAGAGGAGGTTTTTCTTGCAAGTAGCCATGAGAGTAGGAAGTTAGAAGGCAGAGGCAGGAGGTCAGACATAAGAGTCAAGGAAGTATGAATGACATCATCATCCCTAAGTACCCTCTCAGAAGATGAATGAGCTCTCTCTTGTATTACAATGCTAAAGAGCATTAGAAGGTGATATGATATCCAGACAACACATAAGATAAATGCCTCAGAGGATGCTGGAACAGTTTCCCCCCCACGCCCTCCACGAGTTCATAAATCCTGTGGTGGTCTCAAGAATACAATATGTGGCTGCTGAGTGTTATATATTGTGGTCAGCTTCTTCTTGACAAAATTTGTTTCGGTTTAACGAGTACCTTGAACATTATCTAATTTAGTTACTTAAGCTGAACAACTCAGTGTAACTCTAGATACCCTTTATCTCACCAGACTCACAGCCCTTTTGGGACACAGAGTGGATTTTTTTTCCAAGAGTTTCTGAATAAAAAGTAAGCAGATGTTACAAGAAGAAATACCTTGTCTCCTTTAAAACTAACAAAAATGTGTTTGTCATGATAAGTCTTGACACAAATTGTTTTCATCTTGATAAAACTTGAAATGCAAGTTTCATGTTCTTAATGAAATCCTTCTGAAGGGAATGCAGGCCTCCAACAAAGCATGCAGAGGTGCTGGAGTGTTTGAGGTACATTCAGTCAGAAGTGGATTCAGTTTGAATTTCAGTCTTTGTGCTTCAAAAGCTCAGTTACTCCTGTATGCTTTATAATATTTTTTTTCTGCAGTAGTTTGGGGATATGCAAAGCTGCAGTAGAATTTACTGCTCAGCCCCTCTTTTGGGTATGTAGACACCCCTTAGTATCTTCAGGAGGAAGATTTGATCAAAATATTTAATTGTGAGTGTGTTTCAAAAATTAAAAAGTAAAATTCCCTCAGTAGAATATCAGCTTCAGTTTGGAATAAAAATGGACAATGGATTTTTGGTGTGCAGAGTTCTGATGTATCATGTGTAATTACTAATGTTTCCTTTTCTCAATATTTGCTCATTTGTGATTTTTAGAGAAAGAAAATTATTCTCATTTGAAACAAAATGCAAAAAAAGAAGACCCTCACTTAGGTCTAGCTAAATGCTGCTAAGTCCTTGGTTCTAAACCAAAAGCTGTCAGACTTTTAGCAGTAATAGAAAAGTGGATCTTCCTTGACAAATGCCCCCATAAATTAGATATTAGCTTTAGTCAAACTCTGTCTCTCTCAGGAAATATTTCCACTTGCATATTCAATTGGAAGGACCTTACATGATGCCCACTTACTGCTATAAAAATCTAGGCTTTGGAGATGAAGGCAAAGAAAAATTTCTGTGAACAAAAGAATATCTGGAATAACAGACCTTGAGCTTATGCAGAGATTTCTTCTCATAGAGTGTGAGTTTCACTCACTTTTTGCTCTGTCTGTCTGCTACTCTGTCCACCCCTCTATCTGTTTATCTGTTACCATCTCAGTGGTAATATGCAGTATCAATTGGATTTTAAAAGACATAGATCTCTTATACTAGCTGTCCTTTTTTATAATACCTTTTACAAATTTAATCAATGCATTTTAATATACAATATAGTTTAAGTGCAATGTACGATAAATATTCAAGCTTCATCTTAAACATGCTCTAGCCTTTAAATTGTTAAAACTGCAGTGCCCTTTCAATCTACTTACATAATGTCATAAAATATACATTTCAAGGTAAATGAAGTCAGCTACTTCAATTTAGTCCCTCAAACTGGTAGTAAATGAGAGGTTAACACTATGGTGCCAAACCCATTATTGAGTAAATTTAGCACCTTGGACAGCTCTGTAAAATCTTTATTGCTTTCCTGACCTGCTCGTCATGTTCTGTCTATGTGTTCAGTGGCTCTCAGCTCTGATTGAAAGGCAATATATTAGATCCCCAACACAAACATGCTCGGGGGCTGCTTCACTGTGAGCGTAATGACACGGAGGTGAGAACAATTTTCTGGTCACCGCAATCCAAGCACCTTGCAAGGTCTGCTGCTCTAACTCATAGAGGACTTCAGGGGCTCCTTTGTATGTGGAGCAGCTTCTGTTGTAGTTTAGGCAGAGCTGCAAAAGGTTTAAGATGCATTCCGAAAACAAGAAGTTAATATCTTGAGCCGTCTTTAGCAGCATTTTTGTTGTGTGTTTTTAAAGCTGGTTTGTGTCTATAAAAAGTACCATCAGCTCTGGAATAGAAGATACCACTATTTGACACAGGAGGGTTTTTCTGTAACATCTACTTTGTATGATCTGAAAATGTCATAAACAAGAAATGCTTTTCTTGTGTGAAAATGTTGGTAGAGAAAGTATGAAACTCAAGTTTACAGACCCTGAAAATGTTAGGAAAAAATAGAATCATTGACTAGCTAAGAAAATTGAATGCTACTTGTGAAGAATGTTTCAATAAACCATCATGACAATTAGTTTTATTTACATGCAATATGATATGGCATCAAAAAACTTCCAGTGCTTAAGAACTGAAATATATTTGATATGAGGGAGAGCAGCTGTAAGATTCTATGTACTTACCTCATTTTTTAACACGGTTTTCAATCTCTTTTTAGATGCACTCTAAGGTTTTTAGCTCAGCATTATATAAATAACTATGATTAGTCAGGTAGAACAGAAATGACTATTTAAACTTTCTTTTTTTTAGTAATTTGGCATAATGACAGCTTAGGCTAACAATATACCAAAGCAGTTTGCAGCCTCTGTATCACATTCTAATTTTCCATCAGTGAAATATATACTGCAAACAATTTCTACTGAAGTGAAATAAATCCTGGTTTGCAAAGTCAAACACCTGTGCAGTAATTTTCTATCTAAAATCATGGAATGAAAAAGAGAACATTTTTTTCAGTAATGTCTCTGTTCTTCTCTAGTTTGTATCTTCAGTATGAGGCAGACAGGGCACCTCAGTGTTGTGAGGAATGAGGATTGTTTGTACCTGGATGCTGTTTGTGTCTATCTGTCCATGATTATACTGCTCACTGCTGTGGTCAAAAAACACGAAAAAAACCACCCCAAACCAAAAATTGCAGCACAAAACCAACCCCTACCTTAAAAATCAAGCAAACAAATGAAACAAACAAAACCCACCGACAGAAAAAGGCTGTAGCAACTTAACTCCTCAGGATCTGTTTCAAGTGTAGTGATTTAAAAATCCATCAATTATGTATTACATCTCACTTCATATGTGGAAAATAATTTAAATGTGTGTTCTGAGACAGGGGTGTGTGCAGCAGAAGGCAAGCCTAAATGTTTACTGGGAGAACAAAAATCCTCCATCTCATTTTTGAATTTAGGACATTATATATGTCATAAGTAGTTACTGCAGTATGACAACTATTTTATGTTATATTATAGAGAATTTAAAATTGAAAAAAATGCTAATATGCATCTAAAAGCTTGTCATTTGAAGAGTTGTTCAAGGATTTTTGAAGAGGTTATGGTGACAGCAAAATGAACGCAATTATATCTCTATTTTCTGATCAGAGTCTACAGTATATGAAAATTGAGCATTACTGTTTCTTTTTGGTATAAAATATGGCTATTGTGTAAAATATTTTAAGTTTAAAAGTTGAACTTTGTAGAAAACAGTAAAATGCTTAGAACTGGTACTATTTTTGTAAGCTGCTTGCAGAAATATGCCATGGTGAATAGCGTCATGTTAGAATATTAGAGCAGTACTTAGGGGCTGGGAACTACAAAAAGACATTGTTTTACTCAAAGGATGTTCCTGGCCAGTTTTGATCGGGCATTTGGGAATCTGGTCTGAAAGATGCCATGAAATAATAAGGGGAAAAAATTCTTCTGGGTTAATTCTGCAATGTATTTTTATATTTTCTATCAGGATTATCATCAGGATGCTGTAAAATATAAGAACACAGGAAATACTATTGTTACTTGAATACCAGTAGAAAATACCCTGAGAAATATTAAATGAAATGGAACGAATAAGAAAATGGAGAGAAAAAAATTGCCCAAAATGGAGAACTGAATCTCAGACTGTTTTAGGGTCTTCTGCCCATGCAAGGAATTTTTCCAGGAAACGCTGCATGGTCCTGGGCTGTTCTCTCACACACTGCATGTGTTTTCCTCTTGGACATCATTCCATGCATGTGGATCCTGCCCTGACCCCTCGTATCAGGACACAAAGTGGAGAAGCCAAAGGGTTACATTACAGTAGCACAGGACTGATTGGGTATCTTCTGAATGTGGCCTGCTGGGTAAGGTCACAATTCCTGCAGCATGCAATTAAGAATAAAATAAACACATTGAAGGGATTCGTAGCATTCTCTGAATGACATTGATTGCAGTAATCTAGTAAATGACCTCGGGATTGTATTCTGCAATAAACCCATGAGTGGTTTATAGTGCAGATGGTAGAGACAATTGAGTGATGTATTTTATTTTGCAGCACCAATGATTCTCACCTTTTGACTTGATTAAGCGTGTGTGTGAATAGGATGAACCAGTGATTTAACACCATTCAGTGGTTGCTGAGAGTTGTTACAATTAAGGTTTACCTGGCGGGAGGAAAAAAAGGAAAAAAAAAACCACTACAAAACACGGTGCACCTAATAGAAGAGAATATTTGTTTTCCCCACAAGGAGTTTATTGAACTCAGCAGAATGCTTCTGTTTTTATATTGACAGGAAGTAATACTTAAGAGGGCTGCTGATTTAGTAGAAGCACTCTATGGTATGCCACATAATAACCAGGTAAATGCATTCTACTTCAGCAATTCTATATCATGGCTATTTCTTCGATGTATAGATAGATCAGGGGCTAAAGGGATATGATGCTACAATGGGAGACAAGAATAAATGTACAGGGCAATGCCATATCTGGAGTGGGGTTTAGTTTGCTTGTTTTCTTTTTTAAAGGGTGTGAATTTAGTGTTTGTAAAAACAGCATGGAGGCATCTGCCCACTTTCACCAAATCCTATATAATATGAGCAATGTTGTACATTATGTCTTGCCACCAGTGACTTCTCCCTCTTCCCTTAAAGAGAGCTTTAAGGTGGAGAAAGTCCAGGCTCCAGCCCCATCCTACCAGTTGGTCTTTTTATACAAAGTGTGACCACTGGGACTGAGGCTTCCAACTCTCTTAGCACAGATGTCAGGATTTAACAGGAAGATCCTGTAAGCATGAGCTCTCTGTCAGCCAGCTGGTTTAGACAGAAAAGCATCTCCTTTTAGCCTTTGGACAGGGAACTGCTTCATTTGAGTCTGTAAGGAGAGGTTTGTCAGAGTCTCTTTGGTAACTCTTGCGTGTTTTTTTCCTTACCCTGCAGGAGATAATCCTGAAGAGAGCTGCAGACATCGCCGAAGCGCTCTACAGCGTCCCTCGCAACCACAACCAGCTCCCCGCCCTCGCCAACACCTCCGTCCACGCGGGAATGATGGGGGTGAACTCCTTCAGCGGCCAGCTCGCTGTCAATGTCTCTGAAGCCTCCCAAGCCACCAACCAGGGTCAGCACGAGCCTCATCTTCCTCTCTCTATGGATCTTTTCTGAGAGAAGGCAGAGGGATGGGCAGGGCAGTGGCAGAGGGGTGGCTCAGGAGAGCAGGGCTGGGCAGCCCATCCCAGACCCTTGGAATGACACAGGATGGGGCTGCCCTAACTCAAATAAAGCACTTCTGCATGTCTTTAAATAGCTTTTCATTCTGCCCAGACTAACACTTGTATTTGTGTTTAAATCCCACTAATTTTAATCAGCTTCAGCAAGTACTTAATGTTAAGTACTTGCTTATATATTTTCCTGAGCATGGATCATCTCTCAGTCTGGGCCTTTTGTAGCACTTCTTTATAACATGAAGTTATCTCTTGAATGTTTATCTATTTAATTTGGGTTTGTTTTGCAAGAGTTAGAGTATTGGAACTGTGTTTTTTTCAGTTTGAGACTTCCATAAATTTTACAACTAGCAAAGAATTTTTAAACATACATTTTCAGAGCTTTTCCAAATTTTAAAATAAAGTGTTTTTCACTTTGTATAAAATCAGTATTGGTTTAAAATAAAAGTTAAAAATAAAAAATAGGTGAAGAACATTTGCATTTTGCCCTCTCCTTTGCTCAGCTCTATATATTATCCAACTTAAAAATACATTTGAATGAGAAAGTGTTAGGATGAGGTTTCTTCTAGAAGAGCAGAAACAAAATTTTTTGCATTACAATAAAAATAATACAAAATTATTTTTAGATTGAAATATTTTCATGCTGTGTGTTAGGAAGAAAAATTGGCAATTTTTCTTCTAGGAGTGGAGATGCATATTTTGTATTTCTGTGGCTTCTAGAAACAAATCTTTCCTTATGAACATTTGGATATGAGTTTCCTAAAATGTCATTTCCAGAATTAGGTAGAGATTCAAATTTTAACTTGCTGTCAAATTTGATGCTTATTTCCCACCGACATAATGATGAGACCAAGGCAAAAAGACAAAGGATATCCCACAAGCTGGAGAAATACACTGCATTTCCTGAAGCGTGCAGTGAGCATCTGAGGTGTGTTAAATGGCAGTGACATCAGAAAAGAGTTAACAACAATCACGTGCTTTTAACATACCTTGAGTTGGTCTGTGCTCCTCACTCTGAAATGTAGGTCATGTTTACTCCATTTCCTACAAGCAGCCCTTTCAGAGTGAGTGTTCCTCTAACACCCCGAGCTGATCTTTGCTCCAGGGCATCCCTGGCTTGCCCGGGGAGCTCTGCAGGCTCCAGGTTCCCTCCTCCAGCAGCGACCTGGGCAGGGAGGGCCCCCAGTTTGGGTACCTGGTGGTGCTGGGGGTCAGTCCTGCCCCTCTCTGCGCTCCCTGGCTGGACTGGGCTCCCCTTTGCTTTGTGTAGGAAGCTGTTGTGGGGCTAATTCCAATTTCTGCCTGTGTTCCCTCTCCACACAAGGTTTCACTCGCAACTCCAGCAGTGTGTCACCTCATGGCTACGTGCCAAGCACCACCCCGCAGCAGACAAACTACAACTCTGTCACAACAAGCATGAATGGCTATGGGAATGCTGGAATGTCAAATTTAGGCGGTTCTCCAACCTTCCTGAATGGATCTGCTGCCAATTCTCCCTATGCCAGTGAGTATTTTATGTCTTTTCTGTGTTTTGCACATTTTCATTAGAAGGAGGCAGTAGATTTTCTCTGATGCTCAATATTTATTTTCTATTTTGAGCACTTGAAATATAACTTGGTCTTTTCTCTACTCTCCAAGGCACTGATCTTTGATCTGCTTTGAAGACCTTAGCATTGCCAGAAATTCTCCTGTTTCCATATTACTATTATTAATTATTATTATTATTTATTTCGGAGCCTTAAAAGAGCTTACGAAGAGTAATCTCTCATCATTTAGTCTGATAGTTTCATAACATACCTTATACTCTAATGGGAAACACTGTCCTCAACTTCTGAGCAAATACTATGTTTGTAACCTTTATAAAAATTATGAATTATTACTGGGCCTCAGCTTGATTGTTTATATTCCACTTGCTTTTTAAGTAATATTATTTTGACTTCACTGAGTCAGTAAAATGTGGCAAAGGCTCTTAGATTTTGTGTTTTAGTGTCAGTACAGTGAATGCCACAAAAATGTGAGTCATACAAATCATACATCCCATGGTGTGAAGAGCTTATGGTCTACAGTCCCAGTCATGGAAATATTTATGTGCAGGACTAACTTTCTGCATTTTGATATTAAAGGTTTAGTAAGCTGTTTAAATATAAATACATTTCTATTGGTAAAGCGAATCCCTTCTGCAGCTGAGCTCAGTAGTCCCTGGTCACCTGAGAAATTGAATGAGCAGAACCTGCCCAATTCCTCTGACATTGCTCATGAGGCATAAAGGATTCCACTGACATCTGTAGGAAGCTGACAGCAGAATCAGGATGGAAGGTCTGGACATATAAACAGATGTATAGGCTGGGACTGTGCATGGACAGGACAAACTGACTGCTGGAGGTGCCAAGGTTTACACAGCAAATCTGAAGTTAATGGTGTAACAGCAGCAATGAATTATTTTGATCTGCATCAGAATAAAAAAGGGGCTAGGAACTCTGAATAAAATAATTAACTCCAAGGCTGCTTCTCTGCTGCAAATTTAGAACAAATTATTTACCCACATAACTAGTACTTATAACCTGGGAATTGCTAACCAGTGATTATTTTTGTACTCTAATAATAATGTAACATGTAATGTTATAAAGTACCTTACTTATTAAGTTGGATTTACTGTCACAGAATCTGCACACTCTGAATTCATAATATAACATGATTGATGAGACATCTCCTTTTGGAAGCAGATGCCAGTAATGCATTTAAAATACTGTGGCAGTGTATTATTTCATATTTATGAACGGAGTCCTCTTTAGAATAGCACTTCACTTCCTAGCCCTGGTTCTCTATTCTATTTATATTTTGGGAGGTTTTCTTGGTTGATCTGTCATTCTGCTAATGTCTAATCCATTGCATCAGAAAATGCTTCAATCATGACCTGAAAATTAAAAGGTGGCATTCTTAATTAAATCAATAAACTAATTGCTCTATAGTAGCAATTCAATTTAGGTGCTTTGATTGCTCTCCCTTAGCAAGTACTTCCAGACACAGAGTGACTTCAGACTAAGATTGTATCTGTCAGACTGTGAAACTTTGAACATTTAATTTCCATTAATTGATTTCCTCAGTGTTAACAAATATGATATCAGATTCTCAAATAAGAACTTAAATAGGGTGATTTTTATCTACATAAATGCAAATAAAATAATAATTCAAAGCCCAGATGATCAGAATTTTACTCTCTAATGTGTAATTATTCATAGTCCACTTGTATATCTAAGTGGTTTCTAAACAGGACAAAGAATGGAAATATGGGATGACACATTTGGTGCTTGTTGTTGTTGTTGTTGTTGGACAAGAGGGGAAACCTGCAGTGCCTTCGGAATATTAAAATATTTAGCTTTATTTTCATGAAAAGAAATTTGTTTGAAAGCTTGATGGTAAGTACATGAACCAAAGATATTTGTTGTACTTTATAGTAAAATAATGGTTTAAGGATATCTGTGTTTAAAGACTGAACTTCCCACGTAGCACATTTGCATTTTGAACACTCAGTTCATCCCTAGAAAAATTGAGAGCATCCAGGAATGAGAATTCTTTTGTTTCTGCCGCCTGTTATTATTGAGTACTAAGGAATCCCTTTTTGGGGGTCTTTCTTCCCTCCAGTTGTGCCCTCAAGTCCGACGATGGCCTCCTCCACTAGCCTCCCCTCCAACTGTAGCAGCTCCTCTGGGATTTTCTCCTTCTCACCAGCCAACATGGTCTCAGCGGTGAAACAGAAGAGCGCGTTCGCGCCTGTCGTGAGACCCCAGACCTCCCCCCCTCCCACCTGCACCAGCACCAACGGCAATAGCCTGCAAGGTAGGTGGAACCCAGGCTGCACAGGAGGTGGCTGCTCCAGCTGTGAGCTCCTGGTGGCTCTGAGCTGCCCCAGGGGAGTGAAGGCAATGGGGATCCCCGGCGGGCTCTGTCCTAAAGCTTCCTCCTGTAGAGAGTAACTGACTCCACCCCCAGCCCGCCTTGTGGCCTGCAGGTGTTTGGCAACCACCCATTCTCTAACCCAGCTAATACTGCTGAATTGAGAGGCTGTGGCCTCTAAAGCACAGACCTACTGTTTTGATAAACACAAGTAATATTTCAGCTTACTAATACCGTCCTTTTCTTTCTTTCCTCTCTTATTCCCTGTTGTCGTCCTTTATCAGACCAGTCTTTTGTGGACTCTAGCAAGTACTCCACTGCAGGGTCTCTCCAGGGGCTGGCCTTCTCCTGAAGTACGTCACTCAATCTTCCCTTCCTTTTTGTCCTTTGTCATAGTACACTTGTGCAGAAATCCTACTGAGAGCAAATAGAGCATTACAGAGCTTGGCACAAACCTTCCCTTTCATAAATGGGAGATGCATTACAAACTAACAGCAGCGTTTTCCACTTTAACTCACACCAGGGCAAACATTAGTTTCCACTGATTAATGTAATCCTGTGCCAATTAATTCCAGAAAAGGCACAGGGCCTTTTGGAAGGCCTATTGAACTGTTGGCATCAAGGGGCTGCTCCTTTTCTGCATCCCTTCCCCTCTCATTACAGGTTCTCCAGCATTAGTATCTAAATCCGTTTGAAGGGCTGGTGCAGGCGAGGCAGTGACAGACAAAAGCTTGTCAAACTGAGGGTGCTGCAAGTCCAGCACTGCCCATCTCATTGGCTGAGTCTGTTTTACAACACTGTGCCCAAACCTCCCCGTGTGGCTCCCTCACTGCACATCCCTGTGCTGACAGAGGCATTTTCATGCTTGCTTAGGTCCAGGGGCTTCCTTAAGCAGATGCAGCCAGCTGTGTCCAGCTGCCAGAGGTGGGAGATATTCCATGGTGTCATTGTGCTTCCTCCAGACCTGAGATTTGTTTCCTTTCCATGAGCCTGTGCAAATTATCCAAAGGGCATCAAGTGGGGAATTAAATCCATCCTTTTTTAAGCCAGGTTCAGAAGAAGGTATGCAGAGCAGGATGGTTGCATAAACTCCAAGTCACTCAGCCTCTGGAAAGAGAAGCACTGGGCTTGAAGACAAAATGCTGATAGCACCATTAGCAGCCAAAAAAAATCTATATGCAAGCAGAGTGGAAGGAATTCATTCATAAAAGCTTGGATCTATTGTGTCTGAAGGAAACCGCTGTCCTCAGTTCATGTTTCACTGGTGAACTGGGAGGAGGAATCCTTCAAGGTGCACAAAACACAGAGAAAAACTGTAAATTTACTAAGAACTAATAAGCAGATCTTGGGTACCTTCAGTTATGACTTTGTTAGAAATACAAACTGTGTCAGGAATAAGACAAAATGAAATTTACAGCATTTAGGAGACTTGATTTTGAACATTTAAAACAATTTACAGTGCTGACATGCTTCAAGTTTTAAAAGAAACAGCTAATAATATTTTCCATCTGAAATAAAAAAACTAAAACAAAAGAAAAAAACTCAAAAAAAGAAAAAAAGCTTTTGAACATGTTAATAATTTTTTCCTCTCTTCACCTTGTCCCCATCTTGTTGTGGATGGAGAGAAAAAACAAGTAACAGGAGAAAGCTTTTTCAGGCCCTGTTTCTCCTTTCACAAGACACAGAATTCTCCGATTCCATGTACTCAGTTATGAAAAGCAATTATGGAAGGAGCCGAGAGCACTGGGCACAACTGGAGCTGTGTGATTGCCGCCTCATTATGTCACCTCCACATCTGCAATGCCCAGAAACCACACAGATCTGAGCATTTCCCCTAATTTTTGTTTAGCAAGTCAGTTTTCACAATGGGAATGAGACACCAAGAGATGGTTCATTTCTAGGTCATCGCTGAACTTCTTGGTGAGTTAAAGACACACAGCCTTTGGTCCTGTGCCTCCTGACACCACCTGAGGCTTGTAATAATCACTCAGAGAGGCACTGCCTGTTGTGCCTTAATGCTTAAATAAACAACCATGTATAAGGAGGCTGTCTTATCTCTCTTGGGCTTCTGGATACATCAGAAAGCAATCAAGCTTTCCTTATGTAGCTTAGATATCAGCAGAACTCACTAAAACAGCAGCCAAGCTTATCTGTTGTTCTCTTTGCCATGCAATTTTGTAAAACCCCAAATACATTATTTCTGTAATTTGCTGGCAGCAAATACAAATTAGTATATGATAGAAGAAATAAAGGCCATTGGTGGGAGCTTTTCTATTCTCTGCCTTCCCTTTTTGGAGGTGGTGTGATCTCACACTGTTTCCCACTGATATCTCTGTTTTCAGGATCAATAACAGGCTACAGCTGGGAGAATTTGCATGACTAGATGTAGCACTTATGGAATAAAAGTGGAGTGATCTAAATGAAGACTTGGAGAGAATGGAAATATCAAAGCTTTTAGGCAGAAAAGATATCATTTACCTTGTAATTTAATTCAGAATTTCAGAGCTCTTCAAAAACAATGATGCTTTGAAAAAAGGAGCTAAGATCTGCCTCTGTGTCTTTCCAGCAGCAAAAGGCTGATCTGTAACCACAGGAAAATGTCTAAATCATGAAGAGAGGAATTGCAATTATCTCACCTTTTTTGGGCTCCTACCCAGGGTAGACAGCTGTCCTGTCCCAAGAGACACAATTCTTGACTAATTATTGGTGAAATTGATTTGCTTCTGATGAATCTTTCAGATTGAGTGTTGGAATAGTATTGTGACATTTTCTGAAGAGAAAATACTTTTTCTAAAGGAAAGCATCACCTTGTCCTAAAGAGCCCTCTATGCTTCTCACCTGTCTTCCTGTAGGACTTAAAGCAACTTAACTCACCTTTCCATCCCTTTTATCCTCACTCTTAGCTCCTTGAAGAACCCTCATGTGGGGGGACACAATCAGGACAGTGATTCCACACCATAAATCCCAATAATTGAAATGCTGTTGCTCTGTGCCACCCCTGAGGGTGGCCTGTTGCAAACATGTTGGATGTGTTTTGCATTCTCTCCTTCTCCCCTCATTTTATTTCATTTAATCAGTGCAGTTTACTCGAGCTGTTCTCCCCTTGCTGATTAGACTTGTAATTCTTGCACATATGGTGGTGTTTGTGGAGAAAACATTTCCCTCCTCTCCCCCTCCAACCCCAAATCTGTGAGTCTTTTACTTTGGCTCTGTTCTTATCAAATAATTGCAGCTGTAATTAAAGCACAATGAATCAGCACCAGTCATGGGGTTGAGTCCTTCCTTAAGAAATTACATGTCCAGATGTCTGGAATGGCAGGCAGCATTTAAATCATGGGCCTGGAAAGTGCTGCCAACCTGAAGGAGAATCTGTTTTCTACCTTTTGGCAAATAACTGTACAAATGGCATTTTAGAGACACATTGTTTTTACAGTTCCCATCATAAACTTCCATGGCTATCCCCTGTAATGATGTGCCTGCTCACTCTGTGTCACTGGGACACTTGGGATGTCTGATCTGAGCCCCCAAATAATAGAGAGAGATCAAGCTGGAGGTCAGCTTCTGTGCAAAACTGTCCCTGTTGAATTTTCATAAATGTCTGTCTGCTAAGAGAGGTGGTGGTTTCATAGAAAATGAGGTAGGAAGCATAATAAAGAAATGCTGATGATTCAACTTAGCCAGCAAAAGAGAAAACATCCTGAATTAACATTCACCTGTGACTCACCTGATGTAGCTGGTGGTGTCTGCTACAAGTGGAATAAGAAAGATGCTGGCCTGCTAACCCAGGAGTCAAGCATGTATTTCAATATTTCAATTTCAAAACTGAATTTGAGAATTTAAATCCCTTTCTGAGCTCCTGAAAATGCAAACTTAAGTCCCAGGGGTGACCTTTGGGAGGACTGGCACAGGGGAATGACCCAGAGTGCCATGAAGGGACGCCCTGCAGGGCCATGCCAGGGGGACTCCAGCTGTTTTCCCTAATTTGGTGCAAATTCCTGCTTTTCATTTAAAAGAGTAACAGAATGTGTGGCAATGGCTGGGTCCAGTCAAAGCTTCCTCAGCATTTGGGGATTTTGAAACTAAAAGCAGAATAATAAATTGGTGTCTGATACTGATATGGACGAAGGACACTTTTTCTACAAGAAAATCAGTAATTTCAGCAAAGTCACTTGTAATTTGAATCATTTTCCAGTCAAAAGGAAACTTCTCGTGATTCTTGTGTACATAGTTGTCTCTTATGAGTAATATATATAAATTTACCTCAAAGTATATCTGACTACATTGCTAGTAAATGTTTAAAGCTCTGGAATTTTAAAAGTTGCTTAATAATGCAGAAAATTAACTTTTCCCCTCTCTCTCTCTCCCTCTCTCTCCCCCCTCCCTTTCCTTCCAACAGCTATATCTGGCATGATTGTTCCCCCCATGTGAAAGAATTGCCTTGAAGAATTTTATTAATGAAGAGGTTGAATTCTGCTTCAGAGAGAATCTGATACAAGTCCCAGAGTGGAACTTTTTACTCAGGCCTTTTTAAAAATAAAAAAAGAAATAAAGAAGGATCTTACAATAACTGCAGATTTTTAAACAAAACAAAAATCACCATCCTTGCAAATACTGAAATTAACAATCCACAATTGCAAGGTGTTGATTCGAGTTGTCCATCCCAAATACCTGGGAGATATATTTATTGTATGTTGATAAAAAAATCCACTTTTTTTTTTTTGTTTTGTTGGGGGGTGGGGGCTTGCTTTTATTTCCTTCTGGTTTCTTGTGGGTTTTTTTTTAAGGCTTGATTTAACTCAACACCATTTGTCTTTTATAAATCATACAATTACACAAGGGACACTAGAGATGGAACTCCACATTTTTAATTTATGATTTTTTTTTAAAGCTGTGTAAAGAAGAATAAAGTGGTGTCATTTACATACAAGCCTGTATGGGACAGAATAGAAGTGCCAGTTAGTTTTTCATAGAAGAATTATGGCCATTTAATTAAGGGTCGGCTCATATATGTTGCTTATCCAGTGGTGACTTGCTGATATGAAGCATTTTTAATGTTCTGATTAAACAGATACCACTCCCTAAAAAGCTGATCTTTTTGGATTATGAGGGTGGAATGAGGGGTGGGAATAGTAACCTCTGTCATTAATATCAGGCTGAAAAATCGTGTAAATAGCACAACAGGAGAAGTTCATTCCAGAACACCACGTTGGAAGGGGACCTTAAGGTCCAACTTTTCTTGGCAAAGAGCTGGTGGAAGGGAAGGGAAGGGGAGGGTGGAAATATCAGAAATGTTTCCTCTGGAAGTGCAAACCCAGTGCCTGCAGATGCAATGCCAGACCTGCTGCAGGAGGTGAGCACAGCCCCCTCTCTTTTGGGGTGAAATCTCCGAGCCTCCGATCGCTCCCTTCCTCAAGCACAGCCTCCCCTGGGCTCTGCTCTGTGGCACGGGGGGCACAGCCTGGGCCAGCCTGGGGGCGCCAGCCTGGCCCCTCTCCCCCTGCCCTGCTGCTCCTGCTGGGGCAGGGGGGCTCAGCCTCAGGGGGTTTCACCCTCCCCACCCCAAACCCCTCCTGGCCCAGCTCCCACTGGCGCCGCTCCTGTATCAGCCGACCCTCCCGCTTTGTACCACGCTCCTCCAGGACAGGGATCTGCTTTTCAGTAGTGAATCATGACTTCTGGGGTGGGGCTTTCCAATCAAAACCATAGCTTCTGTTTTACCACGAAAAAATTTTGCTATCATTATCTGGGAAGTGTTCTTAAAAATTATTAGTCAAAGAGGCAGCAAAGCTCTGAAGATGCATTACCTGATATTTTTTCTTTGCTGTTGTGTTTTGTATGTAGTTATAAATACTGTAGATTTTTTGTGATTTTTTGCCAAAGTTGTTGTTCTATTTATACATTTTAATGTCTTAAGACAGTTTTTCAATATCACAAAAAAGAAAAAAAAAAAGAATTTTACTGCATATTTTGCAAAAAGAGCTCACTACCTTTAGCTTGCACATACTTGCAAATTAATTAAAGAAAAAAAAGCTTTTTGTTTCTGTTTTTTGTTTGTTTGTTTTACGGGGGATTTTGTAAAATATCCATATAAATAATGTATTTATCTTTGGAATTTGTACATTGCTTTTTGTCCCCTACAAGTTTATTTTATTGTGTATGTTTGCTATGTGAAAAGTGCTGATTTGTTTGGTCATTCACCGTTGTATTAGCTGTTTAAATGTGATTTTAATACATTTCATTTATAGGGTTGTTTTTTTTAGTATTGTTTAAAACCATGCTTCCATTTTTTTTTTATTTCCACCCAAAAGCCATTGTCTATTTTTGTATTATTTGTAAGTTAAGAAGTTTTTTCCAATATATGGCAAAAAGTAGCATATTATTCTTGTAGCATTTAGTTATGTAGATTTAAAAAAAAATGTATCCTTTGCTTTTGAGGCTTAACAAAAACTAATGCTGTTTTACTCTATTAATATGCATGGGATTTCTCCTCTTTGGAGTGACGCATTTTTGTGCATTAAATATGGGGAGAAACTTCATAGAACTCAATGAAAATACTTTCTTTCTTAAGTCTGCTTGTATATTTCTCTGTCTTTCACATAAATATAAACCAGCAGATTGGATGCCTTAACAATGCAAATCATATTCATTTCACTTGTACATTGTACTGTGCACCAGAACTGTCAATCATCACTAACATTCTAAGAAAAAAAAAAAAAGGAATTGAAAAGCACAAAAGAACTGTTTTGTTACCTTAAAACAATATAACTTTTTTCTAGTCGAGCAAGAAATCATTTACAACGATGCTGCAACTGTGCATGCTTCCTGTATGAATTTTGCAATGGTTTTCACTAGAATGTCACAGTGTGATCTTTGGGGGGAAGGGAAAGAAAAACAGGAATTTTTTTTTTTCATGGTGAGAAAATAAAAGAAGAGAAAACTGGAAAAAACGTGAGAGACATCAGTTTATTGCTTCTCTGTATTCCAAGTGATTATTCTAATTCACATAATAAGCAACAGCACGACAATGTAATCAAATTTAAAGCCATATTTTGTCCAGTGACACCGTTGATTACTCTTGTAGAGCTCCACTCAGTCCTAGCAGTTCTGACACCACTTTAGCCACATTTGTAGTCTCTACTCCAGTGTCCAAAGAGCCTTTGACAATGTGCATAATTCCATTCTTTTGCAGCTATTTATCGTGATCTGATGAATGGGAATTTGTCAAAAATCTCCCCTGCACCACCCTTTGTCTTTTACAAAGTAAAAGATGCAGCTGTTTACAGAATATGGCTTTAAGTGGAAACATTCAGATTTCAGTTTTAACAAGGTGAAGCTTCACAATGACTGGATTGCATAAAGTAATGCCTATTTCCTCACAGTTGTACTAGGATGCAGCTAAAATGAAGTCATCTCTGAAACTACTAACCTTTCACCTTCTTATCTAAATCTTTTTGAATAGACACACACACTGTACAGTTCTATTGTTAGAGAAACTAACTACTGTAGAGATTGTTATAATTTTTTTGCAGAAATTCAAGCTGTAAAAACTTTTCAACTTTCACAATATTTAATTAAAGTTACTTCCTGTCTGTGAATACAGCTCCTAGTTGTGTGTTTATTTTTCTGCTTCTGCTAGTCAGTAGATGAGAAAAGAAAAGAATATAGAAGCCAGAGGCTACTGAATTGTCTTCCTGAAATTAAGGAGAGACAGAAATTCATGGAATTACACAGTGAAACGTGGTGAATGCTGGTGCACTGAAATGCCTTTCCCTCTGTCTCTAATGGATTTCAAAGGATCCTCACTCAGAACGCTGAATGTTCATTCTGTTAATCTCATTATTTCCATTGTTTCGCAGTATTGTTTGCCTGTAGGACCAACATATTTTTTCTAGTGGATTTCAGGGGCATATTTAGCTCTAGGTGCTCAGTTGCAAGAGCTGTCTCTCTCTAAACACAGTGATCATGGAGCACCAGGCACATCCTACCGTGTGCCAGAGACCCAGGGAGTTGGGGTTTTTATCTGGGCATTATTTCAGTCAATGGCAGCACGTCCAGGTGTCTAGTGACTGCTCAAGGCCAGAACTGCATCTGCGTCTGCTGAGCTTCCTGACCATGAAGGAGGCTTCTAAAAGGGTTTCCATTCTTCTACCCTTCCTACATGACAAATCCATCAGCTGCTAGATTGGTTCCAGGCCTTCTGTTTCACTCTGTACCCCTCTGTCAGGAGGAACTTCACCTCTGGCATATGGAGGGCTGACACGCTGGCATTTAATTTCTCTGACACACAGAGAAAGCACCAGACCTAATGCAAGGCTCCCAGGAAGGCATAGGAATGCTTGGTGCTTCAGTTTAAATTAATATTTACTTTTAAAAAAAGAAGCTGCTAAAACATAAGCAGCTGGAAGTGGCTTCTTGCAATATGAAGTGTTGGGTATCTCTTAAATGCGAGCAGATCCACTCCAGGAGCTGTTAGAGAAAGGAAAGATGTTGGCAAAGTCAGATCCCAAATGTGTTTATTCTGTCAGCACAAGAGATCTGTTTTTTCTGTCTGAGATAATTCTCCTGGTTCTCTTTCAAATGGTGTGAATGCTGGAAGCTCCCACTGCAGCTGAGGGCTCTGTGAGTGCTCAGCTCTCTACAGAGAGGTTGGGTCAATGTACCTGAAAAGCAGGCTGAGGGATTAAACTCAGGGTGTAGTATAACCTGTAATAGGGGCAGCAGAACAAGAGCTCTGCTTCAGCCTTTTGGATCCAGAGACAATGGATTTCTTTGAAATTTAAATTGAGTCACATTTCACAAGAAAGGGGGGGTAGGATGGCAGGAGGCTGCTGAGCTCAGAGGTTGGGGAGTCTGCTGGGCAGCCCCAGTGGTGTCTGACAGTCCAAAGTGAGCTCAGCTGGGGGACAGCACTGTGATGGAGGTTCTGGTGCCAGAAAAAAACCCTCTGAAGCCCAAAGCATGAGGACCAGGTGCAGAGTGCACATCCAGGTGTGGCTGAGTGAGACCTGTGCCCATGGTGGGTCCTGTGCCCAAAGTGAGGGGATGTCATCTGTCATCACACAGGGAGATGTGACATCAGGTGTATGAAGATGTGCCTCACTGCTACCCCCTGACCTAGTGGCTTCTTTTATTTTTTAAGCCACTATAGAAGTCATTTTGACTGAATGGTCTGCCCTGGCAGTGGGATTGGCTGTAATTTTGTGGGGTCATGTCTCTAATTTTTTATTAAAAAAACCTTGGCAAGATGAGATGCCCTCAGTGTTAGTTTCCTGGCCTTGTCTATGTGTCTGCTCCTTCCCCTCAGAGTCTCTCTAGGCTCTTGCCTCAGTCATGTTGTGTAATCATTTATGTAACTCTGCTTAGCACCACAGCCCCTGTATCTTCTGTCATGGCATGAGGCAGCTGAAGACACGTTTGATGTTATTCACTTGATTTCCTGAGCTCCTTCCTGTTTACTGCCCCTTGCTCCCCAGTCCTCTCACAAATATTCACACTGTGCTGCTGTGCTACAGATGGGCTGCAGCCTCCCACAGAGTCCCTGGCCCCCAACTCTTGCTCCAGACTCCTTCAATTCCACAGGACAGAAGTTTTGGGAAGTGCTTCAGCAAAAACCACATTCCCCATCCACAGCAGCATTACAGAAGCATCACTTGCTACTCACTTCTTCTCCCTTCACAACCACAATTGTCATTGCAGTAATAAAAATGTGCAGATCCTAACAGTGAATATTGAAAGCCCACTAAATGCAAAAAGGTCACATCTCAGAGGTGCTGAGCACCTGACACTGAGTTCCTTGAGACTCTTGGTCAGCTGGTCACTGCTTCCTTGTCCACCCACCAGTTGTACTGACACCTTCCTGTCCTTTGCCACCTCCTGCCTGTCCCAGCACCATTGTCTCCATGAAATAATGACTATTTAGGCCCCATTTGACATCTCTGTTTCCTCTGCTTCCCAGCAGGTGCTGGCTCTGGCATCCCTTTTCAGCTAATGCTGATATTTCAGCAGCAGAGGTTGGGTCAATATTTCAGATAAATAAGTAATAGCTCCAGCTCCACAGCCCTCTTCACTCTTCCTCCCCTTGGTGCCCTTGAGCTAGACCAGAGCTTATGGCACTGCTCCAACATGATTGGCAGCCCATGAGAAAGAGCACACAGCTTGGAAAACTTCAATAAAGTAATTCCAGGACACAAATGCCAGTGACTACCCAGCCTAACAGTGGAGACTGCAGTTCTAGGTGGCTTTTTTTAATGTGGGCCTATAACAGGAATAGCAAATACAGAGGCCTAACACAAATTTTCCCCCTTATTTTCAGTGAAAAACCCAAACTTAATCACTAATGTGTATGTACACATGAAGAACTCAATGGAAAAAAATTATTTAGATGATCATTTAATGCTTTCCTGAAACATATCATAAACTCTGTTCTATATGGGCCAGTCCAACTTAACTCTGCTTTGTATAAGGGAATGAAGTTATTCCCTTTTTTTCATTAAATAATATGAATCCCTAATTTTCCCACATTCATTCTGTCAAAATGTATCTTGTACTGTGAGCCCTTACAAAAGTTTAAGCAGGTTTGCAAGAGTCTCACCATGCCATGGTGATTCCCTGCAGCCTGGCAGCTCTCGGCCAAGGGCATAAAAAAGGGAAGGACTGATGATGCTGTAGGTCTGCACAAGCTCTCAAGGGGCTCAGTTATCTGGCTGAGGATAACTCAGGATAAATTCACCACTGAGGATGCCTCTGTGGCTCCCTGTAGGGGGGCAGCAGCTCAGAGCAGACCTCAGCACAGGAGGCACGAAAACGCAGCTGTGTTTGTGCCCCTGCCTGTGCTCAGGTGGGAAACTCTCAGAGCCAAGGGAAGCAAGGCCAGGGGTGACCCTGGTCATAAAACTTGACTTTTCTGCAGAGTCCAGAGAAAAAGGGAGCACAAAAATTTCATTTCCACTCTGTGCCAGACCCACACTGTGCCCCCCAGCTTTGCAGGGCGCTGCCCAGGGCAGGGCTCTGCCTTCTGCCCCTTTTCCAGGGATCTTTGCTCACATTGCTCACCCAGCCTGCCCCAGGCACTGCCTCAGTCCCCCACCTCACCACCATTAACTTTGCCTTCAACCTCTGCTGCATCATTGCCTTCTCCTGAGGGTTCCCTATTTATATAGAGGGGAAAATGCTGTTGCTGGGACTGGAAATATTTTGTTACCTTTTTCTGCTTAAGTGCGAGGCATTTTTATCTGTGATCTCTGGAGACTTATGCTACAGTGGGACTGATTTTATCCACTTACTCAATGCACTTTAGTTCAATAATGATTACAGAACTTCTACATAATATATTAGGTATAGCTGATTTCCCAGGGTTTGTAGCCCTCCATCTCCCCAAGCATTTAAATAGGAATCTCTCTGTGATAGGGATGTTATGAATGATACACTCCTCGACAGTCATGATGTAAAAGTGAGAGCAGCAGTGGGCCAGGCAGGCTGAGGCAGGCACTCAGCTGGAAAATGCCAGAGCCTGTGGATAATGCAAGCCAAGAGCAATGACTTGCTTTGTTCATTTTATCATTGCTCCTTGGTGCATCAGCAACACTTCCAATCTAGTTCAGGCAACCCAAAACTCTCTCTCCATCACCTTAACACAGTCTGAGACTTTTGGCAATTCACTGGCTCCACTGCAGGGCTGGGTTGACCTGGTCTCTCTTTCTCACTCACCCTCTTTTTGTCTTTACCTACAAGTGGAGCTTTTCAGCTTGCCCAGCTGTGGGTTTAGCAGCAAGAGTGGCCCTGTCTCAGCCAGCACTGCCAGCCCTGAGCGATTGCAGAAAGCCTCTACATTTGTTTTCTTCAACACCAGAAGTGTTTGTGGTCACAGCCCCCTGCACACCTGAGGTTACACCTTGTGCCCACACCTGGTTCTCAGCCTTCCTCAGCCTGAGAGGCTTTCTAGGCACATTTCCCCATCACAGAGATTGCAAGGCTTCTCCATTCTCTGCTATCCCAGATATTAATAATCCTCTGCCTGTGTGTTCTGCCCCTGCCCTCCCTGGCCTGGCTGCTCAGCGCCCTGGTGGCAGAGGGCATCCAGATCCTCTCCATAAAGCCCAATCCTGGCTTGTTCAAAGCCCATTCATTTGCCTCAGGGAGTTTTCTACACTGGATTGGCCACTTTGAACCACCTTGCTCATCTTTTGTCATCAGCCTCCCCAGTCAGTGGTGATGGTACTCTATTTTTTTTTTTTTTAATAAAAGCCCAGTTTTAATCCATTTTCTGACAACATCTCCATTTCAGTAAAACTTTTTGGCAGTGAGTTCCCCAGGTTCATTGCTGGAGTTCCTCCTTGTGCTGTGGGGCTGCTGCAGACCTGCAGGGGTGGGGACAGGGGTGGCTGGGAATTCTCCTGCCCCTGGCCCAAAGGGGCAGCTCCCATCACTGCCTCAGCCCCTGACTGACGGCAGGAAACAGCAACAGGAAAGTTGCTACCAGCTAACAGCTGTTTCAACAGTTTTAATCACAGGGTGAGCTGCGAGATAAATAAATAAATAAAGCCCATGAAGTGACAAAACAAATGGCCTGGTACTGGAGACAGATTTGAAGCTTCTGGCTGCCTTTGCAGGAGAGCAGCCTGTGAGCTCTCACCCTCCCTCCCCCAAATAATTAATTTATCACTTAGCACCGCTGAGGCTCTGCAGAAGGCGCTTGGAGCTGGCGTTTGAAGGGGAACTGCAGCCCTCTGGAGGGGCCCCTGGGGCTGGGCAAAGAGGCAGCTGAGTTCTGGAGCCTACAGGTGATGGCAGGGGGATTTATATCAACCTGCTCCAGCTACCATGAGCCAGCACGAGCTATTTTGTTCTGCCATCACAAATCACTGTTATGCCCTTTCTGCCTTAAACACTATGGATCAGCTATAACAACACTTGATATTTATTTTATTTCAACTATCACTCTGATTTGTCAGGTGTATTTTTTATGCACAGCAGGTGTACCCTAATGGGGTTAGGGAATAAACAGCAAATTGATGGGCTTACACACCCATTAGCTAATGGGTTACTAAGCAAAAGGGACTCTGTTTAACCCCACTGCACTTAGCCCACTGCTAGGAGGAATGTTAAAGACTATAAGCTAACACTCAAATGTCTCTCCACGGACCCAGGGGAAGAGAGCTCAAACTTTAATGCATCTCTTTTGATAGGCAGGTGAATGAATGTGGCTATCATTATGCAATCACACAGCTGTGGAACTATTTATCAGCCACACATCATGCCCTGTGAACCCTGCGTGCTCCTGTCCCGCTGCACTGCCAGCCTGGCCCTGTGGGGTACAGAGAGGGTTAAGCAGGATGAATTGCCCCCAGACAGGTCCTTCCCCCATCCCACTTGCACAGCACATGCAGAAAACACAGAGCTGCCACTGGGACCCCAGCACTACACACCTTGTTCTGAGCTCTTTTTTTGTGCAAAGGCCTTGTGTCAACACCAGCTTTAATCAGTTATTTCAAGATAGATGTGCCTCGTTAGCATCAGAACAATGCAATTACTTCCCCTCCTCCCCTCTCTCCAAATCCTGGGGTTTTATTGGCCTATTAATGGTTTGATTTGTTGTTGGTAGAAACAAGAAGGATTCCAACTCATTGATCATATTATCCTACAGATATCCAGCAGAATAAATAAATGGGATAATAAAACCCAAACCACCCGCTCAAAGGTTACATTTTCTCAATCCTTTAGTGTTCTGCATCATAGTTTATGTTCCCTTTCAACCACAAATACACCATTCAGAGCAGTACATGACAGCCAAAAAAGGCCTGTAATGTTAAAGGTTATATTTGCAATCTTTTGCCATCTTTCTCACGTGGAAACAAGTCACGCTGATCCTGCTGTCCACAAATGCAATAAGGAACAACCCTCTGACACAGGTGCTATAATCAAAAGCCAATTCAAAAGGAGCCCTCTGTAAATATCAACTGGATCCAGGCATATGCTTGCTTGGCTTGAAGCACCAGGAGAGTCCTGCTGACTTCAATGGGGTGGCTCCTGTGTTTGAAGAGAAAGAGGTGCGTGCGTGACGGAGGGGTGAAGGTCGAGGAATGAAAAGCCAGGAGAGAATATAGTTTTGTGTTGCTTTTCTCTGAGCAGTGACACAAAACCTCACAGCCAGGGGGAAGCTCAGGTCCTTTCACACTCCTTTGTGGCTGCCTGTTCCTGGGGTGCTTTCAGGTGTCCCCTGCACTGAGCTCTGGAGCCTGGTGGGGTTGTGGGGTTGCCCAGACAGTGCCTGGGGGATGTGGGGTGCCTGTCAGACTGAGGGGATGTGGCCCTGCTCATGCCACTGGGCTCTCTGGGCTTTGCCTTGTTGCCAGTTCCTTCCTAGACAAGGGAAGTGCTTCAGGCACTGGCAGACCAACAGCTGGACTCTTCAGCTTGGTTAAAAACGCTGCTGCAGGAACTGCCACAGGTGCAGAGGCAAGGACAGGAGACACTGGGACTCCAATGTGATCTAAATGACAACTCAGGTCCCTCCTTATTCTAGGGAGTAGTGGTCAAGCAGAGATCTGCTGATGCCCACTGGAAGGTGAACTGCTCTGTTGCCAGCTCCAAATGAAGCTCCACAAGTGTGGAGTGGTTCAGGTGAGGCATGGATACAACATTAGGTTGTAGACTCTGCATAGGAGACAATTTAATTTATGTTTGAACTCCTCAGCATCAGCCTAAAAGGCGGCAGCAGCATAGCAACAAGCTTGTTAATTACTAAGCAATTATTTTACTGAACTTTTAGACCAAGGGGATACCCAAAATATCCGCATCTGTTTCATTTTGAGTTCTTATTGTTCCTTCCATGCTGTAGCTGGGGTTATTTTGCAGCAGCTGTCAGTCATAGCAGCAACAACTTCCACAGCAGCAGCAGCAGCAGCTTCCATTTGGCAAGCTCAGTGCACAGAAAGGGCTGTGATGGAGTGGAAAGGGTTTCTTTCTTAATATCCTCTTCCCCTAGGATAGACTATTTTGCCCTCTCCAGCAGAACATGCTTGGATCACACTGCAGAGTTTCTGACTGCTGCTTTTAAACAGGTATATCTGTTTGTTTCTATCAACACATTTCAGCTCCTCTGGCATGCTGT
The DNA here is from genome assembly GCF_901933205.1 of Camarhynchus parvulus. NCBI lineage: Eukaryota > Metazoa > Chordata > Aves > Passeriformes > Thraupidae > Camarhynchus > Camarhynchus parvulus. Next base: position 14,219,250 of record NC_044583.1, on the reverse strand, counting down.
CTCTGCAGCTCTAATAGAGACACTTCACATGTAATAGGGTCACAGAGTGATCCTCACGTTCACTCCCATTCTATCACCATGTTAAATTGAAACAATGTGTGTGCATCAGATTTCTGCAGTGCAGGGAAGCTGCAGCATCTACAAGTTTTGTGGTGTGATGAAACTAATGATTTGGATTTTATTTTCTTGGTACCACATTCAGCTGGTAAACTCTTGAAAATGCACCTTACCTAATTTTCTCTCTGTCTTTTTACCTCTCAAGAGCTTTCACCAACAGATCTACTTTCATGCTGGAGAAAAAAAAAGTAATTCTATCAGTAATTTATGGAAATTAGAAAACTGATTAGCATAAAGCTTCTACTTGTGATAGTGGGGTTACAAAAGTGGGTTGATAGGTAAAAATGATCTCCTTAGTGATAATTAACTTTGATCTCTTAAATAACTGTTAACTTTCATAAAGAAGGAGAGTACAAATGACATTTGCATCATGGCAACTGTAAAAAGGCAGAACATAACTTTCATTGGAGATTACATGATAAGCTCTGTTCTCACAGAAAATATACTCGTTTCAAAGCAAAATGACATGAATTGTCAAGGACTGTTGGGTTTGTTCTTATATCCTGTGCTACCCTGAGTGCACTGAGATGAGACATTGCATATGCTTGTGTGAACAGCTCTGCACAGCCATGTAAATGATATGTATTTATCTACAAGGAAATGACAATGCACGCTCTGCTTAGCACTTCTATGGGACCATTCATCCAAGGACTCCCAAGTCCTTTCTAAACATTAATTCATTCTGACTACTCTGTGGCTGTGAGGAAAGTAAATATTAGTCTTATTGCAGTATTACTGGGAAATGGAGAGACACAGCAGCTAAGAGACTCACTCAAGGTCAGTAGATTACAGCTGCAGTGCTGAGCCTCTGGATGTGTGTGCTGGGGTGGCCTCCAGGCACAGCTTCCCTCCCTGAGCTCTGCTCCAGGGATGGTTTGAAAACTCTCCCACCAATATTTGTTTCTGAACAATTTCAGTGCCTGCTTGGGGCAGGACAGTCTTACCACCTTTGTTTTAAAACTGAGAAACTGAGGCAAAGTAGGAAAAAAAATCAGAAGTGCTGACTAGACATGAACAACCAGTTTGAGAAATCAAGGGCCCACCAGTTTAAACCAGCAGACTCCCCCAGTCTGCAGTTCCAAGCTTAAGCCAGAAGACAAGCAAATTGTGTTGAGTTTTATGGACTTTATTAGAAACCAAGACTACAAAACTGAGGCATAAAATCCCACTTGAATTTAACATGCAAGCAAAGGAGAATTTTTGAAGCCCAGTGTACCAGACAGTAGCTGTGAGTAGCTGTAAGTCCTCTCAAAATGGATCTCATCAAGATTTACACATTGCTGGGGTTAGGATAAATTAAGTGTAAACCAGAAGTTACATATGAAATAAAGGGAGTATCAAGGAATGCAAAATTAAAATAATATCTTGAGATAGAAATCCTTAGAACTGTACAGCCTCTGAATTTTTCTATTCACGGAAATCATCTTAGAACCTTTCTTGCACACTAAAAGCTCCTGGCACACTGACTTGTTGCAAAGAAACCACGGAAACATCTCAATATCTTTCTTCACTGGCTCCTCCAGACACTGAGTATGCCGGCCACTCTCTGAATCATTTTATCCTGTCATCTCTCTGCCTTTGATATGCATGAAGTTAAAGGGAAATGGCAGTTCCCTAACTTCTATTTCCACCCAATGTCATGGGAGAAAAGAAGGGGAAAAAAATCACTTTTTTTTTAATGCAGCTTTTAAAATAGAAAAGCAAAAAAAAAAAAAAAATTTACAGCACTTAATGGGCCTCCCTTGCAATTTAAAAACTGATTTTCAGAAGCTCATATATTCAAATCTCCAAAGTCTATTTGAAGGCACATCTGAAGGTGCACCCTGCAACCTGTGTGTAGCAAACTCTTTTGAATCTTGTCCTTGAAACAAAAATTAGTGCCCCATGGGAGCTCAGCAGTGTAGACAACCACTAACTGCAGAATGACTGAAAGCAGAGCTGAGAGTCCTTGCAGCTGGGAGGGAGAAGGGGATGAGAGAGCGAGGGAAGATGAGAAACCCTTCAGGAGCCATTTGGGAGACACTCACTGGGAAGAAGAAAGAAAGACATGCACTAAAAACAACAGAAACACAGGTGGAAATGGCCTACTGGGAAATCAGGCTGTCAACAAACAAAAGCCGAAGGCCAGAAAGCAGTTTCAGTAGCAGCCCCTGCTAACAGGGCTTCAGTGTTCAGTAAATAAATTAGCAGCAGGTTTGACTGTTTGGAAATTAGTAGTGACATGATGAAAGCAGCAAATGACTTGCTTTTATCTGGAGTGGAAGCACTAAACTTCCAAAGAAATCCTTGCCTGTATCAGGAGAAGCAGAGATGCTTATATCAGCTTAGGCTTGAACAACAATTACATCAGAAAAGTTTCATTTCATTTACCAAAGGCTCAGAACTTCATTTGTAACTGAGGAAACCTGTATCCCTCTTGGCTGCTTCTGACAGCATCTCTCCTTTGAAGAGTTTATAATTTTGGAGGTAAAAATAATACAGGTTAGGTAGATAGACAGACAGATACCTGAATGTTTAAAAAAAAGATGTGGAGGTGGGACATTAGATCAACTCTTCAATTATTGCAAACTGAGAAAACTCCTTTGGGAGAAACTCCCATGATTTACTTCTGTGAGAATCTGATTCTGTTTAATTAAATGGGAACTAAATGAGGGGCTGAATAGTAAACACTCCAGCACGTGCTTAAACATTCAGCAAGTGCCAAAGTCCTATTGATTCCATTGAGATACAATTTGCTTAAGCACTCCTCCCCTGTAAGGGCTCTGACTGTACCAGGCCTCAGTTACTGGAGCTGAATGTTTATCATGTCAGAGGAGTTAAGAAGGGACTCTTTTCCCCCATCCTCATCACTTAGGAAGATAATTGGATAAGGAGTATTTGCTCCAAAGTGAGCAAATATTTACGTAAGCTGTGCTGAGTGCGCTTGATAAGGCGACAGGTCTGGGGGAAGTTGGCAGTGGCACTGCTCAGCAGGGATGTCCTGGGCAGTTCTTTGATCTGGGGGGTCCATTCTACTCTCCCAGTGTGTGTGGGTCCACTAAAACTTGAAATAGGAACTCTGTCCTTATCACAGACACTGCCTTTGAGAAAGGGAAACAGCACTGCTGTATCTGCTGTCCGCCAGTTTGGGAGCCGGAGCTGGAGTGTGGCAATGCCATGAAATGGGAGCTGGAGTGTGGCAATGCCATGAAATGCCCAGTCTAAAGAATCACAGGGCATGAAAATGGGCATGTTGCCCAAGGAGCTTGTGTAGCCACACCACTGGAGGTGCTGAAGACTTGACTGGACACAACCCTGACCAAGCTGATCTAATAAAACCTGTTTTGAGCCAGGGCTTGGACCAGGTGACCTTCCATCCCAAATTAATCCATGATTCTATAGAAACAAAACCTGACAGAACTGGCCAAGATTATGTGGAAGCATGTAATAGCTGGTACAGGCCTGTGAAAGGAAGCTCAGGCCCAATTATACTGAGAAATTAATTAATTAAAGCAGACATAACAGTTAGATTTTTAGTAAATTGTTAGTTTTGTTCTACCCACGAACTCAATAGGAAAGCTGGAATTGCATAGCCTGCATAATAACACAATAAGGTAGACAAAAATCTATCCAAGAGCTAGGAGCCAATGACTTATCATCAATGGCTTTGTGTCAAAAGAGAGAGAAGTATCAATTGGTCTCCCATGGGGATTGATACCAGAGCCAGTATTAATCAATATACTCATTAACAGCTCAGAGAAGAATGTAAATTCAACAGCCACTGGATCTGGAGAAGATTCAAAGGAATTGTGGGGATGTGGCAAAGGAGGTAGTGGCATATAAGAAACAGGCTTGCAGTCAAGCCATGTGTAGATTTCATCAGATGAACGAGCAACATTTAATATTTGCTTATTCAGGGAAGAATTTTACAGAATAACATTATAAAATTCAATGGGGATAGTGCATAAACCCATCCCTTCTCAAGGGGCCCAGGTTAATCAACTGCTTATATCTGACACCATTGCAAAAGGATGAGGAAAGGTGTGAGTTCCGATCCATTAAAAGTCCTGCAAGATCATGTGTTAAATTACCATTTAACAATTTCCTTGGCATCAGACATGAAATACTGTAGCCAAATGTCACAAGATATTTCGATTTAAAAAGATTAGGAGGGTCACTAAAATTCTGCGAAGACTGGATTCAATCCCAAACTATATGCTTCACACTGACTTTGATTAAAGAGATTTAAGTGTGTGGCAGGTGAAAATTGCACCAATGATGACAATGGGACAAAATTTGAGTTCTCGTGGTCTTGTATGGAAGGTGATACATGTAAATCATCTTCTCCCTCATCTCCTCAAACCCTCCTCATTTTCTGCATCTTCTCAACACATAGTCCTGGGTTTGGATGTGTGCATCCCTCTCTAAATGCCTGTATATCTAATTTTGCTCAAAGATCACGTTGGTGAAGGTGGGACTGAGCTGACCCAGTTGATAGCTATTAAGCCCAAACGAATTGCCACATTCATCTGGAGTGTCTCCTGTATCACACAGGTCAGAGCATTTCCCTGCATGGGTATCTCAATCTTGGGTTATTAGAAAATATAGCAAGAATTTATTCCATATATCAAGCCCTCATTTGTTGGAGAATGCATGGCCTCCCTTGCCCAAATGTTGATAGTGGGTTTATACATTCTCAGTCTGAATTGGCTGTTGTAGCTGGCTTGTATCAGAATTTTTTCCCCTCACATAGCTACCCAGTGTTACCATTTAACTCCATAATGCATGATAACTATCATTTTTATAAAATATGCTTATAAACCAGGAACTTCTATTACTTTCATTTAAACCCATGAAAACTCCCATGGACGTTAGTGCAGGACCTGATATTTATTCATCGAAAGCTGGAAGCGTGTGATGGAAAATAAGAAATCTTTTAAGCCACAGTTCTTAAGGGTATGTTGTGTGGTGTTTACTGTTCAACACATCAGAGCCTCATGGCCATATTAGTTGTATGAATGGGATAAGATTACTTGGGCAATTTTCCTCTACATTAGAAACAAATCACAGCTAAACCTCTGCTGGCTCCATACATTTTAAATTCCCATTTTCCCCTCACTAGAACAGAAAAATAAATACATAGATAGCTGACCAAACTTAGGAAGTGTTCAAAGCAATCAAGTGCAAATTCCCTTGAATGAAACAGAAAACCTTTGACTGAGAGGTAACTTCAGAGATAAGTAGTTAGATAGATGCTATAGACAACAAGACACAAACAAATTAAATCTCTTCCACTGAAACAGTGATATAATTTCCCTCCAGAGACTAAGACTGACAAAATAAACAAAGAAATAACATGTTTCTTAAGTTGTGAAATGTGACAGTCAATGGCAGATAGCAAAACAAAACTAAAAAGTGCTACAAGTTCTTAGCACAAACATGCTGCTCAGAGACAATGCAGCTCTAGTTTCCTTTGGCTTGGACTTCCTAATAATTGTAGATTTTCACACTTCTCTCCTCTGAGGCTTTTCATTCTCTTTCCAGCATGGTTTTCCAGTTTAAGAAACACACTGTTTATTTTGAGGGACAGACTGATGGTGGAAATGAGCACATCTGGGAAAGGCAGAGCTGTTGGACAACACTGAAGGCCCAACAAAATGTGCAGGGATGTGCTTCACTTTGGCTTTGATGGTAGACAAGACCTTGTAGAACACTGAGCACAGGCTGCAGAGCTTTGAAGGCACATTGGTGCCTCCATTTGAGGGCACATTTGAAGGACATCATTGTTCAATTTTAAGTATTGTAGATCTGGGGACAAAGAAGGGAGCACTGGTCCACCAGCAGCTTGGCCTTCGGGAAATTCTGCCAACTGGATTTTCAGGCTTTTCACAGTGGCAGAAACCTTTGTAAGGTTTCAGGGCTGTTCTGGGACTCCAGAGCCAGGAATTGTGCTATGCCAGATGTCCAAATGAAGTAGCCTCAAAAAGAGAGAGTAAGAGAAGCCTCAGGCACTACTGAGATGGCCATAGTATAAAAGCAAGCTCTAAAGATAGAAGCAGAGGCATGAACTTGCCAAAGTGCAGTACGGCACTAATTTTCATGTTACTCATAGCAATCATTTTTCCATGAACAATCTGTATATGTCACAAATATCTCACTTATTCCCCATCCTTCATATGCACATAATAATCCTTTCACTTTATTTTAGTTGATAGTTTGCCTTTAAAATGTCAGGTCTTTTCCCCTCTAAGTTGAAAATTGCTTTTGTACCCAAAAGTTTGTCACGGGAAATATTTTAGCTCAGAGTCATATGAAGGGAAATGGATCCTTTCACCCCAGCAGATGGTCAGAAACCAGTCCAGGTCTCCAACTTCCACCTCTTAATTCCTGAAGATGGGATTCATCTCTAGATGTCCAACTTTAAACACCTGATTTAAACCACTTCCTTCCTCTTTGCAAGAACAGTTCCAATGGGCACCTCACCTGGCAAATGTTCCCCAACACCTTTATTTCAGCCTAAATGAGTTGCCAAGATCCCCCAGGAGGATCCTGTCACACAAGAATAACCCCTGACTCACAGCACTGGACCATGTCTCCTCTCACTACCACTTGGAGAAGAATCTGGTCTCTGAATGCCCAAAAATACAAAGTTGCCTGTTACCCTGAAGAAGGTATTTTGGACATAAAAAGAAACACAGAACATAAAATTCAAAGCCATGTAGAAACCACCATGCTGGTGGAAGGAAGATGACAGTGTAGCCAGCAGGTTCACTGCCTGTTTCAGCATTTTGTAGGTGAGTGGTGGTCCAAGACACATTCAAAGAGCCAAAGCTGGGCCTTGGAGTGGTGTGAAAGATGTTGCATGTTTTCAATCAAAAGTTTTATGATAAAGCTGCATGGTGGTGTCTGGGAAATTAGGAGGCTTGGAAGCAGTGGAACTTTCTCCAAGTTTTTGGAGCCATGGCAGTGCCAGCCAGGTGAGCTATCAAAGAACACTCTCTTTTTATAGCCCTGGAGAGAGTGGCTCCTGCCCACAACAGTGCAAAACACACAGCAGCCACTCAGGAAATCATACCCTGGACTCATTTTTCAAGGGTGCTGAGTCCAGGTGGCATCCACAACCTTTGGTGGAGCAATTTGAGCTGGCAGCATCCTGGGATCCCCTGGCTTACCAGGCTGTTCCTTCTGCCACTAAAGAGCACCCACAGTACATTTAATCCAGACTCTCTGAGTGTGTCCTGCACCCTATTTCCATGTTAAGTAGTAATTCTGAATTACATAACACCACGTTTCTCTCCAGCCCTCATCTGATAACAATAACAAGCTCTGTATCTTAGAGACTTGCACATTTATGTTGGCACTGTTGGAAATACTAACACGAGCTTGAATCTCTTCTGTGTTCTCAAAGACCAACAAACACCATTCATTTCCTACAGATTAGTTTCAACCTAACAAGCGTTTTGTTGAGCCCCAAAGAATATTTCATTTATTTAGATAATGCTGATTGCTCACTTATGAGCAGCAGCTCATTCAGTAAGGAACAGACTGTTATAGCTCAGTATTTTTTTAAAAGAATGAGGGAAAAAAAACCCCTCAAACAGCAACTTGAGGGTTGTATTTAATGCTCAAAAGACAGCACGTCATTATGATAAGCGGATCTATTGCTGTGAATAATGGAGAAGGTTTAGTCACACAATGGTACAGATACAATTAGAATAAATATTTAACGGCATGTTTTGCAAAGCTGGAGCATGTTCTAGCCCCCCCCATCCAAGGACTCAGTGCCATCACAGCACAGGGTGTGTATTGCATCAGTATGCCAGGGGCAGCCATGCAGAAGGGTTTTTGCAGAATATATGAGATTTATGCAATAGGATGGGCAGAATTATCCCCTGCTGGAAGAAGAGGAGGGGCTGTTCTGCAAGGCCACAATCCCACCACTTCCCAAAAGGGCAGGTCCTCCCCTCTCCACCTCTCCAGCCTGCCCACACGCTCACCTTTTGGGTCAGGTATGCCAAGAGTGTGGGGTGGAGCCAGGCTGTGGTGTGCCAGGGCAGGCATGTTTCCCTCTGGGGACAAATGCTCAGCCAACTTGGAGGGGAGGATTCAGTGAGAGGAGAAAAAGAGGCATTTGCTGCACTTTCTCTGCTCCAGCAGCTCCTGTGCCAGATGTATTGGTCATGGGCCAGTCAGCTGCACTGAGCTGATGGGACCAGCCAGAGAGGAGCTGCAGGGACAGTGGGGCTGCCAGCACTGCAAAGATCAGGGCTGGCATGGGCTCCAAAGGCCTGTTAGCCCCCAGTAAATCTGTCTGGCATTTCCCCCTTCCTTCTGCATCTTGAGTTTCCTCGTGCTGGGAGGCTGGGGTACTCAGCTACAGTGACAGCACCATGGGCTCCTAGAAAATATCTGTTTGCCATGGTGGCCTTATTACAATGGCACTTAACGATTCATAAGATTTAGTAAACACACAAACTCATTTTGTATGAAAAAATGGAACTGAGAACTGGACTCAAATGGAAACCTCAAAGGGAAATTTATTTATGAGTGAGGAAAGCATGAGTGCAAAGAGGAGGGCCTGGACTAGTGTACAACTGGGAACAAAGAGTGATCACAAAGGAAAAGAAAGAGAATTAAAAACATAATTGAGAAAAACAGAACTTAAAAAACAACAGTGAAAGAACCTATCCTATTTTCTTCAAGGTCTACTCTTTTAAAGGTGGCATTACTATTGCTAGCACAAGGAATAGGTTTCCTCTGAGATATAAAAACATTTGAATTTTTTTCTCCCCTTTTTATTAATCATCGGTGGTGTGGGGAGGGGGAAACCCCCTGAGAATTCAATGACAGGAAAAAAAAATGGTTTGTGAAGTCAGACTCAGTTTGTGTACCTAAAAAGCAATATGATTGATTTGCAAAAACCTCTAGCTTCACAAAGTTCTTCCATCTCTAATGAGAACTAACAGCATTTTTGTCCAGCTTCCCTGCAAAATATTGTTCTAGTGCTGAATCCATCAACAAAAATGGCTAGGCATTAGCTTTCTTAATGGCCTCTGGTTTCACTTGCCAGCAGCTGCAGATGGAGCAGGGTAAGCAGGGCTGCATTGTGCTGGTCTGCTGCAGATCTCAGCTGCAATTTGCTGGTTTAGAAGTAAGCCCAAATAGTGGCTTTTTAGTGCATTCTGAACACAACTCTGCTTTAAAATCACAGAATGTTTCCAGCTCTGGGAAGGCACAAGAGGCTAATGGTGGCACAAGTTAATTCACGTAAATTGTTACACGAGCGAATTTTGTGGCAAAGTAGAATAAACAAAGGAAGGAAAAAATAAAGGAGGAGGCTGTGGTAAGAGGCTTGATAATGACAGTAGAAGTTGGGATTTTTTTTTTCTTTTACTTTTTATCTCTCCTTTGAGTGTGTGATTACAAAAACCCTCACTTCTACCTGCCTGCAAGAAAATACAGCCATCTCCCTCTCTCCCTGCTGCCAGAGTACCTACACAGCACACAGGAGGTGTCTCAGTGCAACAGCCCCAGTGAGGAGCCTGAACAGGCTGCAATGTCTGTATTTGTTATCATCTGTGCTGCACCTTCTTGGTCATCAGCCTCCTGGTCTGCACAGGAGACCTCTCCCTCTCACCACCTCTTTGAAGATACAGCTCTACTCAGCTCCCAACCAAGCTGCCAGGTGAATCTGTTATTTCCATAGCTTTTAACCCCAGAAGGAGCAGCTGGAAGTTGTCTGGTAAAAGAACCCCGATTTTGCAAGGTTTTTCTGCTCTAGGTTGAAAACTCCTGAGATTAAGACTCTTTAGATCCAGTTTGGAGGAGAAGCAAAAGCCCAGGGATGGATCTGAATTTAGGTGAACTTCTGGGAACATGAAATCTTCATGTTCAGTCACAGCTCCAACAATTTTCCATTGAACTGTGGGCTAAACAACTTGGCTTCCCCTCTATGCACTGGGACTCAATTGTTTTTCCAAAACTAGATATTATGAAGGGGACTTCTGGGCAGCTGAGACTGACAGGATGAATTTAATCTGAGAGCAAGGAACAGTAATTCTAATATCTGCTAGTAAACATAGAGATTGCTAAATATCGCTCAAGAGCTAATATCTAAACATCCTTCTTTCACCTTTATCAGGATTTCAGAACAAGAAATCAAAATAGTAACCTCCACAGAAATTGTTACTGCTTATTATGAGAGAAAAGTGTTTTAGGAAAGAAACTCTTTATGCACTCAACAACTTGTGGATTATAAAATAAAATAGGAGAGAGACAAATCTGTTTGAAATGTCAATTATGGATGGCTCATTGTAGTGCCAGTCCTTTTAAAAAGCACTCATGTTTTGCAGTCTTCATTAGTCTGCTCAGATATTTTTGCACTCCTTGAAGACCCTCACACTGACGCAGTCACAAAAAGCCACATTTCAGCAGTGAAGAATCTTTACAAAGCAATTGTAAGAAATGAAAGTGGATTTATGCTACAGACACGGGACATACAGCAATTGGCACTGTGTCTGTGTTGCACAAATAAAAGAGAATGGACAGTACAAGGTAACAGTTCCCAACTATTAGTGAACTGAACTTCATGCCAACATCTTGCATTCATGGGGACCCTAACCTGAACAACACATATTAGAAAGTTTTGCTATGCCAGAGAGGATTTAAGAATTTGCAGCAGGTTTGGCATGGGTAGCGCTGGGATGCGATGGAAAGGATTTGGCATCACCCATGGGGATGAGCACTGTGCCTTCTGTGAGTAAATTTCATCCTTGTGACACCAATAGCACCACTGTGCCTTTGACACGAGCCTTTGAACTCCTCTAACACCAAACAATTAATCAAGGAGAAGAATACACACGTATTTCCACATTTCTGCTACTAAACTATGCAGATATGCTTGCAGCTTGTCACACTAAGTCAAAAGTGAAGTATGTTTTCACTGCTCAGCAGAGCAACATCATTAACAAAAAGCTGTATGGAAGTTTGAAAATGCATATAAAAGAGTTGACAATTGTTGCAAAAAGCAATTGAAAGCAAAAATGCGAGAAACAATTTATCAGTAATCAAAGAGAGCATTATTATAGTGTCATTGGCATCTCCTGCACTGAATTTGTTTCTCTAGCAGTTATGACATGCCAAACTTAATATAAGTATATTACTTTCATTATTAGATGAATACTAAGGTAGGAAACATTGAAGTCTTGACAACATAGTGTGGGACACACCTCAACAACAAAATATTGCATTTTGGTGTTTTACGTATCATAAAAAATGTGTAGATCATTTAAATGTCACATCTGTTGGCTTCTATTTTTTCAAATTAAATCCCTGAAGAATTTTTAAGAGTTTCTGATGAATGTACTTTTGTACCTGTTTTCTGTGTAAATCCGCATTGGTAAAAATAGCAGCTGTTCTAGAGAAAGAACTCTACATGCCCACAAAGTTTGAGAACAGATAGAAATATGGGGTAAAACTTGTTCACTCATTATTTGAAGTGTTCCTTCTCAGCCCCCAATTGTTAAATATCGAACTGAAGGAGTTCCTGAAACATTGATAAGAAGATGAAAATCATTCCCTAATTTACAGTGAATTGTGCTAAAATCCACATTGATAGACAGTTTGCTGTAGACCTTCATAGTTTCTGAAATGTATGCCTAGTGGTTGGTACCTATCAAAAGGAAAATTAGAATAAATGAATATTTAAATATTTAAATTTCCTATGATATGCTTGAAGTGCATTTTCAAAGCATTACCATCAGATTTGAGAAACCAGGGCTCAATTGGTCACAAACTCCATGCTGGAGAGTTTCACAGGCTCCCTGCTCCCCACTTCAGCCACGGAGCAGCTTTTCTGTGCCATGCTGGGGCTGTAACCAAACCCAGCCTGCCCTGGCCCTGCTCCCCTGGCCTCTGAGCATCCCCTCTGGTGACCTTTGGCAGCCACGGTGGAGAGGAGACAAAGGGAAGCAGTCCTGAGTTGTAGAGAAGAAAGGGGACATTGAATAAGCTGCGTTGCTTTCTCCAGAGGGCTGGACATCAGAGACATTGTGCAAGAATCAATGCTTTCTTTAATAAAGATATATTTTTTCATAGAGTTAACTAAATTTATCAACACGTGTGTGTCTCATTGTTTGTATATATTTTCCACATCCACCCATATACATGAGTTGGTACCTCAGTTTGAAGGGATTTTTACTTTGAATTAAAAGGCCCTGCACAACCTCACATGAGAGGCTCTGTTCTGTGAAACAAAACTAAACAAGGTGTACTCAAGATCTGGCAGCCTGACCGTGGCAGAATCTAAACATCCACCTAAGCTTAACAGTTTCTTAATATCATGATAAATTAGATTAGCTGCCACAAAGTCCCCTTAGGCTCCATTAAAAAAAAAAGTGAAAAGAGAAAATAAAGAGTAATCATCAGCAAAGGGAAAAAATCAAATTTTACACTGAATACTTTTCATGCTTATCTTATGAAATTATTATTATTTGCCTTCTTAGTTACTTGTATTCATCAGGGTGATGTGTGCAGATTGTGAGAATGCCAAACATTCTCAAAAAACTGATGAGTAAGCAAAAAAAGAGCTGCTCTTTAAACCCTTCACAGTTTATAGCCACATTTACATAACATTAAATAAGTCAACAAAGGCATCATTAGCTCCCATTAAAATATGAGCGAAGAAATTTAAACGAACAAGAGAAGCTAATTGGTAAGTAATGTTGTGTATCAAAAATTATGACTATAAGATTCCAAAGTTAATGAGAAGCCCTACAACTGTGTTTACTAAATGTTTAAAAATTAAATTAAAGGTGAATGTGGAGAGCCAGAAAAGTTTTCTTGCTGTTGTTTGGGCTGAGTGAGAACTGTGAAGGTTGATGGTGTTCCTTCACAGAGTCTGAGAGTCCATGGAGTCACCAGCCCATAAATTGATCCCTGTCCATCAGGCAGATGAGGCCTCTTGTTGCCCAAAACCAAATATTTCCAATGAAACAGCCACAACGGTGTCAAACACAAAGACCAGGAACAAGCCTGCTCCGAGCCTGCTCCTGCAGGTGTAGAAAGCTGATTAAACCACCCATCCACCTTGCCTCACCTGCCCCTTGGGTGTGCCCAGGTGCTTCAGGGGGAGGTAGCAAAAGTGACCATTGCCTGTGCAGTCAGACAGGAACCCATTTCTGCTGCCAGAGCTGGGGCTGACCCTCCCTGAGCCAGCTCTGCCATTGTCACCTCCACCACTTGCCAACAGGAGCTGAGTCCTTTTCTGCTGCTCTTGCTGATATCTGTGGAACACCCAGGACTCTTCTGCCCTTTTCTGAGCCACAGACCAGGAGCAGCTCACACTTGCTGACCACAGTTTCCTCTCACAGGCCTTCAGTCCATGAATCTCCATCATTTACATGTTGAAAACCACAACTGAATTCACTTTTATCTCTATCCCTACTAAAATCTCCTTCAATTGCTGCATGTTCTGCTCCTTTCCAAAAGACAGAAACCACTGAGTGGGAGATACAATCCTGCAGTGCCATTAATGAGCATAATTACAGTGCCACATTACACTGTCCCTCTTGCTAATTGGTCATTCATTTGCCATTGCCCACGAAATCACAGGTGTCATTGCCTCCTGATGCTTATCTGAGCTTGCCACACAGCACCAATTCCCTCCTGCTTCATTTCTCAGTCCAGTGGGATCAGTGTGTGTGTAAAAGGGGAGGACAGGACTATCTCATGTCCTATCTCATATGCCCAGATGTGTGGAAATGGGTTTCAGTAACACCACACAATTAGATCAGTATCATATTCTCAAGCACACAGAGCTGATACAAATGCACCCATTGATCCTCTCCTGCAGGGAAATTTTGGAGATGCTGGCTAGAAGGAGTCTAGAAATAATGGGGGGGGGTTAAAATCTTAAAGTAATTACAATAGTAACTGTGTTGTTTTAAGTGGATGTGCTTGCATGTTTGGCAGTGAGGGAAGTTTTGAGGGAAATAAGAACCTCATCGTGTTGGAATGCAACTAATTGTTCAAATATATCAATGCAACCTTATAAAACTTGTGAGACAAAGCTGACATTCACCCACTCTGGACAGCAGTTTGCTACAAACTGGCTTTAAACAAATGCTATGATTTCTATGAACATGAACAAGTGAAACCCCTGAACCTATGTGACAGAATTTTTAGTGCACTGAAAGACAGAAAAGTCTTGCAGAAATTCTCCTGTTGGTTCACAGATTTACAGCGACAGAGTTTTCTCTGCCGTCTTGAAATCTCTCTTGATTTATTGCCCTTTCCTCTAGTTTACATTCATCCAATCAAGGAACAAAAACAAAATGGGGGCATCAGTAAAAAAGCAGGTACCAAGCATTATGTATGCATCAAGGATATGTTCAAGAAAAATTGTTCACAAGCACTATGTCATCCCGAATCAGGAAAGTGCTTCAGTAGGAGATTAACTCAAAGCATGTGCTCGTTTGCCACAGTAGGGACGCAAGTACACGCTCAAATTCACCACTATTTTATGTGTTCCTCAAGTAGGGATAATTTCCTGATATAGGAAATACATGCTGATTTTTCTCCCTTAGGATAATTGAAAAACATTCATGTAAATTCCAGTTTGTTTCAGACACGGGGAAAAAAAAGCAAACTGAAGCTCAGCTAACTTTTTTCTCTCTAGTTCACCAGAAAACCTGCCCCATTCCATGGCAAAAAAAAGGCTTTTCATTCAATTATGAGCAACCTAATGCAATTTCCAACTTGGCTCTGCAGGAGCAGGGTGAGAAGGGGGCTGGACCAGAGTCCTCCAGATGTTCCTTCCAACCTCAGTGATTCCCTGGTTTTGTTCTGTGTTGGAGACACTACAAATGATGATGCCTTAAGTCACAACTGAACTCATTTCAGAAAAGCATGGTAAGGAATTAAATGATAAACATATTAACACATAAATAAATACAACTTTGTTTGGATGAGAGCTGGATATGGAACAGCATAACAAAGAGGAGGGAAAGTAACTTTTACATTGCCCAGCTGCTCTTACAATAATATACAGAAACTCTGTGAAACATTTCATGGTTTATTAAATGAAATTTTGTTTGCAACTGGTGAGCTAGGAAAATAAACGTCCATGTTTGTTTTCATTTTACTTTTCCTTGGTTTGTCCAGATCTTCACAGCCTGGTGTGCCAGCATTGTCCTCTGGGGCTCATTAAACAGTCCAGTGTTTGCTACTCTGATTGTCTAGGGAAATCAGCAACAGATTGCCATTAACCCCATGAGGCCAAGAGCTAGAAATTCTTGATGTGTTCCCAGTTGTGGGCGGTAAGATCCACTGGAGCCATTGGAGCCAAAGGGTTAATTTTATCTCTCCTATAGCTGCTGTCAGACCTCCAGTAAAGCAGTGTGTGACCGCTACAGGGGACTGACCACTTAATACAGCAGTACCTGCCAAAATTGGCTTAAGACTGAGCGAGATCAAGGGGCAGAAAAATACTGTTTTATCTAAAGCACGTTGTATTACTGGTGTTTACTTTGAATTCTCTCTTGGGTTAAATGCTTTTTCTTAGTAAAATGGTCTTGCTTCTTATAGACTCAGCTCCACAGGAGAAACTGAGTTGTCTGAAGATGATGTCTTTCTATTTTTTCACATTAAGTTATGAATTGTTGCAGATGGCATTAACAGAGACTGTGTCAAGGATACTTTTTTGACCTAAAGATGTGCTCCCACTTCATTATTGCTGCTGTTGATTCAAGTTTATAAAAAAGGCAACAAAAAATTGGTTCTCTACCCAAAGCACACAGAAATATGGTGTCAGCAACTGCCACAGTCCTGGCACTCAGCTGATGGGACCGAGCCATGGGGTTACGGGTTTCTCCCAGGGAGCTGTCTCTGTGTCCAGCAATGACTACCAAGGTGTTGGCAGCAGAGGAAGCTACAGAGCAGTGAAGCAGAGCCCAGGATATTTCTGCTTTACCCAGCCTGAATGGACAGGGACAGCAGTGGGAGCTGTGCCCAAAGCTGCCTCTGTGGTCAATGGGCAGCTTCTCCCAAGCTCATCGTGCCTCAGGAGGGGTGGCCCGACAGCACTGCCTGCCCTCCCCAGCCACAGTCCTGGGTCGAGGTGCCCACCTGCCCCAGCTGGCACATCTCAGCTCTCCCAGGAGGCCTTTGGCTGTGCAGGAACAGAGCAGGCTGTGGGAAGGGGTGCCATGGGTGAAAATGTCAGGGGTGCTGCCAGCAGCATCCAGCTTTGCTCCGTACAGCGCCTCACAAAATCACTGGGGGTGACACTGGAGCCAGGGGCTGATTTTACAGATCAAATTTCTCTGGAGTTTTTCAAAACCTTTGTTTTGGGACAGCCACTGTCAGGGACTTCCATCTGACCCTCATGGATGTTTGTGTTCACACTGAGGCAAGGCCTGGGCAAACAACCCTCTGACCAAATACAGCACAAATCAGAGGCAGAGCTGGGCTGGGCTGGCTCTGTCTGTGCCAACTCAGTGGGCAGCTCTGCTTTTTTGTTCCTCTGCCCTTTCCTTTCCCCACATCTTCCCTATTAACACTTGCCAGCCTCTCAGGTTCTGTGAAATCACAGTTCTTTCCAGGCTTGGTGGTGCTTTGAGACCTGTACCTGGGAAGTGCTGCAGAAATGTGAAGCATCCCTATGGATGACCTTATCACTGGGAAAGGAATCTTAAATCCGATCTATTTGTGTGACTCCCGGAGAGCCACTGCTGCATTATTCATGACAGTCTCCTCTTCTTCAGAAGGCTAATATTACTTCCCTCCCCCCCTCCGCCCCCATACAGCATTCATAATATGAATTTTATATTCTGAACTAAACCACACAGTCCTTTGTAGTGGTCAGTAATAGGATTCCTACCCATACTTAGCAGAGTCCACATCAGAGAGAGCACAATCAGCCACCCCAGGAGAAGAGTTCCCAAGATCTCCTCTTACAAGGCATTGTAAAAGTTATAAATAGATTACTCTCTCTCCCTTTGTACCTTCTGGCCCTTTTCCTACACCAAGGGAACATATTTGTCACTAGGACACACAATACGCACTTAGATGTTTGACATCCCTGCCCTCATCAGATGGGCCATACAGAAATTTTCGACGAGATAGAAAATGTGAGATGTTTGGGATGCAGTTACAAGTTTGAGAGCGGTTAAAAGAATGTTAAGAAGAATTAGCCATGGCAGCTTACTTGGTAGTTTGTTATGGCTCCCATTTTCTAATACATCATATTCTTTTATTCCCCTAATTACTTTTTTTGTGTGAAAGACAATTCCCAGGGAACGAGCACTTCATTTCTTTGAACCACTGCCAACAATATGCACCACAATTGCTGAAAGCAAAAGAGAAGATCTGGCATATCTATTAGAGCTTAGCAAAGACATACTTTTTTTTTTCCCACTCTTTTTAACCTTGGCTTTTCCTTAATACCAGCATTGAATAAATGAATTACATTTCCTATTTTCCTCCCTTTCCTCACAACTTCTATTTCTGTTTTCAGATTGCTGTTTCTCCTTTTTTTTTTTCCTAAAAGTCAAGTCTTGATGGGTAATTATTACATCTCATGCATCTTCTGTCCCAGTCTTCTGTTGAAAAATATCAAGAAGAAAGAAGAAAGAGGAAAACAAGTCTAAATTAAAAACCTACTTTGTAGAAAGTGATTTTAAAGGCATTAGTACAGCACTCCTTCCACCTCACTCCCCATCTGCAATGTCCTTCTATACATCCTTTTAGCACAAGCTGAATTAGCTCACCTTGAGATGAATGAAAGGCTTTATTCAAAGGGAAACAACACCCAAATCTTCACCGAGCTCTAACATTTCTCTTCCAGCTTCGTACCTATAACAGCAATATGAGCCAGCATACCCCCTTTCAAAACACAGGAATTTTGGACATTAATCTCTGGCTTCTCATTGACAACACAGACACTTCCATCCATCAGCAGGAATGGATAATGAGTGCTAATGAAGTACTTTAAAAAGAAAAAGTTTCCAGAAGGGAGGCTGAACTCCCTCTTTGGGTTTTCTGCCCATTTTTACCTACTTGGGACTTAGATGTCCCCAGGTGTTCGTGGTAGAAAATGGACAGCATCTGCAGACACCAGGGATTTCCCAATTCCCTGTGAAAATATCTGGGATTATGGCTATTGAAGTGAGTGATACATGACCTTGATCCAATCTGTTCCTTGAGCACAACCAGAAAAGATGATCCTAATCCTTTCCTAGAATTATAGAGTTTCCAGGAGTTATTTTACTGAAAATAAGGGAAGTGAGCTGCCTGTTGATCACATATGACTAACTAATCATTTAGCTAATACTCATTTTTCCAGGCAGACAAGCTGCAGTCCTACAAGAATTTTTCTTGTGGAAGTCCCACTGGGCGGAAAGGAATCAAGTGAAAAACATTCAAATAAAGGGCTGTGCTCCATCAGGAGGAAACTATTCCAGCTGAAATCTTACCCAGGAACTTGAGGGGGTAGCTGTGTGGGAACTCTCATCAGAGCCTCCAACCAGCAGCTCCTGGGGAAAATGGGAGCTACTGTTTACTCAGAATGAGGGAGATCTTTGTGCCCGCAGTCACGTACCGAAAAACTCCTGAGCTGTTAGCTGATCTCCCAGCACCCTGATGCTCAAGGAGATGGGGGAAGGGGAGGGAGCTGGGAAGCTTTTTGTAGTTTAGTATTGGTTAGACACAGTGGTTAGTGGAAAAGTCGTCATATCATATGTACTACTGGCTATTTCAGGGATTTAATTGATGTATTTTGAATAAACAACCTGGAGACAAATGTATTCTTATATTTACTTCATGCCTAACTTTGCCATCTAACTTTGCCCTGTCTGCCTGAAGTAGATCAGTAAGAATATTTATCCATAAACTCTATTTTCCCTGCAACTAAATACACTTGGATAGATATCAATAGCCATGTTTTACAACATTCAAGACAGAAAATCTCAATATTTCTGTATTTCTTTCTTTTTCTCTTTCTTATAGCCTTAACAAGAGCCAAGTACTGGAAGTTTGGCGCTCAATTTGCAATGCAAATTAACTACCATGCTAATTGCTTGATTTGTGCACACAAACACTATTTGTACAGTAACATTCTATTGTTTGAGCACTAAATGATGAGCACACGGAGTCAGTAGCTGGATGGAGACTTCCTGGAAAATGAAGTCCTTAAATTCAATTGCTGTTGGCACAAACAGCAAAACAAAGCAACACAAACAACAATTTCTATGACTCTGGTGAGTATAAAGTGATACAAATCACTGTTCCCAGCCATGTTTTAGTAGAAATTCAACAGAATGCCCTGCTGTCTCTTCCTTGATGCTGGGAACCGGATCCAACATAACCCTCAAAATAGCCCATCATTCTTTGCAGATTTGTGCATTTGCTATTTTTGGATCTTGGGGATATTTTGAAAAAGTCAGAACCGCTGGCACCAATTCAACCACCCTTTCAACAAATGTTTTCTTCACCACCACAACATAAATGCTGTGCAACTCTCTCACAGCAAACCCAAGTCCCAGGGAGGTGTGTCAAAACACTGGAGGAGCCCCAGATTCTGCAGCCAGGTCCCTGCCAACCCCATCCAGGGTGATGCTGAGCAGCCCAGTGGCTGCAACAAATTCTGCCAGCTGGACAGAATCCCTGCTTGGTCCTCTGCCAGCTGAGCCATGGCAGAAACTGGTTGCTGTCCCCCAGACACTTCTAATTTGAGGCTGAGAGGCAGCAATGTCCCAGCTGGGTGGGGAATGGTGTCCTCATAATCCATCCCTGCTCCCAGGTGAGGCCTCAGCAATTCATCATTGGGCTCAGTCTGCTCCTCCTGGGCTGGGAGAGCAGTGCAAAAAGCCCTGGGATCACATCTACAGAGAGGCCTTTATTTTTTAATTAATGAGAGAAGAGGTCTAATGGGAGCCCATCCTGGTGCTGTAGAAAACAGGAATGGGGAAATATTGGGGGTGGAAATATTGGGGCCTCACAAAAATTAGAAGCAGGAAGGCAAAAGAGGAGGAGAATTTTCTCAGCAGAGAGCACAATCTGTCACCTTAGTCTGCTTGAGTTAGTATTTTATTTCTGGATGGAGTTGTATGTCTTTAATTGAAGTAGTGAAATATTTTACTCATCTTTTTTTATATGGGTGAATTAAATTATTTTTGGCAAAAGATGTAAAATATGTTGGATGGTTTTGCACTGTTCTAACATATGTTACTGCAATAATTGAGGCATTATAAAAAATGTTGTTAATACTATGGTATTGTCCTACTTACTACCAATTTAGTAAATTGTTCCAGAAATAGATTTTTTTTTCAGGAAAAGTCTTTAAATATGATGCCAAAAAATGTGCATCTTTCATGGGATACAGTCTTCAAGAAAATATATACCCATCTGAAATTGCCCAAGGACATTCTAAGTCCATTGTTTGCCCATGTGAAATGTTTCCTTTTTATTAGCATGGGTTTTCCCTTATCCCTCTTCATAAAAGGGAGAGAGAAAAGGGGAAAAAATGATACAGGGCTCATTTCAAAATCCATGAAAGTTGGATACTCCCAAAATTCCAACAAGATTACAGAGAAATCTCATCTGGTAAATATTACGTTCTGTTTTTGTCTTTGCTTAAGCTTTTACACAACTTGACAGCTTGTGGTATTGTGCCACATTTCAAAGTTAACGTTTACAAACATCTGGCTTGGGTTCAACATTCCTCTCCATATGGACCACGATGTCTCCAGCCTACACTGTTTCCCTGTCCAGAGTGAGGTAGAAAATCAGAGTTTTCCTAGAAAATTATGGAAACTTCAACAAGCAAGCCCACTTTCATGATTCATTGACAACAGCCTTCATTTTAATGCATCTTCATTTTAAAGAAAAGCTTTTGTGGCCTTTTGTGCACATTAAATTTGGGTGGGAATTTTTTTTTCATCTGTGAAGATAGTGATAATTTTAGAAAAAAAAGCTGTATCCTGAATTGAAAGTCCAATATGACAATTGCTGTGAGTGGGAGACACAGCGCAGGCCAAGTGAAAAAATTTTCTCTCAAATACTTTTAAAATGTTCAGTTTAATTATGACTATTTTTGTAGGCATTCATTGAGTGACTTTTTTTTTCCCAAAAAGTTAGAAGAAAAATTTAATTTGGAAAATATTAAAAGGAAGCATTTGGACAAATCTGGAACATTTCAGAAACTATGCAGTGATGAAAACTTTGCTAAGCTAACCCTCTTTCCAGCAAGAAAATAGCAGTTTCAGTAAATCCACATTCCTGACAATGCAGCTGCAACAAGTTCACCAATGGTTTTTGAATGTGGGTGTAATATGAAAGAACACCAATGGAAATAAATATATTTCTCATAAACTTGGTGTCTCTTAAGCTTTGGATCAACAGCTGAATTTTGCCTGCTGCATCACTGGAACAGCTACAATTCAATACAAACCCAAGGCCATTTGTGCGGCTCCAGAATTTCAGTGTCCCACTATCTTTGCCATGATCTGAGGAGTATAATGGCTGTTGTCTCCTTTTTTGTCAAGGGTAACTGAGGCACACATGTATATATTTTTCCTTGGGTCATACAGTAAGCTTCTGACCCAGCAGAAAATATCAGCTGGGTTCTCAGATATCTGAACCAGAGTCACTGGTGTAGAAAGGAGGGTGCTCAGCTTGCTGTTATCCATGAGAACTCAATAATGAAAAGTCTAGGTTGGTATTAGGCCTTTTATTTTTCTAAATGAATTTTCAAAATTTCTAATTTGAAAACCTGTGGAAGGTCTGAGGACCTTCAAAAACTCCCTAATTCAACTGCCAGGTAGCCAGGAGCCTGGTGAAACAAGTTAGTCTCCACTAAATTATGATTCATCCTTTTTTAATTGGATTCTTTTTCAGAACAGTCGCCCTTCTCCAAGGGATGGTGCCAGATTTCCAGCTGTGGAGTGAAGATCTCCAAACATTTGACCTCCATCCTGACTTATAAGGCAGCAAGAGGTGTTGGAAAGGCAAACATGTGGAGGAGATTGTTAAGTGGCCAGTAAACAAGATTTGGGTTTCAGATTCTCTGGCTTGGGAAATCTCTAGACTGCAGACTGCTGGAAAAGATCACTGTATACACACCCTGTTTCTTCAATTACACATTTCTTTAAAGGATGGAGCTGGGATTAGCAGGGAACTGAGACCTGAAAGTTCCAGGTTTTATACTCATGCCTTTAACAAGTGCACTGTATGATCACTACAAAAGTCCTTAACCTCTCAGAGCCTGTTTGCCATCTTCTAGAATGGGATATTTTGACTTTAAACTTCAGAGGATTAACCTTTGTAAAATAATTTTATAGGCTTTGATAAAATTTGACTTTAAAAAAAAAAAGAAAATGGCAAAAATAAAAAAATGCTTCTTTGCAAATTCAGCAGCATGCCTGTGCTGTCTGGGCACACAGATAGGGTTTGGGACAAGAGTTATATGTACTGTGGAAATAGTCATTCTTTATTCATTTTAAAAGGTCAACACAGCTTGCCAGCATATCACTGCTGCAGCTGTTGCAGAGCTTGTTATGGCATTAGGCTGACTGGGAATGATTTCCTTCCAAAGCACTCTGGCACCGAGCACAGCTGGCTGCACCCGGAGAGAGGAAACCATTCCTGGGGCTGCTGATGGCTACAGAGCCAGGGATCCATGGGGCTGGGAGCTGGACATGGAGGGGGTGAGGAGGAGGAGGCAGGAGCCCTGTCCATGGGTGACCTGGCAGCACAAATTCCACCCCAACCCTGCACAGGCTGGGCTGCTGATCCGGGCATCTGTGAGAAACCTCCTGAGTCCTTCCCAGCCAGCAATCCTGATTCCTGATGTGAATGATCACAGCAACTTCCATGCTGTGCAGCCCTTGGCACAGTGCAAATGTGGGGCTTGGGGCTGCTGATAGAAAGAACAGCTCCCTGGCTTGCTTTCTTTCTTTCTCCCTTTTCTTTCTTTTTCCTTTTTTGGTCTATGGGTGGAACCCCCATAATTGTCAGAGGGAATTTCATACACCCTCTGATGACAGATTGAATCCTTGCAAGAATATATCACCAGAACAAAAACACACACAAAAATTTGGTCTTCTAACATTTCAAATAAGACTAAAGAGGAACCTCCCTAGAAGGTCTTTCTGAGGCATTGTTTTAGTGACATTACTCTGTCTCAATCTCTCAAGAGTGAGGAAAGAATATCTTCTCCAAAGGAGATTCTGCAGGCAAAACAGCCCATGAGCTGTCCCAGAGAGACCTTGCTGAATGGTCTATTGTTCAAGCTCTCCCCATATGCAGATCTCCTGTCTGGAAAAGCATCTGCAGCTCCAGACAGCACCTCTGTGCATCACATGTCTGCTCTCTCACTTCAGACTTGTTCAATGGGATGTTCAAACTCCATGCTGCAGTCCAGGCCCTGGCTTCAAATCTGAGATTTTAAGGGAAGAAGGGACCATTGAGATTGTCCAAGCTGTTATCCAGGCTCATGTCCTGCACTGCACACTCCACAGTTTGCAGTGATCCAGGCATCTCAACCAGGAAACCAGGGCTGCAGTCAAAGCATGTCTTGGAAAGCCTCCATGGGCAACACAAACACAACGTAATGCAGCTCTCTAGAAGTCAAGTGTCTGGTCTAAATTACTCCTCAAGTCTCCTGCAGCAGTGTGTGGAGAAAAGCAGGTGCTTCTGCAATGATTTCAGTGCATCTCAGGACAGAGTGGCTGTACTGACTCTGGGGGTATCTGTCTCACCACTAACCTTTCTGGGATATTGGGTGAATACCTTAGCATGAAGACAGTTTTTTTAAATGGCTGAAATGAGACCAGCATCTCATGGGAGCAGGTTTTAGTGGTTGATCACCCTCGCTGGCAATATTTCATATCTGATATCCATGTTGAAATTGCCTTCAGTGGGGTTTGCATAGTATCTATCTCTTGTGAAAAAATTAGGTTATCTCAGGTGTGAGAAGAAAGGAGCTAAATAGCTGCTGTTTAAAACTCCAGTAAGTGCAAAGGATCCATGGTTTAAGGCTGGATTAGCTGGCCTTGGATCTTCGTGTTTGCTATACAAACACTTCCATTTTTGCTCCTTTATTATTTTGACATGAGATATATAATTGATACACAAGAGCAAACTCCAGCAGCCTCCCCACTGTAGTGAGTGACACAAAGCAGGATCTCAGCAGACATTCCCCAGACCCACAGGCAGAGGGAATTGGAAGCAAATCTTTCTACAACAACCTTAATTACACATAAGAGCCAGATAAACAACGCATAGTACACCTATTTACGTGTATTGCAGCTAACCATTAGGAGGCTGGCTATGACAAATTGTGTCTTCACATAGATCATTTGTAATGAAAATTTCCTTTCAGCCATGAAGACCTCTGGGGTCATGCATATGTTCCTAAATAGCTAGATAGAGTTACATGTGCTTGTGTGGATGTGCACATGGGGGATGTGTTTCAGAGGAGAGAGGAGCAGTAATTCATGGCCACTCTCTGAGTGCCACGTTCTCTTCAGATTTAAGAGAGGAGCACTACATGTGTAAGTGCCTGCTCACAGAATTCCCTTGACTGGGAAGCCTTGAATGCAAATATTGGAGTACACAATGACACCAGGAGATCCTCTCAAATTCTGTCAGTACAGAATTGGTTTTATTTTTACTGTGATTATCTATATAACCGATGTACACAGTATTAAGCCTTTCTGACAGGTGGCCTGGTGCCTCCATCACCATCAGAGCCCATCAGCCAGTGTGGGATGAGTGGTACAGACTCCCTCAGTGCCACGGAAAGCTGGGAGGGCATGGTTGATAAATTCACAGCAGCTGAGAAAAAACCTATTTTGATAAAAGAGGAGCAAGTCCCAGACCATTAAAGCATGGCCAAGACAAGCAAAGGAGGCTGCACCTGGCCACAAAGGTGTCCCAAAAGCTCCACTCTGTGCCCTCACGTGTCTGTAACCAACTGCTCCCTCCACTCTGCAGGGCACTGCCATTTACCAAAAGCCTTCTCTGTTTGCCATGAGTGCCTGAGGGATGGACTGTTTGCACTGAATATCAAGAGGCCACCCTTCATAAAAATGAGCAAATACTTTCTAACCTACAGAGGGGGAGATTCATGGGAGATTCCACACAGCAATTTGCAAAGAGTGAGACACGCTCTGGGTAGATTCTTTGTAATGAGGAACAGTTTTCAGAGAAAATGTAAAAACAATATGCCTGGAATGCAATTGCAGGTAGCTATTTATTCCTGGAGTGTGGGGGCGCAGAGCAGGTATAATATCTTGGGATTGCATTGGAATTAAAGGCCTGGGTTTGCCACGATTCCTCCCACACATGGTACCTCACTCTGCTGGTGTCGGCTTGGAAAGCAGTCTGCCTCTGCCAGAGCTGGGAGCCATTCTCCCCAGTGAGCCTAAAAACCACTGCCTCAGCCTGATTGCTTCCCAAATGGCACACGCTGCTCCTAAAAATCTCCTTTTCTTAAAGCGTCGTGCAGACCTTGATTTTGTCTGTGCTCACGTTTCAGCCTGGTGCAGGCCCCAGAGGGATTCCTTGTCTCATCCCCACCTACCCTGCACTGCTTTCAGTCACTGAGGGGTTCCTCCACACAGATGTGATTTGAAATAAATTACATGAGAAGCCCGAGTCCAGGGGAACACCAAATGTCCCTCAACTTCTTGTGGAATATCAAATCCAGGTCAGTGCCTGGTCCTTCAGATCCCTTCACACCAGATGTGATGTGAGGACACCTACTCCAGCCAAATCTAACCCCTGACTCTCAAAGACTGGAGATGGAGGACTGTCACCAACAGCTGTTTTGACCTACTCATCCCCCTAATTGCACAGATTTAATTATTAATACACAAAGAATCTATACATGCCCTAACACTGGTATAGGGAAAGACTGGTCACTCCCTTTCTTCTTGAGCTCACTCTGAACGACCCTTAAATGATCTCATAATATCTTGTTTTAACTTTTGAGATTTGCTGTAGAAAATCATCCGGAGCCCTGATTTGGGGTAATGTCCTTTGCCAGCTTTGTGCCACCAAACCATTGGAATTGACTCCATCAAATGTAAGTCAGTTCCACTTACTGTGGCCAGTTCAGCAGCTTAGCCTAGTGCTTAACAAATAAATTATGGGGGAAAAGGAATTAAATCACAGTAACATACAGCCTCCTACACTCCTTTTCTGTTTGTTCTCTCTAAGCAGGAAAATGTGAAGGACACACAGTTTGGAGATACTCACTTTGATGCCCAAGGTCAGCCTTAGCATGGAGCTGACTCTTTCCTCACCCTCTGGTGCACGCTTTATAATCTAGCAAACATCCAGAAGTAGAAGGCAAAGGCCAGACCTGTTCTGCAGGAGCCCAGAGCTGGCATCTCCCAGCACCTAAGTACCAGCTGCCAGATAATTTTGTTTTTATTAGGCTGACGCTACACATGGGTGGGTGCCAACTTTTGTTCATTATATTTCATATTTTATAGCTTTGGTTTAGGTTTGGAAAGCTGTCGGCATTTGGAACGACAGCAGCCCTTGCCCCTGAGGGACAGTCAAGGCTTTTTTTTCCCCTTCCCTTTTTAACTCCTCTCTCTTCTGTGACAGCTGCACTTTCTGCTGGTGCTCCTTGGCTGCGCTCCCCTCTGCCTCCCCAGGGCTCTGCCCTCTCTCACAGCCCCCTGTTTCAGTCACATCACCAGCAACGTTGAGCTTTGCTGCGAGAGCTCCACGGCACAAAACAAACCCCAGCCCCAGCAGATTGGAGCAGCAGCACTGGGATAACCCTGTGCACATGACATTGCAGCCCCAGTGAGCCGTCCTGGCAGCTGAGCCGTGCAGCAGACAGGGATCAGCCCACTGAGCTTGTTCTGCTCCACAATGGGGCAGCTTCAAAGGACATGGATGGGTTTCGGACACTTGGCCAACTGTGCCATTCAAAGCTGCAGAGGGGACGCCTCACAAAGGGTCACTCTCTGCCAGCCCCTGCCAGCCCTGATAGGCTGCAGTGGGTTTGTAAAGGAATAAAGAGTCCTCACGTTACCTGGGGATTTCTTTCAGCCAGGGAAGCCTTTAGTGGTGATTGATTTTGCTGTTTGACTGTGTAAACCTGCCCAGTGCAGCTCAGGACTGTGACTGTTTCTAAGGGTCAGACATCAGTTGGAGAAGAAATATTTCCTTACAGTATTTGTTTGCCTTTTTGGTTTTTAATGGACAATTTCTTATTTTTGAATAACAAAGCATTTTAAAGCTAATGTGGTCTTCACCCTTCATATGGGTTTTCCAAAGGATAAATTTAATTCTTTACCAACAATCTGTTTGGGAATACTTTGCTCTGAATATCTTCTATCTATTTTGCAGATTTATTAGAGAAAAATCTTTGACTAATGGTGGTATTTTTAAAAAATTTTTCAGCATAACTACTGGCTTATGATCCTGCATTTAGAAATTGGATGACCCTTCATATCTCAGTCTTTGAAACTTTATTTATTCTTCAAATACATTTCACCACTACCTGACTAAAAGGACGAGGGAAAAAAAAATTATTTTAAAAGTGGCAGAGAATAAATAATGAAACCTTTTCCCGCCCACTCCATCTAAATTCCCCATTTACTGCCAAGGAATGCTGTCCTAGAGCATGCACTGAAGGAATCTGCAGCTGAGAGGCTGGTTTCTCCAATCCAGCACGTTCCATGTTCTTTCAAACTAAAACATTTTGGTGACTGTCAGTGAGGGGACTGCAAATTTCTACAGAGAAATCAACAGCATCCACGGGCTGCAACCCTTATTTGTTGGTCAGATATGCAGAATCACATTACCAAGGTTTGTGAACTAGAAATCTGACAAGAGCAATTTGACTCTTGTATTTACATTTCTAGCAGTTTCATCTTGTCATTTGTGGTTTTCTTCAAATTAGAAAACAATTAAATGAAGACTCTGGCAAAGAAGTGGAGCCAGATGTAACAGTTTCTCTTTACTCTTTGTTAATAGCAGCAGCAGCAATGTAATTTAATTCTGTCAGCTCTTCAGCTGCTCAGCAGCTGAGGAGATATGTGAAGGAAGAAAAGGATGATTCTCCTAAGATGTTGGATCATTATCCAATACTTTATCTGCCAAAAGAGAAGAGGGAAGCCCTTGAACCACAGTTCTGCAGGGTGTATGGGATCGTCATCCAAACCACTCCAACCTGATACTCTTTGGGGAGGGGAGAGTTATGAGCTCAAATTACATTACCCCAGAAGTGAGCAAATAGGGCTCATTTCATCAGATAAATAAAATACATATACCAGAAAAATGTATGGCCAAAAAGGGAGCTCTTTAACATTAGTGAAATGTTCATTCACAGACAGCACAGTCGTTACTAGGTCAGTTACAATCCTTGAGAAAAGATATTTATTTTCACATGTGCCTCAGCCATCTGACTTTTCCATGCCAGGCACATGAAGTGGTAATGGATCGTTTTCTACCTGCTGTAGCAGAAACTTTGTCCTCCACCTCTTCAGAGCTGCCTGACCACAAATCTGAGATTACAAGACCAAGATTTCCTTGCAACAGAGCTCCCAGTGCAAGGGAGTGATACCAGGACAGGTACTGAGAACCTCCTCAGCCTGCAACCTGTTTGTTCCCTTTCTGCTTCATCACTGGGGACAAGTGACACAGACAGAGACAGAAAAACCCTTGGGTAGCTGAGCCTCAATTTCTGTGGGAAATTTGTGTGTTTCCTGTCATCTGAAAACCAGGAATAACAGCATTTCCCAGAAAAGTGATGACAGCCTGTGCATCAAATATTGATAGGCTGTATTTAATACTACACCAATGATCCAGTGAAATATCTTTACCACCACATAAATATCCAAATTTGTAATTCTTCCTGGTATTCTGCAAAATATAACAATAGGCTATTATAGCAATTGAGGGAGGGGAGGCAGTTGCCTAATATCAGAGATTTAAAACCTGCAAAACCTGCTGAGAATTAATCTGAAAGGAAACTGGGTTAAACATTCTCATCACTGCTCTTCCATAGCATGGACTGCTGCCCATGAGGGCACTGCCATGCAAACTGCTGATTCCACATTTGTCACACCTGAGTGTCATCCCTGGGGTGGGAATGGGGGTAAAATTTAGTGGCTGGAGGAGATGAAAAATAATAACTTAAAGCAACAGAAAAAGAAGTGTAAAATTTACATAGAATTAAAATCCAAATCAATTAACAAATCTCTACAGACACGACAAGTCTGAGATGCAGTGGGATATTCTATTTTCTTTAACTACAAATGTCCATAGCAGGCTGGCATAAGACAGGGCAATTCTTTACAGAATTTGCCTTTTATTCTCACTGTACAAAGAGGCAGCCCCACTTATTCCTCTCATGAGAACAGAAATCAGGTGCCTGTTTGGTGGAAGAAGTAGGGTTACAGGGTCTGACTCTGCATTTTAGCACTGCCAAGGTCCCCAGCCTTGTGAAGCTGTTTTCTGCAAGGTTTGGAGTGTCATCCTTCCCCCAGCCACAGGCTGGATGCAGCTGCCTCTAGGAATGGCTGCCTGTATTTTAAAAATGGGCTCCAAGAATGAATTTTTAATACAGTTTGGTACTTGAGCTCCAGAAGTGAAGATCAAAGGGCAATCTAAACACCACCCCCAAGGTATACAGGCACTCCTCCCATTGAAGTCACCAAAGAATTTGGTCCGGAGTATGTTACTTTTCCTTAGACTAATTAATTTTTACAGACTAATTAGTACACCACATTGCAGATTTGAATTAAATGCTCGTTTCATTTGGTGTGTGTTTTCTTGGAAGAGAATTTCCTTGAAATAGTCATGTTCTCAATGGTACTTATTAGCAACATGAACAAAAAGACCCAAAACCTTGCAGCTCTTATGCTAACCTTAAACTACAAACTCTTCTGTCACTGGGATTCCCTTTCCTCTCCCCAGAAATGCTGAACTCCCTTTAGTCTCACACACCAGCGCCAGCTGCCTAGAAACATTTTTAATTAATGTATATTTTTGTGCTGGAGGAAAAAACATGGGCTGTGCTGATCACCTCTTAAAGAAGATTATAATCCCAGCAGCAAAACAAGCTGCTTGTCTAGATAAGGATCAATGAAAATGCTGCACATGGAGACTCAGGCTGGGGCCTCAAAGCTGCAACCTGGGCTGCAGAATTTGTTGTAATGCTGTAATACAACAGCAACAGAAGAAATAAAATCCTGGTTTAAAGCCTCTGCTCCAATCTCCTGTTGTTCCTGTTTTGGTCAGATGTCATCAAAATAGAAAGAATATGCTCCTACATCACTGATGGTTGGTCCTGGTAGATTTTTCTGAACGTCAGCAACTGCATCTTTTTATCCCTGGGACTCCTGCCTAGCTGGAACCAGTAGCCAGGTAAGATCACTGGTGTCCAAAAATTCACCAACTCTTTGCTGCACTTATTGGGCCAAATGGAAAGGGTTTCTCAAGAACTAATCCAGGCATAAAAACAGCCACGACCCCTTCCCCAGCCCCCTCCCCAAACAGCTGTAACAGGCTTTATAAGAAACACAGGATTGCTTTCCAAATTAAACTTGCAAGAACACAACGGCTGAGTTGTTGTGGGCGTCCTTCCCAATGATACTTTGTGCAAAGCAATTCTACCATCAGACAGAAGTTATTTCCCACTATCCTGTCCAGATCAAGAGCACAGTCCAGATAATGAGTATTAGAGATTATTTTATTATCCACATGAGGAAAGTGTCTACAAAATTTTTCATGGAACTGCCAGAAATTCAGCATCAGGAAAAGGAATACAACACCCACTATGGTTTGGGTTATACATCCCTGCATCCTACATTGGGTTATACAGTTATACAGTAAAACAGAATTCTCAGTAAAACAGAATTCAAGTGGCAGCTCTGCTTTACTTTTTTGTCTGACCAGCTGCAAGAAAATACATGCAAGTGACTTCAGGAAAACTTTGCTTATAAACTAAAACAAATTATCCATGTGTTTTTCTGATGTCTTTGCATTCAAAACCCCAGTAGAGTTTATCCATTAATGGATGAGAAATTAGAAGAAAGCCCTACACTTTAATGTGAAGCATGTGCTTGGCAATACGTGGAAACTCAGCACTTACAATTCACAGCAAGAATGCACTGAGGAATATTTCTCCTTAAAACCAAGACCCCAGTTAAGTGTTTTCAAGAACAACATCATTGTCTCCATGAAGATAACTGAGTCCTCATTATTTACAATCCCTGAAATATTCAAGATTGCTGGTATGGGGGCGAGCAGGAAGAGATTGTTATTTTATTTTCAAGAAGGGAAAGCAATTTTTCTAAAAAGAGATTATAAAGGACACTTTCAGGTAGGTGGGTTTTTTTCTTAATTTTTTTTTTTTAGCATTACTTTTTTAAAATAGTGCCTTTGGAATCTAGGTATAAACTTTTCTTACTTCAGAGCATTGACACTTCTGTATTTCCATGGAGAAGTATTGTAGGGTTGCTCATATGGGCAAGTTTTTGTCTCAATTATCAGTAAATTTCCATGAATCCTGGACAAAAAAAAAAAAAATACTCCCTTGTTTAAGCTAGGAAACTGTTCCTATTACTTTCCACTGCAGTGATTTCTGCCTTGGACCTGCAGTTTGTTATGTCATAGTGAGAGAAAATTGCAAAGCTCAACCTTCCTGCAGCTCTGCCAAACTTCACCATGTTACTGAGAACCTGGCAAACTTTTCCTTTTCCTTTTCAGCATCTCTCTCCCTTTCCCACTCACCAGCCACCCTTTAAATGCTGCTTGTGAGCAATGCTTCACCCTAAAACTGAAGGCTTTTCCAGCTGACCTGGACTTTAGGGAAACCAATTAATACAAATGAAAAAAAAATCCAAACCCACAACCCTTCAGTTTTGACAACCTAACTCAAAGAATATGAAGCCCTTGCAAGACAAAAGGCATGAGAAGGTCTCTGCAGCCACTGGTTCCCACTGATAAATAGCTGTTATCTCACCAGCTGGGAGACAGCCCCCATGCCATGTCTTCCCTTTCCATCACTGTTGCATAATACAGCTTCATTTCATTTCTGAAAGAACTTTGTTTACCAAGAGGAAAAGCAAAAAGAATATGTTTTGTCACCTCTATGCTAAACCTATTGTCTCCTTCCTAAAAGCAATCATCTTTAGATATTAAAATGGCATGATCTGGGTATTGCATAGCATTTCCTCTAATCTGCCTGCATTGCCAATTCAGTTCACAGATTGCATTCATTCTCCTTTGAAAAGCTTACATTGTTGAGTCAGAACTTTCCTAAGAAATAGAATTTGCTCACATCAGCCTCGCTGACGTGAGGCAAGGACAAAGTCAAGAGCAGAGGAGGGACTGTGCTTTGTAAGGAGACTGGGGAATCAGAGGTTGGAGCTCGTTAGGGTGTAGTTTGGAACAATTCAAGTTAAAAAGAAGAGATATACCAACACTTATTTTTTTCCTTTCCAGTCATGAAATAATAGCAGCAAGAAGGGCACAGAGCATGAGCCACATTTAAACACAGGGATGGATAAGGCATTCTATCAGAAAATGGGAACAAATAAGCCAGAAATTTTCCCAGCTCCTGGTCCATATTCTGCTTTTCAGACCCACCTCTGAAAGGGGCAACTCCTAAAATTCCGTTCCTCAATGCAAGCATTTTGGGAGTTTTGAGGTTTTCATACAACCTAAACTTGTAAGTCAGTACAAAATATTGTCCCACTCTACAGGTAAGGAAAGCATCCCTTGGACTGGCTCCTCAGCTCAGTTCCTGTGAACTTTCAGGACACTCAGACTACGAGATGTCTGTGTGTCCATATCCAGCCAGCAGAGCTTCCTGTGTTGCACAGAATCACTGAGCCCACTGCCTGAACCCTTTTTGTTGAGTTCTCTATTTGGGGTGCACAGAGTAAACCAGCACAGCATGGTGCACAAATTCTCCTTCCAAATCTCCCCTGAGGCAGGTGACTGCCTCCCCTGGCTTTGTTTCTGTCTGCAGTGTGGCAAACAGAATTTCCCCTGTGATGCAGCTCCAGCTCCACATTAGAGCCTTGCTGGAGAAGCACAGAGCAAGGGCAATGGCACTGGAGTGCTTGAAGGAGCAATTCAGACACATCACTCTCCATCAGTGCAGGCCACTAATGCCAATGTAAAAGCTGTCATGGATCACCCACCTAACCCTAGAGAAGGTGTTCACAAAGACACATTTTTAATTTTGCACACTGTAACATCATGCAGGGCTCACAAAGCAGCAGAACTGCACCTCTAATTCTTATGTGCACTCCCAGACAAATGATGCAGCTTTCTTTATGACATCAATTTATTTTTCACTTTGCAATTACGTAAAAACAGCAATAACATGGGAAGAGAGATGATGTGACGGATCCTAGTGCTGAATTATTCATTGCCCTTCATCTGCTGACTTCACATCAGACAGCTCCCAATGCACCTCGCATAAATCACAGTGGATCTTTTCTTGCCACAGCCACTCTAAGATCCTATGGTGTGCTTTTTCACCTGAACACCACAGGATAATGGTCTTTTTTGAAGGAGGGGACAGGCAGACATTGATTGGGAAGGAGGTCTGTGTCCTGCAGTCATTGATGTTTGGTGAGGAAGAGTCATGTAATGCACTGGAAAATATCCATCAGATACATAGGCTTTAAATAGAAAATAAGTTCTTTTATATACATGTAAGTCTAATGGTATGGTGAGGATTATAAGCATATAATTTTGTATACCTAATGCTGAATATCTGATAAACTGTATTTTCTCCCAGAGCTCAGTCTCAGACAGCAATACTACAAGACATTTTGGGGAAAATTAGAAAAAGATCAATTTATTTCATAGTCTCTGTTTTCAGTGTATTTGTTTACTTATTTGCTATATCCTGACACTTAATCTGATGAACTTCAATTCCACTTTGGGGCAAAGTGGCCGGAGTTTGTTGAATCAAAGAACAGCCACGATAAAAGTTGCCAACTGCAAAGGAACATGCTAACTTTAATGAACATTCTAAAGGGTTTCAGTGCTTGCCATGCACTAGGCTGAAATCCACACCAGGGAAGGGTTAATTCATGTGCTTCATTCCAACTTTTCAGGGCCTTGGGCTGGGTAATCACTGCTGACTGTGAACTCTTGAGGGATCTGGATTTTTACTACCCTGCCCTCATGGGGTCTATTGCAGCGAGAGCCCTTCTCACATTCTCCATAAGTGCCATCCCCTGCACTATGGTGAGTAGTAAAACCAACATTCTCAAGAAATTTCCATCTTTCATTAGCCAGCTCCCTCATCAACACATTTTTAAAGGTCTGGACAAGCTGTTCTTCCACTTTGCTGCAAACAAACAAGATAAAACATCCTTCCTTCTCCCCCTTTCCCCTCAAGCTACTTCTGAGAGCTCCCCAGATGACAAAGGCATCAGGAACAAACCCAAATGGCAGGGTCAGAACAAACTGTGGTTCTTCAGCTGTGGCAGCCACCCCTGTGTGAGCTTTTAGGGCAGCTCAAGGTGTTGTGGCTGCCCCAAGCCCAGCGTGGAAGGTTGAGCTGAGCTGACACCTTGGCAGCCACAGCAGCCCAGCTGACATGCAGTAACACATTAAGCCACATTTAGTGTCTC
Source organism: Camarhynchus parvulus (assembly GCF_901933205.1). Taxonomy (NCBI): domain Eukaryota; kingdom Metazoa; phylum Chordata; class Aves; order Passeriformes; family Thraupidae; genus Camarhynchus; species Camarhynchus parvulus. The sequence continues at coordinate 14,184,526 of NC_044583.1, read as the reverse complement.
CAAGGCTTAGGTTCCTCTTTTAATTCATGTACAGCCTTATGTCATAGCCTAGAGAACTGCCTACAGCAAAGATCAGCTTTCAACCACATGGACAATTTTGTTCTCCACGCTGCACTACGGATTTCTGTCCTCCTGCTCCACTGGTTCTCCTTGTTGACAGGACTTTTGCCTCTCTGAAGCTTTGTATTGGAGTTTATTCCCTATTATCAGTATTTGTTTGTCATGTGGCAGCGCTGCTCTGTCAGCCCTAAAGAAGCACAGACTAAAAAGAGGGTTCCTGCATGGAAAAATTCAGCCCAGCTTTTGTTTACTTCAGTTTGTCTGCCTGTACCAGGAGCAGGAGGATGTAGAAACAACAGGATATCAAAAAACAAGAGGAAAAGCAGTGAAACCTCAATAGGAGCTTTGCTGTCACAGACTAAATACTTTACAGGAGGATCTGGGACAAGCATAGCAATCAAGGCCAGTTTTACCGTATATTTGGTATATATTGTGATTTAATAGCTCATATATGATCAGAAAAAGTGATATCTCATAAATATATATGAAAAATGTATGCAACGTCAAATCAGCTTTCAATATTAGTCCATCTTTTCTCTCTCTCTCTTTTTTTTTTTCTAATAATAATAATTGAGATTCAGAGAAGATAATGTACCAGGGGAGAGGGAGGATGTAGCAGACCTAGAACAAGGTTCCAGGTCTCTCAAGTCCTAGCCCAAGGCACAAACTAAGGGGGAATATTCATGTGCATAAGCATCTGCAGGATGAGGGCCTGCAACTGCAATCCAACTTGGATGTAATCCAGCTTGGATGTAATTTAATTTACTCATGAGATCTCAGTTAAAAAATGCTGGTTTCATGAAAATATAACATTACTATTGATTTTTTTTTTTAAGCTGTAAATTGGGCAAATACAGACGTAAATGCAAACCACAAAATACTTGAACAGATGCACAAAGGACAACCAGTCACCAGACTAAAATCTTTGGAAAGTTGCTTCCCCCATCCCTTTTTTCTTTTTCTGTGTTTTATTAACATTTAGAAAAGAAGAAAATATGTATTTCTGACCTCTTCATTAAAAATATCACAGGACTCATTAAAATAACTATTTGGAAACCTCAAAACTCTTCTCTATTTCAGTGAATACCTGAAATTTAATGCCTCTGATTAAGCAGAAAAGGGATGAACTGTTATGTGAAGCTGACAACAACAATTGTGAGTTGAAGAATGGCAAGTTCATTGCAAGTAGCTGGTAATGATTTCATGCAAAGGATTAGAGAGATGGAGAGGGGGGCCAAGCTGAAGTTTGTTTATAGACAAAGAGGCAGTTGGGGGGTGCAGGGAGCTCCCAGGAATTTCTGGGCTCCTGAAGGCAGGAGGAGAGATGGGATTTCTGCTCTCGCAAGGCAACTTTGTCAGAAAAAGACTTCAAACTTGGCTGTTTAGCATCAAATACTAATTTCCAAAGTGTAAGCTACTCCCATGGATGGCATGGGGACTTTTTGGCTCCTCAGAAGTATTGAGTGCAGAAAGGTCCCCTCCCTCTCATTACAGAATTGCAGTTGTAAGGAAATTAAAAGGACTTTTCATTAAAATGTTTCTGTGCAGAATTTCTCCGTCTTGCTCAACCAAACTACAGGACCTCCAAAATCACGGTTTCAAAACCAGAAAGCTGTTCCATATCGTCTAACAACCCGAAATTCCCTCTCAAAAGAGTAACTATTGCTTTTGAGAAATTCTGATTAACTGAATAGCTATTTTTTCATTAAAACCAACTTTAATGCAGAATTATTTCATCATTCGTAAAATGTATACTTTTACAAATTAAATATAGCACATCTATGAACCAAAATATTAATTTGGAAACTTGACCTTCTTAGCCAGGCTTAGAAAATAAGTTGGCTTTGTTCCTTAAAATAATTGTACTGACATTTTCATTTTAAAATATAACAACGTAGCATATTTTAGTGCTGTAGATAGTAAAATGGGACAGCTATAATCAGTTTGAATGGACTCCACTGAATGAATGCCATCTGCTAAAATCCAAATGTTTCCTTGAATGATTGAAAGGTATTGATCAATAAATAGACTGATGTTATTGACACTGCTCTCAGCATGTGCTGAAGGATCCCCTTTGAACCAAGCACAGGTTTGCTCTGTAATCAACTTTTATTTTTCAAACTTTCATCATTTCAAGAAAAGAAAACCCAGAAGGGGTCTAAGGATACCTGTGAAACAAAGCAAGGAGGGTGCTGCAGAGCTCAGACCTGGGTTTCAGCCCTATTGAGACATCTTCCCTCTGCTCCCCTCTGCAGTGCTCCTCAGGGCATGGAGCCTGTATAATTTACAAATTGCTCATACTCTTTTAGCCTCTTAATATCACTAAATCTCTTTCTCCCTTTCCTTTTCACCCCCTCCCTCTCTTTCCCTGCACTATATTTATATCTGGGAGGCTGCATTCAAGCACTTGGAGATGATGTTTCCTGTGGAAACCTTTGAATTATTTCAACAATTTCACAGCATGCTGCTTTTCTCTCCTGTCCCTCGCTGCCTTGTTCTGGTGATTGCTACTAACAGTAATAGGAAAAATGGTAAAGAAAACAATGCCAAGACCAGCTCTGCCAGAGGAATCCTAAGGCAGCGCAGAGATCTGATTTCAATTACATCTGCTCAAGGGAGAGCAATCCTGCAGCAGGGGATGGATCAGTCCCTCTGGGCTGGGGCTCCTGCCCACAGTGGGCAGCAGGATTTGCCCACAGACCCCAATTCCCTTCCAAACCCCTCATTCCAGTCCTGTAAACGGCAACAGATTGTTTGCTGGAATCCACTTTGCATAAACACTGCCAACAAACCGCGCTGTGTCTGAACTCTTTGAATATTTTTAATGTGGATTCCAGAAGACAAGCGTGCTCACACACAGATTTTAGAAGAAATCCCCAATTGCTCTGTGTGAAGATAACTAATTGTGAGCCCCAATCCTTACTCAAAGAAAAAGTTTTAGTGCTGGGTTGTTTCGTTTGGGGTTTTTTTTTTTTACTCCTCGGAATGGAGACTATGATTTCCTGCTTTCTTTTAAATTTTTAATATTGCACTTTTTAAAACTTTCAAACTATTGATTCTTTTGCTGTAAATCCAGAGTCTCCTATGAAAGGTAATGAAGTGAGAGGCAGAATTAAGAATGCCCAGATGTGCTGTAGCTTATAAGAACAGTTTACAAGGAAAATGCAAAACTGCCAGCAGACCAGCAACGGGTTAGTTGTCTATATAAATATATTGTGCAGGAAACAAATCGCTAAGCCTGGCTTCTGGACTTTGGTCTGGGGCATGTAAGCTCAGCTGCTACTGCCTGTGCTGACAAAAATGAGAATATGCTGGTTTTATGATGGTCCAGAGCAGTTTATGCCAATCCTCAGCAAGGAAGTTGTGGTTGTTTCTTAAAGCATATGAAAGGCTCTTAATTGCACAGAGCGGCTGGCTTGGACCTGGCAGAGGTAAGGAAAAAGGCAGAGGTAAGGAAAAAGGCATGGCTGTCCTGCCTGCTGCTAACCCTGTTCTCCTGGAGTTTGCAGCCCCTTCTTTTCCCTCCTTACCCCTGTTTTGGGGCACTAGGCCCTTGGGCAGATAAATTTGGATCCCTGCAAAAAATCTGATGCAAAATGGAATTCTTAATTTCCAAGCTTTCCTGCTAATTTCACAAAGCAACTTCTTGTATAAGTACAATCCTCCATAGGTTGTGTTGGAAGGACCAGGCTCTCATTCACACATGTTATTAGGTTGCAACAGAAAGAGTCTGAAATATATGCAACAGAAACATACACATTCCCAGCTTTCCCTTAAATTAAATTTCCTATCCTATTTCTCATGTGGGTATGGTCATTTTTAATTTAAATTTGTTAGAAATAGACATTAATTTCAAGGCGATTTCATAAATCCCATGCCAATGTTATAAAGCAAGCATGTAAATATGTCAGTTTGCAGAAAGCCAGGCTTTAAAAAAATATGAAAGAGCCTAACATTGCTGACATTCCCATCATAGGCTGAAATTTCTGTCCAAAGCTGCTTTCTGTCTCAGTGGCAAGGAAGCATTTCTGAGCAGCACAGATAAACAGACACTCAGAACCTCTGGGTGTCCCTTGGCAGCGTTGGCTGAGCTCCAGCTGCTCCTGCTCCACAGCTGTCCCACAGGAGGGGTCCAGCCCCACTCCTCCCATGGGATGGGGCTGCCTTGCCCCAGGATCACCCACCTCAGAGCCATTCCAGACCATCTCTGCCTCCTTTCAGACTTTGCAGCTGCACTTTATCCCTGCAGCCCCAGTGAGAACGAGCTGTGTCCTTCTGCCTGCAGGTGTGGGGCTGCCTGGTGCTCTGACCCCTCCAGAGCTTTGCCCAGACATGGTTTAGGTCTTCAAGATAACAGGGATCTCTTGCTGTCCCATTTCCCATCACTTCCAGACCCTCTTGGAGCACTCTGCTGCCAGAGGCTGTGCCACTGATGGGAAATGGGGCTGAGGGAAGGGGTGGGAGCACTTTGCTGTAGGAATCAGGCACCAAATTCAATTCACATTGTTCTGCCATGCAGAAAAAAGCTCTCTCTAGGTTGTTCTGAGGGCATGCAGGGCTCACAGCCTCTCTGCACAGGCAGGGCAGGGGGTGGGGAGCCCACCTGCAGCACAGGGACCTCTGTGGGGTGTGAGTGCCTAGGCCTGCTCCAGCCTTCCCCATCCTCTGCTGCCATGCACTTCCCGTTGGGCAGCATTTGGAGACTGCAGGGAAATAGGTACCACAACACCCCTCCTTTAGAGCTTAGGAGTGGCTGAGCCCATCTAGAGAGAGCCCTTCCACTGCCCAACTTTGGTTCCCTTATTTACAGAGCAACATTTATTTCTATTGCCCTCCTCCCTGTTGCTATTTATAATACAGGGAAGTGTTCCTCACACAAAAAGCCAGGGAAAAGTTTTCCTGGGCTGCTCAGCCCCTTGCACAAGGGCTGCTTTGTGTTCCTTGGTCAGGGCCTGCCATTTGGGGAAGCTGTAGGTCTGTAAGAAACAGCAAAAATTTACAGGAGAATGTGCTTAACATTTTGTTGCAGCCTTTGAAAGGCTTTACAAGAAGCAAAGTATTTGGAGCAGATAACCCAGCCATGCATAGACTGGGCTGGGATTTCTATCAACATATTACTCTAATTTTCTCCTTTCCTATTGATCTGCAGGGTACCACCTCTTCAAACCCCAGACAAATTGATCCTCTGAGTAACATCTGTGCACACTATTAATCTTTTTCACACATTTGATGTTCCACATTACTGGACACAGGACACACACTATGACTCAAGTGTTAATCAACTAATACCTGAAAATTAGGCTTGTGTCTACTGTATAAACATTGACAGACTATCCATCACCTGCCTGAGTGAATAAATGAATTTTCCCTTTGTTACATGCACGGTAGCACTCTGGGACCTGGAATATTTGCTGGGCTTGGAGGACATCACACAGAGAGGCCAACGTGGAGCCACCTGTGCAGGATGGGGCACAGACAGAGGGGCAGCAGGTCCCACCTACCCCAACAGACCAAGCAGCTCCAATCACAGCAACAGGCTTCTCTGAGTGCATTTTGGAGGGGAGGAAAAAAAAGTGGAAATCCATAGGACAGATGGGCTAAGGCTACTCAATTCATGTCTCAGGCTACCATCCAACTCAGGTCCCAGAAAGAAAATGGAAATACTTAAAGTGTCATGGGCACCACACCTGATTTTCCTGCACATTAGTGATTTCTGGATATTTGCCTCTGGTCCAGAACTTGCACCACCACCACCACCAAACCCCATTTCAGTGTTCCCAGACAGGCATTAGGCACTGTTTGAAATAGAAAACCCTGGACATGCCTCTGTCTTTCTTTTTTTATTTTCTTTTTTCTCCCCCCTGTAACCACTGAAACAGATGGTTATTTCTTCCTAGGAGCTGGAAGAGCAATCTGATTGCAGTGTCTGATTGTGATCACTGCTGACTCTGACACCCTCCTGGCAGGCTCCTCTCTTCTGTTACGCCAACTTCCATTTAACAAAAAGGGAAGGGGGAGCAGAGGACGGGAACAGCTGAAAAATGCCGAGTTTGGGTCCCTGCTCGGGCCAGGCTGCAGCAGATCAATGCCCCCACCCTCAGCACATGAAAAGGGCCAGAAAGATTCTGGCTGAGTTTAATAAAAGGCAGTCGAGGCTTTGCTGCAGCATTGTCTCTGGGTAGGACAAAACTGCTTGAATCATCTTTGTTCTGATTTTTTTTTTTTTTGTAAGTGGCTTTCTTGGAAGAAGAAATCTATCCAGGGAGGGTCTCTTGTGACAACTTCCTGAAAGCATCTAAAAAATCTGGAAAATTAAATATATGAGGTTATTTGGCAACTAAAAAGTGAAACATTGTATCTACAGAAATTAAGCTGTTGGGTTTTGATGGATGCCTGAAAGCTTTGAGAGAAAAATACCAATGAAAAAACAACCTTTGCAAGTAACAAAAATAATTTCCTCCTCACCAGGAGAGATTAATTCACTTACATTCCGCTCTCAGACTGGAATTCTTCACGCTCCATCTTTTTCTAATAGTAATTTTTTTTCTTTTTTTTTTTTTTTTTTTTTTTTTTTTTTTTTTTTTGCAAAGCAGGGCAGAGGCCCCACAATAAATGGGGAAGGAGGCTGAAGGGGTCCACACTGACTGAGGGTTGGTGGAAGAGCAGGTTGGGCTCCACAGGTCAGTCACCACAGCTGCTAACCAGGGGATAGAGATTCATCTCTAACTCAGATAATTTTAATTTCATCATCTAATCCTTGGATGGAGTCACTCTGGAGCTGCCAATCTCCCTCCTGGTTTTGCAGGAACCACAACATATCCATGTCTTTAATACAGGTAAAAAATAAAGTGAGAGGAGTGGTTTTCTATACTTGCTGCCCTCTCACTGACCCTGCCCATGCAAGTGCTCCCCTTCCTGCACTTTGTCTCCCCACTTTGGCATGTTCAGTCTTCACTGATGCCTCCAGTCAATACAGGAATACAAAGAATGACAAAATAAAAATATTTCAGCAGTGGGTAAAGAATAACAGCAATATTAAAAACTCAGTGGTGAAGAAAATAAGACTATTTCACATTTATATATTTATACTGACACATGCCCCCTATACAATTGGATATTCCATGTAAAAGGACTCCATGAAGACCCTACAGGAGTTATGAATTCAAGCACTTAGAAGTCCAGTGAATTCACACTGCAAATCAGCTAAAGCTGGACATGAGGGGCATCAAGGAAGAATTTAATGAGGTATTTTTATGAAGTTACTACATGGGAAAACATACAGAGCTTATATAACTCAGGAAAAAAAAAGATTTTTTCCATAAATTATGTCTTAGGCTCTAAAACACTGCAACTAAAAAAGCTCTGCAGGTGCCTAACCTGGTTATATGCTAGGGCAGATACTCCTGTTATTTGTTACTTCTGCTCTGGCTCAGACCACTCTTCACCTGTGCTTTGGTGGAAGAGGGCATGTGTGAAATTGAGCCACTCAAAGTGGGCACTGAACAGTTTTCCCCCCTAAATCAGGGAATACTGTCCCATTTACGTGCTGCTATGGAGGGATAATGGTGACATCATCCATGTTTTTAAAAGAAAATGTTTAGCAGATGAAAAACCTCAGCATGAGCAGGGAAAGGTGCTGCACTGAGGTGCGGAGAGGAGCCAAGAACCAGCCCTGTGCACAATGCTTTTATTAGCAAGGAACAGCCAACGAAACTGCTCAAAACTAGTTATCAAAATCCTCTCCACTGCGCCAAATATCAACAGGATGGGCTTAACTCTCCCAAAATCAGATGGGGAGTCAAAGGATTCCACTGAGAAGCCAAGCAATGAAAACCTGATAATATCAACTTAGTGCCTGTACCCCTCACAGCCCCACAGTGTGCTGATCTGCATCGGGGTTGATGATAAACAAAAAGGGAAAACAGTCTTTAAAATCTCCTGAATTGCCTGCACCTCCCCTCCACACATCCCAGAGAAGAGTTCCTGGCATCAGCTGATGCAGGAGCTGAACCATGAATAACCAGGTTTCGCTCAGAGTAATTCCATTAGGGCCTGAAATGACTGGGTGAAACATGAGCAGGGCAAATCATGGAGAGTCCCAGCAGCTGGGCTCCATGACATCACTGGCAGGAATCAAAGCCTCTGAGTTATGCAGAAAAAACCCTGGGTTTGTTTGTCTGCTTACAGAAGTGCAGTTTGCTTTCCAAATGACAAAAAAAAAAAAAAAAAAAAAGAAAAAAAAGCAAAAAAGCTTTGAAAAATTTGGTCCTGGTATTTTGCTCTTTTAGGTAAATCGTTCTGCATTTATCAAAGCTGACAAGAAATAAAATGCTTGAAATCCTTTCTGTTTGCTGTGCATGGAGAGGAATTATTGCAGAAGCAATAGTACCACATGCTGCCAACAAAAATACAGTAGTGCACAAGCTAAAAAGTTATGAAAAAAGGGGGGGTGCAGTGGTTAACATCTATATTATTGCTGCTTTCATTTGTTTGCATGTCTTGACCTTATTGGAGAGCTTATCAGGAGCTAGTTCCACACAGACATCATGTTTACTGTCAAGGGATATCAAAGAAATGACAAATAACTGCTTTTGGAGTTCAAAGAGCAGAAAAATAACACAAGCCAGGATATTTACTGCCTCATGTTTAACTCACTCGCTTGTGTCTTACTCCAAGACGTGCTTGAATGTTTTAGCCATGGCCCAGAAGACAAATCAGAAATCAAGGGACGATTATGGACAGGCAAACCTTTTTCTAGTTCCTCCATGCTCAGTAGTGTGGGTATCACAGGAGATTGTTTCAAGGTAGAGCACTCAGCTACTTAACAAAAAATAACTTCCTAAATAAGGCCATTCCTTACCCTGGAGGAGTAAAAAGCCATTTTTGATGGATTCCTTTTTTCATAAAGACAGAAAAGAAGAGCTATGAAGTCAGAGAGCTGGGATGGGATTCATGCAGCTGGAGCCATCACCTGAGCTCCCCCTTCATCATGAAAATGAGAACAGCATCTCCTGGAACAACCAAACCTTCTCCTTGTTGTAACCAAAATGCACCTCAGAAAGGTGACATGACCACCTCCAGGAGAGGTGACTTCCCTCTGGATTATGCATGGTCCAGACAACTGCAGTTGATTTTTTTTGTTGTTGTTAAAAACTAGAAGAAAATACTGCTGCCTTCAGTGTAACACAGAGGACTGCTCCACCAGTGGTCCTTTTTCCATAATTTCTCTTCTGATGGACTGTCCATCCCCACATTGCTCTCCAGCCTGCCCAGCCTCGTGTCCCTGATTTCTGTTTCCTGCTTTGGTTCCTGCCTCGCACTGTGCCACCCTTATTCCAGTTTACAGGACTACAGCAAACTCCAACACGTTATCATAAAAAATTGTCCACTGTAAAGATTTGCTCATAAAAAACCCAGCTCTGTTCACAAATAAATTAAGAATGTGATTAAATCCCAGTGAAAGCACTGGAACATAAGCATGTGCTGAAAGCCTTTCCTGAACAGGGGCCTATCACCTCCCTCTTCCTAAAACCTATTTCAGTTGAGCTCATATTTCTTGTTGGCAAGAACTTAAAAACAAAATGAAGGAAAAAACTTTTCCCATAAAAGTTGAGCTTAATAGACCACTCCAGCATCCTTAATTGCCATATTTTTGTGTATTGATGCAAATAATTATTAATGGACCGTTTTAAGAAAAAGGCTATATTTCATATCAAAAATACACCAGAAAATGAGTTAGCACTGTTGTACACCACAATGCTTTGCAAAGTTAATCAACCTAGATAGTTGGAATGTGGAAGAATGTTTTGTTTCCAAGTGGAAAATTATTACAATATCCAGGGGGTTATTGTCCTGCAGGCTGCCTTTTAATCAATTATTTTTTTATATGGAATGAAGGCCATGAAACATCTGAAAACTGCAAGCAACCTCTTCACTCAAAAGGGAAAAAAGGAAAAAACAACAAAAACCCCAAAAGCTAAGGCAATTTTTTTTAAGCGGGTGAAGGAATCCACTGATGTAATAAATGTATCCATGTATTCCAAGTATAACTTGGAGCCAGTCTAGTTATAAACTCCTTAAGATCAAGGTTCATCATAAAACTGGGCCCTACCTTTATTTTTGTAATACTAGCGGTTGCCACCAGAATTCCTGAACCCCTTCTTCACGCCATCTGGAATGCATACATGAGCAAGTTTATGATGAAAAATATACTGTGCACTAGAGCTGGGCTCTTTCAGGGTAAAAGCAACTACAAAGGCAGTAATGTGCAGGGATTGTACATTTATTTTATTACAAGAGCCAATGTGTTCTTTTCCTTTTGGTCTAACCAGGATGGAGAAAGATTATAGAAGTAAACTTTGCAAATGGATATGGTGGTAGGAGTTCAGGTTTGTTCTGTGCTTGCTGGAAATGAAGAGGACACACCTAATATCTTTATCTACTTAACCCTGTCACTGTTTAATTCATTATATAAAATTTCAGTCTGGGTCAGCAGTTATGTCCAAGGTTGGCCTGTGGCAGGTTTTATGTCATATGTCACTCTTATACCTTGGAATTCATCACTTCCATTACAGTAATATTGGAACACCAGGTAGCAAAATTCCCTTTGGTGTCTTCCCTGCTGCTGTTGAAAAGTGCTAAACTCTTAAAAGTCACCTTAAAAGTTTCCTCACAAATGCTACAACCCAACTCCTAATCTCTGTGCATTTCCATAGTTTGTGTTGTTTTATTCTGGGTCATTTTTTAGGGGGATATTTTGTTTTGCTGTGGGGTTTTTAACAACAATAGTGTGAGAATAACCTTTTTGCTTTTACTCTTTCAGATTCTCAGCCTGATTTTCTAACTCTTGCTAAGAACAAAATGAATAAAGTAAAATCAAACCTAAATTTCAGATTAGGGTCCCAATTCATAAAACTCATGTGCTTGACTGAAAGAGAATGGGCCATTTTTAGCCAGGTCAGTGTCCAGACATCATGTGTTGTTCTGCCCCTTGAATGGAGGCAAGGTGAATCAGGCATGTGTTTTATATCAGGTACATGTCTGAGCGTTTTCTTGAGCAGTGATGGAGTTAAGCCCATGCTGAAGTCCTGGCTTAGGGCTGTTAAAGGCCACTTTCCCTTCCTTCAGCTCAAAGAGATAATCAGAGCACAAATGAGCCTTTCCAGCAGGAACATCCCCTTTATAATTTCCTAGACCAGTGCACAAGTATCATCTTTCTGACTTAGTGGAATAGAGGAGGGACATTCTCCATCTGCAGGGCCAGATCCCACAAAGAAAGGCTCTTGTACCAGCACAAGAATGCTGTGAGCTTCCCAGATAGAAGCACTCACCAGATAAGAGCACAGACACTCAGCTGCCTGTGCACCCTCCCCTCTCCCCAGCAGAGCTGTCTCTGTCTCTCTCTCAAGGCTCATTCAAGGCTCTCTCCATGCTATGGTCCAGCACCAGGGAGGTGAAACAAGCAACACCACAAACATGTGCTGCACACAGGGGATCCACTCCTCCCTTTGCTCTTCTCTCATTACTGGCTACCACAGATTTCTGTCTTATTCAGAGTTCTTTGCTACGGATCTGGCACAAACATTTCATAAGCACGAATCACATGACAAAATCAATTCTGAAAATGCCTCAGATGCCACCAGGCCAGGTAAGCTCCTGACATCCCCAAAGCTCCTGGCACACCTGATGCCTCAGGTTTTAGCTTTTATATTTTTCAGATTCTGTGCTGCTTTAGTGTGTGGGTCTGAGCTTCATATGAAGGGATGGTGAGCTCTCTTCACAGAGGAGGGAGACAAAACAATTCCTGCTCTAGCTGGGGACCAAGGACAAATGATCCAAATGTCAGGCCCAAGAGCACAAATAACCTGGGCTGAAGAGAGAAAAACAAGAAGGATGGGACTGCATGGGCTAAAGCTATAATTGGACAATTAACTCCAATATTCTGATGGACCAGAACTTATAAAAGTGAGACTTCATGACCAGTTGTCCACTTTGTGACCATTTTGGGTTCATCTTGGGTGTAGCCCTGGCTGGGCTCTTGTGCTTCCCAAGGCGGATCCATTGAGCCCTCCTAATAAATCCCCACTTTATTCTTTAGCTCCATCTAGTCCCTGCTCTAGGTCAGCCTTCTCAAGGCATCTCACCCATGGCTCTGAATGCCCTGCAGCTCTCCCATCTCCACTGGCTCCTGTTGAAGCCAGCCCAGCTCCTGGCTGCTCTGCACAGGAAACCTTTCCCAACAGCAGCCCTGTTTTCAGCAGTAACTGCCAAAGCTGAGCCAAGGCCAGGTACAAAAAGCCCAGTTCACCAGCTGAATTCCCACAAAGCACAAGTGATGCTATTCAGGATCTCATAGGCTGTAGGTCAGGGAATAAGGTGTTAGGACTCCTAAAGTTTAGCAGGAGGGAGCTGCTTGTCCCCTGGCCATAGGCTGCCTGCAGTACTGCAGGGCTAATTGCTGCACATTCCTCAGCCATGATGTCACTGGATGCTAACTCTCTTGCTCCTGTGGATGGAGGGAACTTGTGGTGTGTCTCTGAGACACCCAAAAATACATGTGCTGACCCTTAAAAAAAAAAATCCTTTACCATATACCTAGCAGAGCCAAACTAAATGAAGCTGAGGTCTCTGTCCAGCATTTGGAAGCCAGTTAAAATAGGAAATCAGTGTTTCTCTAAATACACAGAGTATATTACCTTAGTCATAAAATTGGGGACTTTCAAATCTAATTTGTTCAGCACTAGTGCTGTTGAAGGCTGGGAAGTGTTCCAGAGGAAATCACCTCCACGCAAACAGAGATTAGCAGCTCCCCATTGCAGACATATGGAAATGATTGCCTATAATCTCCGGTAATTGTGGCTGTATTACATTCAAATCCTGTTTTCAATTTTCTTAAACTTCTAGACTGATTGTGTTATTAAATCATGCTGGCTGATGTGTTTAATAAGGACCTATTAAATGTTTATAAAATTAGGGAAATAAATACGGGCTTTTAGTCAGATTGTGTGATGGATCTGGTAACCTATTGTTAAAAGTAGTGCTGGTAAAAATGTGTCTAAAAAAATTACACGTAAAGGCTCCCTTTAAACTAAGAAACCCAGTATTCAATGCAGATCATATCCAAAATGATCTTTGCAGATGTTTAGAGGGAAAAGAGGAGCCAAATTAGAAAGATCTCACTGAGCTGTGGGAAGAAGCACTCCCTGCACAGGGTGAGGGATGCTGGGTTCAGGCTATGCCAGGAGGGCACAGAGCCAGCCCACAAGTGGCCAGGGTGGCTTCCTGGGCAGCTGGATGGCTGCAGGAGCAGCACTGGGGCTGTTGGAGCCGTATGGCACCAGCTGAGGCCGTGCTCTGTCCTGGTCATCTCAGAGTGCCCAGCCCTGAGATGGATGGGCCAGATCCTCCCATGGCCCCACTCTCCCTCCTCTCCCACAAACAATCCCCTTAAATCACTAAAGAGCTCCAAGGGACCCAGACAAAAATTGAGCAAGGCAGAAATTATTTTTTTTAAATCCAGGGATGTGTGTCAGACACAGAAAAGGGCTAAAGGATTGCTCTGTGCCTCCTCCTCCTAACTTCTGACCCTTTCCTACACTATACACAAAGCCTTTTTCTCACAATTAATCACCAATAATATCTCCTTGCAAGCCCAATGTTGCTTTTTGGAGGCAACCTTCAGTTTTTAAGAGCTACCTCTGGGCTTCCTTCATCCCCAGCTCCCTTTTACAATAGCTCTCACCTGGCTGTGGACAGGCACACATTTAGCTTGCTTTAACCACTGTACACATGCTAAAGTAATTTTGTGCTCTGTCTTAAGGGCAAACACGAACCTGTTTTCTCCAGCAAATTAATCTTTTATTTTATTCTTTTTGAAGGGAGGGGGATGAAGAGTAAGGGGGATTATAAATTAATTAATTATTGAGGTTTTTCAGCATAAAATGCACCGCATCATTATCTTTGCATAAACACACCATCTTTTAAAAAATATAACTAGCCCATAACATTGCAGTTACAGAAAATGATCAAGTAATGAGGAACTTGCATGGTTCACATTAGAGACTTTGAAAGGTTTGAAGAGAATTGGATATAAGGTTAATATTTGGCAGAGCCTTGTAAATAGCCTGATTGTTATTTTATATTGGCTGAAGTATAAAAATCTGTGTTGCGTGCCAGCAAAAGCCGAGTGGTGTGGCCAGGTAGTTACATGGCTCTGTTGTTCGCCTGCTTCACGTAGGAATGTTCTTGTTCTCAGTAGGTTATTTTTTGTGTGTCTGCTTATACTCAGCTAAAATAGAGCAAGGACCCAGCACGGCAATTATTTTTACTAAATTTTGTTGGTCTGCCCTCAGGGGACCTTCTCCCAGTTTAATTGTTGGAGGGATTGTTGCCTTCTGGGATTTTATTTCAAAATGTTCTTGTTAGAATTTGCTTTCTTAAAAGAGTGAGGACTTTTATTTTATAAAATTTAATCCCTTTCTTCAATGCACATAAAAATGCATAAAACGGTGTATCCTGAAATTAATAGAGGTGTTTCTTGTTGCACAGATTTCTAAATTATTTGTCTAAAGATATGCTTAGAATTGATTATATTACAGGGGTATAAATCTTATGCCCACTCCCCCCATGCAGGAGGTTTGAAAGCGAATTCAAGCAACCCAACTACATTTTATAAGTTAAGACAAACATGGGAGAGATCATTTGTCTCTAGCTGTACATGAAATAGCTTATAATAGTTGCAGCTGAGTACATGAAGTATATGTGAGAACTGCTTTGATATAAAGCCCAGCATCGGCCTACAAAGATATTGCATTTATGCCTCTGACAAGATTCACCCATAAATAATAATAGGAGAAAAAAACCAAATTTATAAGCTGCTATTTCTGGGTTTATTTTTAATGTGACTGAATATTTGTCCCACTTCTCCAGCAGGCACTACATTAAGCAGAGCATGGGCAATCTGGTTGGAATCAACTGAAAGAAAATAAATTCTGAAAAGTCCCCTTGCTCAGCCACGACTGGTCAGAGGCATGGGACAAGCTCCACATGAGGACAAAATACCCTCCTGCCACATCATACAAAGGAACTGAGGAGCCACAAAATCCATTTTTGCTGGTTTTAGATTAGTTACAATATTTGTTTGTTCGGAGGGAAGCTGTCCCTTTTCTCAAACATATGGTTCTTCTCCCATTGCCTTAAATTATATTTACAGGCTATGAAACCTTTGTGGGCTAAACCTCAGCTCGTGTGAATTGGCATCCTCTGCTGAAGGCAGCAGAGCAGTGCTGGGGTCTCACTCCCAGCCTCTCTGTGACAGTCTACCTGCTAATTTCTTTTGGAAAAAAGAGTGGATGAGGTCAGACTGTGTTCCCCTGCTTCCTCCTTCTCAGCTGCTTTTTGCAGTTAACCCAGCATCTGTAATTAATCTGATAGTCAACGCCTCCTTCATCTCCCCCTCTCCCCTCTGCACCCTTGGGGAGGCTTGGAAGAGAAGCAAAGCCAGCTAAGCACACACATGCAGGTAGCTAAGCTCACCCTGGATGTCAAAGCACTGTTTTCCACCCAAAATAAAAACAGTGTGTGGATTGAAACTCTGAAAGGTAAACAAGGCCCTTGAGCCTCTAAAAGTAAACTTATCAATTAGTGCATTAGAAAAGCCTGCATGTCTGTTGTCAGCCCTAATATTAACAGTGTAGCTCACATACTGGGCTCATTCATGAATTAATTGTGAAGCAGGTTTGGAACCACCAGCCCAAACCTTAAAAACCCTCCACCTCAGGATGGAAAGCACAAACATCTGCCCCGCTGGCTCCACGCTCTGCAAGCCCTCGCAGCGTTTGCAGGGAGTTTGGGAGGCCTCACACAGCAGTCCACATCACAGAGCCACCATACGTAATGCAACATAATTTTTGCCAATTAGTTGTCTCTCTTCAGGAAAAGCCTGAGGCGGATGCAGCAGACACATCCCTAGAGAGCCTGGTCCGTCTAGGTAGGCTCGAGATCACTGGCAGATCAGTGAGACTCTGTGTGTGTGTGTGTGTATAAAAAAGCAGGAATGGGGAGAGCTCACAATACAGCCAGTCTTCAATATTCCCAGCTCTTGCACAAGAAAAAAAAAATAATCAGAAATTCTCATTTTTTATGCAGGATAAACAAAACTCAAATAGCAGCCGTTTAAAAATTTCTTCTTATTTGACACCAAAAGTGGAAGAGAACCAATCAGAGCAGGTAAAGTTGAAAAAAAAAATAAAACCTCCAATTTTTCCCCCACAAAATAGAAAAGTATTCAGTTCAGCACGTTCACAAGCTCCTCATTGTTGCTGCTGTCAGAGCATATTCTGAGGTTGGGGTTATGGTGTGACTTTTTTTGTAACATGGGCATGGCAGCCAGGCTGGCTGAGGGCAGGAGGTTGGGGACAGCCCTTGGGACAGCAGCACCCTCAGTGTGGGCACCCTCACCCTGTCACACACTCAGGCACCCAAGGCAAACTGCTCCCCATCCTGTCCCAGTTGTGTCTGGAAGAAAAGGGTGGACAACCCCAGGGGATTTTTAGGTTCCAACAGTGAACATCCGCTTGAATTCTTTGAATGTGAAAACACCACTCGACCATCATTCAATCAAAGTGACTTTCTGTTCCTCATAGACCATTTCTGGTTTTTGGCCCAAATCTGTCTTTGGATTCTTTACCCTCCAAAACTGCGCAGGAGACTCATCCCACAATAGGCAGCAAAGTCAGTGGCAATATATCCTGAAATTATAAGTCAATGGCAATGTTTCCACAAGATTTGAACAACTGGATTATTGTGCTGGGACTGGAAAAGTCTTCTCTTGGCTCAGTGCTGCAGTGCTACCCCCTGCCTACCCTTACACGTGGTTCCTATTAGGCAAGTCAGAGGAGTGGGGAGAAGGAGGGAACAAGTGAAACGAGATGATTCATGGAGGTCCCAACCAACAGATACTGGCCTAGCTCCCGTGGAAGCTCCCCTGATTTCAAAGAGGAAGAAGTCTGGTGGATGGAGAGACCTGAGGCATGATGTGCTGGTGGATTCAGAGGGAGCTCCATGGAGCTGCCGCTTGAGGAGCTCCTGGGGGACCACAAGACATCCTCAAACAGGGAGTCCCTGGGAATAACGTCTGGAGCTTGTGCCTGAGTAAAAACCTGGCAGTTCATGCAGAAAGAACAACTAAATAGGAAGACCAACACTCCCTTGGCAGCAGAAGTTGTGAAAGAGGCTTGTTCTCAGACTGGCTGACAACACACGCACAGAGAGAAAAATCTGGGGTTTAAGTCAATGCACTGGGCAGAATCAAGGCTGGGGACAAGATGGGGAATGCGTGTGAGTGTGGGAAGCAGTGGTATTTGGCATGGATGTCAACTTGCTCAGGCTGTTTGGGGATGGTATGTAGCACTTTATTGCTTTGGCTAAGCTGTTCTATTGCACAAGTGACAGCTAAAGGCTCTGAAAGAAAGGGGAAGAATGGAAAAGTGAAAGGTGGGGAAGTTTCAAGTTTTATGTCAGAGCAATGTCAGGCTGGAGAAGAGAGAGGCATGATGTAATAGGCAGGGGAGAGAGGGAGAAAAAGAGGTTAATGGGGAACAGTAAAATTTCAAATGCAGTATTTTATTACAGTATTGAAACTGATGCTTACAGTTTAACAATAGGGCTGGCATGGAATAGCTTAGTGGTGTGAGCCAGCAGTGCCAGGAGGATTTATGACTTTTTTTTATTAATTTTAATATTGCAGAAAGAAAGCCTCAGTCTTGTTTGGGTTGACAAGCCTCAAGCCTGGTAAATTGGAGTATGCTTGGAAGTGCTGGCCACTGGAAATCTGCCTGGGCTCATTGCTCCAGGGGAGGGAGCCAGGGCTGTTGGGTATTTAATGGAGTCCGTTCTTTCCTTTTGAAGCAATAGAGGAAAAGTGGCAGAGAAAGCAGAAGCAGGGCTACCTGTGGTCAGCCATTGACTCCTGGGGAAGAGACTCCCACTGGAGGTGCCTCTGCAAGCAGGGAACCTTCTCCAGGCTGCCCCCAGCCCATCTGCAAATGACAGAGATGCTGCCAGAAAAGCCTTGTGAGCCCAGACAGGGTGGAGCTGGGCTCTTTATGAATCTGGTTTGTGGCCCAGAGCACTGTACAATAATAAGCAGCTTGTGTGGTCGTGGGAGGCTTTTCTGAGTCTCAGACACAGAGATTGAAATTGTTTCCTGCGCTGATGGTCAGGTCTGGGTCTGTCAGTCCCACATATATCCCCAGACCCCAGGGATGCTCCATGCCAGGGTGGCTGTGGACAGGGCTGCAGGGCAGGAGGGAACACTGAGCAGGGAGAGCTGCAGAGGGGCTGGAGAAGCCCCAAGATGAGGGAAGGTGGTCAGTGTGGTGGGAGCATGGGCTCGAAAACAGGCTCAGAAGGTTCCTGCATATTCAGATTATTGTATGAGGCAAAAGACATTGGGAGGGCAATCTTGGACTGAATATTTTCATCACTTGTGAGTCCTATAAAGTGTCCAGGCATCATCCCACTGTCCCAGCCAGTCAATGCCTTGCATCCCCAGAAAGACCCCCACAAGAAAGTACTGACAGCCCCATTCTGCTGCATGCATGGCAAGGAGGACAACTGTAAGCAGTAGATACTTTAAGTAAGCAGAGATTAATTCAACAAAGCACTTGAGACATTAAGTAGAAATGCCCAGAAAAATTAAGAATTCTACTCTGTGAAATACAAAAAAAGTATCACTATTTATGTCCTATTGCACAGCAGAAGGCACAAAGATGTATGCATTTCTTTTTCAGTGGGAAGAGTGTTTGCCAACACTTTCATGATCCAAAGGACACAAAGCAGAAGGCTGCTCTCTCCTTGCCCTGCTCTTGCAGGATGACACAATCCTGAGGTTAAACTCCACCTGGTTACCCTGTCTCCTAAATAACCAGCTCCTGAATGCAACAAGACAACAGGGGAAACTCTTTAGCTGCCTCTGCTGCATCCCAGTTTTGATCTGTTAATAACTTTAAAAATAGACAAGTAAATGAAAACGTAGGTTCCGTGACATCACAACCATTGTTTCTAGGAGGAGCAAGGGAGGTTTTGGTTCAGTGGAGTGGCAGACAAATGCCCTGAGGTAATATAGTTGGTGAAGAGAAGGCAAATAGAACAGCCAGGAGAGATGTGTGGGACCTGGGCCACGTTCCAAAGGTGGCATGGGGTGTTTCCCTGAGCCTCTGGCACAGGGGCATCCATGCGCCGTGCATACAGAGAGGCAGATACAGTCTGTAAGGGCAGGCAGGGATACGGCTGTGAAAAGCTGTGCCTGCTTGCCATTAACAAAGCATTTCCCAGATGCTCACTGGAAATTTAAATTCCCTAAGTTTTCAATTTTATCTTTGCTGAGCCAGCTGTTACCTTCCTCACCGACCTGCACACACACAGTGAGAGAAAGTGGCTCCTGCATTCCCAACCCCTCACAGGAGATGCTGGAGCCTTTTACCAGCGAGGATTGAAAGCTTGGAGCTCCTGCTCTGAACCAGACTCAGCTCCTTGCCCCTCGTACCTCCTGCTCTGAGCAAAGACCCTCCTTGGGATGGCTTTTGACTCCCTCAGGATTTCAAGTTTTATGTCGTGCCAACTGGGGGGGTACACACGAAACTCTGACCTCTCTGCTGGTCCTGGTGACACAAGCCATGACCCCTGCCCATGTCACACCTGAGGCTGGGTGCTGAGAAGGGGCTGTTTGGCAGCCCCAGGACCCACCCTCTGCCACAGACAGTGCTGCTCCTTCCCCACCACCCTGGCAGCGAGAGGTGACGCTCTGCAGAGCAGCTTGCCATTCTCCAGTTTCCCTTAGTGACCAAGCTACATATGTTCAGAAAACTGAATTTATGTCGGCGGCTTGTTGTTCCCAGCCAGAAGATTCGGTCTGATTTGTATATAGCTCTGCATAAATTCCTCGTTAACCTTTACAACCATCTGGAGCAGGAGTCGCTCCTCGCACCGCAGAGCGCTGTGGCAGCGGCAGCGACCGAAACCGACAGCTTTACGAGGTTGTGCCAGGCACTGCCAGAGCTGCAGGAGGAGGGCAAGGGCAAAAAACACCTCTGTGGGGTCCCCACACGGCCCAGCCTGGAGGGAATCACAGCCCTGAGAGATACCTTCCCCAGAGGCACAGCACAAACCCTCTCCCTTCTGCCTCCCCGTTTAAGAACAGGCAGCTGCTTAATGCGAGGCTGCTCAGCCTCCGACGGCAGCCACGCGCTTAATGCTTCAATTTCCACATTTTATTTTATATGTAATTTAAAGCCCATGGTGCCTTAATTGTAAAATAGGCCTTATTAAAATAATAGCTTGAGAAGCAGTGGGGTACCCTGCGCAGCGGATTGAAGCCTTCTATCTTAACTGCTGTTTACAAAGATTTAAAAGGGAGGTACAACCAAAATAGAGCTGTAGAGATGTTTCCAATGTGAGCGATGGACCAAAGACCATTGGGTAATTAAGCCTCTCTGCTTTTCCTTCCCCTCACCCACCATGCTATTGCTCTCTCTTTTTAGGTACCCAGAGCCACCCTCGGCTGCATTTATGATTGATGATGCAGTGCAGATACTCTGGTACCAGTAAGCAGCGTGGGGTTTTGATTAATGATGTTGGTGGCACTCCCAGAAGACCAATGGCAAATAATATTGTTATCAAAAAACAACTAACATAAATAGGAAAACAGTGGGGTCTTATGAGTTTGGAGAAGTCTTTCTAGCCTAAAATCACCCTTCTGCTGTCCAAACCCTCCTTTCTGGAGACAACTCTGAGAGATGGAGGGCACGATCACAAAACTCCCTACATCTTGTCCCATGCAAGGGACAGCCTCAGTCCCACTGTAAGTTAGGGGTCCCTCAGGGCTGCTTTGATTTATGTCATGCTTCAGGTCTCTCAGGTAATGAATGAGCAGGATGTGACCAACCACTTTGTCACACCTGATCTCCGTGGAGGTCGGGATCCCGGCCTCAGCACCCTCAGGCAGGGTGCTCTGCCCTGGGTACCCCCAGCCAGCCCTGCCCAAACCAACTCTGCAGCTGAAGGAGCAGAGGGGCCACAGGGTCACTTGCAATATCACAGTCACCAGTGCATAAACTGCCCCCTGAGTCTGGACTGAGAGTTCCATTTTGTCCTCAGCTCTGTGTGCTCCAGCCCACTGGGGCTTGGGAAGGTTTTTCCCCACCTCCAGTCTGTGTTGGACCCACGTCCTCTCCAGTCTGCAAGGCTTGGCAAGGCTTTGTTGCCTGCTCAAAGGGCATGTGCATTCTTCCCATCAGACCTCAGTGGGACACCTCCCTCCCTCTCTGAAGGATGAAACAGGAGGCTCAGAGCCCCGGGGTTTGCATGCTGTGGCTTCTGAAGCCTGTCTTGCTGCCAGCAGGAGCAGTCAGTGCTCACGCTGCAGAGCTGGGTGACTGCACTTCTGTGCTCACAGCAGCCCTACTGACAGTTCTCCTGGTGATGAAAAGCCCTTAAAAAACAAACCAAAACCAAACAAAAACCAGCTGCAGCTCTGTGGATGTACTTCAGCAACACCAGCAGACTGATCCTAGGGAGGAGCTGTTGCTGCCTGGGATTAAAGGTCCCCTTGGCTCAAGGGCTTTTGGGCATCCTCACCACTATGGACATTTCTGAGGTACCAATGAGGAGCTGGTGGGATCAGGCTGCCCTGATCCACGCCATGTGCACATCCCTGTGCTGTCTCCACTGGAGAGGGCAGGGAGTCTGCTCATCCCGTGGCACAGGGCACTGCCTGCAGCACCCTGACACTGCTGTGAGGGCACAGAGAGTCACATCTAACAACATGACATCCCAATGGCAGGGTGTGATTTTGGGTGCTGGGATCACACAGGGCTCCACAGCCTCCTCTCTCCACCTACATGCTGCCCACAAAACCCATTCCCCAAGGGCCGCTTCCAGCTTTCCAAACCCATCAGCAGATTCACACAGCTGCTATTTAAAAATAAAATAAAAATAATAAAAAACCCCACTGTAGAAATAGTTACTTTATTTTTTATCTTTTAACAGTAACATTTCCCCTCCCAGCACTCACACTGGCTGGAGGCCCATGGCTGGATTATTTAGTCTGACTCCTGAAGCAGGAACAGATTTACAATTCAAATTCTCATGAAACGACAGGGCTAGAAACTTCACCAAACTTTATATTATTGGTAAGAAGAGATTCCCAGAAAAGGTCTGAGCTAACTGCCTTTAAAGCTGTGATATCTTTACTGTATAAAGAAGCTCTTTTAGGTGTGTTTAAAATGCATTAGTGTGTTTCTTCACCCTCTGTCAACCCTGACAGAGACCTAAGTCTACACAACATTTAAGGAGAGATTTTAAGAACAGTCTGAGTAATTTTTAAAATATAGTAAAAAGTAGTTTTTCTTTTTTGGTAATAAATTAAAAAAAGGATGCATACATAGTATATGCTCAAAACAAGAGGCAAAGCCTCATCCTTTGCAAGGGTTGCAGATCAGACCTGAAAATTAATCATGAAGTGCCTCAGACTCCCACCATTTCCAACCAGCAGCCACCCACAGCAAGAGGAGCTGAAGTTTAACATCAGAAGCCCACAAATGTACACCTACCTGTTATTTACTATACTTTTATTTATATAGTTAAATGGTGATCCATAAGCCAGGCAAGGGTCTTAGCAAAGGTTTGAAAAAGTAATTTCTTTCTTAGAATATAACGTGACATTTATAGAAAGTTAAACATTTTTCCAAATATATTTGACCTTATTAAAAAATTCTATTTTAGTGAATGTTTCAGATTTTATTAATATTTTTATCATCCTTATATCCCAATTCACTAATGAACCCTAAATTGGATTAGGCAATTCTAAAAGGGGAAAACATGGGAAAATATAACAGGAACAGCAAATGAGTCCATTCTGAACTCTGCAAACTGAGAGCAGATTCTCATTTTTATCATCTTCCATAAAATTACTCTTTTGGGGTAAAGGAGGAGAAGAATGACTTTTCTTTGACCTTCCCTGGCCAAGTTTTACTGTAAAACAATATAGCATCACTGTACTGTACCTGGGATCCAAAACAAGCGTGTCTGCCTTGCAATATCTCTGCAGGAATTATCAGTAATACTATATGTTCCACTTTCAGATGGTTTTAATCAATCTTTTAGTATCTTACATGTCTGCCTATTAAGCTTGAGATGATCGCTTGGACTCTGAACTCTCTCTTTCTTTGTAAAATCATCTTGAGTAATATTAAATCATGTTGTTGGAGCCCTGGAATTTCTGGGTTTCATCAACATTTGCCCTCATTTTTCACATGGCAAAGTTAAGGAAATATCTGGTAACATTTTAATTCCACGTTATTCAATGTAGCTTGTATAGGTGTGGTGCAATCAAGTCCTACATAGGAAAGGCTGATTTGAAGTCCTGGCAGAGCCATTAGCTGATTCCCCAAAGATATGGATATAAATTTCTCCTAGGCACATCTGCCCTGTCTGCTTTTAATTTTGAAACACCAGCTTCAATTTAGAAACCATACTGCAAGCTCTCTCTTTTGTGAACAAGAATGACATAATTTGCTGAGCAAAGACCCAAAGCCAAGCTTTTTTTGTCTTGAGTAATCAGTGAGTAGTAACCAAGAGGCAAATGTTCCTGCACTAATTCCCTGCCTTCACAGGTTATTGCACTGTGTGGATCAGGGCTGAATGCTGGGGCTGGGCATCCCCCTCCTTCCCAGAGCTGCAGAGATCACCTCCTCTCACATTCTTGATCAGCTTCCCTGCAGCAACAGCAGCAGCACATCACATGGAAAAGTAATATTAGGAAAGTATTTAATGTATTTATAGCTGTCTTTTAATGACATTTACCAGCTGGAAAGGAGGAGGCCTGCCAGCACCGGGTGATCAATCAGCTTTGAGGAACTCCAGCAAGTGCTCTCAAGACCACCAGAAAGCCTTGCTCCAGCCCTGGCTCCATCTTCTCCCTTCTGGCTGCAGATCCTTGGGGCAACTCAGGCTGACACTGTGTTTGCCTGGCCCTTATCACAGCAGGACCTTGAATTTAGCCCAGGGCTGAGGCTGCTGCAGAGTACAAATAAATAGTGCTGATTCTTAGATCACAGTGCAGAAATTTCTGTTCTACATCAACCAGGCAATCTGAGAGCATGGGACCCATTAGGAACACCCCACAGTAAATTCAGTGTGCCAATCAGTTGTTCCCGAGGACAAAAGGAGACTGCTGAAGGCTGTGCTTGGCCAATGCTTGCAGAAGACCTTTGGATCTCTCCTTACAGCAAAATGCCATCACACAGAAGTTCTGGCTGTTGCAGGAGGAGTTACCTGCACTTGGAAAATTTCAAAGTTCAACCCATATGGAAAAGATCATGATTGAAAAGTCCCAAGTAAAGCAATTTTCTCCTTCCCAAAAGATGTGGATATAAATAGAACGGTGCCTGAAAATGAGCAGGCAGAAATGAAATACAAATGCAAACAGAGAGCAAGTCTTTTAGAGCAAATAAAGGTTTTACTGTGTCTGTCCCCACGCAGAGTGCCCCAGACCCATCAGCATCACCAGGTCTTCTCTACCATGCTGCCCCTGCTCTAGTGACAGTGAGTGAGGCTGGACACAGCCACTCTGTGCAGAAAGGTTGAGACATTATTCTGCTGGGTTCAGGCTGGCCTGAAGAGCAATAATTGAGCAGAAGTGCACGTTCCTGTGACTGCATTATGCAGGGAGAGCCGAGCCCACACTGCTGATCCTGAGCATCCTCACACTCCTGGGGAGAGCCCCAGGGGACACACTCCAGAGCTGCTCTCTGAGCATCATGCCAACCTTTTGTTTTAACATCAAGGGGTCTTCAGCCATCTTATCTGTTACTCTAATTGCTCTGACAAGCTGTGGAGGTACACGTCATTTAATGAGTAAACCTATAAAATAATCATTTGCTGTCTGCACGCTGGATGCTCAGAATCTGCTGAAATTTCATGGAGGGGGAAGCTCCACCGGGCTTGAAGAATTACTTTTTTACTTTCCCCTTTTGCTCTGAAAGGGAATTTTACAGCTTCTGTAGGAATTCACGTTTCTCAGACTTTATTTCTATCCCTCTTCCTCTCAGTACAAATAATATCTAAAACATTGTGCTTGTTTGTTCTTGTTATGATTTGAAGTTCTGAGCCTAATTTCTTTCTTTTGATAACTGAATTGAAAATCAGATAGGAAATAAAGATTTGCTAATGCTCATCATTCACAAAAGAGATAATGACAGTGAGAAGGCAGAGGACTGCTTCATCAGCTCTCTGGACTAATATTAACAACACTACAATGAAACAGAACCAACCCAAAACCCAACCAAATCCACTTCCCTCCCTACTCTGGAAATGGATGCACAGACCCTTAGGAAGGTTGATTTTCTTTGAATGAACTGGCAGTGCAGTAGAACTATTGCATTCTTACAAAGCTTTGCCTGTGGACAATCTCTTAATGGATTTTCAGAGCCCTCCATCAGGGTTCTTTTGCAGAATACTTGGACAATGCCTGTAGATAAAAGAAGTTAAAGTATTCTTTCCTAGATAGTGGCATAAAGATATCAAACAGCAGCTTTGGAATAAGGTTACAAGTTTTGTGCAAAAGGAGCTACAGAAAGGAAACAACATGAAGGAGTGGAAAGTTTAATGTCTTAATGTCAGGAGAGCTGGAAGTGTGGGGTATTGCAGCAAATATCACTTCAGCTTTAGAATTCAGCACATGTTCCAGAGAAGAAAAGAGGCTCATGGAGAGAGTGAATGCCACCACAACTTTGGGGGTCAGCTATTTTCCTTCTTCTTTAATTCAGACTAATAAACTTTCATAAGCATCAAAGCACTTCCACCACTGGTGCTCTGCTTCTTCTGCTGCACCTTCTCTAAGGGGATCTGTAACCAGTGGTTTACTAACAAAACCCTATCAGGGCTTAAGGAGTCCTAGAGAAACAGCAAGATGAATTTCACTGAGCTGCTGTAGCAATTGCAGAGGAAACTTAAATGATGAATATGTAGAGATTCCAATATGGGTAACGAGAGCAGCTACAAATGGCATTATGCAAGGACTGTCATTTTCCCTGTGTTTGTACAGTGCCTACAACCAGGGGACCTGACCCAGCTGACTTCCTCTAGAAACTGCTGCAATCCAAATAACAAATAAAAATAATGGGATTAAATCTGAATACGTGATCCAAGCCATCCTGCCGCAGGGCAAACACAACCCACCAGCTGCCAGAGGGGAAGGTAGGGAGGAAGACATTTTCCCCACAGGCAGGTCATCCCATGGCTGCTGTCCCTGAGGTTTCTTGGATCCTTCTCTGAAATGTCTTGTCTTGTACTCCTCACTGTGAGAGACAGGTTACTGAACTAGACGGACAAGCAATCTGATCCACCATGGCAATTCCTATGATCCCATAGAGAGCCTATGAATAATTCAGATTTTCTGCAAAAAATCCCCCACACTTCATGAAAGTTAACTGGTGTCTCCAAGAGAAAAGATCATATAACATCTTTATAACTGAGTCATCATCACTATTTATGTGTGTATTTGACAGTTTATGGGTGCCTCCCTGTTAAAACTAGATGTAATTAAAATTACAATTTATCTTTAATAGATTGAGATGTCACAAAGGCCCGGTCACAAAAAGCCTTAACCAGACTCTTTGATGGGTCAGCAGTAAAAGAGAACCCTGACTTTTGGTGAACTTGCATGAAATGTTAATTATTTCAGTCTCAGTCTTAGAGGATGTCCTCATCCTTGCAAAAGATGCTTAGGGCTACTCCAGGCTGCAGAGGCAGCAGGAAGAATAAAAAAGGGAAGGACTGGGGGGAAACATCTTCATTTTGGGGGCTTTTCCTCTGGGACTTCAGTTTGATCTGAGAAAAACCTTCTGGGAGCATCTCTGAGCCCGATCTAGTGGCCTGTCCACACTGGGCAAGGGAGACTCCCAAGTGTCTGGTATTCCAGAGCACTCCTGGCTTACCTAATAATAATATTGGGATTATTGTAAGGTCAGAGCTACTCTCACAGTCCCCTCTTCCCTTTGCTTCCCCACACACTCATGGAGAGGGGCAGCTGCCCAGCGCTTCTTGCCCCCCTCTATGACCTGTTCCATGACAGTTGCTCACATCAACAAGATCTTATTAAAATATCCAGAAAAAGTATGGGGGGATTGTTTTACCTGCAAATAGAGAAATCTCTCTTCTGAGAAACAAAATCTTGAAACATTCAAAAAGTTTAGGGCTTCTACTAGAAGGGAACAGTGGCACTGGAGCACTTCTGAAAATGTGTCTCAAGGTCACACTTCTCAGCTAGCTTTAGAGAACCGTGTCCAATATGTAATTCCAATCTCCAAAGTAAAAAACGTGGTGAATATTGTAATGAATTAATGGCAGCAGTTTGGTAAGGAGCAAGCTAAGTGCCTCTTGAGAAGCCATAAGTGAAGTATGAGAATTAACTGGAGGAAAATGCACAAGAAGATACAGAAAGAGAAACATTAAGTGTTTCATGGCCTTGAGGAATGAGCACCTGCAAAGCAGGAATCTGGTCCATATAAAAGGATACCTTGTAAAGACAAATATTTGCCCACAATATACACATTTCTATGCAGACACAGGATTGTTTGCACATACAGACTCTATTTCTTTACTTGCAAGGAGCTGAAATTCGATATAAAGTCAGAATGTCTATGAAGAGAATAAGAAAAACTTGTAAAGGCATTTAATGGAAAATGTCTATGTTGGAATAAAGTAGTCGGTCCCTGCAGAGTATTACAGGTTAGGGCAAAATCTTAGATAGTGATGAAGGAGGAGAAGGAATGGATACATGGGAATATTCCCCTTTTTCTCAAGTACAGCAAGTCTCAGTCCAGGCAGAAGCAGGTGGGGCTGGTGCAAGGAGTTGTTGCCTCTTCTTACAAGCAGGGAACAAACTAAGACTCAGAAATTTTAAAGGACTGCTTAACTTTCCTCCTGCATTCAGAGGAGAGCAGGTGGAGATCTCATTGCAGGTCAATGGGAATTTCACAGTGGCCCCAGGGGTGCTGCAGGAGTTCATATTATGGTCCTGTATCTTTGAGGAGGTACTGTAAAATAACACTTCACCCTCACTGTGGCAGCCCCTCCAGAGCATTTCTCTCAGTATTTTACATCACCAAGCTTTACCTCAATGAGGCTGTTGGATATTTATTGCCATTTTCCTTCTTCAAGCCTAAAGAATCTGGCTTTCTTTCTCTCAAGATATTGACTTCAGGAGAATCAAAATGAAGCTGCCTCACCCAAAGTTCCCAAATCTATGTAGACACCCACAAACTGCAAGAGGAAAAAATACCTTGTAAATGAAGGACCTCAGGAGGAAGGAGGGTGGCTTACACTCAGGGATGACCTCGAAGAGTCTGTGCCTGCCCGGGTGTGCAACACATCAGTAGCACATATTCAAGACAGATGAAGAGCTTAGGAAGTTCAGAAACATGGATTCAGATGTGTCAGCCAGAGCATGTAAAAACAGCTGCTTAAAAATAATGTTTGGGGTTTGCCTTTCTGCAGTGACAGGAAAGGAATTCAATGTCAAAGTAGCCACATGTGCTGCTTTACTCCAAAGCACACTGTGCTCTGATCCTTAATTCTTATGATGACTCCCTGAACTGCAAACCATCCATACACATCTCTCCACACTGCCCACAATAACACATGGATTTACTGAGCTAATGGCCCTGCCTTTTGGGCTGCCCTGCTTAGAACACCCTGAAAGTCCCCAGGATAAATCCAACTGACAAACTGAAATCCTAGTGTGAAAAATGCTTGTGTTACTTCTAATATTGTTCAGTCCTTCCAGCCACACAACACTGATGTGCTGATCTGAAGCACTGCCCTCAGTAACCATCACAAACTTCTGCAGTCCAGGGAGGGCAGTTCAGGCAGTTTCTTCTGCCTGGACTGCAAGCTCCTTGTGGATGCATCCTCGGTTGGGGCTTTTGAGTGACTGAACATACTGTCAGCACTTAAATAATATATCCATATCATCACCATGTAAAAAAATACAGACAAAAATCTGTTCACCTGGAGATTTTGCTTTAATTGTCACTTGGATGCTCCTAATCACTTTCTCTGCAGCTGAGAATAAAGCTGAACCCTCCTTTCAGCTCTGTGCCTCTGTTTCCCTGCCTTTGAGTGTGCACCTACTTGGAGTCCTCACTCAGCAGAAAAAAGCTGGCTCTGATGCCTGGGGCTTCCAAAATTGTGCTCTTTTCAGGTAGAATCTTGTTAAAATCATCAATAAATCAGTGGCAGCTCAAAGTGCAGTTGGGGGACAGTGACTTTTTGGAAGATGAGGAAGACCTTGGAGGGGTTGCTACAGTGCAGTTACTGAAAAGAAATGTGAGCCAAAGAGAACAAAAGGCTGGTGGGCAACTCAGTCCAATTGGATTCAAAATTGATACACGGGGATGGAAAGTAGTCTCAGGCAGACTGTTAAATTGCTAGCTAAGAAAAGATAAATAATATACTTTGACTCCAGTTCATGTAAAGACTGTAAGTTACAGGTGTTCTGATCTTCCTACTTTCACAACTTGGTTCAATATTTAGCATATGCTGGTAGCATTTTTTTTTCCTAAGTCAATGGACTAAATCAACTGTTTTCTATGTAACATCACAGGCTGGAATGGAGGAGCTTGCTGCAGTATTCCAGGCTAGACAGCTACTTTTGTCTCTTTCCCTGTTTCTTGCTTAAGAAAACAGTAAAAAGAAAGGAAGAGTGGGGAAAAAAGAACTATACGAAAGAAAAAAAAAGTAGATAAATGGAAAAGGAAATCTTAATAAGGTTCTTTTTTTTTCTCTTTTCCTATTTTTTTGGAGGCTGCTGTATTAAATTAAAGTCATACATAGGTTTCAAAGAAAATCGTATGTCGGTGGAATGGTGAGCCCACCTGACAACGCATGCTAACAGAATTGTAAATGTAAAGGGTAATGCTTGTCACTTCCTGACAGCTCTAAATGGCCTTTTAGTTCAGTACGCAGAGCTGTCATAAAAAAACATAAAAATGCATATGCAGACAGCTGAAACTGCAATGCACATCATTATCTGCAAATGGTATAAGTATCCTGAACAAAGGGCCTTCCAGTTTAAGGACAAGCATAAGACATTTTTCTGCCTCTAGCCTTAAAACAAAGTGCTGTCAAGAAAACAAGATTCTCAGTGCCAGAACTGAGGATTTTCTGTCAATCAGCAAGGTGCTACATTTGTACATATTTTTCTGACCCCAAATATGAGAAGAGCATCCTTAACAGATGTGTATTTAACTTCTGGCAGATACATCTGTTTCTTCTGGGTTTTTTATTTTTTATATCTTTTTTTTTTCTCCCCCTCAAACACACTGCTGAGCAGAACGTTTTTGTTGTGTACTTATTAGTTCCTTCTATCCTGGCTTTTCCTCCTTGCTTGTTTAAATCATGGTGGTTTCACCATCAGTGAGACAAGATGTTGGAGAACTTGAAGGATTAATGTTAACCCAGTATGGGAACCTCCCAAAAAAGCTTCAAATCCTTTCAATGACCACTGTGCTGGTCTGGTGATGGTTTAAAAATTTTCCAAGTCGCAAGTTCTTTTCCAGGACAGTTTTAAAACACTCAGAAAAGCAAAGAGTGCTTAGCAAAGCCATTATTGTCCCCAGGGAGCATGAAAAATCAGCCTGTCCCTGCAGCACTCCACCAAGTGTTAGTGAAAATAGGAACCCCAGGGCAGTGTGAGCACAGTGGCTGCTCACTGACCACTTGAGTCAGGTCTAGGCAGCCCCCAGCATTCCTGTTTTCCCACATGCGCTGACATTTCTGCTCAGGACACCTCTCCAAATAAAGGCAGGACACTGTAGATTACCTGATATGATTCAAAGCTCAGGAAGAAAAGCAACCTATGGTCCAGGCTCTGCTCTAAGGGCAAACTGGTGCGAACAAGAACTCCCACCCCAAGTATTCACCCCATGAATGCATAAGCGAGCAGCTGGGATTCCTTCCTTTTTTTTTCTTCCTGAACCTCTCATCCAAATCTCATCCTGACAGCACTCACAAGAATCCACTGCACCAACCCATGAGCAGGCAGTGACAGAACAAGAGGCAATGGCTTCAAACAGAAAGATGGTGAGTTCAGATCAGATATTATGACCAAAACCTTCCCTGTGAGAGGAGTGAGGCCCTGGCACAGGTTGCCCTGAGAAGATGTGGCTGCCCCATCCCTGCAGGGAAGTGTTTAAGGACAGATGAGGCTTGGAGCAACCTGGGATGGTGGAAGGTGTCCCTGCCTGTGAGTAGGGGCTTGGAACAAGATCATCTCTAAGATTCCCTCCAAGCCAGGCCATTCCATGATTCTGTGATTCTGCCACTGAGACCTTCACTAATGGCCAACTCATCCCCTGCCAGCAAATCACCTGCACAAATATTCATTCACCAGCACAGCCAGTAAAGCAAAGGTGGAACATGGATAACCACCAAGCACTGGAACAACAAACCCCAGTTTTCCCTGAACATCCAAAAATGTCTCTCTCACTTTGGTCCCAGTTTCACTTATGCTCACATGCAGATGCCACCATATTCATTAAATTGTATAAAATCCCTTTTTTCTGTGGATTGGTGCCTGCACCAGATTTTCAGCTTTTCCTTGCATTGCTTTTCCTGCTTCTCTCCCAGCCCTGGGCTCAGGCAGCATTTTAGGATCTGTGCATGCAGCAAATAGAGTCTTCTGGCCCTGAGCAGTCCAGGATCTGGTGTGCACAACACATCTTTGATCTATTTCCTCAGTATCTTGAATTAAACACCAAATATCTCATTCCAGTGTTATCTGCTTGCAGCATAAACTATGGGAATATGAATCAAAAATATTTGGGGTTTCAGAATTTCTGAGATTATGGAGGCAAAATTTCTCAGTCCAAAAGAAAAGTAAGGGAATTAATGTCACATAGGAAAATTTCCTATTCATCTCATGGTCTATATTTACAAAGTGCTGTGTTTGAATCAGTAAATTTTCCAGCATGAAATTGCCCTGAACAGTTGCTTAATGGGATCTTAATTTTCCTTTAATTAATCACCTTTAGAATTTCTAGCTGTTTCTCCATTAAAATCCACATTTATCATATGTGTAATCTTCATTCCTTTCTTCCAAAATTGCCCAAAGAAACCATCAAAGGCTAAGGCTGCAACCCTAAAAATTTATTTCTTTTGTATCTGCAGTAAGATGATAGGAGAACACACAGTCATCTTGGGAAAATACAGGTTTTGGCTGAGATTTTAAAAGAGATCTAGTTTCTGTCTGCCTCTGCCTTCATGGTGCTGCTTGAGACATCTGAAGACATCTAAATCTGAAGCTTGGTTCCTGTCTGAGTAACTGATTCTAATCCAAGCTCAAGAAAAATTACATCTTAATACTCACTCAACAGCCTTGCTTCCAAAGCTGCCTCGACAGATGCCTAAATAACTGAACACAACTCTGCAGCACATCCTCCCCAGAGTCTCAGCTTGCACATGTGCCTTTAAACAAAAAAAAAAAAAGAAAAAAAAGCCTTGCAGACTATGTGTAAAAGCCCCATCTGGTGATGCCCAACATAACAGTATGTTTGCACCTAATTACAGTACACTTAAAAAAATACACTGTGTATTATTGACACAAAAGCACAGGGATATACCTCTGTCTGCTAATCAGTGCTGCTGGACAGAAGGAAAATGTTTCCAACCCCAGTGGAGTCAGCTGATGAACCAGACTTCTACAGGGATGGGAGAGAAAGGAGAAATGAAAAGCTAAAGTTTTGGGGTGGAGGTTGGCACATTTGTGAGCGAGATGCACAATATGCCAGTTTTTCACTGCCACAAAACAAGAGCATCCCTGGTTTCCCTGCATGCCTGGCCTTAGGACACGTGTCCTTTCCTGGTGGATGTCTCACCCAGCCCCTCTCTTTGAGCACAGCCTCTGTACTGCCATGTTTCAACAGAGCCACTGTCGACTGCAGCAGTGAGAATCCAGGACTGCTAACAGCAGCTGAGCTACAGCAGCCAAAATACCTCAGTGTTTCATCCACAGTGATATTGAGCTGGATTTGAACACGCATCTTCCAGACAAAAGCTTCTATATCCCATTACCATGACCTGTGCCAGCCGGGCCTCCCTCTCAATCTGTTCCCTTTAAATTTACAAGGAAAGAAATAACAAGAAAGAAGGACACTCTTTTATTACATTTTTTCAAATAAAATGTCTGTGCTTTCCCTGGATGGTACCAGCCCGATTTATACAAGGTGAATTTGACCTTCAAGAGGCAGAACATCTGGGAATGACAATTAAAGCCATCTGCACCCAAGGCAAGCAGGTTGCTCGCTATCCACTCTGTTCTGTCGCCTTCAGAACATGGAGGAGGGGGGGTAATCTCAAGACAGTCATCCCTTTTTTATTGACTGTCTCCTGTGCTTTTAGAGATGTGAAAATACAGAGCCTGACTGCACTCCTTCCCAAGGAGGCTCACTGCGGATGCCATGAAAACTCCAGCAGTGCTGAAGATTTGGGTTCTGCGGGGATGGTGTTAGACAGACCCAGATTTTCTTTCATAATTATTCTGACCTCTCTATATCTCAGCAGTGGTAACTTGGCTTGTCTGAAATGGGCTCTCGTGTCTCCTCTGTGGGGCTGAGTGGCTTGTGCATTTTTTACTGACCATCCAAGACCAAGAGGAGTCAAAGGAAAGGTCATGGAGCCCTCTGCTCCAGGAGGCGATGATTTAAATTCCAGCTCCATTTAAGAAGACTGAAGATGTTGAAGATATTATGAAACATTGGTAAAAATCCGAGCCACCATTTTCTGTAGGAATTTAGGGCAACTAGACATTTCCTAGAGCTTGTGAATCTTCTAATGATTGTTGCAATAGGGTAACTTATAACTCCCTTAACTAATTTTTGAGAGTTTGCTGTTAAATCAGGTACTGTTGGAGACCAGCATGCTGATTACCCCAGCCCCAGTTTTCCCCTGTGCTCCTCTGATCCCTCTGATTGCCTGAAGTTTCACACTTTAGCTCTTTAGGACAGGAGAATTTTGTAAGGGGAGCAGGATTTTGGTGCTTGGCTGGAGATGCTAAAACAGTGCAGGTAACAGAAGAAATTAAGGCACTACCTATGTCCTGCAGATACCTGTACAGGGGGATCACATTCACTTTTGGACAGGCAGTTCGTGACTCATTTGGATAACCAGATCAGTTTGTAATTTCAAAAGCAGAAGGAAAATATAGAAACAGAAGATGGGAAAAAAACCAACTCACCCAGAACTGTATTTTTTTTTTTTTGTGGCATTTGGAATGTTATTATTTTCATTTTCTCTTTGTATATTTTTTCAGCCCATTTAAGAGCTCCCTGTGTGCCACCTATCGGTCTGACCCATGCTCAGCCCTTCTCCAGACAAAAACAGTGGTGGGAGAGTCATGCAGGGCCAGAGGAAGGGAGGTGGGAGGCCAGAGACCCATCCAGAAAACAAGGGAAGGGAAAGGAAGGGGATTTTTCTAGGCAGGTTCAAGCCAACTGCAGCCCAAAAAGCCATCACACCCTCTGCCTCAAACTATGGGTGTGACTCAGATAAACCGGCAACATGAAATTACACCAGCAGAAAGACAGCTCAGAAAATATTCTGCACCATGGATGACATATTCAAGTATGGTGCCTTTGGAGATTTAACCCTGCTTTCTTTGAGTGAGAAACCAGACACTTGGAGAATTAACCGAGATTATATTGACAGGCCTTGGTTCCACAACAATTCCCTTTGTATGTGCCCCATAAACATCTTTCTTTCCAGTGTCAGTCACACATTCGTTTTCTACCACAATAATTCTTTGCTAAGATCCCTTTCCCATAATAGAAAGAGGGAGAAAAAAAATTGAGTGACACCTCAAACAATATTTGATAGTCTAACAACAATTTCTAACTTCAAAGACTATCTACATAAAAGTTGAAGACTTTTGCTACAAAAACCAAACCATTGGGAAATCATTTTCCATCTGACATCAATTCCCCAGCCACTAGAATGAAGGCTTTAACTAAAAGTATAACTTTTACTAGAGGTTCTTCAACATTTTAATCTATGCTGTGAGAAAGTATGTACAGACAGGTTATATTGTGCCAGAATCCAAGAATGGGGTGTAAGAGGGAGAACCTCACAAGGAAAAGAGGGCTGGTCTTTGTGGCCAGCTGAAAACCACACCCAGACTGAGTTACAGAGGTTCAACAGGCCAGGGAGTATTTGATTAGCCCCAAATCTTTGTGGACAAAGAGCCACAAGAGGTGTGACCAAGAACACTCCAAACCCCCAAAATTGCTGTCCTAAAGGAAGGGAATGAATTTTTCAGGGCTGAATCATTACAGCAAATCACTCCTAATGTACTGAACCACTGGAGGAATCAATGGATGCAGGTCTACAAATCATGTATTTGAGACTCAGTGCTAGCAAACAAAGATCTGTAGGGTTGGATGGTGGGGCATTTTCCTTTCCCAGGAACACTGCCTAAACCCCTCAAAGTCTTCTGCAACAGTCTTCTCTTTTTCTCTTTTTTTTTAAGCCCTGCTTTCATTTCCAGCTGAAGAGAAGATTGCATGTCTAAGACATCAAGTTGTGACCTTGCAGTGAATTAAATGGGTGAGCATGTTAAAAGGCTTGTAAATGTATCTGGACCTTTTTTTTCCTCACCATCTGTTTCATACTTGATATCTTGATAGATAGTTCAGCTTATTACCCACCACTAACGTCATCTCTCTGCTGAAGCCTTGTTATTTGAAATATGGGGTCTCTCCTTTGTGTAGCAGTGACTAAGAACATTGGAACCCACTTAAATTTGTTTTAAACGCATTAAATTGGTAACATGCAGTGTTGCTGCATACCAGTTTCTAAGTTACATAGTAAAAGTTTGCACGATTTAACCAATTTAATGTATGAACCAGGCACTCTGTACGGCCCAGAGCAGTCAGGTTTTCCAGTGAAACGTTTGCCTGGTAGTTCACATTGTGCAGAGGTATGCAGATGCTTTTGCCAGGAGAAAGTGAAATAATTGATGCAGCTGAAAATGACCTTGATCTAGAAGTCATTACCTCATTCCCTGAAATATCTGAAAATACAATGACAGAAGCAAGGGCCTGAGTGACTACTGTGACTTTTACTCAGTCCTGAGTACCAGTGTGACATGGGTACATGCCAACAATAAATCATTTTCCTGGAACACACAACAGTAAGAAGTTGGGGTCATGTTTTCAAGCTGGCTTTTTTGCTTTTTCTTTTTGTGTCTGTTGGTTGTGTCTCTGCAGACTTTACATGACGTCTTCCTGTCTGCCTACATCTATTTCATAGATTAATGGTACCTGTAACTGCTCAGCTGAAAGGTAAAATAATGGCAAGGGTGATGAAACCACATGCTCCATGACATAGGAGGGTGACTCATGGGGTCAGGAATGAATTCCTGCCTTTCACCACTGGCAGAACCTCATTTTGCTACCAAAGCAGGGTACAAGGTGAGCAGTGTGACCACAGACACCTGGAGATGCACAGAACTCCTCAAGGTCCATCAGGTTGATCAGCTTTCCAGGGAAAAGGGCAGATCTCCCCAGGCTGCCACAGGGCTGATTATACCACACCACAGCAGGGCTCTGGGGTGCCTTGAGTCAGCTGACCCCAAGCCCAGCAGAGGCAAATTAAACCTTTTTGATTATCAGATTTTCATCTGTGTGCCAAGGTCACTTGTACCTGTTGGAAAAGCACTGGAGTGAGGGGCTGGCAGGATGAGACTCCCTCCCACAGGAATTGGCCACCCTTTCTAAAGGGATAAGTGATTTCTGTAACCTCTCTCTTCCCTTACACACGAAGGTGTCTTGTGCCTTAATGGTGTTACAAATCCATTGTTTCACATCCAAAATGTGGGATCAAGGTCATGCCTACAAACCACACTGTCCAAAGGACTTCCTGCCCCTTTCTCTTTGAATTGGAACACGCACAGAGGAGCTGGGAATACACTGGCCCAAAGAAGAGAGGGAAGGCATTTAAAACAAAGTGAACTGAAAGTTGTGCAACAGACATAACTGCAACCAAACACCACCTGCCTAGTGTGAGGAGATTTGATTCATGATGAAAAATGTCACACCAAGAGGATCTGATGCTGTGACAGGCAAACCACCCTGCATCTAAAGAGGGGCTTCAGGAGGAGATGGTGACTTGGGTGGACCAAAAGTCACAGTGGTGGCTTTGCAATGGAAAGGAGCTTCAGCAGCACTGCAAAGACCAGAGCTAAAGCCAGGCTGCTCCTTGTGCAGTAAACACAGGTGCTGTGGTCTTAAGGAGTGGAAGCTGGGAAGCTCCAGGGGTTTTGGTGGAATTTCACCATCTGCAAGACAGCCCATGGCTCTGGGAAGCAGTGTGCTCTCTGTACATCATGGCTTGGGCTTTTCATCTCTGAGCTTTTCATGTCTTTCCTGTCTGGGATCTGTCAGGGCTAACGCTGAGGAGGAAAATATCTGCAACAGCAGAGATGTAAAGCTTTCAGAGCTCGCATTCACCACTGATACAGAAAGGTATTTTCCTAAATTTTACAGTTAAATCCGCATCAAGGTGTTACAAACACTTACTTGTGTTACAAGGGATGGTTGAGTGTTGACAGGATACCTACGTGCTGTACATGATATGCAGTCTAACAGGATTTCTCTTAAGCTCTGCCTGGAATCATTTTCATTTAATTTCATGTAAATAGCATCTCTAGCAGTAGCAAAAGGACCTCAACAAAGAACCACAGGTTCTGTTTCCCAAACCAAGCACACTCCAGATCTTCCAGCTCAAACCAAGGTCTGAGCACAGATCTGGATTTACTCACAGAGTTCAATTTGGAATCCAATTTTCTAATCAATTCTTCATTGTTTAAATCAATGCTGCTGATATAATGCATCAGAAAACTGATCCGCTTGATGGAGGATTTTTAAAAGCTGTATTTTATGGCTATGTCATCACCAGGCATTTATGGATTTAAAACATTTGTGAAATAGGATTTTCTGGTAAAATCTTGTGTGGTCCATTAAACGTACAATACACAGCAGAGGAAATACTTGATTATGCTTACACACTTATCTGTGTTTCTCATAATGTTCCGAATAAGCAGAGCTTTGCCACATGGTTATCAGTTCCTGAGATGGCTTCTGAAGTTTGCACTTTTACTGTTCTGCCTCACAGCTGACAAGTTACCTGTGACTGCCTTAGCTCAGGGCCAGTCCCTGCAGATAATTTGTGTTTTCCTGTGACATTCCCATTAAAACAAATTTCCCAGGAACCCCCATTCAACTGCCTTAAGCAGCCTGCATGTAGGCATGCCTTTGCAGCATCCCATATGTATACTGTTTCCTTGTATACAAAGCACATGTGGAATCTGTAAGCATAACAAATGGGATCATTAACTGAAAAATTAATTACGCTCACACAAATTGTGTGAATTTGCACTATTAGTTCTACTAGAACTCAGCACAGTGCCTACATAATTGAATACTTCTCTTGAAATCTCGGTGTGGGAATCCAACACTGAGCTGGCAGCACCAAAAGTGTCATTTTTCTAAGGATATGTATAAAAAGCGAGGCTGCCCAAAGTACATGTATGAAGTGATAGATGCTCCTGTACCCTGCTGCATTACAAAGCACAGCTCCTCAGTGTATGCCATTGTACCAAAAAAACATTCCACAGGGCATCAACTGCAACTTGTACAGCTTAATATAAAAAACACCTTGTAAGAGATAAGGAAAAAAAAAATAACATTAACACTAAAAGATATAAATATCTCCATTTCAGTGAAGACAGGCTCCTGACATTTTCTTTCCAAGCTCTCCCAGCCATTGACTCATGGATTGGCCATTCCTTATGAGCAAAGCAACTTACATTCCTTTGAATCAAAGTTCAGAATTTTTCCTTGCCTGATGTATTGAATGACACAAAGGGACTGTACCTTGAAGGTTGGGAATAAAAATATAAACTTAGCTCATCTAATGAAGTTCCATAGATCAGCAAGGAATCCCTCCTTCAAAGTGATTAATAAACCCATCAAACAGCCAGTACACCACAAAACTCAAACCTCCAGCACCAAAAAGTCCAGAATCTTAGCACAGCATAAGCAGGGAGCAGGAGATAACCCAGACTGCTGGAAACATTCTACACAGAACACCAGATTTTATTGCCATTTACACAAATTCAAATATATTCAACATTATCTAGGATTAAATGTATATCACACTTTCTTTAGACAACATATTCCACTCAAAGAACATTAACAAAACCTTTTCTCAACATCCCTCATAGAGAGACACACAGAAGCACAGAGAGGAAAGCATATAGCAATTTAGAACAAGAAACAAATATAAATAATAGGCATGAAAGAAGGAAACAAGATTCCAACTTTCAAAGTACAATTCATTCTAACAAAATCACTGGCAAAAGTGGGAAAATAATAATTTCTACATTCTCAAAACAAAAAATTGACTTTAAAATAATGTTCTGGTTTCTTTTTTCTTACCGTTTTCCCCATAGAATGACAAATGTAAGAAAATCTACCCACACCAAAATAATGTTTGGCTGAGCTCTATTTTTGGTGCAAATATTTCTCTGTTGAGACAGCTCACTCATCTCCTCATAGGAGTCTTGGAAGCATTTTCTGGCTTCGCTACAATTTCACTGTGTCAGTAAATCACATAACATGCACACCACAAATTAACATCTGAAAAATTGAGAAAGTCATTCCTATTTAAAAATTTTGTTGTGAAGCTCAGTTTAACCACTAAATATTCTGTTTCAAGTTACTGGAATTAAAGATGTTTACAGCTACACATGATCTTTGTAATCAGTAGTAGCTCAGAACTGCACACAAGTAATGATCTCAAGGAGCTGAGTCCAATCTGAGCTAAGCAAAGTGAGAGCAGCAGAGAGAAAGTTCCAGCAGATTCCCATGGGAATGAAGATTTTGCGTGCAGGAGAAAGGAAATCCAAATCCTCATTTGCCCTCACTCCATAACAAACCCCACCCAGGTTCCACCTCTGCCAAAGCACACCCTGCCTGTATCATGCAACCATCCAGGAAAAGATTATACCACAACTCTGACAATGCAAACACAGACAGAAGTTTAAGATTATTATTGGAATTACCTGGATTTACTGACACTGATGGGTTTAAATCCTCAGGGGATAGGTTGTATCATTAGCAGGGAAGGTGAGGAAGATAAAACAGAGGCAATTACTCAGTACTTCATAATAACCTGAACTACAATTCCCTGAAGCACCTGTGTTTGCCTGGCATAACTCATAGGTCAGCTCTTGAGGTGGAAGATATGCATGTATTTATTTCTGCTCTCCTTGGAAAATTCTGCATTCCTGGGGGTGAGTGGAAGGAAGCAGTCACTGGTCACCCCTGAGCACCAGCAGTGCTGATGCAGGGAGTCCCCAGGCATGAAGTCAGGGTGTCCATTGCACACCCAGAGTCTCATTCAGCAATGGGAAATCCACCCAGAGTCCCTCTGTCACCTCCAAATGAGTTCAGCTTCCTGATATGAACAGAAAACCAGTCAGGAGAAGTCATTAGAGACCTAAAACATGTAATTGGTCTCAGAGACTTCTCTCTAGGTTGCCACTATGATTAACAAACAGGGATAAACTCCTCTTTCTGTGAGCAATTTAGAGCAGGGATTGTGTTGAGCCACTCTGAATTGTCTTCTTGGAGAGCTTTTTCCACAGAGATGTGTCCTGACAGGTACCATAACCTGGGATCTTCTTCAGGAAAAAGAAAATAATAAAATAAACCTAAATTCACTTAATTTTCATGCTCAAGAGCCTCAGGTATATGTGGAACAGGGTGGGTTGAGGAACAGCCTTGTGATGACTGCAGGGTCCTTACCAAGCCCAGCTGGCATAATCTTCAAGGAGGGAAAAAAGACTTTTTCCCTTTTGTGCCCAGACATGTGCAGGTCCTGGCATCTCTGCAGGCTCACGATAGAAGACCTATCTTATTCATGCTGCAAAAGATCTGGAACCTGACACTTCTCTTGGGCACTGAGTCCTAACTGGCAGGATTTGCCTCTGACACTCTCCTTTCAAGATAAGTGTCAGCAGGTGATGAACTCTGTATTCTTTCACTCCTGCAGCTTCAGAGCCTGGATCTCAGTTTCTGCAGAATTTATGAATGGTAAATGTCAAGCCCTTTGTTTTTTTCAGAGCTGTAGCTCTGGTGTCAGGAAAATAAAGGGAAGATGAACAATACTCTTCTTTCCTCCATCCTTTATTTTGCAAATTCTTACACAGGAGAAATAGAGCCGTATTTATTGATGTGCAGTAAGCACAAATAAATAATTTGCAGCAGGGAAGGCTCCAACATGTCATTGTGGCATCCTGCTGGCTTTGTCTGCTGGGCTGGATGCATTGGTGCACCTGACAGCTGCACGTGTGGTGTTGTAACCACACACCTTCCAGGGCTTAATGGCATTAGGTAACCATTGTTAAGTTTTACTATGATTTTAGTAATTTGGTTAATTAGTTCCACCTCATGAGGCAAAGGTCTCCTAATGGCACTTTGCAGGATGTTCATTAGCTGAGCAGATTGCTTTTTCAGGTCAGGGCATCTCTAGCAAGGGCTCTGTGGTCACAGGGTAAGGATTATGGCAATGGAAGGAATGATGAAAATAGGACTCTAAACCTGCCCTCTCAGTGAGCTGAGAGCTCACACTGGTCTAACGAGACTGGACAAAGCTGAGATTTAGAACAGTCTTGGCTAAAGGAAAGCAAATTATTGTGCAGGAACTGTTTAGCCCTCGTGCCCATTTCTGAATCACTCACATCTTGTTCTGCAGACTGACCCTGATAACAACTTAATGCAAACATATTTCAACCAGAGTGACCTGTGAACCATCTCCTTTGTCAGCTCTGCCTTTGATTACCCCTCACACAGTCCCAGTTAAGAACACTCAGCTCCAAACACACACCTACTGCTCAATTAATTCAATATCTAGGGTGAAACCCAAACCTGATCATCACAGGATTTCAACAGAGCAGAAGCACATCCTTAACACTTGTCTGATTCTGGATCACCTCATTACTGAACTTATACTGGACAGATTTTTCCTTGCCTAGTGAATTTCTCACACTGTGAATGACAGCACAGGAGCACCCAGTGAGCCAGAGCCACATCTCACACCTCTCTGGGGGTCTCCTGTGGACTGGCCAGGGCAAAGGCCAGCCCAAAACCCAAACCCTTTCTCTCCTCACTCTACAACACCTCTTCTGTTCCTTCAGCCGCTGTGAAGCAGACACAAAACCACCCCATTTGCATGGAAGAACAAGAAAGGACCAGAAATATGGTCAGATGACTGCTTTTTCTAAAGCAACAATTCTGTTGGCACATCTACCGCTGCCCTAAGAAGTTGCCACGCGGTTTAAAAGTAAGTTGCTCACAAAATTACTGAGAGGCTGAAGACCTCCCAACTGATCACAGCCACCATGGCTTGTGTGCTTGGAGACAATCAGACCCCACTATCCCTGAAGCAGGGCATCATGATGATGGAAACAATATCCTTTTTGCAAGCTATCCTTAAGAGCCCCTCCTAATAGAGAGTGATTCCTCAGGAAGCTCTGTACCTACCATGCACATGTTAATACCAGCTTAGGTTTCATTATGACTAATGTCATTATAGTGGATTCCAAATGAATTATTCATGATTGGCTCCTTCTTTTAATGCCTTTGGCATTTGACATGTTTTCCACATTGCCTACAAAATGTCTGTGGTAGGAAAATGCTCA
This sequence comes from Camarhynchus parvulus, assembly GCF_901933205.1. NCBI lineage: Eukaryota > Metazoa > Chordata > Aves > Passeriformes > Thraupidae > Camarhynchus > Camarhynchus parvulus. The sequence goes on along the minus strand of NC_044583.1, from coordinate 14,141,649 downwards.
TAGGTGTCCTTGGCAGCTGGAGACTGAAGATGTAACTGTTGTGCTTTATATCCAATAAGGGGAGCTCAACATTTATTTTCAGGAGAAAAAGTATTTTGCTCCCCACAAATGGTCTGCTTAAATTCAATACAAAATACTCTGGATGGGGCTGATACACCTATCTGGGTTCTTCAAGGGAGGTACATGGTGTTACTTACTATAAAAGCAAATACTATCTTTATTACTCTACCTCACAAGTACTGCCAGAGAAAATGTCTAATGCTCCCTAAAAACATCAGAAAATTTCAGAAAATTCAAGACTCCTTGAAGTCACTTCCTTTCTCTGTTCCTGAGACTGAGATTTCTAAAGCAAAGGAAAGGATCCCACGATGCCTCATCGTTCTTCAGCTCATGATTAAGTTTTCTAAGTAAGGAAACCCTTGGAGGGAGATATGCTGTTGAAGTGAGTGGGACCTGAATTTAGTTAAAATCTGAAGCCACCAGAGCAGAGGTAGTGAGGAACTCAGCCAGGCTGTCACCATCTCCTGCTCTTACCACAGCTCACCACATTTTTCCACTTGTGGTTCTCACACACTACTGTTGGAGGCTTTTCCCAAGCAAACAAACATTTTCCAGTCTGATACACAACATCATCCAGTTCTGTCTCCCCAAAGAGTTGAGCTTAAAGGAACTAAGCTCAATGTACTTGGCAAGCAGAGACACAGATTTTTATATGCCTAAAAATAAGATATTTTAGACTCTCCACACCTGAAAAAAAAAAAAATCTTTGTTTCTAACATGAATTAAACCCCTTGTTCCTCTCTCTGTGCTCCAGGATGTGTCATCTTGTGCTCCCCAGGGGACACAAGCACAATACTGCAAAGGTTGGAGCAGGTCATGCCAAAGGTCCATCCAACATCCTGTCTTTGGAAATGGATAGTAATAAGCATTTGAGAGAAAGCTTGTAAGAAGTGATGCAAGTACGAAATTCTCAATATCTTCTCCATTTCAAGCAATTTGTGGTTTAAGGACTTCCTGAGCCGTAGCCTACATCTGCGTCATCTCCTTTAATGGCCCTTCAGAGACTTTTGCTTCCACTCACTTGCTTGGTTGCTTCTTGAGCTGCAGATATCAACAACATCCTGTGGCAACGAGCTCCACAATTTAATTATGCATTGTGAGAAAAAGTAGATTCTGTTTGTTTACAGCCTCTTGCACAATCTTTTCATTTGGCACCGCTTAAAGTTATGAGAAATGGCTCATAACCATTTCCAACAATCATTTTTCCATATTACTGCTTATTTTAGATGGGCATTGGATAGACAATAGTGGAAAGCACTGAAATTGCAAATTGGAAACAAATGTGCAAAGATTAAACTCAGAGGGGGGAACTTACTTTGCATATATATAAATATATAAACTATTAATATTTTCATACACATTTCTTAAAGCTGTATAAATGTGAGAAAATACTAATCACATTTCTTTTGCTGTAATGTTATCTTAGGTACACACAAAAAAAGTTGCTCGTCTTCAATGCTATTTTCATTGAAATAAATGTCCTTATAATACAAGACATTTATATTGTACGAGCAGCAGTATTGGAAATCATGCTAATTAAAGTGGAGTTTCCTTCCTAACAGTTAAAGCTTTCTCAGTTGCTTTTCCAACCAAACACCATACCGAAGTGTTCATACTATTCCCTTGCTGTAAGTACTGTGGCAGTGTTATCTAAATAAAAAGGCAACAGTGAAACAGTTTTTAAGAGAGACCCACTGTATGATTACTAGCTGTTGGTGCTTGATGTAAAATATCTGACTTACAAAAGCACTTTGGCATGTTTTTGGACAAGCCTTATCAATAGCTGTAATGAGAAATGGCTAACAAAGGACTTTCTGTACAAACAGCAAATGAGATGCTTGCAGACAGAAGGGAATTTATTCTGAAGGGAAAGAATGAAGCCCAGTGTTCTCATTCACTGGCCCTTCACCTAAAGTTGTTTTATTGTTGTTCGTGTGTGTCTTAAGTACCATGAAGAACAGCATATGCTATTACAAGGATGTCCTGTTTCATCTGACTTTTGCTGCCCATAACCAAGCACCATTGTCATTATTAGATGGCAAAAGTAAACCATTGATTAAATCCTGGCATTCATTTTCTGAAAAAGTCTCTAGAAAAGCCAACTTGCCATGTAAGTCAGAGCTGGAGGCCAGGACATGTTTAGTTCCCAAAACAGTAAATGAATACACAAGTATAAATAATTTCTTCACTTAATTGTAACAAATAAAAGGATCTGGTTTTTACTTTTTAAAAAGCCTGCATTAGATAAGGTTAGAAAAAGTAGTTAAGACTGATGTCAGAGCTGGAGCAGCAATCCCTGGGGGCAAGAGCTTCTTTATCTACAGGTAGTGAGGCTGAACTCAACTCACAGCGGAAGCGTGAGGCTACCCTGGGGCTCCTGTTACAGCCCCTTCCCACATCACAGCCAAACACAGGTCCTCCAAAAATTCACATCACATCTCAAGGAGACACAGAAGAAATAAATAATTGAGTGTTTTGATTCAAAGTGGATCAACAGCCACTGAGAGATTCCCATATTCTTCACCTGGCACTAAGGATCTGCTTTATCACAGCGGCATAAAACATGTCCCTGCATTGGCCATTAAAGGTATCTGTGCATTTCATATCCAGCACTGAGCTGAGCCTTGCTCCAGCTCTCTCCTCAGTAACGCTGGGAAATTCTCCCTGTTTTAATCCAGGGAACCTCACACAAACCCTACCCTCTCCCAGCCACTAAATAATCTCAGTGGTCTGCACAGAGACAGTTGCAGGAAGAAATGAATGGCACTGTAACATTATTGAGCTGCTTCTCACTTTCATTTCTGTGGGAAAAAGAAATAAGCAAGAGCCAGCAAAGACCCTGCTAAATCCACCTCAAAGAGAGATGTGAAACCAATTAGCAGGCTGGCCCAGCACCCGTAAAGTCACTGTCTACACCATGAAATGTTATAAAACAAAACAGAACACAAAAGAAAAAGCAAGGAAAAAAATCAAATCAATAAAGAACAGGCCATGCCAAACAATAAGCCTGCAGGTGCTTGCAAGGTGCAAATCCAATATGAATAGTGGCACTTTTAGAAAACCAGCTATGACCGAGATGAAACCGAGCAGAACAGAAATGCAGAAGCAAGTGAGGATACGTTTTCAAAATATGTCAGGATTTATTCTGTTCCTAAAAGAACCAGACAGTTAATCCACCCTGTTGGCAGGTGCATGATAGTAGGTGATTCCTTGCAACAACCCCTATAACTATTCTCATTATATTATTCTCCAGATGGGGATAGCAGTAAAGAGAGCAGAGGCAGAGGATGGAGCTGGAGGCACCATTTGCTTTGCTTGCAATGTAACTCATCCTGCAAAAACAAGGGGCCACTCAAACAGGATTTCTTGAGTGGGGATGACACAAAGCAGCAGCTCCAGTGTCTCCACAGACACAAACACCTGCAGTGCATCTTTGGGAATTACAGGGGAGGGGGGAGGTGATGGCAGGCTTTGCTGCATTTGAGAAATGACTGATTCAATCTGGAAATGAGGTGACCTGGCTTAAGGATGGAGGGTGCATTTCTCAAAGAACCTATAATTAGGAGCTCAAGGTGTTGCTGTCTTCTACAGAATAAACCCTTCTCTCCCCCTCAGATTCAGTTTTGTCCAAAAGTTCCTAAGGAAAAAATAAAAGCCAGTTTAATGGATTAAAATATTTCATTTCTGTTTCAACTACTTCCCAGTTAGGTCCTACAGGATGCTAAGAAACCTAGGAGAGAAATTTGAAAGAAATTTCGTTTCAAATTAAGAAAACGTTTTGTGTGTGTCAATAAGCCAATTTTAACATTACTGAAATTCCTCCACCCTGTTTTACCCTAAAACAAAGTTGACTCATTTCCAAAAGGTTCAGCAGCACTGAGAGACACATCAACAGCTGGTGGAATATGGTTTCTTCAACATTTCTCTGGCCAGCTCTCGTCATCCATAGCAGGATGAGCTGGTCACATCTGCTGACCTCTTAAAACAGTGTGGCTGCTGTGAGTAATTCTGTGTCTTCCCACACTGTCAATAATTCCTACAAAGCATCACCATCCCAAAGCCTATCGTTACCACCTTCCAGCCTGGCGGGGAGAAGTATAGAATAAGGTTGGTTTGTGTTCTCAAATAACGGAAAAGACATTGCTATTCTAAACAGAAAAAGAAAAAAATTTTAAAAAGCCACCTTCCACACTGACCCTGCAGAACATGCTTTGTGCTGCTTGTTCCTGAGTGCTGGATCCCTGGAGACTGGGAAATTCATCCTTATTTATTTATTTAAATTAAAAATCCTAGCTGTGACTTTAGAGGTGTGTGTTTATTATCAGCTCCAATGCACTTGTCACAGCCTTGGCTGGAAGGGAAGCCAGGGGAGGATTTAAAAATAATAATAATAATCCAAGAAATTTCTCCATTTCAAATGTCATTGGGGTTTTATTTGTTTCTAATTAGAATATGGTTTGCCTTTGAGATTCCAAATCTTTTGGATTAGTGGTTTTCAGCATGATGTCATTTTCCTGTCTATATGACCACAGCACAGCCTTGCTTCAAGTGTTTGGTAACAACAGAAAAAATAACCGTGGAAACCTCTCTGTAATTCTGCAGGATCTGAATTGGTGCCACACCATTACCAGGCAGTTCAGGAGCACGAGGGCAGGACCTCTGCAGGGAGTGTGTCTATTGCCTCTTATCCTTTCCAGAAAGTGAGCATTGGCCCAAAAAGAAAACCCACAAGGCTCAGCAGCTCACATGGTTACCTGCCTCAACCAGCCACTATGGGCATGTGTAAAGTGAAGCAAGTTTGCCTTTAAAACAAAACAGGCAGAAACAGAATTACTGGACCAGATTGATTCCACTTATAGCTACATTATATTATTCTAGAGCTAAATTCTATCCATATGTGAATTGCAACCCTTCAGAGACTAAAAGTATGGGCAATTTCTGGTTTGCGATCTCCTTTTCCTCCCAAACATATTTCTGCTCCTCTTGCAGAGCAAACAAGAATGATGGTATGTGCTATCCATGTTAGAATTAGCATGGCTAATGTTTCTGATAACCTTAACAACATAATTAAAATTATTCAAGACAGTTATTAATCATATTATTTAGGGAGAGTTCTCAGGTCTCAGAATCTCACCTAAGAGGATGAACACCAAAATGGGAAGAGAATGTGGTAGTGAAAAGATAACTTGGCTCAACAGCAAGATAGCAGCTGGTCAACCCTTTTGTAAACCACATTTAGACAATATAAATTTGTTTTTTCCAAGGGTTTGAGTGTTTTTGTATATCTCACTATTGATGGATTTTCTGCTTCTGTCAGCAACTGGCTTAACAGCAGTGGTTTTGGAGATGCTTGGGGTTTTTATGGATATATTTCAAACAAGCCTGTCAGGTGTCCTTGTGCCTTTGAATCCTCTACTGCCATATGTGCTCAATAAAAATCCAGCCTTGGTTGTCTCTGCTTATCCTGAGCAGATGACTTTGGAGCACCAAGATCTTCTCTGGCATGGTCAGAGCTGCATTGAAAGAGACACCTGGGGTGGGGCCCTGATGCTGAGCATGATTTGGGGAGTGACAACTCATCTCCCTCGGCTCCACTGAGCAGCACTCTGTGGACACCAGGTGAGAGAACTGGCAGGCTGGGCCAGCAGAAACACAAAAGCACCTTGTCCCTGTGCCCCCCTCCCAGAAGCCAAGGCACACACACCCTGCATGTAGGACAGTCCAGCTGGCCTTCACAGAACACCCCAAAAAGCCATCTTGCTGACCCTCCCTCAAGCCTCCATGCCAAACCCATTCATACTGAAATGATAATAGCTGACAGGAATCAGTTTAGTTTGGCTAAAGAGGAGGCCATCCTAAGGAAAAAAATATGGTTTTGGAGGCCCACCCAAAAATGCAAAGGCTGGACTCTGTCTGAGAGCAGAACTTGGCCTCCTGTCTCCACTCCCACAAAAAATGCTTGTAAATGTTATGCTCTTTGGGCTGTATTTTTTTTTTTCTTCCCTGCATTAAAAACTGAGTGAATTTAGTGCTTATAAAACCAAGAGGCTGATAGCAACTGGCTAGAACCAGATGTTAGGGAGACTGGAGCATATCAAGCAAACAGATCCTGCACATAGAAGTATTCAGAAGTATGCAGCTGCATTACTTATTCCCAGTCAGATTATCAAACAGATTGATTTCTGAGTATAAAAATGTGATGCCCAAACCACAGGCCTTTGGAAGGAAGGGAAGAGGGGGAATGTAAAGATGTCTGTAGGTATCCACATCTATAGATTTAGAAAGAAGATATATTTTCCCTCTCCTCCATAATTTGCAGCTCTGTCCCTCCCTGCTGCCCCAACCAGCAGTGCCCAGCAAGCCCAGCAGAGACAGATGCAATGCTCAGTCACATCTCCAACCCAGCAAGGCGCTCAGCCTTTGGAGAATGAGTGTCCCAGTGTGGGGACAAGATGATTTCCCAGGACACCCAGCCCCACGTTCCCCTGATGCAGAGCCATATGGACTCCTTTAGCCATCAGCACTGAGGTTGCACACAAATCCAAACACTTTTAGGAAGACTTGTACCAGAAACACGTGCCTGAAGTGCCAGCATTCCTTTCAACAAGGCATGGAAGGCAACGGGTGCAATCTGCCAGTAAACCCTATGGAAACACAAGCCTGTGGAGCTGGCTCCCTTAAGGGATTTGAGCTGTTAGTTTTAATGGCTTGAATGGGAGGTTTTTTTCTAACAAAAACTGGATCAGTTTTATTGACTTAGAGTGAAATGTTCCCGTTTATAGCTTGAGATTTCTGCTAAAAGATTTAAACAACCTTAAAGGCTCCTCCTCTGCTCCCACATCCCCAGCTCTGCTCGATGCATCCCCAGGTGACTTATTCAAACATCAAGGCCTCCAAAAGCTCAGTTTTGGCCTTTCAGGCTCCTCCTGGTACCATCTCCTTCCTTGCTGCACAAGTTTCCAGAGCATTTAGCTATCAGCAGGCACTTGTGCTGTGCTGGTGCTAATGAAGCTCTTCCTGAGCCTTTTTCCACCAGGTCCTTGCTGCCAGCTGGTCTCAGCCAACCATCAACCAACAGCATAAGAGCCAACACAGCTTCAACTCAGCTTCTTCTTTCGACAGAGTTTTCCATTTCACAGGCTTTGAGGCCAGAAGGAGCCATCACATCCCTCATTCACAATTTTGCACCCCACAGAGCCTTTACCACCCCATGGTTTGTCACCACATCCACCACCATGGGTCAGACAGCAACAGCAGGGACAGCAACACCTTCAGCCCCAGCCAGGGCAGAGATCCAGCAGGTGAGATCTCCCTCCTTACGGGATCCTCCCCTGCAAACCCTACTGCATCCCTAAGGACACCAACCAACTTCCTCCTGGAGACAATTCCTTCCCAGCTGGATCCAGCAATCACTGCAGTCCATGTGCAATCTCAGTTGCTGCTCCTGCTCTACAGCAGCAGTGTTAGAGCAGCAGACACCCTCCCTGAGGGCCATCCCTTCCTCAGGTGCACACTTAGCACCATCAGTGTTCATCCTTCTTTTCAGCCCACAACCACACAAGGACTTCTGCTGCTCAATGCAACCTCACCCGAGTGCAGTTGGACACACATAGCTCTCACCTTATTTATCTGCTTCCAAATTGTGGAGAGACTGAGATCTTTATGTTCTTTAGTCATCTGTGCAGCGCAGACTGGGATCACAGGTTGCCATTATTAGGTAGAGCCTGGGAAGAGAGGAGACAGGAAGTGAACAGAAACATTGATGGCTGTGGTGGCGGCTGCAATTTTAATCCAGTGACTCAAGCTTGGCAAACAGAAAGGCTGCAATGTATTAAACTGTGAAGAGTTTACAAGAGCTGAACATCTAAAATATAGCTCTGAGAAATTACTCCTTAAAGCAGGCAAGCAAGAGCATCATGAACAGAACCAGGAGAATATTGTTTTCACAGGAAACACTCCGTGGGTGTGTTATAAGCTCTGTTCTTTGGCCTGTCACCACATAATTTCTGCACTTCTTGTATTTCTCTCTTTTCTCATACTCAAGCACTGTCCTGTGATACAGCAGAAGTGCATTTACAGCTAAAATTACAAAAGTGGTCCATTATGTTTTCTAAGGTAGTAAAAAGGCTGCAGTTTGTCACAGCTGTCTGGAGCCCCAAACACCTACAACTGGCAGAGCTGGGAGCCCCTTTCTTCTGCCCTGGCCCAGGCTGAATCTCTGTATGTGTGCATACAGATTAAAGCTATGTACAAACAGATCTTTTAGTGTTCTCTCTGGGGGGGGAAAAAAAGCAACAAACAAAAAAGAAAATTTAAAAAAGTGGTGAAGCAAGAGGTCAGAGCATTCCTAAGCACTTATTTCAGAGCAGCTCTGCTTCGGCTGCTGCTTCTTGGCTTCCCACAGTGGCCACACCAGTTTTCCTATCTCAGGGCAGGGGGAGTGTGGTGAGTCGTCTCCAGGGGGCTCTTTCCAGAGGGGAAAACTCTCAGCATGTCCAGCAGGAAAGTTGCAAAAGGATGGGAGAGGAGCAGCAGATCCTCAGGGCAGAGCCAAGATGAGAAGCCCAGGAAGACCCAGCCCTGTGTTGTTCCAAATCAACCTTTTCCCTTGGAGGCCTCCCAAATTCAGCATGTAGATACACCATCCCCTTACCTCTTCTTCAGCTTCCCCAGGGAAGGAGGAATTTGGGGACAACAGGTAGGGATAATCCTCAGGCAGCACTCATGCTGCTGCTAAACAAACTAAGCTCCACCACCAAGGAGCACACATCCCTTCTGCACTTCCCAAAACTTTTATAAGCTCAGGGCTCTCAGTAAGAAAGCCCAGGCCAGGCCCTATTCAGTTAATTGTGCTAATTGTGTTTCCCCCATGTCAGATGTGTTAAGGAGTGCACAGCCGTGGAACATCTCCAGCAATGGGGAGGTTCACCCAGGGTGTTGCTGGGTTGTTTCCATCTCACCAGAAACCACCAAGCAAAAGAGTCTGGAGGGAAGTTTGTATGGAGCAAAGGTGCCATGGATTTTTGGAAGCTCCATCTAGTTTACACTGGGGTCATAACCCTCCCCTTCAGAAATGGTTGCAGAAGACCCAGGTCATGGTTGAACGAGGCTCCCACCACTAAAACCAGATGGAAAAAAGGCAGATCTCAGGTCACACACCCAGTGGGGTTGGGTTCAGCTGCAGGACACATGAGAGAGCAAATGACTTTCTGTAAGGTCCTTTCAACCTCAGGTGCAGCCCCACTTTTGCAGGTGAGGCACCTGTGTTGTCACCCTTAAAACACAGGCAGGGACTTGTATGGGGGGAGAGAATTTCAATCTTCTCACTGCAAATGCTGAGCTCTGAGAAGGTCTGGGTTCAGGCTTGAAGATCAGTGTGAGTGGTATTAAATAATCCACATCAGTCTAATTAACACCTACACTACAAGGGAAGACAAAGCAGTTTTATGTTATTAACTCAGGGTAAAGAGGTTATATCAGAGCCTGGTGGGCAAAGCTAAAGGTGGCACTGCTGGTGTGGGCACAAAAGAGTTTCACTGATTCTAAGCTGCCTCAGCTCACTTAACAAAACACATTATTTTTCCCCTGTGGAAGAAATGAGGGTCTTATCTAATTCCAGTAACTGAGTTGCTGGGCATGGTGCAGCTCATCTCACCATAGCTGAGAGGAAAAATAAGCAAGGAGCACGCCCTGCAGAGCAGAGGGGGCTCATCTCTCTGTTAGGCCTGCACGAGCCTCAAGATGGAAGTCTATTCTCATTTGAGGCCTTTGGGTGCTTGTATAGTATAAATATTTACTAATAACACAGAGAGAGTGAGAGCAGGAGAATAGTCATTTTTCTCAGTGGCTTAGGGTTAAGTACAGGGCAATGGCATCTTAAATCCAGATGTTCTCCTTTTGGGATTTGCCCACGAGGCATATTCTCATGAGATTTCCCTGGCATTTTGATTTGGATAGTAGCAAGCACTTTTAGCCCAATGATATCATGAGCAGATGACTCAAAATGCTCAAGGATTTTCTTTGTAAATTCCAGCAGTTTATTTTATGACTAATGCAGGGCAGAAACTTCTGCAGATTTCATCTTCCCATCCTTCTGTGTTTCTATTTTCAGTTGGTTTTAAAGGATTCTGAACTTGTCCTGCTAGCAGAAGATTTATTTAAATTTATATATTATATATAAATACAAATATTGCGTGCACATGAGGGTGTGTGGGAGCTGTTCCCAAGGTGCTGGTGAAACGACACATCCTGATGGAGGTGGAGCCAGTGGAGATGTTGGGGGCTGCCCCCTTGGAAGACAGGGATACAATAAACATGGGAACGTCCTTCCCATTGCAATTGCAGCAGGCCACAATATTTAATGCCATTTTACCACCTGTGCTTGGAAGAAATGGCTCAAAAGTCACCGTTTTTGCACCTTTGGCCAAACCAGCAGCAGTTTCCAGATCCTTTCAGTAAAATGCCCTGAATGTGGCAGGGGAGGGTGGAAAAGATGCCCTCGACCCCCCAGCTGTGGGGGCAGCAGTGGGGAGGGTGTTTGAGCACCAGGCAAACACTGGACACCAGCAGCAGAGAGAATAAATCCAGGAAATTCACTGGAGGTGAAGCTGGGCTGCCTTGGCCGAGGCAGTTGCACAACAGCATCAATTCAAGGCTTGCACAGGGGTGATTTTTCTCTCTGTCCAATTCACCAAGGACTTGCACGCTACTTTGGTGGATTTTCTGCACAATTACAGATTATTGCCATGGTAACAGATGCATCACATGACAACTTTGTTACCTCAGAGACAAGAAACAGCTGCTTAAAGAAACAGGCGTCCGCCAGGAATGGGGATATTCATTTTCTTTTTTTTTTTTTCTGTTGGCTTCATAATGTTTTAGAAGTCCTCTCTGGTTTTCTCATGGATGCAATTTCCATCATTTGTATAGTTAAAAATGTTTCAGGGCATCAGCTGAAAGTTTTTTTTCTCCTACATCATATTTTTGCCTCTTACTAGAAATGCAGTGTGTGTCTGGAGAAAAAAAAATAGAGTTCCTGTAATTTTGGGAGAAACAAAATGGTTTTTTTATTCCTTCATAAGCATCTCTCTCTAATGCTGCCATTTTGTTTTTATTAAGTTAAAGACCACTGAAGCATTGCTAATAATATTATTTGAGAGAAATCCCAGATCCCTTGAAGTTCATGCTACTTTGCTTTTGGTTTGAGGGAGGCCAGAAGTTCTCTCTCAGGCCATATTCCCATATTCTCCAAAGTCAGGGCCCTCTCTGCCCCAGATACCTCCAGAGCACCAGCCACATGTAGAGAGTTTAACTGGCCAGGGAAACCTAAGATGACAAATTCTTGTGTAGTTCAAAAATTATTCTTTACATTTTTGAAAAAAATGTTCAGAGACATCATTTATTGCTAGTTCATTTTTTAGGCAATTTTAAATCAAAAGGCCAGTTTTTAAAAGCTTCACCAAGCAAGCCAGCCAGTTTGGATTTTTTATTCCAGTTGCCAATTTATTCTAATTGTTCATGCATAAGGAATAACGAAACCTTGATTTTTTTTCCTGTTCACCTTGGGGAGCGCAGTGGGGCTCATTCACTGACTGCACCAGACATGGATGGCACAAATCACTGTCCTCAGCCCAGGGCTCAGCCCTGGCCCCCTGGCAGCATCTCCAGCCCCCATCCTGAGCATTCCAGCCTTGCCCATTGCAGCCCTCACCAGAGACCTGCAGCTGCCTCAAAGTCACCCCATTCCCCAGCCCCCAGTGGTGTTAATTAAGGACCTGCCAGAGCTCAGACAGCCAGACCACTTCAGCCCACAGTGAATGTCTGATTAATTAAAGGCTTATAATTAACCTTCATGGCTGGAATTTCCCAAAGACCTTCATGGGCTGAGGTACACAAATCCCATCGACCTCAACGGGAGGCTGGAATCAAATTGGTTTTGTGCCTTGCTGGGGATCCCCCCGCACACCAGCAGAGTGAAACGTTTCCCTTTCCTGGGTTTGGATGTGTATTCCTGGGTTTGGATGTGTTTTCCCAGGTTGGGATGTGTTTTCCCAGGTTGGGATGTGTTTTCCCAGCCTTGCAGAGCTGCTCAGAGAGAGCTGGAAAATGAGTCCTGTGCAGAAAACCCTGCTGTGCCCCTCTGTGCCACCACCAGCCCTGCTCACACCACAGCTTTGCACGACCAGAGCTCGGAGCCGGCACCAACTCTGCATCCAATGGAGCTTCTCCAGATTTATCCCACCACAAAGGGGATCAAGAGTCTCCAAACAGCCCCAGAAGTAAAAAACTGAGGAAGAGAGACACATCAGACATGAGAGAAATCGTGACTTTTTTTATTTAACTGTTTTGTTTTAAATTTTCTTTCAGGAGTCACATTTTTTCCCCAAAAAATTTTAACTGGGAAGTCACCTCTGCACAGGACATTTTTGTTAATGAAGGCCACTGCCTTAATGTGGTTTTCTTTAGTTAAATATTTCTGGTAATGAAATTCTGTTGTACAGCTTAAATTAGCACTGTAATTTTTTGCTATAGTTGTTTTTATTTGACCACATGGAGCTCAGTGACTTATAACCTAGTCCCTCAGCCTATTTTTAAATTTCATGTGGACCTTTTCAGTCATTTAGTAGCTTTTTTTAGAAGCATGAGAATGGAAAGACCAAACAATGTTGCTTTATCATTGAGAGCTTTTGTTTCACATGATCACACTGAAATGAGTTTGTTCAGCTCTCAGCCCAGGCTCTGTGGAAGAAGAAATCAATTTTTTTTAATAAAAAGGCTCCCAGTCTTGTAATTTCTGGTTCATGCTAGCCCTCCGTGGAAGATGTCATCATTCTTTGATCCAAATCTTGGTCCAAATGATCCAGAGGACAGCAGACAAAACTGGACAGCCCAGTTATTGCAGGCTGTCACATCCTGGTGGACACAGGACTTCAAGGCTTTGCATCCTTCATTCCCTGATTTCCCCCTCTCCTCTCTCTCAGCTGTGGTAGTGCAACTGATAAACCAAGAATGAGAAACCCTCAGGTGAGGCAGGAGTGATGAAAAGCTTCGGGACAGCACAGGGATCCCTCTGACATCTGCACTCCTGATCCTAGAGATCAAGCTGTATTAATCTGGCTTTGGAAAACTCCGCAAGATCTCACCAAGGTGCCACTTTGGGTATTTTCTTCATCATCCCACCCCCCACTTACTTGTTAAGACCAACAAACATTTTTGTTTCCACTTGGAGACAAAGGAACAGGGGTGTAGTGAAGGGAGAGAGGGATGCTCTTAGTCCTTCAGGGAAGTAGAAGCAGAAAATCATCTGAGAGAAACGCCCCAAACTTAAACAGGGCATTAGGCAGAATTAACAGACCAGACCTCCAAGCCATCAGAAATTCCCAGCTGAATAAAAGATTGATTTCAAAGACTCAAAGATACCTCAAGGCCAGCATTTCCAAAGAAGATGGGAGCTGATTGGAGCTGAAGCATTCCTCTTGTTCAGTGCATTTGAGTGAGCGCTTTAAGTCTCCAAAGATTGAACTATAAAGAGAAATTAGTTTATTAATAATTCACAGGCTCCAAGAAGAAAAAAAGTCAAAAGCATATGCTCATGAACAAAGCTGATTTTATTTTCCCTGTTTAGAATTGAGGAACATGTAAAAAATTGGAGAGTGTCGAGCTCAAAAATTTAATTCAGGGCTTTTTCTCTTCCTTCCCTTTAACCCAAGCAAGGATATATTCCAACTTCGTCATGAGCACTGAAAGTTCTTCAAATCCCAAATGGTTTATGTGAAACATTAAAAGCACACTATCATCTTCAGCTCTTTAATAGTTTAGGACGTTTTCATGGCATAGTTATTATCCAATAGCTCTTAATTGCAGCTTGTACGTTTCAAGACAACACGTTCATGGACTGGAATAACAGAGATTTTAGACTCCCATTCAGCATCATGCCAAAGCACATCCTTACTGTAGATATCTCATTGAGTCTGGCACTTCCCTGTCCCACTTTGCCAAGTTATGAAGTCTGTAACATTCATATGCTTAAAATCAATCATGTTATTCCTAATTCTGTGCTTGTCCCTTATAGTTTTGGTAATTGCGTGATTTTAGGACACTAGGTAAACACAAGAATTGAAGAATTCAATTATTAAAATTCACTAAAAGACAGCAATAAGGGGGTTATGAATTTTAAATAAAATGTTTTCCATTGCCCAATGGAGAAATTACAATAAGAGCGAGGTGGACATCACAATTTTTGCCACATTTATTGGAATAGTGGTTCTTCCTCTAAAAGTTCTCATTTCCCTCTATAGGAGAGCTGAATATTGAGTATTTTATCCCAAAAAGGGCTACACAATTAGATATTACAGGGTTTTTTTCCCCCCAGTCTCAGAAAAAAGACTCATACCATGACCCAACCTCAGCAAGGAAAATACAGATTATGAGTTCAAATTACATTACTAATGTAATGTGTCAGTCCCGTTTGTTTCTTGGTTTCCATTCTATTGAATCACAGTATTACTGCTTTTGGAAGGAATCTGATGATAAAGAAAGCCACCTCCCAACAACAGAGGGGGATGATAAAAGAAGAGGCCAGCCATCATCATCCTGAAGGAAATAACCAACACTGGAGCCCTGGAGCAGCTGTGATTCCCACGGGACTCTGCTCTGAGTCAGAACCCAGGCTGCAGCTGATGCTCATCCCCCTGGATCCCACTCACAGCCAACAAACTGTTGTTCTCAGAATATAATACTTTTAACCATGTGAATTTTTTCCCCCAAAGATAATTATTTATTTCACCTCTGGGTGAACCAGAGTGGAACGTGTTCCAGAGCAGCACTAGAAGAATGTGAAAAGCTCATATAAATTCCTTGTGAGGTGATTTGCCTTTCTGCCCTTCTCTTTGTGAGAAATGTGTGGCTGGGAGACAGAGATCTCTGTCCTGACAGCAGGTTCCCCACAAGACACAGAGTTCAGGGTGCACAAAGAGCAAAGCAAAGCAGGTTTAGCTGCTCTTGGCTGCTCAGAGTTGTTTCCTAATACTCTGCATGGCTCAAGCAAAGGATTAGGCAGTGATAGGTGAACTGCAAGAGATGGAGGTCCAAATTCTGGAGTTACTATTTCATCCTCTCCCAGGCCAATTTCCTCTTGGCTCCAGCTGGAGTCCTTGAAATCCAGGGAAGTTTTGCCTGACTACAGAGTGAGTAATGATTCCAGGAATCAACATTTGGAGATAACACCAAATTGACTATCTTTGCTAAATTAACTTTCCTCCTAAGGTCATCTCTGTAACACTCGAGCGCACAATGCGTTATTTTCGAAACGAGCCGGTCCCTATCTGTTTATCATCAGGCCAGTACACGAATTCCTGATCATTTCTCCACAAGGCACACATAATTTGAGGCCATTAGGCAGTGCTTATCCATACCTCCACTGGGCAGATGTGTTCCCTGGGAGCGCTTGTCCGGGGTCTGGCAATAATAACGCCGCACGGGCAGGAAAATCAATCCCAACAAGTTTCAGAGGGACCCTTCCAAAGCTCCCCAGCATGTGACAGAGGGCTGCTAATGAGAGGGAGAGATCACATTCATTGCATGAGTGACAGGTGAAAGGGAAGATTAACGTTAGCATACACCTGCTCTTTGGTGCCCCAATTAAGACCTCCTACTGTCAGCGGTAACATAAGATGCAAATCAGCCCGTGCCCTTCCCCCTCCTCCTGGAAGGTTGTGGCAGGATTTGGAGTTAAATACAATGAGACAAGAAATGCAAAATCTTGAATGCCTTCCTTGCTCTGCAAACCTTTTGCTTGCCTCCTGATTCTGCCCTTTGTGGTCCTTTTCCTGCCTTTTCCTTGTCACCACTCACCTGATTCTTCTCACCTAGAGAGGGGAAATGAACTTTTTCAGCAAGGGATCCCTGCCCTGGGGCCAGTCCCAGGGACAGACTGGAAAACCCATGATTTAAATTGGCAATACTTATCCCTGCTTTAAATTTGTTTGAACTAACCTTGCTCGGGCCACGGGAGGTAGAGGAAATGGGTGGAAACATCATTGAAGGAGATATGTGGGATGGAGGAGGGGGTGGCTCATCAGCTTATCATGGACTGGGTCTAAGGAATTGCTTTTGAGGCAATATTTTAATGCAGCATTGGCAACCCATGCTGGAATATTGCAAATCCATGAGTAGCTCTTGTGAGTGCTTTTCCAATATGTCCATACTATCCCATTTTGTCTCCTCCTAGCGTCCAATATTAATCAAATATTGCTTATCTGATGGAATTCCAGCTGCCAAGGTATTGTAGACTTCTCAAAAGCAATTGTCCTTTCAACTTTCTTGTAGCTGTTGCATGAAGGGACTAGTCCAGAAAGTGCAAATCCATTCCAATGGGAGAGAAAAAATTAAACTAATTTGCATCCTTCCCTCCTTAAAAAAAAAAAAAATTAAAAAAAAAATCCCAAGAGGTTTAAAAATTGCTTTTTAAAATAGGTTAACATTCATTCAAACTGGCACTAGCATTTTGGGTAGGTTTTGGAGAGCATGCCCCTGTTTGTCCCGCCCAGCCCAATGGGCAGAGGTGACCACGCTGTGTGGCAGGCAGACAGCCAGGGCAATTGGCCTTTCCTTCCTCCTCCCAGCTCTGCTGGCTGTTGGAAAACATGCATCAATTTGTTTTTCTCCCTTCAGGCAGAAAATAAAATTGGCAAAAATCTTCCCAGCAGGAAGCCAGGAAGCCCTGTTTAAATTTTCCCAAGGGGAGGGGGCAACTCAGCAAAGTCAGTATTTTCCTGCAAAAAATTTCAATTTGCGTAAAGACAACATTTTATTAGAACAATTTATTGATAGGAAACATCTAGAAATCCCATTCCAGAGCTTTATTGGCAGAGAAATGAACTCCTGCGTTTCACAACCTCAGATTCTTTTCTCCTTCAGCAAACTGTCAGCTTTTGACCATTCAATTAAAAACACCCCAACCCTTCAGTTTGTTGGCCTGTTGCACTTTCTATCTGGGGTGACTTAGCCCAAATCTGAAACAATTACACACACACTAAGTCTTTAAAGCTCTCAAAACACTGATGCATAGGAAGGGAATATAATTCTTGGGACACTCTCTAGTTCATTTATCTCGTCTGGTAATCTTTTGCCAATACCCATAGACAGGAGCTGAGTGGAAAGCAACAGCTCTATGGCTCAGTTTCTCATATTCTTACTGATGCTGAAATTAAAGCCATGAAATCCCTTCTCCCAGTGGTGTTGTGAGAATAAATTCTTCAGTGGCACTAAAAGGCCCTCAGATATTAATGCTGAGTGCTTGCAAGAGTACACAGAAAGATGGATGGTGTTTGTCCTCAGCCCCCAGAAACCATTAAGTTCCATTGCTCTGCAAACCTCTCTGATGCACCAGCTCTGCTTCTCGAAGCTCTGTGCATCCAGTTGTCCTCTCTGTGTGCACATTCAGTGGGGCTGGAGGGGTCAGATTTAAGGAAAGAGTCAAAGAGATGTTTTGGGGAAAACCTATCAGAAAGTGAGGACACAGCACAAGCCTCATTCAGCTGCTTTACCCCAGCATCACCACTCCAGAGTTATGGACTCCTGTGAAGATGTGCAGGTGGAAAGAGGAGAGTTTACAGTGCCTGTCTTGGGATGAGATTGGGATGCACAGGAAATTTCTGACTACCATTTATGCAGGGACATGGGGGAAAAAATTGCATTTATGTATTAAAGGATGTTAATTTGCTCAGAGTAATTTTCCATAGATTTTATTGATTGATTTCAGGCTTTGAGGGTTTAACTGCCATGTCAGCTTGCCCACTTTAATTTAGCATGTGGATGACTTATAACAACAAGCTGGTTTTATCACTTGAAACCCTTCCTAATTAATGATAGACAAAAGAGGGACAGAGAAAACACTCTGGGTGAACATATTACTTTCCCTTCTCTTTCATCCTGGAAAAGCTCCTAAAACTTGTGAGCTTGAGTAAATTATTTGGAAGACTGTGAAATACACAGGCACAGCAGCAGCAACAACCGTGCAAAGTTAATAAATCTCACAGAACTGAAATTATTGCAATAAGGATTATTCCAGATTTAGAACAAGAAGGATAAATATCACTATGAAAGATCTTCATCAGTGTCTTCAGCCTCATCATTTCCTGTGGCTGTGATTCAGTTATTAAACTGTACACATGCTAGGGGAGAAGTCAAATTGCTACAGAATGAAAAAAAAAGAGGGATTAAACCTGGCTGGGATCAAACAGGGATGCAACTGTTCTGCCCCTGGCTTAGCTCACAGTGCTGGGCAATGCATCGGACACCTCCCTGTTTCATTTGTCCATCTGTAAACTGTTAAAACAATTCTCACCCCAGCATCCAGGAGAAATCAATCATCAGGACTGAGCTGAACCAAATAGCCATTAAGTTCTTGGATGGAAGACATAATAGGAACACAAATATTTTCACTTGAAGTGTTATACTGCCCTCAGTTAGGCTCTGCTGGTGGTGACGTTGAGCTGAGCACATTCTCCTTGCTTTCAGGACAGGCTGTGATTTTCAGAAGATTATATTGCAGCAACATTTCCTTTATCCTCAGCTCCTTGTGAGGTTGCACACAGTAACTGGCATTGCAAAACCCCAAAGTTTTAATTCAGAGACAGCTCTGAGCACTCTGCAAACAGAGCTCCAGCACCTGTTTGGAACCTCTCACCTTAGAGAGACCCTTGCCATGAGCTGCCCTTGTCCTGCCCCTTATTGCACATAATCAGCACTATTGCCAATTCCAAGCACCTTCCATCCTCTAGAGCAGTCAGGACGACACTTCACAGTGAGCTTTGAGGCTCTTGGAAAGAGGAATAGGCTTGCATTGTCCCCATGCTTGACCTCTGGTTTTGGTCCCACTTTGAACCCTACCCCTGAAACCACTTGGATCTGGGTTTTCCTTTGGTTTTCTGAGTGACAGAAGCAGCTCTTGTGCAACCCCATGAATCCAGCAGCCAGAGCTTTGATAAAC
Organism: Camarhynchus parvulus; assembly: GCF_901933205.1. NCBI lineage: Eukaryota > Metazoa > Chordata > Aves > Passeriformes > Thraupidae > Camarhynchus > Camarhynchus parvulus. Next base: position 14,122,598 of record NC_044583.1, on the reverse strand, counting down.
GTCCTGAAGTAGTGCAAAGAGCAAGTTCATTCTAAAAACAGACAACACCATCAAGCTTTCTAGAAAAAAGAAAAATAACCAAATTTGTTCAATATGGAGACAGACATGGAACAGAGCCTGTCCAGAGCACCTCTTGGGGGCACATTTCTTCAGCAACTCCACTGCATCCTTCCAGTGGTTGCCCAAAGAGCCACGGCAGCCAGCAAATACAGAGACTGTTTAGCAGAATTTTTTCCACAGATAAAAAGATTTCTGAAATTCTAGGAACATTCTTTCCTTTTTTTTTCTTTTGTTTTGCTTTGTTACAAGCTTCCACTCTATACTGAAATATTCCAGACTTTATTTTCAATAAATAATGCAGAGAGAGTAGCTTCAGATGCAGCTGGAATCTGAGCTGAGAGCTACAGTCCTGATGGCCCTGCCCAACTTTCCATCAGTGCTGTCAAAGATCCAGAGGCTAAAAAGAGAGGGAAATGAAAATCCTGCCAGAAGTTACCCCACTGCCCCTTCTTCTGCTGGCTCCCAGTGCAATGTGTTCCCAGACATCAAACTGAAACTCCACATCTGCCTGTACTAAAGGGTGTTTTCCTTTCCTGTGCACTTTCAGCTGCACAATTTGCATTAATCCAACCTGATGATCATTGTGAGGCCCAGCCACAAAGCACAACACAATGTATGTGATGCTGTCCAGGGTCGGACCAGGCGTTTTTGTTCAGAAATTTCCTTCCAAACGCTCAGGTTTGGCCATTTTTCAGTGGTGGTCTTGGCACAGAGAAGTGACAGCATGTCATTTATCCCTGAGCTCAGTGCCCTCCCCAGCTCTGCACGTGCCCAAATTGCTTGTGGAGCTCCCATTGGTTCTGACAACGCTTTCAATTTACCAAATGTTTATGCGACTCTGGGTTGGAAAAGGATGGAAAAAGAGTCCAGGCACATCACTCTAAATAGATCTGTGGGTAACACTTTAGCTACACATTGAACTTAGATTTAGTAGCATCGTTATTGCATGTAATGTTTATTTTATTAGGTTTATTTTATTAGTGTGCCCACAGCAGAATGTAAGCCTTGTCTTTGTCAACTCCAAAGGCACCCCACAAGAGGCTCTGAGTAGAAAAATATGGTGCAGTTCATTTTTTCCTTTGGAAAAGCCAAGCAGATGCTGATGAGTGGATAGTCACAATAAGTGTGTGTTTTGAATGCACTATTAAGCTCTGAAACTCAGCTGAGTTAACTTGGTGGGAAGTTGGGTTTAATTTGATCCTGTCTCTGAGTGTTCATAAAATGATGCAATTCAGCTTTAACCAGATGAGTGGTATCATCAAAATATATTATTTAAATCCCACCCTCTCAGCCATGTAGCCAAATTGGAAGAAGTGTCACTTAAGTATCTCCTTCCAGGCCAGGAAAAGATCAGTCACACTTTAAATTAAGTGTCTCAAGTAAGGATTTAATTTAGACTTAATAAGACAGCGATTGTACATTAAATACCATTGGGTTATTAAAACCATATTCATTGAGGTTTTACAGCTATGTCAGGACAATATGCCATAAATGGAAAAACTGGTAACAAGACACAGTTATTGATTCTGACAACATGTGCTAGATAGGATGCATTCATATGTTCAATAAAAATAAGATAAACAAGCATGTTTTCCAAAGTCTCCATGGATGCCCTCACCAAAATGTCAGACACTCAGAAGCAAGAGCAAAATTATCCTCCCTAAAAGTGCCTCCCTAAGAATGAGATTTATTTTCCCTATTGTTAGGGAAACTGAGGCATGGAGAGGGCAACAAAGGCATTTTCTTAGGGTTTGCCAAACAGCTTTTGGGAAGGCAGAGATTTTTGAACTCTCCTTATATTTCTGCTGTGCTTTTACCACAGGACAAAGCTGGTAAAAAACCAGGGTGGATCTGAACAAGGAGAATTCAAAGACATCCAATCCAGCCAAGGACACCAATGCCCCCAGATGTCCCAGAGGACAGGGCTGGCAGGGCAGGCCTTTAATGAAGAGGGAGTGTGAGGTCTGGGCAGACCCAGAGCACTTTTTCACTTGGGATGAAGGAAGCTCAGAAGATCCTGGATGCTTTAGAGTTTATGAGCAGGGAACTGGCAACACCTCTGCAAATCCCAGGAATGATTTTGTATTTGCATATATTCATTTACACACAAATATGCATTTCTATGACTGTGCATGTATAATACATGTATGTGTACAAGAGGACTTAAAGGAGGGACTTTCCCACCAGAGGAAATCTTGGAAAAGAGAATGTTTCTACCAAAAAAACATTTCCTTTGCTAACAAGTTTCTGTATTCCCCTTACTGTTATTACAGACATTTGTGCTTAAATCAGAAGTCCCAGCCCTGCCTCTCCTTCCATCTGAGCCTACACAGATTGCATAATCCTCTGTTTGTGGCATCATCACACGTTGCTATAGAGATAGAGAAACTTCTGTGATGATGATGATGATGATGTCAAATTGCTCAGCCAGATAACACCAATATTGAGATAGAGGAGGAGGGGGTCCATAAACAGAAGCAAAGCATCATCTCCAGCAGTCAGTAAAGAGGAAAGGTAACATTATTTATAGACCTCTAAAGATAAACAGATGTCAGCTCCAAACAAGCGTGACTTGAAAGCTTTCTCTGGTGTGAAAGTCCCCGGCTCTGCTCCCATTTTCAAAGGCTTTGCTTCATCAACATGACTTCTTCAATTGCTCCTTTATTCAATGGGCTCTATAAATTTGGGAGAAGTTATGCTGCTACTGCCATGGGAATGTGGCAACCTCATGAATGCTGTGCCTGTTTCATCTTGTGGCTACGTCTGGAGATGGGCTGAGATCCCTCACTCACAGGAAATCTATGTGGCTCCCTTTCAGGACTTGAGACAAGGTTCAGACTGGGATGTTCTGCTGTTCTAGCGAGCAGCTCCCAAAATTCCCAAGGCAGGGAGCTCACAGCCATGGCAGGGAGACAGAGTGGTGGGATCCTCACTCCTAAATCCATATGCAGATGTCAGAATTGCAGTTTTCCCTAGAAATGGAAATGTTCCTGGCTCTGTGAGGTGGAGTGCCCTGACTGTCAGGAGCCACTTTGTTCTGCAAATGTCAATTTGGGGAAGCAGATCTGATTTCTCACTTATATTTCATCTTGAATTTCTGCCTACATCCAAGTTTTCCTCGCAATCCAGACACAGGTTTACATGACAGTTGTACGAAGCTGACCTGAAAGACAATTATATTTTACAATTCCTCTGAACAGGAGCAAATGGTGGCTTGGTTCCTTTCCTGCCCAGACTGTTTAATTACTGGGGTGTCACGGAATGCCTGCATTGTAATAGAACTCCAGAGTGTATCCAGGTACCAGGGGATTTATTAACTTGCACTCAACACTGGCAATCAGCAGCCAGGGTCAGATGTGCCTGGTGATGATGACATCACCATTTTTGGCAGCTCTCTCCAACAAGTGTTGAGTGAGGTAATGTCCCCAAAATTAAAACTGACAGCAGGATTAATAATGATAGATTCCTTGAGCATTCTCTTTGTGCTCCAAATTGGAGTCCTATTTCTTCTATCAGAGATTGCCAAAAGATCATCACAACCCTTCAGCACAGCAGCAGTAAGGGACACCAGCAAGTGGCACTGGGTGAGGAGGTTCCTGCAGGAAGGTTTGGTCACGCCTGGGCACTGACTACTGTATTTTCTGTTGGAGATGGGCAGGTGTCACAGCACCTGAGCAGTTGCCATCCTCACAGCCATGCCAGCACTCGGCTCTGGGTGTACAGCTGGAATTAACTCACAGGGACGTGGCTGTCAGCAGCTGAGGGAGAGTTAAGAGGAAGGGAAGGCTCTGTGTCCTGCTGCAGTCCCTTTAGAAAACACCAAACATACCAGCTGGCCCACAAAACCTAGCCCAGAACATTCATGGGCATTTTTTAGATTTTCTGGAGCAGCTTGCAGGTGGTTTAGCCTGTCTGACACAGGGAGGTTCTGGCTATTTGTTTTTGAAATTTTGCAAGGGAAAGAGAAAGGAAGGGAAAGCCAGGCTGTGGCTGACACCCTGTGATAGAACTCCCTCTGCCCAAGACCTCAGCAGCCACAAACCAATGTCAGGAGTGCTGTGAACAGGCTAAACCACACTGACCCAGGGCAAACAGTGCTGACACCAGGGCACTGCAACCTGCATCTCTCTAAACATCTGAACTTGGCCTTCATTTTTTGCTCAGCTGAACACCAGAGGGGAAGGTTTTCCTGAGACATTCCTGAAATCTGTAACAGCAACTAGTAACCATGCCATCACCACAAGATCTCAGGGGGCACAATAGACTTGGGACTTTCTGTAAAAAATACAGAGACCATCCATGGTTCCACTTTCTGGGACCCTCTTCTCCCACTGCTCCCAATGCCTGGGCATTTTGCTTCCTTAAATTCTACTCAGATTCCTCTCTTGACATTTCTCTGTGCTGTTTTTACCTGTCCTGCTCTTTGCCCCCTTTGCCTGCACTCTGCACCGAGACCAACACAAGCAAACAACAAACCCTGAATACAAGTGTGAGCTTCAAAGACAGATTTCTTACACAAGTTTGCCAAACTTGCCAGAAGGAGACTTTAGAGATTAGCAAAGTCAAGTACCTGGGTTTTTCCTGTGATCATATTCTGTCACAGCAGCAGATGGAGGTGGCTTTGGTATTTGTAGCATCTATTGGCAAAATAAATCCTCCGATGGTCGCCAGGCACTAAAATGAAGAAATAGAAAGTACTGGAATTGTTTGGATCACAAACAGCTTATATTAAATAGTATTTACTACCCCTAATTGTTACCTTGCTCAGATAAAATCCATTTCATCAGTGCATTCCTTTGCCTGAGCACAAACTATAGACCTGAGCACTTTTATGCACTTTAAAATGCTGTAAAAGCATTTGTCTTTATGAGTAGGTGGATGGTACAGAGCACTCCCTGAGCACTCTTCTGAAAAAGGCAGGCCCTTGAAGGCCCTACAGTCCTTGAGTTGCTCCCATATTCCAGAGCAGAGCCATATATTGCTCAGTCAAAATGAAGCCATGGAAATCTGAAATAATGATGGAAGAAATGAGCAAAGTTTTGGTCATTGTTTAATTCGCTAAGAGAACAACCCCACCTAAGATTCCTTCTGCCAACTCTGACAAAGTGGCCAAAGATAAAGAAAAATATGTCTCAGAGATGGAGCACAGCTGTTAAAATAACAGTGAAGAGGAAAAAAAGTCCACAATAATTTAATTAAGTAGTTGTGCCCATTCCATGTTTCTCCCCCCAATGCTATTGGTGGCAAAACAATAGTTTGTCACCAGTTTGAAATTTTAATTCTTTCCTATACAGATGTTGCCCTTAGAAAGTCTTGTAATAACCTCGTAGAACTGCATTCCTCTAATGATGATAAAGTGCTTTAGTTAATTAAACCTCACAACATTTCTGAAAGTGCCATACACTAAACATGCAGCAGCCTCACTGCAAAACACAGCTCTTCCAAAAATGTTTTTGTGGGTTTTGAGCTCTCCCATTCTTTATCAGTTGCAAAGGAACCTCAGGGGAAGGTTACGTAAAAACTGACAGAGGAAATGCATTGGAGCTGCTCTTATTAAAGGGTTTGGTGGGGTTATTTTAAAGCAAAAATCACCCTTTTATCAAAACAAAAATGTTTTGCAAAAATTACTTTGATTTCACGTGAGATTTCAGCAGAAAAGTTGGTGAAGTTCAGCGTGGACTAACTTGTACCTCTTAACAAAAGGGGAGAATGTGCAATCAGTCCAGACCCCAATCTTGAGGTCTGAGTTTCATATTGCAAAAAAACTTGGAAAGATTACCTTTCATGTCAGTGCAAAAGCATCTCAAAATTGCGAAATGTGGTCACCAGACACAGTTGTAGTTTTACATCTCCTTCTATCATCAGGCAAGTTTGGGTCTGGTTTATATTTCCCTTTCAGGTAGTGCAGTTGATAGTACAAGCAATTACAACAATAATGCCTCCAGTCAGTGCCTTCTTGTAAAAACCCCTTTCCATGGCTTGGATGTGTAACACAGCATGTAGGCCTCTGAATTTACGTTTTTTAAGAAATAAGCATTCTATTTGCTGCCAGTGCTCTGCTACACTGCCTATCTTTGTACTCTGAGTAGGAAAATCACAAAGGTTTCATCTGAGACCCTTTAGCCAGGGTCAGAGCAGCTGGTTTGGGCATGGAGATTCATTGATCTGAGGACTCCAGAGAGGTTTGCAGTGGGACAGGTCAGCCCATGGGTTTGGATTTGGATTATGCAGGCTCTGATTCAGCAGATTAATTAAAGAACAATGTGGTATTAGGGGAAAGAGGGCATCTCATGCACTTACATGCTTGCTGAGATTCCAGACTCCAGCCCCTGAGTGGAGTTTGACTGCTGCACTTAAAAACACAGCAAGCAAGAGCTCCTCTAGGATGAAAAGGCGATGCAGAGGTACTTACAGGAATGAGTTTTGGCAGCCAGGATTCATACAGCCTACCGAGGAAGCTAACAAAGAACCAAGACCTATCCTTGCATCGGGTACCAGCTTCTCTCTTATTAACATTGTGGATCCTGTGGTGGTTTCCTTCACTCCCAAAACCACTAATTTAACGTACAGTACAGTCATTCTGTGTGGGGGGAAAGAGAAATTCTTTCTTCCTTCCTGTTGGAAAACTCTTTGGCAGTAACGCTTGGATTGTTTTCTTTGTAAATTATATTCATGCTGTTTTCAAGATGTTTTCCTGACTTTATTGAAATTTGACCAATTTAACGAGTAATGTAGAACTTGTTTCCATGTTAAAAAACTCTCAGAGCTGCTTGGGGATAATTATTAAAACTTCCATGTGTGCAGCAAGGCCAGTCACTTCTGCAAATAGAAATAAAGAGGAAAAAAAAAAAAGCTCAGTCTGAAACAGAAGGATGTTGCTCTAACAATAGGCGAAGGAGTGCAAAACCCAAGGCCACCAACCTTTAGAGACCAGGGGCTGTGCTGGCTCCCTGCCAGGAGAATAACACTCACACCTGGCTTTCCTGCCAAGTTTCATTTCAAAAAAAGTTTTAATCACAGATAAGGGACCAATACAAAGCCCTGAAATCAGTGGAGAGGCTCACATGGAGTCTATGGGAACGTGACTCAGGCTCCAAAGCCCTGACCTCTGGCACAGCCACCAAACCATGCTCCAGACTCCTGCAGCTTCCTCAAATCAGTTTTTTGGGGGGACAGAGGGGCTGTGGTTTGCTGAAACCCCTGCCTGATGCAGGGATGTGTGCCTTTGGGGACCCTGTCCAGCTTGGATGCCAGCTTACATCAATTTACAGGAGCCCCACAAACCTTAAAGATTTCTTTAGCTATAGGATTTGCTCATTGTTTTCCCTGGTGGCTGGAGACAGGTTCATGGGGACACACAAATCTCTTTTTTTCCCACCCTACCTGCTCTAGGCTCTGAGAGCAGCTTTCCAGGCAATGCTCCTCTGCAGCTGCCTTTGAGCTCCTGCTTTCCCCACATGATTCCCTGTAACATTTACAGCCACCATTGCAAATACAAGAAAAATACAGCTGGAGGTTTGGGCAACCAGAATAAATGGCCAGACATCTAAATCAATGGCTAAACAAGCACATTTGTGAATTTATGGGCGCTCCCTGCTTTTAGCCACTTCTGTACGGTTATTTGGCTCAGCAGCTCTGAACAAAGCCCTTGTAACACTCCCATTTCCTCAGCATCAATAATCCATGCCAGCAGGGCTGGCTGTGCCACGCCATGGGTGTCACAGTGCTGCGAGCCAGCACCAGGTAACAGGGATAGAAGGGGTTGGTGCTGCTGGGATGGGACCCAGAGTGGCAGAGGAGAAGCTCTGCTCCCAGCAAAGCCCCCTGGCTTCATCCTTCCAGATGCTCAGTTGTGTAAAGCACCTTTTTTGGGTTTTTTTAAACTTCTTTTTTTTTTGACACCCAACACCAGAATAGCTACACCTGCCTGGCTGTTACTAATTCAGGATACATTTCAGATGAAATTCATTAAACACCTTTCAGTCAAAAGGAGGGGAAGCCTCTCCAGCAGTGACTCATGGAAGGGGCTCATCCTGGCAGGATGGCTGTTCAGGGAGATCTCTCTCTTTCAGGGAGATGCAGGATTACTTTTCAGTGCATCATAAAGAGGTGAGGGAGGTGGAGCTGACACAAAAAGGTTAAGCTTCCTTTTCCCAGCAAACAGAGCCTGGATTTTGCAAGGAGTTCAAAGGGATGGCACACACCCATTCACTTCCAGAGGAACTTGGCCGTTTCAGTGCCTTTGAAACCTGCCTGCCCTAATGCCAGGCAGATGTTGGCAGTGCCTTCAGCTTTCCCACCCAATTACAGTGCCCACCCCTCAGAGCAGGCAGCAACACATCTTTTACACACGTATGAGGCTCAAGGAGAGAATTTAGGGAGCCACCCCACCTTTGCAGCACTCAGCCACCGGGTTCACTTTAAACCTGAGCACAAAAGTAGGAAAACCAGGTATCAAAGCCAGCTGAAAAATGAAAAAGTCTCAGTCAGCAGTAAACCAGCAGCTGAATGTGCAGCACACCCTTAGGAACACATCAAGTAGCAAAAAAAAAAGGTAAAGACATTGTTCTCTTAAGATTAAAGCAGCACACCTTAGAGTGTTTTTATTAAAAAACAGCACAGTTTCAGTATAAATGGCATTTATACATAAAAGAAGGTGATTTATTTACCCTCCTCCTCTCCAGAGACGTGGGACAATGTGTTGGTTGGAGAACCTGGCCTGGTGCTTGCTTGCACTCCTGGCTGATGGAACAGAAGGGTGTCTGTGTCCAGATGTTTATTTCCTGTGCTTGAGTGGGAATGACATGGAGGGAACAAAAAAGGTTTGGTTAAACTAAGGGCTCGTGGGACAGTAAATGCAGTCAGGGATGGAGGAGGACAGCAGAACTCTGTCAAAACCATCACATCTCTCTCTATACTGAAGATTGTTCTGAATCAGTGAAATATTGGTAAACCAAATCATTCCTAGATTTGTCACCCAATACCAAAACAATTTTTATTTGATTTTTTTTGCCTCACCACAAGTTTCAGCACACAGCTTTCTTTGCAACTGCTCCTTGATAGTGTCACAGCTCTGGGAATTGCTGTGAAATTCTTTGTCCACTTACGAGTCTGCAACATGGCACAGCTCTTCAGGGTGAGGTTTATGAGTCCATAACCAATATTTTCATCATTCATGCCTTAAATGCACCATAAGCCCTTGAGAAGTTCAGACCAGGATGACAGAAATGAAAAAAATGCATATTAAATTGTTTGGGTAGGAAAAAATAGAAGCACAAACTTTGTACTTCCCCTAACCCAGAGTAACATAATTGCCTTAAATATTTTTAGATTATAAATTGTTTCTCTTGCAAGTACTTCAGAAGTATTATTCATGTTCATGGCTAGAGATGAAAGCTTGCCTTCATTAGGAAGAATTTCAGAACCCCCAAACACTAAAGAAAAGACTCTTGGGCAGGTCAAAACACAGTTTTAAAGGAAAACACAACCATGAAAACATATTGGGAAAAAAAAAAATTATACAGACCAAGGCAGCCCCCTCCCCACATCTGTGGGTGGGAACAGATACACAAAGGATGGATCCTGGACCCCCAAGAACAATGTTTGATTTAAAGTAAAGAAGGTGGGAGCTGTTGGGGGCTCCTTGGGAAGGAGCAGGGAGAGTTTTTAGCTGAGATTCCCAACAGTTCTGCACATCCCAGCAGTTCCCAGCCCTGGGATCAGCCAGCCACACCTGTTAATTGCCCCTGATATTACTCCTGAGGTTTTGGGAGAATTTCCCCTCATGTTTGTGAAACTGGGTCACCTGTGAGAAATCTGCAGTAAGGAGTGCTAAAGGTGCACTTCAATTGTTTATTCTATATATCTATATACACACACACACATATATATATATAAAAAATTGACTTTACAAGCTGCATGACAGGTTACTTAAGTTACCCGATATCATTTTGATATCATTTTTCTACTCCCAAGGCATTTCAAAGGTAACCATCTCACAAAATCTGACTTCTTACAGGCCGGGGAGCTTTAAATCTCTACGAGATTCTGGTAAGCAGAAGGGTTAAATATTCATTGCCAGCAACGCTTATGGAAATGCTGAGGAAGTCAGAGCCAGGACCAAAGGCAGATTTCAGAGGAATTCTCTAAAACACCAGCTACAAACGTTACAAAGTTCACCAGCACTTGCTGTCAAATCCAAGCTGCTTTTGGGCAAGGCAGAATCCTGCAAATAAACCATTTGCAGCTGTAAAAAGCAGTCCTGCTTGCTCCAGAGAGTATTCTGTCCAAAAACCAGAATGATTTACAAACAGTATCGTCAAAAGTGAATGAAAAGGAAATACAGTGCCTGTGAGAATAATTTTTGCACAATTAGTCCCGTTTGTGCAAATATTTACAGTCAATATTACACACACAGTCCCACTCAAAGGTGATGAATGTACTCACCATTTATGGTTTTGCACTGCCTTCAGGGTCTGAAACATTAATTGGCATGAGAAAAGTCCTGATGTTTATAAGCTTTTGGAAATGCTGATAACCTGATAAACAAAAATGTTAAGGCAACTTCAGGAGCTAATCAAAACCCTGGCAGGTTGGGGAAATGTCAATATTTACAGCAAGCAGCCTTTCATCAGTTAATCACTTTTAACCTTCATAAACTAAGATACTATAGAGGACTTCAGGTTAATGTATGAACCCTCTATTCAATTAAGGCATTACAAAGGCAGTTAGAGACAAATAAGGCTTCATGAAATGAAGTACAACTGAATTTATCAGGGGAGAAACAGGCCAGACAGGGAACAGAGAGCCTCAGCTTCAGTGTTTGAAAGGAAGAAGCGCTCAGTGTAATTCTAAAGAAACAGACTCAGCATCAGGTCCAAATATTTTATTTCACACATAAAGCACTGTACCCATACTCAGGCTAATAAAGAACAGACTTGTGCCAACCCTGGTGCATGCTTTTGTTATTGCATTATAGTTCATGAGAATTATAGTGCATAATTAAATAGAAAAAACTTGAACTTGGAATTATAAAACCGTCACCACAAACCAGCAATTCCATTTGATATGTATTAAGTCATTACTTTTTTTTTTTTCATAAGGAAAGAAAATGGGAATCAAGGAAGAGGAAAAGGGGGGGAATAGAAGGAAAGAGAGAAAGAGAGAAAAAAATTCTTTTCCTTGTAAATCATTAAAAATGCATGAAGGTTTAAAGCATGCCAGAAACAGCCTGTGCATTCATTTAGGAGACTATGCACAAGAAAACTCACTGCATTAAGGAAAAAAAAAAAAGAGATTTTTCTAAAACAAGGGAAACCAAACAAGCCATGGAGGGGACTGGTGGGGTGGAAATGCTCCAGGCAGGGAGGGGCTCCCTGCTCCATCCCCTTTCCTGACCGAGAGCATCGGGGGCCCTGAGCGCTGCCACATTTGTGATGCTCCAGCAGAGCTTTCTGGGTTTTATCTTCCAGAGGAGCTAATCACAATTACAAACATATGGATTATTATTCTTGCCGTTGAGTTCAGCTTCTGCCATAGAGAAAGCTCCTGGCATGAATGGGTGATTTATTGAGCTGCAGATGGGAGCTCTCTTTGGCACGAGGGGTGTGGCTGGACACAGGAGCAGGGCCCGGGAGCAGGAATCCCAGGTTAAACCTCTCTGTGACTCCTGAAGCCACTTCAGCTCAGGGCTTCCTGCCCTGTGAGAGGGAACACTTGCTGGAAATGGTGTCCCACGATGAGAATCCTGGGTTTTATATAAGTAGTTTGTCGTTAGGAGAGTCAGCCAGCGCACACCATTAGGGGATGATTCTCACCCTGCACACAGCCAAGCTCCTGTGGGACAGGGTGTCTGACCTTGATGTGTCACACTGTAACTAGAGAGAGACGTCAGGAGAGAAATCTTTTATTGCGTGGAGCTGGTTTGTTTGTTTTTTTGAAGTTTTCTGCGTCATCCTCTTTAAATTTTTAGAGTGAATTTATTGCTCTTGGAATCCATATCCCGGGGGCCTGGGTCTGCTCAGCGCAGAGGAGAGGAGATGGGAAGCAGTGCTGCAGCTTCCCCTTCCAGTCCTGACTTACAGTAAATGCTTGGAGATTGTTAAAAAAAAAAGTAATTAACTAGTGATCTCCATCCCTCTTGGCCCAGCAGCATCAGGAGATTCCAGCCCGGCTGGTTTTCCTTTAGGCTGTGCACAAAGGCGGCCTGGAGCACCATTCATCACCTGGGAGGCACCTGATAGCCAGTAAAGGCTGGTCACCACTGGCAGCCCCAGCTCTACTCACCATTCAATACGTGCAGAGGGAAGGCTCTGAGCGGGATCTCAGCTCAGTCTGTCCCCAGCCCCTGGCTCTTTGCAAGGCTCCAGGAGCCTGAGGTGCCTCTCCATCCCAGTCCAGGCTCGAGTCACCAGGTCCGTGGGCTCACTTGTACCCTGAAATTAGGGGTAAAACATGAGAAGGAAGAGAAACACCAGACTCCATGGCTTCCCTAGCACAGGGGCTGCTGTCATCTGGGACAGGGAGGCAGAACCCCCCACTCCTGCCTGCTGAGGGCTCCTGGGGTTGGTCTGTGGGGCACCTCTGGCTGCCCAGACCACAGGGGAGATCCAGTTTGGGATTTTCCAGGACTGAAATTTCACAAGTCAGACAGAAGGGCAATCTCCTGCCTTTCTGGTCCGAGTGGGAGTTGCTGCTGAGCTGTTCCCTGCTCCTGACCAGGCGTTGCATAATGCCAGCCCTGTTGCATCCCTCTAATGATGCCATTTTCTCCATAGGCAGGAGGCAGTCAGCTTTTGCCTAATCAGCAATTTCCAAGCTTTTGATTCCCACTCCTCCCCACCCCCTCTTTTTGTCAATATTCATTATAAATGCTTGAAGCCAGGGCTCCTTTTTAGCTGACTGTGCTTTCTCTGCCTCACCCTTTCAGGTGGATGGCTGACAAGTGACCACTCCATGCACAAGGAAACTTTAAATGAATCCCAAAAGAAAGTATTTGTGGAAGAATGAAAGGGCATCCCAGGCTTCTGCTGAGTAATGGATGTGATAATAATTGTAGGGGAAAAGATCCAAACAGTTGGGTGTTGGTTTTTCCTCTTTCTGCAGCCAGGCTCTTGATCAAAAGATGTAAAAAGCCTGACAGTTGCTGGAGCAGGAGCTGCACTTTGATTCTGGGGCACACAGGAAGGACAGCTGCCAACCTGGGAATCAAGAAACTGGCTCTTGCTCCTTTGAACTATATCAAAAGCTCATCACATTTACTTCTTCTAATTAACAAGTGCATTTATTACGTGTGTAAATGAAGGGCTGGTAGCCAAGGCTGGGAGCAGATAGGAAGGGGGCACTTTGCTGGTGGCAGCCTCAGTAATGCACAGCAGCACCAGAGCTGCCACCAGCCCCAGCCTCTCCCTGTGTCCTGGTTTAGAGCAATTTTGGGAGAAATTTTGGGAGAAAACTGTTCTGTTTATCCAGCATAAACAGAACAGACAACTGGGGATAAAAGCATCATATAACCAACACAGGACACCCTGCCACTTGCTCTTGGACCCAGAGGAGCCACTGTCAGCCCAGCCTTGGGCCCCTTTTCCCCAGGGACAGCCTCCTGTTCCTGGCAGTCCATCAGTTTTGATGCGAGGAACAATAAAACTGCAATCAAATGCCTTCCTCCTGTGCAGGCAGCCTGGGGATCAGGTTCCCCCTGTATCTCTTACCTTCCCCCTAGCACTTTGAAGGGTTTGTTCTTGAATTGTATCTGGATATCTCAGAGTGGAATTTCATTCTTCTGAGGCTTTTAAAACTAGAGCAGGTAAAGAATTAGCAAAGGACAGGGAGCACACGGAGCAGTCTGGAGCTCACAGTCTCTGTCACTATTTTGTTGGTGCTGCCTGGAAAAGATGATGCTCTCCAGAATGTGGGAATTACCTTGGAAGGAATGGGTGGCATCTGCTTCCTTTCTGCACCTTGAAGAACCAGAACAGTTTTCTTTCTCAGCACAATATAGGTATAAATGTGCTAGCTGAGGTCCAGCCAGCATCTTCTCACTGAGAGTGGCCAAAAAGGGATTTCTTCGGAAAGGGTGAAAACAATATAGGTTGCATATTGAATTTTTTCCATTTACTCCATGTGAGCTGAAAGAAAAATATGTGAAAGGGCAGATCAAAGCAGAGCCCATTCCTCAGTTCTGAGGCATATTTGTGCAGAACAGAGTTCTGCTGGTTTGCTTGCTAAAGGAAATATCCTAGAAGCAGAATGACTGTATCCAGGAGTTAAATTATTATGTTTTGGTTTGTGATCCAATACAGCTGACCAAGATATCTCCTTGAGCAAGCTGCTCAGATTCTGAACACACTCAAAACAAAGTCAAATTCTCTGATTTTCTGCTGCATCCTGGCACATACCACGCTTGTGCTGCTTGGGGAATAGGAGACACCAAAGGTGCCAGCACACACTCATGAAGCTGGTGTAAAACATCTGGAGAGGAGACATTCCTCTGCACCAGAGCAAAGATGCTGTTTCCAGGATGCTTTTAAAGGAATCAGCAGTGCCCTACACTTGGTCCATGCTTTCTGAATGAGATGTCCTGGCTGCTTAGCTGAGGAGACTGTCAACATGACTGATCACCCCTCACTGCCTCAGGAAAGGGCTTTTGTTTATATTTCAGGCAGACAGTTTTACTGCATTATATATGATCCTTGCAATTGTTACCACTATCTGCTTCTGCCCTAAATATAGTGTGAATGTTCCTTGCCCTTACCCTGGTGTCACTTCCATCCTTCATGCTCCCACTCCAGGTCTCTTACACCGGTTCCAGGAGTGACAAATCAGTACAAATGCATCACTGCCCTGCAGGGCTCAGCAGTGAGGCAGCAGAGTGTGCCTGGGACATGGCTCTCCATTCACAGCCGTGCCAGGGATGCTGTGCCTTGGAGCTGAACAGAAGCTCTGATCCCGTGCAGCTCCTCTGAAAGCTTCCCATAAATATACAAGGCTTATGCTGACAAGCTTGCATTAGATTTATACCCCCAGGACAGAGCAGTCACTTGTTCAGTCACAGAGAATGTCCCTGAGTCCCTGGCAGATTTAGTGGTGGGTAACCTGGTAACAGAGTGCTGATCCTGCAGCCTGTGGGATTTCACTGCCTGCCTGGGGATTTTGGGAGGGGGCAGAGAAAGAATAGGGAAGGTATTACAGGACTGAGTTGAGAGAGAAGCCTTTGCTTACTTGCTTCGTTTGAGGACTCGCTCAGAAGCATCAAGGTGGGCTTTAGGAGTGACTGAGATCACACAGGTTCTCTCTGTACTTCTTCTCCCTTGATGATGCTCCTGTGAAACCAGCTCACCCTGCAGGCCAGGAAAACCTGCACCCACAATTCCAGCTTTGGCTCCAGCTTGTGCATCTGCAAAGGAAATGGGGTAAGTCCACACCCCTGTGCAGTACTAAAGTCAGGAGGAACTTAGCAAACAAACCTTGGTGCAGCTCAGTGCGACAGGCTGAGCAGAGCCTGCTCTCTCTCACTGTTGGCTCTGTGCCCCTGGAAATGCCATGGACAGTAATGTGCATTTCAAAAGAAAACATTCACATCCTATGTGGGTCTGACTCACAAGGCATCCTAAGAGGAAGAACCATGTGCCACCATGATAGGATTACTTTTAGATGCCAGCAATGTCTTGGAGGAAAGAAAAGAGGAGGTGGTGAAACAGGGCAGCCTTGCTGCAGAAGAACAGGTCTCCATTTCCATCTCCTGCCCACAGTGGCACTGGGCACACTCAAAACTGCTTTTCAACAGAAATGTTTATATTAAGTCAGTGCCTTCCCCAAGACATGAAAACAAGATCCAATATTTTAAGACTTGACTCAACTGAGAATGAACAAGCTCATGTGATCTTCCAGTTGTCTGTATGTGTAGGGATTTGTTCAGCAAATATTCCATAGTGAAATGCAGTAAATTCTGGGATGGAAGACAAAGAACTGTCAGCAGCAAAAAATAGCCATAGTTCACTGAAGTACAGTTTTATCGACCTGAAATTACAGGTTTCAGGGAAGGCCAGAGCTAGAACTTAGGTAAGGCACAGAAATTAATGCTGTTCCTTTACTCACTGAACATGGACAAGAATTTTACCATGGATCTGCTGTATTTTTTAAAAGAACGTGTTCCTAAAATTTTTGGTTCAACAGAAATTATTCACCAGCTGAGTTTTCCTTTGGACGTCTCCTAAGCAGGCACTGGCCTGGGCTGACTGGGGTTGAGTGAAGGATCCACTGAGGTTACAGCCCGAGTAAACTGAAAGGAGGCAAGGAAAACACTGACCATGATGAATTCAATGGCAAGGCAGGAAAGTGCAAATGTCGGCAAGTCATTTCCTCTCTGTAATTAAGGTTCCCTGCAGAGCCACAGTAAATGCAGGATGATCCAATACCTTCCAGATTTCAAATTTCCGATGGCATTAGTGCATCCAAGATGCCCTCAGATCATTTGCAGAAACAGTCCAGGCCAGTCCAGACCTGGAAAGGAACTTCTTTCTTCAGGTGAGGGGGTAGCTGTTCCATACAGAACTCATTAGCCACTCTGCTGAATTGCCAATTATTAATTGTTTTGATCAGTATCTCTTCAGTAACGTTCATCTCCCAGCCTTGCTCACGACCAGCCTTTCCTGATGGGCTCTCAGGCAGCACTTCTGCTCTCTTGCCTCTCTTAGAGATGTTGATCTGACAGCATTAATTTTGCTGAACTTTTTGAGCTACCATGCTGGCTAGATTTTTCCTTTCCTTGTTAATCTCAAACCAAAATAAAACAACAAAAAAATTCCTCTTGACTGAGCGTTAAAAATAGCAGAGTTTTTTAACAAATGACCCATGATGGCACATCAATGACTGTGCTCTGTGAAAGATAAGGAGAATCCTGGCTGCAGCTTAGAAATGCAGGCATGCCAGTGAGGGAGTGATTTCCAACTTCTCCACAGCACCATGAAATACAAGGTCATACTTCCTTAAAGCCAGAGTACCAGGGAAGCATTTCTGTGTTTCCCCTTTCTCCAGGGTAGTTAGCTCCACTTTACCTTCAGTGCCCACCCAGAATATACACAGAGAAGCAACAGCAAATAAAAAATGTGACTGTAAAATTGAGCAGCAGGATTTACAGCTAATAATACTTTAAACTTTTGAAAATAACTTGATCAAGTCTCAATGAGACTCCTTTGAAATAGCAAACCATCTCTTGCATGAAAATGTATTCACCAGAGTGTAGTTAATAGCCAGCTACGAGAGACCATTTTTACCACTGAAATTGCAGCTAATTCATCATATCTCAAGGGCTGGTTTTGTTGGTTTTTTTTTTTTCACTGCTAAGTTTCATTCCATCAATACAATTCTTTGTACAAGACAGCCCTGATAATGCAGAATAGAGCCAAGGCTTGGAGAAATAAAGAGAGAATGTGCACTCTGTGAGCCCAGAGCAAGACAGAAAAGCTGAATAACACCCGGCGCTGAGGAACATCAACCCCCCTGAAGAAGTGGCTGCAGAGCTCTCCCCCTGCTCTGGCTGCAGCTCATTAGCTTCCAAACCTCCACAAACTTCTGCCGAAATTCAGGTGAACTCTGGTGTCAAGATCACAGCTATAATTGCAGCTTTTCCCTGAACAGGGCCTGCTCAGACTTACCTAGCAGCAAACAGAAATGAGACAGAGCAGCAAGTCCCCCAGACTCCTCAGTCAGCTCACACTGAGACAAGATCTACAATCCAGAAATAACAGGGCAAACCTGCACCGGGGTTTATTTGTCACTGTCTCCTTTCTATAAATATTTTCTGCAAAGAAAGTTAAGGGCATAGTACATGAAACAGCAGCATAAACAATAATATTACCTCTGAACAATAATATTACTTCTGCTAAAATCAAATCATGGTCGTAAACACAGAAAAAATATTAGGAAACACATTTTGAAAAGCACCTAAAGATCAGGAAAAGGAAAAAAAAAAAAGAATGCTGTATTCAGTTGCATCAACTTATCTAGTTTTCACACCACATGATTAATAAATTTAAATTATTTTTTAAATTACTGATTGAAAACTGTCATTCTCACCACTGCCAAGTAACAGTGGGAAGCAGGGAGGGGTCTGCACCTTTGTGCTGACTGCCTTGTGCATCTCAACACACACACCTTTTGTTATAAATCTTCACCCCGCTAATTAAAATTTGCTGGCTTGACTCCCTTTTTGTTTACACTAATCATACCCACTTCCATATTACTGGGGGAACAAAAAATAGGAAAAACATTCCAAAAGTGAGCCAAACTGTGACACCACACACTCCAGAGCCCAGCTCAGCACAGCAGCTCCAGGCCTGGGTACTCTGTGCCTGTTTGGTGGGTCCTCAGCACCTGCTGAATCAGATTAGAAATTCAGGGGAGGGGATGCATATTGAAATGCTAAAATCTTCAGCAATTCTGGCACTGGAAAAAATCCATGGGATAGAACCAATAAAAAATAAACTAGGGTATGAGAATTATTAATCTCCCTAAAGCTCAGTGAGGGCTCCCTGCCTGGCACTGCAGCCTCCAGAGGATGCATCCCCACTGCTCTGCAGCCACACTCTGCTCACATATTTATGTGTGTGTGTTTTATCACATGCTAACATGGGACTTTCTCTGATTTGTATACGGGATTAAAAAAAGCGAAGTTTCCATCAAACTTAAGGAAAACCTTAATGGTGATTTAAGGCAGTGAAATCTGGCTTGCCACCAGACTGTGACAGCACTGTATTTTTTTCTGCCAGGGTTAGGTGCTCTCTGGTGCAGCAGTATTCTTTATCTTTTTTTTTTTTTTTAACAAAGAATATATTAATCATTTATGAAGCTGTGGAGTCTTTTCTGGACTCTGAGCACTGTTAAAGACACAGGGTAGGCAGCATGTGGCAGGAGAGGGCAGGGAGGGAGAGCCTGGACGTGGCTGGAGCTCTGGGTTTGTCTGAGGGCGACGTCACGGCCACGTCTGGCGGGTTTGGAAACACACGTCAGCAGGATGGCCTCCAGTTTGTGTCCATGAATAAATTTCCCCTTGCAAAAGCACAAAAAAAAAGAAGCCAGCAGCATCCCTGGCTGCGCAGGGTAAAGCTACTCAGCTTTCAGCCCATGTGCTTAATAATATCACCTAAGGCCATGCCGTGAACACACTGTCTAGGGAACCTTTTTGCTCATTTTTTTTCCCCTCTCTGCCACATTTCATCATGCTTAATAATAAAATTCAATAATTGTTAGCATGGAGATGAGCCACTTTCTCTGGGAATAGCCCTGAAAAAACAGCAAGCGACGTGGCGAGGTGCTACTGCAGAAAACCCAAAAGGAATTCCCAGCCCCTTGTGCCTTCCTTTGAGCAACTGATATCCCCGGTGCTTTGCATTTTACCTCGCTGTCAGAAACGTCCCTGTCTGGGGAAAAGGAATGGCGAGGCAGCGGCTCAGCCTCGGAGCCTGCGACTGACATATATAATCTAGATTGGCTCTCCCAGGCAGACCTTTGATTGAGGAGGAAGAAGAGCAGCTGGTCAAAGTAATCTGCTCAGAGCAATTTGCATAATTTTCTCCCCCGTTTCCTCCGGCATTGTGAGCGTGTCTGGAGAGGAACACAAGCGGCAGATGCTGCGTCGCTCTGTCACAGGGCACAGCAAAGTGGAGAACGTGGGTCAGAATTCATCTGCTAAATATCCCCAACAGGTTAAACAGTTCTGGAGAGCTTCAGTCACAGATCTCCTTTTCAAAAGCTTTTTCTTTTTTTTTTCTTCTTCTTTTTTCCCTTCACTGAGTACAAATGATTCCATTTCTCCAGCAGTTGCATGTTTCCTTTCACACTTGTGTGCTATTCAGAAAGATGCTCTTTGTGTTTCTTTATGGAGCTGGCTTCCAAGACCAAGTATTTCTTTCCCCTGCTTGGATGAAGAACCCTTTACAAATGGGTTATTTGAGAACAGAAAGCCAGACTTCTAGATTAAAAATGAATGTGCATTTCATATGAAATACAACGTTTTTAATTGTGGCAAGGAAGGTTAAAATCCATCCTCTGGAGTTCCAGTTTTTACTGGGTCTGGGACACTGGTGGAAGCTACAAATCTTGCAGCTGACTCACCCACTTCCAAAATGGGTGCCTAAAATTTGGCATCAGGTTCATGGTCCTGCTGAGATGAAGGACCCTATAAGAACAGCACTGATATTTACCCTGACTTTTAAATACTTTGGGAGACAAGGGAAGTAATTTTTTTAAGTCTTCAAAAAGCTGCTTTTTCCCAAAGTTTCTTTCCAAGTTCCTGGAAACAAATAATACTGGTCCCATTCAAACTATTTGCAGGAGCCCAGCACAGTGGATACTACAACCCAACACCTGTTAAGTGCCCAGCAGCCACATTTCCTAACCCAAGGGACATTGCCTGCAGGAAAGCCCCTGAACCAGCCCCAGGGGCTCTGCTTTCCCCCTCTCTCTTGCTGATTTTAAATAAGCAAAGTCATCAGCAGAGACTGTTAATTTTTCCTTGTGAATGCTCCAAAAATCAAGTCTAAAAATCATCCAGGAAAAAAACTCAAACACATAAATTCTGTTCCTACTCTTCCCTCCTGGGAAGCTTTCCCAAAAGAACGCAGCCACTCTGACTGAGGATGGGAATTCTCTAGCAAAGCTGGGGAGGTGGCAGAACCTTCTTCAAATAAGAGTGAAAAAGAGAAATATATTATTGAAAAGTAACCATGAGTTTAGCACTCCTGATTCAGAGCTCCCCCGAGGGTGCCTAGAGCAGGCTGACAGCTCCCATGCTGCGTCCAAGGCCACAGGGACATGGAGGAATTTGGTTCATCACTCTCCAGCACTACCAGATGTCTGCTCCCTCCACAACTAGAGCTCAGACAGTGAAGCAATCTCCACCACGTCCCTGTTGGCAATCTGGGAAGCCGCTGTCCCAGCAGGGGTAAAATGCCCTGTGTTGTGCAGTCCCAGACTGGATAACGTCAGGCTGTGATCCATGGTAGATGCCACAAGAGGGGCCAACATCTATTTCAGACTTTGCAGGGAGCCATGGGCACACAGTGCTGAAAGCAAGTGAAAGGAGCCCACTCCAAATGGGGATTGCCTCACTCACCATGTGTCAAAAACTGTTACAATCCTACAAAAAAAAAAAAGGAAAAATGGTTTGGGTCCTTTATCCCTCTCCTCAACATCATCAACATCTTTTGTGGCATTTCAAAAGTATGGTCCTTCCTCTGTCAACTCTCTTTCCCCTATGGACATGACTCAGGGCTTTTTTAGAGGTTTTTCAGGCCTTTTAAAACAAAAAGCTGGAAACAAATGGAAAAATCCCAGGGATTTCCCACCTCTGCATCTGCCCTTATTTCAGTAACCAAATTCCTTCCAGGTGTGGATATACTCAAGTCCATCCTTGATGCATGCCATTCCTTGGATTTTTGGTCTCACTGATTTTCTGTGTCTGATGTGGCACCACTGGTGACCCACAATGACAACTCAAGAAGCTTCTCGAGGGCACTGACACCCACTGGGGAGTGTCCCTGTGACCTCCACAGGCACCTGGCAGCTCCCTGAGGTTTCTGAGCACAAGAGCAGCACTGAGCAGCTCTACTCACCCAGCGATAGATTCTGAACAGAGCTCAGCTGGAAAGAAAGAGCCAAGGCCAAGATCTCCACCATATTCTCTCTCCACTACCACAGCAAGAGACGTGAACTTTCTGTTAGCAAAAGGAGAAGCCCGGAAGCCTTATGTTACTGAATTTCTTCAGCCACATGGAAAACATGGAGTCTTTTGATATAGAAGGAAAGGACAGAAGTTTTCTTCAGACTTTTTTCCTTCATGCTCCTCCAAATCCTGCCTCTCTGAGCCAAGCCTAGCAAAGCCAGCTGCTGAAACACAGCTCCAGGCCTGGCTATCCCTCTTGGAAGGGTGAAGCCAAGCCACCTGGGCTGCACCCCCACACAGGAGGCGTGATTAATTTTTGGGCAACGAGTGATTTGTTGGCGTGACAGCCATAAACAACAGACTCCATTAATTAACATTAGACCAGAGTGTCTGTGCTGTTCCTCAGTTTTGCATCCAATAGCACCTACTCTGCCCTTGCTCATCTGGAGAATATCCCAGAAATAAAAACTAAAACACTTTGCAAATAAAACCCCAGATTTCGTATAGTAAAAGAGTTATCCTTTAACCCTGTGTTAACATGTCCTGTGAGGCTTCTTTTTCTTTAGGTGGCTAATTACAAAAACTTGAAGACTTAATTTATTTTCTTAAAGTGCCTTTCATTGTTCTGTTAGCACATCTGGTAAAATCCCAGTTTTCATTTAGTAATCCAACATGTCCTGTACCCTCTCCCTCATCTCCTATTAGTGTCAGCTTTGTACTAACCTTCCTTTTTCTCTTCTATTTTTTTTCCTTTATTTTTTTTTTTGTGTGTGTGTGGAAACTAACTACCTTTCAGTCACTGAAATGCTAATTTCAGAGACTGGCAGTAGGCAGCTAGAAGATAATGTTACATGTTTCCAGCCTCCCACGGGGGGAAAAACCTGGAGGAATCACAACATCTGAGGTGCTTTTGCATTTTGGATAGGAAGACAAAGGCAAAACTGTTTGTGTGTATACACAGACACAAACACATTTGGAGACTGGGGCTTAGAGATTCAAAACATAATTGATATTGGGTGTGTTTGGTCCTTACAGGGCAGGCAAGGGAGAGATCTGAGCTTTAGATTTTCAGAAAGAGAAGAAGCACAACTGGCAACTCCCTGTTTGAAATAAATATCTTGATGGGTATATTTCTTCTCAGGAATACACACCAGGAAATGGCAGTATTCCACACTGAAGTGCAGAATAGTTGTCATATTTTCTTGCCTTGTCACTTTTTCTGCACTGTTTCATTGAGGCCTGCTCCTGAAGGAACAATTGCCTTATTGTCACCCTGGATGTCCCAGGAGCAACACAACGAAGCCAAACAAAGAGGTGGGAGGGGGAAGAAGAAGGCTGAAAAAGTAGAACAACTTTTCCAGTGTGAATCACTGGGGCTTAAGTGAATCCTTCCTTCAGCTTGGTCTGCTGAAATCCTGAATCTGCTTCCTCCTCGCAGTGTGTGTGGGCTCACACTGTCACTTCCTCTCTCCACTTTGGGAATTCTGGGTTCAAAGGATAAACAAAACCCCCAAACTCATGAAATCTCTGATGTTGCTTTTGGGACAGTACACAAATTTCCTGTTATCTCTACCTGACAAAAAGAGATTGGTCAAGAGCGCCTGGAAAAAAAAAAAAGATTGCCTTGTTTCAGTTTGGTTTTTAATGCAGCATTGCTGGGTTTCATCACTTCTGATTTGGTCTGAAAGGAGGCAATCCAGGCAATTCCCCATGGCCAGCACAAACCAGACTCTGGCAAGTGAAAGTACAAGGAAAAGAAAGGTTGCAGCTCAGGCCTTGGTACACAAGGACAGCAGGGCCAAGAAACCAAACTTTGGCTGGAAATCCATACTCAGAGACCATGAGACGTGTTATTAGTAGTGGGGGAGAAGGACATGATGTTGGACTTAAATCCACAAATTAAACCAAACACAAACTGGATCCGAAAAGGAGAACATCCAAAGGCATTGACTACAGCAGAGTTTGGTGGTTAGCTGAAATCTCAGGGCAATGAGTTGTAGCAACATTTCACAGCACGCTTGAATATGTACCACAGAGAGCCGCTGGCATGAGGAAAATTTTAAAAAAATATTTGAGTACTTACTTGGACCCATTAGCAACTAATTCTTGGTGGAATAGGATAACTGGGCTTAGACAAAGCTGTTACTTGTCAGTCCAGATTCTTTCCTGCTCTCGAATACTCAGCTCAGTTCCCCCATGGCTGCCTGGTGTGTTATAAAAGCAATCATACCAATTAAACATTCTGTCAGTTTTGAACTCATAATATTTGAGTATCCACATCTTGGCTTTCACTGACATCATCACAAGCGTGAATTTCACTTTAAAAGTTACCCCTCTTCATCTAAGCCACAGGAATCACCATGTCAAAACTTGAAGTCCATTGCAAATGCTATACTGGGGAGCTTAAATTGTGATCAAATTTCTCATCAGAGAGCCAGTAAAATCCTTGAGAAAATTATCCTGCCTGCTGCCCCACTTCATGCCAGAGGCATTTTTCCTCAGGAGATCAGGCTGACCTAGCACCAAGATATTGTATCTGGGCCTTCAAAGTGGTGGTCTGGATGCAGATCACTCAGTATTTTTGTATCAGGCTCTTGGTTAGATCCTATACATATTTAAGTGAATTACTATAGAGTCCCTTTATTTTCTTTCTGTTTTTCCATTCCAGAGAATGCTCATTGTTATTGGGTTTTTGAGCCGAGGCTCAAGGATCACATTTGATTGCATAGGACAGACCATTTTAAGTGGTAAAGCTTAAGGATGGAAAAAATGAAAATTATGTAATTTAATAATGAACCGCAACAATGGAGCACAATCTTCCTGCGCATTATTGACAATGATCATCTCCGGCTGCCAGCACTGCTGGCTGTGAGGATTCAGGATTTTCCCTGTGCCAACACAGACCTCACTCCCATTTCCAAGCTTTCTGAGTGCAAACAGACCGCAGGCTGCTTTGCATTACAGGGAGGCCTGCCCATCAGTGTTCTGTGAAAGGCTTCCACAGATTTTACAACCTGGTGTGTGCACACAGGCGCGCAGCGTCTTCCCTGCAACGTTCTGCTGACCTGCACAAGCACAGAGCCAGGGGTTTGGCTGCACAGGGGGCACCTTGCACACCTTGAGGCAATCCTTGTGGAGGAGGATCTTTGCTCAGCACAGAGAGGGGCAAAGCATTCCTGCTGGGCTGGGCATTTCTACAGCAGCAGAAAGCTCCTCATCATGGACTCCCATTGCCCACCTCAGCATCACATTCCCTGGAAAATACAGGCCCTGGCCTTTTGTTTCCAGCTCACTCTGTTCCTTGTTCCCTGAATTTCTGCATTTGAAAAAAGCCCACATCTCAAGTGAAATCTCACTCCACTCTGGCAGCACCTGCAGTGCTCCTTGTCTAGGTGGAGCCATGTGTGGGGTGTGTGGTTTCAAGCCTGCCATCAGCCAGGTTTCAAGTGCAAACCTTTCAACAGAGCTAAGCTCACAGTTCCAAAAAGCCTACGAATTTTACCTGACCTGCTGCCAGTATTTTGAGCTCTCTGTTGCTTTAGAGGGGAGTTTATTGTCCAGCAGACTGTTCCCTTGGATTAACAGAGCACAGTGACACACTGAGCTGTCACACTTAGCTGGTATTCAATGGGTCAGTCTTTATGAATAATGATTAACATTTTGAAATTAATTAGGGAAAGGCTTCCAAGGTCTATCTAGGATGATAAAGATATAGCTGTTAGTGACAGTGACATGATGAAGACTTTTACATTGGAGGCAAGCTGCCATATTTCTCACTGCCCATGCAGCAAGGTCAGCTCCTCACTTCCATATGATCCATATGATCGGGACAGTTCCAAGAGAGAGAGAAACACTACCCAAAGAGATAAAGGAAAATAAATGCTGAAAAAATAAGCTATAGCCCAAACCTCCACCAGAAAATCCAGCAAAACTCAAAAACCCTCCAAGAAAACAAATCTGGAGATTCAAGTAAATCAGATTGCCTAAACTATAGATTCACTTCCTTCTTGTGAAACATCTGTGGAGGCTGCTCATATCCTGGCCCTTCCACCCACTCCCACATTCCAGCACCCAAAAAGTAAAAATGAGATCTGCTCTTCGGAGGCTGGCTAGCACGAACACTGCAGTGCCAGGTATGTGCAGCTGCGTGCTTGATTGCTAATCCATCTGCAGGGCTCAGCGTGGGCCACTTTTGTTTGAGCCTCAAGTAAGGATGGGAAAATGGGTTGGAATAAATAATGTGAAAGCCCTTGGCCTTTTGCCTCTTTTGAAAGCTGAATTGGAAACAAGAGTTCTTTCCAGGTTCTCAAACGCTTGGTTTGTGCCACCCATTTGATGATTATGCTGCTCCATTTTAGGATCCCATGTGGGAGAGCAGGCCCTGAAACATTTCTTTTCTCCCACTGCCCTCCCAGGCTGGTTGGAAGCAGAGGGAAATTGTAGAAAACCTGTTTTGTGGAAACATTAACCTGAAGTTTTCTGCATCAAAAGATTTGAGTGAGCACAGGTAAATATTCAGCATTAGAGAAGAATGTGAGGGAACAAAGTGTTAAATCTGGAGTTAAACTCAACACATCTGAAGGACTGGATGAACCAAGAGTGGATAAGCCACTCTTGGCTTGATCAAGAGTTGATTTAACATAATATACAAAAGAAATGCAAAGTTCAGCTAAAAAACCCTGCTTGCTTCTCACTGGTTTATATTTCTTGATTCTTGTCCTGGCTCTGCCTCATCCTCTTCTCTCAGCGGGCCATGGGTGTTACCGAGCAGCATGGTAATACTTGGCCCACATCCTAAACCATGGATTTTTGTAAACATCAGTGAATAAAATTATTTAACATCCTGCCTGAACATTGTTTTAAACCTCTGGGTACATGCGAGGGAATGCCAGACCCATAAAACTTACATGCAGAAGAGAAAAAGGCTTCTCTCTGAGTGGATTTTAAGTCACCAATTCTTGACAGATGAACATCTCAAAATCAAGAACTATTTTGCAGAAAGTGAAATATGGTCAGAGACACCCAAGCAGTGACTGACTAAGGGTAAAACCTCCACCTGAACCATAGGAATTCACATTTGCAGATCACATGAGGTGGAGAGGGGACTTTGAACCAGGGGTTTTGTCTCCTAAGGCAGCCCCCTAAGTGATGGGATGTCAATAAACCATCACAGCTGGTGTGCTGGGATATTCAAACACTCATCTCCCATCTCTGCAGTGATGTTTCTCCCACTGCAGAGATCTCACACCCAGTTCCTAACCCAGCTCCAGGAGCCCCTCAGACACCAGTGCACCTTCCTTAGGACTCACGGCCACATCCCGAGACCTGTCCCCCCACTGGTTTCCCAGTTTGAAGAATGGGATGGTTGCTGGTGGAGAAGCAGCCTGGGAGGTCTGATGCTGGCCCTGCTGGGTCAGTTCATCTCCTAGTGTCCTCTCCCTGCTCATTGCCTGTGGCAGCTGGGAATGCTCCCAGGTGAAGCGCCAGTGGAAGGGGCACAGTCCTGCACCTTGTCCCATATCCTGGAGGGAAATGAGCTACTCCCAGCTCTCTGCTCAGGCTGCAGAAAGGGCGCTTCTCCCGTCGAGAGCAGCTCCCCTGCCTCCCTCCATCCCCAGGATGAAATGGATTCATCACAAGGTGCTTAGCGGGATGAGCCGTCTCCACTCAAATCCCGGGATTTGCAATTTGTGCTGCTCCGGGGCTGTGGGAGGGCGCTGGGCTCACTCTCCCTTTCCATTTGACTCAGCCTTCTCATAGCAGGGATTATCCTCCTCTATCAAAGGCAAAGCTGCGGAGCAGACGCCCGCCTATTCTTCCCGAGCACTGAGCCTGACAGCCGGCTTTTCAGCCCCGCTCCCATTACCAGCTGCCCTACAATGAGCCAGCTAAACTCCACACAAGGCCCACATGGAGCTCCAGAAGGAGCTGGGGGGCTGCAGGGAGCGGGAGAGGAGAGGGGGAAGCCAGGCAGAGTGGCCAAGGGAGAGAAACAACTCATGCAGATGAGGGAGAGTTAATCCTATTTAGCACATGTATATTATCAATGAGTGTGTGCGGTGGGGAAGGGCAGGGGGGGAGCCCCCCACTGCAGGGCAGGCGGAGGCAGACAAAAAGGTCATTCATGTGTGGCTCACAGAATTAAGAAGGTACCACAATCTGCTGCTGGTTTGGCTCCAAATGCTTCTTCGTATTCAAATCAAAGCCCCTTCCCCCAACGCAGCCTGAAAAACTTCCTCACTTCCCTGTCCCTGCCTCGATGTGCAATTACCTGGCCCAGTTTCACCCTCCATCCCTTCTGGTGGCAGTGGGGAGATGAGGGGCAGCAGCCACGTCCCAGGCTTCAAAATTTCAATTTACACTAAGATTTGGGCTTTACAAGTGTAACATTGGTGTGGCTCCCCTTGGGTTCCAAGAGTTATTCCAGAAATGGCTAGGGACCCACATTTCCTCAGTGCTGAGAGGAGCATCTAAATTGTTGAGCCCTTCAGAAATTTTGGTCTAGAATTAGGATACCAGCCTGAGAGCTCAGGAATATTTTGGGTTGATCCTGGACCATCATTAGCTGTGGCTTTGCAGTATGACTGAGTTTGCAAAGATCCTTTCCAGCTAAATTTTATCCCCAGCACATCCCAACAAATGACTTTCTACATCCTCCCAACTTGGCTGTTCAGCAGAGCTGTGCCTTCCCCTGCAAAGTTCCTGCTTCCTCAAGAGCCCATGAAAAGGAATTCAAAACTAAGAATTCTTTTCAATAACAATGTGGGGATGAAAGACCAAGGCTGGAGCGAGTAATTTAAAATGCATAAAAAAAATCTGAGGTTCAAATCTACAGTCTGCCCCTTTAGAGGAAAAACAAAATGTATTTTGGACAAACCACTTGACTGCTTATGAACCACAAACACAAATATTGCTCCTTAATTTGCATTCAGTGCCAGAGGAGAGCTGCACTCCCTCTAATGAGCACTGCCAGCCACCCTTTTCCAGGGAGAGCACCCCAAAGGAACCAGCAATTCCTCTGGGGCCCTGGTGCTGGCTAGCTCCAGCCTTTGGATGGCTGCTTGTGCTGCATGGCACAGATCTCACTTCACCCCCCGGTAATCTCCTTGCCTTCTCCACAGGAATCAGGGAGAGAGGAGCTTTCTCCTCCCCTACTGTACATGCTCATAGGTTTTAATCCAATTAAACTGTTCTCTCCCCTTGACAGAGTCTCTTTTTTCTTCATTTGCTTTCAATAAAGGAGCATCATTTGCTTGGGAGCATTCCAGGGTTGCAACAACAGGCCCTTTGCTTACATGTGTCGCTTACAAGTGGAAAACTGCAAACAAAGCTCAAGGTTTATTTTAGGAGGAGGGTAGAAATGGCCCTGTTATTTAATTATTTTTTTTAGAATGCTTTTAAAACCTTATTAAGCAAATTAAATTTCAAGAGACATCTCACTCTTATTCTGGGAAGTCCCTTCCTCGTCCCTTTCTTGTCCCAGATTGGTTTGTCAGCACAGGCTGCCCATTGCCTGGCTCCCACAGACCCATCAAGCATCGATTTTGACACTTAACAGAATTAGAAATGCCAGCCATCCAAACCCTGATGGCTTTTCACAGGGAACGAGCACTAACCTCCATTAGGAGGCCTCCTTTTATCACATAGATCCTCTTAAAATTCAATTTACAATGAAATTCTCCCCCATCTCCCCAAACCCTGCCAGCTGCCAGCCCCATCCCACTACCTCCAACACTTATTCCTTGGTCAGATGGACCTATATCCAATCCTTTCTGTAATCTAAAAAAACCCATCACTTAGACCACTACTCTGCTGGAAGGAAGCCACAGTCAATAGGTGAATCAGGTCTGCACCTCGTACCCCTGAGTTAATAAATGTTGAAAAGAGGGTGAGCTGAAACCTTTGATAAATATCTCTTGTGCCAACTGAATAAACTTATTGTCACAATGCAGCACCCCTAAGTTCCTTGTAAAAATGTGCCTGAAACACGAAGATAACAGTGAAAAACTCAAATATTGTTGGCCTGCAAATCCTCCAGCCTCAAGCAAAGAACTATCTGCAGAGAAACAAAGTCAGGAAAATCCAGCTCAAAGATAAGTGGAACTGCTGTTAATGTGAGGCAGTGCACTACCTGGGTTTGATCCAAAAATTAGTCAAGTTCTTCATTTAACTACAGGGGGTGGTTGGATTAGATCCCACTTAGCTGATATGCCAGGGGCAGGAACGTGCAATTCTCTATCTTTCTCCTCCTTTTAAATGCTCTCAGACTCTTATGGTATTTTACAAATCATTCAAGGACTTGATGGGTTAGCAGGAAATTTCCTTTGTGCTGCTGTGCCAGAGACAAGGAACAGATCTGGTAGGCAGCTCTTCATTTTACAGTGAGATCCCCATTCAGCTGCATGGAATGTATGCACAGGATTAAAAATTATCCATGATTACAATTTAGAGTGTTATAAACCACTCAGCACCTGGAGCCCTAGCGAGGCAATATGTAAAGATTAATAAAATAAGCATTTGAAAATCCACTTCCCCTTTGGTTATTTGCCAGGATCACAGTCCAGAATATAGCATTTTCTGTGCAAGAAGTGGTAAGCTGATTAACAGCTAAAGGAGAGCACTTTTGTGCACTTCCATCAGCATGTACAGTACACACCATATCATCAGCCCATCCTGAACCTGTATCTCAATAACCAGAAAATCAGTCTGGGGACTGCATTTTAATAAATAGTTATTGAAGGAGCAAGTGCTGTTCAGATATTTGGCCAAACTGACTCTCCATCAATTTGGATTGGTTCAATTGAAATCTAAGGAATTTGATTTGTCTGATGATGACTGGACTTTCATTAAATGCATGTTTTCCTCCTAGTTTTAAGGTCTGATCCCCAAGACTGAGCAAATGCATTTAACTCCACCAAGCCATGGAGTCAAACTTCATCTGATGTTCAGAGTCTGGTTCAAAACTCATTAAAATTAGTGGCTGTGCTTCCACTGGCCTCAACAGGCTATAGATTTCATCCCAATTCAGTTCTCTCCATTTAAGTTTAACACCAAAGCCTACTGAAGTGAATCAAGCAATTCCCATTGACACCAGTGATCTCAGAACCATGCTTGTTTATCTCCAGCTTTGTCTTAAAAGCATCAAAAGGAAATTAAAAACAGAGCACCTTAGCAGGATAAATAGCATTGCAACTATAAAGGGCTCTAACCTCTTAAGCTGTACATGTTTGGGTAAGGTTTTTGGAAATTAAACACATTTCTTCCTCCCATAGTGTATTTTTACTCTTCAACAGTCAGCTCCAGAGTTTACACTGGAATGGGATTTGCTGTTGAGTGAGCTTTACTCATATAACTTCTCAAAGTGCAGACAATTGTTGCAAATGATGCTCCCCATTAACAGTAAATGCTTTCACTGTCTCCAGCTCTATAAATTGCTAAATATTACCAGGAGCTACTCCTTAGTTCCTCTCATGAGAGATTCGAAATGAAACTTCTGTGGACACAACTAGTAAAAGTAAAAAAGGATTTTTCTCTCTTGGCCTTTTAGTAGAGAGTTAGGGGAGGGAGGGTCACTGCGACCCCCACAGTTAATTTTTTTTCCATATTGTTTCCCTTATGCTCTGTATCAGAGCTCCCCTAGAAGAAGTCCATTGAGAAGACAGTTCTGAACAATTAGCACTCCTGTTAATTTTTACATGAATCTTCCAAATCCTAAGACCAGAAATAAAAAGCTCAGGAGTTCTCTGACTTACAGATTTAGTTTTAAAGTGTCACTTGCACCAGTGGCACAAGTGAAACGAGCACCCAGAGCATAAAGAGCAGAGGCTGTAGAGGATGGAGTAGGGCAGGTCACTCCAGCACAAGGGGTTTATCCAAATGCCAGTCAATTAAATGCCCCAGAGAAAGGGACATCATTCCTTTCCTTCTCCCTGTTTCTCTCAATACTTAGAGGGCAGACCTTGTTCTCACTTTCCCCTTGCCAACCCTCATCACCTCCATTGGCTTTCTAGGAGGGACTCAAGATTAATGCCCATGTAGCAGAGTAGATTTAAGAATGACTTTATTTCAGTGGAAAGGTCTTGCTGCTACTTTAAAATATGTCCTTCTCTTTTTGTCTGACATTGCAATTAATCAAGTCTCCCACCCACTCAGAGCCTGTCTTTAGAGCTTCTCTGTATCTCACTTTCTTGTATAGATGAGGCTTTAGTGCATGCCAGAATTTATGGAGGGAAGTAACATGGATTCAGCCAGGACTTCAGAAAACAGGCTCTGATATTCTCATGGCACATCTTCTCCTTGCCCCCTATCACAAGATGGACCAGCAGCTGTTCTCTCTCCTTGAGCCTTCATCTGCTCCTGCATCCCTACGGCCACAGAGGGCCTTGTACAGCACCAGTCCTGGCTCTGCCAGAGGGGAAGGAAACATCTAACAGGCATGTTAGAGGAATCTCAGGGCTCCAATTAGCATAATTAACTTAGAGAGTCTAACAAAGGGCACTCTGCAACCTGATCTCTCCCAGCAAACCAGCCTCACAGGCTTTCCCCAGCCCCCAAATCTGAGGCTTCAAGGACTTGGCTGGTTTTGGGGGGGGGACCAGAACCAGAGGAGAGGGGGAGCAGGAATCTGAGTTTTGCTCCCAGTGAAAGTACTTTTCCATGAACAGAAGTAATTTAGCCCTTTGTTTGTAACATTACTGTATTTGGCTAAGAGTTCTGGACTCGGTCCCTCTCACACTATCCAATAGTCAGCTTCAGTTTCCAGGAGCCCAAGTCAGAACCTGGGTGCACAGTTAATGACTCCCAGCTGCAGGGCTGTGCTCAGGCCCAAGGTCTGGGTCAGATTTGTCACCAAACAGTCCCGAACAGGCACAAAGTCACCACAAGGTATTAGAGCAGGGTCATGTATGTGCAAGGTCACCACAGGGAGAGAGCTGGGGTTTGTTTGTTTTGCATATGTGTTAGTAAAGGGAAATCACTACAGAACAATGTAAATGTTATACCTTCCAACTGTAAATGTTATACCTCTCACTAAAAAAAATAGGCCTGGTTATTTTTTTCTTGGCAAAACATGTCTGTTTCTCCTTTGTCAGTAGGTGCAAGTTGATTTCTGGAGCCCAAAACACCTCTTTTTGGCTAAATACCTGTTTCTTTTTTCTTTTAGTAGCACACCCTGGAGGAGCATAACTGAACTGACATAAATTACATGTGGAGGAAGCGGGAGTTTAATGAATAGAAGACTCGTGGAATTCACTTGATGTTGGCACATTAACACACTTTTCCTGTGCACTGAAAGTAGTTTCTGTCGTTTCCCCACATAAATTGGGAAGAAGAAATAAAAAAAAAAGAGAGAAGAAAGAAAACTTTTAAGACACAGACCTTAGGGTTCTATGAGCAGTTTGATCATGCTGTGAAATGACATTTGAATAAACCAAGATCAGAAGAGCAGGGCAACACCAAAGTAGACAGCAGAAATCTTTTTGTGCCCTCTCTGGTATATGCTTAGTGAATGCTTGCCAACAAATAATTCTGTGATAGCTTTAATTTGAAATAAATAAGTACTAGCAACCTGGTCCTCTCAATCATCTTTCAAACAACAAACTCAGCCCCAAAACTGATATCTTGGAATGACTGAAGAATATAGCAGCACCAAGAGAGTAATATCAATGCCTTTGGTAATAGTTCTTTAAATACTACACATGGGTGGACTGGGAGTCTTTCAAAACAGAACCTGAGTGCATAAATATATGTGTGCTGACTTGTGCTGATGTTCTTCCAGCATTATAGGAAACACATTTGTTTATCAGGTCTGATTAAGCTTACACGATCCAAGCCCTGCCAGAGTCAGGAGTGCATTGTACACATTATTTGATAAGAGAGAAGGATGAGTTATGTAAACACCTAGCAACATGTGAGGGAGATTTACTCTAATTGTTTATGTGCCTTTGTGGGAAGATTATAATCATGTTGTTTCATTAAACAAAACAGTTGTACAAGTTCTATAAGACAAATTGCCTTTTGCTCTATTCACTCGCAAAGGTCATCCTGTTACCACTGATTAGCAGCAGACAGCCAGTCATACTTTGGCAAAAGGAGAGTTCATTCATAGCAGGAATGCAGAGTCTTTCTCAGAATAGGTTTCCCAGTGACTGACTTGGCAAAGACACAACGGAGAAAACACTTCTGCCCAATATCAAACATTCACCTTCTGACAGCTCCAGAGGACATCTCTCCTTCACAGCGGTGCTCAGCACCACTGGTTCAAGCCTTTGGCTGCATCAGAGAGAGCCACAAGTAAATACACAGAGGTGAAATGCAGGTAAATCCTTTCCAGATATTGCTAACCAATGGAGTAACCAACCTCATTGCTAGGTAATCCCCAAAAGAACCGTTAAAGTTTGAGGAAATACAGCAGCAGAGGAAGCTGAAGTTCTACCCTAGGTCTCTCCTGGTGTTAGAGAAGCCTCTTCTGAATTCCTCCTCCTGCACCCCCGTCTCACTTCACTTCAGGCAGCCCAAGGAGCAGCCATGGGCTCTCTGAACACACACCCCACTCCCCAGAGCTTGGTAACCATCTCGCTTTGTCTCTTTGATGGGCATGTAGGAAACAAATGAGAAGGAGATGTTTGAAGAGTCCATTAACATGGTTAGCTCGAACGCGCTGACAATAAATCGATTCTTTTTGACGTGGCTGTCGCAGTAATGAAGGTACATTTCTGGATAACTCTTCTTAATGCAAGATAAGATATGGATGGCTCACATCTTCCTGATATGTGTCCAGCATGTCAACCAGTGGCATAAGAAAAGGTTGTTTTGTTGATGCGCTAATCAGAGTAAAGTTTAAGATTAATGATGATGGGTGTATTTGTCTGTCATATTTTTTGAAGGATAGAGGTCACACACTCCTGGGGATGGCACAGTTAGTGCCCTACCTCTGAAAAGAAAATGAACACTCAACAACACCCATATTAAAAGGTCCCTCTTTCCTCTAGAGATTGAAATTGGCAGTCAAAGGAAAAACATGCCTAAACTTGAATGTCACAGCACATTTCCCCACTGTTGCTGAGGTTCTGGCATTTGAAGGGATCTTTTAAGGCTCCTTTCTCTGATGTATAAAAGGAATGTTTACTACAGTGAAGAAATGTATCTGAGAGTCAAAGTGGCAAGAGGAGAGAAACAAAGCAAAAAATTAGCAAGTACCAGGGGAGGCCATGGATGGGAATAGAAAGATCTTCTTTTCCTACTTCTAAATATACATGGGCCTGTCACTCTTCACAGCATTCTGCTCTGGGGTCGTTTAGCTGTATGAAATGGGGCACAACCCAGGGCTGTCCCAGCTGGTGGGATCCAGAGCACCTCTGAGGTCCCACCGTGGTCCTGGCTGAGGGCAAGGGAAGCACCAGCACGAGCCTCAGGACCATTGCCATTCTTACCCTACTGGCTGGAAGGATGCACACACCAATGCTCAGAGGTGTCCCTTGGCAATGTTATGCTCTAATTTCCCTACATTTAAACCTGATATAATTCTAATATCCACCACAGCACATGGGTTTTAGTCTATTTTGTTTCTTAGGTGAGGTATTGTCATGGTTTAACCCCAGATATTGTCATGGTTTAATCCCGGAGGGCCACAAAACACTGTTATTGGGACTTGGAAAGATAAACACCATCACTCCAAATGTCCCATTTCTCCTTCTTCCTCAGCTTTATATGCTGAGAATGACACCACATGGTCTGAGACATCCCTGGGGTCACTTGGGGTCAGCTGTCCTAGATGTGTCCCCCCACTTCCTGCTCAGCAATCATGAAAACAGCCCTGAATTATCCACACTGCTTCCAGGAGAAATCCAAAACACAGCTTCAGACCAACTCCTATGAAGAGAATTAACCCTACCCCAAGCAGAACCAGCCACAGGTATTCAATTAATGTTTGGTGAGACCTGAAATCTATGGAGAAGAGGCCTTATTACCTTGGATCACCTTGAATTCTATTGTTAGGATCAACAACAAAACCCTTGGTAGTAATTAAAAAAACTTAATTTTTTCTGCTTCAGAGTATTGTTTCAGCTATGGAGAGAATTAACATTTAATTACTTTGAGACTGAAGAAACAAACAAGCAATTAACTGCCTTCAATTCACTTAGCAAAGGGATGAAGTCATGCAAAACATATTTTGACTGGAGATAGGTAAGAGTCAAAATCATGAAGATTAACGCTTCTAAATTTTGGGATAAGTACAGGAACAACTCCCAAGGTCTGAATTAGCCACCAGCGTTCTGGTTTTGCATCTAATCTAAAACGGGAAAAGGACCAACAATTCATTAGAGCAGCTAGTTTTGTAGTGCTTTTTGCAAATAAAATCTACAGAAACAAAGTTTGCAAGATTTTAGACTTCAACCCAAAGCCCAGTTCAAAACTTGGCTCCCAAAAAGCATCAGTTTTTCTCTACCAAAGAGCATAAATCTCTTCTGGAAAAGGCTTCTGTTTAAAAGGCTACATTTTGAAGCTCTTGACTCTAACAGCATCAATAGCTCTGGAACTCATTTAAACAAAGAGAAAAAGAAAAACTGTTAAAAGATACCAGGTTTGTCTTTCCAAAACTTTTCCCTTTAAAATATTTGGGGTAATTTTTAAGCCTTTTTTTCTTTCTGTTTTCCTCTTCTCTAGATTTTGTCACTGAGTGTGATGGAATCACTGATATTGCACCCACTTTTTCTCCCTTTCATTTTTCCTCGTCTTTTTTTTCAGTTCTCTTTCTGCTATTTTTCAGCTTGTGTCCAGTTGAATAATTGTGAAAAGGTTAAAAAAAAAAAAGAAAAAGAAAAGAAAAACAGAACACCAACTCCACGACTTTAAGGGGTAAAAATTATAGAGATTCAGAGATACCCATTCCAGAAAGTTCTGTAAGTTATTACATTCTCTGACTTCCTTGGCTACATGGGGTGTAGGGAGACAGAAATGAAAGAAGTATCTGAAATGTCAGGATTTAAACTATTCATATTTTGAAGTTACTGCTTTTATACCCAAATACCCACTGTATACATGGTTTGAAATGTGTTGCCAGACTCGGAAAAGACATCTTTTGACAATGAAAAGCATTCCATATTTTGGCTGGAACATTTTGGGTTTGATCTCTTTCGTAGGACACCCAGTGGACACAAGGCCATCCTGCCACCTCCTAAAACATCACCAATTTCTGTTAACCTGTTCCCTCATTAACAATTTCCAAACAATAACATTCACGCACCGCCAGGGTAGCACTTGCCATTTGCAGTGGTCCTGCAGTTATTCCTTGCACATGGATATTTCCCATTCAGCTCTAAGGCTAGGGATCAATTCAATCCAACTACAACTAATTAAGTAAATAAATAAACAGCAGTCCAGCAAACCTTTGCTGAGGGGTTAAATGTTCTGCTACTGGTATCAAGCCTCCAAAGCCATTCAGCAAGATGTTTGGCTTACCTTTCAAGTGTAGGGTAGAAGGGAAGGAAGAGAAATTGGGTCTCTAAAAAAGGAAGTTATAAAGGAGTTGCCTGCAACCAGCTTGCACCACTCTGCATCATTAGGAATAACAGGCAGCTGTGGCTCTTCCTTCCCCCTCCAGATGTGGCCCTTTGGGGCTCCTTTCTTACTGCTAGCCCAGTGAAGACTCAAAGTTTCCTCTTCTGCCCATGGTGTTTAAATTTTTTAATTTTCAAATTCCTTCAGTCTTAGTTTCAAAAACACCATAGTGGATTCTTAAGCAGAACAGGGCAGCCAGGACCAGCTGCAAAGGCAGCCTTTCTTTAGAGGTGACATGAAACACAAATTTAATAGCAAACGGAGGCCTAGGGCCAAACGTGACATCTCTCAAATCTGAGACATTGTTCTCACTACAATCTGCCATCAAATCATGGAAGCAGGTTAATATTATTCTGTTCAAATAGATTTTCAGTCAAGGCTTCACTCAGAAACAGCTGGAAGAAAAAGCCAAATTAAAAACACACTTTTGTTTCTTAGGGGTTTTTCCATTTTAACCTAGACCTGAAGCTGCAGGCACAGGTTCTGATCCAGGTGCTTCAAATTCAGGGCCAGAGGAGATGGTTTCCACTCTGCCATTGAAACCCAGTCCCACCCTCTCTCCATCTTCCCAGAGAGATGAAGTTTCTCCATAGATCCACTTCTCCATCTGAGCTTGCAGGTGACACTGCTGATCTTTGACATAAAGAACTGGGATTCCAAACTGATTTACAAAGCCAGTGCCGAGTAGATGAGCAAAATGAAATCATAGCTGCCTGACCTGCTTATACACTAAAAGGCCTTGGGGGGGAAAAAAATCAATTAATCAATTTGTTTATGGAGGCAACTTAGCAACAGGGAGGACATGGAACTGATTGGCTGGGTCTGTTAATAAGCAAGCTGAATTGCAGATAGTTGCATCAACTGATTTCAAATTTTGGGATATCGATTTTTGTTAAGAAGATTCATTTCCACTGACCCTCCTCCTAGAGAAAGAATCACTGTTCCTGTATGTCAAAGGAGTATCATGCTGAGATTAAGAATTACCACGCTACCACTTCAAGGAGATTTTGGTACACTCAGGGTTTCTAAGCCTGGGCTTAAACAACAACTTGTCTGCTACCCCCTTGCTTTGTGGAGGCACCTCAGGAGACAGGGCTTGTAAGATGCTAAAGGGCAAATATATTTTAAAATAGTCATATTATTTGCTAAGCGCCTGTTTCATGTTAAATAGCAGATTATGTTCAAAATCCTCACAAAACAAAGGAAGAATTACTTTTTCTCCTCTAGATTTTAATTATTGCGTAATAAAAGCAATAAATAAATATATAAATATCAGTACTACCTGATATTTTCTGTCGTTTTAATTAATATCTTAAGTTATCTTTTTAGAGGGTCATTTGAAATCTATGATGGATGTGAGTTTGCAGTAGAGATGGTAATTGGAATTACAAGTGATATTGGGCATTACAGCCCACAACCTCTCGACAGGCAGAGATTGGCCTCAGGGAAGCCTGTGCATCCAAACACCCACACCCTGGGAATTTCTGGCTGGCAGTGTCACCATTCTGCAAACCAACACCTTCATTTCCTGCTCTCTGCCACCCCCACCCAGGTGCTGACACCTCACTTCCACTCACCTTGTCAAAGCATGGTCCTCATGGAAACACGACCCCCAGAGCTGCCCCTTTGGGGAGGGCAGCAGGTACCTCTCAGGGACAGTGGGCACTGCAGCATCCTGGGAATGTTCTCCAGTGCCCCAACGCAGACCCCAGCCCGTGGGCTGCACAGGCTGCAGAGAACCCAAGGTGGGTGCAGGACATGCAGCTTGCCTCTGTGAAGAGACCCTGTCAAGGCTCACTCCTCATGTAAACCACACCTTCACCTTCCAACTCAGACTTAAAGCAAGGGCTGAGCCTGAGAAAAAGTTACCTCAGCAAAGTCCCAAAAGAGAGGGGAGTTATCCTCCTACCCCAAGCATTACTGCCAGAGGGCCAACAGCTTTTTTGGGAAGCTCCATCCTGTTTAGAAAACAAGAGATGCTCTTGGGTTTCTTCCTCTGCTCCCTCTCAGAACCTGGTGCAAGATGCACACATTTTATTTCTTCTTCTGACTGAACAAGGTTGCCCATTATTATAAATCGTCCTGGTGATTTCTTTGGAAAGTTTGCCTCATTTATGCCCATGACCTCGTGGCCTCCTGATACCTTTACTTACATCAGGACTGCTTCCACAGTTGGGCCATTTATTGTCATTCTCCTGAGACCAAAGGGGCAGAGGGAAAGGAACTACAGGCACTCACATCTGAGATGTAAAAAATATGGGTTTCAAACAAGTATAAACAAGTGGGAATGTGAATGCTGAGAGCACAAGATCTCCCAGCTCTGAGTTTCTGCAGAGGCCCTTTTATTTACTGAACATTTATGTGTATACGAATATTCAGCCCTTGATAGAGCAAAGAGCTGGTTTTGATACTAAGAGCAAAAATATTTGCTGTAAATGTCATGACACGCCTTGTCCATAATATGATTTTTTCCAGATGGTTATTTTTTTCAAATTACTGAATGGAAAAATATGTCTTAAGACAAGTACACATAAAAATAATTCTTTTTCCTATTATTGTTTCTTTTTTTTTTCTTTCCTTCTACATTTGTAAAAGTGCTGCTGCTTGCCATGGGATGATATGCTGGGAGAGCACATACATCCTGACATCTGATTAATCATGAATAGGGGTGGGTGTGTAATCCTTAACTGACAGGGCAGCAGACCAGAAACCGTTTTATTACATGAAATACAAAGATGTACATTATTTACACCCTCTTCAAGGTGGTTTCTAACACCAAAACATTTCAGTGAGTGAGTGCTAGGTTGGCTTTGACTCCAAGTCAGCCCATAGCTCTTTTGTTAGCAGGGACACAAACCTGCCTCTGGGTCCAGAATGATCTCAGCTGGCAGTCCCACCCAACACAGCAGCTGGATGATCCTCTTGATCCTGATCTTGATTTATTCAATTTGGTGTCAGTGAGGTTGTGCCAGACATGGCACACCTCTGCTGTAAAACAACATCCCACTCTGCAGTGTGCTTGTCTCCCATGGAGAAGTGGAGCCAGCTGAGCTCTGCCCACACAATCTGGAGCTGGAAGGAAGCTTATCCAAGCCAGGATTGTGCTGGGGTGGAGGACAGACTCCTGCATAGCAATGGCACCAGTTTGGAAAGATTCCTCCTGACAAGCCGCGCCTTCTACTTGCTCAGACTTTCTGTTATTCATATTTCTGAGAGGCAGAGTGAACTGGAAAGCCAGATGGTGAAGGCACAGGATTTTGGTGATGGAGTGCAGAAAGGAGTCCCATGTAGTAGCTGGAAGGTGGAAGGAGAATAAAAAGCTCTGGGCTGTTCAGAAAGAAAATGAGGGCCAGACTCAGGCCAGAAGGTTTCTCCTCCTGTTCTGCAGACATCCAGCTTCTGCCTTTCTCTGAGTGCCCAACAGCTTTTTGTTTAGCAGTCCCCATCAGCAGGTAGAAGACAAACTATTTCATTTCTTCCCTGCCCAGCTGTCTGCCTAGTAAGACAAGAGGTGTGGGCCCCACGAATGGAAAAGCTGCTGCAGGTACAGTCTGGGTTTATGGATTAATTCCATGTGTGATGCTGAGTGACAGCCTTGCCCAGCCAGGAGTGGGGCGTTGGCTGAAGGGATCAGTTACACCAACTGCAGATCGACTTTCTAGCTTGTGGCCCAAATCTGAATCTCACAGCTCAGTTCTGGCAAGGTGACGAGCAGCTTTGGCTTGGGCAGGAGTTAAGAGCACTTGGCATTTTGCAGAAAAAAAGCCCTTGATTCAAACCAGTTAGTGGAGTATGAGCCCAGCAATTTTTCTTCTGTAAAAAAAAAAAATCTCAAAACCAAAAAAAAAAACCAAAAGAAATTTGGAAAGGGGATAGAAGGGCAAAGTTCAGAGTGGTTTCAGATTCCCACAATAACAACGAAGCCCAGCTCTTTCCCAAACACTTGCACATTTCCTTAGAAACAGGTGACAGACATCTGCAAGGCTGAGTTCAGCATTGGAACAGCCCAGCCTCCCTTCCTTGGTTGTGGGTGTTCTGCTCTTACAAGAGTGAGAGAGATTCAGCTTAAATATTTCCAGACAATGCTGCAATTTATTTTAAGTGTAATAGGGGTCATTCTTCACTGAAAGAATATAATAATTTTTCTGTGTGAAAGCAAGAAGACGTGGGGAAGCAGTAGATAGCAGGACTTACACCCACCCAAGTCACAGTTAAACAGTTTTCTCATGTCCCCACATCTTGGGTATCACACTCAGGCCAGTAATCCCAGCACCAGTCACCAAATAACACAGGGTTCTTTCCTTGTGCTGTTCCATATTCACTAGGGAAAAGGCTCTCTGGCAGTCAGATTCTTTCCCTGATCGTGAACAAACTGTGGGTCTCATCAGCTGTGTTAGGAAATAAAAGTGTGAAGAACCAAAGGGGTGAAAATGATCATCCAGCAGCAATATAAATATAAATACCCTGCCCTGCTGAGGCTCAGATCAAATAACCACCACAAGCAGCTTCCCAGTTTCTTCTTGGCACCCCAAATGACCCCGCAGTCTGGTGAGATAACACTTGTCATCCTGCTTTCCTCCCTCTTAATAGGCTGATTAGGGATGGCAAGAAGAGCAGGGATAGAGGGATACAAACCCCTCATCACCACCATCCCTCAAAGGATGAAAATACAGAGAGGGGCAGCATCAACTGTCCTCAGGGAAACAGAGGCTTCTTCCATCTGTGGAGAAAAGAGGGAGAATCAGGATTAGTCACTTCATCTTTCTGTTCCTGTGTTTTCCCAGTATAAAACGTGACCAATAATACCTCCTTTGCAATGTACAGAGCAAGACACTGTAATTAGGGAGGTGATGTTACTGCAGAGAAGAGCTACAGGGCCTTTGAAGCACTCCCTGTCCACCCAAACTTCAGATTTAAAATTTTGTCTTTAAATCTTGACCAACCCCAGAGAAAATAAACCCCATTTCAAATCAAGTGGGTGAAAAGCCAAGACTCAATCACAATACCTGCCTGCCAATGAAAAAGCTTTTCTTTCTATGAATCTGATACACATTCAATTGTTTCTAGTGCTTTATTCAGGAAATGTTTCAATTGGAAAGTATCATTACTTAGAGAGAAAAATAAAAATACCATAGATGGTTTTAAGCTCTACATCTGTGGAAATCTCATTAGGTAGTTTTAGATGTACTGGCATCTGGAAAAAATCATCCCTCTAAACAGAAAAATATGTCATAAATGTCATAATGGGGTGTTGGAGAAGCACATGAAATTAGTTTTGTTCTTCAACTCAGCATCCCTGGCCGGAATCATTAAAAAGAAAATGCTTGTATAAAGCATTAAACAGTTTTTGTCAGGGTTTGGCTGTATGGACCAACCTGGAGTCTGAAGAGCACTGAATATCTGATTTAAAGATGTAAAACTCTGGAGAGTTACAAGAGGTTGGAGCCAACTCAAACATTCACGGAAGGTGAGTACAAGTACAGAGAAGCCCACAGCCTGGAAGGGCTTTTCCAGCAACAGGCAGGAGCTTTGCTCTTACCAATGAACTGTTCTAAGTCTCTGAGGGACATTGCTGCTCTGTCCTCACTCACTGGATGTTTGCATCACTCAAGATCTCAGGCCAGCATCACCTTCAGAGA
Organism: Camarhynchus parvulus; assembly: GCF_901933205.1. Taxonomy (NCBI): domain Eukaryota; kingdom Metazoa; phylum Chordata; class Aves; order Passeriformes; family Thraupidae; genus Camarhynchus; species Camarhynchus parvulus. The sequence goes on along the minus strand of NC_044583.1, from coordinate 14,079,680 downwards.
AGCCCTACTTAGGATCTTAAAGGATCTCAGCCTCCCTTTGGGTGGACAGAGGTGGGAAATACTTGTGAGTCGGTGGACTGGGATTCTTCAGCCCCTCAGGGACCTCCTGTGCTGGGCTGACCAGTGTCCTGACCAGTCCTGCTCTGCACAGGGCAGGCAGGGCTGCACAGGACACAAATGAGAAGCACCCAGAGCTCTGGGTGTCCCTGAGCACAGGGGCACAGCAGGAGGGCTGTGGGCATCTCATTTATCTCCAGCTCCTGGGCGAGCTGCTCATCTCCTGCACTGCTTTTAGGCTCTGTCTCAGTCAAGCACAGTCACTAATCTGGGGTGGGAATGAGCACAAGGCCTCCTTCAGCTGCCCCATCCACAGCACAACCGTCCCTGAAGAACCTGGGAGCTCAGTGAGGTGTTCTTCAGTGCCCTCTAAAGGCCCCTCTCCTTGAGCTGACTCACAGACACATGAGCAAATGCCCTTGGAACATCCTGAACCTGTCCCCAAGCAACTTCCAGTGCTCCTAGATATACAGAGCCACGGGTATTTTTGCAGGGATGGCTACAACAACCAAGAGCTGTTTGCTGATGGGAGATGCTTCACTTCTGGCTGCAGCCATCCCTTGGTGCTGATTGCTGCTTTGTTATTGCAGACTGTCTCATCAAAATTAACGTGGTTGTTAAACACCAGCCCTCCAGGCCTTCACAAGGTGCACACCAAGAAGGTACGAAGCAGTTGGAGACACAATTTCCTTGGGCAGTCTGTAAAACACAAACCATGATCAGACCTGGTCATTAAAAATCCTGTGGCAATCTCTGCAACAGAACATTCGATCCATTGTCCCAAATCTAATCATTACACTCTGCCCTCTGCCCATTTAGCATCCTTCTAGTGTTTCAATTGGGGATGGTATTGCAGTGCATTTCCTGACCTGAATACTTTAACGGATCATAATTGTCTCATGGTTACTCCATGCTCCCGCAGTCGGTTTGTTGTATCCATCTGTTTGCTTTTTTCTTCCATGCAAACTGTAAGGTCTTTGGGGCCAATGGCTGCCACTGAGCCCTGTGTTAATACAGCACCAAGCACAGTGGGGCCCGATCTTTAGGTTCAGCAGCAGAACAACCCATAATTAATAAATGGTGGCTCGTCTGTTCCAAGCAGAAAAGCAGCGCAGCAATCTGTCAGGGTATAGAGGAGGAGGGTGTGACCTCTCCCATCAGGCCCATGTCCCTGGGGATTCTCCCGATCATCCTCATTTTCTTTGGAAAAGTTATGGTGCCGATCAGTTTTTTGTGCATTCAGTTTCACTCCAGCCCAGGAACAGATGGTGGCACAAAAGAGGAGTGACTTAAAATCACTTTGTCCTCTTCTCCCCCTCCACCTGCTCCTAATCACAAGCCATCCATACATTTAAATACCAAACAAGAGGAAGGAAAGAGATTGTGTGCAACAGAAATACCAAACAATGTTTGCATTAAAAAAAAAAATACAAAAACTTAGACATGCGTTTCAGCCCCTAGCAGCAGTCCCCATGGAAAATAATGTTAAAATAAACAAAAAGCAACAATTCCTCTCTGACTGATGATTTTATAATATGGTTGGTGCTGCTAAATGCATCCAGCCGTCCCTCCCACACTCATGCTCTCCACTCAGAGCTGTCCCCTCTTTTAAAGGTGTCTCTTCACCCACTGACATGTGCACATGAATTCTGTTTCTTAATGATCTTTAAGCATTATTAAGAACAAAAGAAATCCTAATAATGATATAAGCCTATTAAAGGATGACAATGATAAATCATTAATAATGATGCAGAATGGGCAGAAATGTGCATTTAACACCGACATTTCTGCATGTAGAAAGAAGCAGAATGATGTATTTTTATTGAATGAGGATGATGAAGCATCCCCCAGTCTATTAGCAACCAAACAAGATGTTAAACAACATTTATCAGGAAGTTATCTCAAAATGTACACCTAGAAAACTTGAAGTGAAAAGTCCTGTAAGACCTGGCCGAGGTGTTCTCAGGCTTTGCAGCGTTTTTTTGAATACGGTTTGAAAACAATTGTCTTTCCAAAGACTGGTGATGTTTGATTTGTGTCTCTCCTCACCTCAGCTTGGCTCTAGCTTGTGCAGCTCTACCATGCTCTCCAGGGCAGGGATAGAAGTTGGCTAGAAGATCTTCATGTCACTACCTAGAAAAAAAAAATTGTGTCTGTGGGGTTGTCTCTAAAATACCTGAGAAGTTTTTCAGCAGGTACTAAAATCAGTTGTGGACACAGAGGCTACATCTACCCTGCAAGGGTGTCACACACAGTAACTCTGTGTCTGTGCTCCTTAGCCATGATTCTGCTCTGTGGCCTGCCCATGCCCCAGACCCCTCAGGAGAGGCTGCACACAGGATTGTTGGGATGCCTGAAAGGAGAAACTGCCACGCTGTTGCATTTGTGCTATTCAATGGAAAATTGCCTTAATCAGGGACACTTTGATTCCTAAGCTGGGATGTGAGGAGCTGTAAATCAGTGCAGTTCCCCTGCTTCTAGCAGACTTACAGGATTTGTGTCAGTGCTGGAATTTGCCACTTCGTTACAGAGCTCCTTTAGCAACAGCCTACCCTGAATGAGGCCCCATGGCCAGCGAGCAGAGGTGGCAATTTTCTCTTCACCGTGGTAAATAGCAAACTCACAGACATTATTTTAATCAGCCCTAAGTGCACAGGAAGGCTCTGTGCAGATAGGTGTGTATTAACAAGGAGCACACTCATATCACTCTGCTAAGTATTTTTGGGTGGCCGGTCAAGCATAGCTGCCTTTCAAACTGCCTTGGAAGGAGAAATATTAATAAACTCCCTGCAGCATGCAGATTTGATTGAATTTCTCATGGATCATAGCCCGCCTGCAGCAGGGTGGCATACCTGTCAAGCTAAGACATTGTTCCATAATTGTTCCTGATGCATTGGGTGCTAATTACCATTGCTGAAAATAATCTCCAAAGATTATGGCAGGCATCATAAATAACAAGCCAGCGGTTCGACACCGCATTATGACAAGGCCTCAATCGCTCTTATCTTTTACTGGAGTGGAGCCTATGCATTAGCTTTACTAATGAATCTTTTTCATTTGTACAAGTGATGTTTCCATTTGACAATGACATGAACATAAAGTGGAGGTTAATTTACTCTATTCCGAGAGGTTCATTATTTAACCTGACGTTGAGGACAAAACAATGTAGCCTAATAGATGGCAAATAGAAATTAGTTGTGATGAATTTTGCCATTTAACACTCTGAGCGGCGGCGCGCAGAGCGAGAGGATGAGTTTGCTTAGGCGGCAAAACCGCTTTATTTCCATGGTTCTAAAAAAAAAGAAACAACCAAAAAAAGATTCTCCCAGAATCCCCCTGCACCTTGTAAAACACGATGGATTTACACAGACATAAAAACTGCTGGTAACTAATGGCCCAACGTTGTCATTGTGTCAATTTTTATCAGATTAGTTGGCATTAACACTGTATCACCGATTGCCTTACAAGCCAAGCTGCTGTGAATTGGATTGGATTCAGGTAGCTATTAGAATTGCCAATTTAAACACTCGGGGCTTATCTCAGCTTTAAGCCATTGACAAAAAGGTTTGGTCACTTCCCTGACATCTTCTGACATGTGTGCTCAGGGCGGGTGCTCAGCATCCGGTGGCTGCCTGCACTCATCCCTCTAGGCCTCCGAATGTATCTATTCAACATTAATTTAACATCATCCAATGTGGTTTGAATCAAGCAAATATTTCCCTTGTTTATTGCACACGCTCATTGTGCTGTTTTGAGGAGGTTTATTAATAGTTTGCAATAAATTTGTTAAACAATTTGCAATAAATTATGCAGTCATATTTATAGCAGTGACACATTTTGGAGGACAAAAGTTGACCTTTCCCATGCCTCAAAGAGAGAAGGGGCAGGGTGTATCCATTACAACCCAGCTTTTCATAGGCTCATATCCTGGTTCCTTAAGCTCACACAGAAGATAAAATGTGTCTGCTCAAAAGCTCATTTAATTTATTTACAAACAAAGGGACATATTCTGTGGGACACTGAACACTGCTGGGCTGGGTTCCGATGGGCCACAGGAACTGAAACCTGCAGGGTCTCTTCAGAGGTGCTTGCAAGACAAGGAACCCTTTGGATTTGGGGTTTGCTTGTTTTGTTTAGTTTTGGAAGGGTTTTCCTGTTTGGGTTTTGTTGTTTTTCTTCATTCATAGCTTGACAAAAAGCAACATCTTGAGAGGAAATGCTCCAATTTCAACAGTACTGTGTTTTCCAACAACAACACAAATGTTTCATTAATTACTTCCAAATCACATCTAATATTTAGTCAGTGAGAGATGTGATGATGAGTCTGGGGGTTTCTCCAGTTCTCCCCTGACCCCATCTCACCTCCTGCTCCCAGCTGTTACCTGGCTCCCCATCACAGACACCTCCAACCCTTCGCTTCTGGACCACCAAAGAAAGGGAAGTCACAGGGAGGAACACACCCAAGTGGAAGGTGCAGCCTCTCACTGCCACCTCTGGAGGTGGCTCACAGCAAACCTCCCCTCTGCCCTCAGCTCCAGGGTTTACATCCCTCTGTCCTGGGGCCATCCTCCTCCACCCTCCCCACACAAACACAGCTGGGAATATGGAGTGGAAAGAAAAAGTACTCCTCCTTATTTTTCCATATATTTCCAAACATCAGGGCAGCTCAGGTTAAGTCTGTCCTGACAGAGCATCAGGGGATCCTCAGCGACCACATGTGGTCAGGAAGCAGTTTTCACACAGAAATGAGAAGTGCCTCTCAGGAGAGAGGCAATTTTTCCTGTCAGGAGGGATCATTTCCTTGGGGGTGACTCAGAATGTGAAGGCTACCACCCCAAAAGCAGAGCCTGTCCAGGGTGCCAGTGGGATAATGATCTCATTCTTGGAGAGAGGGAGCACAGTGGTGAGAGAGAAAGAGCATCATTCTAGGAGCAACCTGGGCAGCAGTTTGACTGTGCCTCGTTTTTACAGCATATTATTACAGCATTACATTCATAGTCCAGGGTCAGCTGCCATTTCCTGGGGTTTATAACTTGCCTGTTTTAATTAACATCAGGCTCAAACTTGGTAGGGAGGCGGAGTCAGCCCAGATGTTAATGTTATTCCAAAAGTGCCTTATATCAGTGGTGTTATTTGAAATACATTAAACAGGGAACATCTAGAGATGTGCCATTTCCAGGGTTTTATTTTAGATAAATTATAAAGACCAGGCTTTGTTTTGGAAGAGCACAATTTGGGACAGACCTTGTTCTTCTATGAGCAGCTCACCCCTGAGAGACAGTAAGAGTCTGTTCTCTGCTGTCCATGGAGCTCCTCTGGACAGGATCAGCCAGGAGGGGGGAGCAAGAACCCCAGGTGTCCTGTCCAGGCAGGCCTGGAGTCTCAGCAGGGCTGGTATTAGCTCAGATGCAGAGCTTTATGAGCTCAGCAGCACACTTTCACTCACCAGGAGAAATGGTTTCTCAGTGTTATTGTGCCCAAGGAGCTCTGCCCCACAAAAGCCCCCACAAGCCCTCAGCTGGGTTTTCCACTGTCCCCTGCCCTCATTACCCTGTGGAGTGAAGAGCTGGCAGTTCAGACAGGCAATAATGCTTTAAAGACTTGCCTTAAATATGTGTTCTCCAGTTGCCATGATGTTTTTGCTGGTACTGAGGGTGCAGTAGCACTCTGATGCAGGTCCAGCACAGTGCTCACTGACGCGTGAGCAGTATTTGCTCACACACCCAGGGCTGTGGGCTCCTTGTGCAGGCTGTGCAGGGGATCTCAGCTGAACACACAAAGTCCTGTGCTCATGGCACCAACATTTCCAATGGAGGCACCAGGACTCGGCACCACCTTTTTAGAAACCCCTGTAATAGCTGATGATTCAATTGGTCGCTGTTGAAAGAAGGGTTTGTCTTCACTATTCTGGTTGTAGGTGGCTGTGGGCAGTGCTGAAGTCTTTTCTCTTGAGTTAGAGCCTGCAGGGATTCTACCTTAACTCTGAATGCCAGCACTGTTGTGCACATTGACAATTTCCTGTTGGTTTAACCCAGATTTCTGAGCTCTCCAAGTCCATGGTGCATTCTAAAGCTTCACCTGAGTCAGGCTGATTTATAATCTCTCTGTTTCTCCATGCGCTGGTCTGTGAACTCAAAAGCTCTTGTAGCTTTATGGACAATTTCATCCTTCTCTCTAAAAATGTCACCCCCCAAATCAGCGCAATCCTGCTTCACCAGCCCCCACCCCTGGATCACACCTCACTTGTTCATCTGTGAGGATCCATCTTTAAGACAGGACCTGGTGCTCTCCTCATGTTACAGACACAGAGCTAATAAGTGTGAAGGGATACAGGACTTACCTGAGATGATGCTGAGAATCTTTGGCAGAAGTGGAAACTGGACACAAGACTGATAATTTCTTGAGCTTTTAATAATTGGCCACCCTTCCCCAAGGTATGGGCTCTTCCTAAGGACTGATACCTTCTGCTTCTGGCTGTGGAGGGGATGTGGGGGAAGCAGCTCACAAAATAGCCCTGGCCTGCATGTTGCCTGTCACAAACAACAAGAAAGAGAATCAGATTTTTTAGCCTATGAGGACTATTCCCAAAGGGCAAAGAAATTATAACTAAGAGAACAAAATCTATTTCCAGTCAGCTTAAAATTATTCTGCAAAGGGTTATCTCTCTGTTAGAACAAAAAGTTAGAAATCCATACATCAAAGAGGATTAAAAAGTGCTTGTTAGTTGCCAGTTGCTAAAGCTTTGAGCTAAGGACTGGGCTGCCCCATCCCCAGCCTCCTTCCTTTTCTACATAAATTAAGAGAGAAGTGTCATATTATCAGTCTTGCTACATTTGAATGCCCAGGACTACACGTTCAGGGACGTAGCTGGTACAATAGCTTTTTCCTTTGTGGTAAAGCTACCAGAAGTGCCCCAGGCAAAAAGTGACATTTCTCCAATGCTAACAGAGAAAAATGCTAACAAGCTAATTTTGCCTGTTTTGCTTTAATTTTGATTAGGGACCCACTGGCTACAGGTAAAATCTCGGTGTGATGGAGCTGCAAGTGTGCTGTTTGCTTTGCCTTTGCTCATTAGTGAACAGCAGGAGCAAATGCAGTGGGTAAGCTGATTACAGCTCTTGGCTCCTTTCACAGGCAAGTGGTGAATTCCTGAGGACCACATTCCACCTAGGTGTTATATCCCCTGGTGTCCCACACTGCACTCACACACCCTGAGATCATGGCTAGAGCATCCCACTGGTTTGGGGCTGAGGGCTGTGATTGTTTTGTTTGGGTTTGGGGGTTTTTTCTCACGCAGAAACTCGATAACTTCACCGACTCTTTCCTGGATGCCTTTTTATTGTGTTTACCTTCAGAAAAAGCAACATTTGATCATGTGTTGAGAAGCTGCATGTTGCCTTGTAAACTCAGAAATTATTTTCAGGTGCATTCTGTGGGCAGTTTTTTCTCTCAGAAAATTAAGAGGCCTCTGTAGCAAATACCCAGCTATAAGGTATTTATGGAGCCCTCCTCATTTTGTTTCTTGGAAACACAAAAGCCCCTTCTGCCTGCTCACATTGGTGAGCCTGAAGCAGTGATTTGAAAAGGAATTGCATGTCTGTAGCACAGCACATCAGACAGATGAGGGCACGTTTACCAAAGGAGGACAGGGACATCACTGAGCCTGCTCTCACCACCTGCAGGCATTGCTGAATATGTCAGTGCTACTGAGATTTTCCTCTGTTTTCCTTTAGTGCATTTCCATAGGGCCACAGCTCCCTTACAGAGGGACAATGTGGAAGGGCAGTGGATGTTTCTGTAAGCCAGAAGTGAAGGTGGAAACAAGGAGCATTGGTAGCATATGTGTCATAAAACTGTCTGAAAAGGAATGCAGCTGGGTACTTGCTGTTCCTGGAGGTGAAAATATTGCAACTAGAAGGAAGAAATCTCAACACATGGAAACATCTGCTGTAAAGAGGCACTGAAGAAACAGCTTTGTGTTAACACGGGAGGTGCAGCAGCCCCCAGTGCAGCAGCCCTGCACACAAAATGACACCAGAGTCCCTGTGGCCACCCCTTGCCTTGGGACTCATGGCACAGCTCTGCAGAACACTTGGATGCCAGGGGAAGGGCTATCCCTTGAGCAAAATTAACCGGCTGCCAGAGCAGTGCAAACACAAGGAGGCTTGGATGGGCTTTTAGTCCAAAACTGGCCTCACCAAGCTGTGGCCTTGTCTTGACACTCAAATCTGTTTCATCCTTTTCCTTCCATGTTATTCCTTCCTCATCTTCACTCTCAGGATCTGAGATGCATCACAAACCTACATCCCATAAGAGGAGAGAACTGTGGGTTTTCTGAGCCCAAAAAAGCTGTGACTTTTTTGTTTAATGTCAGGGGTTATTTTCTAGCTGGCAACATTTATAAGCTGTTCCCAAGATCCGGGGATGCAGATTCAATAAAGGCAGACAAAAGATTTGAGGTTATGTTCTTCAGAGGGGAGCCTCTTTTGTTTGGGTGGTTTGTTTTTACTCAAAGGGCATTTTTAATTTGTTCCTCAGTTAGCTGTTTCCAAATATATTTGCCTTTGCCATCTTCCTCTTTCCCTGCCTCTCTGGTTCTGATTTTCACAGCCATTAGTAAATACATCACCAGTGGGATCTCCTTGCTAGGATTTATGTTTGGAGTTTAAAATTAATTTCATCCCAGAGAAGAGGATGAAGAGAAAAAATGCAAGAAAAGGAGAAAAATATAATACAAATAATAAGTAAGAGAGAAATCACAGAGATATTTGGATGAGACTGAAGATTATCCTTAATTTATTGGGAGAGCCCTGATACCATAGACTGACTTTGAGTCGCAGTGTTCAAAAACATGATGTTGTCAACTTGTTAATTGAAATATAGAGAAGACAAAAAAATTAAAACCCATATTAGACTGACTAGTAAAACTATATTCCAGCATGACACAAAAATTGCATATGAATGAAATTGTTGACGTTTGCCAGAAGCAATGGCTGCTCACACAAACTACTGGGACATCCTGTAATTGTCTAGTGAAATTCAACCCCAAATTGCCAGAGCTCTGTGCAGACAGGCTGGCATGTGTTTAAATTTGCCTCCTAGCAGTATAGTTTGCATTAGCATTTCCCAGGCACACATGAACATTAATTTACATGGCTCAAGGAAGTTTAAATAGTTAAAAATTCAGGTAAACCAGCTCAGGTGATGTATGACAAGAGCTGGAGGCTGGATGAGGGGCCACTGCTCCCCATCACCTCCAACTCCTTCTTTTCTCCCTCTTGTAGGTGTGGCAGCTGGATCATCTGCATGACCATGTCCTGGTGAAGCCATTCATTAAGTAAATGCACTTTAATGTATTTATTTATTCATTATTTAGTGTATTTATTTAGTGTTAACATAGTAAACGAGCCTTTGCTGTTAGTTCACTTAGGCAAAACCAGCTGTAAGGATCCTCCATACAAAAAGCTGAATATTGCACAGGAAGCAGCCAGATCTGGAGATGCAGGAGATGGACACGTGCTCAGCCAGCAAAACTGCAGCCAGAAGAGACTGTGTGATCACAGCTTTCTGCCCTGGGGCAGGAAGGGCTTGTCCTTGCCCAAACTCCTGATTTTCCTTGCCCAAACTCCTAATTTCCATCAATATAAGTGAGCGCTGAAAAGCTGTAAACTTTCCATCCAGTCATTCCCAATTTATTGCATCAGGAGGGAATAAACATCATACATTTTCTACATTAGATCTACCCTGAGCTGAGCAGGATTTATTTTATTTAGACCACACATTGTGTGGTGTATTTATAAAGCAGAGTGCTCTGAAACAGAGTTGTGCTCGGGGAGGTCTCAGCTGAGCCGTTTATTGAACACACTTTGGCGAGCTGGTGAACATCAGTCAAATCTGGAAGTGGCACAAGACGCTGGTCAAGAGGATGGAAAACGGGGTAGGAAAGCTGGGGTAGAGTGGGAAGGCGCCTGGGAGAGCTGTTAAATTCTGAGCTGTCCTGCAAATTGTAGGACAGCATCTTCCCAGCATCCCCCTGGCACGCCATGAGTCACTGCTGAGGCTCCACGCTGAGTTATCGCCATTTAGAGTGGCATTTCCTTTCAGACTGCACAAAGCAAAGGAGCCATATTAGTAAATTTATTGAGTATTTCATTAGATCAATATGGAGTATGATTTAGGAGCCTCTGCCCAGGCTCTTTAAATCTATTTAATCAAACCAATTAATAAAAAAAATCTAGAAAGTTGAAACATATCCTGTAAGGTGCATCATAAATATACTCCCTTACTTAGGCTTTTGATCTCAGCCAGGTAATTAACGGCTTTGGTTAAGTTCAAGTCATTCCCTCATGGCTGCTCGTGGTCATAAAGCCCTGGGGCTATGCATAGCTCATGGATTTATTATGTTTTTTTCCAGTTGCAAAAGCTTTTCTAGCTCTGTTTCCTTTTTCCCTCCCCTCCTTTAATTCCAGCGCTTGAGACTTCTGTGGCTCCCCATCCCAGTTGCAACTGCAGTGCTTTGTGCAACAACAGGATGGAAAGCAGGGCTCTTTTCTCTTCTCCCAGCTTTTGGGAGAAGACTGAAGCCTGGATATCCCAACAGTTTTGTTGGGATAATCCTCCTCAGTGAGGCGTCAGCTTCACTTCAGGAGAGATGAGACAAACCCAGCAGGACAAGGACCTTCTTCTCCCTTCCATATCCAAAAGCAATGAGGTGGGAATATATTTCTCTGTGGAGTAAAGAAGCTCAATTCTTCAGCTAGAAACCTCTCAGCTGTTTAGACAAGAATGGAGGAAGCTGGAGGGAGACGAGAATTGTGTCCATCACAGCAGGGATGCATAACAAGCTGAAGAGAGAGGGAGATTGTGAACACATTTCTTCCCAGAGTCTTTAAAGTCAAGATAGCAGCTTTATCTTACTTTACAATCAAGGAAATCCGGTCTCTGGGGGAGAGAGACAAGGGACAGATGAATGGGTTTCCTCTAAGCACATGTAATATATATCAGAGTCTGAAGAACATTGGTCGTAACTCTTGGACAGTGCCCCAGAACAAAATAAATAATGAGGAGTGCTGGGCTCACCTCGGGGGCTGCTTGGAACAGGAGAGCTGAGCCTGGATTCACTGCAGACAAGGAGTCCCTCTTTTCTTTCTGCTCACTGTAGGCATCTGGTTTTACCTGAACAGTTATGGGAGCTGGGGAAAAAATAACAAAACAACTGTCCCACTTTTTTTAACACAACACCCTAGAAGAACAACATATCTTTCCTAATGAGTGTCTGCTTAACTTTCCACAGGTATCTGAACATCACAGGAAATGTCCTGATGTGTTCCAGGTGATGAAAAGTCCTACATAAAATGCCAAAGGTCCTCCTTCTACTCGGGATGAGGCTTGTTTGGTAAAATAATCTAAGAGAAGTATGGAGCACTGTGGGAGAAGTTTACATTTTCTCAGTGTGCTTAGTTCCAACAAGGACTGGTATGACAGGAATAAAACTGCTGTGCAGCAGGGAGAGGGAGATGTCCACTTGTTACCCTGCTCTACCAGAAGCTCCAGGATGAGTCAGTCTGACCTTTGACTTCACAAGTAGGAGTCCACAGATGCACCAAAGCCTTAACACGAACCCTAAAAAAGGGCACAGGTCATAGTCTTGTTTTAGTTCACAGTTTGGGCTTTCCACTGCATGAGAATCCATGTGGCAGTGAAAGGAGCAGAGAGGACCATTCCTTCCTGAGAACATTTACAAGCACAAAGACCCAATCACAAATCCTTTGAAGAAAGCAAAAGTCCTTCCATCAAGCCCAGCTGGCCTCAGATCCAGCCCTGGGCTCACACCTGAATGATTCACTGGTGAGGGTTTTTTGGCTGCAGCAAAGATGCTGCTCTCAGAGCAGGTTGGGACCCATGCTGATCACACCCTTCTATTTCATTTTCAAGAAGCCAAGGGCCAAACAGAGTCCATTTGCTCTAATATCTACTCAGCCCTCCTGGAATCAGAGCCAAGGTATTATCATCTTGCCAGAGGGTGTCTAAAGTGGCTGGGCCCCAGAATGCGGCTCTCCCCTGCAAACCCCCTCTGCTTTCCTAGGATTTGGGGTGGCCATGGTCACTGGGCTTTGGATGAGCTGCCACCAGTGAGGTCCCATTCTCACTCAAACCATGATCAGCTACTGGGAGTGGGGGGAGGCAAAGGGACTTCAGAAAGCAGGAAAACAAATCCATAGCTAGTAAATTATATATAGCTCTTATCCCACAATTAGTTTGTAATTCTGAAGGACTGCAGACAGTCAGACTCCTGTGTAATAATCCCTGAGATCAGATTCACATTGAATTGAAGGACTTTGAAGAAAGATAGGCAACAAAAATTAGGCCAGGATCTATACCAGTTTACACTAGTAAAAGCTCTGTCCCTAGAAGGGGTTTTAGCAAAAAATGTGAGGCCTTTTCTTCAGTTAATTTTTTATTTACATAAATTCTTTTCCCCTTTGGATTTTTCTCTTTCTTAACCCAGATTCTTCTTCATTACTACTTCAGTTTTGGCCATAGTGGAGTTATTCCTAATTTACACTGTCAGAAAACAGACATCATTGTGGGAGAAAAGATACATATTACCAGTCTGGATAATTAAAAATAGACATTGAAAACAATGTGTGTTTTATGTATCACATCATATATATGTGTATATAACATTGCAAAATAGGTGGTAGTTGAATTTATCCATTCATCATAAATATTGACATTACTTGCGTAGTAAGTGATAAATCAAAATGCAGTAATCACTAAATCAAAGATTTATATGAGTAAAGAGCAGCAAAGCAATTAATCAGTTCCCTGTACAGCCAATGATTAATTAGGTTCCAGTCTGAAAGTATAGAGGCTGGTTTACAATTAAGACTATTACAGATAGGCTTTATGTATTTTTTTCTTAAATATCCTGTTCTTGAAAAGGAGATAAGTTGACCCCAAACAAACAATGCTCTGAGAAGGATCAGATGATGCAGTTGTGTGTTTACATTCAGGGCTCCCAGTTCCTAGAAGCACAGATCACAGCAGGAGGAAGCAGCAGAAGTTGCTAAAATCTCATAGTCAGACCCTTCACTGTGCCTGGGCTTGCTCTGCTCCACAGCTTGGAATAGATACCAACCCCAAAGCAAAGGGATTTGGGAGCTAAAGCCATCAGGAAGTCTCTTTTGGGGCACCACAGATCCTGGTGGCTGTGTCTCACCAGCATCTGCTAAAGACCAACACAGACACGGGCTCCTTCTGACACCCAGACACAGCAGCTTTGCACAGGCAGGAGGAAAAGCTGCAAACACCACCAGGTGCCCCAGATCCCCCTGTTGCAGAGGGAAATGTGTCCTGGTGAGCCCCAGGGAGCACCAGGTGGCACCCCAGCAGTAGGCCCTGGTGACAGGGACAGGACAGCAGCCCCAGCAAGGCACAGCCCTGCACACAAAGTCACAGTGAGTTTATCAGAACTCCCTGATCTAGATCACAGCAGAAATTGTTGGTGTGTTCCCTGCCACATGATCCATGCAGTATTCAGGTTTGATTCTCCAGCACTGCTCCAGCCCACTGGAAGCTCTGGAGCTGACATGGGATCAGCTGTGCAGCTCAGCAGAGCTGGCACAAGACAAATATTTGTTCCCAAATTCTCCTACCAGCAAGAGCTTCTCCTTATGCCAGCCAGCTGTTTGGCAAGAGCTGTTTCCTGCTCTTATTCATTGTGATGCCTCAGCCAGGCCAGTTCTTGTGCCTGGGAGAGAGCAGCATTAACACCATGTGATGTCTATTTTATCCTGCTTCCTTCTCCCAGAGAGCTGAAGAACAGGCCTGGGAGCTGCTAAAAACCAGAGAAGAGCAGCAGGACATGCTCAAGGAGCCCCCTTAGTTGAGAAGGATGGAGCTCCACTGCATGCAAAATGCTCTTTTTTTTGCTTTCTGCAACGTAAACCCAGCTGGGTGTTGGCATCACACATCTGCACCACAGCTGTGCCAAACTGTGCCTGTGCCACTGCTCAGACACAGGTGAGCAAGAGTCAGACCTGAAAGGGAAGCTCTCGAGGAAAGAAAACCACCTTGTACCAGAGAAACCTGTTTTCTTCCTTGTCTCTTTCTTTTAATTTCACATGAGTATTTTTTAAGATGCTGACTGCCCCTCCCTTCCCTGGGAGAGGACACGATAGGGATGTGTGGACACACAGATGTCTCCAAGTACTCTGTTTTGGCTGAGAGGCTCTAGCTGGAGCTTCCTTCACCCAGACACTGCAAATTACTCTTTTTATATGATGTGCATATTGAAAATGCAGAGGTCATGAGCCTGCAGCCCCACCTGTGCACCTTCCCAAGGCTCTCCACATGCCCAGCTAAGCCAGGTGAGAGCTCTGGGGCTGTGTGAGCACTGACAAGTTCTCAGGTAATTACTTTACTCATCCAGAAAATGCAGTTAAGGGTTACCCAGACAAATCCAGATTTTTTAAAATCCAGTATTTTTTTTTTGGGAAAAGTCCAATCATGTTGTTTGACATTTTCAAAATGAAATGTAACAGCTCTGTATTTCAGCTGGAAGGTTTTTTGAGACCAAATTTGCTCAATCGCAGGCTTTTTATATATAGATGTATACCCTTTTTAAAAACAGAACAAAACAACATGTTTTGCATAATTCGAAGTGATAGTTTTCAGAAGAGATGACAGTGGGGAGAGTTATTTTAGAAGAAAACCTGCTTTGTGTTCTCTTAAAATGGTGAGCAAGCTGAAAAATTAATTACACACACATCTCTAAAGCACAAACTGCATGGAGCAGCCTGGGCCCAGACAGAGGTACCTCAGGAGTCCCTCCTGGCCAACAATTGTTTTTTGATCCTGCTTCACCCCTGAATATAAAAACCGGATGAGGAGTGAGAGCATCATGTGGCTAATGATGGGTGCTCTGCACAGAGGCAGGATCCTTCCTGCAGAGCAGAGCCTGCAAATGCTCTTTTTGACCTCGTTTTGCCTCAACGCCTGCATTACTCACTCTGAATTTGGCTGTGTCTACCTTGCTCTCAAGCCTCTTGTCTCAACTTATTTGTGTTAAGTGTAGGACACCTGGACAAAATAACCAGAGCGATGCCAAAGCTGTAACCCAACCCTGCATGTTCTGAGAACTGCAGGGATAAAAAAAAAGGAGCACTTTTTTTGGTGGGGAGAGAGGGAGAGGAAAGGGGGAGCTGGGATGAGGAATCAGCTAATTAGCCTCATCTACATTTCAGCTACATGGTTCACAGGTACTAAATCATTCCTGACATATTTGGGTTGCCATTTATTACCAAAATTATTCAATGTGAATTTTGCCATTTAGGACGTGTTAAGAAAAATACTTATGTCTTCAGAGTGACTCCAGCTCTGATCCCTTCTGACATAACAGCACCAGTGGGCCCCAGTTTAAGTGCAGGCATCCCTGCCCAGATGCACAGCTGGATGCACAGGACTGCAGCACTGGCTTCACATCGAGAGATCAGGGTGCTCAAAATTGATTTCTTAGGTCAAAAACCCCACATCTCCACCATCCCCCACAAAACTACGAATTAATACCTCTGCTCTGATAATCTCAGCTTCCAGTGGAGCGTTCCTGAGATATATTGGAGATTTTGCATGCATAAAACCTTAAAACTTGGTCTTGAAACAGTGTAATCACAGTGGAAACACAGGCCCATGCCAAAGGAAATACACAAATATATGCACACACACATGCTGCACATGACTGTTAAGAAGCCTTATATTTTTAGTTAACTCTTCATTGTTCATTAATTAATGAGTTGTCCACATTGTGTTGAGCTGCAGCTCTACCCCCCCAATAAAAAACCAAAAAACAATACATTAACTCAAACCCGCTCAGCAGACAAGTCCTCCTGAGTGGGAGGATTTACAAAGATGAGTGTTTAAGTCATTTCCTTGCAGCCTGTTGCCCTCCTGATCCTCTTGGTCCAGTTCTCTTGGGATCCACTCCCAGCTCTTCTTCCTCTTTCAGGTAAGACCACTAACCTGAATTATCACCTCCTAAACTCCACTCCAAGCCCTGCCACTTGTGGATGGCAGCATCACCAATGCAGACTTTAAAACATAGTGGCTAAGGAAAAAATTTCAAGGAAAATTTGACCCAGAAACCAAGGTCTCTGAGATAAGAAGTTCACACAGGTTTTATAAAAATAGATTCCTGATAAGGGAAACTGCTTTTATTAATGCTTGCTACAGAGAAAATACTAATAAACTCACATTTTATTAGACATTAGAGAGTCAATGTAGAAAAGAAATGTTGGAATCCCAGCTCATCAATCCTGTTGTTCATGGAAAAAAATTTCTAATCTGGATTTAGTTTGCTCTGGGCCACCACAGCCAAAGATAACTCTAAGAAAAATAACAGTTGCCTGTACATCCCCTTATAAATTAGTTAACAAAGCCCACCCTACATTTGCTACATTTGAGGTGACATTCCCCACATTAGTGACAGGCTGAAGATGAATTTTAATGATATATTTTTAGCTGGCCAGCTCCTCTGCCACTGAAAATCAGCATGAGACTACAGGCACAAAAAAAAAAGCAAAGCTGATTTTCACCACTTTACTCATTATTGTTGAGAGTATGTTCATTCCTGCGTCTCTGAGTTCAAAGAGGAAAACAAAAATAGCCTTTTTCATTAAAAAAGTCAAAGTGGGAGGGGTTAGCTGGCAAGATTTTTCCAGAATGGGTCTTGCTTTTGCAACTGGCTTCCAACTGAGTCCAAGGGAGTCTGAATTTGACTTTAAGATTATCTGCTGAGCTACTTTCCCAGGCATTTGAAACAGATGAGATGTAACAGCATTTTTTCCCCTTAGCCAGGGCCAGTTTCCTATCAGAGGTGCAAATTCAGATTTATCTACTACAAGGAGCTTAATAAAAAACACCCTTTCCCCCTCCCCCAGTCACTGGTTATCATAAACAAATCCCTCAGCAGAAGCTAAAAAGAAGATACTTTGAGGTTAAAAGCAGCCTTTAAAAGAAAATGATGTTGTACATCATCCCAAAATTTAATATGACTTTATGCACAATAGTAATGTGCCTGGTAATGCAAAGATTTTTCTAAAGTAGCTTAATAACAATCCAATATTCTCTTCCTTAAAAAATGAAAATGTATGTCAAAAAAGGATCTAATGTAGCTGCATCTTGTATCCATTGATGGAGAGAGCTGATTTACATAGATAGCATTTAACATACTATCATCATTATCCTATCAGTCTTCTGTCTAATCTGGAAGCCTTGAGACAGAGTTCTCAATGTTCTCTGAGGTAAAAAAATACCAACCAAAATTATGGTAAAGGGGGAGAAAAAAAAACCTGTGAGGGACAGATGAATATCAAATCAGATGAGATAAAAATGGGACCTTTTTTTAGCCAGCAAAGAATGAGCTTAAACTGCTGAAAAGTGGATAAAACAAATAATGTTTAAGACTGTAGCATACAGTACCACAATGATGAGGGATAAAAGAGAGAATTATGTTAATGGCCGGGCCTGTGGAGGCTGCTCTTAGATTGCTTGTGATGGCTTGAAGGATGCAGATAGATAGTGAGGATCTCTGAAATCCAGGTGGTGTACAATATTCATTTCCTTTCCCTCTCACCCTCTTTTGCATGAATTTAATGCTTGTGGAGAATGTAAACAACTGCAGGAGGCCTTCTACTGTGAGCAGGATGGAGCCACATGTAAACCTAGACAAGGTGAGACTGTCTGAAATGAGATTTTGTGTTTCTCTCTATTTGGACCAAGCTTGCATTAAATTCCTCATCATCAACACAAGTGTGTGCTTATGGCAATATCCCCTATCCCTTGCCCTCTCTTACTTTTAGTCTTTCTTTAAACTCAGCAAAGCCACCAGTGCTTGTCCCTTTCCCAGCCCTGGTGTGTCCCCCAGGCTGCAAAGGGCTGCCCCAAGCCCCCCAAAGTGCCCTGTCCAGAGACATATCCAGGTCTGCAGGTCCATTCACACTTCCCAGCCATGCCACAGGGCTGAGGTTTTTAGAGAGGAAGCGAAGTAACAGCACTTCTGTTTGTCCAAAACCCTTTTCTTTTGAAAACAGGGCAACTAAGCAGGTGGCAATTCAGAAAGGCATGTGAGGAGAGTGGGGCAGGGCTCAGGTCAGCAGGTTAGGGCATCAAAAACAGCAGAAGAGAGCTGGCAGCCAAGGAAACTCCCGTGTGAGGTGACATTATGGCCTCGAGGCTGCCTTTGCTGCACTCTGCACCTTTAAACTCTTATTGAGGGGGCTTAACTGCAGCTACATGAGCCAAGCCTGCTGCAGGGATGTGTCCAGGAGCCACCCAGACTGCACTGTCCTCCCTAGGCAGCCCTGTTCTGGGGTGGCATCCCCCCATCCCTCTGTGCACAGCCCAGGATGTAGGGCAGGAGGGCATTTAGCCCAGAGCTATGGGAGCTGCAGCATCCCATTAGCATCCCACAGATGTGATGCTCCTGCTCTGGGTGCGTGCTGGAGGCATGGCTGGGCAGACCTTTTCCACCCCTGCCTGCACTGAGCAGGATGAGGTACATGCCTGTGCCTGACCCCACACCATAAGAGGACACAGATTTTCCTTGGTGTCGTATAGGGGCTGTTATAGCCCAGCCACTGGGTCATCCCACCTCTCCTGCCAGTCCTTTGGCTCCTGCCCACTTGTCTGCCTGTTTGAGAGACTGGTTCCCTCAGTCAAAACTCTCATGATGCAAGGATGTGGTTGCCCTCTTTGTCTGAGAAGGCATGGCAGGAATTTCCACAGAGGAAGAGCTCCAAGAGCTGATCCAAATCTGCCTCGAGTGAGCTGGGTTAGGTAGATCCAACGTCATTGGATCAGGCCCTTCAGGAGGAAAAACAAGCAACACCTCTAGCAGAAAACAAGGATTTACCTTTGCATCCCATTCACCTCTCCCAGGACCCAAAACATCTTAGCTCACTGGGGAGCAATGCACAAATTCCCAAGTGATCCCAGAGTGAGCACAGGGACATGAAGGAAATGGAGCAACCCTCTGGCACTGTCTGTGCCACACATGTCCCCATGTCATGTGGCTGCTCAGCCCTCATTCAATGCTGCATCTGCCCCTGCATAGAAGCCAGTATGATGCAATATAAAGCCTGGTCTAGTCACTGCACCTCATTATGAGGAAGAATAGAGCAAATTTTCCCCTTACATGGACACGGAGAGCCAAAGCCACGCTGCTACTGGCAGAGTTCCCCTGTGGTTGCAACTATAGGGCACCCAGCAGGGATTTAATCCTGTTGTAAGCAGCATTATCTTGAGCTCAGATATTTGTTCTGGGCTTCACAGGGTTAGCAGTAGGGATCAGTCCTGCCCCCAAAACCTAGTGGCTTTCAAGGTGGAACGTGATCATTTTATTAAAGGGATTATTCACCATTGTTTGTTTGCAACCACAAAGCACCGGACTCAGTGACTCGGGAGGTGCCTTCCAGTCTTTTGCTGCTGTGTTGCTAATTGAAAGAAAAGCTGTTGGCTCCCTGTCCTCAACATTTATCATACACAAATCCCTTGGAGATCTTACAGGTTTCCTGGGAGCTCAAGGATCCTGGGATGCAAAAACCCTTTTTGGAATTTCTAACTCATATATCTCAGTTTCTAGTTTTTTTCAGAAGTGGAGGGAAAAAACTGGGATCATAAAAGACTGAGATGTGACATTATTTTTCATAAATACATCTTGCTTTGACTCCTTGATATTGTCCTTGTCAGGCACATGAAGCCTGATCACCAGAGCTCAGAGCAGCAGACAGGAGGCAAAATGGCGGAGACTAGGAAGAGTCACTCTCCTCACACCTAAACTAAACCAGGCTTAAAAAACACCTCTTAGAAAAATAGTTCCCTGAAGTGAATTGCCTGGAGCAGATGAGATAAAGGAAAAATAAGATGCAGAAGGTGTAGCAAACATGTTCCAACCAACCATGGGGCTAAATGGGCTTAATGAAACTCTAAAAATAAAAGTTTTCTTGAGGAGAAATAGAAATATATGGATCTTACCACTTTTTTGGATGAGTAGGCACTGCTCTGGTGCAGCCTGAGCTATTTACCTTGACTGTGGTCTGAAGGGCTGGGAGATAAAAAGCTGGTGGCTACCATGGCCACTCCTGCCAGGTGGGCTCATGTGATTTAGAAGCAAGACTGAGGTTGTAGCACAAGACTTTCAGCCCAGGAAAGCAATGATCACATCATCTCACCCTCCAAACAGAGAAGAAATAGAAAGATTTTCCTTTAAAGGAGTTCATCTGAAAGAGGTAGAAAATAAATCTTCTTAAATACGATAACTGAGAATGCCCTGATCCTGGAGACAGACATCTAAGCAGATGCAAAAGACTCGTTGAAGACAAGCATTAGTGTTTGTAAGATAAAGCCTTTATTGATACTTAAAGTTCCATCAGTTTAACTAAATGTATTTTTAAAACTCATTTAGTGAAAACATGCAAAACCCTTGGGCAGACACTCTAAAATTGTTTTAATGGTTTTAAATTGAATTGGCTTCATGATTCCTTACTAAATTAGGCTGTGATAACTTTAAATTGTTCTGCAAGTAGCCACACAGCACTGTGCACAAGAAAAACTGAGCCAAGTTTTCAATGCAATTTCAGTCAAACTACCTTAGATATAAGTATGGAAAAAAGCTTTAAACACAGGAGGATCATTAAATAGAGGATGGAGACTCAGCATGTAAACATACAGAACAAACTGAACCTTGTTTGCTGAGACACAGCATTAAACTTCTAAAAACTCATTTATTTGCTTTCTTAATTGTTCTGTACAATTTTTAAGTACTCAGGTGACTACTGGTAAATGGTTTTCTGGAGTAAATCTCTGCAGCTCTCATGCTCATTGGAGTCTACTGGGTTTGACACTCCAGGAGACTGCACAAGTACTTTTAAACTTTATTTTTTTGGTTCCTCCATGACTTTCTGAGACAGAAAGCAAAGAGGTGACAATAAAATGGCAGCACCCGGAGACAACAGTGACAGCTCCACAGACTATGATACTGAAAGAGTGACAAGTATTTCTAAAGGCTGCTTTGACAACTTATACTGGAGTTTTCCTTTAAGTTACAATCATTCTTCTGAAGCAGTGAAATTGGTGCCTGAAGGATCTGAAAATGAAGAAATAAACTTGTGTAAAGTTGGCAGGATCTCATGGAGCATCAGTTATATCTATAATGCCCTGTCCTACACCTGCCAAAGCTGCCTCAAGACCCTTTTGCTGTGCCATGGTACTGCAGATTATTAATAAAGCTCCTGCTCTGCTCCTGGACACTGTGAGGCAGCAAACAGGGAGTAGGTGTGGGATGATGGCCTGGGCTGCCCCTGTACCTGTCCTGCTCCTTGGTGTCACCCCCAGGCCTTCCCCAGGTCTGACAGTGGGACTGTTGTTACCTTCCCTGCTCCAGGCACTCCTGGTTGCTGGGAGGGGTCACTGGATCAGTGTCATTGTCACGAGCAGATTGAGGTTTGCTCTCTGCTCTCTGTGCACTGCCAGGCTCTGTGGCCACTGGACAATCCCTCCCCAGAGCTCAGCAAGGAAGGGAAGGGACCCAAGTCCATGAGGACTGGCTCTGCTGGGGTGGCACTGGCCACCACTGCTGTGTGTGAGTTATAACTTTGACATCTGAGGTATTTAAACCAGGGAAACCCAGATTCACACACCTGTCCCAGAAATGCTCCAAGCAGAAAACAGTTTCTTGCTGCACTCTCCATTCAGGATTTAGCCTGAAGTTTCAGCCTAACCCTTCAAATTTGCTTTCACGTGCCTAGTGAAATGATTGCTTGCCTAAATAATTCAGTTGCTGGCAGCTTTATCAGCTGGACACCAGGTTATTATTGTTTAGAGGGCAGCAAATCATTCCGTGGGGAAGTGGGAATCATCTGTGAACTGCAAAAGCTGGCAACCAGACAAACACCAAGATGTCAGGGAACTCCTGGGCCTGCTGCACTTTGCTTACACAGTTTGGTCCCTTCCACCAAAAGGCCAACATCCTTAATTTTGTCTTTTCCCTGGAATGGGGAAATTCCTTCTTTTCCAG
The DNA here is from genome assembly GCF_901933205.1 of Camarhynchus parvulus. Lineage (NCBI taxonomy): Eukaryota > Metazoa > Chordata > Aves > Passeriformes > Thraupidae > Camarhynchus > Camarhynchus parvulus. The sequence goes on along the minus strand of NC_044583.1, from coordinate 14,057,551 downwards.
GCCAATCAACAGAAGCTCACTGAGATTTATGGCTTTGATGAGTGAAATTTTCAGCCTTGAATCTACAGACTGATGCTTTAAATACATTATAGAGATTATCAGCAATGTATCAAGGTGTCTTTGCAGGATGGTATAAACTTCTACTGCACTACTTATTGCCATAAACCATACTCCCAGGTTTTTATTTATATGCGCATTAGCTCGATATGATTGGATCTGTAGCCAGCCCTGTGGACTGCAGTAATTTATATATATCAATAAAGGTCTCCAGCCAGCCACTGGGTGCTCTGAGGGGAACAGTAGTTCCATTTAAAACATTAGGAACTGGAGAAATTGAAAATAACTCTCTATTTAGAAGCCAAGAAGTAAGACAGCAGGCAACAGAGGTCCCAGCACAGCAAGGCTATACTAAAGAGATTGTTAAAATGTCATTTCACTTACATATAAGCCCCAGAAAAAAAAATTAACCCTTTCCCTGCCATACTTACTGCAAATAATACTTGAAAAGAAAACACACTCTTCAAACCTGAAGTGTTTTAAATAATCTCAGGGGATATGACCATAAAACTTTGAGCGACACATTCAAAGAATTCAGGGGAGTTTACTTGCAAAATTAGTTTTAAAAAAAGACAGAAAATCTCATTACCTTTGCATTTGTTAATGTTAGAGCTGAAATGTAAAAGCAGCAAAAAATCCCTCAGTGGCTGGATTTTACAAGGCACAAAAAGCCTACAGGAAGAAGTGTCATCTTGTCTACCTAAGCAACCCAACCCAATACTATTAAATTTTAACATTAAAAAGTGTGAGTTTTTCCTCTAACAAGCAAGGAAAGCACTGCACAATCATCTAGCATAGATCTGCTGAAGGTTTACCTGCCTCCACTGCTCCCAAGTTTCCCATGGTTCATGGATACACTTGGCTGGCAGTCTGGGCTTTAACAGTGTTTATATAGTAAAAATTTCATCTTACAGTGAACTTTAATGACCTGTAACTCAAGCCCAGCTTGATCAACTTCCTATAATTTTTTCAAAAATTCTCTTTAACTTTCTGCAAAATATAGCCAGCAGGTCACAAGGAGGATAGGGGAAAACTGTTTGAGCCAGAAAAAAAGCCATATGAAGCTACAGAAGAAAAACAGGCTGTAGGGGCTTATTGCAGGGTGAACTCTGGAGCCACATGATTCACATGTCAGGACAAAAAAGTATGTGGGATTGTGAGAGAGAAAAATTGGCTAAAAAAGGGCCTTGCCCTGCCTTACTGCTCTGTATTTTCTTCACTTTGAACTAGAAAAGCAGTAGGAAAATGCAAGTTTCTTCCCTCCAGCCCAGCCCCTCTTACAGGGGTGAAGTGCCAATGCTTGATTTTGCTTTCTCAGAACTGACGTTTTTTGTGAGGGTCTGGAACAGCAGCAAGGAGAATTTGTCCCCTGCAAAGAGAGCCCGTTGGGTTTTCTTTCTCTGTTCTTTACTTCACCTGGGGAAAAAAATAAGAACCAAAAAAAAAGGAACCTTCCAAATGTGCTGCTAAGCTGGGGAGCAGTTATTTTATACATGGCTGATGTGACCACATCCCAGAGCGAGCCTTCCCTTCTTCCATCACACCCCCACACCCCAAGAGGGGAAAAAAAAAAAAAACTTGTTTAATGCATAACAATGCCATCGTGTGCGGGAGAATTCCTGCCTGGAAGGAAACGTCCCCTCCAGAGCCCCCGCGTGCTGCTCCCAGAGCTTTGAACGCTCCTGCTGTCCTTGTGCCCCAGCCAAACTAAATCCATTTCTATTCAAAACTCAGATACTGCCCTGCTGTTCCAGGTTTTGTTTTGTTTTTTTAAAAGGTTTGTTTCTTACATTGGGTATTTATTTGCAGTGGGTTAATTGATGGCTCGTGAGGCTTCACTTTTCCAAGGATGTTGCTTTCTGCTCTGGGGAGATAGTGTGGGCTGGTGGACAGAGCCTTTGGGTAGAGTCTGTGGAGACCTGAAGTGGGGTTTGGAGGAGCCCATACCCTGTAGCCTCTTTTCCCATCCCTTCAGTGAAACCACCTAACCCTCCTGGATTAATGCGTGGTCTCAGCTCTCCCACTGAAGAAGTTGCTAATTAATATTGTGAGAATGTTGTATTTAATCCCTCCAATGAGTGGGCCTGAGTTAATATCTGGATCTTGTGTTAGACCTCGTGCCCTGGAGGAAAGTCATCCTAGGATACATAAGTGGGAGGAAAGAATGATGTGATGATGTAGAGGAAGGATATATGAGAGGAAGAGATGTCAGTGTGACAGGGCAAAGGTGAAAGAAAACTTCATGGAGATGTATCACAGCAGTGGTAGCTCATGAATGTGCAAAGTTTGCACCATCTACTGAGAGTATCCAGCTCTTTCAGACAAGGAAAAATGGGCTGATGCTTGTGGCTGAGGTGTCACTGCACTGGCCTCGGTGGCCACAGCCTTTTCTGGGCTGGACATAAGAACAGGACAGTCCCTGTTCAGCCAGGACTGTGCCGAGATCCTGGCCAAATCATCAGGTCATGGGCAAAGTCCAAACTGGAGTCTCTGAAAAGATTTCTGTGCATCCTGCATGGTATCAATGGTCCTTCATAGTTGTTGATAATTATGGGTTTTTTTCCTGAATAAGTGCATTAGTGCCTCATATTCTCGCTTGGTTGGAACCGCAGGCACACGGCGCTGCAATGGCTGTGTTATTCTAACATTATTAAATGTGCACTCTTCTTTTATTAGGCTTTTTAATAACATTTAAGTTGCACTCCTGGGAATTTTTGCAGAAAGGGAACATTGGCCAGCCTAATTTGTACATGAAAATACCCCATAGGCCAAAGAAACAAGATTCAGATGAATTTCACGTACAGTATGACTATGAATACAACAAGCACTGAAGGAGCTTTGGGGTGTAAAAAAAATGCTTGAATCCCACGTGTTGTGCTCTCAAGGCTGTATCTTGTTTGTGCACATTACTGCTTACGCTCCACATGTATTTTTGTTTCTTTGGTAAATGCACATGGTTTTCTCATTGCATATATAAAAGGCTCCTCGTTACACCCCACAATGGCACAGTGCAGAACACACTGCCCTTACAGGAGACCCTGCTCTGTATGTCGACCCTAAACCAGTTAATTCCCAGGCCACCAGAAACACAAAGCCCTACGGGACATCCTAGTGAGTTGTCCAAGTGCACTCCCAGCCAGGAAATCTGTGGGTGTAGAGTGATGCTGGAAGAGGAGGCAGATGCTTGTGTCAGGCACCGTGGGGACAGATTCCCCTCTCGGGGAGCTCACCAGCTCAGGCACAAATGGGATCAAAGCTCTGGAGAGGAGCAGGCTGCCAGTGCCAGCTAAAGTCTCTGAAGACAATTCTCTCCTCTTTGCTCTGGCTGACACTGCTGTTAAGGAGCTTTTATCTATAATCAGCTGTTTGTCATCTTCCTTGCTACTTCATTATCCCTTTTGAAAAAGCATTTTGCAATAATTTCAGAATAGTAAACAAACAAAGTCGTTTTAAAAGAGAGAAAGCTGTGTGTAACCCTCTTCCTTTCCCTGGGAAAATCATAACTTCAACTTAAGTGTTTCAGTTCATCTCTTTCTTGGAAAGCTAGCACATGGAGATCCTGACAGAGGGGGCTGCAGGAATTCAGAGGAACAGCACTGCATTTTCTTGCTTACAGCTGCCTTTACTGCTGCAGGGTTACTGTTTCCCTACAATACTACACAGTTTGAAAAACTGAGCTGTTAAAAGTGTAAGAATAGAAAATGCACAGCATTACATTCAGAATTAAAGCATCTGAAGAGATGTTCCTGTGACAAGAAAGGGATTCTAAGGAATGGAGTTTGGCTTTTGGTTTTGCCAGAAGTTCCCTGACTTAGGTGAATCACTGAAATGTCTGTGTTAATTATTCTCTCTTTCTGGTTTGTTTCTTTAGAACCAAATAAATAACTTCATCAGTATTCAGCTATTTTCAAAACAAATGCCTGCATTTTTAAAAGGAAAATTATTCAGATAGCTGCTTAGTAATAGGGAAATTGTAAGTTCCTTCATGTTCGTGGAACAGTTTTCTCTACATCCAGTCACTTGTACACAAGAACTCAGATCTGGCTGCATAGTTTGCAGAACTCCCAAAATGCACATTGTCAATGGCAAGAGCAGAAAGAAAAGATGGGAGAGATTGGGGCACAGGGGTTGAGGGGATCAGTCCATTTCCAGGGCTGCAACACCCTGTGGGAATCCTGACTCAGCAGTGGGAACGAGTTGCGTGGTCACGTTTCTCTAAAGCTTGCAGGTTATTCTGTGGTTTCTTTCACATGAAGTTCATGGGAACATTTTGTTCTGTTTCATCACACAAGTTCTCTTTTGCACTTCTCATGTTTCATTTTGGGCATGAAATGATGAACAGACCCAGAACCTCAAAGAGAAACTCACTGGAAACCACAACATTTCTTTGGTCTTCGTTTTAAATCCAAGAAAATCCACAAAATGCTCACACTTTCTATGAAAAACCATCAGCTGGTTTAAGGAAAGATCCTAATCAAACCTTCCCCTGATTTTAGTGAGGAATTCCTGATCTATGCCAGAGTAAGCAAAGAGGATTCAGGGGAACAGTGCCCAGGAACTACGCAGTGAACTTGGCCTGAGTTTCCTGTTGAGAAAAAAAAAATATTTGAAAGTAAATGAGTTAGAACAAGATAGTCCCAAAATGGGCTCACTTTCAGGTTGCACAATGGATATTTTGAACAATTTCAGTCACAGTCCATTTTCCCTTGAGCAATTTATCTGCATCTCCACAAACCATCCTGGGTGCAGGAATATCCACAGGGAAATGCAGTCCAGACTCAGCAGAGATGTGCACAAGGGATGCAAATACTGGGCTTGGCTTGTGGATATTCTTTCAGTATTTTGTTTTTGTGTTAGCACAGGAAACACAAGTACCAGAGATCTGAAATGATATTTGCTGTGTTCTGTGGTCACACAGAATTCAAATGGGGTCACTGGTTTGGAAGAGACCTTCAAGATCATAGAGTCCAACCCAGCCCCAACACCTCAACTAAACCCTGGCACCCAGTGCCACATCCAGGCTTGTTTTAAACATTTCCAGGGATGGTTCTCCAGCCTGGGATGCAGGGGGAGAGACAAGCCAGTGGCTCTCCTGGGGAGCAGTGGTGGAGCTGGTTTTATCAGCACTTGGGAAGTGGTTGCAGTGTCTGACAATGGTGCTGATATATGAAACACATGGGAGAGCCGTACAGTGCACATGTGGCTTGGTTTACACATTGCCTTGTCATTTTCTCTTTCCTGCAAGACAAATGCAATGAGGGTGATAGATTTTTCAGAGGCTGGGAAATTATTTTTGTGTTTTGCAATTCTGTTTTAGCTGGTGGCCAGGCTGGCACAGAGTTGAGTGTGTTTGTACCACACGTAGCACACTCCTAAATAAACCCGGTGTCAGACAGTGACGCTCGCAGCATTAGTCCCAATCTTTCTATATATAGTGACTTATTGAAAAGGTCTTACTTCAAAACTGCTGCTGCTGCAAAATCCCTGTTGCTGAGTAATATGACCCATGATATTTTATATTTACTAGAGCAGATCTATCTCATCCCTGCTCCATTTGATACTGCAACAAGAGATACGTGTAAAGAGTTAGTCACTGTGACTCACATAACCTCAGTCTCTATAAAGGAGCTGTGTTTCATGCTTTTTGTCTTCTTTTATTTTCATGGAAAGAAAAAAAAATCAGTTCTAAGTGAATCAAGAGTAAAAAGAGGAGATGGTAGTAATCAGTTCCACCTAATGATTGATCAGTCTGTGAGGAATGCTGATCAACTCCAGATGTTGCATTCCAGCCTCAAAATGTGATCATCAGTTCAGAATTCCCATCTGGTTTGTCTGACACCAACAACAGAAGAAGTATTCCAAGTTACTCTAAAAAAAAATATGCGGGTTTTGGGAGAATCTCTCTCAGCTCAGACCAGTTTATTTGCCAGTAGGATGTGGTAGTTCCCTTCTGTGAGTCTCCTTTGGCTGTTCCCAAGTGACTGGTCCATGGATGGTATCTGACAGAAATCCACCCACTTTTGGAGATATCCTTTTGGATCACCCTGACTTTCAAGGCCAGGGATTTCTGGATGCTGCTCTCTCCAGTTGTGCTGGTGGAGAACTGTTGGTGACACTCTAGTGTTAATATTTTAACTCCCCTCCAAAATCAGAAGCTAATTCAATTCAGCCATTCTGCCCATTTGCCGGATGTCACAGGAAGAAATGACTGCCAGGGACTAATCACTGCTTTGCATTTGAAACTTTCTTTTTTTTTTTTTTTTTTTCCTTAATTCCCAGAGCTCTGCTTCCCTTATTTACTCACCTACCCCATCCATCCTATAAATCAATCATGCCTCTGGATAGCAAGGTGCCAAATTGAGTTCTCAGCTAGTGATTCACCATTCCCACTGATTTTAAAAGAACTTATGAATGTGTTATCCATGGACCAGTCCAGCTCTCAGCCAAGTGTCTGCACAAAACTGGTAATTCCTCTGCTACATGGAGCTCCTCAGGGAAGGCACTTGCCAGCAGATTTGTTGGGTTTCTGTATTCCTGAACGACAAGTGGTCAATACTGAGGTGCAATTTGCCTGCTAGAGGCAGGAGGGGGCCAACCTCCCTCAAAAAGACACAAGGACAGAGATTGAAGGCAGCCAAGGGGAAGCCTTGACGACCTGCAGTGGTTATGTCCTCGTGGGGTCCATCTGCACCCCTTAGGAAGTAGATCTTTAATTACAGCTTGTAATCATCTAATGACAGCTTGTCCTACCACAACGCAGGGCAGCCAGCATCAGACACCCAAACATCCAGGCTCAGCCATCCCAGACAGCAGCACCCACATGGAATGTTGCTCTCATCTGGAAAGGAGAAACAGGAGGAGGCAAAGAAAAATGTAAAACCTGCAGGAGGCTTAGCTGCTGTCCTTGAAGGAAGAGCACTCCCTGCAGTGCAAATCCAACCCTGTTCTGGAGAGTGGGGCTGGCAGGGGGGTCCAAAGCATCCCCCAGGAGTATCCTGGAGCTGGGCATGGCAGCAGCACTCACAGCCACCCCACATCCACGGCACAAAGAGTTCCGCAGCAACAGGCTTGGTCTGACCAGCCCCGCTACCAGTGAATTTTGTGACACCAAAAATTATCCAGGAATTATCCAGGGGGACTCAAACTGCCCACCGGAAAAACAGAAGCCAGGCTTGGAAACCAGTTGCATCATGAATGATAATGGTGCTGACAGCTTTAAAAGCTCCCAGGGAGTTTTTAAAGCACAGCTACCCTGCCTGAGAGAACCTTTCAGAGGGCAGGAGCACAGCCATGCAGGAGGAGCCTGAGCTCTGCAGGGAAACGAGGAGCTGCTGCCATGTTGGGCATTTCCTCTGCATTTCCAGAGGAAATTTGTACTTTCAAGGCAAGGGAAGTCAAAAAACCAGTGTTCCTTACAGAGTTAGAGCCTTTAGTAAGGAGCCCTCTCTCTTGTGAAGAACACCTTGTCTGTGTTTAAGGGCATGGAGACTCCAGTGCTCACCCGTGTTGGATGGGTGGTTAAAGTGCCCCACACACTTAAACACATTTCCTTGCTAAATTCCCTGCAGTACATTAATTTTTACTGATTGCTAATGGCTGCCTGGCTGTCTCTAAGGCAACTGGTCCAGTTATTATTAATTTCCAGGGTAGAAGAACAATAGATGTTCATTTATCAGTGAGGTACAAAACAACAGCTGCTTTTTGTTGTTGTTGCAAACTGGTTTTTAACTACACACGTCCCACACTGATTCTGGTTTTGGTCATTTCTTGCCATATAACATCCTAGTGGAGGAAAACTTGGGGCAAGAATAAGTGAAATTGAAGCAGTGCTCAGGAGGAATTTCAGTCTCCTTCAGCAAATGAATATGAAGTGACTGCAATTTTTCAGCTGTCACTGACCTATTTTAGACCCTCTCTTTGCAAAAAAAAAAAAATCCCTAGGAAACTTCATTTGCCATAACATGATTTTTCTGGAAGGATCAGTGAAAAAAAAACCCAAAAAACAGAAGAGGAAGTTTAAATGTAGGGTTCATGAGCTGCTTTTCACTTGATGCAGGAACAGGGACAAGCAGAATAAATGGATTTATATTGGTGCTATGACCATCTCTACTCAGCCCACAAGTCAGTGGGGAGAAAAAGTGACCCAAGCAAAATTAGCATGGTCTTAAATCTTTTCTGACATTCATGACAGGGAATCCCAAAATACATAAACCTAGCTGGCTTTAAATACATTTCCTTGTGTATGCTATAATGCAATTCTGCTGGGGTTTGCAGGCCCTTGATTTGATGTATTTTGGGGGCCAAAGTCTCTGCTGGCAAAACTATTTTGTGGCACTGGATTTACTCACAAAGACACTTCAGCCTGGTGTGTTAAAGCCTGGTTATGAGAACATAATCACATGATAGATTAAATTACCCCATAATACCATTTCTTGCCTCGGAATGGAGATATAAAGGAACAATTTCCAGTGGAAGTAGATGTATTTGACAATTTTTGGCGTCACAAAATTCACTGGTAGTGTAGGTTTATTTAAGACTATTTAACTATAAATCATTTGCATGTTTGTTTTAATAATTATTTATTGTCATGTCAGCTGAGAGACACAGATTAGTATAGAGTGTGCAGTATCATACAGAGCAGAAATATTTTAGCACAGCCACTCTGTCAGGCTGTAGCATTTGCCAGCCTCTGAGTAGATGCTCAGTTTCCTATTCACACATAATTTTGTGAATTTGCAGAGGCTGCATTGTTTCAGGGTGGGTACAGGAGACACTGGGTGAGTAGGTGTAAAACTGTGGTAGTAGCAGAGTGGGGAGTTTTATTTTCAGGCGTTTCTGAGGTATGGGATGTTTATTTCCTTTCTTTCTTTTCTTTCTTTCTTTCTTTCTTTTTTTTAATGTGACATTATAGAAAGAAAACAGGCAATGGGAATGGCTACTTGCACCTGCTGATGCACACTTGAAATAACAGTTCTGCCTGAAATATCTGTACTCTTACATTTTTATTATGTTTCAAGATCAAAGTAAAAATCTAGAAACCTTTGCAAATTGCCTTATAGTCTTCAGTTTTTAACAAGAGGTAGTCACATTTCTTAAAGTTGCAAAATTCCAATCTTTCATTTATGAGAAAACTTTTACTTCTAAGACTCTTTCCTTTTTTTTTCAGACTACCAATTTCTCTCTGTGCTTCCTGTGCTCTGTACTTCTGTGTATTTATTGTAAAATGGAGTTTCTTTGTAAAATGCTTTGAAGAGGAAGAATTAAATATGTTATATGGGAAACTACTATCATTAACATTGATTTACTAGACCATTTTGAGAATACTGTGGTTGAATTTACATATTTAACTGCAATCTCAGCCTTATTCACAAAGTTCTTCAATGTGAATAACTTTGAACTGAGAGTTAATGACTTGAGGAAGTTCTGTACCAAGAAGACACCCAGGTGAGAGTTACAGATATAAAAGACTTTTAAATTATGGGGTATTTTGGGCTTCCTTTGAACAAAGATATAACAGCACAGAGAATAAATTAGCAATTTCTATTTGAAATCAATCGAACCATTTGCATGACACCAGTGCAAGGTTCAGTCAAGCTGTTTCTATAGCTGAGAGCTTGTTTTAGTATCAGTGAAATAATCAGGGAATTCCAGGAGATAAAAAGCGCTAATAGATAAAAAGTGCTACCCTTCAGCACAACTGCTACAAGTCAGGTGGTGGTGGCTGAACCCAAGAGTACAGAACTGGAGCAATGTATCACCCTGAGTTCATCCATAAGCATAGACACCCCAAAAATCACTGCAAGCCTATTGCAAATTGTCTGATTGTATCACTCAGGTTTGCACTGTGGCATCTGAGTGAGGAGTCAGCCAGGCAGGAAAGAGGAATTACACCATGCCAATTATTAAACTAACAAATCATAGATTTGCCACAAATTATCCATGAGCTATTCAAAAAGGTAAACCCCTTCCTCATACAATTTCACAGAATAACAGAGTGTCCTGAGCTGGAAGGGACCCACAGAACATCCAGGAGGGCTCCTTAATCATTGTTATAATATCCATTATCCCCCAATGTCCTACCTTCTGCTATGCTGGTGTTCATCTATTTCATATTTGGGTGCTTGGAGGATGAAAACTACTCATCCCTACTAATACATCATGCCAAGGGCTGGAAGTTTTGATTAATTTAAGAATGCCCAACCAGCCAACATGGGCAGTTCTGGGGGGTCTAGGCTGCTTTCCAGACTTTCTGACAAGTGAGTTCTTCCCTGTCCCATGATTACCTCTTCCAGTGGTGGAGGCATCCTCATACCTCTTACCTCCCACCTCATCATCTTCTGAAGAAGCAGCCCCCTGCAATTTCCAAAGCTCTCTAGAGAGCCAATCTCTCAGCCATGCTTAAAAATAAACTTTTCAGTCTGCAGTCCCATGGGAAATACGTCATTAGGGAAGGCGGGGAGTGAAAGGAATTAAATCATTGACACTATTAGCTCAAGTGGCCACTGCAGCTGGTCCAGTAAATGCCAAGCCAGGCAAAGCTCAGTCATTTTCCCTCACACACATTGTGTATAGTGGAACGAGAGTGTCTGCAGATTTATTAGCTTGTATATAACACTAAATTGATGAAAACATCCTCTAGGCAACTTCATCTGCTTTCCACTTGCCATGTTCCCATGACAGTGACAACTTGTTGTGTTACAGCTGACCTGTCAGCCTCTGCTACTCCCTGTTCATCGGGGGCTGTCACTGGATGTGTATGAAGGGGAGGTGAGCAGAATACAGCAGGCAGTTATACACACATCCCTCCCCACGTACCTGCTGAAAAACTGGCAAAGCTGACACTGGAGAGGTTATTGCTGGACCTTCACACAGATTCATCTGATATGTAAGTCTGTTCTGACAATGAACGGTATTGCTGCAAATATTTTCACTTAGCCATAAATAATCAAATTCCTCAAGCCCAAAAATAGCAGCTCCGGGTGTTTTCTGCTTTTGCAAATAAGTGGTGAAAGGGGCATTCATTAGATCCTTTTTTCCAGCTAAAACGGTGACCAGCACAAATCAGGTATCAGGCAAGGAGTGCTCCATTGTTACTGCAGATGTGTCAATCCCTGGAAACAAAAGAATCCGCACCCGTCTAGGAACAAGCTCCCGGTTAGTTAGCAATTCAGAATGACTTCCAAAAGCAATCCCTTAGTCTCCAATGATATCTGTCTGACAACTACTTAATCTTGGCAAGAGCTGTGTTAAACCAGCCTGTCATCATTGCTACCTCTCAGGTGTAGCTTGAAAAGGGAGAGAGAAAGAGAGAGATCTATGAGTTTCAATCACTTAGAAGAAATTATAACTTTTTTGAAGCCTGTATGCAGATAGCATTTCCCATATTGAATGGAAGATGACAGTTCCCATATAGACAGAATGGTACAATGCAAAATGCCAGCTTCCAGGTGATTCTATCCCATCTCCGAGGCTGTCGGGAGCTATCAAATTAATGTTGAAATAATTGTCACTTGTGAATACCTGCCAGTGTAACCAAGTCGGGTATTTAAAAAAAAAATCCCAATTGATCAGCCTCACAAAATGTTCTGAATACTTAAGGAAAAAGTTTCACTGAGGTGTGACGCTGTTCCATATTCATTTTAGCAGGATTTTTTTTAAGAACAGAAGCAATAATGAAAGTATTTGTTTCTTCATTGAAGTAGTGTTAATACCATCACTGACTCTTTGATTGTTTAAAATTTTATAACAAAAGAAGCAAATAAAAATTAGCCAATGCTTGAACCTCTTGCTACTAGTCATTTGCAATAAATCTTGATGCTCTTCTCTCTCTCTGTCTCATTGCTATAAAAATTTCCACTTCATTGAAGTTCCCTTTTATCTCTGCACATCCTTACAGGGGATTTATTGGGGTTAACAGTTTTTCTAGGTCCTATTGCTGCAAACTCTAAAGTGTTCTTGGTGTCAAACCTAATGAAGAGCAGTGATAGATCCACTGTGTCACTCGAGTCCCATCCTCAGCATTTCATAATAAATGACAGGATGGGAAAACTACATTCTCTATTCGTGGAACACATGCAGCAATACAACAGCATTGTACATTTCCCCTATATTGACTTGCCAATATACCTACAGGAAAGAAGAAAGAAAATCAGTGTCTGTGCAGCCTGAGAGCACTCCCAACTCCCACTGAAACCACTGCTCAGTACTTGGCAGGTTTGAAATTTTGACATTCCTTCTCAACCTCTTGGAGGTACCAGGTTTCAGTATTCACCAAGCACACCTGAATACCCAGTACATGGCAAATGATGGTATCCTACTCTTTCAGAGACATCTCTAACCCTTTTGCTCATGGCCTTCACCATTTTTCAGAGGGCTAAATGCAGTGCACCCTGAACCAGGGGCATTTGAAATCTGCAGCCAGGGCTGAGTTCAGCAGAGAACATCCAGAGAGGCTGTTCATGTAGGCAGGACACTGGACCAGTGCTCTGGGACCTGTGCTGGCCCCCACCCGAGTGCCAGGAACCGTCTGAGATCCCAACACACAACTGCCAACCCTTCGGACACCTGGTCCCTGACTCCTGGAGGAATCACCACTGATAAAGAAGCACATTTCATCAAGGGCAACCAACTTTTCTTTCCTTTGGAAGGCAAATATGCTGTGTGCTCAGTGTTCCCCAGTCCACTGGTCTTCTCATTTCTATATTTAACCTCCAGGCTGGTCTCCCATGTGAGCCTTCGCCTGGGGGAATTTTAGTGAGCCATGACTCAAATCACTGGGTACCACCATGCAGAGCCCCTGTGCTAAATCACAACACAGGCTGAGACTGTCCATCCATGGAAATTATCTTGGAGCCTCACAGATCTCCACTAGAGGTTCTTCTGTCTCTCTTTACTTCCTACAAGCCAGACACCTAGATTCCATTTTCTAAACAGATAAAATGAATCCTCTGTTAAGAACCTCTGTGCTTCAACTGATTCTGAAATTAATTTTCAGCCACTTAATATTTACAGTAATTTAACTATCTCTTCCCCACCTTATTAGATCTTGTTGACAAGTACCTAAAGTTATTCTTTTTCCTTAAACAGCTCTTAGAACTTGGGCTGCATTAGGATTTCTGTATTATGGAGCAAACTGGAACAATTCTATACTTGTACCTGGATAAATGAAATATCATTGTGATTCTTGTGTATATGTGAACATGGAGAGAGAAAATAACATCAGCCAGCAGAGATTTATGTAGGAAATTTGTATGAAGTCTGTCTGTGTGCACAGCCCTGTGCATTTACACAATTAATACATATTGTATTTACCGGGTATATGTGCCTGCATGTTTCTCTTCCTGTGCAGCTAAAAACCCTGACAGTGATGTTCAGAGACAAAAACAGAGACACATTCCACATTTCAATTTCAGCCCATATATCTCCAAATTTTGGAGTCACCTTTGCCAAGGGATGAATGCATGCTTAAAAACTTTTCCCTTGGAAGCTCTACCCCACAAACTCCCTGACACTGTAATGACAAAGGCAGCAGCTGTTTTCCCAGGCCTTTGCTGAATTATTCCAGCAGATTAAAATATACATGTATATATTTATGCCAACAAGAAGGAGGGAAAGTGCAACTTCTAGTCAATGCCTAAATTTCCTGCCTCCGAAGCCCAGCTGGAGAGCAGGAGTTATAACAGAAAACAGCAGCACAATTAGCTGGAGTTCTGTAGCTGTCTGCAGCAGACTGCTTGCTCCTGTCTCTCTATAGGTGGTCTCCCAGTTCATCAGTTCATAAATAAGTAATTTGAAATGTGTTCCTGGGGGAAATTTTCCTCCTTCTCTCCTGAACAGACTGTACTCATCAGTTTTCCTGTTCTCCAGGTACCTGGCGTTCTCATTTATAATGGCCAGAGGAACTATGCTGTTCTAATTCTTGCTTCATTACATTTCCTAATGCTTGTTTTCAGCAGCTTCACAACTCCACATTTCTTTATATATTGATAAAAAAAACTCTTTGCATATATTATTTATTGGCACTTTCATGTTAGCTTTACTGCTGATTTAAATGGAATATTTTTACATACAAAGTAAGACTGTGAAGTTGGTTTCAGGTCTGAGGTTTAGATATTTTGATTTAAATTATGTGAGGGGAGGAAAAAAAATCAGCAAGAGAAATCATTGTCACTGGCTATTTCCCTCCCCTCCTCATCACCGAGTCTCCAGACAGATAGACAGCACATACCAATGCTTCCACAGAAGGGAACATTTTGTTCTTTAGAGAAAAACATAAACACCAAATCAAAAGCTTAAGGAACCAGTTTACAAAGGTCTTAGGTAGTCAAGGATGCAGCAGGATATACAAAAACTTGGCAAGTGCTTAATCCTAATGAACAGCAAAGGAAATCAGGCACCCAAGTCACTTAACTCATTTGAAAATATCTGTAAGTGCTGATTGGTGTCGATGCTCTCGATGAGGAATGGGGCCCACTGGCATGTAAGAAAAAACATGACTTATCCACTGGTGGGAAGGATAATGATGTTAATATAAGTGCTAATGTAAAACAAAGCAGCCTGAACTCAGGAAAGGGAATCGGAAACAGCCAGGTTAAATATTTTGGAAGTTTTGTCGGATAAGCTGATTATGTGATAACAACAAGCCTCATCACCACTGGGAGTGGATGTCACACCCCTATGACCCCACAGCCTCACCTGGGAGGGTCCAGCAGGAGCCAGCCATGGCATTGCCAGTGCAAAAATGAGGTGCAGGGGTGCCAGCACTGGCACAGGAGCCAAAATGTTTCCTGGAGACCCAGCACTGGAGGTCTTGAGCTCCAAGTCACTTTTGGAGTGCTGAAGACCAAGACTTCAAGGCTTGGTTGCCCACGACAGGCAGAGATTTGAGTCACTGCACAAACTGCTCTGCCCTTTAACAGCCACAAACAAGTGCCTCAACAGAACTCGATGTGTCCATCTGACTTTAACTTGTTTGCTTTTCATTCCTCTGTAGAACAAAAGGGAAGTGATGCAACCTGAAAAGTCTCGGTGAGATGGAATTGCTGCTCCCCAGGAAATCCAGATTAGGTGCTGACAGACCTTGGAGTGGAATTAGGGAAGCAAAGCAAGAGGGTGTCTCTATATTGCCTGGAATTACTGTGATTTTATATTGCTCTTTTTAGACTTAATCAAAGACACCCATTGACTGCATGGATGATCGATCAGGCTTTGCTTTTTGCCATATTACTCTAATCAATGGCTCTAATATATTACACAGAACAGTTCACCAAATGACAGATTTAGAAGCATCTATCTTTTCCCTTAAGAAATTACACTGAAAACACCTAATGAAGAAGCACTTATTATTGCTTCTAGCTAGGCCCAAATGTTGTTCTTAATTAAATCAGTGAAAATTCAGAATTGGGCTGTTGAGTTCAATAACTGGCTTGTGAATGCCAGTTATAATTTTGATTTTCCTGTATTTCAGAAGCAGATGAAAACTTACATGGAAAATATTTATTTTATATAAGCGAACACTTACCATTTTCTTTTAGTTCTTTGATATATCTATTGAAATTAATTCTATTACTGGATGGTTGGTTGGTTACTGAACAGTTTGTTTATAAAGAAGTATGAAAAATATTTTAACTTTTAAAAATAGAAGGGCTGCTATGTAAACTAACTGAGCAGCCCTAAATAGCAAGTCAGTATTTTTTTTTTTTTTAATGAAAGACATCAACATCTGGTTAGGCAAGCTGAATTCTGGTTCTTTCTCTACTCTAGTAGATAAAAATTATCCCACAGTCAATGTAGAACTGCCAAGCTCAAGTATTCAGGCACCGCAAATCAGATCCTCAGATCTGATCAACTTTGCTTGAAAAAATAGAATTCAAAATATTTAGAATCCTTTTGTGTTTCTATTTAAGGCTGCCCTAAGATTGACCAGAGTTCTTCCACCTGCCAGGATATTTTTTCTCCTTTGCCACAAAAGCAGGTATTTGCATGATGCCTGGAACTGGAGTTTTTAAAACATGGTAATGTTTGATATCCACGTTACTTTAATATCCACAGTCATGGATTATACAAAATTACAAAACATTAATAACAAAAAAAAATATAAAATAATTGATGGCAATTGGCATTTTCCAAGAGTCATTAAAATTATTCAGTGAGAGGTGATGGGGGAATACTTTGTAAACCTTCTGAAAAAAAACCTGCCATAATTAAAATCATCTTCTTTTCTTCTGGGATTTTCTTAGGTGGGAAGGGAATTCTGTCACCCAACTGGTGCTGAATTTCTGTGTTAGCCTTAATTATTTGCTGGTTACCTGCATAGCTCAGCAGTCCTAGCTGGGACTAGGTTTTTCAGAAAAGTTCCCTACCCATTTCAGCTCTTGCAATGAAGTTCATGCCATTGGATCCCGCCTAAACTTTTGAAAAATTATTACTCTTTATAGGCACAGGAAAAAAAGAAATTTGTTGTTTCTTCTGAAAGCTGAACTAGCAAAAAAAAAAAAAAAAAACTGAGAGAAAAGGCTGGAAAGAAATGTTTTTAGCAAACTACTTGCAAAATGAAATCAAAACATCTGGAGGAGGCAGGGGAGCAGGAGGCAGCCAGGCCCCAGCAAACCTCAGGTTCTTCATTCTGTGACAGGCAGGGCTCTGCTGCACCTCTCACTTGGGCTACTCCTCTTCAAGTTCCAGTAGCCCCCAAATGACAGCAGCTCAACGTGGGCACTCAGAGTGCTGGCAGGGACAGAGGCAGAGCAAAGCTGGCAGCTGACAAATCTTGTGGATGAGTGGAGCAGAGAGAGGGGCATTGGCTGCACCCCCGGACATCTCCATCCTCATGCTGCCAGCTCCATGTGTGCCCCTCACTCCCTCCCACTGTAATATTCCAGGCAGGGAAGACACCAAACAGGCTCCTTGGCTCCAGGAGTGCCTTATCTGAAGTCCTCCTCAAAAGAGGAGATGAGCCTATTTGCATTTTCCCACTGAAGCATGGAGGGATGATTCTCGTTACATTATTCCGTGCGCTCAGGTTTGCCCCAGGCCTGCTCGTAGGCTGCAAGAGCTCTGAAAACACCTGTATCCTTCCCACTTAACTGCACGCTTCACACAGATCTTTTGGAGGCTTTCAAAAGACATAGACTAATATTTTGCCATGCTCACATGGATTTCTTTCCCATGAGATTGCTGAAAACAGAAATTAACTACTTGATTCCTACTTCCTCCCCTTCCTTGCATGGCTCTTTTATCTGTAAAAGCTTCCCTCTAGGTTAGGCTTTGGATGAGCATCTTCCTCCACAGGAAAAAAAAACCCAAAACAACCAAACCTTTGGAAATGCACTGTAATTCAAGGACCTGCCACATACCTGAATGAAAGATTCAAGGGTACTTTTCTATTGGAAAAGATTTGGCACATTCCTTGCTAGAAAATTCAAAATCCATTAAGCCATCTCTCCTATGGATTTATTCTCGCTGTTGAAAACATCCTGAAAATTTATTACAGCAAAGAAAGCTACCACTTCAAAAATGGTTCACGGCAGCTTCCCTTCATGTGGGGCTGTTCCCTGCTACAAAGGCTGGAGAGATTGCTGGGACTTGATCCAAATTTTACTGAAGTCAAGGCAAGGATCCTTACACGAGTCCATGTGCAACCCTCCTGGGCTGGGTGGAGGAGAAGCTTTCCTGTCTACAAGTAATTGCATAAAAAATTCTGCCTGGATGAGAATAAACCTGGCAGAAACACTTCAGAGGACCTAAGCTGAAAGATCAGTGGCTGCACTAATAAGTGGTGCCAATGGAAAAAGCTCTGTGCTGTCCCCACACTGCAGGAAGCTGATGGATGCACTGCCTCTCCCTGTGTCTGGGAAGCTCCCAGCCTCTCCTGTGACTCAGTTTCCCCATTGTGGAAAGCTGTGAGGCCAAGCCTCCACCAAAGGCACAGTGTGAGGGCTCCTGGAGCACATCAGTGCTGCACACTGTGGTGAATATTATTATTTACACTTGGACTTAATTACACAGTGTGTGTACACGATTGTGCATATGCACATGTGGTTACCTTGGTGACAGCTTTATTCTGATATGAAGTGGCCATAAGAAAACACCATAGGGGATTGGCAGGAGTAAGGGCAAGAGACAAATTAGTTCCCATCAGGATCAGCTACCGAGAGCCTGATGCCAAGTTACATAACAGAGGGCAAAAAGTCAATGTTCCATCCCCACGTTTTCTTGGTAGAACACAAATGTCCCTAAGTCTTCCCTCTCCCATCATCTTTTAGTGTCGTTTCATTAAGGATAGAGTGAAGATTTTTCTAATGCACTCAGTAATTTCCCACTCTCTCTCCTAAACGATGATTTCATGTGTAACTGGCAGGAGATGAAATTTTAGCAGATTGAATCTCTCTCTCTCTCCTCTGCACGCGCATACACGCACATTCTTTCAGTCCCCAGATAGAAACTGTAATTCCCCTATATAAAAATGGGGGGAAACCTTTTTTTTCCTCCTTTTCAAATGTATAACATAGTTGTGAAGGCTAATTATAAAATAATGTTTATACCTTGGAGACCAAGACAGGAGGTTACGAAAATGCTTTAAAAGTCCCAGTGCTGCAATAGAAGAATTTCATTAACTGAAACAAAGCAGAGCTGGTGAAAGTTTGAAAAACAAAGTATGCAAAACATTAAAAAAACAAAGCCAAATCTATTTACTGGTCTGGTACATATCAAACTTTCAAGGTTCACAGTGATTCCTTCGCATTCCTGAGTGAAAAATGCAATTAAGAGGTTCACTTTTGTTCCTAAAATCTTGGCTTTGAAATGGCTTTTTCCTTTCAAGCCTGGAAGAAGTGCAGTGCTGACTGGTGCCCAAAGAGGTTTAAGCGCTCCTATCCCACACATAACCCTGTAGGACGAGATCTCTGTAACCCAAGCTGTGCAGAGAGTGCCTGCACCAGGAGATGATCTGCTAGCACCAGTTTGGGATACAGATGTGCTGGGAGCCAATTGTCCCCGTGCACAGGACAAGTTGGCACTGCATGATTGTCCAAAGGACCTGTGAAGAGGAGGTGAACCCTGATAGATGTGGTCTTTACCTCAGAGTAAAATTGGCTCACAGCAGCGTCCCACCAAGGAGAAAGTCGCGTTTTATAATGGCCATATTGCTCACTGCAGCGAGCTCTGCCTGCTCAGCCCTGCAATTTCACAGCTGCAATTTGCTGCCTGCATCCTCCAAAAGTAGCAAATAAGAGCAGAACCAGCAGCATCTGGCCTGACCCCTATCCTTCTGCACATCCAGGCCCTGAGCACAGTTAGGCTCTTACCTCTGGGACACTGAGTTTTTTCCTTTCCCTCCTCTACAGCACATTCCCAAGGTCCAGTGCATCCCTAGTAAGGCAGTGCCGGGTTTTGGGGTATCTGACCCTGCTGTTCATTGTGAAAAGGTCTGTCCCATGCAGGTAAAATTTGAGTTTTCTTGCCTCAAACTCGGGACACCCCACGGCTGGGATCACTGAATTCCAAGATGCACAGTTTTTGTCATGGAAAAGTTGTGCTTAATGCCTTACACTGTCACGATCTTCCTACTCGCCCATGAACCTCTCAGTTCCCATCTGTAAAATGGGGAAAATAACACTTCCCTAACTCCCAGGGGAGCTATGAAGGTGGAAAGCACCGAGGAGCACGTGGCATTCGGAAGGGTTGCAGCTGGAGTCTCCCAGATAGCTACAGGATGGGCTATAACTGCAGTGATAGATGTGTGTATACACACACACAGTTCTAAAAGTGCTCAAGAGCATAAATCTGGTTTGAAATCTTGCCCTCGCCTCTGAGGTCTCTGACTACTGATTCCACCTAAGAATAAGTGTTAGTAAAAGATGTCAGATCCCAAGCCAAGGCAGTCTAAAAGTATTTAACTTCTTGCATATCAGAGAATTCATTTTATTTTGGCTCACTAAGGACAGCCTTTTTGACAAATATATCAAACTCCTTCCTCCTGCTAATCACAAGGGGCAGGGCAACCCATTAAAGGAGTAAGATGTTCATGCATGTGACAAGCACGGACGTTTAATGAAACACAACTAACAAAGCTTCACAATCTTTGCCATAAAAGTGGCTCTGAATTTTTAACTGAGACTTCAAGGAGACAAAAATCACGGTCTTAATGCTAAATATAGCCCCACAAATGCTGAAAGTTTTGCACAAAGAAAGCAGGCTGCACGTTTTCAAAGGCACATTTTTTTTGTACCTTTTTTTCCCTGATGAGTGAAATAGGATTTCACAGAGCTTGCTGAATGTTTGTTTGAGGTATTCTTCTTTAATGAGGAAATTCAAAATTTTCCAGGGAAAGATTTTTCCTGAATTTCAATTGATCCTACTCACAAAACTGAAGAAAACTGTTTTGCAAAAACCAAAACCAAAATTTAAAGAAAACTGAAGTTTACACAAAGTTTCTAAACCTTGTGCTTTTAGCACCTAAAGAAAGACTCTATGGATAATAAAATATAAAGCAAATTGTAAAAAAAAACGTTGTTGGGAGCAGAACCTTCCCATTTGTATTAAAAGAACTCTTTAATTCTTCAGGATTTTTATACTTTTGTGTGGTATTGTTTGAATAACAATTTGAGTCTGTTTGTATTTTATTGAGGCCACTTGACCTTTCCCAGGCCTACAGAGTTTTGCTCTCTGTTTCTGAAGAGAGAATACAGACCCCAGGAATGGCAGCATCGCACTCACAATCAGGCGCTTTGATTTAAATAAAAAGAAAAAAATGCTTTAAATTTGAACATCTCGTGGTGGGATCTGTGTCACACAAACAAGGAGAATTCCGTCCTGGAGCAAACTTGCTTCCTGAGCAAACTTGTTTTTCCTCCTTTTTAAGTAGCCTGGGAGGTTTATGCTGAACTGACAGCAGTTTTACATCCAGGCAGCTTCATTAAAACCTTTGGATCTATTTCTAATTATTTACTTTGAATTTCTCGAGAGGACTGTCAGCCCCTCTCTTGGTTTTTTTGTTGGTTTTTTTTTTTTTCTTAATGTATTTGTTTATTTGCTTTGTATATTTTCCTCTCTGCTGGAAAATGGAATAGAAAAGAAACAAGAGAATTGTCCATTTGAGAATGTGGCTCTGGAGTTACAGTTCCTCTGAGGGCTTGCATTGGAGTCCCATAAAACTCAAGGTGGGTTCACAGGCTACTGGAAAATTTACTTACAGGCATGAATAGCACGAACAACAAAATACACCGAATGTGAGTCTTTTGCCCTCCTTTCACATTGAAAAAAAACAATTGAAGGAGAAATAAGAATGAAAGTGAACAGAATAAAAATTAGGATAATATATAAAATTATGTCAGAAAAATCTCCTTCTCCTCCAGTTTGACACCATTCTTTCAGACTAGACCAGGGGCTCAATTCTTACTGATTCAAGGGAAGACAACAGTTCCTCTTGTGAGGAAAATGAGATTTTCCTTGGATGTCTTTATGGTTTCTCCTGCAATGAGCTGAGCACAGTTTCTATCACCCTGAGATGGGGGGTCCCTGTTATAGCAACATGCTCTGTCACTAACCTGCAGTCCCCTTGCTAATTAAAGCCTCTCGTTTCTGATCCACCCCCTGAGCTGCTCCCAGGCTGGCGGGAGCATGAGAGACAATTTGATTTCATTGTGGAGGAAGCACATTTAGAGGGTTGGTCTTTGTTTGCTTGGAAAAGAGGCACCAGAGGAAGAGAGGATGGGTGATTGACAGCTGTCAGCCACAGGTCTGGCTCACATTTGCACTCCCTTCCTGCTCCCCACCTCCAAGTGCACCCACAGAGCCAGGACTGGGAATCTGTGAAGAATTCACTGCCTCAAAAAATCTTCTTGGGTTGTGTGTCACATCAAATCCAGATTACAACACAACCAGGGCTTGAAGACTGCCCCATGGTTGATTATTTGCTGATATTTCCTATTTAGTTTAAAACAACATACTGATTGTATCAGCCATAAAGCTTTATGGAGGTTAGTTTATTCCCCCCTTCAAATGGACTGTTCTCCTCTCTGTCATAAAGTTAATTTTATAGTCTTTGTTCATTTTCCTAATCTGCAAATTACATCCTCCTGTACTCTGATTACTTACTATTGGAAAAACAGACCTTCTATATTTCCCCTCTGCTTCCAGTTTGAATATTCTTTGTATTATCTTGATGACCTTAATCTCTTTTTTCCCCCCCACTGGCCTTTCAAGGAAGCAGAAAATGCACCAGCAACACTAAGTGTGTTGGCCAGAAAAAACATTCTCAGCTCCTGCTCTGAGTCCATCTGACTCCCATCTCTTTTTTCTTCCTTTTTTTCTTTTCTCTTTTTTTTTCCTCCCCTCCTCCTCCAACAGCAAATAGTGTGGGAAGAAATGGAACTCTGGCAGGGAGGATTTGGCATCCTTGTAGAAATCCTTCATTTCCTATTGGAAAAGAAGGCAGTTTAATATATTGGGAAGCAAGGTATAAATATGCCAGAAACTGACTATTGAACATGTTGCAACAAACATGTAAAGATAGATTCATTTTGTGAGAAGTGTGTTGAAGCACATGCTCATGTTTTACTTTGAATGGTCAAACCCCAGCACTGGCAACAAGAGGACTCTGATGGGAATTCCTGCCTGGGCACCACCGAAGTCCTGTTTGAACTGCAAAAATAAGGCACAGGCAGGTTTCAGACTGCTCCATGGATGAGCATCCCTAGATGTAACTGTGAAATGTACTGGCAAGTCTGGAGAAGGAAGCCCTGAGGAGACAAAACAAAAGTGTGGTCCCATCCCAAACCCAAGTTCTTCATCACTGTGGGATATTGTCTACCTGTGGTTTTAAACTTTTTCTCATTGCACATCTCTAAAAATACGGCTGCACGTGAGCTGACTGCCTGTAAACTTGATTTTCTTGATTTGCTTCTGCAAATGCCTCTGAAAGTTTCTATGAATATCATGGGATTCAATGGACTGTGGTTTGAACATCACAGTACAGCATCCACCCTCTGCATCAGATGTGCCCACTATTTATTTATAGGCTACAAAGCAGAGAAATCAAACCACACACATTAGTGTCAAAATGCTGGGCCCTGAGTGGAGCATCCCTAAGCATCTCCTGTGAAGCTCCAAATATTCCAATAAACATTGTCAATTGATGGAAACACCCACAGTCTCTCTGTTGGGACTACTGGAGCCTCAGGTGAGATTTCTAACCCCAGTTCCTAGCCAGGGGAACTTCTCTGAGAGAGGCCAGCCCAGAATATGGGGCACAGTAGTTCCCAACAGCCTGTTGAGATGTTCCCAAAGGCAGGTTCTTCCTCCTGGAGGATGCAAGAGCCAAAAACTGTGCACTCCTCCGGTGGGAATTCGTCTGCTTCCCTGCTCTCTGTGTGCTCCCTCACTCAGCTCCTGCTGCCACTTTGCCAGTCTCCCTCCAGCTGCATTTCCCACTCTGCCCACAGCCACCTCTGCTCTTCCCTCTGTGTTTCTCCCCTTGCCCAGCCTCCCTGGCCCTGCCTCTGCTCCCAGCTCAGCCTCACCTCCCTTCAGCTCATTCATCTCCCTCTTTCCTGCCCTAATCCCCTCTGTTCTCTCCCTTCACCTCTCTGTCCCATTTCCATCCTTTTCTTCCCTTGGCTCCAGTTTTCTTTTTCCTTTTTTTCCCCAACCTTCTTTTAATTTTAAAACATTTTCAGAGGTCCTGTCTGTTTCTCTCCCTCTCTACCTTCCACTTCCCCTGTCTCTCCAGCCTCCCCACCTCTTTGCCAGTGTAATGCTGAGGGAGTTGCTCACAATCCCACTTTTCCAAGCAGTTTTCTACTGCTCTTGTGGCCCTCACTTGCAAACAGCAGCTTCAGCCGGAAAAAATAAGACACCAGTTAATTCTAACAGCCAACTTTTTGCTTAAAAACCTTACATTATTTCACATTAAAGACCAGCAGCCTCCTATCTGCTGGCAAAGTACCCAGGTCCAGGAACACATTTATAGGAGGACCTGTGGAAGGAAGGGGGTTGCGATTTTTTTTTTTTTTTTTTTTTTTTTTTTTTTACCACTAGTAAACACAGAGATACGGGGATTGTTTCATTTCAAATGCATGTGCAAATTCTCCAGGGCGCAGCTCGGGGGCCGGAGCAGGAATGGGGCTTTATTTGTAAGCTGTTAGTCTTGGCAACTCCGCAAAATGTTTTCCCCCAAATGTATTTTACACTCATAATTACTGCATGGTGGGTTTATATCAAATCCCTATAACTTCAGATGTGTGACACAATCTATTAAAACCTATACATAATTCAGCGGCACGTTTGGGGGCGGGGGTGGCCGGGGCCGCTCCGGCGGGGCCGTTCCTGGGCTGCCAGCGCCATCTATAGCCGGGCTCGGCCGCCCCCGAGCCCCCGCTGCCGCCGCGCTGCTCTCGGTCCGCCCTGCCCCGAGCACGGCCAGCGCAGGCCCCGCGCCGGGGCTCTCCGGGAGGCTGAGGCTGCTCTGAGCATCACCCGGCTCACCCCCGCATCCCTTATCCCCGCATCCCTCATCCCGCATCCCTCATCCCGCATGCCCCCATCCCACATCCCTTATCCCACATCCCTTATCCCTCATCCCATATCCCGTGTCCCTCATCCCAGCCCACCACATCCCATGTCCCAGCTCGACTCCTGCACCCGCAGCCCTGACTGGATGTATCGCTGCAGGACAGATATCTCTCACATTTGTTTTCCTTTTCTTGCTGTTGCTGCCTCCCCAAGTGGCCTTAGGTGAGCAGGAGCCACCAGACCAATCTGAACTGGGGCCATCTTGTTCAGGAGCTTGTTGTGACCAGTGACCGGCTCAAGATGGAGAAAAGGAGGCTAAGAAATGCCAGAGTGAGAATTTATTAGAAGGGAGAAAAAACTTCTTGATTTTGTGCAATATTTTCCTTGGTTTTCATTGTCCAGCAAACAAGCTGTGCCCTCCACAAGAAAAAGGTAATAGGATGACTTGACAATAATTTCAAACAAGAGCTGAGCTGACCCTGGGGAGGATGGAGAGGTGGTTGGGTCTTTGCTGAGTTGGTCAGTGTTGGATTGGGCCCAGTATTAATTCAACTGAGTATTTTGCAATCCAGACAAATGTTGAAGAGAATATGGTGGGAGGGATGGAGAATTTCACCAAAAGAAAGCTCAGGCCTCCTCAGGCTGGAGAATCTGCTACACTTGGAAAGAGTAGCACCAATAGCCACCAAAACTCTGTTAGGTATTCAAAATACTGAATTGCTGTTTTGCAAAGACTTTCATCAAAAATTAGAGCTATACTTAAAAGAAAAAAACAAGCATGAAACAATGGTACAGGTGTTGCCACTCCTTTTCACACTCTGGCTCTTTTCTCTGCTACTCCTGCCAAGAGGGAAGGTGCTACCTCAGAGATGGTACCTAAGCATTGCAGGGAGAGGGATGTGGAAGCACCTTTGCCAGGTCACAGAATCAGAATATTCTGAGTTGGAAGGGACACACAGGGATCATTGAGTCCAACTCTTAGGTGAATCAGGGATCAAACCCACAACCTGGCTGTTTCCAACCAAGTATTAGCCACCAAAGACAGTCAACTCTAACATACTTCCTTGCATCATTCCTCACCTTAAATGAAGGAGTTTGGGTAAAGTTGAGGTGGCCAGCACCCTTTTCCAAGGGTATTAGGACAATACTGAGGTGGAAGGGATGGGTTACCCATCTTGTGACAGAGTATCTCTACCTGACTCCACTATAAACCAGGTTACTCAACCAGTTCATTTCACAGCCTGAAGGGCCAAACACAACATTTCATCACTGCTTGTCACACAAGAGAGACACCCCATCTTTTACACCTCACTGAAGGCAGATGAAGCTCATGCTAAGCCTTGTGTGCACACTCAACAGCACTGGATGAAAAGACTTTTCCAAAATTCATCTTGACCCCTGACTCTAAATTTTGTAGCAAACTGAAAACTCACATTTGCTTCTCCCCTGTTCTCTCCTTGAAGAACCCCAGGTCAAAGCCCCCTGCTGCAAGAGGGGCTCTGAAGGTGTCACCATCAGCTTTGGAAATAAAACACACTCAGTGTTTCTTTCCTAACTGAGATGCCTGCCGACCTCTTCTCTCATGTAACATAAAACTTTCACACTTCAGCTTCTCTGGGTTTCTTAAAGTAACACTTGGAAACACAAACCAGTCAACACTTCAGGGAGCCAGGGCACTTGGCTGAGGCTCTGCCCTGCTGCTAAGCCAGAGCTGCACAGCAGGAGCCAGAGGACCAGACAACAGAGACTTGGGAAGAATGCAGGTAAGGGCTCCTTGCTAGGCAGCAGAATCCACTGGCCATTTCTGCTTCTCCCAGACTCCTTTCAGGTCATCAGGATTTTCACCTCCTCTACACCTCCTATTCCTGTCCAACATTTTGCCTGACCCTTTCCTCAGCTGCCTTCTGAAGATAAATCTAAAATGCATCAGTGACAACACTGGCAGAGCTGCATCTGACATTTGCTGAGCAGAGAGAATATAATTGGAGAAGATCTTGGAAAGTGAGTGTCCTCACATGCAGTACTTGCTCACAGGAGAAATGAGACTGAGCTCCAGCTTATCTGGGCTCTGGCCAAAGCACCATTGACACAGAACTGAACCATGACAGGTTCCTTTGTAGTGTGGAAATTGCCAACCACATTTAATTCTGGGGGAAACAGGACTGAAAACATTGATTGCTCTGCATTTCTGTTTCCTGGCATTTTCCAATACATTTCACAGGCTGTGTTCCTGGTGTTTAAAAGTGTGATAAAGCCATATGCTCAGTGGGAAGAGATTCCTTTGCCCTTCCTACAGCGAGTGCTTGCTCTTGAGGGGCAGCTGGGGCTGCTCTGTCTCTCCCAGGCTGGGATGGGGTTTGTGAATCACAGGGCAGGGAGTGGCGGCCAGCTCAGGGAGCTGCCATCAGCACACACTCACAGTGTGCGCAGCAGGAACTGAATATTGATTCCCAGCAAGTACTGCATGACCAAGCTCCTTTTTGCTTTTCCCATTGTCCCACGAAGCCTGAACTGCAGCTCAGATCCAGAATGCCCCTTTATTGGCATTTCTTACTGCAGTGAAAGTGCAGTTTTGTTCTGAAAACGAGCTCTAGAAGTAGTATTATTGGGTTCCACATTTACTGTATCTCAGTGACTTCCCAGAAAATTGCCTTAGCCTGCACACAAAGGAGTCTCTCTTTAGTTGCAAATTAAACTTGAGATCTAAAAGTGACTTTGGGCTCTGTTGCCATCAGGAATAAAGACTCTGCAACTGCAGCTTTGCTAATTGTTCTGTCAATTACTGCAAATTAATTTGCTCATATTTATTTATTGCTGTGCTATCAAAATTGCAGTCAGAGCTATGCAACACCCCAATAACCACAGCTTTGCTGTGGAATTTGCAGCTTTCCTTTGGTTTGCTCAAACACAGCTCTGTCTGCTGATCCTGCAAGGGAGGCAAGGGATGCCAGGGTCTAATCCAGCATCTACCAGACTGGCACAAATGAGTGTTGGATCTGACTTCTGGGAGATTTCGAAGGAAGTGTTAGATTTAACAAAGTTGGGATATTATTTTCTTTGCTTGTTTTGTTTTATTTTGTTTTGTTTTATTTTGTTTTGTTTTATTTTCTCGGGTTTTTCCCCCTGAGATCCCATGATTTTAAATGGGGAAAAATCAAATTTACAAGCAACCTCCCTTAGCCAAAAGATCTTCTTTCTTTTTACTGTAATTAGGCAAGCCCTGCCAGGTGAACTCAGGTGAGCAGTATATAAACCCAGTTAATATAATAACAACACATATGATTGTGTGTAATGTGGCAGGCAATTGTACACTAAACAGGAGCATTACTGGTCACTGCACATGATAAGTCACTGTGACACCTCTTATTTTCCACTGTACAGAAAGAAAGAAAACAGAATAATATCCTTCCCTGCAGCTCCCCGTATTTTACAAAAAGCTTGTCATTAAAGAAGTGTAATTTTCTATTCCAATCTCCACAGAAGGTTCTTTTGCATAAAATATTCTCCTGCTCTCTGCCCTTTATTCCCTAGGGCTTGGCTCCCAAAAGACATTAGTCCCCTTTAGAACAACCTCCAGAGGAACGAGGCGCTCCAATTCACCTAAAATTCAGGGATATCAAGTCTGACAGCTCCACATGCTGAACTCCTGATCGAAAATGCCCTCTGCTTTTCAGATTCCCAACAGCTGAACTCTTCATTGAGCAATTTGAGTTGTTTGCATATTAGAAAACAATCAGTATATACCAAGTAAAATATCAATATAGATTTCTTTCCACTAAAACCTATGTATTTGTGTATAAATGAATCTGTTACAAAATGTATCAAACCTGACAAACATTTTATTATGTATAGCTGTAATACTGAAGTTATTCATCATCTTGCAGTGAAGAACTGTTTTATAGGAAATATCTAGTCTTTTATGTTTTTATAGAATGGTTGAAATATTTTGCAGAAAATGCTCTTAATAAAAAAAAAATCACCTTTTCTCCCTGAAACAAAATTTGCCATTAAAAATTGTTAACTTAATTAACATAATCCATTTTCCTTGGCATTCCCCGTGCCTGTTTCTGCTGATACTGTTGTTAAAGATTTGATCAGAATAATGTTTCAAATTATTTTAAAATTTGTTTTCAAAATCCCATCTTTTCTTCCAGGAAAGTCCTATTAAAAAAAATGAAAGAGAAACTTGAAAAAGGATTCTGGAAAAGGTCTGGAGATTTTTTTGGAACATATTGCAGAAAGATATTTTTTAAAGAGTTGAAGTGTAAAATAAGTATATATTCAGTACTAGAGAGGAGACAATGTACAACTCTTTATGGTGTTTTCTTTAAATGGTTTCTTTAGTTTTGAGCAGCTTCCTGTATTTCTGTTTCTGGGGAAAGCACGATTTGTTAGAACTTTTTGGATCCATCATTTAATACTCTATCACCTTTTACAACACCAAAGCTTGGCTGGATTACCACTGCTGAGAAAACACAAACCCATTTATACAATAGATGTGTTTATTTTAGTGCACATTATAGGTGTGCACACAGCAGAGCGCTCCCTGGGAAATGTGTTCCTATAACACATAACTGTATAATCTACTCTCTGTAAAGTAATGCTTACTCACAGATAATTGTGTATAGGAGGGATAGAGGTGAAATCCTTCATCTCTGTGCAATTTTGTGAGCGAGGGCTTTGCAAATGGAAGTTCAATAGAGCCACCCTGGCTGGAGCACAGTGCTCACTGGAGCTGCACAATTCTTATCTCGCTGGTGGCTCTCACAAGGGAAGATATGAAAGTCTCATTCTTTCATAAGAGAGCTGCATGGGATTGAGGATTGTATGGTTCTGGGGAGACTCACTGTATAATATCAGAAATTGCTAGACATTTGAGGACTGAAATGTCTTTCTCCTTTGAGTATTGCATCCTAAGTGCCAGCCAGAAATGATTTATACATGCTCCTCCTTATTATGGACTACACATAATAAGGGCATGATAGAAATCGTATCTGCATAGATTCAGGCAGTTCCAAGAGATCTGCTGCCAGTTTTGTTTGACAAGACACTCAATCAAGTGAAAAGGTTCAAAATATTTCAGGAGGAACCTCCTGCATTTTCAATACCTAGTGTTTGTATCCACGTAACAGAAATCCAAAATGAGAGCAACATTAGCCTATATTCACTTCAAGTTGCATTTTCCAAAGAGGAAAATATTTTGAGCATGACTGCCAGCATCTTAAAATAAATATCTTATTCATTTCATAATTTCAATAAGATCTAACACATTCCTGTTTCTTTTTTCCTTCTTTTGAATAATATTAAACAGGATAATAATGTGCTGGAAAAGAATCTCAGAATCCTTTTTATATATTATTTTATTAATTGGGCTGAGGCAGTTCCATTATACTCCTTATTGCCTCTACAGCTCTCTTCAAATCCTACTTGATCTTTGAAATGCAGGTCATTTTCCAAAGAAGCAGATGCATAAAGAAAAACAGAGCACTTGTGAGGATTTTATGCAGACAGAAATTATAGTGATGGGAATTGACATTCCTCAGAGTGCATGAGATTTTCCACTGAATGTTTCACTGCTCCCATCGAAGCCCAGTTCATCCAAACTTGAGCAATCCATTGCAGTGAGTGAAACTACTCAAAGGAGTAAAGCTTCACAGGACTTGCCTCTGACAGGCAAGGAAGGAGGGTAGATCTTGACCTTAAAAACGCAAAAGCAGCTCAGCCTGAGGGACTGGCTTGGCTGTCTCTCATAGAGTTAAATCTCCCCACCACCTCCCACATCTTGAAAATCCATGGACATGCAAGCCATTAGGCTGCTCCTAGAAAAGCTCTTTTTCTGAGACAATATCGTGCAGCAAAAACTGAGTCATGTGTAGGCCAAGAGGCTGTGCCAGAGCAAAGCACTGAGGAGTAAAACATTCACTCTTCCAGCACTTACTGCACTGACAGCTTGATAAAGTGGTTCAAGGCATAATGTTCAAACAGAGGGAGAAAAAAAATTAAAAATGTAATAATAAAGTTAAATGTAACTGTTTTAAAGTATAATTCTTTGGAGAGCTCAGTTTTATGTTGGGCCGGCATTTGAAGCTGCACTAGTCATTATTAACGGGAAGCACAGATAGAGGAGATTTAAATCACTAAAGTAATAAAATCTGAATGAGGGCTAGCACCTTGAAAGGCTCTTGGAGAGAAGATTGCATACAAATGCAATTAAAACGATGCTTATAAAATACTAAGATGTTAATTGGGTTTAGTCCCAGAAGCCCCAGCAGTACAGTATGTCAGAAGTTAGCTGGTTTGAAGTTTAAAAAGAGTGGTTTAATTTGTACACCTTGTCCTAATTACGAAGCTTTCTGCAGCCTGTGTATCGGCATGGTTTATTGTAGCTTAGAGCTTTGTAAAACAAACACACACCAGTTAATTGGGTTATTGCAATGGAAAATTGGGCTGCAGGACTGAAACCTTCCTTGCTAGTGTTTTTTTACAGCTTGTAATGAACGCTCCAGCAATGTCAGGATAGACTGATTTGTAAGGTGTGCAGTTTACAACTTGGTTATACCGCTGGTCCGAAAAATAGGTGATACAGTGAAAACAAAGACTAGCACGATATAATGTTGCTGAGCTGGTGGGTTGAAGCCCCAGCTGGCTTATTTATACCTTGCAATCCCCCCAAATACTCCAGCAGGTCTGAACTCTACATTCCCACATTTGAGAAAGAACCATAATAAGGAAGGGAGAGAATACCATGGTTGTTCGGGGAGCCCGTGGAGGCTGTGAGCACCTGCTGGGGGTCCTGTGAGGTCGTGTGTTTTTCCTCATAATCAGTAAATAAATACGTAGAATAAGAACAGAGTAATGCAAAGAAAGAGGCAGAATTGCTGTTCAAGATTTGCTTGAGACCACTCATCTTGGAATTCATTTGTGCCATTCAGCTGATACACATTTCTTTGTATGAAGGACACTGTGCAAATGAAAATCCAGCCTCTCCTCTCCTGTCTTCCTTCACTCCAAACTTCACAGAGCTGGGGATCTCAGAGCACAAAGTCCTTAACCCTCAAATTCATACTAACATAACGAGTTGCATTCCTGAGATGAGTGGACTCACCCTAACAGGGAACATTTAGCAGGAGAGGACACCAAACCTCCAAACCAAACCCAGCTTCTATCTCAGGGCTTATCACAGACTGACCCCAACATTTCCACCCTGCTTCAGCTCTGCCATTCAAGGCCAAATCCTAGGAAAAGCCTGAAAAAGCTCCTGCTGCACCAGGAGCTGCTCTTTATTAAACACTTTGGGACAGGTTTCTGCTGAAAAACAGTGAGGTATTCAGGGTCATCTGAGTCTAGACCTGCTCCTCTGCAGGTTGGATCTGTGTCTGTTTGGAGAAACGTGGGAGCACACACCAAGGGAAAGCTGGTGATGCACTGGAAAAGTGGGAGGTCTGATTTTCTACATTTTTCACAAAAGTGTGACTGCAACAGAGCCATGGCAGCAAGGACCTGGAGACACTGCATATCAAGGAACAAGTCAGGCCACAACAGAACTGATGTAATGTGTGACCAGTCTTGCTGCCACCAGCCCTCAGACAGGGGAGGAAGGTCCCTTCATGGTCTCATTTATATGTAATATTTCTATCATCATGGGTACAGCTGACTGGTTAGGCACCAAAAGACCACTTTAATTAGTCTTCAGGTAGCAAATAAGTTGGTGAGAGGGAGGAATGGTCATGCTATCAGAAATGCAAACTTTTTGTAACCCAGGTGGCATCAATATATCACATACAATGGGCCTAACATTCTGCAGTCCTGACATACATCAGATAGCTTAGAGATGAGTAATAGGATGTACATATCAAGAGTCCTTAATACATACAGGAAAATGAGATAGGGTTTGTGTCATTACCACTGGTGATGTTTGATGGCAAATAGGTGCTTGGAAAATCCACGTGATCACTGGGAATTCCAGGTTTCCAGGCAGACCCTTCCCACCTGTCCCAGTGAGCAGCCTGTCCACACAGCTTTCCCTTGCCTGTAAAGGTTGCAAAGCCCTGCATTTCCCAGTCTGGAATAGCTGCCACCCCAACCGCTGCATTTACGTGCTGCTTAAGGTACATCAGGGCATAATCTCACCTCGTTGAGGAGGGGATTTACATGTACAGCATTTATAGGCTATACACATATAACTCACGGCCCAACACAGAGTGAAAATATAATTATCATAACCGTTGCCACAT